>NC_059114.1:91589963-92959755 GCF_020740685.1 Jaculus jaculus
TTCACAAGTGAATATTGTGTTTCTGTGTTCACGTAATCCAGATTTCTTTTTGAGACTTTAGAGCTTCTCCTCAGAAGAGTGGAAAATATGTTACTTCTCTGTCAAAATGAAAAAAGCAATCACCTTGCTCTGCAACTTTGTTGCACCCTAGTACTTCAGGGAAAAACTCTTGAGGCACCTGCTCAAAGCCCTGACATGCAGAGGAAACCCCTGATTAAATAGTGACCCACAGCCAGCCTCCCCTTCACAAACACCACTGCTCTCCTGAGGTCAGGGGCATCGAAAGTGAACAAAAATGCATGTCTGGCTGGTGATGGCTCACTGACGCTTGACTAAGCAGTTTGTCTTGATGACAATGGGCTCCCCAGCACCTTGAGGTGAGGAACTGTAGTGGAAAAGGAGCTGAAGGCTGGGTTGGTGTTCTAAGTCGCTGTGAGAGTTAACTGCTGAGAAGCCGGACTTACACTGCCAGCAGCTGAAGAAATCCCAAAGAGAGGACTGTCTGGTGGGGACCCAGAGGGACGATAAGAGGGAAGGACAGTGTAGACTAAAGCAGAGTAAAGCAGAGCTCATGGCTACTTGAATCAGCTACATGATTCATAAGCATGTTGATTCATGTGCATGTTTTTTTTTAATTTTTTATTTATTTATTTGAGAGCGACAGACACAGAGAGAAGGACAGAGAGAGAGAGAGAGAATGGGTGCGCCAGGGCTTCCAGCCTCTGCAAACGAACTCCAGACGCGTGCGCCCCCTTGTGCATCTGGCTAACGTGGGACCTGGGGAACCGAGCCTCGAACCGGGGTCCTTAGGCTTCACAGGCAAGCGCTTAACCGCTAAGCCATCTCTCCAGCCCTCATGTGCATGTTTTGAAAAGCTGTTTTGGATCATCTAGGCTGCACTGGCTAACTGTCACGTGCTTCTGTAAGCCAGCTGCCCGCCTCCCCTCGGCTATGAACACTAGAAAATGAAAGTAAAATCTCAGCTCAACACCGAAGGGACTTTGGGGAGCGACTCCAACTCGGGGACCTAAAGTCCTCCCCTTTCACTCATGCTGGCATTGGAGTGATCTTTTCAGAAAAGTTCTGCAAGGGTATTAGAGGCTTGGGAGGACAAAATCACTCATGAGACATCGGCTCTTCAATCCAAATGACTGCTGAAGAAAGGTCTGATTTGTTACCACGTAACAATCTTACCTACTGCATATACTTTTAACTTATTATTTTTATTTATTATCTTTATTTTCACTACGTTCATTTATGAAGCATTAGCTTATAAGAGCAGGAAACTATTGCTCACAGTTAATTATCACTTACTAAATAAAGTGGTCAGAAAAGTAAGGGAAGATGAAGACTGAGTCATGAGCTTGAGACACATTCCACGCGGTTCCCAGGCTTGCCCCTCCTCTGCCTCCGAAGATGACATCAGTAAGTGCAGCCCAAGGTCCGGAAGAAATTTAGAAATGAGATTAAAAAAAAAAAAAAAAAAACTTTGAAGATGATGCAGGCACATCAGCTCCTGAAATCCCACTGAAAACAAGTCATCTTTGGTCTATTTTTAGTTGTTGTAATGAACAACCAAAGGCTGAGTAATTTTTAAATAATAGAGCTTTATTTATCTCTTAGATCTGCAAACAGGCAAACAGCTTCTGACACAGCATCATACTATGGTGAAGGCATGATGCCTGCAAGACAAGAACCTTGGGGACTTGCTTTAAAGGCAAAGCGCTCCCTCAGCAAACCAGCAACCCGTGAACAGACCTGTGTATTCACAAGGGCTGACTCATGGCTGCCCAGAAGTCCCCCTCCAAACACCACTGACCTGAATTTGGAGGTTAAGTTTTCTGCACGAGGAATTCACAGCAGACACACTGAAACCACAGCAGCTTCTTCAAATGCTTTCCAGTACTTTTAGAGCATTAAAAAGGCTGTATCACAGGTAGAGGCATGCGCCTCTTATTTGGGGAGTAATGCCTTGATGTGTCAAAGAGGGATGTGAACATCCAGGCCTGGTTCCCCCTTTGAGTCCCCTCATCACGTGTTTCCCAGCTGTGGTTGTCAGAGACAGTCAGCCATATATTTTAGAGCAGATTATTCTACCAGCAACGCTAACCCAGTACAAGCCTTGTGGCATCCCATTTATAACATAGCAGGATCCCGATTCTTCTAATTACTTGTCTGGCTACCTGAAAGCATATTATTGGCAAAAAAAAAAGGGGGTAGTCTGACAAATTTAATTTAGGACATAAACAGTGTGCAAAACTCTTTCCTTTCAAACTTGATGCAATTTGCTCACCTCCAGAATGACAATTTTTGTGTAGATGTGCTGAGCCAGACATCCTGCTTCTTCCCTCACTGCTGTGGAGCTGCGAGGTCTACGTGTTCGGGTCACGGGTGGTAGAGTAACACCTGGCAAGTTCTGTGTGTCGTGTCAGTAGTGACATGCCACCCTATCAGGAAAATAAGCTCAAATGACTGAATGTCATATGGTGTAGAAAAACCATGTCCGTGCATACACACTCATATTTACGAACAACATCAGGGGAGAAATGTTGGTCTTAGCAAAGAAGACATGTAAGTATATCAGTTGCATGCCACCCATAAATGAGATGGCATCAAAGCAAACAAATGGGGAGCTGGGGAGATGCCCAGTGGGTAAAGGTGCTTGTGGGCAAAGTGGGCCAACTGAGGTTCAATCCCCCAGCTGCCCAGGTGAAGCTGGATGCAAACAGTGATGCAGGCACCCGACAGTAGTCTTCAGTGGCAAATGGCCCTGGCATGTGTATGGTGTGCGCATGCACTCACACGCTAATCAATAAACAGATACATATGCTGTGAAATGTCAGTAACCTGAAAGCTCTGAAGGCCAGAAGTCTGTCACCAAGATAGAGTTTGTTCCTTCTGAAGATGTGAGGGAAGGTCCATTCCATGATCTCCCCTAGCTACTGGGATTGAGAGGAACATTGCAAGAGAGCCATCCTGAACTGGTTAATCTCCACGTGATGTTCCCCTCCCGTCACGCCTATGAGATTCTCCACGTGACGTTCCCCTCCCGTCACGCCTGTGAGACTCTCCACGTGACGTTCCTCCCGTCACGCCTGTGAGACTCTCCACGTGACGTTCCCCTCCCGTCACGCCTGTGAGACTCTCCACGTGACGTTCCCCATCCGTCACGCCTATGAGATTCTCCACGCGACGTTCCCCTCCCATCACGCCTGTGAGATTCTCCACGTGACGTGCCCCTCCCGTCACGCCTGTGAGACTCTCCACGTGACGTGCCCCTCCCGTCACGCCTGTGAGATTCTCCACGTGACGGTCCCCTCCCGTCACGCCTGTGAGATTCTCCACGTGACGTGCCCCTCCCGTCACGCCTGTGAGATTCTCCACGTGACGTTCCCCTCCCGTCACGCCTGTGAGATTCTCCACATGACGTGCCCCTCCCGTCACGCCTGTGAGATTCTCCACGTGACGTTCCCCTCCCGTCACGCCTGTGAGATTCTCCACGTGACGTGCCCCTCCCGTCACGCCTGTGAGATTCTCCACGTGACGTGCCCCTCCAGTCACGCCTGTGAGATTCTCCACGTGACGTGCCCCTCCCGTCACGCCTGTGAGATTCTCCACGTGACGTTCCCCATCCGTCACGCCTGTGAGATTCTCCACGCGACGTTCCCCATCCGTCACGCCTCTGAGATTCTCCACGTGACGTTCCCCTCCCGTCACGCCTGTGAGATTCTCCACGTGACGTGCCCCTCCCGTCACGCCTGTGAGATTCTCCACGTGACGTTCCCCATCCGTCACGCCTGTGAGATTCTCCACGTGACGTGCCCCTCCCGTCACGCCTGTGAGATTCTCCACGTGACGTTCCCCTCCCATCACGCCTGTGAGATTCTCCACGCGATGTTCCCCTCCCATCACGCCTGTGAGACTCTCCACGTGAGGTTCCCCTCCCGTCACGCCTGTGAGATTCTCCACGTGACGCGCCCCTCCCGTCACGCCTGTGAGACTCTCCACGTGACATTCCCCTCCCGTCACGCCTGTGAGATTCTCCACGTGACGTGCCCCTCCCGTCACGCCTGTGAGATTCTCCACGTGACGTTCCCCTCCCGTCACGCCTGTGAGATTCTCCACGTGACGTTCCCCTCCCGTCACGCCTGTGAGATTCTCCACGTGACGCGCCCCTCCCGTCACGCCTGTGAGATTCTCCACGTGACGTGCCCCTCCCGTCACGCCTGTGAGATTCTCCACGTGACATTCCCCTCCCGTCACGCCTGTGAGATTCTCCACGTGACGTTCCTCCCGTCACGCCTGTGAGACTCTCCACGTGAGGTTCCCCTCCCGTCACGCCTGTGAGACTCTCCACGCGACGTTCCCCTCCCGTCACGCCTGTGAGATTCTCCACGTGAGGTTCCCCTCCCATCACGCCTGTGAGACTCTCCACGTGAGGTTCTCCTCCCGTCACGCCTGTGAGACTCTCCACGTGACGTTCCCCTCCCGTCACGCCTGTGAGATTCTCCACGTGAGGTTCTCCTCCCGTCACGCCTGTGAGACTCTCCACGTGACGTTCCCCTCCCGTCACGCCTGTGAGATTCTCCACGCGAGGTTCCCCTCCCGTCACGCCTGTGAGACTCTCCACGCGACGTTCCCCTCCCGTCACGCCTGTGAGATTCTCCACATGACGCGCCCCTCCCGTCACGCCTGTGAGACTCTCCACGTGACGTTCCCCTCCCGTCACGCCTGTGAGACTCTCCACGTGAGGTTCCCCTCCCGTCACGCCTGTGAGATTCTCCACGTGAGGTTCCCCTCCCGTCACGCCTGTGAGATTCTCCACGTGACGTTCCCCTCCCGTCACGCCTGTGAGACTCTCCACGCGACGTTCCCCTCCCGTCACGCCTGTGAGATTCTCCACGTGAGGTTCCCCTCCCGTCACGCCTATGAGACTCACCACGTGACGTTCCCCTCCCGTCACGCCTGTGAGATTCTCCACGCGATGTTCCCCTCCCGTCACGCCTGTGAGACTCTCCACGTGACGTTCCCCTCCCGTCACGCCTGTGAGAGTCTCCACGTGACGTTCCCCTCCCGTCACGCCTGTGAGATTCTCCACGTGAGGTTCCCCTCCCGTCACGCCTGTGAGACTCTCCACGTGACGTTCCCCTCCCGTCACGCCTGTGAGATTCTCCACGTGAGGTTCCCCTCCCGTCACGCCTGTGAGACTCTCCACGTGACGTTCCCCTCCCGTCACGCCTGTGAGATTCTCCACGAGAGGTTCTCCTCCCGTCACGCCTTTGAGACTCACCACGTGACGTTCCCCTCCCGTCACGCCTGTGAGATTCTCCACGCGATGTTCCCCTCCCATCACGCCTGTGAGACTCTCCACGTGACGTTCCCCTCCCGTCACGCCTGTGAGATTCTCCACGTGAGGTTCCCCTCCCGTCACGCCTGTGAGACTCTCCACGTGTCGTGCCCCTCCCGTCACGCCTGTGAGATTCTCCACGTGAGGTTCCCCTCCCGTCACGCCTGTGAGACTCTCCACGCGACGTTCCCCTCCCGTCACGCCTGTGAGATTCTCCACGTGAGGTTCCCCTCCCGTCACGCCTGTGAGACTCACCACGTGACGTTCCCCTCCCGTCACGCCTGTGAGATTCTCCACGCGATGTTCCCCTCCCATCACGCCTGTGAGACTCTCCACGTGAGGTTCCCCTCCCGTCACGCCTGTGAGATTCTCCAAGTGACGCTCCCCTCCCGTCACGCCTGTGAGATTCTCCACGTGAGGTCCCCTCCCGTCACGCCTGTGAGATTCTCCACGTGAGGTTCCCCTCCCGTCACGCCTGTGAGACTCTCCACGTGACGTTCCCCTCCCGTCACGCCTGTGAGATTCTCCACGTGACGCGCCCCTCCCGTCACGCCTGTGAGACTCTCCACGTGACGTTCCCCTCCCGTCACGCCTGTGAGATTCTCCACGTGACGCGCCCCTCCCGTCACGCCTGTGAGACTCTCCACGTGACGCTCCCCTCCCGTCACGCCTGTGAGACTCTCCACGTGACGCTCCCCTCCCGTCACGCCTGTGAGACTCTCCACGTGACGTTCCCCTCCCGTCACGCCTGTGAGACTCTCCACGTGACGTTCCCCTCCCGTCACGCCTGTGAGACTCTCCACGTGAGGTTCCCCTCCCGTCACGCCTGTGAGACTCTCCACGTGACGTTCCCCTCCCGTCACGCCTGTGAGATTCTCCACGTGAGGTTCCCCTCCCGTCACGCCTGTGAGACTCTCCACGCGACGTTCCCCTCCCGTCACGCCTGTGAGACTCTCCACGTGACGTTCCCCTCCCGTCACGCCTGTGAGACTCTCCACGTGAGGTTCCCCTCTCGTCACGCCTGTGAGACTCTCCACGTGACGTTCCCCTCCCTTCACGCCTGTGAGACTCTCCACGTGACGTTCCTCCCGTCACGCCTGTGAGACTCTCCACGTGACGTTCCCCTCCCGTCACGCCTATGAGACTCTCCACGTGACGTTCCTCCCGTCACGCCTATGAGACTCTCCACGTGACGTTCCCCTCCCGTCAGGCCTGTGAGATTCTCCACGTGACGTTCCCCTCCCGTCACGCCTGTGAGATTCTCCACGTGACGTTCCCCTCCCGTCACGCCTGTGAGACTCTCCACGTGACGTTCCCCTCCCGTCACGCCTGTGAGATTCTCCACGTGACGTTCCCCTCCCGTCACGCCTGTGAGACTCTCCACGCGACGTTCCCCTCCCGTCACGCCTGTGAGATTCTCCACGTGAGGTTCCCCTCCCGTCACGCCTGTGAGACTCTCCACGTGACGTTCCCCTCCCGTCACGCCTGTGAGACTCTCCACGTGACGTTCCCCTCCCGTCACGCCTGTGAGACTCTCCACGTGACGTTCCCCTCCCGTCACGCCTGTGAGATTCTCCACGTGAGGTTCCCCTCCCGTCACGCCTATGAGACTCTCCACGTGACGTTCCCCTCCCGTCACGCCTGTGAGATTCTCCACGTGACGTGCCCCTCCCGTCACGCCTGTGAGACTCTCCACGTGAGGTTCCCCTCCCGTCACGCCTGTGAGACTCTCCACGCGACGTTCCCCTCCCGTCACGCCTGTGAGACTCTCCACGTGACGTTCCCCTCCCGTCACGCGTGTGAGATTCTCCACGTGAGGTTCCCCTCCCGTCACGCCTGTGAGATTCTCCACGTGACGTTCCCCTCCCGTCACGCCTGTGAGACTCTCCACGTGAGGTTCCCCATCCGTCACGCCTGTGAGACTCTCCACGTGAGGTTCCCCTCCAGTCACGCCTGTGAGATTCTCCACGCGACGTTCCCCTCCCGTCACGCCTGTGAGACTCTCCACGTGACGTTCCCCTCCCGTCACGCCTGTGAGATTCTCCACATGAGGTTCTCCTCCCGTCAGGCACATATGACATGACACTCCACGTGATATTACGCTCCTGTCATGCCCAAGTGACATGATTCTCCACGTGCTTGTCAGGCACAACAAAAGCAAAAGCAATCTTAGCCAAAACACCAGATGTGCCAGGAAATATAAGAGATATAAATAAATCCAAATGATGCATAAAATAGTAATGATGATGTCTTACAAAGTTTAAAAGATATAAAATTAAAATTTATGCTGACAATAATAAAAATGTAGTTAAGTTTTTAGGTAAGTTTCCATTATCCAAGTGGTCTAACGTAATATGATATAACTGGGTGCTACAGTATTGTTTTTTGTTTTTGTTTTTTTTCTGGGGGGGGGTTCAAGGTGGGGTCTCACTCTGTTCCAGGCTGACCTGGAATTCACTATGGAGTCTCAGGGTGGCTTCGAACTCAAGGTGATCCTCCTACCTCTGCCTCCCGAGTGCTGGGATTAAAGGCGTGGGCCACCACACCCGGCTCCAGCATTGTTTTGATTTTAAGACGTTAAGGGTGCATCGTAGGCAGGGAAAGAATAGAAAGCATGGAGCTGTGTGATCGGTGACGGGCTGGTGGGCCATTGGGTAGGACAGCATGTGCCTGCAGTGCCAGGGCGCAGAAGGTGGAGGCAAGAGTATCGCTGGGCCTGGGAGCTCAAGATCAGCCCCTGGCCACATAAGACACTGTCTCCAAGCAAAACCAAACAAAATCCAGCCAGAGAAAGCTGGTCAGGCTGAGGAGGTGAGGATAGCTCAGCATTAAAGGCCTTGCTTGCAAAGTGTGCTAGGCCATGTTCAATTCTCCAGCTCCTGTGAGGAGCTGGACACACGGTGGCACATATATCTGTCATCTGTGTCTGTGGTGCGGTGGCGGGCTACCTACCATACACCTGTGGTCCCGGTGAAGCTATGACAGTGAGAAGCAGAGCCAGGGGAACCAGACGCTCGTGAGCCGGGCTCATTTGCACTAACACAATCTTGGTCCCATCAACATTCTCTCATGGATGACGAAGGGGGGGTAAGCCCCCCTTTCCTCCCTGCAGAGTTATTAGCATTAATGGTAGCTGGGGAAGTAGGAGACCTTTTCTGCAGTGGTATAGCGCCGGTAAATTATAGCTCTGGTAAATAATCTACCAGTGTTCATGCAGGCAACCCAAATTAAACTCAGTGGGATGGACGGACACGCACGCACACACACACACATACACACACACACACACACACACACACACACACACGAAACAAGACAAAAAGACATCTAAATAGGTCAACCTGGGCTACATTGCAAAATCGTTAATAAGAAATGAGTAAGAGAAAGGACAGGAGTGTGCTCATGTTTCCCAGCAAGGGATAGCATTCAGGGATACCAGATGAAGTTGTGGGCTCTGGTGCTTGGTTTTTGCAGAGACGGATGGCCTGTGGGGGTCTGAACACTTAGGAACATCTGGGCTTTTTGTAGTCTAGCATTGTGTTTGCTTTCTTAGGAAGACCTTTGCAGGTATCATTAGGCAGGCTGGACCAGAAACAGAGATGTTCCCACTATGATGACCAAGCAGAAAGGGGGGCTGTAGAAGCTGAGGAAGGACTTCCTAGTCCTTGGGTAAGATTTCCCCGCTAAGCTGATCAGACCTACCTACTTGACAGTAATAGACTTCTACACTTCTAAGCTACAGTGTAGAAAAGTGTTAAGGAAATACAAAAAGTAGGTCGACTGTGAAGAAGCCATCAGGCCGTCTTCACGCTGTGACCTTGGAGAGACCTTCAGTTCAGGGCGGCCCCTCAGTAGCTCCTGGGTAAAGACTGATTGATGGGAATGCGTGAACAAAAGGCAAGAGCAGGGGGCGCACAGGGGCAGCTGACACTGCCGTCATGCGGGGGGTAATCAAGATGTCCGCCCTGAACATGGGGAGGGGAGATTGCTAGTGGTCCCCCCAGCACATACCCCAACGACTATAGAGACACCCTGATTTCAGAGGTGGTAATATTGTCAAATTTATCTTTATAGTTTTCAGCATCCTAGCCTTTGTATTTGGGGAAAATTAACTGACAAAAGCAAGTTTAAGCAAACAACTAATTGAAATTATATTAATGGAAAGAAAATGTATCTACCAATAACCATTATTAAAAATTACAGCCCTGATGTCCAAAACTTTCTCATCAGGAAAGCAGAAACTCTTGATTTTGGCTTTTTGCTTCATGCTGGTTATGACTGATTCTCATGATTCTGCCACTGTTTAGCACAATCTGCAGAGAGCCTGATTGCAACCAAGTACTACAATGAGGCACCGTTAACTTTTGTGAAATAATTGCCAATGTGCACTGACTTTCTCACAGAAGGGTTGGCTTAGCTACCCAGGACTGCAGAATTGAGGGCTCTATTCCAGCAAGGAGACCATGGCCACATCACCCTGTTGTGCCCAATCTTTGATCAGGAAAGAATTTTATCAAGACTTTGTTTTGGGGAAAAGGGACATTTCTTTCTTGCTCTCAAACTACAATATGCTAATGATGGTTATTTATTCCCTTGAAAATAGCCAAAATCCTGGGAAGGTAAGACAGCATAAATTTTGAGGTTAACTATCTACCCAACTCCTTTGTGCCCTGCAAACATGAACCCCTCCATGTCCTCAGGCCAGCTTGCAGTCACACTGCTGCCTCCTCGTGTTTCTGCTGTGTCCCTCATTCCTGGCGATTGCGTGAGCTCAGTCGTCCTTGTCTACACGCATTACCCCTCGTGCTTTCTGACGCCTTCTTTGCCATCAGCTGTCTGAGACCCAGTCACTGCCGTTTTTATCCGATCTTCTTGCTTTCCACCAAGATCAACCCAGCCGGCCTAAACTGGCCTCATCTCCTTCTGGAAACTTCCAACCGAATTGCTCATGGTCTCGATGACATATAGTGATGGCAGTTCCTTGTGCCAGGGGCATTTCTGTCAGGAAAGGTCAACCCTTCCTGAACATTAAACCATTGGAAGTGCTTCGATGGTTACCAAGTGTGAGGTCTCCGCCCATAAATGTTTTGGCCTAATTGAAGGTATGACCTAGATGTCAGTACTTTAAAATTTTTTATTTACTTACTTTTAAATAGGTTTTGACTAATTACAGATAATGGTGATTTGTAAAACTTCTTTCCGGGTGATTCTAAGATGAAACACAGGGTTGAAAATCACTACTTAATGAAGGGAAGGGAAGTAGGGTACTCACGGGCCCATGGTGAGCTTCCCTTAGAGAGATGCCTCAAATGTCATCATGTCAGCAAAGCTCTACTCCAGGTAAACAATGAGCTGGCCATATCTTCCTTGTTTCCCAACAAAAGCAATGTCATGCAGGTATCATCTGTAAAGAAATTCTTTTTCTCTGACAGAGCTCCCACCAAAATTTTTCAAAGATGGTTAGTCCTGCATGTACAATCTCCTGAGCTATCTCTTCAGGATTCAAGTCTTTCCTATGTCACCCTTAGAGAAGTATAAATGTCTCCAACTTCCTTATGTCATCCTTAGAGAGGCATAAATGTCTCCATCTTCCTTATGTCATCCTTAGAGAGGCATAAATGTCTCCATCTTTTGGAGGTTCCCCCCCACCAAAGCAAATTATAAATGTTTCTCTGAGTTTTACTCCCTTTATTACAGAGCAGGGTATAGCAACAGACACCTGTTCCAAATGACAGAGAGTTGTAGACTCATTCACTACTCCTGATTAATAACTTAGGAAGGACTACAATAGAACAGAAAGTTTTACCCCTGACATCTACTTCCCAAAAGTATCTATAAACACATATAGGTATATTTGCTCTCCTAACAAAGTGGTTGTCATCGTTGTCAATATTTGGGTTATTTTTTAGCATACAGGATGTACTGGCTAAATTTTCTTCCCACTTTATATGAGGCCTATCTTTCGAACGTATGTAAAGCACAATAACGCTGAGTAATTTTTCACATTATTAGAAGAACTTTTATGTTCCGTGTTTATTCCTTAATGCCATTATTTGTGTCCCATACTGATGCCATTTTTAAATTGGAAATATATACCATCTTGGCTCAGCATAAAGTTCCAGTGTTTGGGGCACATTGTGCCACCTGCTTAGAATGCTCCATGACAGGTTACTCTGTTCAGTGGCTTCATTTGGGAAAGCATGGTTGGCGTAAAGTAAACGTGAAGTCTATGCTTGCAAAGAATCACCATGTGTTAGCATGAAGAACAGAAGTTACCTGAAAACCCATCAAGAAGAAGGATTCAGAGAAATGAACATAAAAGAGGACTAAGAGAAGGAAAAAAAGAGGGGCAATAAGCCAACGACTTGCCTGGCACTTTGGGCATTTTGCTCAAGCAAGGACTCAATGAAGCCCTGAGACAGAAGTAGACTAAGATACCGAAGGCAGCCAGGTCACCGGGTGAGTGACAGTCCAAATATCCCAAGTGCCACGGCCTTCACTGCCTCTCTGGACTCAATAACCTTCAGGACCCAAGAGATGGCCCAGAGACAGGCTCTTCCTGCTGAGCAAGAGCGGCTTTGGTATGACCATAATTCCTGTAGGTTCTGTGTTGCCACTAGATACCTCCAACCCGAAAATTTCTGCTGAAAGAGAAAAAGTTTGAGGACTGGATGTTTTTCCCTATATTTCACCACTGTATCTTTTATATATTGACATTTGATTTAAAATACAGATATAAATCTTTAGTACATAGATTGGAGAAGAAAACAGAAATCCAAAAAAATATCCAGGATATTCATTAAAATGATTAACAAATGTTGTAGTCACGTTTGCATTGGCTGGGTGACTTCTACCAGCAACGTGAACTTGACTGCACCCCCGCCACACAAAGTAAAGTGTGCATCTAAAGTTCATTTGCAGCAGCAGGAGGCCCTGATGGGCCCATATTCTCTCTTTGCCTCTCTCTTTCTCAAATATTTGAAAAACACTTTATGAATTTCTGAATATACCATTTTATTAAGAACTCTTGTATATTATTACTCAACTACATCTTATTATGGCCAGGCTGTGACTTGGTGCTACAAGCTGTCACAAAGTATATATCCCTGTAAATTCTCTTAAAACTTGTGAAGCTAAACTGGAGGAGTCTGGGTGAACATAAAAGTTCAGCATATTAGCTTTAAAAATAACACTGATAATAGCTATGAATTGTCAAGCTTGTAAGCCTAATTAAAGTCAACAGAATAAAAAACAAAAAACTAAGATTCTTGCACTGTCTTGTAGCTCGAGGCGTCTGAGGCTTATCATGATGCGATAGGCGGCAAGGCGGAGGCATCTCTTTGGTGAGTATATTTGCAGTTCACCCTGTCCCACTTCTCTTCCATTCTTCCTAAAGTCAAAGGGGAGAAACACCTAAATTGCCCCTTTCTGTTTAAATTGAACAAATGCTTGTTCTGGGCTTTCCTCTTAGATTCTCGGGTATCAGGACAAGCATACAATCTTTCCATGCCTTAAGAGCCAACAGAGCCTGGGAACACCACAGCTAATATCAGCAGCCTGTGGGGAACCATCTCCAACTCAGATCATTGCCTCACATTGACTCTGGCCCCCAGCTGCTTGCTTGCTTTGATCTCTGCCTTGTCCAATCTCTTCTGGCTCCTTCTCTTTGTAAGCTTTGAGGCAGGTCTGCGTAGGTCTTTCAGGGATGAGCAGCCTGTGAGCAAACTCTGACATGACCTTTGAGGAGACTACACCACAAGGTCCCAAGAGAAGAAGAACCACTGTAATGGGGTGCTCAGGGTCCAGGAAAGTGGTTGAACCCCAAACCCTAGGTTCATTTCTAATTTTAATCAAAGAATTGAATAAAAAGAAGACTGACAAGTGTAATTCTTCAATTATTATATTTATTGAGGGAAATGCAGAGCCAAGGAAAGGCATTACGTGGCTAGAGATCCCACATGGAGGTCCTGAGAAAAAAAGAGTGGAAAGAAAAAGAAAGTTCAAGGAGCTCCTGCCATGTGGGGAGCTGGAGAGGAAAGAGCCCATGTGGTGAGTAAGGGCTGGGGGACCCTCCAGGCTGGGCCTGGGCCTGAGGGAAAAACTCACCCACAGCTGGAAGTTCCCCAGTGGCCAGAGCCTGCCCTCCCTTGCAAAGGTGTTTATGACCTTATGAGGGTGGGCTGTCTTCCCACTCGGGTAAACCAGAGGGACAGCTGGTTGCTTAGGGATAGGGGCTGTCTCAGAAAGAGGCTAGCCCTGACACCAAGTTCTTAGGACTGAACTTGATTAACCAAAATGTTTAAATCCTATGAAGAACCTCCCTCCCAGGAGAGATCCTGATTGTTTGTAGAAAAATAGGCCTAGGGAACTAGGCAAGAGATAATAATCCAGATCATCTTTGATTGCCAATGAGTGCAGACTTTCCTGCCTTTTTCCCTTCAGGGCCAGTCACCCTAGCCGTGCCCCTCTCACCATGCCCTAGCCCTGCTGCTGACACTCATCCTTTTTGCCTCAATGAAATAACGCTGACGCCACTTCAGAGGCCAACATTCAGATTCCTAACTCCTAAGTGCATTCTACAAAATGCTCTAATCCAAGACCCAGGTTCAAATCTCCAGCACCCACCTAAACCAGATGAACAAGGTGGAGTTTGTTTGCAGTGGCAGGAGACCCTGACGCGCCCATTCTCTCTCTCTCTCTATCTGCTTCTCTCTCTTTCTCTCAAATAAATAAATAAAACGTTAAAAGCATAATTAGAACCATCATGGGATGGACCCACATGCCTCTCTTCCCATCACTGAGGAAATTGAGGATTGAAGAATTTCAGGCCATTCTGGGTTACGTAATGAGTCCAGCCTGGGCTACATAACAAGAGTCTGTCTCATAAAAACAAATAAGTCTACATGAAAAATATAGTAAATAAGTTATTGAAGCTTTGTGTGAAATAGCAAACTGCCAACATATGCTTCCTATAGCCTCTTGTCTGCATGTGTTGTGCCACAGACATGGTATGTGCTGCTACCCAGACGTTAATAACAGAGCCTCAAAATATGCTTTTCTTCCACTGAAATGACTAAGAGAGAAATTGATGAATATGACATCTAGCATGATGTGGTTCACAAAAGGAATTCATAGTTATGAACATGTATCTACATGTACATGCATGAACACATGCATGCATGCTTACATACATATGTTTCTTAAACAAAAGTCTATGCAATAAAGCATACCCAAATGGTTATATCCAGGGTATATTCAGTTTTTTAAAATATTTTTATTTATGGATTTGAGAGAGATAAAGACAAGGAGAGTGACAGAGTGAGTATGGGTGTGCCAGGGCCTCCTACCACTGCAAACAAACCAGAAACATGGGACACTTTGTGCATCTGGATTTATCTGGAGAAAGGGTAATCAGACCCAGACCATTAGGCTTTACCAGAAAGCATCTTTAACACCTGAGCCACGTCTCTAGCCCCCAAGGCACACTTATGTTGGGCCCTTAAAGGCCTAGGCGTGAGGCCTAGTGGAACTTCCTGAGCCTAGCTAAAGTTTGGCGACCTGTCTCTGGCCAGCTATGACTCAGCAGGATGCCTAAGGGCTTCTGGCCTGCTACTTCCTCGTGGTAATTGTAATTACCATTTCAATAGTTAAAGTTTACTATTGGCCCTTACCTCTTCTCCCACCCTAAAATCCCCGCCTTCATCCCCAACCTGATATAGGCAACTGCTCAGAGTAATAAAAGCGAGTTGTTCCTGCATTGCAAAGACTCCCGACTCAGTGTGGTTTGTCTCCGGTGGCCAGGAGAGGTTTCTGAGTCGTCCGACGCTCATCATCCCCTCAACCCCTAGGGAGAAACCAGCAGGCCTGGTCCTTCCCTCGGCACTACCTGTGCGGGAAGGAGCCCCGCACACTTAGAAGTAGGGGTGGGGGGGGGGCTGGAGAGATTGTTTAACACTTAAGGCACTTGCCCGCAAAGCCAAAGGACCCAGCTTCAATTCCTCAGGACCCTAGTAGCCAGATGCACAAGGTGGCGCATGCGTCTGGAGTTCCTTTGCAATCGCTGGAGGCCCTGGTATGCTCCTCTCTCTCAAATAACTAAATAAAATAAATTTTAAAAAATAAGTAGGGGTGGAAACATTTTAAATTTGATTTTAGCATGTTCTCTCTCATATGTGGATCCTAGTTACAAAAGTGTAGATTTGTATATGAGGTGGAATAACAGTCAGTAGGAGAGACCAGGAAACTACGGTGAGACCGTGAGGGAAGGAAGAGAGGGAGAGCCTAAGGAGAAGGTGTTGCATATACGGAAGTAGAGGACAGAATATGGGGGATTGGTTTGGGGGAGATGGTGATGGAGAGAAGGGGTGGGAGGAGAGTTAGTCAAACTTTAAGATGTATGAATAAGCCATATAAAAACCTACTTCTTCACTAGCTAACAATATATATGCTAAGACAGAGAGAGAGAGTTTGGGCAGAAGTAGCCTGAGCAGGAGGATAACACTGCATCCAGAAGCAATGGGTTGTTGTTGGAAATATTTCAGGACTGGGGTACGATTCCTTTTAGTGAGTTGTTGGCCAGAGAGGAGCCTAATGCCCCCAAAATATTGCAGGCTATTGCCAAGGCCCTTGTTGGCCTGTTGATGGTAAGACCTTGTTGGTGAAGACTCCACATGCACAGGCTGCAGAACGCTGAGCAATCAAGCTGGAGCAGAGCTGGAAGCCTCCTCTCAGTTAGCCAGTTGTCATGATGCTGAAGACCTCTGTAGCGTTTTCGGGGAGAACAGCCATCAACAATGTCAGGCAGCAGTGCACCCTGCATGCTGTATGGCTGGCTAGCCAGACCAAATGTGCCAACTGGCGCAATAGTGGCATGTCTGTTACAGGGAAACCCACTGCTCTCTGATTGGACTTGAGGTCCAGTCCATGAGGAAATTCCTACCTGGTACTGGAAACCTAGTCAAAAGCCTATGGGGTGGGAAGGTCATAAGCCCTAGGAGAGGACCCACTTTTATTGTCTGGCTAAATGGAAACATGGTACCCACCGTATAGGTGTATTTACACCCATGTATTAATGCTACTCTTACAGTTGGCTAAGTAAACATCTACTTTCAGATCAGATGGTGTGAACACTGTGGTGACTCAAAACTCACCAAAGTACTGAGAAGTGGCTGTGGAGTGTTCTCTGTGTTGTCCTTCAAGGCCCAGAAGTGGAAGGGGCGGGAGAAAGGCTGTAAGAACCAAAGACAAGTGGAGGAATGCCAACAACACTGTGGTGGTTTGATTCAGGTGTCCCCCATAAACTTAGGTGTTCTGAATGCTAGGTTCCCAGCTGATGGAGATTTGGGAATTAATGCCTCCTGGAGGGAGTGTATTGTTGCGGGCGGGCTTATGGGCTTTATAGCCAGTTTCCCCATGCCAGTGTTTGGCACACCCTCCTGTTGCTGTGGTCCATCTTCTGTTGGCCAGGGGGTGATGTCCACCCTCTGCTCATGCCATCGTTTTCCCCTGCCATCGTGGAGCTTCCCCTCGAGCCTGTAAGCCAAATAAACCTCTTTTTCCCAGAAGCTGCTCTTGGTTGGGTGATTTCTACCAGCAATGCGAACCGGACTGCAACAAACACACAGTGCCCTTGACATCAGAAAAGAAGACAGACTATTTGGAAAGAAGGGATTCAGTGGAAGGGGGATGGGAGTGGGAAATTGAGGATGGTGGTAGGGCATTATGATTATTGCATACTGCTTATATTTATGGAAGATATCAAAAAAATTGAAAAGCTAAATTTTGATCTAGTCTCTTTGGCACTATTCAATTTTTTTTATTAGAACTGTGCACTACTGTTGAAGTGGCAGCTGCGTCAGGAGGACAGGAAGGTTGGGAGCACTACATCGACATGAACATGTTAAAGGAGGTGACAGCAGCAGAAGACTGGAAACCCACCCTGAGCCGGCTACACGTCATGCTTCAGCACGTGCCGCACCAGCAGCAGCCAGGCCTGCAGCATGCAGGTGCCATGTGGCCGGCCCAGGAAGCCGGCCCTGGGCTCGGAGTGGAGCCGGATGCCTTCTGAGTGTGGGTCTTTTCCGGGTCACTCGCCCACTCCCATCCTCAGGAGTGCCTTTCTGTTTTCTGATAAACTATATTTCTAGTCCCTACTGTGTGTGTAATACCTCGTCCTTGGACAGACCTGGAAACTGGCAGGACCTAGGTACCCTCCAAACCTGGTCCCTTGGCCAATTAAACTGACTGTGTTAAAAAATAAAAACATGAGAATGCGATGCATGAGGTACTTGTGCCAGTTCAGTGTGTAATTCAGACACAGGCCCTGTCTGAGATTTGACCTCTGGAGGTCGAAGAGCCAAGGCGGAGGGATGGGAGGTCTCCGTGCCTTGGGGAGCAGTCTCCTGCTGACTTCAGGCCCTCCCCCACACCTCCACCCCCGCCTAGGCGCAGCTCTGTGCAGGGTCCTTCTGATGAGCTGCACCCTGGGGAGATGTCTCTGTCCTGGGGGGCTGGGCAGGTAGACCGTGGGACAGGACAGCTGTGATTCTTAAGGCTTCGTACCCCGAAAGTGATGCTAAGATGATGAGGAGGACTCAAAGTAATTGCACCCTTCCCACCGGGAGGAACCTGGCATAGTTGCCATTCTATTTGGATCACAGCTGACTCATGATTGGGGATGGTTACCACGCAATTACAAAGTTTGGGTTCCTGAATGAGGAATTGGGTAGAGTGGTTTTGTTCTACGTAAGTCCTGCTCAAAACCATTGTGCCTTAAATACAGCTCTTTTGAAGTGAATCACACTGTGCACCAGAGACTGCAAAAATAAATTACACTGAAAATGAGTCCAAAAAATATCTATTTGTTCTCTGTCTGAGCTAGCCAAAAATCTTAAAACTAGTATTCACATGGGCTCTGGAAATGCTCTTGGTCTAAACTCAAAGTACAGGCTACAAATAATATTATAAAACCCCTTTCCTTAATTAACTTCCCTTCAAGCATTTTATACATCACAAAGAGAAGCAGTAGCTTTCAGATGACAGGTTTGGTCCCCTCATCCTGATGCCCCTCAGCCAGCAAGCTCTCTCCCATCCCTGAAGCCAGGCTAGAAATCGGCTTCCTCCTTCCCTCCTTCCCCAGGCCTCCTCCTTTCTTTATTTCTTTCTGAATGAGTTCTTTCTCTCTTGCTAGTCTGTTTTTATTCTTTCCTTTTCAAAAGTTAATTGGCTATCTTAACCCCTTTTCGCCACAGTATTCATTTTGCTAACTTGAAAACCTACACCCATGAAGCAAAATCCCCAGTTCCCCAGTTCCCTGTAGCTTCATTGCAATTATGTGGCCAACATCACAGTGTTGTACTGGGAGCTGAACCACCCAGGCTCTCTGTTTACCTGAGCTGAGTGTAACCGCAGGGTGTCCGTGTAGGACTGGCTCCTCCCATTTAACATAATGGTCTCCAGGCTGTCCAGGAAGTATTGTCACCATTTCCTCCCTTTGGAGACTAATTTTCCATGGTATTACATGCCACAGTTGCTTTTTCCTCATCTGCCAAGGGCAGCTTGTTACTTCCCCCTTTGATTGTTGTGGTAAATGCTAATACTAATATGCATTTGAGACAGGGACATGGACCCAAAAGTGTTTAAATGTTTGACCTTTCAGCATTAGGTTCTCTCCCTCTCTCTCTCTCTCTCTCTCTTTCTCCTCTCTCAGATGCTTTCCCACTTGGCATCCAGGTGACAGACCTTCCTCTGCTGTTTCTGCCTCCCGGCAAGCCCCTCTGCCTCAGGCTCCTAGGTGCATTCCTCCTTCCTCCTTGCCCCTGAGCCCTGGCCTAGCCAAATGGTCATCACCATTGTACCTCAAAGATATCAGCCACACCCCTGGCTCATGGCCTTTGCATGATATGGTCCCTGTGACCAGACCTCTCTTCCCTCAGCCACTTACCCCACTGCCCCAAATCTACCTTAATGGGCCCTTGCCCTTTCAACCCCTCTTGTCCCTCCCTTCCCCGCCCCTTCTCTTTCCTATTTCACAGACCCTGGGCAATCCCAGCCAGATCCATTCCTCATGTTTTCCTCTCTTCATCTATTGTCTGTCCTGTCTGCTTGTGAGGTCTGGCCTAGCAAGCCACCTTGGCTCTATTCAGTTAGCTGTGTCTGCACAGTAATTGCTAGGAGTTGCTCTTCATACGCATTATGTAAGGAAATATATGCCTAAAAGTCTTCAATATACTTCATTTCTTTCAAGAATTAGTATTAAGGCTGGGCATGGTGGTATACACCTTTAATCCCAGCACTTGGGAGGCAGAGGTAGGAGGATTGCAGTGAGTTCGAGGCCACCCTGAGACTACCAAGTGAATTCCAGGTCAAAGCAAGACCGTACCTTAAAAAAAAAAGCAAAATAATAATAATGATAATAATAATAATAATAATAATAAAGTAAATTGATTCTAAAAAAGAATTAGCATTAAGAATTTGGGCTAGAGGGATGGCTTAGCAGCTAAGGCATTTGCCTGCAAGGTTAGATTCCCCAGGACCTACGTAAGCCAGATGCACAAGGGGGCGCACATGTCTGGAGTTCATTTGTAGTGGCTGGGAGCCCTGGTGCACCCATTCTCTCACTCTATCTCTGTCAAATAAATAAATATTTTTAAAAGTATTAGCATTAAGAATTGAAAATCTGTGTAACATAAAATATATAGTTTCCCAGAAGATTATGTTTTCATCTTTAAGAAAAAGTCCTAAAATATATTTCCTTCACCTATTTTTTTAAACTTTAAGATTTCCATGCAGATGGTAATCATTTCTCTGTGGTTTCCAAACCTGGACCTGCTTGGGTTGCTGAAATACCTAACAGGCAACTTAAAACTCAGACAATAGGGATGGATGGGTTTGTGAGGAGAGGAAGGGGAGAGAGGAAAAGCAAAAACTAAAACTAAATCCAAAATGAGCTGATACCATTGAAGCCTTTATCCTTGGAGACAGCTTGAAAGACATAACCCTCAAAAGGAGTAAGCGGGGAGCACCTAAAAAGTAGGGCCCTGGAGAGAGTGGGATGAAGCCTAACCTTAAAAGAAATTTTTTTTCTGTCTCTGATCTGTAACTCCCAGTACCAGAGATTGGTTGCTACCCACATTGAGCTGTTGATGGGAGAGACCTACGAGGTCCCCAAATCAAGACAGCTTTTTGTCAAAGCACTTGATTACCCACCTGAGGCAAAAGGTAAGACGCTATTGCTGAAGACACCACGTGCTGCTGACACAGAGCATGAAGAGACCTGGCTTTGCAGTACCCAGACAGCCTGTGTAGTGCTGGAAAGCACTACATGAGCTACTGGGGAAAAGAGACCCACAAACTGTCGGAGCAACCAGAGGTCTAAGCTACTCAGAGGCAAACACCTTGTCAGGTTGCACACACCAGTGCAATAGTGGCACACAGCCTTTGTGGGTAACCAGTAGCTTTCTGATTGGCTAACAGATCCATGCATTGTAAAGGGACCCATATCTGGAATTGGGAACCAGAGCAGACTCCTGTGGAGAAAAAGATTATGCTCTCCAGCGTCAAGCTCTCACGAGTCTTTGACTAAAAGATGGGCTACACACATCAAATTATCCCTAAATTAGCAATGATTATCCCATTTAAACTAGGCTGACTCCAGTCTCCATTGGTGAATCTGTTCTTTTTCAGAAGGTAGTGAGACCGGAGGAGATAAACCACCCCTCACACTTCAGCCAAGCCACAGCTGAAACCACAGAGGAATTGGGGAGATGAGCAAGAGTGTTGCTTCCATGCTGAACCTGATAACCAGCACCAGGGAAAAGGAGACAGACCCTAAGGGCACGCAACACCTGCCAAAGCAGAGATCCAGAGGCTCCGCTGAAGTATTAAAACTCACCTACCAGGCCCAGGGAATTTTGCAGAAGAGGAGGGCAGAAAGATTATAAGAGCCACAGGTTGAGTAATCATGCTCAGAAGCATCCCACCCCCAAAATAACTGACTACTGCTCCCACAATGCATAAACCACAACCCCATGGGGAATACCTGCAACCCCACTGAGAAGAGTCCCCAGCAGAAGGGGGCAGGGATGAGGGAAAAGAAGGAACCAACTCATGACATATCCATATGAAATATGTTGTTAAAATAATAATAATAATAATAATAATAAATGAAGGAAACAATTCCATGCAGGGCTGGGGAGATGGCTTAACAGTTAAAGCACTTCCTGTGAAGCCAAAAGACCCAGGTTCAATTCCCCAGGACTCATGTAAACGAGATGCAAAAGGTAGCACATGTATCTGGAGTCCATTTATAATGGCTGGAGACCCTGGTGCACCCATTTTCTCTATCTCTCTCTCTTTCTCTCTCACTGTCTTTCTCAAATAAATAAATAAATTTTTAAAAAAATTTCAAATTTTTATTAACAACTTCCATGATTATAAAAAAATATCCCATGGTAATACCCTCCCTCACTCCACTTTCCTCTTTGAAACTCCATTCTCCATCATATCCCTTCCCCATCTTAATTAGTTTCTCTTTTATTTTGTTGTCATGATCTTTTCCTCCTCTTATGATTGTCTTGTGTAGGTAGTGTCAGGCACTATGAGATCATGGATATTCAGGTCATTTTGTGTCTCGGGGGGAGCACGTTGTAAGGAGTTCTGCCCTTCCTTTGGCTCTTACATTCTTTCTGCCACCTCTTCCCTGTTAGACCCTGAGCCTTGGAAAGTGTGATAGAGATATTGCAGTACTGAGCACTCCAGTCACTTCTTTCCAGCACCATGATACCTTCTGAGCTGTCCCAAGGTCACTGCCATCTGAGAAGAGAAGATTCTCTACCAAAAGTGAGAGTAGCATTAATATAAGGGTATGAACATTAAGAGACATGCTTACTGGGCAGTTTGATAAGCATAGTATATACATTTAGCCACTCAGTAGCAGAGGCCAGTAAGCTAGAAATGAGATATAAAGGGAAGAGAAAGGAAGGGAGGGGATACTTAATAGGATGGTGTTATATATATGTAAGTAGAAGAATAGACTAAAGGGGGTGAAAAGGCCCAAAGTAAGGTCAGGGGAAGAGATCGAGTAAAGGAAAGGTGGAGGGAGAGCTAATCAAAATCTAAGAGAATATAAATAAATCATATAGAATCCTACTTTTTTCAACAGTGGAACACTCAGGAGCCATAGATTGTTACTAGAAAATTTTCAGTGCCAGGGATGGGATACCTCCCACGAGTTGTTGGCCAGGGAAGTCCCTGATGCCCCCAAAACATTATAGGCCATTGCCAGGGCCCTTGGTTTCCCACCAGGAACAGATGGTAAGACCCTATTGCTGAAGACTTCACATACTTGGGCTGCAAGGCCACTGAGAAATCCTGCTGGAACTGAGATGATAACCTCCTCCATGTAGACTAGCTGACAGAAAGCTGGAAGAAGCCATTCTGCAAGCAGCTCAATGGGAGAAAGAGAAATCACCAGTGAAGATACTCAACAGTGGACACTGCAAGCCTTATATTTGGCCAGCCAGGCCAAATGAGCCAATAGGTACAACAGTGGCATGTTTTCATGGTGGAAACCAACTGCCCTCTCATTGGACTGGAGGCCCATTCTATGGGAGGGAATACATCCTCGATACTGAAAACTTAAAACAGGGGTAGTCATGAGCCCTAGGGGTGTAAAAAAAATATTTTTAAAAAATTCCATGCAATGTCGGGCTTGGTGGTACATGCCTTTAATCCCAGCACTCAGGAGGCAGAGGTAGGTGGATTGCCATGAGTTTGAGGCCATCCTGAGACTATATAGTGAGTTCCAGGTTAGCCTGGACTAGAGTGAGACCCTACCTCAAAACCCCCCCAAAAAAATTCCATGCAAATTCATAAGAAGTGGTTATTCTCCCCATATTAAGTGTTTTCATATAGGAAGCTAATAGACTACTTCAGCAGATCCTTAACTGGCTCCTTTTCTCCATGTTAAGTGGCTGTTATCATACTGAGTCGAAACCTTTCATTCATATATATATATATATATGAGATATATATATATATATATCATATATGTAAAATATATATGATATATATGCCATACATTCACATTACAAGTGCCCAAGTACCATCTATAACTTAGACTTTAATTCATTATTATACCTTAAGTATAATCTTGTGTCATAAAAACATAATTCTGTATTATCATTTTAATAATGTAAAGTATGAATAGATGAATAGACCTTAAGAGCAATTATAATTACAGTAGCAAATTCTTACAAAACAGTTACAATACATCAGGTGTTCTGTTAGACACTCAATATGTGTTGCTTCATTAATCCTCACAACTCCAAGAACTCTGATTAGTATCTGTTTTAACTCTTAAGAGACCAAGGTTTGGGAAGTTTCTGGCCAAAAATTCATACTCAGTTCTATCTGGTTCCTGGTGTGTGCTTTTGTGGGCCAGAACTTGTATCTGCACACTCATGTCTCTTCTCTGCTAATGAATGTCTAGTAATAGAATTTCTGTATCAAAGGGTATACACAATTTACAAATGGATTTTAGCTATGAGTCTTTGGAAGCCAGGGACAGAATATAATTATTTAAATCTGAAATGGCCCCAAGGAATCATGTTGTGGCTGCCTGATTACCAGTTAGTGGACCTGGTGGAGGACATTGTAGCAGGCCTATCTGGTGGAAGGAAGAGACTAGGGGTAAGTCTTTGAAAGTCATGCCCACTTCTCAGACTGGCACTCATTCACTGCCTCCTGGTCCACACCATGTGAACAAGCTTCTACCTAAGCTCATGCTGTCAGGCCACTCCTCCACCATGGCTTCTCTGACATGACGGACAGAAACTATGAGCAAAGACAGTCCTTCCCTCCTGTGAGTGGTTTCTGTTAAGCATTTGTCACAGCAATGGGAAGTAATACAGACCCAAATAAAACTCACAAAATCTACCTTTTCCCCAATGATGGACTTTCTCCTTCTTTGATTGTATTATACTTGAGAATTTTTTCTAACATCATCACTTTGTTTTTAGGTTTTTCAAGGTAGGTTCTCACTCTAGATCAGGCTGACCTGGAATTCATCCTATAGTCTCAGGCTGGCCTTGAGTTTAGAGGCCTCATTTTGATGACCAAACCTATTGTCTATACTGCTTTAAATGTGTAATAAAATAACTTAATATCATAATACTATAATAATTGGAAATCATGGTTAATTTTATGGTATATTTTTAAAAATATTTAGAAGAAATGCCTTATGCTTTTAATTCATAGAATAATTTATATTAAAATATTTTATCTTTTCAATTTAGTCTGTAAATGAGGAAAATGCATCACTATTTACTAAAGTTTTGTTCATATTTTTTTCAAAAGTGGTCTAGTTAATTTATTCCCATAGGCTTCCGGTTAAGATGGTGGCGTAGATACCACGCCAAAGCAGCCTGGGCGGGGGGGGAAGACCAAAAAACCTCAGCAAAATACACACTTTTACTAAAAACTGAGGTGTAGAGGAACTGAAGCAGCAGCGGAGAAGTAGGAGAGATCCAGAGCATCCAGAGCCCACACAGGCGGGAAAAGCGGCTGCGGCAGCTCCGCCAACTGCAGCGGCAGCAGGGTGCACCAGAAAGCCGCCAGACTCGGCCTCAGGAAAAGCCAGGTGCAGGATTTTCCCCTCACACCGCGCTCTCCGCAACTCGGGAAACGTGAAGGGAGAGCAGCAGTGAGCAACGGAGGAGCAGACCGCGAGGTAGAAGAACACATGGAGCAGCAAGAGAACCGGAGCAGCCACGGCTCCCTCCCCTCCCCCACCACCTGAGCCCAGCTCCAGCGAACAGAGCAGCATCCCGGGACCCGGCCACGCCAACTTGAGCCGACAGTGGGACCCAAGCAGGAGCAGAGTTCCACAGCAACATCAGTGGCTCCAGAACCGGTACCAGTGGCCGCAGCAGCGGGAGACCCAGGAGCAGCAACAACAGCAGACCCAGAAGCAGCAGCAGTTCCAGCAGCGGGGGTGCTGATCTTCAGGGCCACAGTTGCCAGGTTTGGCTTGCCCCGCAGGAAAAGCCAGTGCCCAGCTCCAGAAATCAGAACAGCAGCCCGACAACCCAGGCAGCAACTTGACTGAGACCATACTCATCCAAGGTAACTGGGTTTGCAACAGGGAAGGGTCTCACTTGGTCACAAGCTGACTGGGATCCCTCAACAGACCAGAAATCTTAACCTCTGTGTTGATAGAGGATCTGGTTGTTATAATAAGTACTCTGGCATACATACTTGGGGCTGTTTTTGACTGAATGGGTACAGTGTTTAGTTAACTTTTAGAATCTACCTGTGTTTTATTCCACTCAGCCTATTTGAATACCCCCATAGCAGGGAAACTCAACCCCTAGGAGCACCTTTGTAGATACTCTGAGAGTCTTAAGAGCCATATCTAACACCTTAAGCTCCTACCCTGAAAATAAAGAACATCAAATCAATTGATACAGCTAAGAATACCCAGCTAGCTAGAAAATCAAAGCATTAACTTAATCCAAGATGCAAAAATATATACATTACAACACAAGAAACACTAAAAAGCAAGATGATATAAATCCACCTAAAAATATTAATGCATCAGAAATGACCTCCAGTGAGAATGAGTTAGAGGAAATGCCTGAAAAAGATTTCAAAAGAATGATTGTAAATATGCTCAAAGAAGTCAGAGAACAAATCAAAGGAGTCAAAGAGGAACTTAAAGAGGAAAGCAAAGGAATCAAAGAAGATGCAGGACACCAATTTCATGAAATAAAGAAGGCAATACAAGACATAAAGAAGGAAATAGAAATAATAAAGAAAAACCAGTCAGACTTACTAGCAATGAAAAACACAGTTAATGAAATAAAAAACTCTGTAGAAAATCTCACCAGTAGAATGGATGAAGGAGAGGACAGAATATCTAAGCTAGAAGACCAGGTGGCAGATCTAATACAGGCCAGCAAAGAGAAAGACAAACTTATAGAAAAGTATGAGTGGGAATTTCAAGATATTCAGGACACTATGAAAAGATCAAATATTAGAATTCAGGGCATAGTAGAAGGAGAAGAATTTCACTCAAAAGGCATAGTAGGTGTCTTCAACAAAATCATAGAAGAAAATTTCCCCCAAATTGGGAAAGAAGTGCCAATACAGATACAGGAAGCCTTTAGAACCCCAGCCAGACAAAACCTGGAAAGAACCTCTCCTCACCATATTATAATCAAACTTCCAAACACACACACCAAAGAAAAAATATTGAAAGCAGTTAGAGAGAAAAATCAAGTTACCTACAAAAGTAAGCCCATCAGGATTACAGCAGATTATTCAACACAAACTTTTAAAGCCAGAAGGGCTTGGAGTGATATATTCCAAGTTCTGAAAGATAACAACTGTCAACCAAGGTTACTTTATCCTGCAAAGTTATCCATTCAAATAGACGGAGAAATAAGGACATTCCATGACAAAAGCAGGTTAAAGGAGTATTTGAAGACAAAACCAGCTCTACAGAAAATACTTGATAGAATCCTCCATGCTGAAGAAAAGGAAAAGCACACATATAAGGAACCTAGAAAAAACAAGCAATACTCAAATACTAGTTAACAGAAGAGAGCACAGGTAGAACCAGAACCACAAAAAAAAAAAAAAGGCAAACATAAATACACACCTTTCAATAATGTCTCTTAATATCAACGGCCTCAATGCCCCAACGAAAAGACATAGATTCGCAGACTGGGTTAAAAAGCAGGATCCTACAATTTTCTGTCTCCAAGAAACTAACCTTTCTACAAAGGATAGATATTACCTTAGGGTGAAAGGTTGGAAGATGGTGTTTCAAGCAAATGGGCCTAGAAAACAAGCAGGGGTTGCTCTCCTAATATCGGACAGGGTAGACTTTAGTCCAATGTTAGTCAAGAAAGATAAGGAAGGTCACTTTATATTGATTAAGGGCACACTCCAACAGGAGGACATTACAATCTTAAACATATATGCACCTAACATGGGGGCTCCCAAATTTGTCAAACAAACACTATTAGAACTAAGGTCACAGATAACACCAAACACAGTGGTGGTGGGTGACTTTAACACCCCACTCTCATCAATTGACAGGTCATCCCGGGAAAAAATAAACAGAGAGGCATCTGGACTAAATAAGGTCATAGAAGGAATGGACCTAACAGATATATACAGGACATTTCATCCAAAGGCTGCAGAATATACATTCTTTTCAGCAGCACATGGAACATTCTCTAAGATAGACCATATATTAGGACACAAAGCAAATCTTAACAAATTCAGGAAAATTGAAATAATTCCTTGCATTCTATCTGACCACAATGGAATTAAACTACAAATCAGTAGCAAGAAAGGCTATAGAGCATACACAAAATCATGGAAACTAAACAATACACTACTAAATGATGAATGGGTCAACGAAGAAATCAAAAAGGAAATCAAAAAATTTATAGAGTCAAATGATAATGAGAACACAACATACCAAAATCTCTGGGACACAATGAAGGCAGTTCTAAGAGGTAAATTTATAGCCTTAAGTGCCTATATTAAGAAATTAGAAAGGTCGCAAGTAGACGACCTAATGCTTCACCTTAAAGCCTTGGAAAAAGAAGAACAAGGCAAACCAAAAATCAGTAGATGGGAAGAAATAATAAAGATTAGGGCAGAAATTAATGAAATAGGAACAAAAAGAACAATCCAAAGAATTAATGAAACAAAGAGTTGGTTCTTTGAAAGGATAAACAAGATTGATAAACCCTTAGCAAATCTGACCAAAAGAAAGAGAGAAGAGACACAAATTAATAAAATCAGAGATGAACAAGGTAACATCACAACAGATTCCAGAGAAATTCAAAAAATCATAGGGACATACTATAAAAGCATATACTCCACAAAGTATGAAAATCTCAAAGAAATGGATGGTTTCCTTGATCTATATGACCTACCTAAATTAAATCAAAATGTGATTAATCACTTAAATAGACCTATAACAAACATGGAGATACGAACAGTTATGAATAATCTCCCAACTAAAAAAAGCGCAGGCCCAGATGGATTCACTGCTGAATTTTACCAGACTTTTAAGGAAGAGCTAACACCATTGCTTCTTAAGCTTTTCCAGGAAATAGAAAAAGAAGGAATTCTACCAAACTCCTTCTATGAGGCCAGCATCACCCTGATACCAAAACCAGGCAAAGATAGAACAAAAAAAGAAAATTACAGACCAATCTCCCTCATGAACATAGATGCAAAAATTCTCAACAAAATATTGGCAAACAGAATACAAGAATATATCAAAAAGATAATTCACCCTGACCAAGTAGGCTTTATCCCAGAGATGCAGGGATGTTTCAACATACACAAATCTATAAATGTAATACATTACATAAACGGGTTGAAGGACAAAAATCACATGATCATCTCATTAGACGCAGAGAAAACATTTGACAAAATCCAACATCCCTTCATGATAAAAGTCCTACAGAGACTGGGAATAGAAGGAACATATCTCAATATAATAAAGGCTATTTATGACAAGCCTACAGCCAACATATTACTAAATGGGGAAAAACTGGAAGCTTTTCCACTAAAATCAGGAACAAGACAAGGGTGTCCACTGTCCCCACTTTTATTTAATATAGTTTTGGAAGTCTTAGCCATAGCAATAAGGCAAGAGACACACATAAAAGGGATACAAATTGGAAAGGAAGAGATCAAGTTATCATTATTTGCAGATGACATGATTCTATACATAAAGGACCCTAAAGACTCTACTAGCAAACTGTTAGAGCTGATCAAAACCTACAGCAATGTAGCAGGATACAAAATAAATACACAGAAATCATTAGCCTTCATATATGCTAACAACAAACACACAGAGGATGAAATCAGAGGATCACTCCCATTCACAATTGCATCAAAAAAAATAAAGTACCTTGGAGAAAAAAAAAAATTTATTCACATAAATTCTGTTCCACATTACTTGTGAATTTTGTTTCTAAGAACTATATTACTATACTAATGGAGGTTTTATTTCTAATATAATTTCTACATACCTATGAGATACTTTTAAGAATAATTGACAAAAGCCAGTCTGGGAAAGGGTGTGAAACAATAGTAACCTGCATACATGGCTGTTTGAAATATAAATTGGGAATAATTGGGCTCCATCTAGAAAAAAGTGACAATACGGATTCCCCCAAATGCCCATTATACACTCCAGATGCTTTGGGACTTGAGAGACACTTCCATTTGTGGAAAGGCAGTGTACGCATGGGCATTCATGGCAGCAAGAGATGGGATATGTAGATCTGTGTTTATGCACTAGAATAATTCATAGCATGGTGGAATGCTAGAGAGCCGCACACTCTCTCGGCAGAATCCACAGGCATGATGCTGCCTACCAGAAGCAAGCTGCAGAAGAATTCCTCCAGTGTGGTGCCATTCCCATGTCGCACCAGTCCACCCACCAGGTGGAGGTAGGAGTCTTTAGAACTCCTAGGGAGCCTTGAAGAAAGCACTAAGAAGTGCGTGAAAGTGACCAACACCTGTCCGTGGTAATGATACTTCTGAGGGAGAAAAGGAATCAAGGGAACTGCAAAGAACTTCCCTGCTCTGGCAAGGTCTGATGTCCTAACCAAGAAAGTGTGCCTGGCATTCATTTGTGCAGTTGTCTAGACCGTTTGAGCACATATGAAATCAGTTACACTATTCTTTAAGGAAACCACTGCCATTCCTGTATGATCAGTTTGTCATCAGATAGTTTATATGTCTTGTGGTTAGAATTTGGCTCTTTCCGATAGTTTTTAATTTTCTATTGATTTTAAGACTACTTTTCACCAAATATTGTTGGGGCTTCCAAATAGATAATTTATCACATCATATCATAAATAATGCCCTTGTCTTGCCCAGATATAGAACTCTGATTATAAATGTCCCTAACTTTTATACAATTTTGTTATAATAACTTTATTGTGTTATGGGTGGATTTTTGTGTACAATAAACAATTTATTTCTAGGAAATTTATTGTATAAACATATTGCATATTAGTTATATTCACATTGGGTTATGCTCTTGTATTTCCTCTCTAGTATGATAAAAAATGAAAGCCAGCTGCTTAATATTATTATAGTATTTCCAAAACATTTAAGTTAATAGCTGTAGAAGTAGCCTATTCTAGTGTTCAGTATCAGACGTGTGTTGGTTATTGTTCTCAGTGACTAGATATTTAACATGTAACTTACAAGTGTGGTGTATGCATGTGATGGACTACATATAACATATAGTGTTTGTGAGGTTTAGCTCATATTTTACTAAAAACACTTTCCATTTGCTTTAATGACTTGGGCTGACATATATTAGCAATTATGATATTTAGACATAAAAACAATTACAAATTTTTCTTCATTTGATATAGTACAGGAGTTTTCTGTAAAGGCAATGGTATGTGCTGTAAATCTCAACACTAAAGAGACTGGGGTCAGAGGATCATCACATGTTCAAGGCCAACCTGTACTAAAAAGTAAGACCTTTGTTGAAAGAGTCAGCGATAAAGATGCTCAGAGCAGGAGGGAGAGAGAAAGAGGAGGACTAGGATATTAAGTACTATGACACCACATATCTTTCTTGTTGCCATGGCAAAAAGTAACTTAAGAAAAGAAGGGTTGATTTTTGCTGTCAGTCAAGGATACAGTCCATCACGGCAGGGGAGGCGTGGCATCCACAGTCAGGAAGCAAAGATGGTGATGGACTAAACTGGCTTTCTCCCCAGAGCTCGAGAGCTGTAGCACTCTGCCAGCCTGCGGGATGGTGCCCCCACCTTCAGGGTGGGTCTTCCCACCTCAGTTAATACCTTTTAGAAATGCCCCTATAGATACTCCCAGAGTTGTGTTTCCATGGTGATCTAGGCCCCATCAGGCTAACAATCAAGACTGACATCACACTACATTCATAAATTTAATCCTTTAAACCATCCCACACTGCTTCAGCCTCAATTTAGGACATTACTTTTGGGAAATAAAAAAACAAAAACAGAGGGCTGTTTTATCTGCTGATGCACTGCTGAGAACAATACTTGGATAATTATAATGCAAGGTGGTTGGATTGGACAATTTTGGTCTGCCCTGTAGGTAATAGGTTTTCACTGACATCCAGAAATAAAGGAAAAGGTTCAGGAGAGTCTAATATTTATCAATTTCTTCGAGATATGAAAGAATTCTCCAAGGAAAGCATCAATTTTGAGATGGGATAGTGGGTCCTTTTCTGGCCTTGTCCTTGTTTCCATTTCCAGATCCTTCTTATGATCCTTAGAAATGAAATACAAATAGTATTGTCTTGCAATCCCAATTCTACTATCAGTCAGTCTTGCACATTTTTTCCTGCTGCAGATAAAATGATCCTTGTGTTGACAGGAGACATATTTGACTATCTTCTAAACAATCCATGTTTTATTTGTGGGTACAGTTTTTTTTTTCTCTTTTTGTCAGACTCCTCTTCCAAATAAAATCAAATTACCTACATCACTCTTCTCTGTTATGATTATGCAAGTGAAAGATGGTAGAGAGGGGAGAAATTTTACCAATCTTTTATCTGCAATATGACAAATTCAATGTGACTGACAGTACATTTCCAGTTGGTCACAAAACATGAGAGTAACCTGTCCTCTTCTTCTAAACAAGTCCAGTCTGTTATAAATGGGCTGGCGAGGGTCCTTCTATTCAGATGGAATGTGCAGGGAAATGAGGAGCAGCTCTGGTGGTATTGAGCGCCCCGGACCCTGGAGTGGAAAAGGACTGTAGCCTCTGGCTGGCACACTCAGAGGTTTATAGCTCCAAACCCCGGTGACTAGAGACAATAGCTTCAAGCCTTGGAAACAAAACTTGTAGCTACAGATGCTTGGGTTAGTGGCTTGCTGTGTTGGGCTCTGATGGCTGGTGGCCTGTTACCCAAGCCCAGCTGATGACATCCTCTGCCTTAAGCATCACCAACTGACAGCAGAGCCCTTGGGTATGGTGACAGTGCTATAGTCCCCAGCCTTCGATATGGGGACTCGTGGTTCCTAAGCAAGGCTGGTGTTAATGCTGTCAAGTCTCGGGTGCCAGGACCCCCAGCTCTTACAATGACAAGCGTAGTTCTCAGGCTCCGGGTACCAGTTCCCTGGGCCCTTAAGGGCTTAGGAGCTCCCTGGGCCTCTTCTAGTGGTCAGAGCCCACAGGGCTGCATCTTTGTTTCTTCACAGTATTCTGCCTTCCTCTGTCTTGCAATCCACCTTCTCTTGATGCCACCACACTCTGCCATGCCGTCTGGTCCTAAACGCTCTCGTGACTCCCTCCATCTGCTTTCTTGATTCTGTGGCTTCAGATGTCACTGTCTCCTCTCCGTGCTACCAGCTCAGCAGAAGTACGCATGAGTACACCATTCAGAATTCTCTCACTGGCTGCAGTGTGCTAACCTAGGAGCTAGCACAGATGGGTGTGGCATTGCTTCAAAAGGACGCTGATGGGCTGCAGGTCACTGAGAAATCAAGCCAGAGCTGAGCTGTCAGGAAGCTGGAGAGTCAGGCATTCTGTTGGAGAGAAAAGTCATCAATGGGTTTAACTGGCAGTGGACACTGCAAGCTTTATGGCGGGAAAGGCAGACCAAATATACCAACTGGGACAATGGTGGCATGTCTTTTATGGGGGAAACCAACTGCTCTCTAACTGGCTTGAGGTGTCTCCCCACAGGTGCTAAGTAATACATTTCTATCACATCCTCTAAGGCTCAGAAACCATTGAGGAAGATATGGCAGAAAGAATTAAGAACCAAAGAAAAAGGGGAGGAGCACTTTGCAATACTGTCTCCCACACACAAAGTGGCCATGGTACTCATGCCTCACAGTTGCTGTTGCTACCTACACAAGATTGCATAATAGGAAGGCACAAAATGGCATCAAAACACAAGAGAGAATAGTTGGAAAGAAGGGATTCCGTGGAGGGAAGACTTGGAAGGGGGAAAATAGAGGGCGGTGGGAGGGGATTGTAGTCATGACCTATTGTGCATATGTATGAAAGTCATCAATAAAGCGTGTCTTAAAAGTTTAAAAAGTGCCGGGCGTGGTGGTGCACGCCTTTAATCCCAGCACTCGGGAGGCAGAGGTAGGAGAATTGCCATGAGTTCAAGGCCACCCTGAGATGACAGAGTTAATTTCAGGTCCGCCTGGACCAGAGTGAGACCTTACCTCGAAAAAAAAAAAAGAAAGTTTAAAAAGTAAGATGAACTTAGCAAGGGGGCCGCATCTTTAATCCCAGAACTTGGGCGGCTGAGGTGGAAGGATCTCTGGGTGTGTTCAAGTCCAGCCTGGATTACACAGAGAGTTTCAGGTCAGCCTGGGATAAAATGAAACCCTATCTCAAAAAAAGAAAGAAAAGAAGCAACTGAGCTGACCACTGTGTAGTTACACAGACGGAAAGGGGATGCGTCTGGACATGGCCTGCAAACAGATTTTCAATATGTCCCACTCACTTCCAGCTCTGTCAACTCACCCTCCTTACATGACACAATTACAAGATTTATTCTGAGCCACCAATAGAAGTTCTCCCTCCTTGGCCTGAGATTAGTCACAGGGCTCACAGAGGCTCAGAATATTTAAAACATTCACTTTGGTTGCCTAAATGAGCACAAAAGAAGCAGTTTCAAATGCCTCACCTGTGAACTTGGCTGTGTGGGCTAGAAGCTCCTGGAAGATGTGGACCATTATCTCTGGCCCACCTGGATCTTTCTTACCACTTGACCTTCTTCAAAGAACCAATGAGTATATAAATTAATGACTCCGAGAGCAAGAGAAGCAAGCTAAATACCCCGAAACGGTACCCTAGTTGCAGAAAGCAAATTAGCAATGTGCTGCTTTGTGGAGTAAAGCCCCAAGGTGATTCATGAGACTATTTGGAGATGATACAAGACTCCAGAGAGATTCTTGCCAAAAACAGAATACCACAATATGCTCTGCAAGAGGCAGCAATTGGTATCTTGGCTTGTGAAGGAGACAACATGGGAGCAGCCCGAGCCTGCACTCGGCTCTGGGCTGGCACAGTCCTTAATTCTCTAAGCACATGGAACAAGAGCCATCAAAAGAAAAGGAGTGAGGCTGGCCCGCTCAGATCTATAAAAGGGAATCCCTCCTGGGTCCTCAGAGGCCAGATGGGCAAATACTAAAATGGTGGAGACAACTCGTTCTTTAGTGGAGGAAAGGAAGAGCCAGGGTGTCTTGAAGGGGGCAGTACTGCAGTGGTGCGGGGCAAGAGCAGGAGAGGCTGGTGCCAGCAGTATCAAAGGCCATGTGACCAAGCAGACCTGTGCTTGGTCAGGGCAGACAGCAACGAGTAGGTAGGCCAGGTGTGCACAAGAGGAGCCACTTCATCTCTGTCAAAGTAGAGCCTTTTCCATGACCACGGGAGGGGTGAGGACGAGGCACTGGGCCATGTGTGCTGGAGGGTGTGAGGCTTGTGTCCAGCCCCAGGACAGTGGGGAAGAAGGAAAAGCAGCAGAGCCTGAGGAATCTCTCCAGAATTGCAAAAGGCAATGTGTGTGCAGAAGAGCCCAGGGAGAAAGTGGACAGAGCAGATGGAGTCATGGTGCAGAACCACATAGTAGCTGGCAGATAGCCAAACAAACTGGTTTTCTTATAACTGAGAAAAATATGGGTGTGATGGTTAATCTCTGGTTATGAACTTGGCAGTATTTAGAATCATCATGGAAACAAATCTCTGGATAGGCCTGATTTTGTAGACTAGGTTAATCAATGTAGGAGGCCAACCACAACTGTAGGTGACATCATTTCATGGGCTGAGATCTTGGACTAGATTTAAAAAAAAATGAGGGCTGGAGAGATGGCTTAGTGATTAAGGCATTTGCCTGCAAAGCCAAAGGACCCAGGTTCAATTCCCCAGGACCCATATTAGCCAGATGCACAAGGGGGTACATGTGTCTGGAGTTCATTTGCAATGGAGGCCCTGGTGCACCCATTCTCTCTCTCCCCCACCTTTCTCTGTGAAATAAATAAATAAAAATAAAATGAGCTGAGCAGCACTACTCATTACTCTTTGCTTCCTGATTGCCAACGCTATGTGATCAGCCTGCTTCCTGCTCCTGCCACCAAGCCTTCCCCGCCACAGTGGACTACGACTGTAAGCCAAAGGAAACTCCTCCTTCCTTAAACTGCTCCCAACCAGGGGTTTGCTCACAGCAATGAGGGAGTAAGAAGTATGTAGGTTTCAGGGATTATAGTTTGGAAAATTCCTGTGGCTTCATGACACCTCTCATGGGGGAGCATGGCATTTGGATTTATAACATGTGACAACTCTCTTACAGTCAAAAAAACATAACTTAAAATTCTCCAGACTCCTAAGACCTAGATCGTATGACCTACACCTTGAAGTTTCTAATCCAGCTAAGTACTTGAGCAATCCTCTGTGTTAAGAACCCCACAGGGTGGGGCCAGTGAGATTGCTTAGTGGTTAAGGTGCTTGCCTACAAAGCCAAAGGGTCTAGGTTCAATTCCCCAGGACCCACATAAGCCAGATGCACAATGTGGTGCATACATCTGGAGTTCATTTGCAGTGGCTGGTGTTCCCATTCTCTCTCTATCTGTTTCTCTGCTTCTCTCTCTCTCAAATAAATAAATAAAAACAAAACAAAGAAAATCACACAGGGCAGCAATACTTCAGGATCATGAGAAGAGGATAATAAATGCTTTAGTTTTGTGGCTGCCTTATTCAGCGTAACCTGCCCATCCTTTAGGAGCATAGCACTCACTCCTCCATACAATCTTGAAACACAGAGTCCACAGTTAGATTTTTTTTTTTCATTTTTATTTATTTGAGAGCAACAGACAGAGAGAGAAAGAGGCAGATACAGAGAGAGAGGGAGAATGGGCGTGCCAGGGCCTCCAGCCACTGCAAACGAACTCCAGACGCGTGCGCCCCCTTGTGCATCTGGCTAACGTGGGTCCTGGGGAATCGAGCCTCAAACCGGGATCCTTAGGCTTCACAGGAAAGTGCTTAACCATTAAGCCATCTCTCCAGCCCCACAGTTACATCTTTTGTAGTCTTCTAGAGTAGTATTTTTCAAGCATCTCACTTTATTACAAATACTTTTAGAAGGGTCATTTTAGGTAAGTTTGTGTCCCAGTAGATGAAGGGACGATTTTTTTTTTCCTTCAGTGACTTTTCCCCCTCTGTTTCTCAGAGCAGTATCACACAGTATAAGTCTGCTACCTTATCAACTACATTTAAGGTAATCCCAATCAAATGACTGGAGAACACACTCAGAGAACCACTTAACCAATAGCCTGGTTTTTCTCTTGTCTTCTGTAATTCGCTGACAGATTGTTCCTCCCACTACTGCCCTCCTTCTAGTCAGCATGGTACCACAGCACCAGCAGATGGTAGAGAGAAGTCAGCTTGCAATGAATTAATACCTTTTTCTTACCTTGACCTTCTTTTAAAGAGGTGTCGTTCGTTTCCCTTTATTTAAGAGCAAAGCCTGCCATTGAACTAAGCAGAGCGTCGCTGAGAACACAGGTGGAGCGCTGGCCTGGGGACCATGTGCCGTTTCTCGCTTTTATCCAATGGAAAACCCAACTTTTGACTGCCGTTCTACAAAGACTTCTTTTATCTTCTTATTTTTTCTTTTACAAAAAAAAATCTCATTAGCACATTTTGTCTTTCCCTAAAAATGTTGCTGAGTTTTTGCAGTAATAAAAAGAAAATCTGTAATCAATCTTTTCACAATGCTCCTTTGGTTTGTAGGAGGGAATGAGGTCATCACAATAACCTTTGGCCCTTGGAAGAAGACAGCAACCATCACAGCCAGAAAAATGAATATGGTGGGTAAGTTTGCCTCATCATACACACACACACACACACACACACACACACACACACACACACACACGCATCATAAAGAAGGGAGCCTGGAAGCTCACAGGTCAGCTAGCCTGGAAAACTCAGCCATGAACAAGAAGGCACCTCCTCAAACAAGGTGGGAGGAGAGGACCAACAGCCAACGTTGTCCTGTGACCTTCACATGTGCACCATGGATGCACATACCCACACTCACACATATGAACACACATGTAAACACATGCATACATGTATACACACACCAAAAGAGAAAAGACTTTATGTGTACAAAAAGCCTTAAGGAAGACTTCATATATATCCTTCTTTATACTTTATCAACTCCAGATTACTTTTTTTTTTAATTGTTTATTTATTTATTTGAGAGCGACAGACACAGAGAGAAAGACAGATAGAGGGAGAGAGAGAATGGGCGCACCAGGGCTTCCAGCCTCTGCAAACGAACTCCAGACGCATGCGCCCCCTTGTGCATCTGGCTAACGTGGGACCTGGGGAACCGAGCCTCGAACCGGGGTCCTTAGGCTTCACAGGCAAGTGCTTAACCGCTAAGCCATCTCTCCAGCCCTCCAGATTACTTTTAATACCCAATATGATATAAAGAGTTGTACTATATTATCAAGAAAATAATGGCAAGAAAAAGAAGTCTGTGCATGCTCAGTACAGACACAATTTTTTAAAAATATTTTCAATTTACAGCTAAGAGTGGTGGTGCACTCCTTTAATCCCAGCACTGGGGATGCAGAGGTTGGAGGATCACCATGAGTTCAAGGCCACCCTGAGACTACAGAGTGAATTCCAGCCTTAGCTAGAGCAAGATCCTACCTCAAAAAACAAACAAAAAAATTTCAATTTACACTTGGTTAAACCTGCTAAAACTGAACTTGTGGATGTAAACACAAATGATGGATGGATAAATCATAGATATATGATAGAGATAGATAGATAGATAATAGATAGATAGATAGATAGATAGATAGATAGATAGATAGATAATAGTTAATTGAAAAGAAGAAAGGGGGAAAGAAGGAAAGAAAGAAGAAAAGAAAAAGAAAGATGAGCAATCATTTATTATGGGAATTTCTCATGAGATTATGGAGCTTGAAAAATCCACTGCATGGCCAGTGTAAGTTGGAGACCTCAGAACCAGAGAAACCGATGGTGTCAATGGTAGTCTAAAGCCCAAGACCTAGAAGCCTGGGAGGCCATGAGCGAGTCCAGAGCCCAGAGCCTGGGGAAGCTGGGGTCATGGCCACACAGGCAGAAGTGGGTCCTGGCACGGTTGTGGGAAGCAAATTGGCCCTTTGTCTTTCCTTCTTCCCAGGCCTGCAGCTAAGATGGTGCCTTCCCACACTGGAGGAGGACAGAGAACAGAGTGTCCTGACCTGGCTCACTGATTCAAATGCCAGTCGCTCCCAGAAATGTCCCTGTTGACTTCCTGGGAAACACCAGCGAGCTGCATAGCCCTTCTTCCAGTTAAGCTTATACCTAAAATCAGGCACCCAGACAATATGCACTTTTAAATTTACTCAACATATGAAAGAAATCCAGTTTTATTTTAATCAAGAAACATCACTACTATCAGTTATTTATATTAGAAATAAGCAGTGTTTAGTTACTATAGAACATTATTAAAAAATGAAGAATTTTAATAATGGAATTGAAACTCCCCCTGCATTGCCTCTTTCCAGTCTCATTCTCCAGAGTCAGTGTTAGTGAAGGGAGTTCCAATGAAAAGAATGACATTGCATTAGCCTGAGATTGCCCATAAACTTTGGCTCATTTGGGGAGTAAAAACAGACGTAAAAGCAAAATGCTATGAACCCACTTTCATTCTTGGCTGTCTCTTGTGCTCTGCTCCATGAAAGAATGGCACTGTGTACCTGAGGGCCACCCCACATGGTAGGCAGTAGACTCCGGGGAGGTTGGGTCCAAATCTGGGCTGTAACTCAACTGGTTCCTAGAAACTGGCAACCTCCAGCCCAAGCCCTGCCTACATACTGGGCAGACACATCTCCCCAGAGACCCCATGGGCATCGCTGACACATCTCAAAACTGAAGCAATCACCGGCTCCCTTCTCCCATTTGGGGCTCATCTTTCCTCAGTCTTTCAGCCAGAAACCCAAGCTCATCCCAGCTTTGCTCTGTCTGACCCATACCGCATGCCAGATTATCAAGTCCTGTGGCTTTTTCTTTCAGCCCCCCTTTCAGCCCCGCTGCCTTCCACAGAGGAGCTCAGCATCTTTCATCTGCGTCTCAGAAGATGACAGCAGCTCGGCCAGCGCTCTCTCCAAAGCGCATCTCAAGTGGCTGTCTTTCCATGCTACCACTCTTCCATGCCAAAGTGCCTGCTTCCCCACAGACGCCCTGCTCCTGTCTTTCTCAGCAGAACAGCCAGGGCAGCTCCTGCCCTGTGCGTCCTTCTGGTGTCAGAGGCTATGTCCTTTCCTCAAGGAGACTTTGCCCTGGTCACTCATTAAAATGAAATACACACACACACACACACACACACACACACACGCATGCTTCCTTATACCGTGCTGGTACCCTATGCATAGCACACTGACTTACTGCAATCCAGCCCTTCCATAAGGTGAGTTGGTTCTCACTACGCCAACGGCACTGAGTCTGTCACCTGGCACAGAGCAAGCATATGAAGAAGTCTTACGGAATGCGCAGGATCGTGGTGCCTTTGCCCTGGGCTCCCCTCTGACCCTCTAATGCTATTTCATTCCCCAGCTAGGAAGGCCTTACCAGGTTGCAGATATGGTCTCATCATGCTGCTGTTTGAGAATTTTAGTACGGTGCCAGGTGTGTTGGCACTGCCTGTAATTCAGGATTATGGGGAATTTAAAGCCAGCCAGAACTACATCATGAGACCCTGTATTTTAAAAAAAAGAGCATAGGGGCTGGAGAGATGGCTTAGCCATTAAGGCAGCTGCCTGTGAAGCCTAAGGACCCAGGTTCAATTCCCTAGTACCCACGTAAGCCAGATACACAAGGTGGGCATGCACTGAAGTTCATTTGTGGTGGCTGGAGGCTCTGCCCCTACTCTCTCTCTCTTTCTTTCTCTCTCAAGTAAACAAATAAAACATTTTTAAAAGGAGAATAGGATGGGAGAAGAGAAAAGAGGGGGCAGGGAAAGAAGAGAAGGGAAAGGAAAAGAAAGAAGAGGGGAGGGAAGAAGAGAGGAGAGGAGAAACAAAGGAAAGAAAAGGCAATTTACCAGGGGAATGCCAAGACCCCATTGAAATTCTCATGCTTCCTGCTGTGTCCCCTATGCAGCTCAGGTCACCCTGGGACTGTGAGGGGTTACCCATGCTAAACACCCGCCGGTTCTCACAGGGATCAAGCCATTTGTGATTCTGTGCACCCTTCTCCTTCCAGGACCCCTCCAACAACCTGTTCTAAAAAGTGTGTCCTTCAAACTTGCACCCTGGTGATGATCTTTGCCTATTGTAAGTGTAAAAGTTTAATGGGTTATTTTCTTTTCTTTTTTCTTTAAGTAACAATGTCTCCTCCTTCGCTGCCATATTCCCTGGGGACAAGCACCAGGCAATTCATTTACATGTTCCTAATGCTTCCACTGTGCTTAAGGACTAGCAGAGAATTGAATTTAATTAGATTTGATTAACAGAGTGATAATCTGCAAGAATTAGCATCCTGTGCAATAAGGCAATAATAAATCAGGGAGGGCCTATTAGATGAATGATGGCTGCAAACATTGGTCACCTACACAGCTGCATATCAGCTGTCAGCCCAGAGCTGAGGGCTGACTGAGTGCATCGTGGATGGATGGATGGGGAGAAATTGGAAATCTCCTCCTCCTGCACTCATTAGCACAGAGAGGAACAGATTCCCCGTCTCTACAACAGCCTTGAGGCGGCTGTTCGGGTAAGCTCCTGATGGGCTGGAGGTCAGGATGAGTCTGGACGAGCCCCTTCTGCAGGTCTGCTCAGGCTGCAGACCCCTCACTTGCTTCCATTCGTCTTCAGAGGGCTTCCCTTGACACTCCCCGTGCCCCACATGGCGGAAACACAGTTCAGCTGTGAAGTGACTCACTGCTCAGGGCGTAATTAACAGGGCTTCTTGTCAAATATGCTGTACTTTGGCAGGGGGTGGGGGGAGGTGTATTTTGAACAAAACAAGCCCAGTCCTCAGGACCAGCAGGTAATTAGCTGATGAATCTGAGAGGGAAGACACAATGACAACCTTGCAGAGGGATATTATCTTCACCAGATGAGCTAAACCGACCTGCGTCTAAGCAAATGCAGATGGCTCCTCACCACAGCAGCTCCAGATGCTGTCTCCCCTGAACAGCAGAAGGTCAGGGGAGTGCTGAGTGGCCTTGACCTGCTTTTCTTTCTTCACTTAACTCAGCTTTCCAACAGTCCTGCTGCAAAGCTATTACCTCACCCATCTCCAGGAAAGGACTAGCTCCTAGTCAACTCCTCCGCAGGGACACCCGCCATTACTGGAGAGGCGACTGCTCCAAGTCCAGACTACCTGCTGTGTGATTAGTCCCTGGACTGGACTTAGTATATTCTGTAAATTACCTCTCAATTCCCTCAATGGCCCGGTGCTCAAATAGCCTCCTCTCCCACCTGCCTGGCCGGCTGTTCTCTATCATCTTGTTCGTATTGGCCTTCTTTCCACTGCAGACGCGTGGGGATTTCCTTCGCCGCACAGCCAGTCCCCCGCCTCCTGTCCTCCTACCCCTACCCACTTCCAGGCTCCTCTTTAGACAGGTTGTTGATCTGCTCAGACCTGCCCACATCTGTTTATCACATGCTCCATGCATGGTCCAAACTTGCCTGAGGTAGTTGTCTGAACCAATCGGTTGACTGAATTGTTAAAGTGATAATGTTGCCAGTTCTGGTCCAGTAAACCTAGAATAGTATCCAAGATGGGTGGTGATTGTAAATTCTTATTTTCACCATGTTTTTGTTAGTTTTGTGCTCAGTGGATGCAGTCAAGCTGGTGCCACTCTTAGCCTCCTCCCTGTCCTCCCCGCTCCACAGGGACCTTCAGCTGGGGAATACGGGTCGTGCACTGTGGGGTGGCCACCAGTTATGAGTAGGAGGCAATGTGTCTGGGTACCCAACGTGTGGCTCTGCCTGAGACCGCTCTGGCTGACCTGGCTGAAGCTCACCTCCTCCTCGCTTACGCTCACAGGGAGGCTCGCTCTCATCGAGCTGAGCTCCGTGGTCGTCTACGTTCCCCTTCCAGAATGTTCTTTCCTTTTCTCCTGTGGAAATCCCACACATCCTTCATGGTCAGAAATCCATCCTATGACTGCACAAAACCCTCCCCAGCCTGTTTTTTTCTTTTTTTCCTGCCTTCCCTTTCCTTTTTCACCTTCGCTTCTTCTTGTCCAGTGACGAGCAGCAGCTCCATGTGACGCAGCGAGCTGGGACCACTCGGAAGCGGGCGTTTCCTGCCTCGGCCTGTCTTCCTTTCACTTGGCTCCCCAACTGTATTTTCAACTCCCTGCACGGAGGACCCAAGTTGAAAGACGTTCTGTGTCCCCGCGGAATGCGGCGTTCACAATTATCTGAAACAACTGCCTGTGAGTCCCAACTACAGCCGTACCGCTTGCTTCCTCTCCTCAGAACCGCCGATGACAAGTTGCTCTGTGTTTCAGTGACGCCAGGCCAACATGAGCCACCCACTCAGTTGGTGGAAGACACTACTGTTTCAGGACACTGTGGCTCCCAGAAACACATGACGCTACCTTCCAAGACAAGGAAACAGACAGCGTGCCAATACAAGTCACTTTGTCTGCATTGTGTACGATGGTGACAAGTCAGACAGTAACAATTTGATATGTCCCCTAGGAGACGCCAACTTAAAATGCATACATTTAAAATGAAATAGTATAATAGGGCTGGAGAGATGGCTTAGCGGTTAAGCACTTGCCTGTGAAGCCTAAGGACCCCAGTTTGAGGCTTGATTCCCCAGGACCCACGTTAGCCACATGCACAAGGGGGCGCACGCGTCTGGAGTTCGTTTGCAGTGGCTGGAGGCCCTGGCACGCCCATTCTCTATCTGCCTTTCTCACTCTGCCTGTCACTCCCAAATAAATAAATAAAAATAAACAAAATTTTTTTAAAAAATAAAATGAAATAGTATAATAAATGCAAGAGATTTCTGATAATCCAGGAAGTGGTGAATTCAGTGAGTAGACGATGAGTTCCAATGGCCAATGCCCCAGAATCTCAGCTTCCGCCATCCAATCTGACGTCTGAAAGACAAAAGAGGTGTGCTGGTTTGATTGAGGTGTCCCCATAAACTTAGGTGTTCTGAATGCGAGGGTCCCAGCTGATGGAGGTTTGGGAACTAATGCCTCCTGGAGGCAGTGTACTGTTGGGGCGGGCTTACGGGTGTTATAGTCAGTTTCCCCTTGCCAGTGTTTTGCACACTCTCCTGTTGCTCTGGTTCACTTGATGTGGGCCAGGGGGTGATGTCCACCCTCTGCTCATTTTCCCTGCCATCATGGAGCTTCCCCTCAAGGCTGTAAGCCAAAATAAACCTTTTTTTCCCCCTATAAGCTGCTCTTGGTTGGGTGATTTCTACCAGCAATGCAAACCTGACTGCAACAAGGGGACTTGATTCACTTGGAAGGAAGGAAAACAAATGAATCAGACAATGAGAAAGGAAAAGGTATACCTTGCATCATCTGCTTGCAGCCGTGCACACAGCACAGCTGATGTTCTCATCACAGGGATCCAACAGAACCCACCTGTAAGTCAAGCATCATTCCTCCTGGTTCACAAATAAAAATGTGGCATCCAGAAGTGTTCACAAAGACCATCAGGCCGAGTGGACACTGGACTGCAGAGCCCCAGTGATCTGCTCCAGAGGTCCCTTTATCTGATCATGTGACTTCATAACAAAATAAGATGCAAGGGCTCTCTGACAGCTAAGCTCTGTTGTCAACTGGATCCGATTGGGAATCAAGAAGAGACATACCTCTGGGACAGGTCTGTGAGGGCGTTTTTAAGAAAGACTGATTAAGGGAAGAAAACCTTCCCCCAGAGCAGACAGTCGCTCTTCCAGTTATAGATGAGATATAAAGAAACACCAAAACAACCCCGGGCCTTTGGTCTGCCACGCATGCTATCCACTGGCGAGTGCACCCAGCCTATCGCTGCGATTCTTTGCCAGCACTGAGACTCGGCCCGTCAGCCCTCCAGCACGGTCTGATGGCTGACGGCACTCCAGCAGTCCTCCAGGTTTTCAGCACCTGACTGGGACTACGGCGGCTTCCAGCTCACGGACTGAGTAGCTACCGGGTTCTCTGACTCTCCAGCCTATGACAGCCATTGTGGGGCTATCCAGTCCATATCCTGTAAGCTAATCTAATGAATCCCCTGTATAAAACATTCATTTGATTGGTTCTGGTCCTCTAGAGAACCCAGGCAATAGGTTCTACAGCTGTAAAAATAAAACAAAATAAAAATAGCAACTACCAGGGGCTGGAGGAGATGGCCCAGTGGTCAAAGACTCTTTTTCTTGCTGCAAAGCCTGACATTTTAAGATTAAGTCCCCAACAACTCATGTAAAAAGTCTGGATGGGAATTCATCTTCAGTGGCAAGAAAACCTGGTATGTGCATGCACACACACACACATACACGAGAGAGAGAGAGAGAGACATAAAAATTTAAAAATATAGCAACCACTGATCTTAGGTATCTGTGCTTAGCACTGTGCTAAGAATGTACAAGCGTTAACTCCATCAAGCCTCTCATCACATCTGCACAGTAGAAACTGTCTCCTCACCTCCTGCAGGTGAGCACACTGAGGTGCTATGTTAACCAGACTTAGTGCTGCTGTGACAAAGGCCAGAGCAAAACCACAGAATGGGATCGGAATTCATTTTGGCTCTGTTTCAGAGGTTTCCATGGTTCATTTGCTCCACTGATATGGGCCTGAGGCGAGACCAAATGTCACTCAGGGAGCATGTGTTGAAGCACAGCAGCTCACCTCATGACGGACAGCCAGCTAAGACATAGATGTGGGACAGGGGAGGCCTGCGGTGATTTGGCTGCACCCAGTCCCCACTTCTTATATCTCCATCACCTTGCAATAGAGCCTTCAAATGATGAATCCATCAGTGGAGTAATCCACCCGTGAAGTCAGAGTCCCCACAAGCCAGTCTCTCCTCCCCTCGGAGCCTGGCATGAGTGACCCGCCTTTGGTGGATGAGCTTGAGAAGATCACTTCATGTCCAAAGTGTCACAGACGCCAAGGGGTCCCAGACACAGCCAACTCACAGCTGGTCATAAACTGTGCAGCTGGGCTTTGGAAGTGGGCAAACTTGTCTCCGTGCCAGCACGCACACATTTCTCTTAGTCTGACTTATGCTGGTCTCACAGACTGCCACCGATTTACTCCCTTACAGGGTGCACAGATGTCCTCCCTCGCAGCGCAGGAGGCCAGGACGCCCACGTGACAGCACCAGTGTCTCGTAGGGATTTTGCACTGCGTGGTCCTGTGGTGGAGGACACAGGTGTGCAAGAGAGCGGTAAACGGGGGCTGCTGGAGTTTGTCCTGCCATGAGGAAGCCACCCGACGTCATTAAACCGTCTGGATACAGCAGAATGCAATCATTTCCTTTGCCTTCACGTTTCAGCCTTCAGCTAATAGAGCCCACCTCCAACTCGGTTGCACCAGGAGTGAAACTCCCAATGTGTGTGTGTGTGTGTGTGTGCGTGCGTGTGTGTATGTGCGCGTGCATGCACACATATGCACTCATGTGTGTGCACATATGTGCACTTATGTCTGTGTGTGGAGGCCAGGGATCCACGGCAGGTGACCTCCTGGATCACTGTCCACTTTTTTCTTTGAGACAGAGTCCTTGTGAACCTGGAGCTCACGGGATCTGCCAGGCGAGGCAGTCCGAGATCACTGGATCCCTCTGTGTCCCCTTGCACAGCACTGGGATTACAGGCACATACTACTGGGCCTAACTGTTACGTGAACTCACGTCCTCGAATGCTTATACCAAGCACCCCCTCCCTGACTCATTCAAACCATAACAAGATCCCAACTCACTTAACCAGGAATTCTCTAGTACCCGCTCCCCCACTGAGCCCTGGGAACAGACCTGGATAACCGATCCTGATAGCTTGAGATGACTCTTAAACTGATGAATTTGTCCACCTTTTCCTGAGCGGGGACATGGGAAGCCCTCCACCCCTGGCTGCTGGGCACTTATGAGGAGGGTGTTTGATGGGATCTGCAACTAGATGAAGGGGAAGAGGCCATTCTCTGGAGCCATGGCTGGAGAGATGGCTCAGAGGTGGCTTGCAAAGCCTGAAGACCTGGGTTCAATTCCCCAGTAGTCTCATAAAGCCAGATGCACAAAGTGGCTCATGTATCTGGAGTTCCTTTGTAGTGGCAGGAGGCCCTAATGCACCTATTCTGCCCCCCCCAAATAAATAATATAAAAAAGAATTTATGATAATTTTTCATTTTTCCTTGCTTCTCTACCTGAGAAGTTCTAAGACATTTGTTCTAATTTTATGCTTAATGTTTATATGATGGGCTAGCTGATCTATCCTTCCCTGAAAATCCATACATAGAATCAGTTTTTTTCCATCCATTCTATCTCCCTGAGGAAGCCTTGCGTTGAGCCATGAGCTCATTATCCTGAATTTATTAATAGGCACTTCTGTCCAACATCAGACTGCTGTTCTAATATGAACACAAACAGAGGAGGGAACACAGTGTTCTTTGGGTTTTAAATAAAGAACTAAGACAGCGTGGGACATGTGGAGCATCACTTTAAGGAAGAAATAATGTCATGCATGTTACAAGGCATAAAAACATACTGGCCTCTTGGGAAAAAAAAAAAAAAACACATCAGACCAGCTAGCATGAATTCCCACCTCTGTCTTGTCACAGAGGCAAAGCCTGAGGAATGTTGTTTTCAGCAGCCCACTGTATAATAAATATCATGTGGTCCCGAAAGGGCTGTTCCTTTCCGAATCGCTTACTGATGATCACCTTGGGATCCGGACCCCCAGGCACTTCTAAGATGATGTTGATGAAGTCAGTGAACTGTACAGGTGACCGAGGGTGAGTTGCTCACATGGGAGGGTTAGGGGGAAGGTGAGCAGATGTTTTGGAAGTGTTGGAGCTACCCTTGACCCTGATGACTCATGAAGGGTGAGTAACTGCTGTAGATAGACAATGGAACAAACGGAAGTGTTCGGAGACCAGTGGTGGACTGCCTGGGGTGTCAGAAGTGAAGAAGGTTGCCAGCCTCAGAGAGATGATATCTTGCCAAATCACGGGTCCATTGAGTTGCCCAAAACAGAAAGTCAAGAGAAAAACAAAGGTAGAGGCTGGGTAGATAGTTCAAACAGAAGAGTGTTCCCCCTTTTAAGCATGATCCCCAAAACACACATAAAAACTGGCTTAGGGCTGGAGAGATGGCTTAGCGGTTAAGCGCTTGCCTGTGAAGCCTAAGGACCCCAGTTCGAGGCTCAGTTCCCCAGGTCCCACGTTAGCCAGATGCACAAGGGGGCGCACGCGTCTGGAGTTCGTTTGCAGAGGCTGGAAGCCCTGGCGCACCCATTCTCTCTCTCCCTCTATCTGTCTTTCTCTCTGTGTCTGTCCCTCTCAAATAAATAAATAAATAATTAAAAAAAAAAAACTGGCTTAGCAGTTAAGGTGCTTGCCTGTGAAGCCTAAGGACCCAGGTTTGATTCCCCAGGACCCACATAAGCCAGATGCACAAGGGGACACATGCATCTGGAGTTCATTTGCAGTGGCTAGAGGCCCTAGTATGCCCATTTTTTCTCTTCCTCTTTCTCTCACTCTGTCTCTCTCTCTCTCAAAAAAGTAAATAAAATTTTTAAAAACCTTTTTAAAGAAAGCTGGCTATGGTGGGCAGAAACACACAGTGGAACCCAAGGCTTGCTGGCTAGCTAGTCTACACAAATCCACGAGATCCAGGCTCAGCTAGAGACCCCCTCTCACAAAATAAACTGGAGAACCACTGAGAAACAGTCACCCAATACTGACCTCTTCCCTACACATGCACCTATACACGCTTGAACATGCATATACACCACATACTTGCAAAAGACATGGCAGTATTTAATGATAAATATGATTAATAAGAACTCCCCAAGTTATTCTGAAGGAATTTCAATCAATTCTGTTTTCTACCCCAAAGGAATTAGTTAAAATTTACCAGTCTCTCATCCTGTTGCACAATCCATATGAACCAAAATGCCCTACTTTTCTTTTGATTGCTACCTAGGTCTCTGAGAGTTTGGGTCCTAAATGTTAAGGGAGAGGGAAGGAGGGAGGAGGGAATAAGGGAAGGGAAGACAAAAGAAGGAAGAGGAGAATTCTCAAAACTCTCTACTCATCTTCCATCTACAGCCCATCCACCATGCTCTCATGCTGCGTTTAGCAGCACGCTCTCCTGTGCTGCTAATGGGGATTTCAGAGGGGCTTGTCCCGTGCCCCTCCAGCCCCTTCTTAGGCCATCCCCAGGGAAACAGGGGCAGCAGGGCTCTTAGGGACTGACAACGGACAGGAAATAAAGGTTCAAAGGCAGCTGTCTACCACTTGACAGCTTAGCCATGCAGCAGGACCTGCTCAGACCCCTTCTGAATCCATGGCATTCTGTCAGCAGAGCCCACTAACCCACTCTGCCCTGACTTTTCCTCAGAAGGCCCCTGTCCAGCCATTTTGCCCTCATTACTTGACAAGATAAAGTCCAGGTAGAGACAAATCCATCCACAATGACAAAGGGGATCGTGCTCAAAAATGTGTCGACTGGGTGAAGAGTTGAGAACCCATCTCTGTCTTACACTTCATGTTGTTCCTGGGTTCTTAGCTACTCCATAACTGACAAAGCAAGTCAACCAAGGTCAGAGCAGGACTTTCCCACACCCAAGGTCAGAGCAGGACTGTCCCACGCCCAAGGTCAGAGCAGGACTGTCCCAAGCCCAAGGTCAGAGCAGGACTGTCCCAAGCCCAAGGTCAGGGCAGGACTGTCCCACGCCCAAGGTCAGGGCAGGACTGCCCCACACCCAAGTTAAGAGCAGGACTGTCCCACACCGAGGTCAGAGCAGGACTGCCCCACAACCAAGGTCAGAGCAGGACTGCCCCACACCCAAGGTCAGGGCAGGACTGTCCCACGCCCAAGATCAGAGCAGGACTGTCCCACACCCAAGGTCAGAGCAGGACTGTCCCACGCCCAAGGTCAGAGCAGGACTGTCCCACGCCCAAGGTCAGGGCAGGACTGCCAAACACCCAAGGTCAGAGCAGGACTATCCCACACCCAAGGTCAGAGCAGGACTGCCCCACACCCAAGGTCAGGGCAGGACTGTCCCATGCCCAAGGTCAGAGCAGGACTGCCCCACGCCCAAGGTCAGAGCAGGACTGCCCCACACCCAAGGTCAGAGCAGGACTGTCCCACGCCCAAGGTCAGGGCAGGACTGTCCCACACCCAAGGTCAGAGCAGGACTGTCCCACGCCCAAGGTCAGGGCAGGACTGTCCAACGCCCAAGGTCAGGGCAGGACTGCCCCACACCCAAGGTCAGGGCAGGACTGTCCCACACCCAAGGTCAGAGCAGGACTGCCCCACACCCAAGGTGAGATCAGGACTGTCCCACACCCAAGGTCAGAGCAGGACTGTCCCACGCCCAAGGTCAGGGCAGGACTGTCCCACACCCAAGGTCAGGGCAGGACTGTCCCTCACCCAAGGTCAGAGCAGGACTGTCCCACGCCCAAGGTCAGGGCAGGACTGTCCCACACCCAAGGTCAGAGCAGGACTGTCCCACGCCCAAGGTCAGAGCCGGACTGTCCCACGCCCAAGGTCAGAGCCGGACTGTCCCTCGCCCAAGGTCAGAGCAGGACTGTCCCTCGCCCAAGGTCAGAGCAGGACTGTCCCTCGCCCAAGGTCAGAGCAGGACTGTCCCACGCCCAAGGTCAGAGCCGGACTGTCCCATCCCCAAGGTCAGGGCAGGACTGTCCCACGCCCAAGGTCAGAGCAGGACTGTACCACACACAATGTCGGAGCAGGACTGTCCCACACCCAAGGTCAGATCAGGACTGTCCCATGCCCAAGGTCACATCAGGACTGTCCCACACCCAAGGTCAGAGCAGGACTGTGCCACACCCAAGGTCAGAGCAGGACTGCCCCACACCCAAGGTCAGAGCAGGACTGTCCCATGCCCAAGGTGAGATCAGGACTGTCCCACACCCAAGGTGAGATCAGGACTGTCCACACCCAAGGTCAGAGCAGGACTGTCCCACGCCCAAGGTCAGAGCAGGACTGTCCCACACCCAAGGTCAGAGCAGGACTGTCCCACGCCCAAGATCAGAGCAGGACTGTCCCACACCCAAGGTCAGAGCAGGACTGTCCCACGCCCAAGGTCAGAGCAGGACTGTCCCACGCCCAAGGTCAGAGCAGGACTGTCCCACGCCCAAGGTGAGATCAGGACTGTCCCACACCCAAGGTGAGATCATTACTGTCCACACCCAAGGTCAGAGCAGGACTGCCCCACAACCAAGGTCAGAGCAGGACTGTCCCTCACCCAAGATTGGGCAGGACTGTCCCACGCCCAAGGTCAGAGCAGGACTGTCCCATGCCCAAGGTCAGAGCAGGACTGTCCCACGCCCAAGGTCAGAGCAGGACTGTCCCACACCCAAGGTCAGGGCAGGACTGTCCCACGCCCAAGGTCAGAGCAGGACTGCCCCACACCCAAGGTCAGAGCAGGACTGTCCCACACCCAAGGTCAGAGCAGGACTGTCCCATGCCCAAGGTCAGAGCAGGACTGTCCCACGCCCAAGGTCAGAGCAGGACTGTGCCACACCCAAGGTCACATCTGGACTGTCCCACTCCCAACGTGAGATCATTACTGTCCACACCCAAGGTCAGAGCAGGACTGCCCCACAACCAAGGTCAGAGCAGGACTGTCCCTCCCCCAAGATTGGGCAGGACTGTCCCACGCCCAAGGTCAGAGCAGGACTGTCCCATGCCCAAGGTCAGGGCAGGACTGTCCCACACCCAAGGTCAGAGCAGGACTGTCCCACACCCAAGGTCAGATCAGGACTGTCCCACACCCAGGGTCAGAGCAGGACTGTCCCACACACAAGGTCAGAGCAGGACTGTCCCACACCCAAGGTGAGATCAGGACTGTGCCACACCCAAGGTCAGAGCAGGACTGTCCCACACCCAGGGTCAGAGCAGGACTGTCCCACACCCAAGGTCAGAGCAGGACTGTCCCTTACCCAAGGTGAGATCAGGACTGTCCCACACCCAAGGTGAGATCAGGACTGTCCACACCCAAGACCAGAGCAGGACTGTCCCACACAAGGTCAGAGCAGGACTGTCCCACACAAGGTCAGAGCAGGACTGTCCCACACCCAAGGTGAGATCAGGACTGCCCCACACCCAAGGTCAGAGCAGGACTGTCCCTCACCCAAGGTCAGAGCAGGACTGTCCCACACCCAAGGTCAGAGCAGGACTGTCCCACACCCAAGGTCAGAGCGGAACTGTCCCACGCCCAAGGTCAGAACAGGACTGTCCCACGCCCAAGGTCAGAGCAGGACTGTCCCACGCCCAAGGTCAGAACAGGACTGTCCCACGCCCAAGATCAGAGCAGGACTGTCCCTCGCCCAAGGTCAGAACAGGACTGTCCCACGCCCAAGGTGAGATCAGGACTGTCCCACGCCCAAGGTCAGAGCAGGACTATTCCACACCCAAGGTCAGAGCAGGACTGTCCCACACCCTAGGTCAGAGCAGAACTGTCCCACGCCCAAGGTCAGAGCAGGACTGTCCCACGCCCAAGGTCAGAGCAGGACTGTCCCACACCAAGGTCAGATCAGGACTGTCCCACGCCCAAGGTCAGAGCAGGACTGTCCCATGCCCAAGGTCAGAGCAGGACTGTCCCACCCCCAAGGTCAGAGCAGGACTGTCCCTCACCCAAGGTCAGAGCAGGACTGTCCGTCACCCAAGGTCAGTGTAGGACTGTCCCACACCCAAGGTCAGATCAGGACTGCCCCACCCCCAAGGTAAGTGGTACTGGTGGTGAGAAGTCTGGGTCTCTAGTTAGATAAAGGTGGGTTTGTGGTGGACCTAACCCATTGTTCTCTCAGCATGGACATAGACAGGGACAGAGCGAGGCCCAGCATGACCTTCAAGCCCCTATGTTCCTCACTACCATGACGTCTGGGCCTCAAGTGCAAGGAGCATTCTCACCGTCCGCATAGGATGGATAATCTGATATTACTAAAATAAGGCAGATACAAGGCAAGCAAAAAGCCTCAGTCCCGAGGTCAAGGGGGGAGAAGGGGCTATTTGTAAGTGCAGACACTGAGCAGGTGCACTATGGCTGCATGAAAGTATTAACCCATAAAATATTAATTGTGCCTTCCAATCAGTAGCAGCCGACATTGAAAGGAGGTGGTGCCCCAGCGCCTTCCCCGCCCCGGCACATGGCTGGGCTGTCTGTGGAAGGCGCTGTCAGTCACCCCTCCCATGCTGCAGAGAGACAGTAATTTCAGAGATGTGCAGATCACCCCAAGAGCAGCCTGTGTTCTGTCTGCTTCCCCGTTTAAAAATCATTCACGAGTCAGCTCGAGGGAAGCGCTCCTGGGAAAATGTGCTGATAGAAGGCTTATTGGTTCTCCTCAGACCGAAAGAAAGACAATAAGGCAGAGCCACAGAGCAAATGATGTGTGTGTCTCCCTCTCCGGCACCTAATGAATGGGACGGTCGGGCGACTGAGCACGGTAACTGCTTGAACAGGGCGCGGCGCGGGTGCCCGGTTTGCAGACTGCAAGTCATGGCAGTGGAGCCAGGAGCACGGTGCTGGTTTCTCAAATAAAACCGCCTCCCTTAGAGAAAATGTGGGCATATATGAATCCAGGATGACACTGCTCCTCTGAAGGTTAGGTCTTTACCTGCAGCAACCACAGACACCAGGCTCTCAGGAAACTCAGACACCCGTGGGAAGAGACGGTGCTGTGTTTCAGGGCAGGACTTTGTTAACGTGACTCTGATGACAGGGGCAGCCTAGTCCTGGGAAGGGCCTGTTTGATTTTTGCGCGTCAGCTCTGGAGTCAGGAGGGAGCCCCGTCCTTACAGAAGACTTCATGGCAGAGGCAGAAACCGTACCACCCTCTGCTCCTTCCTCACCCAGCGGAGGGTGAGCCATGCTTCCAAACGCTCAAGCGCCTGGTGGGTTTTGCTGTGTAAGGTGGCTCAGCGTCATGTCATAACGTGTCTCTGCTCGTCTCATTTCGTTAGAGTCCTGAATATCCAATCAACGATGACACACACGTGACGGACTGTTCAAGGCCGTCCCGGGCTCCCATCCACAGAGGCTGCCGCCCGCGGGTTAAGCGCTCTGTCCTTAGCTCCATCGGGCTGAGCCCGGCATCCTCAAGGTTGGAAGCAGCAGCCCCTGGAATGCTATTTTCTATGAACAAAACTAAATTAAATAGTTTTACATACCGCTTGTACATGTTGTGTGCCTGACAGCAGCAGTACAGTAAGGGCTAAAGAAATAGAGAATCTGTGCCAGACATGGCTTGGAAACCCTCGTCCTCTGTACAGACCCTCCTCTTGCTGCCTTTGCCCTCCCGTACTGCTCAGCTTTCTTTGAACACACTTGGAATTCTGGGCTTTTTCATAGTGCCCCTTTCTGTTCAAAAGCTCGGGGCCTTTCTGCTAAGTGACACCCCTCTGATAACATTTAAAGGCATCATCATGACGTCATCCACATTGGCAGGGCCTTCTGCTCGACAGAGTTCAGCTGCTCTGCCTCAGCGTCCATCTTTGTACATCACTCATGTCCACCACACATTTCACATGTGCCCAGATGTTGATGGCTAAATGAAGCAAGTAAACGTAAGCACAAGCTCATACTCTGCGTGCGTGTGTGTGTGTGTGTGTGTAAGAATGCTTAACATCTACTCTCAGCAATATTCCAGTATGCAGTACACTGTTTTGAGTTTCAGCTACCATGTTTGTACATTGAATCCCTTGAAATTATTCCTCCTATCTACCTGAAATTTTCTATTCTTTGACCAACATCTCTCCAACCCTCCCCTGGCATCTAGGCACCATTTTACTCTCCTTTAAACTATGTGAGATTCCTCATACAAGTGAGATAATAGGAAATCTGTCTTTCTGTTCCCATATTGTTTCAATTAACATAAAATCCTCTATGTTCAATCATGTTACAAGATTTCTGTGCTTTATAAAACCAAATAGCAGTCTGTTCTGCATATGTTTGAGTGGGCTCCTTTTTATGCATTCATTGGTTGATCAAAACCTATGCCAATCCCATTTCTTATCTATAGATAATACTTCAATGAACATGGCAGAATTCCTATGTTCTTAATCCCAAATTCAGTCAAACATTTCTCTGCTCCATCTCCTTTGATAAAAAGTTACCAGACCTGGTTCTAAAGCCAATGTGGGACTGAGAATCACACTCACTTGATGGGAGCCTTGGAATAGAATGAGATCAAGCTGAGCCATATAGAGAGAAACTAGGATTAGGAGTGTGTGTGTGTGGGGGGGGTGCGTGCGTGTGTGTGCAGGCACATGTGCCCACAGGCTTGTGCATCCCACAATGCGCATGTGGAGGTGAGGATATCTTCAGATGGGTCTCCTTCCACCTTGTGTGCAGCAGGACCCCCGTTCTCACTGCTGTTCCCCACTGCATTCTCCAGGTCAGTTGGCCTGAGACGTAGGCTTCTGGGAGGTGATCTTGTCTCTGCCTCTCTTCTTGCCTTAGGGGCACTTGTGTCAAAGGTGACCATCATAGAATCTAGATGCTGTGTGGAGTAGGTGCTGGGGAGCCAAACTCAGGCACTCATGCTCGACAGACAAGCATTTGGTCCACTGAGTCACTCCCCACCACAGGTCTTAAAAAAGCATTTTCTCCTGTGGGTTAATGGAAAAAAATATAAATAAATACACACACACACACACACACACACACACACACACACATCGACAGTAATAATGAAAGAAAAGAGAGATGCCCAAAATAGTGAATGGGGATGGGTGGGTGCATAGAGACGAAGGGCTACGTGGTTATACTCTAAAGGCAACTGAGGCAGAAGAGCTGAATTGTCTCTGGAGGGAACTAATACAGGTGAGGAAATACCAAACTTCAGTCTTTAAATGTTATCAAAAAAGGGTCTGTTAGCAGAAATGATAGATGCTTTCTAAAGAGGAAGAACTGCCATGAAAAAGACCAGAATTCCAAGTGATCTCAGGAAGGATACATGGGCCCATCGCAGAGAATCAAGAATGTAGCAGGCACAGAGTTTGTCAGACAAAGAGGACAACAAAGCCACCTCTGTCTTCTTCAAAGAATTTTCTGTGCTTTCCCCACCCACATATCAATATTGTCATGGTAACGTTGTCCCCTTGCATCAGATATGCACTTCCACCTCTCATCTATCCTTTTTGGGGTGCAGCGCGTGAGAAAAGAAGCAACGTGGGGGCTGACAGAGCGCAGCAGCAGAGAGGCGCTGCAGCCTGACTGTTGGGCATCGTTGGGACCCGGAAAGCAAAACCGAAGAGCAGTGCCTTACTTTGCCGGGACCGGTGTGGCCAGCTGAAGACCACTCACTCTCCTTTGCTGAGCTGGAATGCCGTTTTCCTATTATCACTTTTGCTTTGAGGTTTCCTGTATTGCTGCTATCGATTTCCTGGGTTGTAGTTCTTTGTCTCATAAACTCAAAGCATGACGAACAAGGGCAGCGGAAGGGCTAGGCAGCTGGGTTTTAGAGAGAACAGAAAGAGAAATACTCTTGGCAGCAGGGAGGCACCCTGAGCAGGGTTGCCAAGCCACACTTCGGAGCAGAGCTTTGATGTCTTCAGAACGAGCCTGTCTGTGCGTAGGTCAGGCAGCAGCAACCTGGGGTGAGCCTGGCTGGTTAACTTGAATGTACACAACGGATCATGATGAGTCAAGGGATCGGGTGTGGACTTAGAGAAAAGGTCTCAAGGAGGAGGAAGAAATGGAAATAAATTAACTTTAAAAGAAAAAGGTTGTTGGTTAGCCAACATCTTCATGAGTAAGACCATTTTGAATTTCAGCTACCAAATTCTCTGTTCTTAGAGCTTATCACTGACCGTGCAGAGATGTATCACGAAGTCCTGTGTTCTCAGAGCTCATTACGGGGTTCACCAGAACATGTAGCTAGGCTGTCTGTCCTGGGCCCCTGCCCTAGCTAGCTCCCTACATAATGGGCTGCCCAGCAATGCATCACATCTGAAAAGCCCATCGAAGAACAGAAAGGGACAGGAGAAAATCCTGCTGCTGGAAGGCGTCACCCATGCCCCACTTGGCTTCATGAGCAATCCTCCCTCAGTTGAGGATTACCCTTGACATGCTGTCCGAAGTCCTGGTAGATCAGAAAATTCCAGAAAAGTCCTCTCCCCAAGATTAGAACGGGAGAAATAAAGCAAAGGCAGAGGCACCTTGACTCTGAGGCAGCTTCAGTCTGTGAGCAGGTCGAGGGCCAGTTTTGGAGCACTGTCTTCTGGCCCGTACCTTCACACTGACGGCACAGCGTGCCCGGCAGAAGCTCGGATGCCCAGAGACTGGGTTAACGCTGGCCTCGTCACCTCCTGGCTGAGCAACTAGTTGTGACCATGCCGGGGCCAGAAGTTCACCACCCGTAAAACCAATGTCTGGCAGAGGATGGCTGGACAGAAAGAAGAGCCAGTGCTGAGTCAGCACTGACAGTACAAATTCAGGAGCCCTGGTCTGAAAATCTGAAATGACATGCTCCAAACTCTAAAACACTTTGACGACAACCTGAAGTCTCAAGTTGAGAATTCCAACAGCTGACCTCACGTGACAGGTAGCAATGGAAACACAGGTACACCCAGGAGATTGTAAAGGATTACGAATCTGGCTGAGCGCGGGAGGTATGTGTGGATTTCATGTTTACACTTGGGTCCCCCCCACACACAGGATATCTCATTATGTGTTAGCCACTTTACTTGTTGCTGTGACCAACTACCTGACAAGGAGCGATGTAGGGAACGGGAGGTTATTTCATTTTAGAGCTGGAGGTTGGATTCCAACACGGCAGCAGGAGCTGGAGGCAGATGGCCACATTCAGTCCACAGTGAGGAAGCAGAGAATGAGCACTGTGCTTGGCCAGCTCTCTCCTGTCCTTACACCCGGGACCACACACGTGGAGACAGAGAGGATGAGCGCTGGGCTCTCTCCTGTAGATGCACCCAGGACCACAGCATAGGGACCAGCGATGCTCCTAGTTAAGGTAGGTCCCCACTTCAGTTAACATAAAGCAGATAGCCTCTCATAGCATGCCCGGAGACTAATCCATTCTAGATGGTCCCTCACGGCCATGGCCAGAGGTTAGTTTCTTAGGTGGTTCTAGGTCCATTTGAGAGAGTTTGCTGGAGCAGGCGACATGTGGCTCTTGTTGTCAAGATGAGATTCAGCTCTGCCCCAGAGCCAGGGGAGAGGACCCAGTCTGGGTCTACACGAAGTGCCAGGATCCTCGGGGGCAGGAAGTGCAGTGTGTCTAAAGCCATGGCACAATGCCACCTGTTTTGCAGATTTGAGGAGCAGGAAGTGATCGAAGGCCTCCCATTTCCTATTCACATCCTTTCTTCCCTTTCAGGCAGGCCTGCCCTCAGTGGGCCCTGGTGGGCTGAGCACCCTCCAGGGACAGAGAGCAGCCATGCTGTGTGAATGTGCTTCTTGGGGATTCAGCATCTCTCAGCCCAGAGAAATCCGATCCCAGAAGCTGGGTGTGGAGTCCTGTTTTTTTTTTTTTTAATTTATTTATTTATTTATTTGAGAGCGACAGACACACAGAGAAAGACAGATAGGGGGAGAGAGAGAGAATGGGCATGCCAGGGCTTCCAGCCTCTGCAAACGAACTCCAGACGCGTGCGCCCCCTTGTGCATCTGGCTAATGTGGGACCTGGGGAACCGAGCCTCGAACCAGGAGTCCTTAGGCTTCACAGGCAAGCGCTTAACTGCTAAGCCATCTCTCCAGCCCCAAATCCTGGTTTTTTGATATTTTATATCGTATGATTTTACTTCCAGTCCTCGGTTTGGGACTTAGGGATTATCCATGGAAGAATGATCGATGGGGTTCATTGCAACAGTCCCCTTGTAAGTGCCCCCTGGTTAGCATATGTGAGTGACTCACTGTCTCCTGAATGAGGTCAGGGCTCCTGTCTGGGCTGCACGCTTTTAGAAATCACCGCAAAAAGAGAAGGCAGAGCCGGCAATACTTACTTTCTCGGCTCCTTCAGTCTGAAAAGGAATTGTGAGGGAAGCAAGCTACAGATCACTCCTTCCATTCTGCTGGAAGCTTGAGGAAGGTTAAGTGGAGAACATCTGTCAAGACTTGGGGACAAAAGGCCAAGATCATTCATCTATCTTCAGAAAGTGAGAGAAATCCCCAAGCAACTGGGATGTCTGTCCACATTGGTCTCACTTTATCTGTGCTTTGACACCCTCTTCCAGAGTACCTGCGGGCGCACACGGCGACATCAAACTCACCAACTCAGAAGCTGTCCCCTCCCACAGCGGCACCGGTGTGAGTCTGCACGTGACAAGCCACCTGGAGAGGCTGTGGCTGCTCCTGCTGCTCCTGGGGTCACAGCTTCGCCGGCCTAGGCTGGCCCTCCAGTATACTTTTGCTTTCTATGCCATTCAGAACCAAAGTCGCCCGGGGGGTGGGGCTCAGGTGATAGAGGGCTTGCCCCTCGTGCAGAAGACCCTGCATTCCATGCCCAGCATGGTGCCAAACCAATCAGACATGGGGGTACACACAGGTAACCCCATCACTCAGGAGGTGCAGGCTGAAAGGTCAGAAGCTCAAGGTCACTTGTGGCTACATGAGTCCCAGGCCAGCCTAAGCTACGTGAGACTGTCTCAAAGAACCCCAAGATTGGCTCAGACCTCAGTTTCCGTCTCACCCTGATCATGCCCCACTCTGCCTCTGTTCAAACACTTGGAAACACGAGGCAAGGACTCAGAGCATTTCTCATAGGCTGAGGCCAACATTCTGCATGATGGAAGCAGGGCCCCGTAGGAGGGAAGATGGTGCCTCTGAGCCTCTCAGCATCCCAAGCTCAGCTTCCCTGCCTCCCAGCCCCACGCCTGCCCTGCCCTCCGTAAGGAGGGAAGATGGTGCCTCTGAGCCTCTCAGCATCCCAAGCTCAGCTTCCCTGCCTCCCAGCCCCACGCCTGCCCTGCCCTCCTGCCTCGGTGACAGACGTACTGAGCTACTGTTTGCAGGAAGTGAGGGGCTCGGGCCTCCTGCACAGCCGGAGACGAGGCAGCTTGTGGGAAATACTTAATAATGACGCGATTCAGAAGTCCTGGAGGGTGGCGGGAGAGGAACCGCCGGGGCTGGCGGGGTGGGAAGAGGCTTTCTGTTGGATCTGCAGGCGTGAACTGTAGGCAAAGTAGGGGCAGAGGGAACCGTGCCAGGACAGATACCCACGAGACGCCAAAGGGAAGCTGAACTACTGTGTTGGCTTCTTATCATGACAATACAGCTCTTGTTCATTTTATTTACTTAGATTGGTGTCCATTCATTGTAAATAAAGGCAGCTCTACAATTTCTTTCAAAGTCTATGGTATGCGTTGGTAAAAATCACCCCCATGCCCTCTGATCTCTCCTTTTCCTTCCTCCTTCCTGTCATCTTCTTCCTTTCCCCCAGCTCCCTACTGCTTTCATGTCTGAGCAAAGATTCCTTCTGAAGAAGAGTTGTGATAAACTAGACCAAACTGATTCAGAATCTTCATTCATTTAATAGGCAGCATTGAGAGTGAATGGAGAAGGGGGAGAATATTTGAAACGCACTGAGCAGTTGAGTCACACCAACCCAGAACAGGGGTTTTATACGCAGCAGACGTTCGCTCTCACATTTCCAAAGGGGGCAAGTGCAGGGTCCCGACGCCTGAGCCGGTGTTGTGATGACTGCTCTGCGCGCTGCCTTTGGCTCGCTGCAGCCTCACACAGGAGAAAGGGGGGGGGCTCACTAGGGGCCGGTGTCCCTGAGAAGGCGCTAACCTCATTGGCGGGGGGGGGCTCTCCTTCATGGCCAAGGCCCACCTGCTAATCGATCTCATAAGGGGTTAGGATTTCTAGATGTGGATTTGGGGAGGACACAAAATTCAATTGCAATCTGATAAAGAAGTTATATCCTGAAGACATGAAGAACGCCCTCAAATCAATGAAGAATGGAAGACCAATTTTTCTTTCTTTCCTCTCTCTTTGCCTCTCTCTCTCTCTCTTTTGTTTTGGTGTTTCAAGGTAGGGTCTCACTCTAGGCCCAGGCTGAACTGGCATTCACTGTGTGGTCCCAGGGTGTCCTTGAACTCATGGCAATTTTCCTACCTCAGCCTTCTCAGTGCTGGGATTAAAGGCATATATCACCACACCCAGCCCAATTTTTTTCTTAAAGATGTGAATAGCTAACTCATCAAGAGGATCACCAAACAACCAATAGAAAGAGTTACCCAAGCCCATTAATCATGAGAGATTCCAGCTGACACAAGGAGATGCTTTTCTATGTCTTCTGAATGGCTAACAGAAAATTCTGATAATATTAGTGTTGGCAGGATTGTGGAGTGCCTGTGACTCTCACACAGGGCTGACAGATAAACAAATGATAGAAATGCTTTTGAAAGGTGGCAGCATCCTCTAAGTTGATCATACAACCCAAAGACCCAGCACTTTGCTTCTAGTATTTACTCAAGATAAATGAAAATGTATGTTCACACAAAGATTTATCTTCTAATATTCATAACAGCTTTAATTATAATGGCCCAAATCTGGAAACAAGAAAATGTGTGCAGAAGAAAAAAATGAATTTACGCAACGTAATGTTATTCAATAACCTACTGCCATACAGTATGTAAAGAAAGAAATAATACACAATATCTATTACGTTACAGTAAAAATAATTCTGAAGATACTCTAAATATTGGCTTGTTAAAAGTCATGTTTAAATAAATAGTGGTGTATCTATTCAACACACAACAGATTTTAAATCTGAGGTAAATGGGGATTGCTGACAAAGAAAGGGTAGAAAATGAATGAACTAATTGAAAGCATAAATAAAATGTTGCCTTTGTGTTAGATTTCGTTACGCGTGTGGCTCCTCCCCAGAAGGGTTTATACAAGCAGATAGTTACCCCCAGCTGTACCGATGTTTCTGCATCTCCCTTCAAGAAGGAAAAGCCCCCTTGTTTCTCATTACACTGTTTGTGCTGCTTTAATTATTTTATTGGTGATTTTTGTTTGTTTGCTTTCAAGGTAGGGTCTTACTATACCCCAGGCTGACCCAGAAACCAGCTTACATTCCCAGGCTGGCCTCAAACTCACAGTGATCCTCCCAACTCTGCCTCCTGAGTGAGTGCTGCCATTAAAGGCATGTGCCACCACACCCAGCTATTCTTTTTTTTAAAGTAACACTCAGATTTATTAAGATGTATCTAATACAGCCTCTGGGTCTTGCCTATGGTGCTCTGGATATACAAAGCCCGGACATTCTGTCATTTCTTCTTGAGAGCAATGACACCAAGAAATTGACAGCCAGGTAGATCTTGTACACCGGTCACCATCCCTCACCTTCACATGACCAGCTGCAACAATCAGATGCAACACCATATTTGCGTTTTTCAAGATAGAGCCTCTGTAGTGAAGTGTGGCGAATTTAGGATAAATGCCCAGTAAGGGAATAACTGGGTCTGTTTGTTAGTTATATATTCATCATTTTCAGGACTCTCTACATTGATTTCCATAGTTGTTGCAAGTTTACAGTCCACCAACAGTGGATGAGGGTTCATCTTTCTCCACATCCTCACCAACATTGGTTGTTATTTGTTTTTTTTTTAATTTTATTTATTTATTTATTTATTTGAGAGCGACAGACACAGAGAGAAAGACAGATAGAGGAAGAGAGAGAGAATGGGCGCGCCAGGGCTTCCAGCCTCTGCAAACGAACTCCAGACGCGTGCGCCCCCTTGTGCATCTGGCTAACGTGGGACCTGGGGAACTGAGCCTCGAACCGGGGTCCTTAGGCTTCACAGGCAAGCGCTTAACTGCTAAACCATCTCTCCAGCCCTGTTATTTGTTTTTTTAATGACTGCCATCCTTACTGGGGTAAGGTGGAATCTCATAGTTGTTTAATCTGCATTTCCCTGATGGTTAGGGATGTTGAACATTTTCTTCTTCAGTGTGTGTTTGCCATTTGTAATTCTTACTCTCAGAACTCCCTGTCCAGTTCTCTGCCCCTAAAGTCAGCTCTGTTTCCAAACTGAGAGCTCCTTTGTTTGTTTTCCATTTTTACTAAGTGGTAATAAAGTAAGTAGCAAATTTTCAAATAAATATGAGACTAAACTGCCAAGCCACTCTCCTAAAATTATTCTTAATTTGATAAGTTGATTGTTTTAAGGACTTAAAATTATCTAATTGATGATATTAATCCAAATTAGTTGTCTTCCTCAATATAAAATTATACAGAGACACAATAACTACAGACATTTATCCCAGTATTTTCCAGGTACAGGAAATCCCAAAGCTACTTTTAAAAACCCCATTTTTCCCAAAAGCTTTCTCTTTCCTTTACTTAGTCTTGAACTTTTTGTTATACAAATGTGATTGACAACAGTAATAAATATGCTTTTCTTGAGTAGGAGAGATGGCTCAGCAGTTAAAGACCCTTGCTTGCAAAGCCTGGCAGACTGGGTTCAAGTCCTCAGTATCCACATAAAGCAAGATGTACAAAGTAACACATGCGTCCGGAGTTCGTTTGCATTGGCAGCAGGCCTTGGCATGTCCATACTCACTCTCTCAAATAGGTAAATATTTTAGCTGTCCTTTTTTTATGGGGCTAACGTTCTCGACACACCAGCTTGAGCACCCAGGTTCAGAGGCCAGGAAGCACCGGATGGTGTAGTGTGGGTGTCTGCGGTCCATGTGAGCCTGGTGCGCAGCAGGGAGCCGGCCGCAGAGCAGGTGGGGGTGAGCACAAACACCGTTTACCCTCTGGCCTCCATGAGCGTGTCTTGGCACAGGTGTCACTGTATTTACACACACACATTCACCCACATCACACACACAGAATCTTACAGTGGTTCTCAAAACCTCCGGCTTTCCCCGTTTCCATGCACAATTAGGCCGTGACGGTGTCCCCATGTTGCAGGGACACTGAGGTTTACTGTAGAACAGGAAACGCCAGAGATTAAAGCAGTGTCCTGGTCAAAGAAGTCCTCTTGCTTAAACCCCATGCTAGGGTGTAAACTTCACAGATGTTCAAAACAGAAACACATTTAACAAATAGTTTTGTTCCTTGAAGAAGCTCTATTGTCCGCTGTATCATGCAAGTTCACAGAGACATCTCCCAAGGCACACAGAAAGAAAGAAGAGGAGGAGGGAGGATCGATTCTACTGCTGGGCGAGGATCTTGGCCAATTTGATAGATTCACGCCCACTTGAGATCTACAGAAGTATCAAATTTGGGAGATGTTGGTTAAAAGAAAAATCAGGGGAAGTATCAAAATAAGCAAATTGCTGTATATTTACAATTCAGCAAAGGGAAGTACCCTAGGTCTCTACCTACGCCAGCTCCTTTGGCATCTTGTGGAAACTTCCCTGGGACTCCAGGAGAGCTTTTAAGGAAACTTGCCCAGCACTGGTGCAAAGTAAAGAAGCAAAGCCTCGCAGCCAAATTCTCCATTTTTTTCATCAAGATTTCAATCGATTTTACTTGAACAAGCCGTTTCCTTCAATTCACACTGATTAACCTCCATCCAGTCACTGGAAACCTGTGCTCCTGGGATCCAGGTTTCAGTTGTCGTCAACGTGTGCTTGGAAGGTCACTGGGGAAATCGCACACGCAGGCTTATTCCAGGATGCGGGAAAGAAGAAAGATTCAGAGCTCCACACAGCCCAGTCGTCTCCGTCGCAAATTGGCCTCTTGTCTTGTCATTTCTAGTGCAGTGGGTTTGTCGCATTTTCTTTTTCTGTCAATATTTATGTAGATGTCAACCCTATCCCTACTTCTCTATAAGTTTTTTTTTTTTTCTTTCTTTCAGGTCTCCAACAGAAAAACAAAGGTTCTGGAAGAGCTCTGATTTTTTTTTCTTAAATTTTTCCTGTATTTCTAGTAAGATTGGGACACAGATGCAAAATTTATGGGAATGCCAAAATCTTCAATAATCAAGATAAGTAAAGTCTTAAGGCAGTGCTTTTCAAAATCAAAATGAAAGTGAGTAAAGGAACGCATGCTGAATAAAACATCAACTATTTCATGTCTGCAGTGGCAGGGGCTCTGTGGTAGTCACCAGGGCTTCTTAGAACACAAGACGTTGCCTCTGACTTCCTGTAGATGTAGGTAGGGCCACGTGACTAGCTCTGACCAATATGTCCCCAGCAGAAGTGGCCTCCTTGAGACAACCCACTCCCACAGAGCCCTCAGTCACCACAAGGTCCAAGAGGGAATAAACCTGTCCATTTCAAGCCACTGGAGATTTTGTGTTTATTTTATTTCATTTTACTTTACTTTTGAGAGAATGAGAGAGGGAGAGCAAGAGAGAACTGCCTGGTCGGGGCGTCCAGCCGGGGCGCTTGAACTCCAGAGGCGTGTACCACCTTGTGCCTTGTGCTCAGGTATCACCTGTGCTCCTGGCTTACGTGGGATCTGGGGAGCCAAACCTGGATCCTTAGCCTTGGCAGGCAAGTGCCTTAACCGCTAGGCCATCTCTCCAGCCCCCGGAAGGTTTTTGTTACAGCAGCTGCAGGCTGCTCATGGTTGCTACACACTTAGTTTTTCTGGGGAGAGAAGCAAAGCTGTCCCTATCACCCAGTCTAGCAAATGACTCCACCTTTCCTACAGGCACCCTGCTTCTGCTGCCCCCCCCCCCATGCAATCCTGTGCATTTTATCCTTATGTCTAAGGGATCTGTAGATGGACAAATACAGAGTTCACCTCTCTTATGCACCTAAGATTTGAGATAGCACATCATCAACAACAACAAAACCTTAGCTGATAGCTGGATAGAATAATATTAGGAGTAACCCCTGCGCTAGGTAGCTATGGAATTTAATGAAACATCCCATGAAACCCCTGAAACTCAGCCCATAACAATCCAGGCACAACCCGTGTACCCGAACAGCAACACACGTGCTCACTAACTCATCCCCTTCCTCAGCAGGCCCAGGACCAGAGGCCTGAATCCACCCACCCGTCGTTACACAATGAACCCATCTGAAAATCCCTATGGCCCTCCTTTCCCCACTCCCTGCTCAGGCCAATATGACCAGGCATAACCAGAGGTAATCCAGATTGTTCCCTGGGTAAATGTATTGTCTTTGCTATGATGACACTAGGAAGAGAATCACTGTCCACTCATTTGGAATACCTAAAATTGTGTAAGAAAAACCACTGGGTGTCTATGAAAAGAATGGGCCCGTGCTGAGTCACCATACGTCCAGAGTAAAAGTAGAGGAAATGCTGTGGTTCAAATGTTTGTGTTCCCAACCTTCATATGTCAAAACCCTTACCCCTGAGGCAGCGATATTAGGAGGTGGGGCCATGAGCGTTGGTTAGGAAAGCCTCGTTAAAAGTCAGTGTCAAGGGCTGGAGAGATGGCTTAGCAATTAAGTGCTTGCCTGTGAAGCCTAAGGACCCTGCTTCAAAGCTCAGTTCCCCAGGACCCACATAAACCAGATGCACAAGGTGGTGCATGCATCTGGAATTCGTTTCCAGTGGCTGGAGGCCCTGGTATGCCCATTTTCTCTCAATCTCTCTCTCTCTCTCTCTCCCTCAGTCTCTCTGTTGCTCTCAAATAAATAAATACATAAAAAATAAACAAAACGTTTTTTAAAAAAAGTCAGCGTCAAGGCCTGGGAGATGGCTCAGCGCAAAGAGGACGTGCTGTGCACACCTGAGTGCATGAGGGCCTGGCTCACCCTACGTTCAATTTCACAGCACCTGCTGTCTTGATGCTGCGCGAGGCCACATGTTCCTGTACCCTGTCTTCTGGGGCAGTGGAGACAGGAGACTTGCTGGGCTCGCTATTCAGCCAGTCTGACCAAAAGCAGCAGCTCTGGTTTCAGGAAGAGACTCCATCCCAAAGAAACAAGTGCATGAATAAAGCTGGAGAACAAACAGCATGCTTTGTGACCTCTCAAGGATACGTGGGTAGCGTTCATCTGCCCATATCTCCCCCAGCACACACACACACACACACACACACACACGCACACCACAAAGAAGCGTCCTGATAAAAGAGGCAGAGGGAGGTTCTTTCATTCTTCTACTACCGTGTATACAACTACCACTTTCCCATGTTGACTCCCAGAGAACGCGTGCTTTCATCAGTCAGAGAAAGCCAGGGTAACCCAGACCTGCAGATCTACCTGGGTAGGCACCCTCAAGTCTTATTCTAACTCAGCTCCTGCCTTCATTCTACCAACAACACCTTGGACTGCTTTTCTTTCTTTTTTTTTAACTCTTTTGTTGGCAACCTCCATATATACGTACAGTACACCCAGCTCATACTCCCTTCACACGGCTCTCCTTTATCCCCCTCCCCTATACGGAACCCCTTCTTTCCAACTAGTCCTGCTTCTATTTTAATGTCATCATCTTGTGGCCTCTCATACTGTGTAGATCTTGTGTGGGTAGCATGAGCCACAATAAGCTCATGAACACCACAGGCACTTTGTGCCTGGAAGACAGCATTCCAAAGCACTCCTTCCCATCCTTTGGCTCTTATGTTCTTTCCACCACCTCTTCCTTTTTCAAATATTTTATTATTTATTTATTTGAGAGAGAGAAAGAGAATGAGTATGCCAGGGCCTCTAGCCACTGAAAATGAACTCCAGATGCATGTGTGCATCTGGCTTTATGTGGGTACTGGGGAATCGAACCTGGGTCCTTAGGCTTGCAGACAAGAGCCTTAACTGCTGATCCATCTTTCCTGCCCTCCAGTACCTCTTTTGAAATAGTCCCTGAGCCTTGCAGGTGGTGGTATAGATGTCCCATTTAGTGCTGAGCACTCAACAGTCACTTACTTTTGCATTTTGATACGTTTTGAGTCTTTCCAGTAGTCACTACCATTTGAAGAGAAGCTCCTCTGATCAAAGGCAAGAGTAGTTTTCATATGTGGGCACAGACATAAATATTTGGACAGAAATTTGGTGTGCATAATATATCCAGTTAGACAAACAGTAGTAGTACCCTCGCCCCCGGGTCATGTCCTCTTAGGGTTTGGACTAGGTCTTTCAGTACCAGGCATGAATTCCTTCCCATTGAGGCAGGCCTCAAATCCAACCAGAGAGTGGTTGGTTTCTCTCACAACAAATGTGCCACCATTGTCCTGGCTACACACCTGGACTTGTAAGCAGGACAAACACTGGCATCTACCTGGGTTAGCCACAACCTCGGTACTGCCACGTGAAAGGGAGGCTCCTGTCGGTGCACTTCATTGCCAGCAGGAGGATCCGCTGCAGGATTCAGGATCCCGGGGGATCGAGACTGCCCTGGAATTAGAGCTTCGGAGCAGAGCGCAGCAACGTCTGCAAGATCACCTATGTCAACTCGAGAGGAGCTGCATGTGCGAAGGCAAGCAAAGGCCAGAGGGTGATGGCTCAGGTCGTCTTCAAGTGTGCGCATGAACCTAGGTCAGCAGCCAGAGCTAGCTGTCGGGGTCAGGGAAGGCCTCTCCCTCCTCAGTGACCATCAGTCATTTGAAAACCATAAGCGTGAACTATGAGAATCTTAGGATGGGAAGACGGTTCAGCAAATCTAAAGGAGTCTGTGAGCTTCAGGCTTGCCAAGAGACCCTGCCTCAAAAAACAGGTGACAGAGATTGAGGAAAGCACCTGACGTCTACCTGTGGCACCCGCATGCATGTGCACACATATACACATGCACTCCCTGCACACACACATGCACGCACACGAACACCATCCACGTATACACATGGGAAAAATGAGTTTGGGGACCAGCTGTTTCTTTCATAGAACTAAGTGCAGGTCAGGAAGGCCAGACAATGAGCACCGCATTCACAAACATGGGGTCAGCATCACAGTGCAGTCGACAAAGCCTAGCCCTTCCTCAGGGCCCAGGAGCTCCAGAGAGGCCATCGGGAGGGAAGTCCATCTGAGGGCGCCTGTACAGAGGCTGTGCTGTTCCGCCACTGCCCACCCTCCGCTCCTCCATGAAGCAGAGATGACCAAGCGGAAGGCCACGGCTGTCTCCCTGTCAGACACATGCAGCCCTTGTCCTGCTTGGGTCACAGAGCCCCTCAACACCAAGGCTTAAACTAGCAGCATGTAAGCCCAAGATCAAGAAGCCGGCCAGGAAGCCGGGCACAGAACTCTTCCTGGCTTCTCCCGGCACCTCAGCAGTCCTTGGCCTAAGCTCCGTCTCTCCGGCCTCTGTCTCATGGTGGAATAGCCAGGCTCTTCCCACCCCGTCTTGTCCTCGGGCCACGGGAAGACGTGAGCAGAAGTTGCTGGCTGGGGCTTCTGAGAAAGTCTTTTACATAAGCCAAGTCGGCTACGCCTGGGCTTGGCCACCGCAGCCTTCTCCTTCCCGAAGGACGAATGCCGCGTGCCATGGGAATGCGGTCACTGGTGTCTAGCTGCCCTCCCACTATCACCGGGCAAATGTGAGGATGGAAACGAGATACTACGGAAGGAAAAAGGAGGTAAAGTTAGAAAGAGCCTGAATCTCTAATGGTGGTGGAATTTGCCTACCAGAGACTTTTTTCCAATCCCTCATCCTCTTTACATAGTTGCCATTCAAGTGTCTTGTGATTTGATCTGAAGTGAATCTAATTCACGAATGTAGGAGGCCTCCACCAAGTCCACTTGCCCTGGGCAGCAGAGGCCATAGCAGCGGAGGAGGAGGTGAGACGCTGATATTCCATGGCCCCAGGCAGCCAGAGAGCTGTGGCCCAGGGCTGGCCGCTTAGCTGGGGCAGAGAAACAGGAGCACAGGCAGCCGCCACCTATAGACCCGGCACTGAACGGAGCAAGAGCCAAGACTTCCACACGGGCCACTGCCACGTGGGGCTTCCCATCAGGGGCTCTGAGGCAGTGGCGAAGGGCCGGACCGCAAACGGCTTATGCTGGGAGAGATACATGACACTCTCGTCCTCGCTGTGACATGACACACACAAACGAAGGGAGGGAAGGTAACGGAGACTCGGGCTTCAGAGTCACTCCGTGACAATACGGCAGAGAAGGCCAGACACAGCTCCGCTTGTGGTGGCTTCTCTCGTGGGCACCACCTTGGTCAAGGGCCCGCCCCTTGTGCTGTTTCCCCAGCCAGGCCCCGCCTCCCAGAGCAACTCTCAAAATAGTGCCGCAAACTGGGACCGGCGCCCTTCCAGCATGAGCCTGCGGAGAGCAGTCCAGCCAGACAGACGGAGCTAAACAACCACCAGCAGCCTTGGGGCTCGCTGAAGTCAGAGCCTCTGGTCAAAATCAGCTTTGCCCGACATAAGATTTAAACCGCATGTGAAAGAGAGAGGATGGATGTGTCAGAGCTTTAGGTGTGGCCCACTAAGGGGCAAAGGTACTTTTTCCTGGCCCAAGTTACACCTCCGGCCCAAAATATGAAATTATAAAGACATGGCATGGTGCTCTCTTATAAGAATGAATTTCAGGCTAGGGAGGTGTCTCGGTGATTAAAGGTGCTTGCTCATAAAGCCTGACAGCTCGGGTTGGGCTCCCTGGTATCCATGTAGAGCCAGATGCACAGTGTGGAACATGTATCTAGAGTTCATTTGCACGAGCAAGAAGCCCTGAGGAGCCCGTACTCTAATCCTAGCTGTCCCTCTCTCCCTCTCCCTCTCTCTCTCTCTCTCTCTCTCTCTCTCTCTCTCTCTCTCTCCGTCTCCCTCTCTCCCTCTCACTCTTGCTCTCGCTCTATGCTCACACATTATAAATATTAATTCCACCAATCTTGGTGGCACATGCCTTTAATTGCAACACTCAGCAGAGGTAGGAGGATTGATGTGAGTTCTAGGCCAGCCTAGAACTACAGAACAAGTTACAGGTCAGCTTGGACTAGAGTGAGACCCTGCCTTGAAAAAACAAAACAAACAGAAACATTAATTCCACTGAGTCTGTTGATCACGTGGCTAGAAGAACACCCTTTGGAAAGCTGGTTCACCCAAGGGAGGACATTAAGGACATGGGAGGAACGATCGTCTTCTTGGTGAGCAAAAAGCCTTCTGCACTTGCATGCTCTTCGCTTCAGGCAATTGCTCTCAGCTAAGCCTACCTGCTGTTCTGAGTCCTAACCCACAAATAAACAATCAATAAATAAAATAAATACTTTTGTAAAGCTGGAGAGAGAGCTTGCCTGTGAAGCCTAAGAGCCCAGGTTTGATTCTCCAGCATCCACATAAGCCAGACACACAAGGTTGTGCATGCATCTGGAGTTCCTTTGCAGGAGCATCCTCTGCTAACATTTGTATTCTCTGTAGCTCAGGTGAGTACAGCTTCTTCTAGAGTCCAGGGGGGTGACCCATCAGGTCCTGTGCATGTAGGAAAGCTCCAAGAAGAAACCCACATTGACTCATAGAAGAGAAGGGCAGGGCTCAGAAATCTCATTTTATGGGTCAGTAAGAAAGGTAAGCATGATTGTGTCCTTTAACCCAGCCCCCTGTGGACTCAGAGCAGGTCCTGGTGGGAAGACTGTGATAAATATCAAGCCAAACGTAATGAGCTATTTCGCCAAATCTCCGCGCAGCAGTAAGCCCATAAGGCAGTAACTCTTAGGGATTTCCGCTCAATGAAGGATGCATACACAAGGAAAAGAGACAGATGGTCCACTCAGAGGAGTCATTTCACTGCATAAAACAACAAGGCATTCATGGGAAGAATAAACAAAGAAATTCTTTAAATGATTTTTTAAAAAATGCACTAGGTGTTTGAAAAAGGAAAAGTACCTAACAAGTGCATACTGAGATGCTAAAAGTTGTATGCAATAAAGAGAAAAACAGGTCTGAAGAGATTGCTTAGTGGCTAAGGCTGTTTTCTGCACATGCATGGGGACCAGAGGAGGCCTCGGGCCACTGAGCTCAGTTCTCAGAACTCACAAGTAGCTGGACATGGCCGTGCAAGTCTGTAATCTCGATCCTGAGGACAGCAGAACTGCTGAGGTTTGTTAAACTGCCAAAGCTCTTGAATCCGTGAAGAGAGTCTGTCTTGAGGGAACAAAGCGATGAGCAGGGCATGGGGACACCCAGCGTTCCCTGGCCTCCATGCACTCACAGGTGCCTTATCCACACATACACACGTATGCGCCACACACGTACTCCACATCACACCTGCTACGTACAGACAGAGAGAGGAACAAAGTGATGAGCAGGGCATGGGACACCCAGCGTTCCCTGGCCTCCATGCACTCACAGGTGCCTTATGCACACATACACACGTATGTGCCACACATGGACTCCACATCACACCTACTACGTACAGAGAGAGAGGAAAACACAACAGTGGTAAAAGCACGAGCATGGAATTCGCTGGAAGGGTGGGCCTTCCCAACCGTAAGAGAGGGTGTGAAAACATGCGTGCTTCTGGATGTGGGAGCTCGGGCAGGCTGGGGAGCCATCTTACAGCTAAGTGCGTGTTTCCCCCACCGCGGGAGGCTCTCCTGACTGTCCACCGAGGGGTGTGTGATCCCACCCAATGTGCACTGTGCATGGAAGTGCCCCAGGCTCTTGGCTGTCTGCAGAGGAAGAGCACCTGGGGTCACTAGAGAGGGACGCTGTCTGTGGGAGCTCCACTGCGGGGCGATGGCAGAAAGAGGGAGCACAGCGCCACCAGGGGCCAGACACGGAGCGAGGGCGTGCAATGACTTGTCAGTGGACCAGCACCACACGCTCACACTCACACACACTCACACACAGTCTCACACACACTCACACACTCACACTCGCATGCACTTACACACTCATACTTACACACTCATACTCACACACTCACATTCACACACACTCACACACACTCACACACACTGCTGCTACCAAATCTTCTTGTTTGTTTGAGGCAAGCCCAAAAGACTGTTTTTATGTGACAGAGCGAGAGCAGGAGAGGGACAATGGCTCACCAGGGCCTCCAGCCACTGCAAGCGCCACCTTGTGCACATGTGTGACCTTGTGCACGTGCGTGGCCTTGTGTGTCTGGCTTATGTGGGATCTGCCGAGTGGAACATGGGTCCTTAGGCTTCTCTGGAAACCACCTTAACTGCTAAGCCAACAACCTAGACCAACTATATGCAGGCACCCCCTGTTTTGGGTCCCTAGAGGCAGGCCTGAGCGAAAATTCCGCTGCCAGGAACTCTGTGAGGAAGAGCAAGGGAGGAAGCACGAGAAGCAGAGAGGGAGGGACAAAAGACACGAGCATGGAGAGGCCTAGAAGGCCCTGTTTACACAGAAGGTGTGTCACTGTCCCTTTATCCAAGGGAACCTGTGTTCCGGTCATCAGGGCATTGGCTGCGGGCTGGAAAGGGATCTCTGACAGTGGCTCCAATAAGAGCCCGTGTCACAGAGGAGGGTGGCTGGGAGGCGGCCGGGAGAAGCACGTGCCCGGGTGGAGGGTCGTGTTAGAGTCCACACGTGTGGAAGGCGGATGGAGCGGGGGCCAGGAAGGACAAAACCAGAGAGAACACAACAGAGCAGCCCTCCTGCAGAACAACCATAGGAATGTACCAGAAGCAGGAGCACAGGTAGCTACCCTCAGACCTGTACTAGGCACGGAGGCGGTCTTCACAGAGGGTGCTCACTGCCCGGCTGGAAGCTTCCACAGACAAGCAGCATGGACGCCCTGCCACCTGCTGGTGGGACCGCAAGGCTGAATCCCATGCCGCTGGGAGCAGCAGGACTCTGAGCCCAAAGGACCAGAAAATCCGAGTCCCCTCTCTACAGGAGGTGGAGTGGTCGTGGAGGTGAGGGGGACAACACAGCGGAGATGACGCCGAGCTCCTGTCTGTGCAATCGATGCAGAAAGGCAGAACGGGATGGAAGGTGACAAACAGCTGCAGCGGAAGGGGAAGATGAAGGCTGGGAGCCACAAACTCGAGATTTCAGGAGCCACAAATGAGCACAAGAGAAGTTCACACAAAAACAGATTGCTACACATGGAGAGAAGAATTCAAATGAATAGGGTACCCACAGAGCAGCGTGGGAAGTCTCACCAAGCTGCAACTCCTGGTGGCCTTGTCTTGTCTATGTAAAACAGACACACTTGCCAGACTTACTGCATCTCTGTGTTGCACACACACACACACACACACACACACACACACACACATGCACACACAGGTATGCCTACACACAAGAGTACACTTATACCTGCACCACGTGGTTGCAAGCCTGTTCATATACACATACGTGTGTGCACATGCCTGCAGGCCGGTATATACATGTACACGTGAGAATTTACCTTCCTCACTTCTGAGTTAAGCAAGCCTTGTCTCCTCGGCCAGTAGAATGCTGCTGGGGCTCTTTGGTGCAGCTGAGACTTCCAAACGCTGGCTCCTTGGGCTTCTGGCCAGCTCACTTCTAAGGGTGGAGACCCAGGAACCCACCTGTGAAGTCACGCCAGGATGCCTTCTTGTCTGGCCAACCCCACAGCACCACAGACTTCTTTATGTTCATCGCCAGACTTCAAAAACCCCACGTGCAAATCAGTTTCTGCAAACCTCTTACAGCATACTTGTCTTCTCAGGCCATCGGCCTTGTTCAAACGCAGCCCAGGCAGCGTGGGCCAGCCAGTAAGTCTCAAAGCCTGCCCGGGTCCTCAGAGCAGCAGCAGCAGCATCCCTGGGACTTTACTGGACACAGCAGGGCTCAGACGTGCATATGCATGTTTATTTGTGAGTGTGGGAGCACAGCTGTGCAAGGCTGTGCACACATATTACGTTGAGGCCACAGGCCAAGGTTAGGTGTCTTCCTTAATTACTTTCCATATTATTTTTTTAATATTTTATTTATTTATTTGAAAGAAAGAGAGAGAGAGGAAGAGGCAGATAGAAAGAGGAAGTGGGTGTGCCAGGGCCTCTAGCCACTGCAAATGAGCTCCAGACACATGTGTCCCCTTGTGCATCTGGCTTATGTGGGTCCTGGGGAATTGAACGGAGGTCCTTAGGCTTTGCTGTCAAATACCTTGACCTCTAAGCCATTTCCTCAGCCCTCCATCATATTTTTTGAGCTAGGCTCTCAGTTCACTGATTTAGCTAACCCAGTTAGCCGACAAGTCTCAAGGACTGTCCTAGCTCCACCTCCCTAGCACTGGGATTACTGGCGCATGCTGGTGTGTGACATGCACCCTGTGTGAGCACTGGCACCCCAACTCAGGCCCTCACGCTTGTCTGGCAAGCACTTGACCTACTGAGCAGGTCTGCCCCACCCAGACCCTCTTATTTTCTTAAAGGGTCACCAGCTCCTCTGTTTAGGAGCACCTGCCTCAGTTGAAACTGTATCCCAAACCAATTCTAGGGATTATAATTTCAACCTTTTATTTACCTATCTATTTATTTACAAGGAGAAACAGGGACAGAGAGAATAGGTGCACCAGGGCCTCTAGCCATGTTGTGCCTCTGACTTTACGTGGGTACAGGGGAGCTAAGCTGGGGTCATTAGGCACTGAATGCAAGAACCTTAAGCACTGACTCTCCTCTCCAACAGCCCGCCCCCTTCTTGGCAGGCACAACTCAGCCCTGAGGATTATTTAGGAGGCCACATGCTGTGTAAACCCAGGGGCCACCAAACCCCCAAATGACTCTGCGGGAACTCAAAGCTGGTTCTTTGACAAGAGACCTGCTAGAACTGAACATTGGGGCCAGCTTTCAGAGGTCTGCCGGGGGAGCACACCTGCCCCGGGGCGATAGCTCTTGGTAGAGTGGTCACAGTTTGGCCGCAAGCAGTGTCAGGCAGACAGAGAGGAGAGGCCCAACAGCCTTCCTGTGGAGGAGCAAGCTGAGGCGCCCTGTGGCTTGGGAAACAGCAGTTCTCTAGGAAGGTGACAGAACTGCCATAGGTCCGCCACATGCTGAGTCAACCCAACCCTTCACTTCCACTTCTGTGAAGTGGGCTGTTGAGGGAATCTAGGAGGCAAGGCTGGCATAGGTGATAGAGAGCCCGGAGACCATGGGCAACCCGAGATGGAGACCAGCAGAGGCCCTGGCTGCACCTGCAGAGGCTGAGCTTGGAGCTGAGAGGGACAGGGCTGGCAGGAATGGCTGCCCAGCGCTGCTGGACCAACTACAGCCTGTTGCCCACCACGGTCAGAAATCGGCTTGCAGCCTCCGCCCTGTCTTGCTGGAACATGAATTTCTGATGGCGGGAACTTATTTGGAATCACAGCCTATCTCATTATTCCCCCTAAAAGGTACAAAGTTTTCAACCAAGACTGCCAGAACTGCCTGGAATGGGCAAGATTAAGTTCTCTGCCACTAGAAGAAATGAAGGTCTTTGAGCTAAATTAAACTCAATTATAAAACAATTTTTAAAAGGTACATTTCTGCACATGTGAGTTTTATGGTCATGAAAATTTGTACCTACCATGTAAGAGCTATAACTGTAATTTAAGGCAATCTGACATAGACCCTCCACGGTAGAAACCATGTGTTTCATGACTTGAGAGAGAGGAGGAAGTGAGCCTAGAGGAGCTTCAGAGCCTGTCTCTGTTTATAGCTGAGCCTCTCCATCTTATCGACTACCTGACACCTTTCCTCAAGCCCAGCTTCCCATAACTGTATTAGTTATGATTCCTTTGGCTACAAGTGACAAATTCTTTGACTCAAATCAGTTTAAGAAAAGACAAAAGGAATTTCTTTCTTCCCCACACTGCAGCATGTAGAGGGCTCTGTTGCTTCAGGAATAGCTTGATCCAGGACTCATTCGCCCTCTCTGGGATGGAGCATCCAGATCCTAATCTCTCTGCCCTGCTTCTCTGGACATCAGTCTACATGCAGGACCACTTCCATGGCTTACAAGCAATCTGCCACACTTGTAGCCCAGTGAGATTCATGCCAATGGGGAATGGAAGCATGCTTCCTTGACAGCCTCAACTAAGCCTTCAGAACAATCTTCCTTCCATATAATGAGCGGGTTTGGCTTGATATCAGCTAGAATACGGTTATTGGATTAAAAAGAGAGGCATCTTTGCACACAATATGTCACTGGAGGGTGACACAGCACTGACCCCCTGAGGGCTGGGCAAGGAAAGGATAGCTGATGACCAGTGTCTCAGCACACGGATTCACTGCTTTTCCTTCCAGAGCAGACAGACGATGCCTGGGTCTTGGCAACACTCTTTCTCCTATTATGGAGCTATGAAACATTTTGATAAGCTACTTGGACTTATTATAGACACTAGCTACAAGTGCCATAACCAATGCAAGCTACCTTGATGAGAAATGCAGGGGAAGAGGGGAGAACAGGCAATACATGACCAGAGGACTCAGAGACATTAAGAATAGATTTGCATCAAGCCCCAGGCCTTCGGAAATCACAAAACCCCTCTGTTTCTGTCTCTCATTCTTCCTGCATGTTTATGTCCATCTCTCCTGCTTTAGTCCCAGCCTCCCCTGCTTCTGTGGAATATGGTCACCCCCCCCCCCCGGCTCTACTGCTGAGTGGACACTGGGCAGCTTTGCGCAGTCTCTGGCTTTGGCTTTCCCAAGTTCCTTGACATCATTCCTGGTTCCAGGCGAGCCACAGTCGGGGTCTCACCTTTTCCTACCTGCAGGATTGTTTCAGCTACAGTCATGCAACTCAGGCAAAGCAGTGAGATGCAGTGAGACCGCTGGTGGACACTGGGGACTAACAGCACCGTCCTCGCCACGCCCTTGAACTTAAAGAGTTGCAAACTGGAGCAGCTGCAGGTTTCCTGGTGCCGTGATCATCTGACACTCTGGTCTCTAATGCAGCCGCCTTCGGACCAGACTTTAGGAGTCCATTAGGTTAAATGAGGACATGAGGCATGGCATTTACGATGAGATTAATGTTCTATGAAAAAGAAAAGAACAGAGCATGCTTGAGAGTCTCTCTCTCTTTTTCTTTCTCTCTCTCTCTCTCTCTCTCTCTCTCACACACACACACACACACACACACACACACACACACACACACACACGAGGACATAGTGAGAAAGGGTCATCTACAAGCTTGGCCAAAGGTCCTCACCAGGCATTGATCTTATAAGCACCCTAATTTTTTATGTCTGGCCTTCAGAACATCTAGCCATCCAACATATGGCGCTTCTTTAAGATCTCCCAACCACGGTGCTTTGTCAGAGCAGCCTGAGCAAGCAGGCCTCTTGGTCCAAAGGGTGAGGAGCCACCCAGGTAAAGAGAGGGGAAAGAAGCACTTCTCTCTCTTGATGTCAGTATTTGCTGAATCCAATGTGGATATAAATATACTTTAATAAACTAGGGAAAGTTTTTCTGAGACACAGCTTGCATTCAAATGTTATTTAAATCATCAAAATGTATTCAGTTTTGCAAATCAGTGAGGATTGCAGCCATACTAATGTAAACAGGGAACAGGTGCAGGGGACTGGGAGCGGTACCCAGAGGCAAATGGATCTGCAGTGCTGACTGACAAATGAGGGGGGCAAAGGGAGGCAGAAGAAAGTCTGGTTATTTGTGGTACCCTGTTCCCTCCCAGCGATGGACTGAGGCCTTCGTGACCCCACGATGAACACTATAACCCCACTGAGGAGAGCCCCCAGGGTAACAGGGACTAGGGCAAAGGGACAAAAAGGTATATATAACATGTATAAAATGATATTTTTTAAAAGCCTGATAATTGAGTAATATATCTACCCATTGCTGTGTGTATCTTTCAGGTTTTGATCAAAGAAACAAGGACCCAGGAGATGTATAGACATATATGTGCATGTGTGTGAATATATAGTTCATTTTTAAAAAAATATAAATTATTTTTATTTATTTATTTGAGGTTAAAAAAAAGGAGAAAGAGTCAGATAAAGAAAGGGTGCTCCAAGGCCTCTAGGCACTGCAAATAAACTCCAGACACCTGCGCCACCATGTGCATCTGGTTTACGTGGGTACTAGGGAACCAAACCAGGGTCCATGAGGAGGGGTCATGGACAAGCTGGCTAAGAGAGGACGGTTATACATGAGGAGGGGTCGTGGACAAGCTGGCTGGAATGCTCAAGACAAATGGGCGCCTGGCATGTGTTGGTTCTTTCTGCCTCTCTCCTTAATGATGCACAGGTCCTGACGAAGTCTGGCCCCTTTTCATGAAGCCAAACACACATTATTCCAGGAGAGCTGACATAGGTCCCGCTGCTTCAAGACATGAACCGGCAGATTGTGACCATGCATGGGAGCCGCACAAAAGGGCTGCACCTCAATTCTGCCTGTCCAGTCTGTAAGAGTCTCTGTTGAGGCCCATTTGGAACAGAAAATACAACAGAAGTGCCGTTCAGGCTAACCAGCACAGCACACTGCAATGAAGGACACCTCTTGGCTCTGGCAACTTCCTGTCACTCTGCTGTCTGCTTCCTGACCCCACGAAGGGAACAGCCTGCACCAACCCTGCTGCCACGGCGTCTCTGCTTTGCCTCAGGTGAAAGCAGTGGGGCCTCTGAAGCTGTGAGCCAAGCACATTTTCTCCCTTCAATTATTTCACTCAGTGTTTGTCGCAGTGATGAAAAGTGAGCAGCATTGCCAGAGAGCAGAAAATGTCTAGTACAGAGCATCAGAAAATAGGCCATGCCACCTTCCCTATGCTCCCTGACTCCCACAACCCTGCGCACACACACACACACACACACACACACACACACACACACACACACTCATCAGGAATAATTCAGGAAAGAAAGGAAACCTGTTAAAATGTGAATCTTTAATTAATTGGCCCACCCCTGGCACTAACCTGAAGTAGCAGGAATAAAAACTATGATGGCAGGATAGAGGGATGGCTTAGTGGTTAAGGCATTTGCCTGCACAGCCAAAGGACCCAGGTTCAATTCCCCAGGACCCACGTAAGCCAGATGCACAAGGGGCGCATGTATCTGGTGTACATTTGCAATGGCTGGAGGCCCTGGAGTGCCCATTCTCTTTCTCTCTCTCCCTCTTTCTCTCTGTCAAATAAATAAATAAAAATATATATATTTTTAAAGTATGATGGCAAATGCTTAAGTTAACCAAGGACACGTGATGCCAGAAGACCCACTCGTTCCAAATGCTGTCACTGCTGTCTTCGTTCATTATGTACGAGATGTCAGTGTGAGCCACATCACATTGGCAGACTAAATCTGCTCAACAAACAGCACTGCGACTTAGTACCTCTGTCACAAAGTACAAGGTATCCTCCGTATTTCCCCCTCTAGTCCAGATAGTCAGGGCAGTCAGGACACGAGGGCAGGCTATCGGATGCTCTTGTGTGCAAGTATTGGAAGGAAAGCTTAAGTAGGAATTTCTGGGGTCTGACTTTGTAAACTTCCAGTCTGAACATCGGAACTGATTATATTCCAGCCAGGAGAGGGATTTTATGAGTTATCATGGCTGAATAAACCTATTTGAAACTTTCAACATATCTGAACCTTAATTCCTTTATCCTTATTTCCCACCCAAATTATTATGTTGATTAAAGAAGTATATGAGCATTTTATGAATTTTAATGTACTGCATGAATTTCTCAGTTGTTATAATCAGAAAGATTTTGTTCCCCTTTCCCAAGATTCATTTGTTGAGACTCTAATCTCACTTGAAGAGAAGGTCTTTGAGAGGTCATTTGTGTAAAATTAGAGTGGGGTTCTTATGATGGGATAAATATCATATAAAAGAAATGTAGGGCCCCTTCCTCTGCTCTCAGTCATATCCTTCCCTTCCTCTCTCTCTCTCTCCTCTCCCACACACACAAAGGAAGACTATTGGTGTCCATATCCAGAAAGAGAAATCTCACCAGAAATCAGTGTCCTGCTGCTAAACTAAGTAACCTTAGTGTGTGGAGAAAGTGCCCAGGCTGGCCTTGAACACATAGTCCTCAGTTTTCATGATTAGGACTTTCTTACTTGCGCTCTTTCTGGTTGAGGAGCAATTCTGCATGCTGATAAGTGTTCTCTGCTCAAATCAAGTGAGGTTAATATGAAGACCAATCTGGGTCTGAATCTAGATGATCTGAAGTAACAGAATGGAGTAGAACTTGTAAAAAGAAATTGTCCATTACATTTAAGTAGGGCCAACTCAAACCTATTTAGTAAGTTCATTATTGCAAGGCCATTTTCTTCTTTAGCCTGCTATTTCTATACAAGATTCGGTTGTAATTACTGTGTGTTACATATGTAAAAGCAGTTTCTAAAATGTTTAATGAATAGGTCTTGAACTTGAAATATGCCCCTGATATTGAAGTTGTTATTACCTTTAAAGAAAATGCTTGCAAAATAATAGATTTCAGTTGAATTATTGTGAATTTTTAACTAATGAGGTCAAAATAAATAAGGCCTGTGTGTCCATAAAGATATTAATTCTCTGAATAAATGTGATTTTGATTAAGATAAATATTTAGATGGAAGCATATATCTTATATATTTTTGTTTCTGGTAGAATGTCACAATCAAAAACTAAGTCGTGTTTAACACAAAACTATGTACATAAAAAAGTATTAAAATAAGATTATTCATATTTCCAAACCAAAAAACATTCAAATGCCCATTAAAAATAAAAAGCGCTTGCCTGTGAAGCCTAAGGACCCCGGTTCGAGGCTCGGTTCCCCAGGTCCCACGTTAGCCAGATGCACAAGGGGGCGCACGTGTCTGGAGTTCGTTTGCAGAGGCTGGAAGCCCTGGTGCGCCCATTCTCTCTCTCTCCCTCTATCTGTCTTTCTCTCTGTGTCTGTCGCTCTCAAATAAATAAAAAAAATAAATAAATAAAGTAGGTAATTATAGGTATTTTTGGAATGTGTTTATTACATAAGAAATACAGAAAGCCATATTTTTAGTAAATTCCTGCCCTATGATTCAAGAAACTGCTATAAAAATTAAGATGGAGGGCTGGAGGGATGGCTTAGCAGGTAAGGCATTTTTCTGCAAGGCCAAAGGACCCAGATTTGATTCCCCAGGACCCACGTTAGCCAGATGCACAAAGGGGAACATGTGACTGGAGTTCATTTGCAGTGGCTGGAGGTACTGGAGTGCCTGTTCTCTCTCTGTCTCTTTCTCTCTCTCTCTTAAATACATAAATAAATAAATAAAATATTTTTTTAAACAAATAAAAAAGTTTAAGATGGTGTCACCCACACTAATTTTCCTTATCTCCAGCCTGACCTAAACTGCTTATGTTTGACCTCCTTTCCAGAAATCAGGATCAGAAAGGCAACAGCAAACATTTTCTAAACAGACCAGTTTCAATTGGCATAATAACAAAACTCCCTTGGCCTGAGTCTTTACACACCCAAAATGTCACCAGCAGTAACCTGACATTACCCAATCCATTGTCTTTCCATTAGCCCATCTCCCAGTCTAACCCTACAGGGAAATTAATTTTGAAATTACCAGTCTGTGTTTTATTCAAGCCATTTCCTGTCTATAAGGCCCATCTCTGTTGCGTAGTTCTTAGGAACGTCCATTCCATTCTTGGAATGTGTCAGCTTTGATGTGTTTTCCTTAGTGTCTCATACAAACATAGCAGCAATAATAATGATGGTGACGGTGGTGGTGATGGTATTGATAAGGCTTTTGGTCATCATCCACTTACAATCTGAACACCGGAGTGTGTTTTTGTATGTGAAGACAAGATTATTCACCCCAAGCAAAACAGCTCAAGAAATCAGAATGTTGTTTCATTGTTCATTTACTAAACTTTTATTTAAAACACAAGATCCAAGACTTCAAAACAACAGCATTTCAATTCAGACTTAGCCTTCATAATCTTTCAAAGAAGTAAGAAATTGCCTCATTATCTAGTGTTATGTGACCAGTCTTTCTGCTCCGTGATCAGCCACCACTCGCACTCCTCATTTTTACGAGGCTTACCTCCATGGCATGCAGCACCTCCTTCTAAATTAGCCTCATTTTGGATCCACAAATATAAACGTACATAGCATTTCACTTATCTCTGAAATTATCACTCTAGCTCTAATTTCCTTTCTAGAATGCATTATTGTCCATTGAGTTATTGATCTTCCTTGAAAAAGTAGAATATTAGCTTTCAAGCCCTTTACATTAAAATATCATTTGCTAATTTGCATTAAATAGCTGGCATGAGGGGCCCACTAAGAAGTAACTTTGCTTCTAGCTGTTACTAATTATTAACAGGTTTTATCTTTGAGCTTCAGGTATTTGTTTTGATGTCCTACTTTCCTATCTGTTCCAAGTCATAAGTCGTAAGGGAGAAAGTCATTAAGCCACCAGATTGCCTGGATGGCCCTTGTCCTAGGAGATCGTTCGTAGTGTGGATGGGAATTTGCCTCTTAGCTACTGGGGAAGATCAGTCTGTTTCAACACTGAGAGCTGAAACACATGGGCTTCCTGGTTCTTAAGCACCCTGTGTGGGAACATCCAGAGCCTTCTGCTCGCTGTTGCTCCCCAGCAGCAGGGAAGAGCAAGCCAGGAGGGCATCCACTTCCTCCCGCAGCACAGAGAAACCCTGGGAATATACAAAACATGTAGAGCATAATCAAGTTCTAAAGTAAGGGCAATCTTCAAACACTGCCAGAGACTACACGGGAACTTGTAGGGAGATGCTGCGCTGAGAGGCAGGCCCAGCAGAGCTCAGGCCAGGGCTGCAATGCCCGTACTCAGGTAAGTCCCGACATTTGGGGCGGGGGCTGGCTGGAACTGGAGCTGCTAGCCTCACAGAGCTAGCATGTCAAAGATCTTCTGCCTAATGAAATAGTTGTTCTGAGGCTCGGGAGATGGAACAATGAGAAAAGTGCTTACAACACAAAGACATTAAAAAAAGGAGGGTTTCTGTGGGGTATACTGGCGCATGCCTATAATCCCAGGTCTTGAGAGACTAAGGCAGAAGGACTGGAAGTTTGAGGGCAGCCTGGGCTACATAGTGAGATCTATGTCAAAAGTAAAGAAGTACAATTGTGTGTACACACGCACAAGAGCCTCCTCCCACACGTACCAGGTCCTGGACTTATGATGGTTAGACTTACGAATGTTCAGCTTCACAATGCATTATGTACTCGGTAGCAATAAAATGCTTCCAGTTTTGATCTTTCCCTAGAATGGTAGCAGGTACTATGATCCTGTCTGCTGATGCTGGACAGAGGTGGTGAGCCGCAGCCCCCAGCCAGTCCTGAAGTGAGGAGAGGCCGCCTGCACAGGCCAGTGCCCTGAGCAGCAGATGCCGGGCAGGAAAGTGTTCACTGCATTTGCAACCTGCAACCTTCCTATCCTATGGTGGCTTTGTCAGGGCACGACTCCATCATTTATCAAGGAGTGTCTGCATCCACATGTGAAAATGTCCCTAAGAGACATGCAGAGTGAACAAGGAAGGTCCAACACATGTCCACACAATTGTAAAACTGAAGGGAGGAGGGGAGAACTGGTTCCCCAGAATGTATGCTGGTCAGCTCAGGAAAGTCCCCAAGTCTCAAGCAAGATAAAACCCTGTAGAAGACGGGACTCCGTCGTGTTCCTGGTGTCTTGGGGTAGAGTTGTGTCCTTGTGCCCATGTCCCTGGGGTCATGGAAATGTCCCTATAGAGGATCCAGCCCCTCGACTCCGCTGAGCCTCCCTGAGGGCTGTGGACCAGGGCCCTCTCTAACTTGCCTCTCAGCCTAGTGTGCCTAAGTGCACCCAGGGACATTCAGGTAGGTGCCACTTGGTGGAAAAGAGTGGCTGACTTATAGGAAATCTTTACATTTTTTTTAACCTACCTGTCTGAATCCTAGGCTGGGTTTCTAAGATGAAGAGGTAAGAAGTATAGAAAATGTTGAAAAGGTGTGGAAAAGTTAGTCTTGTTTGGCTTGTCACCAGGGAAAAGCAGGAATGTGCAGGAAGAATAACATAATAAGACAGCAGAAAGTCTCAATGCGGAGGGCTAGAGAAGACACATCAAAGTAACAATAGCAAGAAGTATATTGAAGCAGCAATATTAATATTTTTAAATAGCCACAAGGTGAACATTTCTGGACTGAATGCATCAAATCTAAGAGCCTGAAGGTATGTGTACTTAAAGTATAATCTTATCTGGCAAATACGCTGAACTTGTAATCTGAAGTGTCTGTTGTGTCCTGTAGCCACCAGGACATCTGACCTCCACTTTCCCCAGTACCAGACGCATCTCTGCCCCCTCTCCTATACCACCAGAACATCTGACCTCCACTTTCCCCAGTACCAGACACGTCTCTGCTTCCTCTCCTATACCACCAGGACATCTGACCTCCACTTTCCCCAGTACCAGACACGTCTCTGCTTCCTCCCCTATACCACCAGAACATCTGACCTCCACTTTCCCCAGTACCAGGCACATCTCTTTGCTTCCTATCCTGGACCTACAAGTGCAGTCTGCTTGTACAGTCAGGCCCCCTGAAACTACATCAGCCACAGCATTTCTAAATAAAATAGCTTTTTATTGTATATATGTAAGTACAATGACTGAGATGGGGAGGTAATATGATGAAGAATAGAATTTCAAATGGGAAAGTGTGTGGGGGGAGGTATTACCAAGGGATTTTTTTATAATTATGGAAAATGTTAATAAAAATTGGGAAAATAAAAAATAAATAAATAAATAAAAATAAACAGAAAAAAAGAGTTTTAGGTAAAAAATAAATGAATAAATAAAATAACTTTTCTTCTTCCTGTTATTATTCCTTTTATCATTATTTTTATTTTGAGACAGAGAAAGAAACAGAGAGGCAGAGAGAGAGAGAGAGAGAGAATGGACATGCCAAGACCTTCAGCCTGCTGTGAACAAACTACAGATGCATGCACCCCCTTGTGCACATGTACAACATTGTATGCTTATGTCACTGTGTGTCTAGCTACATGGGACCTGGAGATTTGAACATGAGTTCTTAGTAAGCCATCTCTCCAGCCCCTCATTCCTTTAAAAGAAAAAAAAAATTATTGACAGCTTCCATACATCTAAACAATAGCCCATTCCATGATTACAATACCCTCCCTTACCCTCCTCCAAAGTCCCTCTTCCACCAAAATCCTTCTTCTTTCCAAATAGTCTCTCTTCTGTTTTGATGTTATAACGTTTGGTCTCCAACTGTGAAGGTCTTGTGTAGGTAGTATGAACCAGAGATCATGAACATCAAGGCGACTTTGTGTCTGAAAGACAGTATTGAAGCACCTCTCCTCCTCCTCTGGCCCTTATGTTCTTCTGTCATCTCTTCTGCAATGCTCCCTTAGCCTTGATGGGTATGATAAAGATGTCTCAGTGCTCCACTGTCCCTTCTCAGCACCATGGAGAGTTCTGAGTCACCTCCAGTGGTCACTGCCAACTGAAAAGAGGAGCTTCTCTTACCAAAAGTGGAAGCAGTGTTTGGTGGGCATAATATATCCATTTAGCTAGACAACAGTAATAGTTTCTCCTTTAGGGCTTATGAATTCCCAAGCCATAGGCTTTACTTTAAGTTTTCAGTACCAGCAGGAACATAGAGCAATCCAAGAAAAGTGGGTTTTCCCCACAATAGACATGCCACCATTGTACCATATTTGCCCTAGCTATCTTGTAGTAAAGCTTGCAGGGTCCACTGCTGGTTAAGACCATTGATGACTTCTCCACCAACAGGCTGCACAGCTCTTTCCAGCATTCTGACAGCTAGTCAACAGGGAGGAGGCTTCCAGCTCAGCTCCGGCTTCAATTCTCAATGAGCTGTAGCCCAAGCACGTGGAGTCTTCAGCACTGGGGTCTTACCATCTAGTTGTGGTTGGCAACCAAGAGCCTTGACAATAGCCTATAATATTTTAGGAGCATAAGAGGCCTCTGTAGCCAACAACGTGCTGGAAAGTATTTTACCTTTGATACTGAAATTTTACTCATAAGAGCAACATTATCCACCTCCACAAGATACAAACTCTCTCTTTTAATGTATATTATTAGCTAGCAAAGAGTAAGGTTTCCATATGGCTTACTCATGGATCTTAAATTTTGACTAACCCTCCCCCCAGTCCCTCCCCTCCTCCACCCCTCCTCCTAGACTGTTTCTCCCTGTATTCATTCTCGCAGAGAGTTTAGCAAGCACTGTCTTCTTAGGCTGTGAACCACGACTCTCTTACTTCCACCATCTCTCTCCTCACTGTAATCAATTCCTGGGCTCCTTGTCCTCTCCAGGACTCTTCATGGTGAGTGTTTCTCACTCCTCTTTCTGCCTCTTAGCTCTGTGCATTGTGGTGGTTTGTATTAGGTGACCCCATAAACTTGCGTGTTCTGAATGCTCAGGGCAATTTGGGAATTGGAACCTTGTTGGGGATGCATTGTTGGGGAAGGGCTTATGGGTGTTATAGCCAGCTTCCCCTTGCCAGTGTTTGGCACCCTTTCCTGCTGCTGTTGTCCACCTGATGTTGGCCAGAAGGCAATGTTCAGCCTCTGCTCATGCCACATTTTCCTCTTCCAACATAGAGCTTTCCCTTGGGCCTATAAGCCAAAATAAACCCTTTCTTCCCACAAGCTGCTTTTGGTATGGTGCTTTCTGCCAGCATTAACTCCATACAGTCCAGGCTTTGATTACCACTCAGTACCAATTACTCCTAAGTAAGTGCCCATTCTGGGCTCTCCAGTGAAATGCTCCTCCAGTATTGAAATAGTTTTACCCAAAGGAGATTTCTGATCTGACAAGAAGAAACTACGTAATGAGAAAAATTAATTTTTGTGTGATGAATAGCTTCCTGAGAATGCAGAAGCAATCAAAGGACTTTCAATGATACAATCAACAGAGTTGGCTGAGTTAAAATGTGAAGCCTGCATGTTTCAACTCAATAGAAACTCAAGGTGCAACTCACATGTAAACAAGGAACTGCTTTTTTGCTTTGCTTTGCTTTGTTTAAGCAATGATTGAGGCTGGGCATTGAGGCACATGCACACTTGTGATTCCAGAACCTGGGAGAGGGAGACAAGAAGATCAGCAGTCCAAGGGAAGCCTCTTCAACATAGTGAGTACAAGACTGTCTTGGGGTATATGAGGACTTGTCTCAAAAATTCAATAAATACATGGGTGTTTGATAGATATAAATACATAGAGTAAGATTATAGATTGATAAATGATAGCTACATAGATGACTGATTGATAGATGACATATGATAGAGTTAAATAGATAGTAGATGGATAGATAGATCATGGGCAGATAGATGATGAATAAATGGTAGGTAGATAGACAGTTGATAAGCAGATGCCATGTTGGTAGATGATAGATAAGCACACAAATGGTAGACAGTGTGTGTATGGATGTGCAGATGAGAGATAGTAAATGGTGATGCATGGATGGGTGGGTGAGAGATAACAGATGACAGATGGATAGGTGAGAGATAGTAGCTGATGAATGGATAGGTGAGAGATATTAGTTAATGTACGCACCGGAGAGAGACAGTAGATGGCAGATGGATAAGTGCTAGATAGCAGATAAAGGGTAGATAGATGAAAGATAGCAGAGAACAGACAGATAATAGATAGTAGATGATGGATGGATAGGTGATAGGTTATTAACACAGAAATAATAATCAATGTATAAATGAAGTTTGTGATCTTACTGCTACGGTTGGAGGCATAAACTTTATTTTATGGCCAAATTATGTGTTGGTCCTATTCCTAGTGTGTTTTCCTATTAGATCCCCTCCTCCTTGCCCCCATTCCACTGAGAGGCCTCCCCAGAGGAGTTACTGGTATTCCCATGGGGTCATGCATTATGAGAGCAGCAGTCAGTCATCGTTGGGAATGGGGGTGGGGGTGGTGAGGGGGGCTGGGCACTGCCTCTGGATAATCCTCCCCACCCTGTGGCTCTTACAATCTTTCTGCCCCCTCTTCCAAAATATTCCCTGAGCCATGGTGGGTATGTTGTAAGTCCACTTTAGTGTTGAGTCTCAGCAGCTTCTGGACTTCTGCTTTGATATGTTTGGAGGGGCCTCAGTGTCTATCGCCATCTCTCTGGTGCAGATTGTCAGGCTCGCCATGAACACAGCACTCATGTTTAACTGACCAATTCCACTGTGGTGTCACCTGAACCCTGGCTGATGTGCAAGAGGTGGCTTAAGTCATGATAGGCAGTCAGATGACTTTTCTTGTCATATTGATGGAGTGGACTTCTCCCCCATTTCTGCTGCCTTCTGTAAAAACAAAAACAGATTCTCCAACAGACAGTAGGAGCAGCATGTAGGCATGGGGATCTGAAAATTTAGTTCTGCGTGTCCTGATAACATCTATAGGTAACATTGTTATTACCTCTGTGCTTAACATGTAACAGCTTATAAATGAGATGACCTTCCTGGTAATCCCATGCAAGAGGGACTGTGTGCATGCTTGTTTTACAGATGAAGAAACTGAGGCATAACAACGTTAGTTTGCCTGTCCAGAAAGCCAGAGAATAGCAGATCCAGTGTTTGATTTTCAGAGTTCAAGACCTCCTCTAGAGCCATGCTTCCCAGCGTTGTACTGCCAGCATTTCGTGCCAGATGGTTCTTCACTGTGGGCCTGTCCTAGGCATGTTAAAATGCCTTATGTCAAAATCCCTGGCCTCACGAGATTCCAGCAGCATCACCACCCAGTCACGACAAATCAGAACATCCCCAGACTGCCAGGAGCCCTCTGGAGGTGGAGGGGAGCACAGCCCTCCCCAGCTGAGAAGTCTGCATAGGAGCGTCTCTTCCATCAGCAGAACCGTAGGAGACGGGCTCGGGAGCTCTATACCTCTTCCGGGTCTAAAATGCAGGTGGTGGGGAAGCTGTGCCATCAGCTTTGCGATGCCGTAAGCAACACCTGCGACAACTAACCGATCAGGTCACGAGCAAGGGCTCGTGTTGGCTCCTGACTTCAGTCCACAGTGTCTTGGCACTGTTGCTGTGCACCTGAGAAGTGACGTGGCAGGAGCATGCAGCCAGGAGGCCCGCTCACCCTATGGTGACCGAGATGAGACGATGACAGGGCCCCACATGCCCCATTCAAGGACACGCCTCCAGTCACTTAGCTTCCTCCCACTAGGCCCCATCTCCTTTTTCTTTTTATTTATTTATTTGACAGAGAGAAAGAGAGGGGGAGAGAGAGAGAATGGGTGTGCCAGGGTTCCAGCCACTGCAAACGAACTCCCGATGAGTGCACCCCCTTGTGTATCTGGCTTATGTGGGTCCTGGGAAACCAAACCTGAGTCCTTTAGCTCTGCAGACAAACACTTTAACTGCTAAGCCACCCCTCCAGCCCTAGGCCCCATCTCTTAAAGGTCCTACCACCTCCAACACCACCACACGATGACCAAGACCCCCAGACACTAACACATGAGCCTCTGGGAGACGCTCCAGCTCCAAGCTATAGCTGGCTGATCCACAGACACAGCCGGCCCTGGAATCCTGAGATCGATTCTCTTATGGTACAGGAGTGCTTGGGGGTGTAGAGATCCGTGGTCCAGAAGCAAATGCAGCAGAGGCAGACACCATGGCTTCTGGGGGGAATGGACGGTGGAGGCGGAGAATGGCAGCTTCTCCTGTCTTCATCTGCAGTCCAGGGCATTGGCCATCTACTCCCAGCACTGGGTCAACTCACTGAGCACCAGACAGTGCCAGAGGAGCATGGAGCAGTGAATGGTGTAGGGGACACACAACTCCAGAGAATTCTAAAACAGAACCCTGCTCCCTGGCTAGAAATTATTTGATAGCTCTTGTTAAAATAAACATCATGCATATCTTAAAAATTTTTAACTTGTTTACTAAAATAAAGTCTATGTTGAATTTAACAAGTTTTGACTGACCTGTAGGCCCACCTGACTATACAGTATTTAATATTTGCCCAGCACTGTGAAACCTTTAAGTGTGTTTGGCACCTACATTTTCTTTTCACAGTTCCGTGAGTTAAATGGAGCTATTTCATTCATAGATGGAGGGACCTAGGTACAGAGGGCTTAAGCCCACTGCTTCAGATCACATAACAAAACAGTGGTGAGAGATAAACACCCTCCTTGGCATTTTCATTACAGTGATGTCCATCACACTATCCAGACTGCATTGACCAGAGAGGAACTCATCATACCACAGTGGTTGCAACTATGGAAAAGAACACAAAATGCTCAAAAGAAATAGATTCTGTCTGAACTTGAAAAACCAGAGCCTAAATGGAGAGAGAGAGAGAACAATGGCTCAGGGAAAATCGGATCTGAAAAGATCCAACTAGATAGATATCCACAAATCAATCAAATTTAGTCTGGTATTACAAAGTTGAGAACCTTAACATTCACAGACAGGGCCACCTTAGGTTACCCCAGAGCTGCAGGAGAGGCTCCTGTGGAGGATTCACGGAAAAGAAAGGAGTTCTGCTGGGCAGTCCTTCCTCGAGGCTCTCCTCCAAGCTGCAAAGTCCCCTGGAGAAAACCTGGGCGCGGAAGAGAGCTCACAGCTTGCATTTTGACTCATGGGCATCGGAAAGGACATGTTGCGGTGGAAAGAACGCCAGACTGCAAGACTGTTCTGGACTCGCTTCTGGTGTTGAGCAGCCACTGGTCTCTAGGAATCTTCAGTCGGGCCCTGTGAAATGATGGGGTTGAACTAGCAGACCGTGAAGGTCACTTTTTGTCTTGAACTTCAGTAAACCAGGGAAGATAAAGAGAAAATTTGACAAATCCCTGAGATTTAACCAAGATCCTTAGACCTCTAGTGTTCCTTTTTCCCTCTTTTCGTCAAGGTAATACCTTTACCTTTCTTGTGTTAAAACTGGTTTAGGGGCTGGAGAGATTAGTGGTTAAGGCACTTGCCTGCAAAGCCAAAGGACCCAGGTTACATTCCCCAGGACCCACATAAGCCAGATGCACAGGGTGGCACATACGTCTGGAGTTCTGTGTTTGCAGTGGCTGGAGGCCCTGGCATATCCATTCTCTCCTTTCCCTCCCTCTTTTTCTTTGTCAAATAAATTAACAAAAATAAAATATATTTTTTAAAAACTGGTTTAGGATCCAATTCTAGCAGCTGTGCTTGGGCAAAAAGCCTTTCACACCAATGTGTTATCTCCCATTCTATTTATATTGCAAGCCCTTGGGTCTACATTCAGCTGGATGACTGTAGATTCAGCCAAAGCTAAAAGTAGAGATCTGATGTGCACCATGGGAGGCGCAAGAAAGACTGTTCAGCTCTTGCTGAGCCTCGCCCTGTGGGTAACCTGGGTGGGGTCACTGCAGAAAGTCTGAGTGGCTGATTCAAAAGAGAACTATAGAGGAACATGGCCTCCTCTCCCCTTGCCCACGTTTCCCTTCTTGAACCTCATTTCTTCCCAAGACGGTGCGAGGGAACATATCATGCATAAACATGGTTTTGGAGACCAGGACACATGCAGAACCTTCTTGTTCTTGGAGACTGGGCCTACAAACTCCACCACCCTAGGGCTCCCAACACATGGGAGACTACTGCTGTTTGCCATGCAGGAGCTAAGCTAGTCTAAAATGCACTCTTGCAAGACATAGAATGGTCTGCAAGGAAGTTCTGACGCACAGTACCTAAGTACTATTTGGGTTTCACTTTACTGGCACCCTGGTACCTCCAAGGCCTCACTTTCTCTGCTTTTACCCTTATTTGATTCAAGTATCTCACACACATGCTTACACTCCCAAATGCGCATTTCTTTCTCTGGAATCTCTGCTTCCCGTGCTGCACAGGATTTCTCTGGTTCTATCCTATACTACCAAGACATGCCTCATGTACTCAGGTCCCCAGAACTCCGCACACACTCCTTTCTAGACAGTTCTCACCTAGAGAACTTCTGCTTGCCAGTTGTGTTTGGGATTCCATCCCCAGCTCACTGAGTGTGGGCCCTAACTTGTCGAGAAGTCAAGGGGAAAACGTGTAGCTCTCGGGACGGAGAAGAGACTCCAAGCCTTGGGGACATAGCGTTATCTACTGGTACTCCTCCAAGGCTCTTCACACAGCCTCCTTTGCACTCATGGGCTCAGTTTTCATTGAGAATAGTGGCTTAAGTTAACTGACAAAATTTGTAAATAAAAATGCATACATAAGTAACAAGACCATGGAATAAGACTCCAAGATGGCTTCTTATAGACGTTCTCTCCAGAGCTGTGCTTTACAGCACTGGCCCTTGTGCATGAAATGTTCCCATCAGCAAGGGCGTCCTTTTAGGGAAAAAGTCCTCAAGGTCACAGCTCAGGTCAAGGTGGAGTGATGCAGGAGAAAACAAAAAGTCAGTAATGAATTAAAGGTTTTTTTTTTTTTTAACTTAAAGAGGCAAGTCAGGCTGGACAGGTTGTTCAGTGGTTAAGGTTCTGGCCTGCAAAACCTAATGACCTGAGTTTGATTCCTCAGTATTCACGTAAAGCCAGATGCACAAGGTGGGGCATGTGTCTGGAGTTTGCTTGCAGTGAAGGCCCTGGTGCATCAATTCTCTCTCTCTCTCTCTCTCTCTCTCTCTCTCTCTCTCTCTCTCTCTCTGTCCTGGGCATGGTGGTGCACACCTTTAATCCCAGCATTTGGGAGACAGAGGTAGAAGAATTGCTGTGAGTTTGAGACTAGCCTGAAACTACATATTGAATTCCAGGTCAGCCTGGGCTAGAGCGAGATACTACCTCAAAACAAAAATTGAAAAGTAAAGAAAAAGAATCAATTCATTAAGTCTGGAAATCCTCTCTTTAGCCTCAGCAATAATGAATCTATCCAAGAAGATGCCACAAGTTGTGGTCCCAGAATCTCCACTGGGTCTCCACTGCAATCCACGGTTCATCCTCATGGCCCCATGGGGTCTCCATAACAGGCATCGAGTAAACCTGCTTCACACTGCCCATGGCCATTTCCAAAACACAAGACCCTCTCTTACCTGCATTTTTTATGCTCCACAATACCAGGTAGGGTGCCAATTTGTTAGTCCAGGGGGGAATAAAAGCAGACTTTGAAGAACAGGACATTCCTTGAGCTCTCAGGCCCCTTCAAAAGAGTGCACATTCTTCCTATTGCCCCAGTGCAGATCAGGTGGCCTAATCTCAAAGGTTTTAATCTCTCAATTGCAGCTTAATGGGCAGCAGTCCACCCAAAGATTTTTCTTTCTGTGCCATATCCCTCTGCTCACACCAGTTCATTTCTACGCAAAGCAACCCTGCACAATTTCTCAGGACACGGGCATAACCACAAGCCTCACACAAACTGTTTCTAGCCAAGTCTTTCTGTGCCATATCCCTCTGCACACACCAGTTCATTTCTATGCAAAGCAACCCTGCACAATTTCTCAGGCCATGGGCATAACAGCAAGCCTCTCACACAAACTGCTAACCCAGTCCAGGAAAAGCTCTTCCTCACCCTCATAAGCCAAACCTCACAGTCCACAGTTCTTACTGCAACTCTGACCAGAATAGTCCATCAAGCTGTACTTACAGCACTGCAAGGCATCTCTTAGGCCAAGGTTTCAAATCCCTCCATATTCTTCTTGAAAATCAGCTCCAAAAGGCCGAAGCCACACAGTCAGGTTCTAGCAGCAACCCCACTCCTGGTACCACTTCACTGTTGCTGCAGTAAGGTTCACATTGCTGGAAGAAATCACCTGACCAAAAGCAGCTTGTGGCGGGGGTGGGGGGGAAGGAGGTTTATTTTGGCTTACAGGCTCAAAGGGGAAGCACCATTATGGCAGGGAAAATGATAACATGAGCAGAGGGTGGATATCACCACTTGCCTAACATAAGGTGGACAACAGGAACAGGAGAATGTGTCAAATACTGGCAAGGGGACACTGGCTATAACACTCATAAACTCACTCCCAAAAATACACTCCCTCCAGGAGGGATTAATTTCCATCAATCCCATTAATCTCCAGCTGGGAACCTAGCCTTCAGAACACCTGAGTTTATGGGGAACACCTGAACCAAACCACCACATATAGTGACATGAAACTCATTTCAGTGTGTCTAGAGCACCCCCACTTTGCATGATCCTGGGCAAATTGGCGGGGGGGGGGGGTTTCTCACCTTAGCTCAATGTTCTCATATGTCACACAACACTACCATGTCTTGTTTGTGGAGGAAGGCCCTAGTGCCATAAGAAAGTCACAAGGACCCTGACGTGAGAACCTGGTATCTGACTTCCTTTCACATAGAGCAAAAATTCGAAGTATTAGAAAGGATAAACAGGGCTGGAGAAATGGCTTAGTGGTTAAGGCACTTGTCTGCAAAGCCAAAGGACCCAGGTTCAATTCCCCAGGACCCACATCAGACAGATGCTCAAGGGGCCCCACGCATCTGGAGTTTGTTTGCAGCAGCTGGAGACCCTGGCTCACCCACACACCCATTCTCCCTCCCTCCCTCCCCCACTCTCTCTCTTTAATAAATAACAAAAACAAAATAAATAGAAAGGATAAACACGTGTGGTAGTTTGAACTAGATGTCTCCTCATAGACTTGTGTGATTTGATTGCTTGGTCCCCAGGTGGTGGCCATCTGGGAGGTGAAGGAGGCATGTGATTAAGCTGGGTTTTGGGGTTACAGCCAACTCCTCCTTGTCAGAGCTCTGCTCACTCTCTTGCTGCTACTTGCCCCCTTCTGTGGCAGAGGTGATGCCCAGGCTGTGCTGTGCCATGCTTCCTCTCCCATCAGGAAGCTTCCCCTCGAGACTGTAGGCCAACGTAAACCCTGCCTTCCGTCAGCTACTTTTGGTTGGTGGTTTAGCAATAAAAGGTAACCATGTGACACCCATCTTTCACGCGGCTTCCACACAGGGAGTTACAAGCTTCCTTCATAGGCCCTACAGGTGCTTGGGACAAAGACTGCCCTGCTTCCCCACAAAGCTCTGAGTGTGACCATGGCCAAGTCTCATGAGTCAGGTTCCCACCTTGGTTCTAACCAGCAGTGTGACCTTGAGAAGTCACTTCACTTGGGTTGACCAGGCTTAGGGCTCTCCTCCCTGGAGTCCAACCCTGGATTTTTCCTGGACACTCAAAGGATGATTAAAGGTGATTATCATGACCTTATTGCCTGTGTCCTGCCTGATTAATTCTTGGGTCCTTGGTGGGGTGGGGGGGTTCTATCTGCTGATAAGTATTCTCTGCTTGCTGAATCAGTGACAAACCTAGGTAATGTAGAGCAATATGACTTGGAAAATAAATTGTTCATTGTAATAAAGTAATCAGTTTCAAACCGTGTATAGGTTCCTGCACTATTGAACATGAGAAAATGAAACAGACTTCAATAAGACAGTTTTCTTCAGACTATTGATTAGGTGCTATGGAGATGATATGAACACTAATCAATAGTGTTCTAAAACATTGTTTCCTAATGATTGACATTAGCATTTCCCCCCAAATTCAACTGGAGTCTCTACCACATGGAAGCAAGTTAGTAAATAGCACTATAGTTTTGTGTTTGATTGATCATGAAAAACTGACAACATGGAATCATCTGGTCAGACCACTGAGGGGAGGGCTTTTGTTTCAGAAGAAACTAGGCAAGAGTTTCAACCCACCTCCTTTAAATAAAGGACTTCACATGTTTTTGTCTTAATGTTGTGCGGGTATGTGTGTGTTTGTTTTGTTTTGCTTTTGAGGTAGGGCCTCACTCTAGCCTAGGATGTCTTAGATCTCACTCTTGCAGTCCCAAGCTGGCCTCCATGATCCTCCTATCTCTGCCTCCTGAGTGCTGGGATTAAAGGTGTGCACCGCCAACCCTGCGATGTTGTGTATTTTAGCCCATTTAAATCTGATTCTTGTGACTTTAGATATGGATCCCCGTCATGGCTTTTTACCTAACAAGGAAGCTTGAGACATGCTGCGTCCGCAGGGCCGGTCATCAGCGGTGCAGGTCCCATTCGCCGCCATTCCATTCCAGGCGGAAAGCCAAGTCCATCTCCCCGTTTTCACCAGTTTGGGCTTCAGAAGGTCAGTGACATACGTTCTTTATCTCTCTGCACCTGTTGGTTTGGAGGAGGAGTAGGTCAGTAAAAATTAATTAAAAGAGTTACTTAAGCAGAAAAGAGAAATTTACCAAGCAATTTCCCACTTCCTGGAGAAAATCTCGTCCTGGGCCGAGGTGCCCTGAACAAGTGGCTTTACTTTGAGATTTAACAGTAGGGTGTTTCATGGCACATCCCATCTGCATCCATTTTCACACCAACTGAACAAATGCAATTAGCTTGCACTGAGCCAAGTAATGGTTTTCTTCGGGGATTGGGAACACTTTCTTAGACTGTAATGTGGACAGACGTCTGCAGTGGTTTCTTCCAGCCAGGCTCCTGTGAATGCAACCATACATCGCTTCCATTCGACCAACAGAGCAATTTTACAGCAAGGAAGCAAAACCATGAGAGTGTGGATGAGTAGATGGTGCCTCCCCACCTCGTTTCTAAATTGTGATCTTGTCCTGGAAAGAAAGAATGCTAACACTGCTGAGCGCCGGCTGCCGCTCCAGCAGGCTGCTGAACATTGTACCAGCATTCGAGAAACCTCAGTTTCACCAGAACAGAGGCCTCATGTCTCTTTCTCACCACTGTAGTCTCAATGCATGTTGAAAGCCTTCAAAATATTTATCACGACCTCATTCACAGAACCCAAGTCATAGTGTTCAACAGGTGAATAAACAAATAATATGCATCGTGTGTGTGTAGTATATAAATACATATATACTTGAGAATATAGATAAATTTATTAAAATAACATAGAAACAGAATGTAATATGCAGCAATAGTGGATAAGATAGATTTTTAATATATAAAAAGAGTCAGATGGCCAGGCATGGTGGTGCTGTCCTTTAATCCTGGGGCTTGAAACACTGATGTAACAGGATTACTATGAGTTCAAAGTCAGCCTGAGACTATATAGTGAATTCCAGGTCAGCCTGGGCTAGAGCAAGATACTACCTCAAAAAAAAAAAAAAAAAAAAAAAAAGAAAGAAAGAGAAAAGAAAAGAAAAAATACAGAGAGAGAGATCTTATTATTTGCAGAAAAAATGGTAGAATTTGAGATCATCATGTTAAGTGAGATAAGCTAGACTCAGACAAGAATCATGTGGTTTTTATGCACATGTGTTTTTTTTTTATTAAATAGTTTTGTATTCAGTAAATACAGTCAGTTTGGTACCATTATTAGGCTCATCCGTGAGCTACCCCCTACCCTTGGCCCCTCCTTGTTGAGGTATATGGGTCGTGCATTGTGGAGTTAGCCCACAGTTATGGGTAGGATAAAGGGAGGGGAGGAGGAGGGAGGGGAGGAAGAGGCTGCCCAGCGCTGTGCTCCTCCCTGGCTGATGCTTCCAACCGCCTTAGAGCTGCAGAGCCTCTCTGTGCCTCTGCCTCAGGCGACACCATCAGCCAAGCAAGGACTGCTGAACCTTACTCCTGGCAATGAGGTGAGAAATTCAAAGTGCTTAGCGGGCTTTTCTGATCCTGGGTTGGGTTTGCAAGGCTTCGGAGGAGGAGGGAGTCATCTTTACTGTGCTAACTGAACTGTCTGGCCGGAAGTCAAAAAATTCATAAAATCTAAGAGGAAATCCCAGATTTGTCTACTTCTACCCCTCAGATGCATCAGTTCTTGAGCAAGAAATGGAAATTTGGTCTCAAGTAATTAAATGACACAAGCAAACATCTCCTAAGAGTGAAAAATCATTGGATGTAAATAATTGTACAATACAAGTCCACCTTCGCTTTACAAGTAGCATATAAATTTCTGGAGAGAGGAGACTTAGTCCTCCTCTTTTATTGCCCATGGTACAATTTATGGTGCCACACACAGCAGGAGTGAAATGAATTTTTGAATGAATGAAACAACACAGCTGAAACAAGCCCTCAGTCTTCACCAAACAAAAATGCACAGGCTTCAAGTAGAAGCATAAAAGACAAGTGAATGAAAAGCTGGCACCCAGTACATTAAGAGAGAAATGCTGCCGGGTGTGGTGGTGCACACCTTTAATCCCAGCACTCAGGAGGCAGAGGGAGGAGGATCGCCATGAGTTCAAAACCACTCTGAGACTACATAGTTAATTCCAGGTCATCCTGGACCAGGGAGAGACCCTACCTCAGAAAAGAGAGAGAGAGAGAGAGAGAGGGAGGGAGGGAGGGAGAGAGAGAGAGGGAAATGCTAAAATAGAAGGATGACAAGATAGGAAGACTAGGTTCATGTACAATAAATAACATTGAAAGACTGAAAGAGAAAAGGGAAAGAAAAAAGAAAAAGGAAGGGAGGAAGCTTTGTAATAGATGGGTCAAGGACTTGGATTTGAAAAACCTTGGATCTGGTCTGGAGAGATGACTTGGCTTATAAGGCGTTAGCCTCCAAAGCCAAAGGATCCCAGTTTGATTCTCCAGAACCCACAAAAGCCAGATGTACAAGGTGGCACATGCATCTGGAATTCATGTGCAGTGGCTGGAGGCCCTGGCATGCCCATTCCCTCTCTCCCCCCACCTCCCTCTTTTTCTCTCTCAAATAAATAAATAAAATATATTTAAAAAAAAAAAAAAGAAAAGCCTTGGATCCATCCCCTTCAGGAAAGTGTTTCATTTTCTTCAGCCTGAGTTACTGCCTATGCTGCATGACACATTCTAGAGAGGCGTGGTCAAGACATCTTCCAGCAGCTTCCCGTCCGCTGTCAAGAGAAAGCCAATGCCCGATCATGAACTTATAAACTGGAGTCAGTGGCTTATATTCATATTCCAGCATTCAGGAGGCTGAGGCACAAGGATCCCTGTGAGTTTGAGGCCAGCCTGGGTACATAGTGAATTCCAGGCTAGCCTGGGCTACAGAGTGGGACTCTGTCTCAAAAACCCACAAAATAGCCATGCGTGGTGGCGCACACCTTTAATCCCAGCACTCAGGAGGCAGAGGTAGGAGGATCACCGTGAGTTTTAGACCACCCTGAGACTCCATGGTAAATTCCAGGTCAGCCTCTGCTAGAGTGAGACTCTACCTCAATAAACAACAAAAAAAAAAAAAAAAAAAAAAAACACCCACAGAAGGAAAAAGAATTAAAAGGTCCTACACAATACATCCTGAATCTCTCTCAGTCCATTCGACATGTCTTGTCCTCTGTGGACAGTCATCACCAAGGGTTCACCAATAGCCTTCTTTATTTCTCTTAATGAACACACTCACTTGCTTAACAACCCTTAAACCCTGGACCACAGAGAAGCCAAGAAATGAATGGAGAAGTGTGGGGAAGTTAGTCCCTTACACCAGAGTGATCAATCTCTCTCTCTGGCAGCCGTGAAGGCCAGGTTCTGTTGTCACCTTGACCAGGTTAGGAAAGGAGTACAGACACGCTGCCTGGGCGGGCTGGAGAAGGCATTTCCAGGCAAGAATAAGTGAGTAAGAGAGTCCTTCCTCCCAAATGGGCAGCCCTTCTCCTAGGGGACTGTATTACTCATGGTCCCTTAGAGGAACAGAACCAATGGAATGAATGGCATTAAAAAGGAACTTATCAGATTGATTTACAGCAGTCCAACAATAGCAGGTTGCAGGCCCGAGAGTCAAGAAACCCCTTGTCTGCTCAGTCCATGAAGCTGGATGCCTCAGCAGTCCCAATCCACCACTGAAAGCCTGGAGGCTTCCTGGAGAGATGCTGCCCTTCAGCCCACGCAGCTCTTCAGTCCAAACCGCTCTTCAGTCCACACTGCTCTTCAGTCCACACTGCTCTTCAGTCCACGCTGCTCTTCAGTCCACACTGCTCTTCAGTCCACACTGCTCTTCAGTCCACACCGCTCTTCAGTCGACGCTGCTCTTCAGTCCACACTGCTCTTCAGTCCACACTGCTCTTCAGCCCACGCAGCTCTTCAGTCCAAACCGCTCTTCAGTCCACACTGCTCTTCAGTCCACACTGCTCTTCAGTCGACGCTGGTCTTCAGTCCACACTGCTCTTCAGTCCACGCTGGTGTTCAGACCACACTACTCTTCAGTCCACACTGCTCTCAGTTCACGCTGCTCTTCAGTCCACACTGCTCTTCAGTCCACACCGCTCTTCAGTCCACACTGCTCTTCAGTCCACACTGCTCTTCAGTTCACGCTGGTCTTCAGTCCACACTGCACTTCAGTCCACACTGGTCTTCAGTCCACGCTGCCTTCAGTCCACACTGGTCTTCAGTCCACGCTGCTCTTCAGTCCACACTGGTCTTCAGTCCACGCTGCTCTTCAGACCACACTACTCTTCAGTCCACACTGCTCTTCAGTCCACACTGCTCTTCAGTCCATGCTGTCTTCAGTCCACGCTGCTCTTCAGTCCACACTGCTCTTCAGTCCACACCACTCTTCAGTCCACGCTGGTCTTCAGTCCACACTGCTCTTCAGTCCACACTGCTCTTCAGTCCACACTGGTCTTCAGTCCACACCACTCTTCAGTCCATGCTGTCTTCAGTCCACGCTGCTCTTCAGTCCACACTGGTCTTCAGTCCACACCACTCTTCAGTCCATGCTGTCTTCAGTCCACGCTGCTCTTCAGTCCACGCTGCTCTTCAGTCCACGCTGGTCTTCAGTCCACACCGCTCTTCAGTCCACGCTGGTCTTCAGTCCTCACTGCTCTTCAGTCCACGCTGCTCTTCAGTCCACACCGCTCTTCAGTCCATGCTGGTCTTCAGTCCTCACTGCTCTTCAGTCCACGCTGCTCTTCAGTCCACACTGCTCTTCAGTCCATGCAGGAAGGCAGCAAGCAGTACCTGCAGCCCAGTGGGAGGAAAGAAATCTTTTTTCAGAGCTTCCTTGGATAAAGTTCCCCTTTGCGAAGGGCCACCTACTCGGTGGGAAAGGCTCACCCTGGGGGATGGATTTTCTCCTTCAGTTAATCCTTCCTGGGAGCAACCTCAGAGACCCACTCAAGAGGGACGGCTGTGGATTCCTAAACAGATCAAACTGATCACAAAACATAATCACCACGGGGACTGCATACAAGGAAGCCCCAGGAGGGTGCCAGGCTTTTCTTTCCTGTGACTCTGTAGCCTGTATCCAGCCTGTGGACTGAGCGTCTGCCTGGTTCTTTGTCTTCCCAGCTCGCGTGAGTGTTGTGGACTGAGAGACTGCTCGATTCTTCACCTTTCCAGCTCGTGGACAATGTTGTTGGATGCCCACCCATAGCTTATGAGATAGATGAAATAAATCCTCTCCTTGATACATATATAAATTCACAGGTGGATTGATCCATTCATGAGATCTATACCAAAGTCATACATGAAATAATCTTGTCAAATAAATCCAAGTCTAGATCCAATCAGGCCCAACCTTCCATCTACATCTACATGCCCCTTCACAGGAAAGATCACAGACAGAGGGGCAGATTAAACCCCCAAAACCGGATGCTGTAGGACAACCACCCCCCCAGCCCAGCAAATCAGTGAAGGGCAAAGAGGAAGAGTTGAGGAGAAAAATCTTTGGACTAAGAAAGACATGAGAGATGTCACATAGGAGTTCTTGAGGGCTTGTTTGTATTACAGTTTAGACAACAGACAAAACAAATCATAACATGTACAAGGCAGTCCAGAGGAGAGTGGTGGCCTTGTCTTTAATGATAGGAAGGAACAGTTCTTTCTTGGGTTAATGTGCAGTGAGATGTAATATAGCCACACACGCCTTATTTTAAATACCTGGAAAATAGTTAAAGTTTCCCTAAGAAGTTTTAAGGCAATAAGCACCTGTGCACCACATTATTTTGTTCCCATTCATCACTGGCTGGCCCCTGCAGCACTTCAGTCCATGTCTCCCACCCAGGACGGATGGGCTCTTACCACGACGTAGAGCCCTCCGATGTGTCTGCCCTCAACACTCTTCAAGCCTGTGACGAATGCTTTATCACAAGGACGCGCTTCGATTCTTTGCTCTTAGCCGGGAGAGGAGCTGCTCCTGCTCCGTACAGCAGCAGGTAGAGCAGGAGGCTCTGTGAACAGCAGCCCTGTACCCCGGGTCGAGGACCGCCCTCACAGCGTCCTATGACAGCGGAGCAAGAAACTCGCAGGAAGCCCGAAGGACTCTCTCCCCACGCCTTGCCCTTCACTGAATTGAGGGGAAGCAGCTCTGCGTCCCCCAAAACTGAATGAAGTGGGAGGGAACGGCCCCCTCTGCTGGACCCAAGTCTGGCTTAGCAAGCAACAAACAACTGTCTCCAAGCCACGCAGACAGTCAAAAAGCCACCAGGAGAGAGTGAGCGAGTGTCATAAGCAGGCTTTATAGAACAGGGTTGAGATAGTCAATCAACATCAGACAAGCAAGAAAGCATCCATTGACACGGACAAGAATCCTCAAATGATGGACACTCAAAGGAGGGCTGGACTGGGGTGGGGGTAAGTATGTTGGGGCATCCCTCCCTGTAGTCTGTTAAAAGTTTTCAGTAAGCAGATCTTTTGTGTTGAGACAGGAAAAGGGAACAGGGACGACTGATTGCAGAGGCAATGATTAACCTGCCTTGGTTGACCATAATGTATTCCAATGAAGTCCTGGTTCCCCAGCTCGTCCCCAGTCAACCGAGTCATTGCTCAGTGTTCAAGCCAACTGTATAGCCTTGAAGTTTCTTAGCTATATAATTCCCAGAAGTTGGGGGTTTTCACTTCTGCAAGGGTTTTCCACTCTGCTTTTCAGGATTACTGTCTTTGTGAAGAAAAGTGATCTCTAAAAGTCACTGGCACTAAGATAGTGCTTAAGGACCATCTGGTCTTTGTCATCGCTGTCCTTTGAGGCAGGGCTCTGCTGCGTGGCTCAGCCTGGCCAGATGTACCCGGAGCTCCTGCTTTTTCTCCCCAGGACTGGGCTTACAGTGCAGGCTGGTACCAGCACATCTGGCCTCTGCAGGGTCTTAGACTTGTCTACCCTAGAGACAGCTGCAGCTACATGTGGAAAAAGTCCCAGAGGAAATGTGGTTTCTGTGATAATCTCCCAAGCCTAGTGCTATTGCTCAGTTCATTCCGTGCGGAGTTTTCACACTACCGCTAGCTTTCCTCCACCCAAAAAAACATCTCAAACCATCCTCGTATGTCACAGTGTTGAATGATGCCAGGAGATTGTGGCAGAACCACTCAAGTTCCTGTCAGGCCTCACTCACATGACAGGAGAGGAGAGGAGAGGAGAGGAGAGGAGAGGAGAGGAGAGGAGAGGAGAGGAGAGGAGAGGAGAGGAGAGGAGAGGAGAGGAGAGGAGAGGAGAGGAGAGGAGAGGAAAAGAAAGAAAGAAAGAAGAAAGAAAGAAAGAAAGAAAGCAAGCAGGCAGGCAAGCATAGAAAGTCTTATTGCTTTAAAAGTCACAGGGTCAGGGCTGTGGAGGTGGCTAAACGGGTAAAGCACTTGCCACAAGTGTGTGGAGATCAGATCCCCAGAACCCACAGAAATGGGATTGTGCTTGGAAGGTAAGGATACAGGGTCCCCAAGGGAGCTGGCTAGCTAGACCAGCCAGATCACTGAGCCCTGGGTTCAAGTAAGAGACGCTGCCTCTGGAAATCAGATGGAAAGGGATCAAAGAAAAGCCCAATGTCCACCTCTGGCCCTATTGCACATGCACATGAACACACACATATAACACACATACACACTCATGCACACTACACACACACAAAGACTCACTGAGGGGAAAAACCTATCTATTCCCTATCAGATTTCAAATAGCTAAGAATTTCAGATCCCGTTTTCCTGTTGTAGAAATGAGAAGAAAGGAGACTGGAAGAATGGCTTAACAGTGGAGGCACTTACCTGCAAAGCCAAAGGACCCAGGTACAATACCCCCAGGATCCACGTAAGCCAGATGTACAAGGGGGTGCATGCGTCTAGAGTTCGTTTGAAAGTGGCTGCAGGCCCTGGCACACCCATTCTCTCTGTCTCTCTCTCTGTCTCTCTCTCTCTGTCTCTCTCTCTCTCTCTCTCTCTCTCTCTCTCTCTCTCTCTCTCTTTCTCTCTGACTCTCTCAAATAAATAAATAAAACTTTTTAAAAAAAATTTAAAAAAGAAATGAGAAGAAAGGAATTTTTTCATGATTTTGTAAGAGCTTGATGACAAAGTGGCATTTCTTTTCTCATCGTTTTGCCTTGGACTAAGGTTTTCACCCTAGAGACAGCCCGAGAAGCAGGCGGGAAGGAGGTATTCCACACACCACTTCACCTTTGATCATTTGCAGCAAGCCTGAGCAGACCCATCTTTACAAGCCGTTAATGACGTCTGCATGGCTTCACAGCTGATGGTCTTTAGCAACACATGTTACCACCCCCCCCCACCCAAGTTCCAGGGCCCACCCTCCACGGGGCATCTTAGAGCAAGCACATTTCAGAGTGAAAACTCCTTCATCCAGCCAGCTTTCCAAGGTGCAGCTCCTGTAGATTGTCTCCAAGAATCAAATGCTTGCTTTTCAGTAAACATTCCAGTATATTCACCCAGAAGCCTATCTTAAGTAGGTTTAAGATGTATTTTTAAATACATTGCAGTGTCTGAGAGAGCACATAAGCCTTTCTGCTATTCAGGATTTCCACTTCAGGCACCTCATATTTTCTCTGGGCTACCGTACAGTTGGTATCATTTTTCAGAATATTTTTTGGTGTCTGTGTGTGTGTGTGTGTGTGTGTGCGCGCGCACGCGCGCGCGCGTGCTCACGGCACATGAAGCATGGTTGATGTGTGTGGTGTATGCGCGTGTGTGCAGTTGCACTTACCCTGTGTGCACGTGGGTGGAGGCCAGGAGAGGACACGGGTATCCTCTTTGGGCTCATCCACCTGTTTTCTTTAGACATAGCCTCTTAATCAACCCAGAAGTGTAATTTTCACCATTTTTTCAGACAGTAAGCCCTAGTGACTTTCTTGTGTCTGCCCACCCTGGGGTTGGGATTACAGATGTGTGTGGCCACACCTGGCTATTTACTTGGGGGCTGGGGAACCCAACTCACTTGAGCAATCTCAGTCCCTCTCAGGCTCTCATTCTTGTACCATGAATGCTATTAACCACTGAGTCATCTCTCCAGCCCCTATAATCTGATAGGGAATAAAATGATATCATTTTAATACATGTTTGCTATTTCTCATTTTCTATGGGCATTATTTTCATTTCTTGTCCTACTTTTGATCTTATATTCTAATTTGGTATTCTGTATTAATTCCCCCATATCTGTCAAAATATTCTACCTGTCCCACCCTAGCAGAGAGGTGAAAGATGAGTGAAGACCTGGCCTTCAGAAGGACGATCTCGTATACTCCCATGGGTGGGCAGAGCACATCCAAAGCTCTGCTGGAATTTGGCTGAATGATGCACGGGGTGGTGGCAGAGTGATACTTCTCCATGGTGGCGTTTTGAAGGGCTGGGCCTGAAGTGATTCCTACAAGTAGAACTTGGTCTTAAACAAGCCATTTCCATGGAGGGAACAAGCACAGAGATGCAGGCAGCCATGCTCCCTGATGAGAAATAAGCCCAGCAGGAATGGATGTGGGAGGATGAACAAGGAAGACAGTAAAGACAGGTTAGTACGGGAGCAACAGAGACCGGAGAGCCCAGGGAGGTGGTGTGCCTCACTGCACAGACTCTAGGAGCTGGTAAAATGCCTTCAACATGGGGGTGACTTGATTATAGGCAGGAGGTATGCACTTGTTAGGGCTGGATGCCATAACAAAATAGTCCAAGGTAGATGGCTTAATCACAAACATTTGATTTCTCACAGTTCTGGGGGCTGACAAGGTCAAATATCAAGTGCAAGTCGGTCATGTTTCTTCTGAAACCTTATCTTGATGATTAATAGCATCCTCTCTGCTCTATATTGCAACTCAAGGATCTCACTGAAGGCTTGGAAGAACCAGAGAGATGCAGCTACCCAACAACTCTTCATCTGCCTTCTATCTTTCCAACAGGATTCCAGCTGTGCTCCGGGATTGAAGCCCCGTGTTTCTGGGGCTGGACTCCCTCCCCAGTCCCAGAATGGACCTGGGTTACTCCATGCCATTCACAGTCATTTTGCTCCCTTAGTGGTGACTGATTTACGCTAGTGTGACAACTGATTTTATGTGTCAATTCCACTAGGTCACAGGGCATTTAGATGTTTGGTTTATCATTGATTTCTGGGGTCTATATAAGGGTGTTTCTGGGTGTAATTAGGATTATCAGACTCTTCCCCATGGAGGTGGACCTCAGCAATCTGTTGGATGCTCGAATAGAATGAAAGGAGGAGCTGGGTTGACTTGGAGCTGGGACATGGGTCTCCTCTTGCCTTGAGACTTGGACTCAAATACATACCATTAGCTCTCCTGGATCTTACATCTCTGCAGTGAAGACCTTGGGAGAGATCTCAGCCTCCATACAGAAACAAAAATACGCATGCATACATGTATACACATGGATACATAAGGAGATTATATGTACATATATAAATATATATCTTCTCCTCTGGAGGATACTGACTAATGCTGCTTACAAACACTGATGTAGTCATCTCTCGTCTGGTATATCTCTCAAAGGTCTTTTGCCCAGACTTGAGGTAGATTGTGGAGGTGCCTGTGTTGGGCCCTGGGAGCTAGCACCCTTCCCACCAGACGGGCTACACGTCCCAGAAGTAGCGGCGCTTGGCAGGTCCTTTTCGGGACAATAACTGTGTTTGTGGGGAGGGACTCTTCCTTTAACTAAGGACTGTTAACACTCCTTCAAAGTTCTTTTTGTTTTCCGCTTCAGTGGAGACCCTCCAGACAAATAAAAAAAAAAAAAAACAAGCTAAATTCCCCAAGTCCCTTTGACTCATTCTGCATGGCCTTTAGAAAAGTTGGCTCATAACACTACATTCTCTACCCAGAGGTGCTCTGAGGGCCACCATCATTGCCTTGCGCATGGGTGTATGGCCTTGAACTGAGTTCACATGTGAATGGGTCTGCCTCTACATGAGCCTTTTCCACATGAATATGTATAATTCCTTTCCCACAATAAACTCCTTTGCTGTCTTAATTTGAAGGAACCCTGCTTTGAGAATGATCTCTCCTGAGTGTTCCTAGTTGCTGTAAGAAATAAACCTTTCTTCACTCCATTTTTTTATTTTGAGAGAAAGAGAGGAAGAGGCAGAGAGAGAGAGAAGGGGTGCACCAGGACCTTCAGCTAGCTGAAAATGAACTTCAGATGCATGCACCCACTAGTGCACATGTGCGACATTGCACATGTGTGTCACTGTCCATCTGGCTACATGGGAGCTGGGGATTTGAACATGAGTTCTTAGGCTTTGCAGGCAAGTGCCTTAACTGCTAAGCCACCTGCACAGCCCTTTCCTCTCTTCTTCCCTAGTTGCGTCCGTTGGCTTTGCACTCACTGAGCAACCCCTTGAGCTCCGTCACAGAGATGGTGGGCAAGCGGTGCGCTCCCGGGCGGCTCAGGTCTGCTGCTTCCCTGCTGTCCGCCACGTCGCTGGCCTTCTGCTCTGTGCACAGCAGCGCTGCTTCTCCCAGTGAGACGGGAAAACCAAAGAACAGTGGAAAGGGGGGAAGCCCCCACCCCAGGATCAGGCGTGTATTTCCAGATGGCTGAGAATCAAGAAACGTTACACAACTGATGAACTCAGAACTACCTACAAAGGGAAGGCTTGTCTTCCTAAAGGCGAGTCATAAGAGGGCGTTAAGACAGTAATTGTGCTCACTTAGAACTAGATGTGGACGTGACTTCAGCTGGGTTAGCCCTCCTCTCTCAGCCTTACATCAAAATAACGTACCTCATAACAGCCACCTTAAAATTTCATTTACGAAAGGAACATCTTTAAGGTAAGAGAACCAAACAAACAGTTCATATTTTTTTTTTTTTAGTTTTTAAACTTTGCTTAATCTGTATAACCCTTGTTGTAAATGATCATTTGAACAAATGTCACTTTCAAAATCACAGAATCGGGCTGGAGGGATGGCTTTCTGGTTAAGATACTTGCCTTCAAAGCCAAAGGATCCGGGTTCGATTCCCCAGGACCCACATAGGCCAGATGCACAAGGTGGCACATGCATCTGGAGTTCATTTCCAGTGGCTAAAAGCCCTGGCAAGCCCATTCTCTCTCTCTCTCTCTCTCTCTCTCTCTTTCTCTCTCATAAATAAAATAAATTCTAAAAAACTTAATTAATAAATCACATAATCATATACATTATACACACCTAAGTGTTGTGTGTGTGTGTGTGTGTGTGTGTGTAAGTGTCCCCTATTCCTTATCTCTACTTAGTAAATTTATTAACTGAGCTTCACTCTGACTTGTCCTGAAATTCTTCACAGCATGGTCAGGGATCCAGCTTTACCTGGGTGGGAACCCTTCCTGTGCTGAACTGCTGCTAGGCTGCACCTCCCGCCGCCGTCCCCTCTGTGTCTGCAGCTTCCAGGAGCTAGTGTTCTAAACCCCAGGCGGAATTCCTGCAGGGACTCAAGAGCTTCCTCCAGACATCTTTCTCTGTACGCCAGCCTGCTTTTCTGATGAGTCAGAGAGCTTTCCCTATTGATCAACAACCAACTCAGCCTCCCACTGTCAGCCTGTGTCACCTGTCTCCTTCCCCTCCTCCTCGGCCCGATCTCCTGCCAAGGAATTGAAATAGGAGCGTTCATAACAGCACTTTACATATCTCTTCTCAGTTTACCAAGCACTTCCGCGTGTGCCATTGAGCTTCACTCTTGCGGTGATGAGTAAGTAGGGCAGACATAATTGTTGCTGTGTTACAGATGAAGGAACACATTTACAGAGAATGCCGGTTGGACCAAGGTCAAATGACAAAGATCTGGCACAAGTAGAAATCAAATCTGAGAGGCTGGAGAAATGGCTCAGAAGTTACGAGTGTTTGCCATGCAAACATGAGCCTTAGAAGGGCTGAAAGGACCTGAGTTCAATGTCCCAGCACTCACATAAAAGCTGGGCATGGTCATGTAGCCCCAGTCTGCGAGGTTAGGGACTATACATAATGAGGTTAAGATCGAACACGTGCCGTCCTCCTCTGGCCTCGGCATATACACAAGAAGGGCCCACATGAGCGTACACCACGCATGCCACCACCACGTACAGGGCATCACAACTACCTCATGCAACCACAGCAGCAACAAAATAACGATCTATCTAGTCCAAAACTAGCCAGAACTCTCTCTGTCTGATTCAATTCCACTCCGCGCTTCTTTAAGCAGTCTCGGCCTTCCGCTCAGCACTTTGGGGCTTGTCAGAGATGACGATCAGGAAGAGGCAGACGTTCATGCCCAACTTCAAAGAAACACAGGTCACGCTGATGTCAAGCAGCGGTGCTTGATGCGAGTAGCTCCGCCCTCTGATGTGGTGTGTGAACTTAGCATAAATATGATGCAGGATTTTTGGATTCAGGAAGGGTCCCCCAAATTTATGAACCCCAATTTTGGGTCCTATCCTATTTTTAACAAAGAACTGATAAAACAGACTCAAGAAGGATAAATTATGAAGTGCTAAGTTTACTTAGGAAGAAATCACAAATTGTTGGGTTTATTTAAGGGAAATTGGGATCCAGGAAGAAGGCTAGCACACTAAGCACATGGAAAGTAGGAAACACGTGCTCATGTGGCAAACACAGTACAGTCTGTGAGATTCATTTAAAAGAAGTGGCTGAGGCTGGAGGGATGGCTTAGCAGTTAAGGTATTTGCCTGAAAAACCAAAGGACCAGGTTTGATTCCCCAGGACCCACATTAGCCAGATGCACAAGGGAGCACATGCACCTGGAGTTCATTTGTAATGGCTGGAGGCCCTGGTGCACCCATTCCCTCTCTCTCTGTCTCTCTCTCTCTCTGTCTCTCTCTCTCTCTCTCTCTCTCTCTCTCTCTTCCCTGTTAAATAAATAAATAAATATATTGTTTAAAAAGAGAGAGAAGTGGCTAGAGCAGGGCCATACACACATGGAAGAGCCTAGGTGCTTATGTGGGGAGATTTAGAAGAGACACACACAGCATCTGTCCTGAGCTTCCCCAAGGAAGAAAGTTAAGAGGGCAAATGGTAGTGGCTTAAGGAAGAATAGCAGGGGGAAAATATCAAAGCACAGACCAAGAAATTCAGCTGAGTGGTAAATAGTTACCCCAAATTTATAGAAATTACATGGGGCAGTAAGCCCAGATTTTAGAAAAAGCACCCATGTGGTAGATCTAGAGTGTAAGGGAAATACACATCTGGTAGATTCAGAGACCAGAGGAAAAGCATGCGTTAAATTAAAGTGAGATATTACTGCAAAGTATAAAGCAGAAGCAAGCAGAAAAGTATCCAGACAAAGAAGCAGTACTTGGCTTTCCCCCTGGCCAGCAAGGCGGGGGGTTGGGGGGTTAGGAGGAAGCAGACTCCTGTCCACCCCTATGACCAGGGTGAGGAGAGGCAAGAGGGGAGGCTGGACATAGCGTGGACAGGCCTTTACAGTCAACTGAAATGGCATCAGGTTCAGGTACGTAAGGGAAAGAACCAATTGGTTTGTGATTTGAAGGGCAGGCTCCGGGGCCAGGCCACCTGGGTAGTGAAGTCCACCCATCTAGGTAGTGGGCTATACTGTGGGCAGCAGAGGGTATTATCTTTGTTGTGAGTGAGTCTCTATCAGACACAAGTTCGATTCTTGCCAAGTCTGGGTGGCATCAGTTCTGTCTTTGGGCTTCTGTTGCTAACTGCCTAAAAGAAGCTAGCTTTCTCCTGAGTCTCTGACAGTTCTAAGAATCTGATGTAGTCTGTTCTTTCTTCTATCATGAAGAATTCCTTTGGGTTTGTTTTTTCATGAACTTTATATTATGAATGAAGGTCAGAAAGCAAGGCTAGCCAGTATTCATGAGGCCGATGGATGCTAGTGCTAAGCAGACAATGAGCCCCTGGGGACTGGAAAAGATCACACAGTGTTGCAGTTACCCTCATGGTGTTGGGATCACACCTGACCAGAAGCAGATTATGGGAGGAAAGGGTTTGCTTTAGACTTGCAGAATCCAGAAGAGATTCCATCAGGGCAGAACCAACAGCCTGAGCTCCAAACTGACCGTGAACACCACAGAGCTGGATGAGCAGATTACCACCCGCCACCCCTCCCACACACACTCCCCTTCTCTAGCAGCTTGCTGGAGATTTAAGTTGCAAATGTAATTAACAATCCCTCAGGGTCCTTTGCCTCTTTGCGGAGCTCTCTCTGGATTCCCTCTAAACTGTGCTTGGACACACGTGAGTCTGGCTCCCCCACCCAGCCTGGCTGTGTGAGTTGCGGGTGGGGGCCATAACACTGTTTCTTGGTCTGGGGGACTTTTCTGCTTGTCTCTGCTTTATAGTTTGGGGTAGCTTCTCACTTTGATGACATGCATGATTTTCCTCTGATCTCTAAATCTACCATTTGTGTATTTCCCTTTCTCTAAATCGATCACTCGTGTATTTCCCTTACACTCCAGATCTCTGACACGGGTGCTCTCACTAACTCCAGGCCAGCTCCCTGTGTAATTTCCTTAAACTCAGAGCATCCGTGAGTGTACCTCTCTTCACTACTCACTTCTCTGAATTGCTGGGTCTTAAAAAGCTTCTTTCCAGGAGAGAATGTTTTTACTAGATAAAAAGCACCACTTGAATGTTCTTGATGATTAAGGGGGCAAGGGGATAATTTTTTGTAAGAATGTAATGAGTCTTACACCTAAAAATTAAAGACCAGATCAAGGACAGTAGCCTCAGTGAAGGGAAGTTACAGGTCTCCTGACACAACGCCCCTGGGGGACGTGAGAGAGGTGCCCACGCCCACCCAGCGGCAGTGCGTGCTGTGTGCAGTGGCCTTCTGTATATAATCACCGTGATAACCAGAGAGGAACAATATGCAAAGTTTCATTCTCAGACTGTTCAGACCACTGATGAGTTAGAGTCACGTGCAGAAGGTCAACCTCAGAGGTTCAGAACAAGCTCTCCTCTAGTCCTGTGGCGTCCAGTGGCGTCAGGGTATATAGGGCCCGAGAGCCTGCCCCTAGCACTCACTAGTATCTACTTCATTTTGTCAGCGCCCACACTGGCATGGCGTCTGTCGCCCAGCAAGGATATTTTTGCCTCTCTTTTGGCACATGCTCTGTGCTTATTGCCATAGATCTTTCCATTGGCAAATAACCATGACCTCTTGTCCCCTACCAAGGTGACCCTACGCTCACACGATCTACCTTCCAGAAGAGTGTGGAATGAGCCTGGGCTGATGTGGCTGAGCCCGAGGCCCTGCATCCTCTGCCTTGGGTGCATTCCCTGCTCTCTCAGCCTTAGTTTCCCCCAGGGTGGAGCAAGAGGCTGCGTTAGCAGATAAACACACTCCTTTGGTGTACATGAGAATGAACCATGGGGTGGAACCAGTGTCAAAGTCTCCACAGTAGAGCAGACGGGTCCCACAACCATGGATCCCAAGCTAAGACCCTGGCATCGTCTGGGAAAGTAGTTACATATGAGTAACAAAACTGGCTGCAGAGAGATCCCACTCCAGGTGATTAAAGTAACAATCAATGTACAGCCTGCTTCCAGCCCTAGAGAGCAGACGCAGGCAGACTTTGGCCTCTAGTTCTATTTCTGCCGCTTGCTGGGAGCAAGTCGCTCCCCTTCTTGAGACCAGACTTTCTACCTGACATGGGAATCCGAGTAGCTTTCCTCAATGGGGTCCTTGTGAGGTCTGAAGTGGTTATTCTGTGTAAAGACTGCAGAGCTGCGAGCGCACTTCAGGACCAGTGCAGAGGAGGCTGGGGCTCCAGCCCACTCTCTGACTTGGTGTGTTGATGCAACCCTCACTAGGCACACCAGTGCAGAGGCCACACAAAAGCCAAGAGCTGAGCAAAAGCGCGGGACTGCAAGGCCAGTCCACGTTTTCACTGGTGAGAAGTTAGGAGGTCCCAGGGAAGGCCTTGACACTCGTGGTCTGCTCACAGACTTTCCGGCACAGCCAGGCATGTGGGCGTAACGGACGCTCCTCCCTCCCTTCTTTCTCATTCTCTTCAGTCTCCAAGACGGTAATTTCCTGTCTCTCAGTTCCTAAATGTTCACGTTTGAATGTGAAAGAAGGAGAGGCAGGTGAGGGAAGGGGCAGGTGTGAGAGGGGCAGCTGCTGATCTCTACTCTTTCCCACTGAGCTCCAGTCCCCTCGTGGTCTTCCACCCCAAGAAAGGCTTGGAGCAGGTGCTTGCCCAAGTGGTGAACGCCCAGGCTGCCTGTTGGGCTGCGGTGGTGAAGGACAGAGGCTGCTGGCACTTGCTTGCACAAGCAATAAGACACGTATACACGTAGGCACACACACATGTGCATATGCGCACAAGGCCCACACAGGAACACTCATGCATGAATAAACATATACATAGCCACACATTTGCTCATGGATATGCATACAGTCGCACACATGTGCATACCTGTGCATACTTGCATTTGCATATACATATATCAGCATGCATACACACATATGGACATATGCATACACATGTGCACACTGATGTATATATGTGCCTAAACACAGGCACACAGGGGCATAGAGATGTACACAGGTATTTGAGTGAATGCACACACAAATGTGGGCTCATCCAGGTGTACATGGACATGCTTGTACAACGCACATTCACATATGCGCACTCATACATGCCCTAGATCCAGAGAAACACATGATCAGCACGCATGCACAGGCGCACAGGGATAGATGTGCAGAGGTATGGGCAGGAGCACAGGCTCACACAGGAGTAGCCATGGCTTCAGCTGGGTGATGGGGCTCACCGCGGCAGAAGCAATGTCTGGCTGGGGTGGCCTTTGTCTCCATCAGCTCCTGGAAGCCCAGATCAGTTTCCTGGGTGCTCACTCTCTGCCCAACTTACCACCTGCCTTCCAGGGTTTAAAGCATTGAGAATGAATAGCCATGGGCCCTGGGAGGGTACAAACATCTAGAAATCAGTTCTTGGAGATGGGGCCAGGCAGTCCCCCAATGTTAAGGGATTTTCAGGGTTTGCTGTTTCCCCTGGTGTAAATGCACTCCGGTGACCAAGGTCAACCTATCAATGTGAGGTACTGAAGGCAGAGCTGGGAAAGAGGCAGCTCTTATAAACAGTGCCCACCCACACTGGCACCAGGAAACCATGCATCCTGTCAATCCAAAGAATGGTTTTCCAGATCAAAATACCAGAATGCCAAAAGCCAACAAGAAACAGAGTTGGCATACCAACTCATTTGCCAGCCAACGCTTATATTTGTTCACTTGAAAATATTTATCTAACTAACCAAACCAGTAGAGAAATCTTAGGAAGAGAAACTTCCCTCTGACTTCTGGCACAATGTGTAGTTAACAAACGGAAATTTTTCCATGCACAAGTTAGGAAAAAACATTAAGTATGACAACGTAAGCGCTGGGTACCATCCATGCTTCAGAGATGTTTGCTTGAGTGTTTTCTGCTCATAACTCCGAGCAGCATACTAAATTTACAGCATACTAAATTTAGGGAAAGGAATATCTTACTGGAAATGCACCCCAACTGGTGTGTGTGATCATTTCGTACAAGAGATTGATGGTCACCTCCACCCTCAGGCGAGGGTAGAGGCATATGCCGCCTGCCTGAGGAACTGGCAAGGGCCTCTACCTCACTGCTCGGCAGCCTCCAGAGGGGGCACCTTCCCAGGCTTCCGCTCTGCCCAGTTGGTTGCAGCTCACGCTGCTTAGCTTTCTGGATGCAAACCTGAGAGGACTCCCAGTGCAGGCAGAGAGCTCTCACTACAGCCCACCTGAACAACGGCCCCAGGAAGAAAAGAAGAGAAAAACACATTCTGTATTTATCCAAAAGCAATGGAGCCTCAAACAACAAGTTAAGATTATAATATGCTTGAGGCAAGCAAAATCCTCAATTCTACTATAAACTACACAATTGGTTATCTATCTCATTAACAATCTGCCCTGGCCAAACGCATGAGATGTACTCTGGGTCCAAGATCCTTTACAGAAAAGCAGTCAGAATGCAGGCAAAGGGGATTTAAAACACACCATCTCCGTCTGCACTAATACCCAAGCAGAAGGCTTCGGCCCTAGAAGTGTGACCTCATTGTCCCTCAGAGGTTGGCTAGTCCATTATTTCTCTAATGAACCTTTAACAAATCACTCCCCTCCGGACTTTAAAACATGTAAGCATTCTATTTTGTGAGCAGCCTAGAAACTTGTACATTGAATGAACTAAAATGGACACATTTTCCTGGTAATGAAGTGGTGGACAGTAAAAGGGGGCCAGAAAAATGCAACCTGTGTTCACCAGAATGCCGAGACAAGAGCATTGTGGGGTACAGTGGTTCACCAGAAATGGAAATGGGGAAGAACCACATGAGTTTTCCCTAGGTTTCAACCCAGTTTCATCTTTCACCTTATATTCACTAGCTGAGAGATGATAGCCTAGAGAATCCAGGCTTCCTCTGCTTCTAGAGGCGGAGGGTCAGCTTTCTGTCTCTGGGACAGCAGGCCTCAGAACACCAAGTTAATCTTTTTCCATGGCTTTCGAGTGAAGGATTAATTTGTTTACTTGCAACCTTTCTAATTTCATAATGTAGGCACTTAAAACTATAAATTTCCCTCCTAGGACTGCCTTCATTATATCCCAAAGATTTTGGTATATTGTGGTCTCATTGTTATTTGACTCTATGAATTTTTTTTAAAAAATATTTTTATTTATTTATTTGACAGAGAGAAAGAGGGGGAGAGAGAGAGTGGGCATACAAGGGACTCCAGCCACTGCAAATGAACTCTAGACACATGCGGCCCCTAGTGCCTCTGGCTGACGTGGGTCCTGGGGAATTGAACCTGGGTCCTTCGGCTTTGCAGGCAAACACCTTTAGGATTGTAATGTCCTCCTGTTGAAGTGTGCTTTTAATCAATATAAAGTGACCTCCCTTATCTTTCCTAACTAATGCTGGACTGAAGTCTACCTTCTCAGACATTAGGATAGCAACCTCTGCTGGTTTTGTAGGCCCATTTGCTTGAAATAGTAAGAAGCCTTCCTAAATACTAACAACTAACACAGAGAATGAAATCAGAAAATCACTCCCATTCACATTTGAACATCAAAATAAATAAATAAATAAATAAATAAATAAATAAATAAAGTACCTTGGAATAAACCCAACCAAGGAACTGAAGGAATTCTACAATGAAAACTTTAAAAGATTCAAGCGATAAATTGCAGAAGACACTAAGAAATGGAAAAACATCCCTTGTTCTTGGATCAGAAGAATGAATATTGTGAAAATGGCAATCTTACCTGTGGTGGTTTGATTCAGGTACCTCCCATAAACTTGGGTGTTCTAAATGCTAGGCTCCCAGCTGATGGGGATGGGAATTAACTCCTCCTGGAAGGGGTGTATTGCTGTGGGCAGGCTTATGGGTATTTTAGCCAGTTTCCCCATGCCAGTGTTTGGCAAACTCTCTTGTTGCTATTGTCTGCCTTATGTTTGCCAGGGGTGATGTTCATCCTCTGCTCATGCCATCATTTTCCCCTGCCATTGTGGAGCTTCCCCTTGAGCCTGTAAGCCAAAATAAACCTCTTTCTCCCACAAGCTGCTCTTGGTAGGGTGATTTCTACCAGCAACAAGAACTTGACTGCAACAGTAAAGTGGTACAGGAGTGGGGCTTCTGCTAGACACCTGACTGTGTGGTTTTGGCCTTTTGGAGCTGATTTTCAAGAGGAATGTGGAAGGATTTGAAACCTTGGCCTAAGAGATGCCTTGAAGTGCTGTAAGTATAGCTTGATGGATTATTCTGGCCAGAGTTGAAAGACCTGAATGCAGTAAGAACTATGGACTATGAGGTTTGGCTTATGAGGATGAGAAAAAGCTTTGCTTGGACTGGGCTGGAAGTTTGTGTGAGAGGCTTGCTGTTATGCCTGGGTCCTGAGAAGTTTTTCATGGTTGCTTTGCATAGGAATGAACTGGTGTGAGCAGAGGGATATGGCACAAAAGAAAAGACTCTTTGGGTGAACTGTAACTCATTCAGCTGCAATTGAGAGATTACCTTTCAGATTGGGCCAGTTTACCTGCAATGGGGCAACAGGAAGAATGTAGACTCTTTTGAAGGGGCCTGAGTGCTCAAGGAGTATCCTGTTCTTCAAATTATGCTTTATTCCCCCCTGGATTAACAAATTGGCACCCTACCTAGTATTGTGGAGTATAAGAAATGGTGGAAAGAGGGTCATTGAGTTTGCAACACGGTCTTGTGTTTTGGAAACAGCCATGGGCAGTGTGAAGCAGGTTTGTTGGTTGCCTGCATAGAGACTCCTTGGGGCCATGAGGATGAACCATGGATTGCAGTGGAGACCCAGTGGAGATGTTGGGACCATGAGATGGCTGACAAGGAAAGCTGCCAGCCCCTGATGAAGTTTTCCAGGACTGTGAGGAGCCTAGCTGGAGGAGTAGAATTGGAATTCCAGAGACTTGTTCCTGGTTAGAATTATCAGGCTTGGAGATTTGTCACTGGCTAGAGTTGTTGGACTTGGAGTTACAGTTTGATGTTTGCTCTGGTTGTTTTAAATCTTGTATTGGCTGAATGTTTCTTTGCTATGCCCAATGCCATCTTTTGCAGTGTGAATGTTTATTCTGTGCCATTACGGGTTTTTTGTGGTTATTTTTAAGTATTATGGCTCAGTTAAAAGATCTTGGACCATGGGGATGTTTGAACATCATTGGAATTGATAAAAACTATTAGGACTTTTAAAGTTAGATGAATGCATTGCATTTTACATCATGTAGGATTATTAGTTTATGGAGGCCAGGGGTTAAATGTGGTGGTTTGATTCAGGTGCCCCCATAAACTTAGATGTTATAAATGCTAGGTTCCCACCTGATGGTGATTTGGGAATTAACACCTCTGGGAGTCAGTGTATTGTTGGGGGAGGGCTTATGAGTGTTATAGCCAGTTTCCCCTTGCCAGTGTTTGGCACACTCTCCTGTTGCTATTGTCCACCTTATGTTGACCAGGAGGTCATGTCCACCCTCTGCTCATGCCATTGTTTTCCCCTGCCACTATGGAGCTTCCCCTCGAGTCTGTAACCCAAAATAACCCTCTTTTTTTCCAGAAGCTAATCTTGGTTGGGTGATTTCTACCAGCAATGTGAACCTGACTGCAACATTGCCAAAAGAAATCTACATATTTAATGCAATCCCCATCAAAATTCCAATGGCATTCTTCATGCAAATAGAAAAAAAAATCCAAAAATTCATTTGGAAGCATAAAAAACCTTGAATGTCTAAAACAATTTTGAGCAATAAAAATAAGGCTGGTGGTATCAACATACCTGATTTTAACCTATACTACAGAGCCATAGTAACAAAAATAGCATGGTATTGGCACAAAAGCAGATATGTAGTTCAATGGAACAGAATGGAGCACCCAGATGTAAGTCCAGGTAGCTATAGCCATCTGATCTTCAACAAAAATGTCAAAAATATTCACTGGTGAAAGGAAAGCCTCTTCAGCAAATGGTGTTGGGAAACTGGATATGTATCTGTAGGAGGATGAAAATAGATCCTTATCTCTCTCCATACATAAGAATTAAGTCCAAGTGGGTTAAAGACCTTAATATCAGATCTGAAACTCTTAAACTGCTAGAGGAAAAAGTAGGAGAAACCCTCCAATATATTGGTCTTGGCAAAGACTTTCTGAATATAATCCCAGTTGTTCAGTAAATAAAGCCACAGATTAACCGCTGGGACCTAATGAAATTACAAGTCTTTTGTACGTCAAAAGACACTGTGAATAGAGCAAAGAAGCAACCTACAGAATGGAAGAAAATCTTTGCCAGCTATACATGTGCTAAAAGATTAATATCTAGGATAGACAAAGAACTTAAAAAATTAAATAATAAGAAATCAAACGACTCAATTAAAAAATGGGCTATGAAACTAAATAGAGAATTCTCAAAAGAAGAAACACAAATGGCATATAAACATCTAAAAAATGTTTGACATCCCTAGTATTCACAGAAATGCAGATTAAAACTACATTGAAATCCCATCTCAATCCTGTCAGATTGGCTACCGCCATGAAAACAAATAAACATAACTGCTGGCGAGGGTATGGAAAAAGAGGAACCCTTCTACACTGTTGGTGGGAATGCAATCTGGTCCAGCCATCATGGAAATCAGTGTGGAGATTTCTGAAACAGCTAAAAATAGATCTGCCATATGACCCAGCTATACCACTCCTAGGCATATATCCTAAGGACTCATCTCACTACTTTAGAGATACTTACTGAACCATGTTTATTGCTGCTCTATTCACAATAGCTAGGAAATGGTACTAGCCTAGATGCCTCTCAACTGTAGTGATGGATAAAGAAGATGTGGCACATTTATACAATGGAGTTCTACTCAGCAGTAACGAAAAATGAAGTTATGAAATTTTCAGGAAAATGGATGGAACTGGAAAGAGTTATACTAAGTGAGGTAACCCAGGCCCAGAAAACCAAGCATCACATGTTCTCTCTCATATGTGGATCCTAGCTACAAATAACTGGACTTCTGTGTGAGTAGGAAGAAAACTCAGTAGCAGAGGCCACTAAGCTAGAAAGGAAATATAAAAGGAATAGAAAGGGAGGAGGGACCTAATATATTGTATATATGTAATACATATATGTACAAATATGTACATATATTGTATATATGTAAGTAGAAGAACAGATTAATGGGGGTGAAAAGGTCAAAGTGAGGTCAGGGGAGATATTGAGTAAGGAAAGGTGGAGGGAGGGCTAATCAAAATCTAAGAGGATATAAATAAATCATATGGAAACCTACTTTTTTGGACAATGGAACACACAGGAGCCATAGGTTGTTACTAGAAAATTTTCAGTGCCAGGGATGAGATACCTTCCAGTGAGCTATTGGCCAGGGAGATCCCTGCTGCCCCCAAAACATTATAGACCATTGCAGAGGCCCTTGGTTTCCCACCAGGAATAGAGGGTAAGACCCTATTGCTGAAGACTCCACATACTTGGGCTGCAGGGTCACTGATAAACCCTGCTGGGACTGAGTTGATAACCTCCTCCATGTAGACCAGCTGACAGAAAGCTGGAAAAAGCCATGCTGCATGCAGTTCTATGGGAGAGAGAGAAATCACCAGTGAAGAAACTCAATAGCGGACACTGTAAGCCTTATATTTGGCCAGCCAGACCAAATGAGCCAATGGGTGCAATAGTGGCACATCTGTTATGGGGGAAACCAGCAGCACTCTAATTTGACTAGAAGTGTGCTCCATGGGAGGGAATATATCCCTGATACTGAAAAACTACAACAGGGGTAGTCATGAGCCCTAGGGGTGTAATGTCTGCTGCTGTCTGGCTAAAAGTATATACTATGCTCACCAAACTGCCGAGTAAGCACTTCTCTCAATGTTCATACCCATATATTAATGCTACTCTTACTTTTGGCTAGAGAACCTTCTCTTTTCAGATGGCAGTGACCTTGGGATGACTCAGTGCCTGACATAACCTACACAAGACCATCATAATAGAAAGAAAAAATAATGACATCAAAATAAGAGAGACTGATTGAGAGGGGGAGGGGATACAATAGAGTGGAGTTTCAAAGGGGAAAGTAGGGGGAGGGAAGGAATTGCCGTGGGATATTGTTTATAAATATGGAAGTTATCAATTAAAAAAATTTTTTTAAGAAAACCAAGGAAAATAAAACTTGCCTTGTGGTTTCAGAGGCTTGAGTCCATGGTCATTTGACTCGGTGTTCTGGACGGTGCTGTGGGAGCATGACGTGAAGTTCACCACGTGGACAGCAGGAAGCAGCGCGGCGAGGGAAGAGAGAGAGAGTACCTAGGGGTTGCTTTCCTCAATGCTGCCACAGAATACCTGACCTACACAGCTGAAAGGAAAAAAGATGGATGGCAAATCATGGTTTTAGAAGAAAACTAGGACAGTTGATGCCTATGCTCGGTGGAGTCCTCACGCCACATCTGCTGCATGCTAGTACCCACCCAGTCAGCGCTGGGCCGTGCCCTGTGAACAGCATGCCAGGAAGGTGCCCCTGCCACTCTCACATGGTTTCTCTCCAGCTGAACTCAGCACCCCGCCCAACCCTGCCCCGAGTATTCTCTATGGCTAACCCGCTGCCAGTGAGGCTCCCAGCTCTGCAGCTGACGGACAGGGCTGAAGCTTCATGTGCCTCAGCTGTGAAGGTTCCTGCCTGTGGCTTCTGGGCCCTGTTGCTTTGGACCCGTGGTCAGGCAACACATCATGACATAAGTATGTGACAGATCAAAGTCTATCGACTCATGGCGGGGAGGCGAAAGGAAGGAGCGGCTGAGGTGCTACTATCCTCCTGGAAGTCCTAACCCCAGTAACCTGAAACCCTTCCACTAGGCACCCTCTCAAAGGTCCCTGCACACACCTCACAGGGACCAGACCCTGCCCACACAGACGCTTGGGGATAATGTACAAGAAAATCTCAGCAAACTCAAGGAAAAGATTCTCTTCACTCCTAACGACAATGAGCATAGTCAGGGGGAGGTCCCTAGGCCTTTGCCTTGCCTTGCCTCTAGGCTTTGGAGCCAAAAGAAGGGTGCCAGTCAGGGACACACAGCTGTATGCCTTCCGCTCCCACTTGCTGCTGACAGGTTTGGGTTTTGGGTGAGAATGCAAAGCACCCGGGGGCAGTGGACGTCCCTGTATGGGCTTTGCCTCAGAGTAGAGGAGGAGACCCGGGCAGGATCATGGTCTGGAAGGTAAGGGAGGCTCATAGAGAACGGGCTCTGCAGAGCTGGGCACCTCTGTGCACCGGGAGAGGAGACCCGGGCAGGAGCACAGTCTGGAAGGTAAGGGAGGCTCACAGAGAACGGGCTCTGCAGAGCTGGGCACCTCTGTGCACGGAAAGAATAGAAGCTACAGGAAGGCACAGGGAGGTAATGGTGGAGAGCAGTGTGCTGAGGTGATATAGGGAGACACGATGCAGAAACACAGATGGGATGCCTCTGTCTCAGAGACCAGAATGCTTAAGAAATGGTAAAATCTTTCCTGGAGCCGCAACAGACATGAAGCCATAAAATAGAATGAAATCCTGCTGTTTGAAGCAAAATGGGTAGAACTGGAGGACATTATGTTAAATGATATAAACCAGACAGGGAAAGGCAAGTACCACATACCCGTCATGTGTGGACACGTTAAGAGGAGAACTGAGCACACACTAGTGGAAGTTGGTAAGTGAACCACGTGGATAAAGTGACATTGGGTTTGACGAGTGTCCAGTGTGTGTGCAGAAAGATCGCACTGCCTCCCATTCATTTGTGCCATTAATACATGTTAATAAAAACAAAAAGGAAGATCGTACAAAAGGCCACGATATTAGATAAATTGTCAACAATAAATAAACACAAAGAAAACTGCTGATGGGAATTTCTACCTGCACTTGGCTCAGCGCCCGGTCTGGACACTGTGGTTGTCTCCTGTGGCTGCCAGCCGTTTACTGTTGAGCCTCCGGAAAACTCGAGACCTGCATAGGACCTCCACTCCTCGGGTTTGAGCGTCTTCCCTTTCCATAGCTCCTCCATCATTTTGTCGCGGTGTCCTCTCTGAGCAGGCAGGGCCTGGCTGCGCTGCTGCGTCCTCTTCCCTAGCGTGATGGCACATCGGGATCTCACACCTACAGCTCCACCTGCCAAGCTCTTGGTCCTGGCAACGCACTATCGAGGCTTTACAAACATATTCCCCCTTTGTTCCCATGTCTTACTCCCAGCAGCCTAGCCTTACTTGGAATGTAACCATAAGGTGAGTGGCAGGATATGTGTTGCAAAAATGGCCACACAAGGGAGGTCTCTGATTCCCCGAAACATGACAGACTATTGCCAAGGCTTTGGTTTCCCACCATAACCAGATGGAAGACCCTACGGCTGAAGACTCCACATGCTTGGGCTGCAGTTCACTGAGAAATCAAGCTGGAGCTGAGCTGGAAGCCTCCTCCCTGTTGACCAGCTGCCAGGATGCTGGAAAGATCTGTGCAGTGTGCTGGGAGACAGAAATCATCAGCTGTCTTAGCCAGCAGTGGACCCTGCATGCTCTATGGCTGGTCAGCCAGGCCACATGCACCAACTGGAGCAACGTTGGCATATCTGTTGTGGGAAAAACCAGCTGCTCTCTGATCAGACTTAAGCTCGGCCCCACAGGAAGGAATCCCTGCCTAACACTGGAAACCTAATGAAAAGCCAGTGGCTTGGGATGTCATAAGCCATAGGAAGTAACTACTACTGTTGTCTGGCAAGAGTGATATAATGTCCAGAAAACTACCCTCTGAATACTTTTTTTTTTTTTTTTTTTTTTGAGGTAGGGATCTCACTCTAGCCCAAGCTGACCTGGAATTCACTCTGTAGTCTCAGGGTGACCTTGAACTCATGGTGATCCTCCTACGTCTCTGCCTCCCAAGTGCTGGGAGTAAAGGTGTGCACCACCACTCCTGGCACAACAAACTTTTTATTTTTTAGTTTTATATTTTATTTATTTATTTATTTATTTATTTATTTATTTATTTATTTATTTATTTTAAGAACATACTTTGTAGGGACACATCACGTGTTGGCACCATCTTTTCCCTCCTCCCTGCCCCCATTCCACTGGGGTCCATCCTCAGTGTGGTTACTGGCATTCCCCCTGGAGTTGTGGGTTTTGTGTTGTGGGAGCAGCAGTTACTGGGGGAAGGCAATGCAAAGACTGTGGGTGAGGAGTCTAAGAATGGCCTAGCTGCTGTCTCAGAGTCTTTCTTTTTTTAGAATAATAAGTTTTATTTTTAAAAAAGGAGGGCATAACTGTGTTCTAATAAAATTTATTTACACAAACAGGCACCAGGTCACATTTGGCCTCTGGGCCATAGTTTACCAATCCTATAGTACATGATGCCCTGTATTCCATATAAGACTAGAACAGCAATCAAAATACTGGTATAATAGAACTAGTATGCCACCATCTCTAGCAAAGCATAAAGCTGCCACACGTAAAAAACGATCTACATAAACATATTCAAATTATGTTAAGAAGTTACACTGGGGGCTGGAGAGATGACTTAGTGGTTAAAGCACTTGCCTGCTGAGCCAAAGGACCCAGGTTTGATTCCTCAGTACTCATGTAAAGCCAGATGCACAAGGTGGCACATGCATCTGGAATTCATTTGCAGTGACTAGAGGCCCTGCCATGTCCTTTCTCTCTCTCTTAAATAAATAAATATTAATTAAAAAATGAACCTACGTTAGCTATCTCTGTCCAAGTGGTGCAAATGTAGTCTGTGAGCTCTGCCATCTACGATCATTTAAAAATGGCACATGTGCTGGGCATGATGGCACACGCCTTTAATCCCAGCACTCGCGAGACAGAGGCAGGAGGATCACTGTGAGTTAGAGGCTAGCCTGGGACTACCAACTGAAACCCTATCCTGAAAAAAGCAATAAGTGAATGAATGATAAGTTAAAAGTGGCAATGAAACTGTTGACCGAAGGAGGTGGAAGTGATAAGGCCTGAGGTCTCTGTCAGTCTAATGATGAATTTCCACCTGCAGCAGCGGTGTGATAGTGAATCTTAACAGTCAGCTTGGCTGCAGTGAGAGACGCCTGGGAGATTAGTAAAGAAAACCTCTGGATGTGTCTGTGGAGTGTTTCCAGACATGGGGGCTTGGCATGTAGAACTGAAACTGAGGGGAATTCCTTCCGCGGGGGCAGCACCAGTGTAGGCCAAACAGAAGCAGGAGGAGGAGAAGCCCACCACGCCCACCTGCCTCCTGTCTGCCACACCTGGGCTGCCCCGCCCCTAAACGCTCCCCACTGTGACATCCTGCCTCACGCAGAGTGACAGGGCTGAAACATCTGATATCATGAGCTGAAAAGAAATCCTTCCTTTCTTAAGTTGTTTTCTCTGGATTCTGTTACAGTGACAAAAAGAAAAAAAAAACAACACTGCAATTAATTTCTTGTGGTTGATCACACAAGAAACAAAATTGTTAGAAAACCCACAAAAATCCCGTCTGTTTAGGGATTTTTTTTTTTTTTTTTTTTTTTTTTTGGTCAAAAATGTTCAAATCTGAGTGTCTAGAAACAAGAGTCAGGCAACTAAGTTGAAAGAAGTCTGAGGGCACCTCGCACTCCTAATCCATAAACATGACCAGAGACGGTTCTTGTTTCCAACAAGGGCCTGAGAGTCTCCAGGGCTCACTCCTCCACTTCCTCACTCCCACCACATCTCAGATATCCCAAAGCTCAAAGCTCACGGCGACGGCGACCCTCCTACCTCAGCCTCCCGGGTACCCGGATTAGAGGCATATGCCACCACACCCGGGCTGTTCAGTTTTTCAAGTTCAGCTTGGTATGGGCCCATTACATGACTCTCGCTGCTTTAGAGGAGGGTGCTGTGGTTTGATTATGTTCCACAAAGTTCTTATGCTGGAAACTTACTCCTTAACACAACAGTGTTGAGAGGCAGGGCCTTCAGAGGTTCTTGGGTCACGAGTGGATTCCTGTCATCATGGGTGTGTGCTCCTTTCCAGGAGAGCAGGTTTGTTGTAAGGAGCACGTTCAGCACTTGCTCTCTCACTCTCTCCATCCCTAGACAAACGATATCTCCTATCATGTCACTGTAACAGACCATGAGACATTACCTTGACTTTGGTCTTGCCAGGCTCCAAAACTGTAAGAAATAAATCACTTTCTCTGGTGTAGGAATTTCAAGACATTTGAGATACCATGAAGATATCAAATCTAAGAGTTCTGCACATCAGAAAAGAATTTCACCCTGACAGCATAAGAAGCTTCTCCTTTGAGATGTCAGAGACTGCTAGGGATTCTCAAAACGCCAGTGTAACAGATTATGCTCAGCATTAAATGAAACATCTCTTTTCCACACACTCCAAGACTCAGGGACTGTTTTGGAAGAAGTGGTAGAAAGAATGTCAGAGCCAAAGGATGGGGAAGAGTGTTTCAGAACGCTATCTTCAAGACACAAAATGATGGTGCATTGCATTTTTTACCTCACCGTGCCTGTCGCTATCTGCCCAGGACCTGCATAAGATGAGGGCAAAAACAGTGACATCAAAACAGAAGGACTACTTGGAAAGAAGCAGGGGTTCACTGGTAGGAGTGGGGAGTGAAAAGGAAGGTGGTTGGAAGGAATATGATTAGAGTAAACTGTATATATGTATGGAAGTTATCAATAAAAAGTTCAAAAAATAAACAGATAAATCCTCTTCTCCATGAGCTACCCAGTCTGTGATATTCTGTTACAGAGGACAAAATGAACTAAAACAAAGAGCACACCAAGGTAGCAGCCTCCTCTGCAATGCCTCAGCTGTCCCCAGGCAAGACAGATGCATTTCCAGTACACTCTACGGATGTCTGTAAATCAGACTCACCCACCTGGGACAATGCAGGGAGCTGTTTACAATCACAGCACACTAAAACACAGCCATTGTCTTCTCAACGCTGATAGAAAATCAATTTAAAGAGATCTGATTTGTGAAAAGGACATAAATGTGATGTTCATTAATCAGTGAAATCAGCCCTCAGCTAATGATCTTTTCTGTGGTGACCACAACTCTTAAATTTTTTTGTTTATTTTTATTTATTTGAGAGCAACAGAGAGAGAAAGAGGCAGAGAAAGAGAGAGAGAGAATGGGCGCCCCATGGCCAGCCTCCAGCCAGATACTTGTGCATCTGGCTAACGTGGGTCCTGGGGAATCGAGCCTAGAACTTGGGTCCTTAGGCTTCACAGGCAAGTGCTTAACCGCTAAGCCATCTCTCCAGCCCCACAACTCGTAATGTTTAACACCATTGCATATGGCATCTCCCAAACAGCAGTCACGTTCTGAGCAATCATGAAGAACTGTGGCAGAGCTGGGGAGATGGCTCAGAGGCTAAAGGTTCCTGCTTGCAAGCCCACAGAACAGAGTTTGATGCGCCTTATCGCTCAGGTGTAGCCAGGCTCAAAGTGGCACATGCATCTCTAACCCGAAGGCACCTGTGGCAATGGGAGGAGGACCCAAGAGAATCTGGAAGCTCACAGCAGTGGGGGCAGAGGAGGCCCTGTCTTAAAAGAGGACAGGAAAAAGGAAGGAAGGAAGGAATGGAAGGAGAAGCAAGGAAGGAAAGAGGGGACTGGAGAGATACTGTTAAGGCACTTGCCTGCTAAGCCAAAAGACCCAGGTTCAATTCCCCAGGTCCCATGTAAGCCTGATCCACAAGGTGGCACATGCATCTGGAATTGGTTTGCAGCAGCTAGAAGCTATGGCATACCCATTCTCTCTCTGTCTGCCTCTTTCTTTCCCTCTCTCTCTCAAACAAATAAATCAATAAAATTTTGTTTAAAAAGAAGATGGAAAGAGGGGAGAAACGCACTAAGGTTGTCCTCTGACTTCCACACACGCATGTGCTTGCGCACACGCATGCACACACACACACTGTAAGTAGAGAGATGACTTAGCGGTTAAAGTGCTTCCCTGCAAAGCCAAAGGACCCAGGTTCGATTACCCAGGACCCACATAAGCCAGAAGCACCCGGGACACATATGTCTAGAGTTTGTTTGCAGTGGTGAGAGGCCCTGGCATGCCCATTCTTTCTCTCTATACCTGCTTATTTCTCTCTCTCTCTCTCTCTCTTTCTCCCTCTCATAAGTAAATAAAAATAAAACATTTTAAACACACAGAAAAAAGTAAAAATAAAAGTAGAAGAAAAAGTTGAGGAGAGATTAGGAATTCAAAACTTCTTTGGTTTTATGACTTCCTGAAAGGCTAGAGCTCCCTAAAAAATAAGGATCCTATAATTTCAGTAATTCTGAAATTTGTTCAGACATCAGATTCATTGGTAAGGCCCCACTACCAGAGTTTCTGACTCAGTAGACTCGGAGTTGGATGAAAACTTAGATTTCTTCACAAGCTTTCAGTGATATATATGCTCCTGGTCCACTTTGAGAGTTCGTTGTTCTAGACAAGAGGATTGAAAATTCCTCTAAAAAGGCAAATAAAGATTTTTGGCCTTGCAGCCCATGCCACCTCTATTGCAACTGCTATGGTGTGCTGTCGTGGGCAAAAGTCACCACTGACAGCGTGCACACGTGTGGTGTGACTGTGCTCTGGACGCTGCGTGTCCTCCCGCCACGGTCTGCTCATCCTTCAAGTGGGAATAAAGGACTGTCTTCAAAAGGCTTGCCTCGCATGAGTAGCTGAAAGGGATAAAGTGTATGCAAGGCAGTGCCCCCCCCCCCCACACACACGCAAGCTGCCTACTGAAGAAGCTAACCTAGAGACAACAAGAAGTAGGAACGCGCTCATGATCACGCTAGGGCTCCTAGGGTGAAATCTGAGAGCAGAAGTAACTGAGGACAACCAAGATCTGTCAACAGGACAGGAAAACACAGCTGGCTCCCTGGCAGGAGATGAACCTGTTCTGCACATCAGCAGGGCCCAGGCACAACCACGGAGGAACTGGCGAGAGGAGCAAGAGGGCCGTTTCCATAGCAACTGCAGCCTGCGCCAGGGTGATGGAGACAGACACTGAGGACACTCGAAATGCACCAAAGAGGGAAGGCAGAAGTAGGCTTCAAGCACACCCCCCGCCCACGCTCAGGGACTTGTGCAGAAGAGGAGGAGGTGGGAACCACGGGGGGGAGGAAACATCCAGAGACATAGCCCTCCAAAGACTGACTGCTGCTCTCACAACTCATAATCCACAGCCCATGGTGACTACCAGCAATCCCGCTAAGCAGTGTAGTCAGTGCAGGGGACAGGGAGGAGGGAAATGATGGTACCAAGACAAGATGTGCCCATACAAAGTTTCTACTTAAAATACTTAACTCTACTTAAAATAGTAACAATAATAAAAGAAGTACAAATGTGGGTCTAGAAAGATGGCTCAGTCAGTACAGTGCTTACCATACAAGCACTAGGACCTGAGTTCACATCCCCAGCACCCCCACAAAAGCTGGGCATGACAGAGCACGTGTGTAGTCTCACTACTGGGACGGCAAAGAGAGGATCATTGGGGCTTGCTGGCTAAGCCAGCCCAGCCAAACTGGTGAGTTTCAGGTGCAGGGACAGACCTTGTCTCAAAAAGTAAGGTGGAAAGTTGGAGAGATGACTCAGCAGTTAAGGATACTTGCTTGCAAAGCTTGCCAGACTGGATTCAATTCCCAGGCCACCCAAATAAGCTGGACACAAAAAGTGGCTCAAACACCCGGTGTTTATTTGCAAGAGGCCCTGATATGTCATATATACACACACATGCACATACAAGTACACACAAATAAAGGTAAAAATGGTGGAGAGCAATGGAGACAGACACTGGGGAGACTCGAAACGCACCAAAGCAGAAATCCAGAAGCTGCTGAGAGCTCAACACTAATGTAGACTTATGTTGACCATATGCATACACATATGTATACATGTACCCACATGTGTGCCCACACTTATGAACATCACACACACACACACACCCCAAAAAAATGGAGAAAGAGGGATAGAGAGCTGCCAGCTTGGGGTGGAGTTTGCCCCAGACTTGCACAGCCTAATAGGGGAGTTGGATTGGAATAGCAGACGCTTCTATCTCTGGTTAGGAAGGCAAGAACTGGAGCTATGGATTTGATGTTTGCCCTGTTGGCTTTAGAGCTTCTCTTGATTCAGTCTTTCCTTGCTATACTCAGTGCCATCTTTTGCAGTGTGAATGCTTACTTTATGCTGTTATGTTCTTTTGGTTTTACAACTCACAGTTAAGAGACCTTGGATTTCTAAACAGTGTTAGGATTGATAAAAACTATAGAGGCTTTTAAAGTTGGACTTAGTTCATTGCATTTCACATCATGAATGGTTACCAGATTATGGGGGCCAGGGGCAGAATGTGGTGGCTTGATTAGGTGTGCCCCATAAACTTATGTGTCATGAATGCTAGGTTCCCAGCTCATGACAATCTGGGAATTCGAGTCTTGCTGAAGGCAGTGTGTTGCTAGGGGAGTTCTTTCTTCGTCACTAGCTTGCCAATGTCCCGTTCACTTTCCTGCCGCTGTTGTCCACCCGATGTTGGCTAGGAGGCGGTGCTCAGCTCTCCGCTTGAGTATGTGAGCCAAAATAAACCCTTTTCTCCCAAAAGCTGTTTTTGGTTGGGTGCTTTGTGACAGCCACACAAAAGTAACTGAGACATATATATATAATCTAGTGGTGAGCTAAATTGCTTAAGGCCAGTGAGGTTATTGGCAACTCAAGACATTACCAATAGGCACTGCCTATAAGCTAACATATAAGGGGTGCATTTATGCCTAATTCAATTCTCTTATGTTTGTTCTTCTACCTGGAGTTAAAGATGTGAGATTAAGGATAAAGACGTGATGGATAAAGGCAGTATAGGGGTGCACTTATCTCCTGACATAAGATTCCAGAGAAAACACACAGGATGGATTATACCTCAGGATAGGCCTCAGGTCACAGGGAGATTCAGGGTGACCAAGACAGTCAGCTAACGAGTCTCCTGCTCCTTTCTTTCCTCACTGGGTTGTAAATGTTCTGCCCATGCAGGTTCACTGATCACCATCCAGAAAGGTCACTTCTAGCCCAGCCCAGGACCTCCTGAGGACTGAGGTCCCAGGATGTGAGTGCTCTCTGAATCACACTGGTCATTTAGGGGAAGGGTTGCAATGCTGCAGAGAAACCGGATCAGAGTGCTGGCCTAGTATGAATCCCCAGCACCACATAAACCAGGGGCGACAGCACACTGCTACCCCAGCAAGCCGGAGATGAGGCAGGAGGATCAGGAGTTCACTTCAGCTATGTAGTGAGCCAGAGGCCAACTTAGGCTATGTGAGACCCTGTCTAAACACACACACACACACACACACACACACGACCAAAAGATGTGGGTGGGGGTGGGTGTGTGTGCGTGTGCGTATAAAAACAGGCAGAAAGAGGTAAGACCATGGACACACTGCGTTAGCTGTCTTTCTCATCTCTGTGAGCAAATACCCTACGAGAAGCAACATAAAGGCAGAAGGGCTTGCTCATTTTGGCTTGCACTGCAAGCGTACAGTCAGTCACAGTGACGAAGGCACGGAGGCCAGAACGCGTGGTGGCTGGTTGCTGTGTCTGCGGTGCAGAGACAGGAGGTGGCCCTGAAGGGAAGGGGCTGGGCAGTAAAGCCTGAAGGCCCAGCGACCCAGGGTCCCCAGGAGGCTCCACCTCCTACAGGATGCAGAACATTCCAAAGCCGCGCCACCAGCTGGGGAGCACTGTTTAAACCCGCCAGCCCATAGGAGGCATTTCCCTGGAATCCCAGCAGACAGCAGCAGGGGAGCTCCCGCTGGGGTGGGTCTGCCTTCTGCTCAGGCCTCACAGTGAGACTCACCCACGTCGTGGAGGAACACCAGCATTGCTCAGGCCTCACTTATGTAAATATCCACCATCGAAAAACAACCTTACCCCAAACCTCTAGGATGTTTGCCCAAGTATCCAGGTACCCTACCGTGGCCCAGCTGCGGTGACAGCTAAGAGGAAGAGTCACATTGTGTCATCCATCCACCGGGGGGTGACTTGGAGAAAGGATAAGCTCTGCCACATCCAGAACTTCCCAGTCTCTCCTGAGGCTTCAGGCTGCAGAAGATTTTTTCCTTAATTTCACAAGCTCCTGCACTATTCTGCAGACAACCCTAAGCTGCAGAGTCACTTTCTCCTTGAAAGAGGGAGAGGAGAGAGAAGAATCACGTTAGCATCCTTCAGTGACAGAGGACCGTAGATAAGGCTAATGTAAGCCCAGCCCAAAGCAGCCCAGCGTGTCGTCCTGTGATATCTTGTTAAGCTACACCTATTCCACAGTCTCACATAGAATACTGAAATGTGGCTTTTCTGTACCCAAATGTCCCATGGCTCTTGATTAAAGCAAAGAAAGTCATGTTAAAGTATCCACCAAGCTACTGAAATTGTATCTTTTCTTTCTTTTCTATGGCCAAAGGTAGGTTATTAATTTCCGCCACAAGAAGCTCTGGAATGGCACCCCAGAGGGTCCCTCTACCCCAAAAGGATGGGTTGAGATTTGTTTTTATCTGGATTAACAGCAATTGTATTTCCCAAGCTTGGACCTTTTCTAAAATTGAACAAGAAAAGAACTGGCTTTCTGCGAACGCTGGGAACTAGGATGCGACAGAAGTCATTATTTACCGCTTTCTCTAGCCTGCAGAATCACACATGAACCCTCACCCTGAGCACAACAATTAATCAATAATGGGAAACCGCTTGCTGAGAAGAAAAATGGTTTTAAAAGAAACCTAAGTAATTTCATCAAAAAAGGGGGGCTTTAAATTGTTAGGAAGACTGTCTGGCATTTCTAACCTCAGAAGATAGAGAATAAGGACGAATTGGGGAAAGCCCTGAGGGATCTTTCAGAACTATGGTTAGGTATATGCATGTGGTAATTATATAGACTCTCGGCAAGTATTAGGGAATGTTAACTCATGCTCATTGTATCAGTCTATTTCTCATTACTAATACAAAATATCTGAGGTGACAGTTACTTTGTAATGAAAACAAAGTTCATTTTGGCTCACAGTTGTGGGAGTCCAAGGCCTGGAGGCATCCTGTGGCGATCAGCTTCTTGCTGGCAGGGTCTCTAAACCACACCTAGAAACCCCTACAGGAGGTGAAATACACCTGTGCTTGGATCTTTTCTGATCTCTCTCCCTCATCTTATAAAGCCACGAAAAGTCAAGAACAGGGGCTCCATTCCAGTGAAATTAGTCAGTTCCTAAAAGTTCTACCTGTAAACGGGAGAGCCTTCTCAACAGGGATTAAATGTCAATACATGAAGTCTTGTGGAAACTCGTAATATATGCAAATACAGAAAACTAAGCCACCATTCACAATGATTCCTCATGAAAAGCTGAACGTGACAATAACTTATCTTACAGCTTTTCTAAACTTTTTTTTAAATTTTATTTTATTTATTTATTTGAGAGTGACAGACAGAGAGAGAAAGACAGAGAGAGAGAGAGAAAATGGGCGCGCCAGGGCTTCCAGCTTCTGTAAACGAACTCCCTTGTGCATCTGGCTAACGTGGGACTTGGGGAACCGAGCCTCGAACCGGGGTCCTTAGGCTTCACAGGCAAGCGCTTAACCGCTAAGCCATCTCTCCAGCCCATTACAGCTTTTCTAAATTGCCATATTTTGAGATCCATTTTGTGGAGATTTGAATGTAAAATGTCCCCCCTGGCCTCAAGTGTTTTGTGATTAAGCCACTACTTAGGCCCCAGCTGGTGGAGATTTGGGAGGCAAGCCTTGCTGGAGAAGCCCAGGTTCAATTTCCCAGTACCCACATAAAGCAAAATGTACCCAGTGGTGTTCATTTGCACTGGCAGGAGGACTTGGCACACCCACTGTCTGTCTCTCTGTGCATTGTTGTAGTCAGGTTCAGATTTCTGGCAAAAAAAAAAAAAAAAAAAAAAAACTACCTGACCAAGAGCAGCTTGTGGGGGGACAAAAAAGTTTATTTTGGCTTTCAGACTACAGGGGAAGATCCACAATGGCAGATGTCATGGAGAACAATGGCATGATCAGAGGTGGGCATCATCTCCAGGCCAACATCAGATGGACTACAGCAACTGGAGAGTTTGCCCAACACTGGCCAGAGAAAGCAGGGTATGACACCCATAAGCCCTTCCCCAACAACATAGTGCCTCCAGGAGGCTTTAATTCCCAAATTGACATTAGCTGGGGATCTAGCATTCAGAACACCTGAGTTTATGGGGGACACCTGACTCAAACCACCACACACATAAATAAATTTTAAAACCTGTAAGCTGAAATAAACCCTTTCCTGCCATCAGTTGCTTCTGGTTGGGTGTTTTGTCACAGTACTGAGCAGGTAGCTGTTACACCATTCTGTAAGTGAGGTAATAGTGTGGTAAGGTCACTCACCACCCTCAGTGACAAGTGCCCAATGTGAAGACAATGTCCCAGTGGAGTTCCTTTCCTAGGCCTACAGTCACTGGGCAATGGTGAGACAACATCAAATATGAATGTAGAGACAGTCCACAAAATGAAATAGCTAAAAAGACCCTCTCATACTTTTCTCTGGCCATCTGGAGGACACACCACTGAATGCTGTAAGCGGTCAGTTCTACACGATAATAGGGCTGTTGGAAAGGGGTGACTTGCTATTTTCTTTGGATATTGCTATTATTTGGGGTTTTTTTTTTAAGTGTATTGCTTTTGAAGATTTCATTAAAGTGTACTCTTAAAGAGCGTCCTTCTCCCTTGAAAGCAGTCCAAACATCCAGGTGGCCCACTGAGAGAAGACTGAGCACGCAGCTTCGGAGAAAGCGAAGTGCCCAGCAGCCTCCCAGCGGAGACCTTTGGCCCTTCCTCACCGGGGAGCCTGGGTAAACAGCCGCTCTGGGAAAGTGGTGCGTTTACACTTCCACAGTCCTGACGGTGCCACTCCACCTTCACCAAGACAAACAGTTCAGCACCAGGCTGGTGTAGGCCTGAAACAGCTGCTCTGATGGAAGCTCAGAGAGCAGCTTTCATCAAGCCCATGCATCCCTCCGTCGAAGGTGCCATTGCAAGCCCCCAGTTCTGCCCAGAAAAGAGGATCCTAAGAGCGCATCTGTTGACAGACACTTCCATTCAGTGCTGGCGATCGTGTCCCCTGTGAGTTGTGCTGCCTCCTTCACGAATCCCCATCTGTTCTCAGTTTGCATCTTTCATCAGTGAGTGTCTAAGCAATGATCTAAAACAGCAATCCCCAGACTGTGGACTGTGTCCCTGGGAAACCCGTGTACCTGTGTAGGCAGGGAGGGGTTGTTCCTTAGGCCCATAGCGAGGGACCCGGAGATCAAAACTATGTTTAGCATAATGCTAAAATACTATCTGCTCTTTCCCATGCTCACTACCATGGGCACCGTGGAACTTCCCAGCGGCTACATGAAGGGATGTGACAAGAGACTGAAGGCCTGGTAGAGGGGAGGATATCGCTGCCATCTACGTCTGCAGCCAGACTCAGGCCAGGATTCCTTTGTCTGCATGTGAGTTTCACAGCCTTAAAGCAGGCATGTGGAGGATGTGGTCCTCTGACCCCCACCTCCATCTCTGTTCTTTCCCTTTGCGGAACGGCCCCTTTCCTCCCAGGCCCAAGTGCCTGCCCCTGGCTGTGAACCTGCTTACCATCCCTCTTCCCTGCCCCAGCGCCCTGGGCCCTGGGAGCTGTCACTGGGCTGGTACGCTCTTCCTATGCTGCCTTGTGTCCTAAGTGCTTCTTGCTTCGCTGCTTCTCTAACGCCCCTAGCAATAAGCAATGTGCTCTGGGTAGACTTGTGCTCAGCTCAAGGATTGCACAGCCTTTCTAGCATGCTGTGCTATCAATCCACGCACCTCTCAGAGACATACCAGATGAGGGAGCAGTCCTGGCCGCACAATAAGACCTGGGCACTGAGCCTCAGGGAGGATAGAGTGTTCTAGAGGCCCTAAACTGATGCATGGTCAGGCTGGGTCTGGAAACCCTGGTCCCGTGCTTAGTCCTTTAGAGACTCTCCTTCCCAGACTGGCCGTGCAGGGAAAGTCTGCGCAGAGCCCCATGGGCCTACAGAGGCAGGTGTGACCCCAGCCAGCCTCCTATGGCGTGTCCTTCGCCTTTGCCCTCCGAGAACAGACGCACACGCCTTGGAAAGGTTCTGGGTAACCTCAAAGACAAATAGGTAAGGGAATGTCCTACCACCACTGTATCCAAGATAGATTCGTGTAGGGTTTTGTTTTGCTTTGCTTTGCTTTTAGTGATAAAAATATTTTATTCTTCCATTTTAAATTTCAGGCTCCCTTGAGATTATTTTGTCTTGCCAGAAGCCTCTTTATTCTTTATGTCTTTGTCATGTTTATTTTTTATACTTATAGCAGTTCATATACCCTTTTAAGAAATTTTATACAAGGAGATAACTGCTAAGACAAAATATTGAATAACTATCTGAATCCTTAAGCAAGATAAGTGTTATTGCTTCCAATATAGAATACAATCACAGAATGTATAAGTAGTTTGCACAAGGTCAAATCATGGCTCTGAGGAAGGATGAGAAACACCCTTTAACCCTGCCCTTCCCCTCATTTCTCCACTAAAGCACCTTGTTTCATAAACAACCTACAAGCGTCTGCAGGTTCTATAGAAAGTCCATTTTCATGGCCGCATCTCTCTTATTTTTGAAGTTCCTATTTCCTAACTTCCAAATACATAGGCGGGAAGATTTTGCTAAGGTTTGGGTTGTTTTTCTTCTTCTTCTTCCTCCTTTTCCTCCTTCTTCTTCGGATGTCTTCTAGTGGAGAATAACTTCATTTGTAGCTACAATTGACTCCGTGTTCTTTATTAGCTATTGAATTACTTTTGAAAAATTCCCCAAATAATTTCTAAATTACCCTATGACTGTGACAAATTGAAACCCAATGAAGCCACCAGTATGTGTGCACATGTGTGTGTATGTACGTGATGTATGTGATGTATGTGCACTCTCATTTCTATTTACCTTGGAAGCCATGTGTTCTCTTTATGTATTGTATATATGTCAAATCAATTATACTTAATTTATTACCAATATTACATAATAAAGAAATACTCTGCGGCTGGAGGGATGGCTTAGTGTTTAAGGCATTTGTCTGCAAAGCCAAAGGACCCAAGTTCAATTCCCCAGGACCCATGTTAGCCAGATGCAGAAGGGGCACATGTGTCTGGAGTTTGTTTGCAGTGGCTGGAGGCCCTAGTGTGCCCATTCTCTACCTCTTTCTCTGTCAAATAATCAATCAATAAATAATTTTTTTTACAAAAAGAAATACTCTGGATATTACATGGCTAAGTCAAAAATGACAGTATCTTTCTTTATGAGAAAAGTCAACAATGTAATAGAAATTCCATGTGGTGAATGATATTATACAGATATCCCTCCCACGATGCAGCAGCATAGGAAGACAGAAAGTAGAGTCTAGCCTGGAGTAAGAAGGCAGTATTCAGCGAGTTGACTGATTCAAAGAGTTAGTTTAATGCACCCGGGGCAATTCATGTATTTTATAAATCGTGATAAAAACAACCCCCAGTGCAGAAATAACAGTATATTCCCTGGTATATTGTAGTCCACAAAGCAGTTTCAATCATGCAATCAGAATGGTGGTGAGAGCTTGGCTCTCTTGGCCCTTCATGGTCCTTCATGGCCTCAGCTTCTCCGTTAGAGAAGGCCTGGTCTCAGGATGCTGGGGCAGTCAAGGCGACAACAAAACTGTAGCAGCATTGAGCCGTGAAACTTCACAACATCCCGAGAGCAGCACTGTAGTTTGTCTATGGAGTGTTGCACAAGGTCTGCATAGTGAAGGACTTGGCATCCAGCTTGGGAGCCGGCGGAGCCTTGGAGAGGTGAGGCTCGAGGAAGCGGTCAGGTCAGGGGAGGCAGCGGGAAGGGACGGCGGGAGCGTGGCCTTGCCTTCTCCCATGGGATCCCGGCTGCGCAGTGAGCACATGGCTCCACTGTCTACCTCTCCTCAGGCCCCCACGCAGCGAGGCCAAACGAAGAAGCCAGAAACAGAGGAAGAAACTCCAGAACGGTGAGCCAAAGCACACTTTATTTAATTTTCATACTTTGTGGCACCAGAGACAGAGGCTACAGGGTCTCATTGACCAGCAAGTACTGCACCACGGAGCTGCACCGTAGGCAGGCCTTCTCTTCGGAAGCTGGGTGGCCTCGGGAGGTTGAGGAAAGCTGACTTGCACAGGAGGACGGGCCACCAAACGTCTGCCTTGCAGATCCGGAAACCGATGCTCCTGAAGGCTCAGTAACAAACTGCGCTGGAGAAAAGGCGTGACGCCTTCCGATGCTCGTTCCCCTCTGCGGGGCTCACAGCACCCTCATTATGTAGAAGGAGGTCTGCCCCCCGTTTTCCTCCTAGTCTCCATTCCGTGTTTATCAATAAGTCTTTCTTTCCATGGCTAAAAAAAAAAAAAAAAATCTTAAAATTACTGCAGGGCGTGGTGGCGCCAGCCTTTAATCCCAGCACTTGGGAGGCAGAGGTGGGAGGATCGCCGTGAGTTCGTGGCCACCCCAAGACTACGTAATGAATTCCACGTCAGCCTGAGTCAAAGTGAGACCCTACCTCCGTGGGAGAGGGGAGTCTTAAAATTGCATATAATAACCATTTATATTCTTTTAACCCCCACCCCAACGCTGCTCCTGTTACCTTGGAGACCCCTCCTCAGTGAGGTTGTGGTATTCACTGTGGGGTCCTGACGGCCTCACTCAGTCCCTGTGGGGTAGGAGGACGCCTGCTGGGACCATTTTGTTCAGCAGATTAGGAAACGGCGTTCTTAAAGAAAGAGAAATGCCTGTGAAATTCTACTCAGACGTCAGCCACCAGCAGGGGGAAATGTAACTGGGGCCAAGTAACCAGTGTCTGGGCCCAGCTCATACTCAGCAGTTATGTCTGCAACCCCAAAGATCCTTTTCTTCATTGTGTGTGTGTGTGTGTGTGTGTGTGTGTGTGTGTGTGTGTTTGCTTTTGTTTTTCCCAGTAAAATGAATTTTTCTGCCTCATTCCCAGAGTTCTTATAACACTCAGATAACATCGTTGAATCAACAATTATAGCATCTACTCAGTATACAGATTTTCACAGAACGCTTCCAGTGGGTGGTACGTCCTGTGTCTGTGACTTGCGGGGTTGGAACACACTGGTTCACGATTTGAAAGGAGGTGCCCTCTACCCATTACATATGTTCAAGTGCTTCCTGTGTGCGGTCCTCGTTTGTTATTAACTGCATGAATTAAATGCATCTGTGCTCTAGGTTTGGGAGGAGACAGTATCAATGGACTACTACTTCTGTGCCTATCTGTTGGCATCACTGTCTGTTGGTGCCAACTGAACCTGTTGCTAGGTCTTGAAGGACCAGTGATGAGGAATTGAGCAGAGATTGGGTGAGTCAACAGACCCAGGGGACTCCAGGGGACTTTTTACATACAGAGAACCCAGAGGCAGCAGCCTGCAGAACTTTTAAAATTTATTTATATTTTTTAATTTTTAATTTCTAACATATTTTATTTATTTATTTGAGAGAGAAAAAGAGGCAGAGAAAGAGAGAGAGAGAGGATGGGTACACCAGGGCCTCCAGCCACTGCAAACAAACTCCAGATGCTTGCTCCCCCTTGTGCAGCTGGCTTACGTGGGTCCTGGAGAGTCAACCAGGATCATTTGGCTTTGCAAGCAAATGCTTTAACTGCTAAGCCATCTCTCCAGCCCCCTGTAAACTTTTATTAGAAAAGTTTTGTGTATAAGATTTATGTAGATAATGGCTTAAACAAAACAAAGTAGACAGTGATTCCCTATCTCAGAAGCGGGAGACATTTTGACTAGCTTGAAACTATGGGTTTCAGACCGCCCTAACAACAGAAGAACAGACACCACAAACTTCGTTCCCAGCATCTCAGGACAAACACAGATATTCTTATTCCCGGAACACGGCAACAACAAAGTCACAAAGTCTTTTACAAACAAAACACTTCTACTAAGGCAGGCTAAAAGCCCCTACTCCTGCCATAGTTTGGGGGGCAGCTAGCGAGAAGGCTGGGCAAGGGCCCTCCTCCCACGGCGCTGACAGCGTGGTTAGTGGCGAATGGCAAGGCACACCACACGGGGACAGGACTTCAGACGAGGACAGGAACTGTAATATGGTGAAAGCAGCTAGTGGAGTGCCGTGGGTTTCTTCAGACTTGATGCCGTTTGAGATGAATGGAGAGCAGGAAGGAGCCAGTCACACGGGATCTGCAGGCGGTGCTCTGTGGTGGGAAAGGCCAGTGCTAAGGCAGAGACCGTGGCCACCAACACCGTGAGCACTGAGTGAACAGTTTCACAGGACCTCATCGTGCAGAGCCAGGGAGACGGACTGTCTGTGTTACAGCTTGCCTTGGCTGTTCATAATGCCTCCGGCCCCAGGCATCTCATCATTAAGGAACTGGTTTTCCACACAACAAAACAAGTGCGGAGGAAGAGTCCATCACCCGGTGGACCCTCAAAGTCCCGCATGGCTTTGGGCTTTCTGCCCTGCCCCTGCCGGCAAGTGGCGTTCATGCCTCTGAGCGCGTCGCGGTTGCGCGTCCGAGTGCTGTCTTCTCGCTTCTGTCTGAACTCCGACGTGAGAACAGTGCCGTTTTCAGGCATAATGACTGTCTTCATAACCAAAAGTGTGAAATTTCCCCAGAGACACTCTTCAAACCCACTTGCATTTCAATGGTCAGAGCCATGCCACTTGGCCACGACCGAGCTGGGTTTGTTAACCTCCTTAAAACAACAGCATTCTCTTCTGCTAGTAAGGGGCAGATTGCTCCAGCCTGCAATGCCTAGCTTGGATGATATGCTGGCTGCGTAGCCGAGCAAGCTAGGAGCTCTGCTTTGAATGTGAGACACGGAGCGTGGTATTATGTAGAGGACGGGCCGTGGGCACAGGCAGAGGCTCTTGGGCCTCATGCTAGATCAGTGGTACCCTAGAAGCTCTCCTTCTTCCCCAGAGGCATCGTTTACCCTGCTGATGGCTCACCTGTCAGTCTGACAGGTTTTAGAATCACCACGGAAAGAAAAGTGCTTATGTCTGTGAGGGCTTTTCTAGATGAGGTTAACTGAAATGGGAAGACCCAACTAACTGTGAGTAGCCCCATCTTGTGGACTGTGGTGCCTGACTGGAGAGAGGGGAGAGCGAGGGGAGTGGTGGCCTCTGCTCCCCGCTTCCTCACAGTGCCCCGAACGGGACCGGCCGCCTCCGGTCTTCTTCACCCTCAGGGACCCTATGTGGTCTTGAACTGTGAGCTGAAATACACACGTTCTGCCTTCTGAAGATCTTTCTTGTCAGGAACTGACAGAGAACAGGAGCAAGAAGGATTTATGTCATAGGTAGTCAGCTGTTAATGGGGTCTGGTTTCGCACCAGTGAGACCATCGACTCATGGAATGTGAAGCAAAGTTTTATTGGGTCAAAACAAAAGAAAAGAAAAAGAACAAAGTCTGGTATATCAGGTCTGTACCCCAGAATCTCAGATCTCAGAGTGTAGCCCCAAACTGTTCAGAGTGTCAGCTTTTATTGGAAATAACCACATGATGTTTATAGGGGGAAAAAAAAACCAGGACGGGAATTAAACCATAAATCACTATTTACATGTGACAGTTATAGCCATAAAAGTAATCTTAAACATAGTGGGGAATTCCATGTATCTTAGATGAAAAAAGGAACTTGTAAACAGGTCTGTTGGTCATGTTGGTCAGTTACAGGAAGCACCTGGGGCAGGGCTGGGGTGGGGTGGGGTGAGGTAGGCCTACCAGGGGTCTCTAGCTTATCTGTCCTTAAGGAGTTTGCTCAACACTACAGACAGGCCCGGGGTTATGCTATTCAGACCAGCAGAGCCTCCTGTTTATCTACCATCCCCATCTGCTTAAACAAGGGTTTCCTTCCATTCTTTTATGAGCTCCTACAAGGAAGTGACTTCTGTTTTTTCCTAAGCTAGGTATAAAGAAAGGTAGAGAAATATAACATTTTGCTCACTTTACAACAGCTAGGGCCAGAGGCCCAAGGAGGTGCCTCCCTGTCTTCCCTGGCAGAGCAGAGCCCACTTGTGATCCAGTCTCTTCCCAGATGGCTGCAAGCAGGGACTCCAGGGACAACTTCCTGCTGTGGCTTCAGGGTTTCCCAAGCTCAGCACACCTGTGGGCCTGCCCCTCCTGAATCAGTCTCTTGACTCCACCAACTGGTCAGGTCTCTCCCTTACACACCCGAGGCTGATGAGGCTCTTGCTAACTGGATGTTTGATTGTGTAAATCTCATAGACCATGCGCGGGAGTGTCTTGCTCCCCTGATCCTTGCTTCATGACCCCTCTGGGAAGCTGTCCCCCTTCCCAGTCTGGCCAAAGGAGTCTTTGTGCCTGGGTGTTTTCCGGCTTGATTTCTACATGAGCTTTAGTCTCTGATGCTTCTCTGCTTTGCTACCTGTGTACTCTTGCTTTAAGCTCCCCGTTCTCTCTTAATGCTTCTGACCCTCTGCAAGGGGGACCTTGTGGTTTGGGCTTGCTTACCGTGTGTGTGTGTGTGTGTGTGTGTGTGTGTGTGTTTCCAGAGGTTTCTACCCAGAGGTATGAGGGGAGATTTTCTCTATCTGCCCTCCCCTCTCCCAGCCAGGCTAGAATGGGGAGGACTTCTTTTGGATTGCTTGTCTTCCCTCAGGATCCTAACTCTCATTCAAACAAATCTCACAATTCACATTTCACCCTTCTCTGGATCTGCCTTCTCAATTCTTTGCTAACTTGGCAAAGAACCCAAAAGTTAGGGCTCACAGGCCTGGAATCTCCTGCATGTTTATGGAATCTAATTTCTCCCTGGATTTTACAACTCCTGCATTAGAAGTTGGTCACAGCAATGTGTAAAGTAACTAATTACCCCAACATTCTCTAACAATGTGGCATATGGGTCAGCGAGACCAAGACCGTATCTCATGCAGGCACATTTTTGTTTGTGTGTTTGTGGTGTGGTGGGGAAATGGTGTGTGTACGTAAAATACTAATGTTAGGTATTGGTTCTCACCTTCTACCTTGTTTGAAACAGGTCTCTGTTAATTTTTTTGTTGCAAGCAACTTTATTCTATGAACCATAGTGGAGAAAACGCTGCCCATTAAACTGTGATAGAATGTTTTCTTTCAACTTAAAATTTTTATATTTCTTAGAAACTTAAGAGTACTTTTACACTTATTGAGACATGAGGTTTTAGTCACATGGCATATGCATAAAACTCCCCATAAAATTAACTGGCTCAGTATTTTCAAGGCATCTCTCTACTCGGAATCCAAGTCACTATCTTCAGGTTTTCTCTCTTCCTTCAAGTATTGGTATTCATCACTGGTATGCCTATAATGCAGAACTTGGGAGACTGAGACAGGAGCTTTGCTGTGAGTTCAAGGTGGCCAGCTACAGAAGGATTGCTTGTGAGCTGAAGGTAGACCTGGGCTACATAACAAAATTTGTGTCAAAAAGAAAACTGAAAGAAATTTTTAAAAAGTGGCAGTAATTCAGTTCCTCCTAGAATTCTTAGGATGGCCTTGAGCTGGGAATGTATCCCTGGTTTCTACCTCAGCAGACCCATGCCCGTATGCACATGGTGCTCCGCAGCTGATTACAGGGTTTTCTTCTGAGCTGCAAGGTTTAATGTAAATACAAGGAAAAAACCAACTACGTCATGACTGCTACTTAGCCTTTGGCTATTTGTGGTAGTGAAATTGTGGGAAGCCTGGTGTGGTAGCACATGGCTATAATTACAGTACTTGAGAGGTAAAAGCAGAAGGGTCAGGAGTTAAAGGCCAGCCTCAGCTATATAAAAAAAAATGAAGGCCAGAGATTGCTTAGCGGTTAAGGCACTTGCCTGCAAAGCCAAAGGACCCAGGTTAGATTCCCCAGAGCCCATGTAAGCCATATGCACAAGGTGGTGCATGCCTCTGGAGTTGGTTTGCAGTGGCTAAAGGCCCTGGCATGCCCAGTCTCTATCTGCCTCTCTTGTCTCTCTCACTCACTCAAATGAATAAAATAAAATAAAATAAAATAAAATAAAATAAAATAAAATAAAATAAAATAAAATAAAATCGAGGTTAGCCTAGACGATCTTAAAATAAAATGAGAGAATAAGAAAAATATGATGGGAGAATGAAAGAGCAAAATGTAGTAAATGCATTTCTGTCTGTGCCCTGATGCCAAAACTTGTGGGCAGCACTGAGCTGCACAAATGCAGAGTCCAAGAGGCAGTGGGACGTATGCTTCTGGAGTTCAGTCAGATCAAGGACAGCCGAAGTGGTCGGTAGAGTTGGTATTCATGAACATGCAGTCTATATGCGTCCTCCAAAGTTTCCGTGTCGGAAGCTCAATTCCTAATGCAAGCACTAGACTTGTGCCTTCGCGAATGGATTGACTTTGCCATTGCAGGCATCAATTCTAATAGAAAAGAAAATTAAGCCTGCTCTTGCGTACTTCAGCTCACGCTCCTGTAGCCCTGAAAGCCAAATAGATGTTTTCTGTTCTAACTACCTGGACTCAAATATAACAGTCAGGGCTGACATCTGGCATACTGAAAAATTCAGAACTGGGGCTGGAGGGATGTCTTAGCGGTTAAGACGCTCCCCTGCAAAGCCAAAGGACCCAGGTTCGATTCCCCAGGACCCACGTACGCCGGCTGGACAAGGCGGTGCATTGTCTGGAGTTCGTTCACAGCGGCTGGAGGCCGTGGCGCGCCCACTCTCTCTCTATCTGCCTCTTACTGTCTCAGGCAGGTAACACGTTCTTTAAACAGTTCAGCACTGTAGAGGGGAAGCCAGCCTGGCGAGCAGAGTCAGAGCGGCCAGGACCACGGCGAGCCATCCCCGAGGCCCCGGGAGTCCCTCCCGCTGGGCCGCGAGCCGAGCACGCGGGCGGCCGGCGCCTCCCCGCCTCCCGCGGGACCCAGGCCGCCCGGCGCGCTACGTGGCGCTGCGCACGGCGCATGCTCCGCGCAGGTGCGGTGACGTCGCGCGCACGCCGCGGGTGGGCGGGGCCTCGCCACGTCGGCGCTCGTGGCCACGCCCCCTGAGCCGGCGCGCGCGAGTCCCGCCGCCCTGCGCTCCGTCGCCCGCCGCCCGCCGCCCGCCGCGTCCCCGCCGTCCGGCTCCCGGAGACCGCGCCGCCCGCCACCGTCCGGGCCCGCCGTTCTCCGCCGTCCAGCGCACGTAGGGCCCGCGCCGTCATGTCTTCGCCTCCAGCAGGGAAGCTGGAGACCAAAGGCGGACACCTGCCGGCCGGTACGGACTCGCTCCCACTTTTCTCCCGGGCCGGGCGGGGGGCGGGGCCGGGGCCGCGACCGGGGCCGTGATCGTGGCGGTGACCGGGCCCTGCCGCGGCCTAGGCGCGGACTTGCGCGACGCGAGGGGCGGCGTGCGCGGCCCGCTGGGCGGCTTCGCGCGTGTCAGCGCGGCGACGCCGGGTCCGGGGATGAGCGCCGGTAGGCCGCCCCCCAAGCAGCCGAAGGGATCTGGATCGCTCCCCACTCACCTGGACTTCTTTGGCCCACACTTGACTTCACACCCAGCTGTGTATCGGAAGTATTTTTACTCTTTTTTAATACTTTTTAAAGACAAATCTAAACTTCTGAGCCAAGGAAGTTAAGTCCCGGGAAGAGTCACATTTCTCGTAGACTAGAATGGAAGCATCCCTTGCGTCCCTTGCTGCGGCCTCTGCCCGGAGTTCCTGCTTGGTCTGGCCACTTGGTCCTCAGTGGTCAGTTTCCATTCCTGCTGCCCTTAAAAATGGCAGTTGGTGCACAGGGACGGACACCGGTGGGTGGGGTCGAAGGCCGCGGGTCCCCAAAGCCAGTCACGCCGAGGTGTCCTGTAGGGTCTTCATTGCAAGCTCTAGTGCTGCGAACTCAGACTTCAGTAACCGAAACGTCCCGCTCCGGCTTGCTGCCTGGGGCCTCATCTGCCGCTTAATGTCCGGCCTCTGTTCCCGACCCCAGGCTCGGAATGCCCCGCCGCCTCCCAGGGAAGAGGAGCAGTCCTTTACCAGTGATGACTGAGCCTCTCGACAGCCCAGCTGCCCAGAGTGAAGCATGGGAAAGGTCCTCGGCTTTGCCAGATTTTTATCTTCTATTGCTGTGAAATGGGGGCAGGGCGCTGTTGGGGGCAGAGCACTTGGGGCCTGGGGTTAAACCTCAATTAACAACCAAACAAAGGCAACTCTCAGAAGGAATTCCTTTAAGAAAGGGCCCTTTTAATTCCTGAAGCTGCCGTGTGAGTCCCGCTGCCAGCTGATCTATGCTGACCCCCAGGGTCACCGTGCAGCAGTGGGCCTGATGGGGTCTTTTCTGTCAGGATAAATGAGTTCATTAACTGTACATATTGGAATGATACCAAATCAAAGTAGCAGTAATTAAATTGTACACAGATTCATATCCATATGGAGGTATTTAAGATTAAACATGCTAACTCCCTGGGAGAAATTTCATGGAGAATTCTGATTTTTCTTTGCATTGTAAACCACTAGGCTTTTGTATTAGAAATGAAATAACACATTTTATGCGTACTGAGAGAGAAGGCAACTTATTTGTGCTTATGTAGCCATGACTTTGTAATCCAAATTCTTATACTCATCACTGCACTTCTCTGGGGCCTCAGGTTACCTCACTTGAAATGTGACGCTGGGCCAAGGAGATGATCTTTCTCTGGGCACGCCACTGGGTGGGACTGAGCTGTCTTTGTTGCTGTGACTCTTGCTGTCTTTCTCCCCACCTCTCCACAGAATCAGAGCCCCTGGGGGTAGTTACTCTCACTGATAGGTGCTGGTCGGTTAGGACAGGTTCTTCAGTCTGCGGAGAGTGTTTGTGTGGCTGCCCCACAGCATCTTCCAAGGCTTTAAATCTTAACCAGCACTTGGGAGGCAGAGGCAGGAGGATCTCTGTGAGTTCCAGGGCAGCCTGAGACTACATGATGAATTCCAGGTCAGCCTATGCTAGAAGGAGACCTTTCCTTGGGGGGTGTGGGGGAGAAACGACAAAAAAAAAAAAACAAAACAAAACAAAACAAAACAAAAAAACCCAAACCAAAAAACAGAAATAAGCGGTTTTAGGCTGCTGTTCTCAGCAGGGCCTTATGGATGTCTGCGTCCCTGTCTGCAGAAGACCCTGTGTCCCACAAGCCTGTTGTCACAGGACGCCTCAGTGCTTTGCTTAGTCTGGTGCTACCAGGTATTAGGTGATTCTGCGAGTAAATGTTTGCAAGAAGAAAGGGCCATCCACTTTAGTAAAAGATAAGTCAAATAACTGCTTTAGAAACTTTGGGAAGGCTTTTATTAATTGCTTACTTGGATAACAGACTTGTGTTTAAATCCTCAGTTGGAAATAATAAAATTCTCTTACTGTGACTGCTGTTTTCTGTCTTTCCTGCTATCTGGACCAGTTCCACTCCCGCACTTCCTCACAGTGACCCTGTTCCCCTTACTGCACAAACCTCCCCACTGTCTTTCTCTTCTGTCCTGGCTTCTAGACAGGCATTACATCTTTATCCCCAGGGCCTGGCACTGTGCCTAACACAAGAGAACTCCCTCAGGGCTGTCTCCCACCTCCCTTATAGCAGGCCGTGAGCATCCGTGTCAGCTCTCTCCCGTGGTCACTAGTGTGCAGTAGTCCCTTCAGCTTGTTTAAGGAGAGAATGATGGAGTGGAGACTAGAGCTTGTTCAGTCATGCCAGCACAGTTCTAAGCACCCAACACTTATTAAATTAGCACTCACCATCAGATACTAAGGACAGCGCCATTTCGAAACATGGTTGAGCTGTTGGGAGTTTCTGTTGCCTCCTCCTCTGAGACAGTTATTAGAAGTCTGACCTGATGGGATTTAGCCCTTTAGGGCGTCAGCAGCCTGGCAGAGGACTGGCTCCTTGCCACCTCCCAACGTACTCTTGAGACAGTTTGTCAAGACCCAAGACTATGGAAGGAAGGCGCTGTGCCTTCCCAGTGTTCCTTGCTACATCATGTTCTGCATGTGTCTTCCCAAAAGCCATCTAGTCTTAGTGATTTCAGGCCCCACCGCTGCTCTACTGCATCATGCTTGCACAGAAGTGGAGTGACACTACTCGTTTCCTCAGAGTTACTGCAAAACCAGATACGCACTTAGAACTAGTGAGGTTCTGTTTCCTCTAACAGCAGACGGAAGGACATAATTGCAAGCCACGTGGTTACTCCTTTCTGCCAGTCTCTTTGTTTTAGCAGTAATAATGGATAAGTATCTTTGGCCTTGTCTCCCCAACACATATTTCTTAAGGGTGCCAAAACCATGCATCCATCAGGTCTCATGAGTCTGATTTGTGATAGCTTTGAATGTTACTAATTTTATATAAGATTCTCTTTCAAGAGTAGATTTCACATCCCCCTAAAACGAAGTCAAATGAAAATATAAGCATGGGTGTATTTATTTCAGGCAAAATGGGAAATAGACTACTTTGCTGATTTTAGTAACACATAATTCCATTCTCTGTTACACCAGTCAGTCAGACATGACTTCAGGATGCATTTAAGAGGCTGTGGGTGATAACTCACACTGAATTACCTTCCTGCAGGAAGTGTTTCAGATTATCCAGGCTATTCCATTGTTAGAAACAGAAAGCAAACTTGGGACTCTGTGAGTCTGACAAGGTAGACGCTTGTCTGCGTTCCTGTCTGGGCAGGAAGTGGCTCTGCAGAGGGCTTTTCCATCCAAACATACTCTTTCCTCTGGAAGGACCCGCCATAGGCCATCACTGGATCACTCTCAGAGCCTCCTTGCTGGATTCCCTGAAGGATTCCCAGTGATTAAGGGTGCAGATTGCCTCCATCTGCCTGGTCCAAGCCCTTTCAGGCTCTGCCTGGAGCAACTGGCTTGGGCCCTCCTGCCTCAGGCAGTGTCTCACTGTGGGATTGTGAAGTAGGACTTGGGCAGGGAAGGGCTTGACATGTGACCAAGATAAATAGTAAAATAACAAACACTAGCAGAAATGGCAGACTTACTGGATTGGGGAGTCTGGTAGCTTCCTTCCATAACGTACTGGTGGTTGCCCGCTGGTCACTAGTCAACCCCACAGTGGGCACGTGCTGTGTGGGTGCCCCCCATTCTTCAGCAACCACAGCTCTGTCATCTCCACAGTGAGGAGGCCTTCCAGCACCAAGAATTTGACTGTGCAGAGGCCCGCCCAAGTGCATAGTCCTCTTTTCGGTGCCTACTTTATAGGGTTAGTAGCTGAGCACATCCTGACTGCCAGACCCTTTGGAGAAGTTTCACTCCGTTCTTAGCTGACACTCTTTCTGCAGGTCCAGTGGCCCTGAGGTTTGAGAGCCTCAACAGCTCGCTCTGGCTCACGTGTACCTGCGTGCTCACCCATTCACACAAACATGGACAGGCATGGGCTTTGAACTCAGAGGTGCAGGCCTCGTGCCTTAACCATGGCTAAAAAGAAGCTTGTCATCCTTTAAATTTGCACCTCTCTTTTAATAACCACTAGCATAACAAAAATCTGAATTCTTTTTTCTCACATCTCTTATAAAGAATTTATATTTGCAAATAAGTCTGTTTTAGTTTTACATATGGAGAATTTTAGATACAGTGATAATCACAATGATTATGTGTTGTCATTTTTTTTGGCTTAATGGCAAGTTAAAGTGAATCTGTCTCGGCCCTGAGTTATTATTATTACCACTGTTATTGCTGCATTAATCACTAAACATACTGAGAGAAATTAATGAAGTTAATTGTGTTCAGAATCTGAATTAAATGAAAGTGCTAATGCTGGGTGACTGAGCACTGACACTGAACTTAGTTCAACAGAGAAGTGGACTGGCTGCTTCAGAAGAGCTTCCAAAGACTTGATCACTTCAAATGTCACCTTGATACTTGATACCACTTCTCTTCACAGGAATTTGCATAGTCCCATTTGTTTTCAGTCACTATAAAACATCCATTCTATACACTCACTAATGTGGTTTATAAAGTGTCAAAGTATCTGAGTTTACATGTCAAAGTTAGAGTGTCAAAGTTTTATTTCTGCCAAGTTGAAATGACTCTTGATTTTTTTTTCTTTTATTGTTTTTGGAGGTAGGGTCTCACTCTAGCCCAGGCTTACCTGAAATTCACAGAAATCTTCCTATTTCAGCCTCTTGTGAGTACAGGGGTTAAAGGCGTGTGCCACCATGCCTGGCTACAAAGACGGTTTTATAAATGGGCAACTGCAACAGTTAGTTAAGGTCGCTGTAACAACCCCACAGCTGGGCGCTCACAGCAGGCATTTCTTACTCATGGTTCTGAAGGCTGGAAGCCCAAGGTCAGGCGTTGGCAGCATTGGTTTCCCTGAAACCTCCCTGTGGGAGGGTCTTAGCTGGCCTTTCTCTATGCATGTACATCCCTAATGTCTGCCTCTTCTCATTAGGACACTGGTTCCCTCGAATTAGAACATATCCCAATTTCAACTAAACTCATTAAAGGTCCAATCTCTAAGTATGGTCACAAACTAAAGTTACAAACATTAGGAAATTAGCACATGTATTTGGGGGTTATCAGGGTCTTCATCAGTGCCTGGTAGGTATGGGGTAGAGGAAGAGGAAGGAGAGAACATTTTATGGGCCAGTTTAAGGCTCTTTTCTTTTGTCACAGTCATCAACAGGTCTTAGACCCTACATTTCAAGAGTAAAATACTCTCATATCACCTGACATACTGCAGAGTTTTAATTTCAATGTCCATTTCTCAGTGGATGGCAAACTGCATAAACAGAACTCAGAATTGTTTGTTTCATTATGAATTCAAAGTGAGGAAAATCTCTAGGGACAAAGGAAAAAAGAAGGCTCTGAAATTTAGATGGCGTGAGACTTGGGTCCACCTGTATGGGGAAGAAGACCCCCCAGACCCTGGACCTCAGCAACACAGTAGGGTGGCAAGTCGCTGAACTGTGTTAGCTTTGGCTCGAGGTGAGGCAGAAGCCTCTGGGAATTTGTAAGCAGCGGTAGGCTTCTGTTGTGGGTTGAATTCAAATTGACATTGTGTGGTGTTGCTGTTCTTTTTCTTGTCATGGTGACTAAACACCTGGAAGAAAGCACTTGAGTGCAGTATGCTTTAGGCTGGCTCCGGTGTCAGCCTGTCACGCAGGAAAGGGTCCAGGGTGTACGGTAGAGGCCCTTGACAGCTTGGCAGGTCAGGAGACAGGTCAGAACCCAAACCCAGCCCACTCCTAATTCCTGTCCCCAGAGTTCCACAGTCTCCCTGAGGGTCAAGAGCTCCTGACGCATGAGGCTGGGAGACACTCCATGTTCACACCATCGCATCTGCGCTGACAGTTTCTACACCGAGAAAGCCAGACAGCAGATATTTAGGCACCAGTACAGAAACAAATACAACCTCTCTACAAAGGCTTGCTAGTTATACTAGGGGCCCCACAGGATCCTCACATTTGAAGACAAACAGTGATCTACAGTCACCCAGCCAAGGAACAAGAGCCAGCAGCGGCAGATCCACAGCCAGCAGCGGCAGATCCCCGGCCACCGCAGATAACAGCGTAGCTGGTGTGGAGTTGTGAGCGTATGAAATGGGACGAGTAAGGCCCCTGCAAGGGAAGACTAGACAAAGGCATGATGAAGTAAAGACAAAAGATAAACTCGATAAACATAAAATGACTGGAAATCAAGTGCTAGGATAAAAAGCAGAGTTTGAGAGGATTATTGAACAAGGTATTTTCTTCTTTGCGCAGTAGAACAGTCTTTCTGTATTGAAAGGTGGACAGAGGAAGATTTAAGTTCTAATCCCAGATCAACAGATGTCCTGTTTTAAATACAGCCCCTTACACTCCTTGCTCCCCATTTCCCCCTTTTCCTCTCAACAGCTGCAGCCGCTGCTAATGATGTGAAGCCTGCCTTGTTGCCTTTCTGAGGCCCAGGCCAGAGAAGACGGAGCCTGTTCTCCGTTCTGCTTGTTAGTTCTGTGAACCTGTCCTGTACTTCTCTGACTCAACAGGGCCCGTCCAAATTAGGACCAGATGTGTGGGGTTGGTGGTAGTGGGGAGCATAGCTGCCTTCCATAGTAGGACCAGAGACAAGTTGACAGCACCAAGAGATGCAAATGTACTGTAGAATATGGAGGAGCTGTCTGAGGAAAAAGAGTGATTCTCTGAGGTACTGGGCCAAGAGTGAAAAAAAATCTTCCCATGCCAAGAGACACCTGAATACTGCTTTCTCGCCATTGAGATGTACCAATCTTAGGACATCTATCCTTGTTCTGTGTCTGGATAAAGCCATTTGGTGGTGATGTAAAATAACAACTACGCTTTATAGGAAACAAGAAAGTAAGTATTTCGAGCCAGTTATGAGTGGCCATGTCCCAGAAACACAAATTCAAGTGGCCATGAATGGCATATTCTTCTGTGAAAGAGAATATATGAAGTATAGCCACAGAGGAAAGTAAGTCATAAATCAGTGCATTTAGCAAATACATTGCTTAGGTGTCCTGTAGGAGGGCTTTAGCAGAATGGGAACATCTTTCCTGAAGGTTCAGGCTTTACCCTAGTCTGAGCTCTAGGGTTGGTGGTAGAGGCTGTGGATCTTCTGAGCTTAGTCACTGGGAGGTAACTCCTGCTTAGATATATAGGTTAAAAGTAAAAGGCTGTTAGATGGCTTATTATAGCCCAAAGCCAGTTTTGCTCTTAGCCAACAAGAGTCCATTTTAGATGCAGACAAAAAAGAGAACAAGCTCTTTTCAGCAAGGGCAAGCACTCTGCATGTCAGGCCAGGGCTTTGAGCGTAGGGCCATTTCAGGGAACAGTTTGGTACTTGATATTTCGTGGAACATTTTGGTGCTTAACCAAGACAACCAAGAATACTCGTCAGGTACATCTGGGGGAGATAGCATGTTTCAGCTCTCCAAACAAAGCTTCACAGTGTGGGCTGGCACACTCAAGGCTCACAGAAATCTCTTGAAAATCATTTGATTTTTGTCCACCCTGACATTTCTCACACTCATACCCTTCCTAGAATTTCCATGTCCCACCTTCCCTTGAAAAGTAGCATAATCATATTAACCAGGTGGCCAATGCAAATCAGACTACAGGGGAATACCACTTCATGCCTTGAAAGGTGGCCAAAGAGAGGCACGAGCAAGGGTGGGTGCGCATGTGCAGACATGAGAGTCCTTGCAAAGACTCACTCGCAAAGACTGCTGGCCCGGGACCAAATTCCCAGCATCCCTGGAAAGCCAGTCACAGAGCAGTGCGCGCATGTAGTGTTTGTTCACTGCATCAGGAGATCTAGGTGTGCACACAGACATAGACACACATGCATGAGCACAAGTAAATGAATGCTTTTATCCAAAAAAAGAAAAGAAATTAGAGCCCTCATCCTAATGGGAAGTAAAAAATGTTCTGGTTTTGTAAAGTAGTCTGGTGATTTTTCAACAGGATAAATTAGAGGTACTATGTGACATAGCCATTCCCATGTATGTGTCCAAAAATATATACAAGAAAAATAATGTTAATGTTATAACAGTTAAAAAGTGAGAATAAGCCGCCATGGTGGCACACACCTTTGTTCCCAGCCCTCAGGAGGCAGAGGTAGGAGGATCACTGAGTTTGAGGCCACCCTGAGAATACATAGTGAATTCCAGGTCAGCTTGGACTAGAGCAAGAGTAAGGCCCTACCTCGAAAAAACTAAAATAAATAAAAAGTGAGAATAACCAAAATGTCCAACACTTGATGAATGGGTAAATAAAATGTAGTGCATCTGTGGAAAGGAGTGTATTTTGCCATTAAGAAGGAATGAAGTCTTGATAAATGCTGCAATACAAGTGAGCCATAAAAACGCTACCTGAAAACAGCAAGTCACTATGCCATATATTTTAATAACTCCTTCTCTGCCTTAAATGTCCAGAATACCCAAATTCAGATGAGCAAGTACCAGGAGCAGAGCTAGGTCTAGACATGGAATGACTGTGCGAAAGTGTGAGTCTGCTTGGAGTGATGAGAATCGATTACACACCTCTTAATACACGCAAAAGCACTGCATTATGTAGCTTAAGTAGATGGATTCTGTTTTATAAGAATTTAATCTAACGTTATTTTAGAAGATAAACTGACAGCTACCAATAGTAAGGTTTCACAGTACGAATTGGGAAGATTGCTCTGAACACCTTTGCTGCCCTTGACAGGACACTGAGTCTGGCATAGGAGATGTCCTGCATCATCCATGGCTGCGTAAGTGGCACTGAGGAAGTTAAGGCCACTGGGCATGGTCTACATGGCCCTGTTAACATCCCGATGATGGTCAAGACGTGAGCGAGCAGCTGCTTTGTCACATGGCTTATGCTGTGGTCTCACTGCAGTTGTTAGGAGAGACGTGACAGGTGATGGGTCAAAGGAGTCCTGCGAGAGTTTCTAGCAGGACCCGGTGTAAGAGCACTGAGTGTTGTACCATGCTGACCTTCCAAGCCACACCGTCCTGCCCTCATTCATGATGGTCGCTGCCAGGATCCCCAGACTGGCCAGTGCCCACTCAGGTTGACCATGAACCTTCCAGAGGGTTTCTGGTCTTAGGCAGATCCACCTTTGCCAAAATCACACCCTACTTTGTTTTCATTTCAGTGAAAGCTGGCGGCATGCGAATTGTGCAGAAGCACCCCCATGCTGGAGATGCGAAGGAAGAGAAAGACAAGGACGACCAGGAGTGTGAGAACACCAGGTGGGAGGGCTGCAGGAGCCGCACTCAGTGAAACGTTGACCTTTGCTCTTTGCTGTCTTCTGATGCGCCCTCGGCTTCTGTTTCCCACGTTGTGGGCTGCATCTTTGCCCTACATGAGAGAGGCGCCACTTGTGGTGTGTGTGTTCCTGTTCTCGTGATGTGATCTTGGCTCTTTTCCAGTGAGGCTTGAGCCATGTGACCAAATGGGAGCAGGTACAGAATGGGAAAATTCTGTGCATGTTGTTAAGCTATTGACTTGTGTTGCCAGTGCAAATTCCAGAGCCCTGCCCCAGACCTAGTAACCTATGTGACAGTTCACTTGTCAACACACTCTCCCCCGTATCTCTACTGATGATTGAGGAATGATAGTAGTCACTGACACTTTCCTTATGCAGCAAGATCTTTCTGTGTAACCCAAGCTAGCCTCAATCTCAACCCTCCTGTCTCTGCCTCTCAAGTGCTGGGATTACAGTGTGATCCACAACACCCAGCTAATCATTGCTGATTCTTAAAGTGCATCCTTCTGTTCTGGGCATTCTCCAACCTCAGAGCATGGGACCTCAGCACTCTTGTGGTACGTCTCCATTCAGAGTTGCTCATTGGTTATTATCCCATCGCGGACTCTACTCTTCAGTGGTTCCAAGAGTAAAGTTCGTTTCCAAGGGCACCTAGCAGATAAGTAGCAGAGCTCAGGGAGCTGGGATCCGGTTTTACCTGCAGTTTCTAGACTGTGCTTCCCATTTCAGCTCCTGTTTTGTGTTGGACATGTACTTAGAGCTTCACATCTGGATTAATATTACCTATAATTTTGTATTATGTCCATTATGCAGATGAAGAAAGCAAGGCTTACAGCAGTTGTCTAGCCCAATGATGCTTAGCCAGGTAGTGGCTAACTTCAAAACCCAAGCCTCTAACATGTTGAAGTCTCTGATTAACATAAACATGTCTGGATTCTTCTGTACATAAACTTGTCACGATGTGGTCTGGGCTTCTCAAACCCGTGATCCTAGACTTCTGCAGCCGCGCTCGAAGAGGTGATAACTCATTTGCAGCAGGACTTTGGCTGGAGTGAGGCCCTACTCGTGTCTGTACTTGAAGAATAAATGTGCTCTCTGTAGAATTTAGAAAACAGGCAGTTAGCCTGTTGCAAATCTCACTTGGCATACCATTTCACCACCTCATTATCATAATCCTAAGGGTTGTTTTTTGTTTGTTTGTTTGTTTTTTGTTTTTTTTTTTTACTCCTGAAGGTTATCAACTCTTTTCTCATGCTTTTCTTTATTCATTGATGGAGCATGGATTACAGAGAAAATGAACAACCAGATCCTTAAAGAAGTTATGACTAGATGGCATCCCACAACCTTCACTCCTACTTATTTTCTTGGAAGTGTTAATAAGACTTGTACTCTTTTCAAGTTTATAATTTTCCAGACATTTAAAACCAGTTTCCTATATTGCCAAGTTGTTTGGAGATGGCTGCATTTATATATATGAGATACTGCCCAGGAGTTTAAACCAAGATGAATATACTAGCCTGTGGAAGATTAGTGGGCTCCACCATTGTTACTAGCTGACAATCTCATAGGTACTAGATCCCACCCCAGAAACCACCCAGTTAAAGAAAGCGAGGATTTTCCCTAGCCTTCTGTTGCATGTAATAAGATGATATAGCAGTTTCATTCATAGTAAAGGAGAAATTGCAGGCAGGAAATGGAATTTAAGGCTTAGGACTCAATAAAGGAAACAGTTTAATATTCAGCATAAGGGAATTTAAAACTATAAAAAATGCGTGAAAGGATAGGAAATTTTAGCTGGGCATGGTGGTGCATGCCTTTAATCCCAGCACTTGGAAGGCAAAGGTAGGATGATTGCCGTGAGTTTGAGGATATTCTGAGACTATACAGTGAATTCCAGGTCAGTGTGGACTAGAGTGATACCCTGCTTTGAGAACCCAAAAAAAGAAAAAACAGAAAAGATAGGGACTTTCATCAGAGAAATACAAATGATGTATCTTTAGAAAGCAAAATGGAGGGCTGGAAAGATGGCTTAGCAGTTAATGCACTTACTTGCGAAGCCTAAGGACTCATGTTCAACTCTCCAGGTCCCATGTGAGCCAGACACACATGACACAAATGTGCAAGGTTGCACATGCCCACAAGATGGCACTTGTGTCTGGAATACTACTGATCCATTACATGGATCCCAGTCAGGAGTTAGCCTTCCGCCCATCCCTTGTCTACACACTTTCCTCAGATGTGACCCTTTGTCTCAGGATCCAACCTAGAGGGGTAATTTCATTTGTTATCTCTCTGGGCATTTCTGATCTAGAACAGTTCTCCAGCCTTTTTTCCTTTTTAGTCTTTCATGACCTGTTTGAAGAGAACAGGCCATTTATTTTATAGACTGTCCTTCATCTTGACTTTCTTGCTTTCCCTTGTCTTGACCAGGTCATACCCGGGAGACGTGGATACTACACAGGGACAAATTGTCCTAGGTGCATTACATCAGATTGTACATGATGTCTCCACATCTTGTGACTATTAATGTTAGGTTTGATAGCCTAATTAAGACGGGGTCTGTCCAGTGTCTTCTCTGTAAAGTTACTATTTTGTAATCTTTGTTTTGTTTTGTTTTGCAGTTCTGGGGTAGAACCCAGGCAGGGCCTCATATATGCAAGGCAAGCACTCTCCCACGGAGGTGTATCCCCAGCCCTCACCCTTTATAATTAGCAAGTGTAGGGAGAGACTGGTTCTCTCCAGCCTGGCAACTGAGGCTCTTCTTCCCATTTGCCTGGAGGAGCTGTTATTGTAGGGCAGTCCTTCCCTAGGACTGTCTTAATAAAGTACCATGCACCACCGGCTAGCTTAACTAACAGAAATGCGCTGCCTCACTCTGAGATGTCAGCGGGGTCGGCTCCATCTGAGGACCACCAGTGAGGGAGGCTCTTCTGTGCCTTTCTGTGGCTTCTGGTGATTGCTTTGTGCTACGTGACCTTTCCTAGGGAATGCTCCTCACTTAAGGAGGACACTGACAGACCAAAACATTGCACCCCAGTCCACCTTGGTGATGATTTTAAGGGATTACTTACAGAAAGTGGCGCGGGGCAGGGTTCATAGGTGGCTACGCTGTTGGAGGTTTCCTGGGTGACACCACTGAGAGGTTCCTCTGCCACTGGTCGCTTACCTCGTACAGTTCTGAGGTGGGAAGGCGCCTGGGGAGGAGCTCGTCTACGTCCCCTCGCGCGGCTCCCCCCTTGCTCCTCACGGGGCGTTGACACTGGGCCTGCCCGCCGTCCGGGTCGCCCGTGCTCGCGAGCCCCACTAACCTACCCACTGGTCACAGAAATGGGGCATGAAACTAGGGAGTAGTTGGAAAGAGGAAGAAAGGGGGTCAGTGGAAATGGGAAGGGGGAAGAATAGGTAAAAGAAGGGATAAATATGATCAAAATACACTATATATACTTCTGAAATTGTCAGAGACCCACAGAAACAAGAGGGTGGTTATCTTGTCCAACCCACAGGCACTTCCACAGCACCTGACGTCTCTGGTGTTCCTTAACTTGTCGATGCACGTCCTGAATCCTTCTCCTTGACCTTGTGTCTCCTTGGATCTCTTTTCATCCTCTTCTCTTTCTCAATGTCCAGATTTCCTCCCTGTATGGAATTAGAGCTAACCCTGGAGCCTGCATTTTAACTAATTCTGCAATACCATGTTTCACAATAAGGTTACATTTTGAGAACGGAAGGTTTAGGACTTCAACAAATCCTTTTTGGAAGATCACAAATGAACCCTTAACAGATGCCAAATTGTGTTTCATGGCAGCTTTCATGGCTCTCTCAGCGATGTTGATTGTTAAGATAGGAAACAGGGAGCTAAGAACTAAAGATGCCACAGCTGTGTGCCTGCTTCCGAGTCATTGTTTTGTGTGCGGAGTCTTATTTCCGGCTGTGATCTGCATGTTTGAACTTCACTGACTCCGTGTGGTAAACCAGTAAGTGCCAGGCTAGGGCATCAGCTGCCTTTGGACAGCGTGTGTCCTTTCCTCCGTGACACGCGTAGATGTGAGCGCCAGAACACTGTAAGCTCAGTGTTGTTCTGCCCAGCAACAGCGGACCAGGAGCTGGTACACAGCTGGCCACAGATCCCAGAGCCACAGCCCAGGCCCAGGCGCCCTGTGTCCAGGAGCTTGTGTGACATACACTTGCCCTTACAAGGGGTCAGTGGTCGTCACCTGTTTGTGGGTTAAATGCCTGTACAGGAAGAACAAACACATTCGCAGCATCAAATAGTAATGAGCAGCGGTCTCTGCCCTGGTAAGGAGTGTGGGGAAACGGGCTGCTCTTGGCCAGCAGTTCCTGCCTGTGTTGCCTACTTGGATTGTACACCAGTGTTCCAAATACGCAGGTACATTAGGGGTTGGTAATGCGTCGTCATCATTGTGCACACCAGCAAGTTTCTGTCTCGATTCCTGTCCAGATGCCCCGTTGCAGGACAGTGGTCATCATTTTGCCTGTGGCCACTCAGAAGTTTAGTAGAGCCAGCAGAGGGCCCCGCCTCCCTAGCGAGTAGACAGCATCAGCTGTACACTTGGTGGCTGTTAGGTGTCATCCACCAGCAGTCAGGAGGCAGGTGCAGTGCAGTGCCTATCCACCTTCTGGGATACGATCCATCCTGTGAGAGCGCCAGGCGTGCAGGCACTGTCATAGCCACCAGGGCATGACTGCAGGCTGGCTGCCTCTCTTCAGAAGTAGGGTCCTCCTTTCCTTGGTTGTGGTAACAATGTACCCTACATCGTGTGGGCTAAAGCATAGAATTGCATGACCTCCACTCCGGAAGCCAGAAGCTGAGCTTGAAGGAGGTGGCAAGGCATTGTTGAGATGGTGCTGGAGAGGGAGCTGCCCCAGTGTCAGTATCCTGTAACTCCTGGGCATGTAGCATTTTAGTACATCTGCAACAACCCTGTTTCCAAATAAGGCACATCCTGCAGTCCCGGGGACTAGGGCTTTAACCTACGTCCTTTGAAAGAACACGTTTCACCCCATGGCAGACCCTCCATCCATCAGCACCCTCCAGTCATTGGTTGTCCTTGCCCAGCCCCTGACATGCAAAGGCTCTGCCAGTGCAGAGACTTCAACTGTCTGCTTTGGTGCAGATGACCCTCTTTCGGCTGTGCCCTGCTTGCTGCTGCCCAGGTTGAACATTGCAGCAGCCTGGCATCCAAACTGGGTGGCTGTTCTGTGCCAGGGTGGAGGCCCTAAAATTTGGTCAGACAGCTCTTCCATTTAAGGCTTTGCTGCCTTCATTTTCAGTGTGTTATGTTCCTTTTTGTTGTGACTCTTGTTTGAGACACAGTCTCACTGTGTAGCCTGAGATCTGTCTCAGCCTCCTGGTAGTGGTATTATTACCATGTGCAAACAAACCAACTCAGCTGCTACCGTCTTACAAATTACAAAACATATGGGCTGGAGAGATTGCTCACTTGCCTGCAAGGCCTAAGGACCCCAGTTCAATTCCCCAGTACCTATGTAATGCCAGATATACAAGGTGGTGCATGCATTTGGAGTTCATTTGTGCTGGTTGGAAGCCCTGGCATGCCTATTCTATGTTTCCATCTGCCTCTTTCTTTCTCTCAAATAAATAAATAAATAAAATATTTTAAAAAGTGTATGCAAAATGGATGGCATCCTATCAGACAAAGGTGAAATCAGCAATATCTTAAATGTTAATAATCATTCAAGGTCTGCATAACCTTGAGGTAAAGTTTCTCATTAATGACTCAAGATGTGAATCTAAATCTCTAATGACCTTTGGGTAATTTCAGGTGTGAGGAGAAGGGATGCTTCCTGTCACTTCTGATTAGACCAGTGGTGTTTATCACATGGTTAATGAACAGAAGTGTGAGCTCTTCCTTTTCTTCCTGCTCACTTGGGTGTGTATTTGATTAATACTATCCTGGGAGTAATTTTCTGGTATATAATATATAATGGCATATGTTATATACATTATCACACACAGTATGGTTTTAACACACATTATACATAACATCGAATAATTACGTAGAAACAAGAGGCCTTTGTTGAGTTAACTGCATTAAAATTATTTTTTAATTTAGTGTCTTCATAAGCTATTTTGTAAAAATTAATTTGGATTCATTTATAATACATTTGAGCACAGTTCCAGGTATTTGGATCTATCAAGGATAAACTGGGACAATGTAATTGATAATACCTTCTGAAGTAGTTTAAATAGATGGCCCTCAATATATCCAGTGTTTTATTAGTTTGTAGTTTGGATCTGCAGCCACCTGGCTGGAGGAGGCGGCATTGGGTGAATCTTAAGGTGTGGTGGTAGGTTTGAGATTTCCAAACTAAAGATATGCAAAGTGCCTAGTTCCACCTGGAGATCCTGAGGCGTGCTGTATGGTGTGGCTTTTGCCTTGGCTTGTGGCTTCTCCCTCTATGCCTGGTCCTGTTAGAGCAGGTCAGCTTGTTTTGCCATTATGGAACTTCTCCTGGGTCTGCAAGCTTCGATAAATATCTCTTCTTCCATAACTGCCTGGTCTGGAAGTTATCTCAGCGAGCCAGTACATTTGAGCACAGTTGCAGGCATTGGGATCTGTCAAGGATAAACTGAGAAAATGTCATGGTTAACCCTTCCTCCACACATAGCCACACACACATATATGTTGCAAGATGCTGAAAGCAAGTGAAGGAACTTGAGTCCGTGGGGCTGGGGAAGGTGTATGACCACAGCTGCCTCCTTAGGGTTCTCAAGACGGAGCCAGGTGAGGGGCAGCCTACGGGCAGATGAAACAGTCTACATGGTCGATAGTGGTAGACTTAATTAGCTGTAGTTTGTTTCTTTACGTAGGGAAAAGGAAGTGTAAATAGGTTGCATCTTCATGTTTAGCATTCATAACATAGGGGACCACCTCCATCACTGATTGCTTTGCATCTCCGGAGCTACACATTTCTTCTGCCACCCATAGGTATGTATTTTAGCATAATCAATAAGGTTGTAACTATGTGCGTTGCAGAAATATTGAGCAGATATGACGTGTGGCACAGTCGCTTTGTGCCCTAGAAGTCATGGGCATCCTCCTCATCCAACCTGATTCTCCTCTTGTTAGGTGGGCACAGAGGAAGATTTGAGGCTGGCAGTTAGCAAATGGAGCCTCCACTCTACACAGTGTTGAAGCATACGGGTGCCCCATATGGCAAAGGACCTGGCTGCCTGCTTTGGATCTGGGGATGGCTCAGGAAGCCAGAATGGGCTGTTCATATAACCATGACACCACAGCAGACGTGGAAACCAACAGTCACATATTAGTTTCTCAGCTGCTGACTGCTCGCCCCTTGGCTCTAGGAGAGTGCGCATTATTTGGTGGAGGGAGGGAGAAGGCAGTGAGGCTGGAGCTGTACCTCACACCATCATGCTCTGCATGTCCATACTGTGGATGGCCTGTCCACTCTTGTTTGTGGCAACTGCAAAGGTTGCCCTGTGTATCAGAAATGTTTTCTTGCCATAAATGTGTGGGCTAAGTTTGAAGCCACTTGCTAACGGTCAGGTTTTATAGAACAAGATATATAATAGTTACATAGAAATAAGAGCCCTTTGTTGGGTTTATTGCATTAAAACTACTTTGTCTGAAACTTTTCAACCCTTTCTATTTTTTTAACTTTTTGGACAAGCTCAATATATATAGACACTATATCATGGCCATCATCCCTTCCCACACCCTCCCTTCTCCCACACCCTTCTGCCCCTACACTGAGTCCCTTCTTTCCACTCGTCTCTCTCCTGCTGCGATGCCATCATGTTCCGCCTATCATGCAGGTCCTGCCTGGGTAGTGTCAGCCACAGTGAGGTCTTGAACACCACGGGCACCTTGTGCTTAGAAGCAAGGATTTCAGAACTCTCCTTCCCACCTTTGCTCTTTCATTTTACCCATCGCCTCTTCTACAGTGGGGTATGAGTGTTGGAGGGCATGATAAGGTCATTTAAAAACATACTTGTTTATTTGTAAGGAGAGAGAGTGTGTGCGTGTATGGGCATGCCAGGACCTCTAGCCACTGCAAGAGGAGCTCCAGATGCAGGAGCCACTTTGTGCATCTGGCTTTACATGGGTCCTGGGGAATTGAACACAGGACATTAGGCTTTGCAGGCAGATGCATTGACCACTGAGCCATCTCTCCAGTCCCAGTAGACACCTTTTAAAATAAATCCATTGACTTCAGCTGTCTTAGTGCATAGCACTCTGAAGATACCTGGCAGATCACTAATACTTAGCTGAGAGGCCTATAAACTTGATCACTTTTGACTTTGTAACTGGTGGAAGCAGGTGAATGGGCCAATACTGCCCATACCTGATAGAAGCTTTTTTATCCTCTTGGGCATCTCAGCAGGACACTTGCTGAATTTTCCTTGTCTCTGTCCCCTGGAGCAGGGTGCAGTCATTAAAGGTGAAGCACCATGGAGTGCTGAGAGCAGTGTCACGCTCAGAAGGTGCTTGTCTGTGTCCCCTGGGGCAGGGTGCAGTCATTAAAGGTGAAGCACCATGGAGTGCTGAGGGCAGTGTCACACTCAGAAGGTGCTTGTCTGTGTCTCCTGGGACAGGGTGCAGTCATTAAAGGTGAAGCACCGTGGAGTGCTGAGGGCAGTGTCACACTCAGAAGGTGCTTGTCTATGTCCCCTGGGGCAGGGTGCAGTCATTAAAGGTGAAGCACCATGGAGTGCTGAGGGCAGTGTCACACTCAGAAGGTGCTTGTCTGTGTCCCCTGGGACAGGGTGCAGTCATTAAAGGTGAAGCACCATGGAGTGCTGAGGGCAGTGTCACACTCAGAAGGTGCTTGTCTGTGTCCCCTGGGACAGGGTGTAGTCATTAAAGGTGAAGCACCGTGGAGTGCTGAGGGTAGTATCATGCTCAGAAAGTTCACATAGGGGAAAAAACATCCAAAGCTTCAGCGGTGGGTGAAACCATACGTGCTTGAAAGGTTTGCTGCCCAGTGTGTTCATAATTACATCACTTTTCCCAGGCCTTGGAGGAGAATGTATGACTTTAGAGGATTATCCCAGATTGTGAAGAGTAGTTCAACATCCAAAGTCTGATGGTCAGAAAATGGCACATGCAAGCGACCTTTCAGACCAGCTCCTCTCTAGTCATTTTTGTCTTCACATCCCTCCAGAGAGCTGAAGAGATACCATTGTATGATTGAGAGGTTCAGTGGAGAAGAGCCCACGTCATGCAGGCAGCCGCTGGCGGCCTCTGGCTTGGCTTGGCGCTGAGTGGCGTGACTGCGGGGTGCTTGCCGCTCTCCTGTGCCGTGAGGTTTTGCAGCACTTGAGGGGAATTATGTGGAGACTGCCTGCATGCAGGTCTGCCTGTAACTTCAGCATTCAGGATCATCTTTTCAGCAGAAGGATTGCATTCCTAGTGCCGGTTTCCATCCATTATCATTTTAGGAGCGTCTGTTTTTCCGTCCACCTCAGGTGATACTCGACTTTGTGGTTTTCTCACCAGGATGATGTCTGTCGTGGCTCTGCAGTGGCACCGGCTTCCACGTCATTCACTGTTCTGGGATGCTGACATCTCAGAGACAGGAGCCTGGGAGCCAGGAAAACTAAGGTAGACATAGGCATCATCTGTACCTTAACACTGGAGACGAAGAGGTGGACACTTGATTTCAGAGGCCACTGACAGAAAGTTCCCAAGGCAGAGGCAAAGGCAGGAAATGGGGAGGAAGCCTGAGTCAGGGTGGAAGCCAGTGACTCAACTAAAGCTCCTTATGACTGGAAGAGGAAAAGACCTGCCTTCAGTGGGAAGGGTGGGGTCCTCAGGACCCAAACAGCGACTGCTGAAAAATGAGGAATTTGGTTTTCTTAGACCAGAGTTCCAAATATGATTGCAGGCGGAAAGGAGGCAGAGTTTGCCAACTCTGGCAAAGCAGAGTCCGTGAGGTGTTAGATGGAACAAGCTAGCTAGGAGAAAGAGCAGAGGGGCAGGTCAGGACAGCTAGCATCTTTGGAAGCCCCACAAGTCCAAGGCAGAGAAAGGAGGGTGTCCCAGGTGTCTTTGAGGTTTTTCAGAGCTTGCCTTTCCAGAGCCTGGCAGCCTGAGTCCCTGGGACCAACACCCAGCAACAGAGCCAGTTTTACATTGGGCCTGAGCTTGACTCTTGTATTTTAGTCTTGACAACTTGTTTTTTAGCCCTAACCTGCATTCATGACACTGAACATGGCGGGTTAGCTGCAAGTATTCTTCGGGAGCAAGCTCCCCGTCTCTCTGCCTGTTAGCAGTATGTGAGCAGCGTCTTTGTCCAGGAGGCCCCTGGGTGACTGCAGATGGGTCACTCAGCATTGGTGGCTGCATCGTTGCCTGTGGTACAGTGTCTTTGCACATCTGTGTCTCTTCTGGGACTTTCATGTTGAAAAGAAAATGACGTGAGAATGAGTGCCTGCATGTTTTGGGAAGTAGTTGAAGCATGGCGCGAGTTAATAACAGCCCCACACTGGTGAGGTGCCTGAGCCCCGTGGGTGCAGGACAAGCTGGAGCGGCCTGGCTCTCTCTCACAGGCAGTCTGTCTCTGCTGCTGTTAGCCCAGTTCTCTCAGAGGCTGGCTGGCTGGATGCCGCTCTTTAGCCCTCTGCAGGAGGCAAGGTGCCTGATGTGGCGGCTTACTGGCAACGTGCAGCATTTGTGGAAGTGACCAAGCAGTGCCCTGCTCGGCGGCGTACGCTGAGGCCACGCTGGGGTGCTTGTGGGTGGGGTGCTTCTTGTGCACTCCAACAGCGCAGCCTTTGTACTTTAGCATTTGATTTAATAATGTAGCAGAAGCCTGGCACACACACTTTGATGAAATAGTCCCAAGGACACAGAGCAATACAGGCCAGCTTCATTTTCAGTGTTGTCAGGCCTCTGCCGACAGCCACAGGGTATCACAGCTCAGTGGTAGAATGAAGGTGAAGAGGAGGGCATGCTGTGTGGTGTGGTGTGCAGTCCGTGCAGCTCAGTGATGGAGTGAAGTGAAGAGGAGGGCATGCAGCGTGCTGAGGTGTGGTGTGAAGTCAGAAGCCCTAATAAAAGTGTGTGTGTGTGCTGTGACCAGCGCTGTGTGGTTCAGGTCCTAGAAGGTTGAACATTGATACCTAGACAAAGAAACTCACCACGTTCAGACATAGAGCAGTGGGGGAACCAGGGAGCTCTCTGTCCCAGTGAGCTTAGAGGCACTGAATCTTGGCCCACAGTGTTTTTATTCTTAGGCTTATGCATGAATTACAAATAGCTTACCTATGCATCACAAATAGTACCTTTGGCCTAATGCGGATTGTCTTGAGAGAACTTCCTTGTGTGGTTTCAGGTACTTTTGCTGTGGTTTGAAGATCACTTTGCTTGCTAGGAGGACATCTGGCCATGGTGAACAGAGCATGGGGTCTGTGGTTAGGAATTAACCTTCTTTATCTAATTGGAGGTTGGAGCAGCTGCACTGCTCAACTTGCTTCAGCAGACACGTTTCCTTTTGTACAGTTACGCTGTCAGCCACACTGTGACACGACGGTGGTCTCCAACATGTATGTCTGTTTAACTTGAGTGGTTCTTGTCATCCTTTTGACCTTTTAAAAATCTGATTAGCACCCAAACAAGGCACCACCTCCTCTTCTGTCAGCCTATGAGTCTGTTTTCACAAATGCTGGTTCAAAAAGGCTAACCATTCAGCGTTCTAAAACTGCCCACCCCTTCCTAGAGGAGACCTCACAGCAAGCGCAGAAGAGATGCGCATGGGCAGGACATGTCAGTTAGCATTTCTTCAGGTAACACAGTCCTGAGAGATGGCTGTCTCTTCAAATGGCAAGGATTTTGCGGCTGCAGTGGCCAGATGCACGATATGTAAAGAGGATTCTTGGTGCATTGCGTGTTGCCTGTCTGGCTCTGTGGCTTCTGTGAGTGATGTCCCACTCTATGACTCCCTGCCTACTGAAGGCCTTAGAGGAGGACGCCAGGGAATCTTAACCTCAACAAAGGATTGGCACAAGTGTCCTCTGGGTGCTGGGGAAAGGGCATTGCTGTTGGGGACTAAAACATCATCCCTGTCCCAAGATGCTCTTAAGAGACATTCCTATAGCATCTGGACCTGAGTGGGGTGTTGCAGCTGACAGCCAACCTCATTGATCAGGGATAAGTTTAGAATTGGCATGGAGGAGCTGGGATAAATGAGTAAGATTTTTCTTGATAGATTTTTTGACAGATGTAAAACTTTTAAAGCAGTTTACTTTGTACGTTATATAGGCTTCTAAGAAGTACATTGTGAAGCCTGTTCAGTCTCTCTTTCCACAGTCTCCATCAGTGGCACTTGATTTCTGTCCCCACCACCCTCACCCCCCACACACGTATTTTCTTCACCCCTGAAAATGGTATACAACCATCAGCCGTGGGACAGACATCACACTTCCTGACACTGGCCACAGCGATCGGTTATCAGGGCAGTGGTGATGTGAGATGGGCATCAAGTTGAATGGAATGGAAGCTAATGAATGATAGTGGCCCTGGGCTGATACTGGAGAAATTAACAGTGTGTTTATATCTGCTAAATCTGGGCATGGTGTATCAAGAGGTATCTTGTCAGGCCTAATTTATGATCGTCAAACTAATTGTTACGTATGACAAGTTGACATGTACAGAAAGTGATAAATAGCTCATGATAAAATTCCACTGTGAGTCCTCATGGTGGGGGCTGCAGGTGATGAGCCAGGCTGGTATTCCCCCTGTGGCAACAGTCCGTCTTCTTCCCTACATCAGAGACCTGGCCCTCGAGACCTGAGTTAACCCACTCACTCCCAATGCTTGTCTTAAAGATTTTTTTGCTTAAAGAAATATTTTATTTGTAAGGGGGTAGGGAGCAAGTTGCCAGGCCTCTTGCCATTATGAATGCACTCCAGACATAGACGTTCTCCCTTCTTGTCTGGCTTTTTGTGAGTACTCAGGAATCCAACCTGGGCCAGCAGGCTGTGTGAGCAAGTTGTTAATGAACTGTCTCCCCAGCCCAAGTGTTGGAACATTTTTGTACTGCTTCCATGGGATCAAAGGGTGCTAGGAGTGACCCAAGAGCTGTTTTACTTGTTTTCTTAATTAATTTTTAGGTTAGAGGTAAAGTGACAGGTTTCCTCAGACATTTAGACACACGTCATACTTTTGTTTTTTCCCTCCCTGCAGTGCTTCCCCTCACCTCCGCCCCTCGCCCAGCAGCTTCATTTGTTTTAGTTGTTGTTTTGTTGTTTTTTCATTTCTTTTGGTTTTTTGAGTTCGGGTCTCGCTCTAGCACAGGCTGACCTGGAATTCACTCTGTAGTCTCAGGGTGGCCTCGAACTCATGGTGATCCTCCTACCTCTGCCTCCCAAATACTGGGAGTAAAGGTGTGCACCACCACGCCTGGCTTCCAGCAGCTATTTAAGAAGAGCATTTGAGGGGACCTCAGGACCTGCCTGTTATCTGTTGGTGTGAGCACTTCAGAGTCAACAAATAGGTCTTGAGAATCCCCAGCTGATCCAGCTTATGCTCCGTGTCCCCATGGGAGGGGCAGCAGGTGAGGCCCAGAGTGGCACTCTGCTCGCAGACAGGCTGCGGAGGTCCTCCCATTGTTATCTGACTTTGGGCTCTGTGGCCATTCCTGTTGCTGTGTGGAGCCGGCAGCAGAGGCACCCCGCGGGGCATTAGTGTTTCAGGTCTTCCCCGAGTTTCTGGGTGTGCTCTCTCCTAAAATAGGAAGGAACAAGCTTAAGCTTAAGTTTCTTAAGGTCTCAACTTAAGGAAATGTGCGCATCATGTCTGTTTCTCTGTGCTTCCTCATTTTCCAAATTCTTTTTATGATTTTTCCTGATTTTGTTGTTAACTCATGGTCACGAGTTTTACTACCATTAAAAGGATGAGATACAGCTGGGCGTGGTGGCATAGCCTTTAATCCCAGCACTGGGAGGCAGAGGTGGAGGATCACTGTGAATTCCAGGCCACCCTCAGAATACATAGTGAATTCCAGGTCAGCCCGAGCTAGAGCAAGACCCTGCCTTGAAAAACCAACCAACCAAACAAAAAAGTACGAGATGGAGTTATCAACTTTGTTTGCTTAAAGATCGGAGTGGGGTTGCCTTATTTCTTTCCTTTTCTTTGAGACCGTGTCACTGTCACTATGTAGAACAGTCTGGCCTCAAACTAAACTCCAGGTGCCACCTGTCTCAGCCTAGGGGTCTTCACCAAAAAGTGTGTGTGTGTGTGTGTGTGTGTGTGTGTGTGTGTGTGTGTGCGCGCGCACGCGCAGAATCAGTTGGTGTTACTCACCAGTGTTCAGCAGGGAAGGCGGACAGTCCTCAGAGGGACCTACACCAACCATCATGTGCTGTAAAAGAAGGTGCTGCATCCCAGTCCCCAAGGCAGGATAGCGAGGGAGACGCCGAGAGCCCTGAACAGAGTGGCTTGGCGCTCTCACATGGAGCAGGGGAATCCTGGGCACACTATTTTCATAAGGCTAATGTGCCTGCAGTCAGGCCCCAGGCCCTCCTTTTCCAGGCTGCCTCCAGCATGGGGTCCTCGAGGTCTGCAGCTCCTAGCCTACGGTGAAGTGCCAGCGAAGGTAGATGCCCCAGGGCCAGCCAGCAGGTGTTGCTGGCCTTGCCGAGACCAGGTCCCTGGTGGCATGTGGGGAAGCACCACCCTCTTCCTCAAGCCGAAAGTGGGTACTGACAGCAGGACTTCTTTCTTGTGTCACACTTTCAGGTAGTCTGGAGGGCATGTCCCGCACTCACACAGGCTCAGTCAAAGCCCTCGGTTGCTACTTTAGTAGCCACATTGCATTTCCGCCCTGTCCCCTTTGTAGCTGCACAGGGGAATGTCATTTCAACCAGGTTTCAGGCCATGTGTCTGCAGATGAGCCTTTCGTGGCTCCTGCTGTTACTGCTGCCCTGTATCAGCTTCATAATACCAACTGCCTACTGAGCATTGCCACCACGTGCCGGAGACCTCTTAAGTTGCACCAAGCTGAACCGGGTTCACCCTTTCTGCCACACCAATGGTCTCATTTCTCCCTCGAACATGAACGTGAACTTAGACTGTGTGTGCACCTCTAGCTCTTGGCTCATAGTGTTCTCTGTGACCATGAGGAAGAGTCTGGAAGTTTCTAATAGAGACTCACACAGCCTGTTCTGTTCATCCAAGCTTCAGAAGAGATGCTCTGTGATTTGGTTCCAGGAATTTCAGCTTCCTGAATGACCACTCTGTGTTCCTTGTCTGCCTCCTAGAGGACCTCTGGGCTTCGCTGCCGGTGCACTTTTCCATGCCAGGCACTCAGTTAAGCGGTGTTCTGAGAGCTAGTGGGGAAATGCCTCGGGTCTGCCTTTCCTCACCGCACTGTTTGCACCCTCAGGTGAGCTCCTCTGTGAAGGCTGGCTGCCCCTTTCCTAAGCTGCAGTGGAACTGTGTTGAATGTCCTTTAAGCCACAGTGTGTTGAACCTGTGTGACTCATCACCCCTTCTTTGCAGTCCACTGTGCGCCAGGTTCTGAGGTAGATGTAGAGGAGGCCTGGGTGCAAGACCCCCAGAGCAGTGGTAAGCATGCATTGCTGTCCGTCCACCCACAGTGGTCACCTGTTTCCCCCTGTGACGTCAGGGGTGAGACCAGTTAAGTTGAGATCACAAAGGTAAGGCAGCAAGAAGGTCCTCCAGCTTGGGTTTCCAGCCTTTCTTGGTCTCCACCACAACCTGGACATTTTCCCCAGAGCCAGTCCACAGGCTCCAGAGAAAGCCACCATCTGCCTAGCCAGCCAGGCCAGGAGCAGGGCTGAGAGCACCCCTCCCCTCCCCCAGCTGCTCTCATTAATGTCAGAAAACAGGGCATGTTCCTCACCCCATCTGCTTTCTCTCACCACCCTCCCCAGTGCCACTAGCCACTGGCTCAGTCTCTATGTCCCTCTTTCCCTTCCTCCTCAGCACTCCACACCAATGACAAAGGCTGCCTTTGTCATTTTACCCAGAACCCTTGTCCCCCCTGCACCCTCTCAGTCTGCTGTGGTCCTGTCATTGTTGTGGCTTGAGTTCCAAGGGTATCTCGATGCCCAGCTGAGCGCAGAGAGCACCCATTTCTTGTCAACCAAATTCTCTACACCTTAGTGTTGATAGGTGAGGTAGTTTGAATGTCTGGCCCCATAGACTTTGTCATTTGTGATTAAACTTCCTCCTTGAGCGCCTGGCAGGCAAATCCCTGCTGCTGCAAGTGTGTCACTGGGGGCTGATCATGGAGTCCAGCTCTTAGGTGTGTTTTGGGGCGGATCTCCAGTCAAAAAGCCCCAAAATGTGGGGAGAGCAGTTTGCAGCTCTGGTGGTTTGTGCTTGCTGGCGCTGGTGTCTGCGGGCTGTTTGGTCTCTCTCTGCTTAGATCTGTGTAGGTGTGCCAGCTTTTTCTGCCATTGATGGTATTCCCCTGGAATTTATAAGCCTGAAATAAACCCCTTTTCTCCAGTAAGCCGCTTGTTTGGATGCTTGGCTCAGCAGTAAGGATCTGACTGAAGCAATAGGGCAGTGAAGTGTCTGGGATTTCTCAGAGGATTTATAGGATCAAGGCTGGTTGAGGGCTCTCTGTGCCCAGCACCTGCCAGCAGCCAGCACTGGGCTGCCTCTCTCAACCCCACCTGAGGCTTTAGGACTGGATTGTTCTGGATGGAGGGAAATGGGAAAAGCAGGTTGTTGTAAAGCCAGAGTTTGTTTGCTTGTGTTGTGTTGCGAGGCCAGGTTGGTCTCAGACCTCCTGCCAGCTTCCCATGCGCTGACCTTGCAGGTAGGTGTACCGCCACACTGGCTCCTTTGTTTGTTTAACTGGGTAGGAATTTCCCGTTGTGTTTCTGACGGTGGGAGTGGAATGGCCCCTTCCCACAGGTACTGTTCCCTCCAGCACAGCCACACAGTGTGATCTGCACAAGCGAGCCCCGACTCAGATGCTGACAGGTGCTCATGGTGGGTCTGGAGAGGGTGCACGTCTGACCATTTTCCCAGGAATCCATCCAGATGCCCAGACCTAGGGCAGGACCCCACTTTGACCCCTCTGTGAAGAAAGTAAGAGAAACACTGGTAGCTTTTGGGTAGCACAGACCTTACCTTTTCCTTGGGACACATCACCTGGGACAGGAGAAAAGTAGCTCAGCTTCTTTGCATAAGCCTTCGTGGTCAAAACTGCTTCCCAGAGCCCTGGGCGAGTTGTGCTGTCAGGCCCCAGGCACCCACCAAGCGTCCTTGTGCCCCTCCTGGAAATGTGCAGTGCTTGCAAGACAGGCCCTGCCCCAGAGAAGCCCCCAGGCCTGGATGGAAGGATGCTTGTGAGCACTTGCGGGCCGTGAGCAGTGCCCGGGACCACCTTCAGGTGCCTCCGGTGGCGGCTCTCCCTGCACCCGTCCTCATCTGCCCCCCTCCTCTTCGGGAGCAGGCCACATTTGGGTCTTGAACACCAGGCAGAATTGACCCTGCACAGACAAGACACTTGTACACTGGTCAGACTCGGGCTTCTGCATATCTTCCACACAGGCCATTCGTCTGGTTCTTTGTGGATCGTGTGTTCCGAGCAGCAGCCATAGAAACATTTCAAGGTATACTCTGTGCTGCAGCACCTCACTAGCTGTATAACTATGTTGGATGGCAATCTGATCTGTTTCCTAAAAGTCCAAATTAAAAATATCTATAAGAAATGTTGACAAGGCGTGGTGGCACATGGCCTTTAAACGCAGCATTTGGGAGGCAGAAGTAGGAGGATCACCATGAGTTTGAGACCACCCTGAAACTACATAGTGAATTCCAGGTCAGCCTGGGCTAGGACTAGACCCTGCCTTAAAAAAAGAAAGAAAGAAAGAAAGAAAGAAGAGAAGAGGGGAGGGGGGGGAGGGGAGGGGACTAAGAAATGTGATGTGTACTTTCATGACACGTTGTAGTTCAGACTCTTTAACAGAAGTGGTACCACAGAAAACCTCTAAGGAAAGACGTGATTTTAATGCGCAAGTGGAGGTATTTGTAATAAACCTGTCAGTTAATTATGTATAAACTTTTACTATATAATGCTTGGATTTCCTTCTAAAACCTTATTTTCTTAAGGGCTTTTAATTATTCTTGCTGCCATCTTATGTATGTTACCTTTTGCCCAGTGATCACAGACCTCAAATTACTGGGATTCTACTAACAAGGCTGTGCATTCTGCTGGGAAGCCCACTCCCCTGTGGCACGCACCTACTCTGCTCTCTTACGTCTGCATACAGTTGCTGAGATAGGCTGCAGTGGCCCCGGACTGGCTGTTGTCCCAGCCTGTTCTTCTGACAGACCTGTGTAGTGGAGGTGTATATCTGTCACTTTTTCCACTGCAGTGACAAATACTTGAGAAAAAAAACAAGCGAAAGAGAGGAATTGTTTGTTTTGGCTCACAGTTTCAGTCCATAGTCCTTGGCTCCACAGTGAGGCAGAGTGTCATGGGATCAGGACTACGTGGAAGGCAGGAGGCAGACGGAAGGAAGCTGACCGTCCAGTGATCTGCTTGGTCTGGGTGGGCCCTGCCGCTTCAAGCACCCAAGTGCCTGCTCAGAGAATGGCTGCAGCGGTTGGGCCAAGCCTTAATATTCACACCACAGCAAGGAGCGTCCTTCACAGGACAGCCATTCAGTATGCATGGGTACAGAGAAAATGAAGGCTTGGGCACATCGTGTCATGGCTCCTCAAGTAACCTGTGTTTTGCAAGCTGGGTTTGTTGTCCACTGGCAGGTTACAAAGCAGTTTAGTGAGTAGAGGTCAGTACACACACAAAATCAGAGTGCATTGCACACCATAGGGCCAGAATTCCTTATTGTAAGATTTCACTGTGGGGGGGAGTGCTGGTGTGGTGTGTGTGTTCTGTTCTCGTGCCTCTCAGATCCTCCACTCCCACAGACGTTCACACCTGTTCTGCTCCCGTGCCTCTCAGATCCTCCACTCCCCCAGACATTCACACCTGTTATGCTCCCGTGCCTCTCAGATCCTCCACTCCCCCAGACGGTCACACCTGTTCTGCTCCCGTGCCTCTCAGATCCTCCACTCCCCCAGACGGTCACACCTGTTCTGCCCCTGTGCCTCTAAGATGGCTTCTCTTTGATGCCATCCCTCCATCTTCTCACCTGGGTTTTGAACTTTGTTCGCACAGTTGTGGGACTCCAGATCAAGAAAGGCTGGGTGACATGGTTGGGGGAAGACGCATGGAGCCCCATAGAAAGACTATGACCGCAACTTTCCTGAGCCTTGGTGGACAGTGCCTTCTCTGTTTGCTTCTGCTCCCTCCCGCCTATCCCCAGACATTAGGCACGCTCTGTTGGCCTCTTAGGTGCAGTTGAAAGTACTACATGAGGGTACTCTTTAGAGTTGCTAACATTAAGTCTTTGATCAAATATCACTTTTGTTTTAGAAGCGGTTAGGAGACATCCCTCTTGATAAAATGTTGCCTGCCCATTGATTAATGGAGCTTGTCTTAACAAGTCTGTCTGCCTTAGCTTTTCTTACAGCATGTAACATTTGGTTAAATTCACCAAATTATCCTTGAGTCACGAAGCCTTAGTACACTTGAAGCTAGAGTTGAGAAAAACATCAGTTGTGTCTTGCAGCAGGGCCCTTGGTGGCAGCTCATGGGTTTGGATACAGATCTTCTGTCACTAGCTCTGCTCATCTTTGTCCTGTCATCAGAGTGCTCATGTGCAAACCATGAGTGATAATTGATGTGGCCGTTGTGAAGATGGCATGGGTTCATGTGTTTGCAGTGCATAAAATTGTTTTTGGTCAGAGTAAGACAGAAGTGTTACCTGTATCAGTACTGTGTTCATTGCTGCTCTCTGCCTCTCATGTCACAGTTAAACCTCGAGTTGGACGTGAAGCTGGAGCTCTGTGTAGACAGCTCTGGTTGTCTAGCCTGTAGAAGGCAAGGCTTTTAGGAGGCCCCCTTTGCCTGCTGTTGTTGGACGTGAGCTGGAGCTCTGTGTAGACAGCTCTGGTTGTCTAGCCTGTAGAAGGCAAGGCTTTTAGGAGGCTCCCTTTGCCTGCTGTTGTTGGATGTGAAGCTGGAGCTCTGTGTGTAGACAGCTCTGGTTGTCTAGCCTGTAGAAGGCAAGGCTTTTAGGAGGCCCCCTTTGCCTGCTGTTGTTGGATGTGAAGCTGGAGCTCTGTGTGTAGACAGCTCTGGTTGTCTAGCCTGTAGAAGGCAAGGCTTGTAGGAGGCCCCCTTTGCCTGCTGTTGTTGGCTGCAGCCGCAGCTGGAGACTCGTGGGCCACCTTGGAGCAAAAGGTTGGTGGATGATGCTGCCCCTGGTTCAGCTCTCTGCTCCTTCGTGCATGTTCTATTTTATTTTACTTTATTTTATTTTTTGGTTTTTCAAGGTAGTGTCTCCCTCTAGCCCAGGCTTACCTGGAATTTACAATGTAGTCTCAGGGTGGCCTTGAATTCACAATGACCCCCCTACCTCTGCCTCCCGAGTGCTAGGATTAAAGGCGTGCGCCACCACGTCTGAATTGATGCATGTTCTTAACACATCTTTTTGTGCTGTTGGTATAAGTGCCAAGGCTCAGCTCAGTGCTCTAGCCCAAAGTTTGGGTGTGACTGTGACTGTGACTGCACATGCCTCCTAAGGGTGCTTGCTTGGGAAATCTTTGTTTGGGGGAATCTCACATGACTTCAGAAGGAGTCATTCCTGAAGGAGTGTCACCTCTTACATCTCCTGGAGTTAAAGTTACACACTTGGTTCAGTACTCAGACCTGAGCAAGAATTTTGTAATTTCTGGAAGTTCTCAACAAGCAGATACTTCCAGAAAGAAAATGGTGTGACTTCCCTCTGGCTCTTCAGCCTGATCTTGCCACTGAGGGTTTGCTGATTAGGGAAGGAAAATTAAAGGAAGCCAAAGCATGTCTTGCACACAACTGAGTTACCCTTCATTAGCAAAATGCCCCTTGTCTAGGTGGGATTTGCCACCACAGATGACACCATGGCCAGAAAGCTGGCGCCCAACAGCCTTGTTCGCAGGCTGCTGCTAGGCCTTCCCTGCATAGACCTGTGTGTGTCCTGTGACCTGGTAGCATATGGAGACTGGCAGTGGTGGAGGAAAAGACGAGGGTAGAAAAGTGAATTCCCTTGACAGACGTCTCCCAGAAAGTCATTGTGGGGTCTCTTTTTGCCACTGAGGCTAGAACTTGGAGTGCTGCTGAAACTGTGGGGCATAGCTGGAGGACTGCCGCCAGCCCGTGTCCCCGGTGGGCCAGGGCTGTGTGAACAGCACTGGCCAGTGCGGATGGGGGTTCTGCTGTGAAAGCTTTCAAGGGGCACGTGATAAGCTTGGGGCGTCTGGCTTCCATGGGGTGTCTTTAAGCCCTGTCCTCTGAGTCTGCAAGAGAAGGATAAGGAAGCAAAGTTTACTTGACAGAACACAGATGGATTGCAGACTGTGCTGGCGCTGTCTGGAGATTGGGCACCTTCTGTAGGAACAGAGTTCGAGGACCCAGGTTCTTGCTCCACTTCCTCCCAGCCTGTGACCTCGGGCAGGGTGTCCTTCATCTCAGCACTCCTTTCTCGCATGGCATGTGGTCAGTCCTGTGTGCTCCTCCTCTGCTCACACACAGAAGGTTGGGGGGCCATGGGTAAGACAGGCATGGATGTCAGTGAAAGACCTCGAAAGCACAAGACGGGCTTGCTAGTGCTCAGTTCTGTCAACCCAGAGTCAGGCCAAGATAGGCCTGTCAGGTCAACAGAAGTTCCTCAGTGGCATTTTCCCCCCTGCCTCAGCAGGGTTTTGCTTAGCCAGTGAATCTAGTGTCACCGTGCAGACAGTGTATGGAACTGGCCATAGCTGTTCCTGTAATCCTGGAGGGGTGCCCGTGATTCCTTCTACCTACTGACAGTCTGCCATCCTGTCTACTCCGACTCTTTGTCTTGGCGGTGGTGATGGCATAGTCACGTGTGACCGATGAGCAGGCAGCGCTAGTGCCCCTGGTCGGAAGACCTGGATACCTGCAGAGGGCTCTGCGGGCGTGTGAAACTCGTGTGGGACAACGTGAGCTGGACTCCGTAGCCTTCTGTGGCCCGCGCCTGCCGCCCGGGACTCTCCAGATGTGCTCTCCTTCCCTCGCACTACGGGCGTGTCATCTTTCTGAGATGTGAGACATTCTGCATTCTGGACTCCTGAAGGGTTCTGGGAAGAAGAGACTGGGGCTGTGATGGAAGCTGAGGTAGAGTTCAGGTGAGGGTGCCTGTGCTTCCTTCCTGCCTAAGAATTTGAGGGGCCGGATGCTCTGTCTGTGTGCCTCCCTGGTACGGCACTGATGGGCGGCACTCACTCTCCCTCCCTCTTGTCCCCTAACCAGACCTGTAAACCCTTGGGGACATGTAGCACAACAAGGCCCTGTCCTGCCCTTCACTGAGGGAACTGGGACAGCAAACAGAAAACTTCCTGGTACACATGCACCAGACTGCTTCGTCTAGAGGCAGTTGGTGGGTGCCGCAGGGTGCTAGCCTCGCTCCTGCCAGAAGTCAGCGTGTGAGCCTGAAGAACCTTCTTGTACCATCCACTGTGAATAACTGAGCTCCATTCATATTTATAGCAACTTCTACTTTAATAATTTATTCACCCCTTATGGCTCCTTTGGTCTATTTCTTTTAATTGTTAGGAGAAGGAGTGTTTTTGAAGCTAACTTCACTAGGCTAGAATGATGCTGTCAGAATTCCAAAGCAGAGCCCCCAGAGCCGTAGTGGAGTGACTGCTGCACAGGAATGGGGAGTCCATGCTCCTCCGTCATTGCCAGGTGCTTGCCGGCTCACACACAGCTCTAGAAAGCAGCCAGTCGCTCCTCTCAGCCCTAAGAACCAGGACACAAATACTGAGTGCCCTACCCTAGATTTTATATAATAGCAGACAGTTTAGGAACCTAAGAAAAGTGCATTGTATGTGAGAGGAATAGATCATCTGTGCCCCTGCAAGTAAGCTCCTCCCTCACAAGGTGTGGCTTCTCAGACCCTGTGTCTTCCTCCTGTTCTTCATGCTCACTGAGAAAAGGAAATCAGTGGAAATACCTGTTTTCTATTACTTACTGCACAATACTGAACCTAAGCGGTGGAGAGAGGCACTTAGTAAGGATAAGAGAGTTGAGGAGCTAAACCCTGGGGCCTTCCATCCGAGCGCACCCAGTTGCCCTCAGCTCCAGGGTAAGGGGAGCACCTGTGTGCCTTTTCTTGAGAACAGGCCTGGCATGTCTTTGGCTCTGCGCTGAGTTCAGCTATCTGTCATGGTGGCATAATGACATCACACGCTATGACACAAGATCAGTGTCACCCATATCAAAATCTGACCAGGCCAGCCGCACCTTTGGAGCCACTGAAGCTTTAGAGAGGGACAGCAGGTGTCCCGCAGAGAATCTAGCCCTGGCCCGCCACAGCCAGGAGTTGCCATATGGCAAATAGATGGGTGTTTCCTGTGAAGTCTATTAATTTTGGCTCTTGAAAGTCAGTGGTCTTGGATGAAAGCACAGACCCTCCCCCACTTCCTGCCTCTACCTCATCATGTAAGATTCCACTCAGTTCCACGCAGTTCTCAAGTTCTGTCGAGACTATCTGAAGAAGTCCTTATTAGCCTGAGCTCCCCGTAAGAGACGATGATCCAGCAGCAGCTGAGGAGGTGTTAGGTCAGAGCTCCAGAGCACTTTGCATTGCCGGTGGACCAGCACCCAGCGTAGGCCAGGCACAGATTCCATCGTCACCCTTGACCTTGAGAGGGACCAGGTGCAGAAGCTGCCATCACAGGTTTATGTGGGAAGTTCTTGCAAAAACCCAGCTGGGAAAGTGTAAATTCTATCTCTGGGGGTTGAGGGAAAGTACTGGAAACATTGTATGTGAGGCAGCTTTAAAGGTGGTGTTTACTAGCTGGTTCAAGTATTACAGTCAGAACTGGCACAGGGAATGTGAGCATTTCTTCTCTAGAAAAATAGAAGTCTAGCCGGGCGTGGTGGCGCACGCCTTTAATCCCAGCACTCGGGAGGCAGAGGTAGGAGAATTGCCATGAGTTCAAGGCCACCCTGAGATGACAGAGTTAATTCCAGGTCAGCCTGGACCAGAGTGAGATCCTACCTCGAAAAACCAAACAAAAAAAAACTAAAGAAAGAAAAATAGAAGTCTGGAAAGCCCTTGTGGAATTGAAGATTATTCTTGATTTGTGTCTCAGTTTGGAGTGGCCACACACTGTTTGGTCTGGTGTGCCTTTGAGAGTGAAAGAAGGCACCATTAGTCAGCACCTGGACGGATGCTTGACCCCAGACTGTCCTGAGAACACATGGCGATGACTTCTGACCTCATTCAGTTTCCCTGAATAAAGTGAATTCTCCTGCTGGTCAGTGAGAACGTAGTGGGAAATTAAGAACCCTTTTTCACATTTTTGTTTTTGTTTTAAAAGAAAAGGCTGGAAGACAAATGCAATACCATCTGCCATTGCAGTCATTTCTGAAACTACAGTGCCGAACACATTTGTATCACAACAATTTCAGGGCTCTCTCGCTCAGCCCTGTTACTGAGCCATAACGAGGCTGGTGTTCTCTCTACAGTCTGATTGGTTCCTTACTGAGGCAAATGCCGGGATGCAACAAATGCCCTGTGGGTCTCTGTGTCAGTAGAACTGAGGGTGTTTTTGGCTGGTCACCCTGGTCCTTCTTCCTTCGGCTGCTTTACCTCCCAGGAAACTGGAGCACAGGCATGCGCCTGTGTGCCTCGGCCACACTGCCTGCTTGCCTCCCGTGTCCCTCCTCGGGTCCTTCATTTCTGGGATTCTGCAGTGCTAGCACAGGGGTTCCCACCTCCACCACTACCCCAGAGCCACTGCCAGCCACATGGCCCAGGTTTTCTGGGACACTTCTGTTGTCAAACTCTTGCCCTCACTGTCTACACAGGACTTGTACTGGGTATTCTGGTTGTGAGCAACAAAATGTAAAACTGGAGAGGAAGCTTTTCAGTCAGAGGGACAAGAGCCTTGAGTCAGTTGGTCAGCGCTCAGACCCTACCCTGAGTCCACACCTTCCACAAAGCCCATCCCCTTTCTATCGAGACAGGCTCTGTGAGGAATCCAGAACTCACCAGTTCAGATTCCAACAGGTGTGCCTGTCCCTCCGGCCCCCTTCCCTACAGTAGACAGGGAGGTGGTGAGTATGCCAGCTTGCAGGGGTCCTGGGCTGGCGCGTTGGCTCAGGTAGTAAAACACTTGCCATGCAAGCATGAGCACCTGAGTTTGGGTCCCCAGAACCTATGCAGAAGTTAGATGTGGTGCGGCGTGCCTATAAACCCAGTGCTTGGGAGGCAGACGGAAGGGCAGACAGATCACCAGGGCAAGCTGGCTAGCTAGACCTTGTTGCTTGCAAAGGTAAGGGCTGCTATCTGAGGTTGTCCTCTGACCTACACACACATGCACACGTGCCACACACGTGGGGGGTGGCGCACTGTCTAGAGATCAGTTGAAGGTCATAGCCCCTCTTGAAGCAGCTGGTATAGCTCTCAGGCTTCATCCTGAGTGTGGGGCAGTCATTAAGTATAAGACAGTACTCGGCACTGGGGGTCTGAGCTTCTTGAAGTTGGAAAGGGCAGGCAAGGTTCTTCTGTCCTCAAGAGCCTAAGCCAAGAGCTGCCTTCCCCACAGGCCCCAGCCCGGCCTGCTTTCTAGGTGCTCGGCAGAGCAGCCGGGGAGGCTTCAGGTTTCCTTTACAGGCTCTGGAGCTGGGAAGTCTACGAGAGGGAAAGAGCAGAGAGTTGAATGTAGAGCCGGATGTTGCAGCTTCACAGACTCCTCATGGCAGGACTAAAGACCAGTTCCAAAGTCACAAACCATCTCACTGAAGAGCAGGTGCTGTAAGACCAGGCTAAACAGGCACCAGCAGTCTACCCAAGCTCTTTTGAAAAACCCTACCAAAGAGAAGAGGACTTGGCAGATTAGGATTTGAATCACTGATAAGGTTTGGTTGTGTTTTGCCTGGTTAGGCTCACCGACAGTCTGACTCCTTAGCAGGGATCTAGTTGACCAGTTTCCAGCCACCCTGAGCAGAGCCACGCTGGCCACAGCCTACACAGGCCAGCAGTGCCATCTGGCGGGAACATCAGGCAGCAGCAGGCAGTGAGTGCCTCACTGTCAGAATTAGAAGAATAACGTTACGTCTGGGTGCAGTAGAGTGAGCCCCTTCCCCTGCTCGCCAGCCATGCTAATTACTGTTCAGATGCCTCGAGAATTATTAACACCAGTAAATGAACACCAGGCCAGGAAGATACTTCAAGAATTGAAAATGGCAAGAAAGGGTTCCTTTTCCATCCATTTGCTGGGAAACTTATTTGAAAGAGCCCAGGTGGGAATATATTTTCTGTACACACTGAGAGCACAGACCACAGGTCTGTAGCAAACCTGAATTCGCTCCCAGGTTGTCACAAATGATCTGTGCTTGCATGAGGAGAATGGGCTGGGAGCGCACATTCCACAAGAACCACCCACACACCCTGAGCAGTGACTTTCGGCGGCAGAACAGCCGCCTGCCCCTGCTCGAGTTGTGCTCTAGCCCGGCTTCGAGCCCTTCACTCTGCCCCAGGCCTAGCTCGGTTTAGCTGAAGCGGCTGGGGCCCCTTTCGCTGCTGCCTCGTGTGCGGCTGTTGTGTCTGCACGCTGGTGCCTGTGACGGCCCTCCCAGCACCACCGGAGCCTTTCCTGGATGGTGCCCCATGCGCCTGGCCACGGGCACTCTAAGAGACAGTCAGACACTGTTTCCTGCAGGGTGGCAGAGCTGGTGGCTCGATGGTGACAACTTCTCCCTGTTTCCTCCTAGCACTTTTCCCCAGAGCCAGACTGGCACCCGCTGTTCACAGGGAAGGCAGGGCAAGCACCACCACCAGAGAGCTAGGCATCTCAGCAAGCTTCTAACCTGGTTGATGGACACTCCAAGTAGACTGAGGCTGGGAGGGTTGCCTCAAGCCCGGGCTGTGGGTTTTATAACGTCTGTTGATTTAAGACCATCCTTTTCTTACTGTGGCAAGCCTTCTGTCCCACTTGTATGCCCAGAGGACAAGGAGAAGCAGTTGAGCTGGTCATGTGTGGCGGTGGAAACACAAGGCGGCACGTATGGGGAAGGGTGGGTGCATGGTCGTTGTCATCGTAACAGCTGACATCTAGGGACCGTTGTCATGTGCCGAGCCATGTGCACTCACGCGTCCAGGCGGGCATCTGGTGCAGGAAGCGCATGTTGCCAGCTCACGTGGCCTGTGAAAAGCTCAGCTGCAGGAAGGTCAGCAGCTGGCCACTGCCAGAACTGAGACCATCTGATGGCAGAGCCACACCTGCTGGTGATGTTTGCCTCCTGTCCTCCATGCGAGCCTGCCCTTAACTCCTTCTGGTACTTTCTTTCTTCTTCTTCTTTTCTTTTCTTTTTTTTTTTTATTTTTTTTTTTTTGAGGTAGGGTCTCACTCTAATGTCACTAACAGCCATATGGGTGACATAAAAACTCTAGTGAACTTGCTTTTTTAGGCTCATTGTAGCCCAAGCTGCCAGTCTTACTGTGGTACCAGGACAGCAGCCATCCCCAAAGTTTCTTCATTGTTTGCTGCATGTAGCAAGACAGGCCGGTGGCTCTTCCAGCGGCTGCAGCCCTTGGGAGATTTCAGCTGTAACAGAGCACTGTGGCAGCTCGGCCCCTTTGAGATGGCTCATTCTTTCCTCCTTCATGGCACAAGGGGCACGTTTCAGCAGACTGACTCCTGCTAGATCCAAATCCTGTAATTACGTCACACACATAATACAGAGAAATCCAGCCCAGTTCTCCACTCTGCAGATACTCAATAAACCCAGGGAACACAGGGGCCTCCTGTGATGCTTCATAAGACTGGAAGTTTCTTCATCTCATGAAGTAAGAGAACTTGCTGTGTGTGTTGGGGGGGGGGGGTCCAGCGTTTGTGCTAAACTGCTTAGGATACAACCTGTCTCTGCAGGTTCTAAATACCGAGGCTGGCTATAGCCACGTGCAGCCAGGACAGCGCCTTCCCCCACCGCTCTCCCAGCAGCCGCTCTTCGCAGCTGTGCTGGAGGAGCGCTGCCCTTCAGCACACCTGTGCCCTCCCTCGCAAACCACGTCTCGCTGGCTGGGCGACCTTGTCCTTGTCTCCTGTCCTCGCCCTGCTTCCTTGTGTCTGCAGAATGTGTCCCGAGGCCTCCTACTTGTTGTCAACACAAAACGCGTTCAATGTGAGCTTAACATCCCCATATCCAGAGAAATAAGGGAGGGAGTGCCATCGTGTTGAAAGCTCAGGTTTCAGTGACATAGCACATCGGGACTTGTCTCCTTTCCTCAATGAACACGTTTATCTTGGGTCTGTGTTCTGTCCCTCCGTACTGCGGACAGTCTGGGGGGTTCCATATGAGCTAAATAAATGTCAGGTTACATTTACAATACTTGAGCTACAGGACCAGAAGTTTGCATTGGTTGTGAGTCTTAGAAATTAACAGAAACAAGGACCCTGTGGAGATTCTAGAATGGGAAACTTGGGTGGATATGGCAGGGAATTCGCCCCACCCTGAAGCTGCTCACACCCCACTTCTGAGAGGCCTGTCCCTTAGCACAGTCTTAGTAGATGGGGGCTTGCCCCAGTGGACTGTTTGAAGATTAGGCAGGTAAAAGCTTGAGTGCTAATAGGTGGCTCACTTGTTTACAGCTCTCCCTTTCCCCTCTCACACTCACCTGGACTCACCTCAGAAGCAGCCCCTGAGCCTCAGCCTGGTTGTTAGCAGAAGGAATCGGCCAACTTCTTCCTCATTGCAGAATGCCTGTGTTCACCTAACACCAATCATCCGCATGTCTCCTTTCCTCCCTTGCTCCCCATTATGAATCACTTTGTTAAAGCCACCTTTTCCCTTCCTATTTTTCAGCCCACCGAAACCGACAGTGTTCATTTCTGGTGTCATTGCCCGGGTAAGTGTGGACTCCCTCTCTCTAAGCGTCACCCATCACCTCCCCGTGGCTCCTCTCCCCCTTCTCCTGTGTCTCCTCTCTCCCCCCATGCCATCTCCTCCCCCATGTCTCTCCTCTTCTCCTCCCTGTGTCTCCTCTCCTCCCCGTGTCTCCTCTCCCCTCACCACGTCTCCTCTTCTCCCACTGCCTGCTCTGGCAGCAGCATGGCTCGTGATCGGAGCCTCTGACGTCACGGGGGATCATGCCTCTGGTTAGGAATAGGCCCACAGTAGAACTCCTGCTTTTGTCACACTCATTTAGTGGGGCTTCTCTGCAAACTATATTCCTGAAGTTTAAATTCCCTAACTTGAAAATATTGCCCATTTTTCAGTGATGAAAAAAAATCAACACAAGAAGTATAGATCGTGGCACATGAGAGTTGAAGCACCACAAGGTTTTGGTGGTGTGCAGCTACACCCTTCCATTTGTGTGCTGTCAATGGCTGCTTTTGTTTGCTGACCCTGGACTAAGGCCATATTCTTGCCACACATTTTAGTTTGCAGAGTTGCTCTTCTGTTGAGATCCACTTTAACTGTAGACCTCTCACAAACAAAGCCCACACGGATGCAATACGTGCTCTGCTGCTCTGGGACATTTAGGTCCTATGTTCAAGGAAGGCTCTGTTGTTGGGGACAGCTCTGCTGATGGAGCTGCCATAGCCGTCCAGTGCCCCAGAGCCCATGGTGACAGGTCTACTACACAGGAGCTTATTAAATGTCTGCACTGGTCTAAGCTCCCTCCTTGGTGCTTAGCTCTACCTGCCCGTCCCTGGAACCCAGCCAAGCACCTTCTCCAGGACTGGGCCAAGTGGCATCTGGTCCATACTCCTATTTCATCCTGCCTCACCCCTCACCTCCCACAGTAGCCAGGCCCACTGCCAGCTGCGGTGGCAAATGCCAACTTGAGACCTTGCATTGCCTCCATTTCATATGATCACAAGAGCAGATCTAACAGGAGAGTGCTGCCCATTCCCAGCTCAGTGCCAAGGGAACCACGGGGCAGACCCTGCAGGCATTCTCACCATGCTCTGGCACATGGACTCACACCACCCTCAACTCGTGGCTCTGGAGTCTAGGCCTCCTTATAGCCGCAGGGCCGACCAGCCGCAGGAGATGGGCTTCTCTGTGGACTGGGCCACCGCCCCTCCACCAGCTTCCCAGTCCTCACGTCCTCCAGGAAATTGGCTTGGGGTAGTTCCCTCCCTTCCCTCCACTGGTTCATTGTTAACCAGCTTGTGCATCTGTGTCTCCTCACAGGGTGACAAAGACTTTCCCCCGGCAGCCGCGCAGGTGGCTCACCAGAAGCCACATGCCTCCATGGACAAACATGCCTCCCCAAGAACCCAGCACATCCAACAGCCTCGCAAGTGAACCAAGACACCCAGATCCCCTCACCCTTAGCAGCAGTGCCCCAACTCGGATGCTTCCCTGACCAAAAGAACTGGCATGTTCTGCAAAATACTGCTCAGTGGAGAAACCAAAGACAAAGCAAAGTGCTGTCTTTTCTCCTAAACTTCCGTATTTAAAGTAGAAAAGACTCAAACCCCAAACTTTGTTTCTGGGAGTCCTGATTGAGCATCTTAAAGCTCATTGCCTTCTTCCCCCCAGAAGTTCCATTAGAGGAACTTGACAAGCCCTGAGTAAAAGGAAGTCCTTCACACTGTACCTTTAGTTTTCTCTCAGCTGTCACCAAAGTCCTTGCCTGTGGCCTTAACACAAGGCCACAAATTTGGGAGATGTGGTTAGGTTAGGGAAGCTGCTGGTCCTTCACATTTGTAGCAATTGGACAGTCCCAGTGCCTGCAGCACAGGAGGAAGGGGGACCCAAGGTGGCCGTGCAGAGCAGGGGTGGCTCGAGCAGGCCAGGGATGGGCGTTTCCCTCCTCACTGTGACAAGTGAGCTCAGCTCCAGGGACAAAGCATGAGCTTTGCAGGGCCTTCCTCTCCAGGAACCATGGATCTGGAAACCAAGGGGGTCGTGCCTCTCTCAACCTAGGGGCCAGCAGGTTCCCGGGAGAGCCAGAAACCCTGTTTTCAAGTACTCATCTCTAGAGCTGCTTTTGCATTCTGGAAGTGACTACTGACCAGGGTGGAGGACTGAGATTGTTTGGGGCTGAAAGCACGACAAGACAGGACCTGTGCCTTGCCTCCCCAGGGGCCCGAAATGTTCACTGCACTTGGCTAGGAAGAGCTGCTTGTGGGTTAGTGCTCCTAGCATTCCCCTGCTACCCGCTGGGCCCATCTCCACCTGAGCGTGCCAGTTCAACTTCTGAATGCACCTCTGCCCTAGCTTACCCTACCCTGTGTGTTTGAGGCCACTGCATGCCTTTTCTGAAAAGCCAAAGCTACTTTAGAACCTTCTGGGGTGCTGCTTATGGAGAGGTTGCCCATCCTCACGCTTGCCCACAGTGGTGTCTGCTGCAGGACAGTGGTGCTGTGAGCAGCGTCCACCCCCAGCCATCCGGGTACCTGCTCCAGGCCTGTGAGCCAGCTTGCTTAGGAGGATAGGCCTCCTCACAGTTCATAGACCACGCTAGGAGCCCAGCAAATGCATTCACAGGAAGTAAGTCCATAGATCTCGGGGCCCGCGTTGTTAGTCTCATATTTCTTTCATTGAAACATTAGTATGAACTAAGAAGAGTGGCTTTGGAAACCCAGGCTTGCAGCCTCACTGCCCATTTTATGAAACCAAGTGCAGGAAAGGACCTTGGCAACAGGCAGCTCCAGGTCCACTTGTGCCGGCCATGCACTGCAGAAATCAAGCACCTGCCGTCCCTCTTGTCTGGAACCAGAGCCGCTCCTGAGGTGGCGCGGGCCGCATGCTCTCAGCTAGCTTGGTCGCGCTCTGGGCTCCAGAGCACTGCACGCAGACTGGGCCCCTGGTGTTTCTGAATCGTTGGCTTCAAGAATAATGGTGATTATAATAAAGCTTCTGCGCTTACATCAGGCTTGCTTTTCTTACGTTTCAGAACTTTTCTTTTACATCTTTCTTGAGCCACCAGATGGTTTCAGTGGAAATTTGACATGCCTTTGCAATGGATATCTTCAGCAATCACTTTCTATACCCAGAGGTGAACTGTTGGGCCCCTAGTAACTCAGGCACAATCATTACTGAAATTGTCAAGGAACAGGAAAGCTTAGTATAGTTCATTTGAAATGGATTGTTTGGCTGTAGCCATTGGCCCTGTGCCAGGTGGGCTCTTTGAGAGCACAATTAAAAGAGAATTAGTAGGAGCAAGCCCAGGAGTGGTAGTGCGCAGCCTTTGATAGGCAAGGCCCTCTCTTGGCGGGTGGAGGTCCAGAGTGCGGCGGCCTGAGGCTGAGCTGGGACCTGTGTGGGGCGGGCTCAGGCAGGCAGGCCGGCTGGCTCGGCAGTCCCAACAGTCCAGGCCTTAGCTCCGCCTGTGCGTGGAGGTGTGTCAGGTGTCCTGCCCCAGAGTGACGGCAGTGACAACATTCTTACCAGGAAGCTGGAAATGCCAGGCCCAGCAAACGGAGCAGGACTGCCCACTAAAGCTTCCACAGCGTAGCAGACAGCGCCATCATCTGCGTTGGTTTCCTGTAGCTGCCGTCCCAGGACTGCACCCTGGGTGACCAAGGCGACCGCAGGGTGCTGTCTCAGTTCCAGAGCAGCCTTAGAATGAAGGTGCTGGTGGGGCCACAGTAGGAGCGAAGCTCTAAGGGCCAAGATTCCTGCCGCAGCCCCGCTTACAGCAGCAAGAATGCGGCCTGCTGCTGAGCAGTTGCCCAGCTGTCTCCTGCCAGGCGTGTCTGTCCACGAGGGCAGCAGTCACTAGATCCCTGCCTGCACTAAACTAGCCGGCTTTTCTCAGTGATGTGACTTATCTGCAAGCAGCCTGAGGGAGGAAAGGTGTATTTTGGCGTCACGGCAGTGGGACTGCGTGCCATTCTGGGCACCTCACAGCAGTATGGAAGCAGAGAGTTCCACGGGAAGTGCATCCGCCAGCTCGGCCCCGTGTCCAAAAGGTTCCACCCAACACCCAAAAGGACCGCCACCTGGGGACCAGGGATTCACCCACAGGCGCCTGTCCCTGCCTTCTCACATCGAACCCCCACCGGTGCCCCTTCAAATCCAGCCTGCCTCATCGCTACCCTCTTCTGTAGTGTAGGGCCTGCATTTGCAGTTGGGTCACATCTACAAGTACTGCAAGGTAGGACCTAGACATTTTTGTTGCGTGTGGGGTGCCACTATTCAACATGGGCAAATCCCAAAGGCCAAAAATTCCCCAAGCTCACGCAGTTTGATTAGTTGCTGACAATGACTTTTAAAAAGTCATGCTGAGATGAGATGCCATTCTCACAGCACAGTTCACAATCCAAAGCACACAGTCCAATTTTGTCTTTACGTAAACTCGGGTGCTGCCTAGACGCTGTGCGCACAGCGCCCCATGGAACGGTACCGCTCTGCACACCCAGTCCTCGTACTTCACACAGTGAGAGCGAAGCCCGGGCCCTTGGGGGTGGGAACAGCGTGGCGACCGCAGCCCTGGGGCAGGCGGGCGGGACAGCTGCAGGCTGGCAGGGGTAGGTTATTTTCCAAACAGCTGCCCCCACGGCCTAGGCGTTCTGCGGTTTTGCAAACTTCTTGACTTTGCAGCTGCTATGTTGGTTAAATGTTGCTCTTTAGAAACTCAGAAGTAAACTTTTCTCCCCAAGATAAAGCATCCTGCTGGCCTCTGCAGGATGGAAATGAAAACTCAGGCAATTGTGCAAGGCTCCCGGGAGCATCCTGGGCCGTTTGTTCTGGAGGAAGGAAGGAGTAGGAGACGGGGCTCGTGAAATTGGTCAGAGTCCTCCAGAGAGCTGGAGCCAGACGGATGAAAATAACGTGGTGTGGCCAACAATGAGCCACGTATACCACATCCTAAGTTACGAGTAGCCCAGTAAGATCAGCTGGGAACGTGGTAGCTGTCTTAGGTTGTGTAAGTATACATGACATTTGCAAATGACAGAAGTCTACTGATACTTCTCTCAGAGCATACCTCCATCCTGCCAAGGCCTGTAACCGCACACGTAAGCACTCACGCACACAGTCAGAAAATGGTTAGGTTTGGTCTCGTTTGGAGACGGCCTCACTGGCTGACCCTGGCTGGCTTCCGCTTGCCTCTCCTCCCCGTGCCGGGGCGTGAGTGTGAGCCCTTACCACCCGCGCCTGGAGGAAGAAACTTTTGAGAAAGAATTGGCTCTCTGGACTGGGAACGGCTCCGTGGGTAGAGTGCTGGCTTAGGGTGCGCACGACTACCCGACTCTGACCTCAAGCCTCAGAGCTGCGTCAGCTGGGCATGAAGGCACGTCCTTCCAGAACCAGGGAGGGCAGGCAGCAGGGCTCATCTCAGAACGAAAAGTTGGCTCCTGAGCTTATGGAAGCTGGCGCAGAGAAGACCCAGGGAGGGCTGAGGTGGCAGTGGCAGTGGGAGCCTGCTGCTGAGTACCCCAGCCCTCCCCGATAGCTGGGGGTGAGAGCCTTTGATTCTGTCAGGCTGGGAAGGGTTGGCCGAGGTTCAGCCTCATTGTGGAGGACGACATTTAGTCAGAGTATCTGGACACTGCCGCCAGCCAAGTGGGCACATACGTGAACCCACCCAAGGGCTCACGGCGCATGTCCTCTGGGCCTCAGCATCTTGGATCTGCTTTCTCCCAATCACACAATGTGGCTGCACATCTCAACATTCTCTCTAACATTTAACTTGCTCTACCAAACAGGCGTCCTAAAATTCAATTAAGGACATTCGTGACAAGAGAAAATTATTTTTCCCTTGTTCTCCCCTTTAGTCCTAAATATTATGATAAATTCAACTGCCATGCTTAAAAAATTCAATTTGTCAACTGGAAAAAAACCAACACAATTTGATATAATGAACTAATGTAATGTGGAGAATTTGGGACTCTACCCAGAAGCCCTAAATTAGCTTTTTGATTACATTTCAAAATTGTCATTCTGTAGTGCTGCTGGTCACTTAGAAGAGAGAGGCCAACATTTTTGTAGCATAAGCATAATGCTCGATTTCCCATGCAAAAAGTAAACCAGAAAACCGTGTGCGCCGCTCTCGGAGAGATCTTAAGGGTTTGGAATGTGGTAGAGTGTGCGGGGCTGTGGCTGTCACCTGGGAGATGCTGCTCCACCGCAGCGAGTCTGCGGACACTTGTGCCACAACGAGGAAGCTAGGGGCAGAGGCTGCTTGTATTATCTAGTGGGTAGAATCCAGGGACATTGTTGGACACCCTCTCATTGCAAAGGGCTGTCTCTGCCCAGAGAAGGATCCACCCAAGATCCCCAACACCAGACTGAACCCCTGTAGCCCTGCCTGTGGCTTGCAGGAATGTAACTGAACAGCCAGAGGCAGGTTCCTCTCAGTCCGGAGTCTCGCAAACGTGTAATTCATGTTCTCGTGACAAATGCAGGTTTTGTGGAGGCAGCTGGAGTAGGTCAAGCCTGGGTCTGTTCTTGGTCCCCAGAGCAGAACACAGCAAATTGCCATAATGTAGATTTTCTCCTGGATGCAAGAGAAAGTGTTAGGTAAAGCAAATCATGCTGCCCCAGCTACAGGGCGATGCTTGTTTCCCCGGTGCTGATGGGGACTCGAACACTGTCCTTGGCTCCCACACTCGCCGAGGGCAGGCAGGGGGAGCTCGTAGGCTTTTGGCTCAGCTCATGAAATTTTTTCAAAGAAAGGTCTAGAAACCTCTTTTCAAAATACTGCAGCCTGGTTTCCACAATGAACCCACACAGGTCCCAGGCTGATCCACCTCAGGGTCACCCGGACATGTGGCTGAAGAGGAAGATGAGCGTCTCGAGAAACTCGTGTACTTGAGGAAAGCCCGCCAGAGCAACCTCGGCCTCGGCTTTCTCTGAGACATATGAACAAAGGCCCATCTGCCCTAGACAGGGTGCTAATGACAGCCAAGGAAACAGTCCCACCCAAGTGTAGCTTGCTGAGCCAGAGAATTTGGGGCTTGCTTACTGGAGTGTGGTGAGGGAGTACTAAAGGTCCGTTGGTGGCTTGGGCAGCTGCAGCTCAGAAGAGCCCAGGCCGGCAGTGGTGGGGATGCATGGGCGCCACAGTCTGCAGGCAGCTTGTCGCAGTCAGGTCCACACTGCTGGCAGGAATCACCCAACCAAGAGCAGCTTGTGGGGGAAGAAAAGGTTTATTTTGGCTTATGGACTCGAGGGGAAGCTCCACGATAGCAGGGAAATCGATGTCATGAGCAGAGGGTGGACATCACCCCCTGGCCCACATAAGGTGCACTGTAGCAACAGGAGAGTGTGCCACACACTGGCAATGGGAAGCTGGCTATAACACCCGTAAGCCCGCCCCCAACAATACACTGCCTCCAGGAGGTGCTGATTTCCAAATCTCCATCAGCTGGGAGTCTAGCATTCAGAACACCTGAGTTTATGGAGGACACCTGCATCAAACCCCCCCCCCCCCACAGCTCCACAGAAGAGACGCCTCTCCTGCCAAGACTGTTTCCTGTTTATATCATCTTGGGGAGTGTGGTAGTCTGAATGTAAGTTTCCCCAATGACTCGGGTGTTTTATTAAAGCTTGTGTCCAGCTGCCTGGCTGGAGGAGGTGTCCCTGTGTGTGTATCTGATTTCCAGACTCAAGGAATGAAGAGTGGTCTGATATCTGCCTGGCTGTGCTGGCTTGTGGTGCTGGCTGTTGTTTGGTGGTATCTCTCTGCTTGGGGTTAAGAATAGAAGCCAGCTTTTCCTGCCATTGATGGAACTCCCCCTTGGATCTGTGAGCTGAAACAAACCCTTCTATAAACCGGTTTGGAAGTTCATCCCAGCAACATGGGGCTGTCTGCAACAGGGAGCTGGAAGCTTTTGGAAGTTCTGTAACTTTCTTCCGAGCTGGGTGAGCTCCCCGTTTCCCTCCAGGAGGGCATGTTTCAATCTTCAGCATATAGCTATGCAACAGAACTCGGGGAACCTGCTCATTTCTTATCCACACCCTCACACTGACTAAGGACGGAACCTCGTGAGCCCTGGGGCCAGGAAGATGTCCAAGGTGATGCTTCTGCCTCCAGCTACTAAGTGCACACAGATTGTATCACAGCGTGTACAAGGCAAGTTTCAGACACGAGACAAGACAAGCCGAACTTTCTCACCAGATTCTACCCTCCCTGCCAGTGATATCTTCACTTTCACCTGATGTGACCAACGAGCAGTAAAAGAAACCCAAATACCAGGCCTGGAGATGGCTCAGTAGTGGTTAAGGGCATTTGCTTGAAAAGCCTAATGGCCCCTGCTCAAATCCCCAGTATCCACATAAAGCCAGATGCAGAGCAGTTCACGTGTCTAGAGCTCATTTGCAGTGGCAAGAGACCCTGGTACATCCATACTCTCTTTGCCTGTCTTTCTCTCCCTGTCTCTCAAATGAAAAAGAAACCCATGTCCTGAGTCATGCTTCCTCTTAGACCTTAAATGTAGAAAAGAGCTCTACATAAAAGCAGTAATCAAAAATTAATAAGACCTGGGCTGGGGAAATGGCTTAGTGGTTAAGGTGGTTGCCTGTGAAACCAAAGGACACAAGTTCAATTCCCCAGGACCCACGTAAGCCATATGCACAAGGGGCACATGCATCTGGAGTTCATTTGCAGTGGCTAGAGGCCCTGGAGTGCCCACTCTCTCTCTCTCTCTCCCTCGCCCTGTCCCTGACCCTGTCTTCTATCTCTGTCTCTTTGCTTGAAAATAGATAAATAAAATTTAAAAATAAATACCTGAAGACAATCGGGTAAGCACAAGTTACATGTCTATAATGTATACTTGGAAATCACCTCAAAATGACTTTGAGTCATCTAAAGCCCAGAGAGGGGACTAAGCCTGTCAGGCCAGTTAAAATAACCGGTAAGTCCCTTCTTCTGTGTAACAGGCTAAAATATTTATTATCCTCATTGATGCTCTTGCCATATTAGAATGATTTCCCAAAAGTTATCCTAGAAAATGACAACCAAACCAGAAGACAATTATCACATCTCAGAGAGAACGCTGCATTAGTTCACTGAATGAGTGCTTTCTTCAAGGACGCGTAGATAACTTGCACACAATGAGATCATGATAAACAGGCACTTATTTACTTGTCCTTGGTCACACCACCTTCCTTAATCACAAGGTCATTAGAGCGGATGGGAGACTCTGCAGCTCAAGCACATCGTTGTCATCACCCTTGCCACTGCCACTATCGTCACCACCACCATCGTCATCACCAACTCCTCCGTAGCATCCTCATCTCCCCATGTTTGCCGAGCACTTCCTTGGTGGCAGAGGCGTTCCCAGCAGCCCTCTGCAGCATTTGGCACATGGGAAAGCTGAAGTCAAGGGAAGTAAACTCATGAACCTAACGTCAGAACTTAGATTGATCTGATACCAAGTTCTCTGCGTTCTTCCATGAATCTTTTGTTGTTGTTTTGGTCTTGTATTTGTTGGTTTACCTTGCTCTTTTGAGATGGGTTATCACTCTGGTCCAGGTTGGCCCTACACTTAAGTGATTTTAGTGTGTCAGCTTTCCAAGTGCTGGGATCACAGGGCTGCATCACTGTCACAGTCATGTTTGCATTGCTGGTAGAAATCACCCAACCAAGAGCAGCCTGTGGGAAAAAAGAGATTTATTTTGTCTTACAGCTTTGAGGGGAAGTTCCACAATGGCAGGGAAAATGACGACATGAGCCAGAGGGTGGACAATAGCAACAGGAGACTGTGCCAAACACTGGCAAGGGGGCACTGGCTAAAATATCCATAAGCCCAACCCCAACAATACACTGCCTTCAGGAGGCATTAGTTCCCAAATCTCCATCAGCTGGGAACCTAGCATTCAGAACACCTGAGTTTATGGGGACACCTGACTCAAACTGCCACAATCACCATGCCTGGGTATCCCTAACAGAACAGAGGTTGAATGCTGTGGACACTTCTCAGCATCCCTAGTCATTGGGACCTTGGACAGGAACTTTCCGTCTCTGTCTCTGTTTGCCCACCTATAAAATGGGACTGATAATGGTCTCCGTCACAGTGGTGTGACTTACTTGGCTATAGTATGCATATGAGATGCTTTTAAATTTTGGCCATCATTAGGTTTTCTGTTAGATGCAGTTGGCCTTAATTGCACTGGGTGCAGATGCGCATTGAGGGTGTTTTCTCTTAACTGCAAGAGGAGACACCATTCCCTCCCTGCTCCCTTTCAGCAGTTCATCTGTTAGACCCTGAGCACAGAGTGTTGGAGGCCATTTGCAGGAAGCAGCATGCTCCGCTGGCGGTCCAAGGTTGCCGAGCTGGCCTGCCAGGTTTGTACAACAGAGGGTTTTCAAGGTATATGAGAGAGAGGAGAAAGAACACATCTCAAGCCCAAGGGTCAGGAGCGGGGCACCAGCGTTGGCGCCCGCAGGGACGGAGCTGTCTCGTCCTCCCAAGTCTCTCACTGGGGCTGAAGCAGACTCCCGGCCGGCCCTCCTTGTTCACTTTGTCCTCTACTCTTTTCTCACATCCTGACCTCCGGATATGACCAGGCTCCGCGCCAGGCATCCTGCGGAATCAGGGGGCCTGCTGGGATTTCTTTCTCCTTCATCCCAGACCTATTTGCATAGGAAAGAACTGGACCTTGCCAGAAAAGAAGTCCGTTTTGCTTAGTGCTAGGCACTAATCTACATCACCCCTGCTAGAAGCTTTTGTGGACAGCAGGAGCTTGCCACATCAGATAGTCTCAGAGTGGCAGTGGCCATGCCAAGAAGACCAACCTTACAGGAGTTTGCGTTACACAGTCGGCTGTCATGGAGACCGAGTGCCATCATGTGTGCAGACAGTCTGTCATCAGTCCTCACCCTGGAGCTCTGGTCAGCTGCCGCGCCTGCTGCCACACACTGGTGACCGGAAGGAGCTAGCCCTCAGGACAATGGGAACCTTGCAGACTGCTCCGAGCACCTCCACCTCTGGATGGTTTGTCTCGCACCCTTCTCTGCGGTGTACGGCTCCCACTGAGCTTCCTGGGCCCGTCCAGGGAGTTTGCGTATGTGTGTGTGTTCATGTATATGTGTGTGCGTGCAAGTGCACATGCATGCACATATGGACATGGAGTCACTGCTTATGTGTCGTTCTTCAAGAGTGCCATCCACTTGTTGTTTTTAATCTTTTCAAGACTGGTCTCTCACTGACCTTGAGCTCGCTTGCTGAGCTGAGCGGACTGGTCCATAATACTGAATCCGGCGGGGTTATGGATCACAAATGCAGTCATGGGACAAGGCCCAGGCCACCTTTGCACTGGCCGAAAGGCAGGCATGGTCGGAAGCAGCCCACCAGGACCAGATTGCTCCCAGGACAGAGGCCAACCGGGTCTGGCTTGAGTCTTCCCAGGGACGGGCGGCGGGAGCTCATGGAGATGGCCTAGAACTCCAGAAGGCCTCCCTCCCTGTGGGCCGCAGCACCTGCGCTGCTTGCCAACAAATTCATGGCAGGGTCTGGAGAGGTGCATGAAAGCAGGCAAGGTGGGAACGGTCAAGGTGAGGGTGCAGAGCCTGCTTAGAGTGGCCTCAGCCGATTTCTGACCAGGACTCACCAACAAGGCTAGAATCTCACAGGGAGACTGTGACGGGGACTGGGCACCAGTCTGCGGGCCTCCAGAGTCTTTCCTCACTCGGCGTAGAGAATGCATGGTATCATTGGCCTAACTAGGCAATCCAAGCATTTTCTTCCCCACACGCTTCTCTGGGAGACTCAGCCTGGCTCAGCTGGCTGTTCTCTGCATTGTATCTGGGAGCGGACTTAGATGGCTTCCATCGCTGTTTGACATCCCCCAGCCGAGGCCCATGTTGATGGTAAAGCCAAAAGACTTTTTTTAGTTTTATTTATTTATTATAGACAGAGGGAAAGAAAGAATGGGCGTGCTGGGCTTCTAGCCACTGCAAATGAACTCCAGACACATGTGCCACCTTGTGCTTTTTTGGGACCTGGAGAATCAAACCTGGGTCCTTAGCCTTCGCAGGCAAGCACCTTAACTGCTAAGCAATCTCTCCAGCCCAACATTTTAAAAATATAATTAATATAATATAATATACTTGTTACAGTCAGGTTCACATTGCTGGCAGGAATCACCCAATCAAAAGCAGCTTGTAGGGAAAAGAAAGAGGTTTATTTTGGCTTGCAAACTTGAGGTATGACGGCATGAGCAGAGGTTGGACGTCACCCCTGACAAACATAAGGAGGACACAGCAACAGGAGAGTGGGCCAAACACTGGCAAGGGGAAACTGGCTATGATAGCCATAAGCCCACCCCAACAATACACTCACTACCTCCAAGAGGCTTTAATTCCTACATCTCCATCAGCTGGGAACCTAGCATTCAGAACACCTAAGTTTACGGAAGACACCTGAATCAAAATGCCACACTGATTTTTTTATTTCTATTTTATTTATTTAGTTGAGATGGAGGAAGAGGCAGCGAGAGAGAGAAAGAGAGAGAGGGAGGGAGAGAGGAAAAAATGGGCATGCCAGGGCCTCCAGCCACTGCAAATGAATTCTAGACAAACGCATGTGTCTTGGCTTATGTAGGTCCTAGTAACTGAACCTGGGTCCTTTGGCTTTGCAGGTAAGTGCCTTAGCCACTACACCATGTCTCCTGCCCCCAAAAGACATTTCTATGGTATAACCATTCAGTTTCACTCCCCTCTTGTCTCTGTGGACAAGGCTCCTGGCTGGCAACCGTCCTTATCACAGGATCAGCCACAGAGCCCATTTATCCCTCGGGATAACTTCAAACACTCACCCCCTCTTCTGGAAACCAGGGGAGCCATATAATTAATTTTTAAGGCAGGGTTTCATATAGCCCAGACTGGTGTCAAACAAGGCTGGCCTTGAACGTCTTATTCTCCAACTCCATCTCTCAAGCACTGGGATTACAGACGTGTACTGCCACCCCCAGTGCATCTGGTGTTGGATCAGGTCAAGAGTCTTGCTTGGGAGGTTAGCCCTTGACCCGATGAGCTCCACCCCAGCCCAGTTCTTCTTGATCCAACCAGACCTGTGCCCGGTCCCTGGTTGCTAACTTGTCCCCACGTGGTCAAGTGTGGCCCGTTATCTGCTTTCACCTATCCAGAGTCTGGCGCTTGGCCACCCCCAGGACCCAGGGTGGGATCCGCTTGCTCGACCTCACCGATGGTGAGAGGCGACCGCAGTAGTGATGGCAGAAGGATATGCAGCTAGCAGGATGGAGGCACGAGAGGCCTCCCAAGCTCCGAGGTTCTGGGGCTGTGGTGTGCAGTCCTGACCCCGGATACCTGTGGGTGTGGCGCATGTGGAAACTGATCACTGCATGTAGTCAGGTTAAGCGGAGAGGACATCCCTTAGTGCAGCCGTGACCCCGCTGAGGAGGGCCCCGGGGTACAGGGAGCTGGGGCACGGGGATGAAAGAGTGTCACCTGTTATGCATACACAGTATGTATAACAAAAAAAGGAGGGGGTCATACTAGCAGGGTGGCGCTGAGCCCGGGTCTGGTAGCCTCATAAACAGAAACACTGAGGCTTAGACACAGAGAAGGAAGAAGGCTGGGTGGTCACAGAGATGGGTCCCGACTGCAGACCCCGGGCACCAGCAGCTGCCCCAGCCGGGGAGGGGCCTCCCGCAGGCGTGGGGGTCGCGGTCCTCCCGAGGCGTGACTTTGAACGCCTGCCCCGCAGAACTGCAGCAGAGCCCCTTTCTGCTGTCTTAAGCCCTTGCAGGTCGTGAGAACTGCTCGCGCAGCCAGAGGGTCTGAACACGTGGCTGGCAGTGCCCGGAGGCGCTCCCGAAGGGCTGGTCCTGTGGGAAGACTGAATCCGGGCGCAGAGGAACGTCCCCCAGGGTCTCAAGGGCCCGGGCCCTCAACCTGGCAGGGGCGGGGGCAGCGTCAGCACGAGGGGTGCTGGCGGCTCTCACTGCCCATGCGCCCCGGAGGAGGCACGTAGTGCCCACCGTGGTCGCGCAGGGCTGTGGGTGGCTCCGAGGAGGGGGCGGGCTGCTCCGGTCCCAGACCTGTGCACCCCAAGTTTTGGGTCCTTGTCCAAGTTGGCGAAGAATCGAAAAGAGAATCCGAGGAGGGCGAATGATGAACTATGAACAGTTAGGGTCCTCGGGGCGTCTGTGAGCTCGGAAGGGCCTCCCCTCCGGCTCTGGAGAAGACCAGGGCAGGTGGCAGGTCACACGCAGCGAGCAGGATCCGAAGCCAGCTTCGCGCGGAAATGCCCAGGCCAGGGAAATCCCTCCCTTCCGCACAGAGACCGCCCGGAGGAAGAGGGCCCAGCGCCCACTCAGGACGAGCCCCAGCTGCAGAGCGGGGCGTGCAAGGGAGTGACCTGATTGGTTTGGGGGGCTCCCGACGCTGCCTTGGAGGAGCCAGCCCCCAGGTGGGCTGAGCCCAGGAATACGTGAAGAAGAGGCAGGGAGTATGTTTGGAATGGGGCAGCATCCCACGCAGTTTCTAGGGCTGCCAAGGTGGGCGAGTGTAACTCCTTGGGCCTCTGGCTTGGGCTGACTGGTTATAAAAAAAAAAACACAAAAAACCACAACTACCTTGCTCCTATTCTGTCTCGCTAGCAAGCCTCCTGGTTGGGCAAGAACTCATGAAAAGGAGAGAGCACCTCTTTGCAGCTGGATTCTTTTTTCTGTTTGTGTGTGTGCATGGGCACATTGCTGCAAATAAAGGCTAGACACGTGTCACTTTGCTTGTGGCTCAACCTACATGCTAGGGAAATAAACCTGGGCTGTCAGGCTTTGCAAGTACCTTTATTTTTGAAAAAAGTATTTTATATGCTTATTTGCAAACACAGAGGGAAAGAGAGAGAGAGAGTGGGTATGCTAGGACCTCCAGCCACTGCAAATGAACTCCAGGTGCATGTGTCACTTTGTGCATCTGGCTTTACATGGGTACTCAGGACTCGAACCTGGATCATTTGGCTTTGCCTTAACCACTAAGCCATCTCTCCTGCCCTGCAAGTACCTTTAACTGGTGAGCCATCTCTCCAGCTCTAATTTTCTTTTTTTAATTAACATTTTTTTCTTGTTTTTCAGATAACCTGCTGAGGGCCTGGAGAAATGGCCAGGTGGTAAAGTGCTTCCATGAAGTATTGGGACTGGGATTCCGAGCCCCAGCCCCCACTTAGTGATGGCTGAGTGTGGCAGCTTGCTTATCTGCAGTGATTAGGGAGTAGAGGCAGAGAGAGGAGAACCCTGTCTGGCTAACTGGCTCACTAGAAGAGCTGAAATGATGAGTGAGGGAACATGTCACAGTAAATAAGGAGGACAGGCTGGGAAAATGACCCAGCAGTTTGCAGGCACTAGCTTGCAAAGCCTGCCACGCTGGCTCAATTCTCAGAGCCACCCAAGTAAGCCAGGTGCACAAAGTGGCGCAAGGGGCTGGAGAGACAGCTCAGCAGTTTAGGCGCATACCTGCAAAGCCTAAGGACCCAGGTTCAATTCCCCAGTACCCACATAAAGCCAGATGCACAAGGTGGCACATGCATCTGGAATTCATTGCAGTGGCCGGAGGCCCTGGTGCACCCATTCTTTTGCTCTCTTCCTCTTTGTCTCTGAAATGAATGAATAAATAAGAATATATTTTTTAAGTAATGCAAGGTTCTGTGCATTCATTTGCAATGACAAGAGGCCCTGGCGTGCGCACGCCCACACACACACACACACCCCACACACACGTGGAGCGCAATTGAGGAAGACTCCCAACGTCACCCTTTAATGTTCACATGCATGTGCACGTATGTTGCTTGCCCACACATACAGACACGTGTACACCACACACGTAAAATATAAATAGCACCTCAAAGTGGATTTAAGTTAGACTGAGGGCCAAGAGAATGTTTTATTGTTTGTTAAGGCAGTAGGAAGTTTGGGCAGCATAAAATAGCAAGATGCAGCTGATGGGGGCATGGTAGCAGCAGGCAGTTCTTCCAGGCAGGACCCTCTGCCCGCTCCCCATAAGTGCCAGGGACTGACCTGGCCAATCCTACAGTAGGGGCCGTGCCCCCTCCTGGCCCTGAGCCCATAGGTGGCTGCCAGCTGACCAGCTATGGGTGCAATGTGCATGTGAAAGTTGTCCGAGGACTGGAAGTTTCTGGGCCACCTTTCACGTCCAAGGCAGGAAAGCAGCCCAACTCTCATCAAGGGAGACAGAGTGTGACCTGCCAGGAGTCTGTGGCCACAGGGACAGGAGGCAGTGTGCTCTGCACGGCAGGCAGCTCCTCACGTCTCCCCGTGAACTCCGGCTGCTCCTGAGGCAGCGGACAGAGGAGCCCCTGGAGAGTGCTGGCTGTCTCCCCACTCTGTCGCTGTCACCCGGCGCTTCCTCGTGCCTCGGCGCTTCCTGCCACGTCAGGACGAACAAGACCTTTCTTCACAGCAACTTGCCTCATTTTTCATAGCCCAATTCTCAACCTTCTTTTGTTTTTTTGGTCACGGAGTCCATCCTTTGTGCATGACCTTCCCATGCAGTAAATCCCCCAGCAAATGCACGAACAGGTCTCTCTCTCACAAAGAAAAGTGCTGATAACCTCCAATAGCGACGCTGAGAACAAAATTTCATTTCCCATTCAGGTCCTTCCTTAGTAATGACGTGAAACTTTGATTTTTAAAAGATACGTTGGACTTTGCGTTCCCTAAATTCAAAGTAAAATTTCCAAAGCATGTAAGCATAGATGTTCCTGTTTTGAGGAAGTTGCTTACAAAGCCTACTGGCTGGGGCTCAGTTCCCCAGAACCCAGAAGAAACAATTACAGCTGTCTGCAGTGGCGCCAATACCAACACGCACACGCAAATAAGTGAATGAACAAGGAACGTCAATGATGAACTGTAAAGCTGAGAAAATTGTTGAGCTTAAAAAATGACTTTAAATTAAACAAAAATCATTGATGTGAGGTAAAAGACCCTAAAGAAACATATCATGTAAAAGAAAAATAAGATTTGAGGGCTGGAGGGATGGCTTAGCAGCTAAGGCGCTGCCTACAAAGCCAAAGGACCCAGGTTCGGTTCCCCAGTACCCATGTTAGCCAGATGCACAAGGTGGTGCATATGTCTGGAGTTCGTTTGTAGGGGCTGGAGGCCCTGGCATGCCCATTCGCTCTCAACCTCTCCTTCCCTCCCTTCCTCTTTCTCTATCAAATAAATAAATAATAAATAAATTTTTAAAAAACAATGAGATATTTGATTAAATCATAAGTTTAAATTCATGTACAAAAATATCCTAAGTGACTCAGTGGGAGAAAAACAACCTTCAAGAGACATGAAAGAACTACCATCCATAGTAAGGAATACACCCTTACAAATCAGCAAAGATGACACTAAAATTAAAGCATAAAACCTATTAAAAACAAATGTAAATAATAACTTCACTAAATGGGAAATAATAAGTTTAAAAAACACAACGTAAATGCACCACCTCAGCAGTGATGGGGCAAATGAAAAGAGGATGACGTGGTGATTGAACCGCTGGGTTCGCAAGTCATAGTGCGTCTGATAATTAGCCCGTGATGCTGCAGGTGGGGGCAACCTTTCGTCCCTGCTTGTGGCGAGTGTGAGGCAGGACCCCTGGGAAGGGCTCCATGGTGGTGAGCACTGAAAGCAGCAGACACATCCTTATCTTAAGAACACTCATTTGTGCAGACAGCAGGACGGGGAACGCCTACCTGCCAGTCCTGAAACCTGAGAGCATGTTGCGCCCATCAATGTGGAAATGTCTAAATGCGCTAAGGTTCAACTCCACTAAGGAGTTCTATACATCAGAGAGCATGAAGAGAGTTTAAAATGCTTCCTGTAAAACAGAGGAAATAAACTTGCCTGGCAAATGGGATCTTGTTGAATAATATTGCTGTTGTGGTTTGAATATAAGAAGCAGAGTCCCTAGGCTCATGTGCTAGACCGCCTGGCCCCTCCCTACTGGTGTGCTGCGGGGTATTGGGGAGCCTTTAGGAGGTGGAGTCTCGCCAGAGGAAGTGAGTCACTGGGGTGGGAATTGAGCCTGTCCCACTTCCTGTTCACCCCCTGCTTCCCAACTACTGACCCGGCACTTCCTGCTCCTGCCACCAAGCCTGTCCTGCCACAACCTTCCCTCTGAAACTGCACATAAATCCTTCCTTAAATTGATTCGGATCAGGTATTTATTCATAGCAACGAGAAAGTAACTGATATGAAAGGGAGAACACATTGAAAACACACCCTAGGGGCTGGAGAGACGGCTTAGCAATTAAGGCGCTTGCCTGCAAAGCCGAAGGACCCAGGCTGCATTCCCCAGCACCCACATAAGCCAGATGCACAAGATAGCTCATGGGTCTGGAGTTCATGTGCAATGACTAGAGGTCCTGGTGTGCCCATTCTTTCTCTCAAAAAAAAATTTTTAAGTCAGCTGTGTTGGCGCAGGCCTTTAATCTCAGCACTTGGGAGGCAGAGGTAGGAGGATCACTGAGAAGCCACCCTAAGACTACATAGTTAATTCCAGGTCAGCCTGGACCAGAGTGAGACCCTACCTGGAAAAACAAAAACAAACAAAAAAACCAAAAAAAGAATAAAAAGCATATTCTAGGGTACATACACAACTATTCTGAGGGGCAGCCCTGAAGAGAGGTCTCTTTTCACTCGAGACCTTTTCACAGTACCTCCCCCAACATGTTTGTGTATTACTTCTTTAACTGTTAAATTTTAAATTGTTTAAAAAGCTCCTCAAAGACATATGTTAAGCAACCCCACCCCCCCCCCCAGAAGGGAAGGGCAAGGCATACAATGTGCCACACAGGTAAAGGAATCCGCACAAGAGCAAGAGGAGACTTGGTATCTGTAGGTGTTCAGCAGTGCTTAGACACACCCTATTACTGAGAGGACCCCTTCCCTGAAGAGGGGGGGTTGTGAAGTTATGTAACCACTGTGGTGTCTGAGAAATAGTCACAGGTAACTCACTAATTAAAAACCCTCATCACTGGGGCTGAGGAAATGGCTCAGCGCTAAAGGCACTTTCTTGTGGGCCCTACTGGCCAGGGGTTCAATTCCTCATAGAGCCAGATGCACAAAGTGGCAGGTGTCTAGAAGTCATTTGCAGCAAGGGGCCCTGGCATGCCTACTCTCCTTTTCTCTCTAATAACACATACTTTTAAAAACCCTTACCATTAAATAATTAGGTGGAAGTGTGTAAAAATAAGAAAGGGCTACAATTAAAATAAGTGACATGAAAAATTCTGGTGTTCCACAATATTTATAGAACTTACATACACTCAAGTTTATTCAAATACAAAGGACACAATTTTATACCATGAAAATGTTTATTTCACAAATGAATTTTAAGTCTTTCGTCATTAATTCCACCACGTGTTTACCCCATCTTTTTTGTACATTTCTAAAACACTGGACAGAATTTGTCAGAAGTTAAAAACATATTCTTCCTGTTGAATCATATCACCTTCAACTTAAAGACTATGAAACTTTGAATATCAAGAATTGAAGCTACTGTGGGAAGGGTCACATTTATTTGTGGGTCCCAAGATAGCCCTGAGGTCTAAATAAGAAAATATCTTTTATAAACTGTAACAAAGCTCTCATCTCAAAATAAAACGCTCTGAAATGTATACAATTTCATCCCTACTGGACATCTTCACAGTATTCAGAAACCTACTGGATATTTAGCAAGGACAGAGGAAACGGTTTCACATTCAGGGAATGTAGCTTATGCCAGGCAGACACAACTTGAAAGCTGGCCTTGTATCGAAGCCTGCTGCGTTCTTCACCCATCAAAGTCGCCATCGTTGACAACACTCTGCTCTCTTACAGCTCACTCTCTCCGCAGAGGGCCAACTTCCTCCCCACCCCAGACATCCTTAAAAAAAAAATAACAACAACAGGACAGAACATCATGATAAAAGGAATTCTCTCAAAATCCACATGGGTTAGCCGTGAGCCACATACCTAACACTTAGGCAGATGAGGAAATCCTGGGGCTTCCCCGAGTCATATATCCCCATGGTGGAGAGGTGCCAAATCCCAAAGAACCCAGCTCTGATGCAGGCCGTGTGCCGCAGGCCTGGCGGTGGCCTCCTAGGGCCGGTCCTCGTGATCGCGGTCCCTCCAGCTGTGGGTACCTATCAAAGCCAACAATGGTCCAGATGCCGTCTGAGATTCCATGTTAACCACTTGGGCCAGCAATATTTTCAACCCAAAGGCCAGAGCTGTGACAACTCCATCCGTGTCACTTGTCACACTGGACGGAGGCTCCTGGATGGAGGCCACTTGCTCATTCTTGAGCATCACTGAAGCATCGTTGAAGCAGGTCACAGATTCCCCGGGGGTACCACAAGCCATGTTAACAGTCACCTTTGCAAGCGGTGTGTGCACACCCACGTGTTCACAGTGACAGGATCTACTTCCGAGGTCTACTAGGGCACAGTGAGCTGTGCCCTTCACAGGTCTTACTTCAAACTGGGTCACAGTACATAAACTGGACTTAAACCACGTCACTTGAAATCACTCAAATCATCCAAGTGGTGTTTTTTCCTTAGTTTCTTAAAAAAGAAAAGCCTTCAGAATAAATTTTTAGCCACTTAAAATGTTAGTGAAACATGAATTCAAGGGAATAGCAATGGGAGGCTGACTCAAGTCACACAGACACATGACACCAGTTCTAAATGGATGGAGACACACACATTGGAGAAGACAGCGATCTGTATTTGAGTGGCTCTGTTGTAAGCTCTTTGGGGTGCCTCTACCCACACTGTGACGTTCTGGTTGTCATGTCATTATGACAATAGGGCTGTCTCATGAGGATCTATCACGAGCAGTGTGCTCCATCCTTCTTGCTCTAGGGCATGGCCCTCCACGTGGCTGCCTAGCTCAAAAGGGGCCAGAATCCAAATGCTGACCCATGCTGGAGGACCGAGGTACCGAGCAAGCCCTGGAAGAACCCGCTCCCGCTAGACTTCCCTACACCGGAGAAGAAAGAGCACTTGGTCAAGCACGAGCATCAAGGTCACAACAGCACACTGTCACTCTGAGCAGTTCACCACACCGTGTCCATGGAAGACAGGTGAGCAAAAGCCCCCGAAGCACCCGGACGGGGCAACAGGTTCAGGCCAAGGTAAACTACACAGACGGTCTCCCCTCCTTTACACGGTTCACACCCACTGGCTGCTAAGCAGGTCACGCCCATTCCCTGCTTTGGCTCTTTGACTCTGGGTGGTGCTTCTTCATCACTTGGAACTCCCAGTATTTTCCAGTCACTGGGGACAGCAGGCTTTGTATCATGGCAGGTCTTGTGTGGGCATGCAGCTACCAGAGCTCTGTCTTACCCACAACAGCCTTATTTTGACTCCAAGGATGTGTCTAGCCAGCCCGCTAGGAAGGAAGGGCAGGCGCTCCCTGGCACGACCCCTTCTGCACCCACAAAACCACTTAGCAGTCAGCATCATGGGCTCCCCTTCTCTGAGGAGCCCAGTGAGTCTTCGACAGTGGGGCACCCAGAGCTGGGATGGTGAAGGCCTTGTGACTCGCACTTTTGTGGTGAGGTATGTAGTGTCGCCAAGAGCCTGCTGCGGGCTGGGGAGGAGTAGCAAAGGCCACGCTGCCACCCGGCGCCTCCTTCTAATCAGCAAACACAGGACCTCGCTTGAGGCAGTTAAGTAGACTCACCACCCTGAGCCTTCCCTGCGCCTTCCTGCTGCGGTTTGGTGGGCTCCTTCAGGTGCCCCGTGGGACACTTTACTTCTCACAGGTAAGGAGAAAAGACCATGTCATTGTCACTGTGCACCTGAGGTGACCTGCTCCACCCTCACTATGACCTGGGGGTAATAGTGATGGATGACCCATCTGGGTATAAACAGCCCACTCTACTCACACAGAGGTAAATGTTATTAAAACAACAGAGAGGCACCGAAGTCACTTCACACCATACAGTCTCGATCCCCAGTAACCAAGGAGATCTCTCAGGGGGCAGTCCCAGGTGCCTCGCTTATCAGCAGCCGCATGACATCTTGGAAATATTTCTTCTGTCCGGTTTAACCAGAATTTATTCATACAGTGAAAGGTTTTAAAATACAGTCAACTTTTGCCCTAGCTATATTTATGTATAAATCCCTGAGAAGATACCTGTCAACATGAAATTCGCTATTTACAGTTAATAAACACTGGGGCACAAGCAGAGCCCCCGAGCCTGGTCCTCTGCCGTCACATGCCAGGAGAGTGGACCGGCTCTCCCTTCCTAGAACAGGGGACATCGGGAGTCCCCCGCCCAGGAGCTGGTAGGCTCCACCCGTCCCCCGTCTCTGGGGATTTGGACATCCCAGCCTGGTAAAGCTGTCACCAGTGTTTCTCAAGAGTCCTTTTTTTTTTTTTTTGCTGGGAGTGAGCAAGGAGTTTGGTGCAGCGGGATAAGGAGGCAGACACAGACAGGAAGAGACAAGGTGACGGGCACAGCAGGGTAAATGCAATGACAAAGCCACAGAGACACTCACTGGCCACACGAGAGAACAGGCCACTGCGCACTAGCCCTGCTTTACCCTGAAGGACATGGAGGGAGCTTACAGGGAAGGTGACCGCTTAGTGAGGACATGCAACACTTCAAAGCAGAATCACAAAGGGACGCGTTCCCTGCGCTGCTGGACTGCCAGTGGCACCGGGCCAGTGAGCGCCTCAGCCTGGACCTACAGCGGCATCGCTCACCTACAGGGAGCGCACTAACAAGTGGCTCAGGGTCACCGGCACGAGCTCTGCAAGACCCAGGGCACTGCTGCCGCTTTCACCGTCCAGGAAAGGCTGACGGAAAAACGCACCTGCTCACCTGCCTCCCTCCTCCGACTTCACTGCCACTCACTGAAGGGCCCCACGCGCAGGTGGCCGGTGTTTGTGCCGTTGCTCCCCGATCCGAGGGACGAACAGCTGGAGGCCACTGTGCCACAGGCACTCCGAGTTCTCTCCTCACTTCCCACACAGCTCAGTTTGGGCAGGGTCCTAGTCTGGATGCCTCCCCATGAGCCCCGGACCCAGAGATGGAACACATAAGAGCAACTCCTCCCTGCCTCCCCGCACAGTGAGGAAAGTAGCTTGCCAACCTCCTCCTAGACTTGGAAAACGCCCGATAGCAAATCCACTTCCCCACACGGGTGGGGTGAGCTGGCCATGCTGGACGCTGCGGTGAAAGGGCTGCAGAGCGCCCGGACCCCACGCGATCAGACCGAAGGCTAGGATGGGATTCACTTCCAGAGAGACAGCGCAGATGCTGGACCCCAATCTGGACTGACCTTTCAGTAATTTAGGTCTTTTGTGTTTCACCGAATGTTTCCCTCTGGGTTGCAAAGCAAAGCTCCAGGCACAGAGGCTTCCCCTGGCTTCCTGTCAGGGTGCTCTGTCATGGCTCCATCGCACAATGCCCACCAAATAATGCAGCTCCGCTGAGTGGGGAAAGTGGCCAGCTTGCCTTCAAGTCTGTCCAAGAAAGGAATGGTTTGAAGCAGGCTTGCTGACCTCTTTCTCCAGAACTACTCTGTGAACACCAGGAGCCTTGTCGTTCTTGGACCTGGGCAAGGCCTCCACCTGCCCCCCTTAGAACAGCCCGAGAAGTGGGCGCTGTGCTGCATGCCTTTAAGAAAGAAGGAAAGGAAGGAAGGAAGGGAGGAAGGAAGAAAAGGGAAGGGAAGGCAGGGCAAGGAAAGAAGAAGGAAGGGAGGGAGATAGGATCTGTGAAAATAGCCAAGAAGTTGGTGAAACTACTGCTCCCCAACAGAGTATTCACCTGGGAACTGACAATGGTTTGCGGTAAGTTAGGTGGCCTGCAAGGGCCAGACATATGTGTGTGTGTGTGCGCACGCGCGTGCATATACACACACGCGCGCGCGCGCGCACACACACACACACACACACATGGTGAGTAAGCAGTAGGAATCCAAGGTTTTGGTAGGGGTGAGGGGCTCTATACCATTCCCATGGTGGGGCTCTTTGGCAGTCTGCCAAGTGAGCCCACGTAGATACTGCCCAGTACTGGCTGCTCCAGTGTCCACAAGACATTCTCCAGAGATGCGGTCCTTTGTGGGTGCTTCGGCTGGGAGCCAGGAAGAGCCTTTGAAAGGGGCCTCCTGAGCCTGTGCCGGGAAGTCCACTTCTCAGCTCAGGCCAGAACTTCAGAGAAACACAGGCACGAGCACTTCCACCAGACCCGCCCTCCACAGACCCCTGCTACAGGGTACAGGCTGAAAGGACCCCCTGCCTGGTGGGTCTCCAGGGCCAAGGGCATGGGAAATGTGCGTGGAAGTGCGTGTCACTCCATCGCCAGACCCTCAGCTGACCGACAAAGGTGAGGCCGTGGTAAAGTGGCTGCTGCTGTGAGTTAGGTACAGGAGGCAGGGAAAGCACGTTAGGGGGCAAAGGCAGACAACGTCCAGAAGTATGACAGCCACTACAGTCTCCAAGGGCGTGTAGCCAGTCAAGTGCTAAGCCAGAGGGGTGGCCCACAGCCAACTAATGCCAGTGGTTTTCAAGGTAGGTTCATAATCTGGGCACTCACCTTCTTGCCTTTGTGGGATCAAGAAGAAACCTAGCAAAATCAGTATGGTGACCATTCCCATCTCCCAGCCGCCTGGGTGCAGCCTGATGTGCTGCTGTCTGGTTGAAAAGGTGGGCTGCGACCCTGGATTGCTCAGTGGCCCCATGAAAGAAGGAATGGGAAGTAGTGCCACCCTCTGCCCACAGCGCGACGGGATGAGCATACCTCACAATGCTCCCAGGGCTACAGTGAAGAGCATCCGAACCAGCCCATAATATTCTAGATCCATGGCTTCTAAGCATTGCCATGAAATATTTAAATAAAGTGCATGTGTGATACACACTCTCCGAGACTCAGAATTTCTCAGTGCTTTACAGATAAAAAGTGTAGAAAAAAAAAAACTCCCACTGAGATCTTAGGGCCCTTGGCAAAATAACATGTGTGCCCTGCCAAAGTCCTCAAACCGTGGAGATTTTATAAAGTTGGCATGAGGATGAACTGAACATTAGGGACGGCCATCAAAGGAAATTAAAGGTAAAATCCATACGAGGGATCTTTGGACTTGAGTCTGGAGGACAGGCCACCTGGAAAGCACAGTCCATCCCAGAAGACGGGCCTGAAACTAGGCCACATACAAAGCTCCACCGCCCGCTTTCTGCCTGGCTCTGCGGCCCGCAGCCCTCTGCCCTCCTTCCTCCTGCTGCACCTTTCTGTCAGTTGAAACAGACCCACATTTGATTTCTCTAAGAGCACAGTACTTAATCATTTATTAAATCTGCCCCCATTAAGGATTTTCCTTACATCCCTAGAATAATTTCTATCCAGTTTATCTGAAGCCCCTTGCTTAAAAGGAGGGTTTTTTCCTAGTAATAAATATTTATGTCTAAAACATTCCACGTAACAAGCTGACAATGTTTTTCTGTCTGCGTTCCTACCACTGTATAGCCAAGAGTGTTTTACAAGAAAACACAGGGAAATCTAACTTCTCTGTCTCACTTGATTATTTTGCAATGAAGTCACTGCCTCCATCAAGTAGTAACTAACATTTGATGTTACTTCATAAAACTACTAAGAAAAGCCAGCACACAGGGGCACCACCAGGACATGGGAAGGCAAAAGCCAAACCCAAAGGGAGAAGAGGGAGAGCCCGTGAATTCTGTGTGAACTCACACAGTCATCACACACTCGTCTCAATACGGGTGGCGTGTGAAACAAAAGGTCTTCCAACACAAGTATTAAGTCTGTCTTAAACACAAAGAACTCTGCCACTCGTGAAATGCTGCAGATTTGGTAAATAATGACTGAGTACAAAATAATGCAAGAATGCCCTGTGATAAGCTGGTTTTTGACAAATTCTCAATTGAGGCTCTCTAAGGTGAACTGCACACTGCCAGCCTGGGCTGTTCCCGGTTCTCTCCAGGGAACAACGTGGACTGCCCTGTGGGTCTCGGAAAGAGAATGACCCGGAAGCCATGTATTGCAGGCCCACACAGATGGGAGACAAGAGGAGCCTCCCACTGGTTTTCTGGGAGCGGTCTCGCCACCTGCTGCCTCCCAGGGGGGGCTCCTCGAGGGCCGCCAGGCGCGCCCTCAGCAGCTTGACCTTCACGTCCTTCTCCTCCAGCGTGGCGCCCGCCTTTCCTTCTGTGCCTCGGCCAGGCGCTTCTTCTCGGCCTCCTCCGCCTTCCTCTTCTCCTCCTTGGCTTCCTTGTAGCGCCACTTGGGGATCTGCAGGTAGGTGCTGTCCTTGGTGCTGCCCTTGCTGGACATGCGCTCAGGCTGGTAGGTGGGCGCCGGGGCCTTGCTGATGCGTACCTTGGGGACCACCAGGCCTGGCCGCACGCTGCTCCTCCGCAGAAGCTGCAGGGGCAGGAGGCTGGCCTTCCGCTGAATGGGGGTGGGCCGCTGCTCACTGGGCGGGTGCCGGTGGGGAGACGGGAGGCTCGGGGCAGGGGGTTCCTCTCTGGAGCTCTCCATGCCATCTGAAGTCCGGAACTGCAGCTCGGAGCCCCCAGCCTCGTCCTGCTCTGGGGCCTGGTTCCCTCTGGCAGCCAGGATCTCCTGCACTGCCAGCCGCCTTTTCCCCACGCACGGCGGGTTCTCGGGACACACAGTCTGGCAGACGATGGCAACCACGGGGCTGTAGATGCTGGTGGTCATCCTGACCATGTGGTCAAGAACTCCCCCATCCTGCAGACTCTGGCTGGAGTGGGAGGCCAGCGTGGAGCGCAGGAAGGCTGTGAGCCTTTGCAAGCAGTTTTTGGAGCCCGTGGGCTTCAGGGCCGCCTCGGGAGCCAGCGGCAATTCAGGCCTGTACTTATCTCCAAACTGCTCTGGGCAGGGCCGCTCCAGCAACCTCTGCATCAGGCTAACCACGTCTACGCGGCCTGTGTATGCTGCCCACTCCTGGGGCGACATCCCACGGTGGGTGTCCCTTGCGTGGATATCTGCTCCTGGAAAAGAGAAAGCAAACAGACCACAATGCATGACTTCAGCAAGAATGTTCAGTCTCACAAAGGACGGAGCAAAGGCAGATTGTGCAAAATCTACAAGCAGGCTCTGCTCCAGACAGAACCTGTCCACTACCTATTACATTCCTCACTGCCATGGAGCAAGCCTTGTCAATGCCTGTTTGACTCGTCTTCCCTAAATAAAAGCCTGCCAGAAACCAGGTGTGCAGTTTCATGTATGCAATCCCAGCACTTGGAGGCAGAGGTAAGAGGATTACAAGTTTGCAGCCAGCCAGGGCTAAGTAGTGAGTGCTAGGCTAGCCTGAGTAACACAGCAATATCCTTCCTTTAAAACTCCAAAACGAGGGTTGGAGGGATTGCTCAGTGGTTAAGGCACTTGCCTGTGAAGCTTAAGGACTCATCTTCAACTCTCCAGGTCCCACTAAGCCAGACGCACAGTGACACAGTGTGCAATGTTGTGCATGCACACAAGGGGCATCTGGAGTTTGACTGCAGTGGCTGGAGGCCCTAGCATGCCAATTCTCTCTCTCTCAGACCAGTCTTTTGGACTTGCCTCAAAAAACAAAAACCAACCAACCAAACAAACAAAAAAACCCACCAAAACTAACCAAACAAAAACTTGTCCAAACTCTCCACTTAAAACAATGGAGACTCCCGGGGTTTTTCATGAACAGAGGTGAGAAGACAGATTCCTATAATACCCAAATGATGCAACTAGACTGTTCTAACTCGACTAACAGTGGCATGCAAAGCACCTGACGCCCACCTCTTGGTTTTATGGAAACAGCATTATTTTGCTGCTTGCAAGGTGAGGAGAGCTGCCTTTACCACCAGTGGGAAGCAGACACGGGCCACATCTCACACCGTTTGCTTCCTTAGCATGACTCATGGCAGTTGAGAAGAGCCCTTTGGCAGAGCTCCTTACGCCCTGAGGGGGCAGTGGTGGCGCAGGGGCCTGAGGCTGCAGAGCTGGCGCCAGAGAGCGGGGGTCTCGGGCTCGTGCCTTAGGCTCTTGGCTCCACGTTCTGGGCCAGAGCACCCAGCAGTTTAGTCAAGGCTGAGCTGGGTGCCCGTCCGAGGGATCGGGCTGCAGGTCAGGGGGTCACCTTTCATAATGTGCTGGTCTCCTCCAGTCTAATGAAGGCCGTGAGTGCAAAGAGCTTTTCCTGAAGAAGAGAAAGTCTGCCCCACATGATAGCGGCACTCCTGCCTGCCAGCCACTCCGCAGGTTTTGAGCTTACCTAGCCCGGCAGCTGCATAAGCTAACTCCCTAAAATGAATGTCTTCACTCTGTATCCCACGGGTGCTATTTCTGTAGAGTCCTTTCCTGAAGCCACCCTACCATCTTCCTCATACTGCTCACTTCCTGAACACACCTCTCCCTCAACCAGCCACTCCCAAAATACTGCAACCGGAAATGGCAATTCAGCTCGCTGAAATCTGCATGGCGTTCAGCTTGATCACACAGCGACTAAGATGGGATTCCGTTCAGCTCATCGAGGCACAGTCTCGCCCCTCACAGCTCACCGTCTTTCAGGCGCTCCAGTCCCACTGCTCACATCTGCACTGGCGAAGCAAGGTGGAGAATGAGGGCAATTAGCTAGTCTGAGCTCCCTGGGGACCAGGCGGCAGCCGCGGCTGCATTTAGATCCACACAGAGCCAGGCGTGTGTGACAGTCGAGGGCTGATCAATTTGTGCTGAGCCGATCACGGGGTGCGGGCTCGGCTGCCTTCCCTGTCCTGCCAGGCCACAGCAGCCTCGCGGGCCAGGCCTGGTGGATGCAGCTTAGCTGAGCTCACCTGCTAATAGGTTTAGTCCTGTGACACATCAAAGAACAGCCATCTTAGAAAAGCGGCAATTATTTGAAACCAGACATCAAGAGGAACTCATTAGCTAGAGCACAATTTATAAACTGGCAAAATGAAAAGGGGGCAGTGAAAATGTCAATGCAAAAAATAGATGACACATTAAACCTTAATTAATTGCATGTCACTTAAAAAAGGAACACACTACAAAATTAAAACCTTAATGAACACTGTATGAGAGAGGCATTTTTCAAAGCTAATGGGAGACGAAAGGAACAGCTGCCCAAAATTTCGCACTCTTCCTCCCATTGTCCTCCTGCCTTCCCGACACGACCTCAGAGAGCACGTGCCGTAGATGCAGAACAGAGCCTACTCCAAGGGCAGCACAGCCTCGAACCTGGGGTACTTGTGCTCTTCTTAGAGACTCGCTTCCTTAAGGAACCACTGCTAAGGCTAACACTGATGGGACACAGCAACTAAATACATCAGGAAAAACAGGTACAGCTGTCCCTTGGGATCCACGAGGGAATGCTTCCAATGGCCCTGTAGACAAATAAATCGTTCCCTCACGTTTCTTCTAGAGATGCTGTATTGTGTGCATAGAGCCAAGGCACACCCTCCCGTATGCTCCGGATCATCTCCAGATCACTCCTAAAACCTCATGCAGCATAAATGCTATGTGATGGTCACTACACTGTATTCATTAGGGACCGGCAAGAAGACCTGTACAACTTTGTACATATAGTATATATGTGATACGTGTATTTTATTTCCTGTCGGACTTGCTAAATCCACAGAAACAGAGCCCAGGGTTGGGGAGGCTGACTGCACTGATAATTCTTATTTAATGCAGATACCTTTCAAAGAGCACTGATCTCCTCTGAAGTGCCTCTGCGTCCATCTGCCCCTGGAGACCAGCAGCCCCCCATCTCCCACCTGCCACCATTTACCCATCAGTCAGATCTACAGATGCAACCTGCGCTCTGGTCAGCGGGTCCACTTGCCAGCATGCTGAGCATGGGGACTCTCTGCACGGGGGCCTTAAAGATCCACTCAGCTCTCAGCAACGCGGCCTGCCTGGTCTAACCTAGGGTGACACAATGCTGACAACGCTGGCATTTTCGGCCTGTTAGTCACTGGAGTACTGTCCCTGGCAGTGCGGGAATTCTGGCATCCTAATCTCTACTCACAAGATGCCAATGGTACCCTGCCTCCTGTGACAACCAAAATTGTCTCTGGCCATTGTCAAATGTTACCTGGGGGCAATAACAGTCCCTCCTCCCCCATCCCACTCAGAATTACTGATCTGACCTAATAATGCAATACAGTTCCCCATTTTTCTATGCTCCTGTGGCCAAGCAACTCAGTTCTGGTCAGGGAACCCTACTGAGGGGTTTGCCTCTGGGGAAGGGAGCCTGTGTTGCTGCTGTAGATTCCTGCTTGAAATACAGACCAGGGACCTTGAGGTGTGGTGACTTTCACAGCATCCATAGCATCAAGAGTCAACATGCAGAGGGGAGTTGATGGACAGGAGAAAAGAGGCAGGGTCTTTGCCAGCCTCACGTTAGCAAGGCAGCTGGATGGCGTCTGCCAACCTCATGACTTCTGATGAGGGGAGGGAGAGAGACCCTTGCTTTCTCTGTCACTGTAGAGACTTTGGTTATTGAAAACAGAAACCATTTTAAGCAAGTGTTAAAAGGAACAAATTCAAAAGACATTCTGTCACTCAACCTCAGAACCACTGTCCCCCTTGGGAGTCACACCAGCCCACTGGATCCCTGGAAGGTAGGTGGGGCAGGAAGTGGTAAAATGGGTCACTTCCTTTTCTCCCAGGCTGGCCTACCCTCCAACATTGCCCACCCTGCGAAGCCTTGCTCAAGGCTCTCTTCTGCTACCATGGGCCAGTAGTCCTGCTAGCTTCCTTGCCACGCATGCGCTGGCCTGGAACCTGGGCCCTGGAGCCAGGCACAACTGGGAGGCATGGTCACAGGAAAGGGGCCATTCTTCCACAGGGATGGCAGGCAGCTGCTTCTGAGGCATGGCAGGAGGAAATCCAGCCCTACTGGGATAGCACTTGGAGGATCAATCTTGAGTCTCCCCAGCATTCCTGAAATGTCTTCTCAATTGTTTGCAGATGGTGTTTGTGCGTGTGTGTGGGGATACACTAGTGTGTGCTTGTGTGCATGCACGTGTGTGGTGTGAGGGCCAGAAGTTCACACCAGGCAGCCTTCTCAGTCACTGGCTACCTTGCTTTTTAGACAAGGTCCTCTCTGAACCTAGACCTTACTGATGAAGAAGCATTCTCAATTCATGAGAATTCCTGTTTTTCTTATAATCTGAAAGCAACACCCTTTTTGGGCGTGTGTGTCTGGGTGCTGTGTGTGGCGTGTGCGCCCATGAGCACAGATGCGTGTGTGTCTGGGTGCTGTGTGCTGCGTGTGTGTGGCGTGTGCGCCCATGAGTACAGATGCGTGTATGTCTGGGTGTTGTGTGCCGTGTGTGTGGCGTGTGCGCCCATGAGTACAGAGGCGTGTATGTCTGGGTGCTGTGTGCCGCGTGTGTGTGGCGTGTGCGCCCATGAGTACAGATGCATGTGTGTCTGGGTGCTGTGTGCCGCGTGTGTGGTGTGTGTGCCCATGAGCACAGATGCGTGTATGTCTGGGTGCTGTGTGTTGCGTGTGTGATGTGTGCGCCCATGAGTACAGATGCGTGTATGTCTGGGTGCTGTGTGTTGTGTGTGTGATGTGTGCGCCCATGAGTACAGATGCGTGTATGTCTGGGTGCTGTGTGTTGCGTGTGTGATGTGTGCGCCCATGAGCACAGATGCGTGTATGTCTGGGTGCTGTGTGTTGCGTGTGTGATGTGTGCGCCCATGAGTACAGATGCGTGTATGTCTGGGTGCTGTGTGTTGCGTGTGTGATGTGTGCGCCCATGAGCACAGATGCGTGTATGTCTGGGTGCTGTGTGCCGCGTGTGTGTGGTGTGTGTGCCCATGAGTACAGATGCATGTGTGTCTGGGTGCTGTGTGTTGCGTGTGTGATGTGTGCGCCCATGAGCACAGATGCGTGTATGTCTGGGTGCTGTGTGCCGCGTGTGTGATGTGTGCGCCCATGAGTACAGATGCGTGTATGTCTGGGTGCTGTGTGCCGCGTGTGTGGCGTGTGCGCCCATGAATACAGATGCGTGTATGTCTGGGTGCTGTGTGTTGCGTGTGTGATGTGTGCGCCCATGAGTACAGATGCGTGTATGTCTGGGTGCTGTGTGTTGCGTGAGTGATGTGTGTGCCCATGAGCACAGATGCGTGTGCTCCATGAGTGTCCGTGCACAGGGTCCCCTCCCCTGCTGCTCACCCACAGTCCCTTAAGATGGAGTGTCCCTCAACCTGGAACCATCAGTCAGCGAGCTCCAGCAATTCTCAACTCCAGCCCAGCACACACACCATGGCCACACCTAGCCTTTGAGAAAATCTTTAACATTTGTTATTTATTTATTTATTTATTTGCGAGGGAGAGAATGGGGGCACCAGAAACTTCAGCCACTGCAAAGGAACTCCAGATACAGGCACTACCATGTGCATTTGGCTTACATTTGTTGTGGGGAATCGAACCTGGGTCCTTAGGCTTCACAGACAAGCACCTTAAATGCTAAGCTATCTCTTCAGCACCCTCTTACAAACAAAACAAAACAACACAGGCAGTCTCATGCCCTCTGAGGCCCTCGTGTTGAAGCACTAGGTGCTCTTACCTGGTGAGCCTCAGAAAGCAACTTGTGTGTTGACAGAAACTGTCTGGTTTTCAGAGATCACACATGAAAGATGAAAGCCTGCCTGGGATGAGCACAGGTGTGAGATGACCAGATCTGGCTGGCCAGCCCTGGCCTTCCCTTCAGTCCGCCTTGTTCCCAAGCAACACAGGAGGAAGCCAGGTTTCCACTGCTTCTCCTCCCAGAGACTGCGCCGGTGACACCTCGCTTTGGGAGTAAATGTGAACTCTTGTAAGCACGCCTGCAACGTGGCAGCCTCCAAGAAAACAGAGACCACATCCTTGACACAGCTTCCCAGAGCCACTTGCTGAAATAGATCGTCACTGTGGAGCATTAGTATTCCGCGGGGTAACAAGGCACGCAGTGTCCCTGTTAATTCTCACCAGCACAGCTGACGGTATCAGAAAGCCTAAAACCAAAGAGCCACTGGGTCAGCTTTATCAGAACCTAGCTACACTTTTCATTAAAATCAAGAGTTCCACTGATCTTAACCCTGTTATGCTCTGACAGCACATATAAGAGCTGATATATGCCTGTGTGGTTCAGACAGTGGGGAAAGCTATGCAGTGTAGGGGCAGCCAATTCAAGCCTTCATCATTTCCAAATCAAGTCGTTCTGATGGAAAATTTTGAAATTTGCCACTCAGAAATTCATCTCAGGTGATGAGAAACAGCCAGGAACTAGACAGAGTGCATCTGAATGAAATCAGGATGATTTATGTGTTTTTACCAGTGATATGTGGTAATTCTTTTTTTTTTTAAATATTTTATTTTATTTATTTATTTGGCAGAGGGGGGAGGGGAGAGAGAGAGAGAGAAAGAATGGGCACACCGGGGCTTCCAGCCACGACAGACAAACTCCAGACGCGTGTGCCCCCTTATGCATCTGGCTAACGTGGGTCCTGGGTAATTGAACCTGGGTCCTTTGGCTTTGCAGGCAAACACCTTAACTGCTAAGCCATCTCTCCAGCCCAATATGTAGTAATTCTTAAGCCTTTTGCTTTTATAAGATGACAGGACGCCCGGCCCGTCATACTCCCTGGGCTTGTCCTCAGCTCTACTCATGTTGAAAGGTCAAGGTACAAGTGTGCTCAGGCAGCTGGTACTTTTGGATGCCTTACTTTTTCCCTGATATTGGTAGGTTTAAAAGTGGTGCAAATATTTTAACTTTCTCAGTAGGCATCATCCTTACTGCTGCCTAACAAACCCAGGAAAGCCATTCAATCACACAGTGGTTTCTTTTGAAATACGCACATTTAGTATAAAAGGGAAATGAAGCTCACTTTCAGGAAAGGGCTGATAGAGACAGGACCAGACAGCACAGCCAAGAGGTTAAGCCTTCCCCCCAGCGCCCTACGGGCAGCTCCCATGCACACTGAGCGACAGGACCAAGCAAGCTGGACAGAGAGATTTTCTCTTCACCCTTTGCTACTTAAAGCAGTTGTACCTGTGGTTCTTTATGGAGGCAGCCACCCACTCTTCCCTGCCCAGAGGGTGACTGGCAAGGTCTGCAGACATTGGCCAGGAGCATGCTGCAGAATCTGGTGGGGAATCTGGGGGGTGAGGGCAGCCTCACAACAAAGGCCCATGTGGCACCGCACAGGCCACTGTCGGTTTCATGCTAGGTACCCTCAGTAAACAAGCGCAAACATTTCACCACAAGGATGGCGTCCACAGAGAAAAGCAGACCCGATTTTTTTATCCACTTGACAAATGGCTACGTAACAGTAGCAGTGGCATAAGCGTGGGTGGGGAGATGGCTCGAGGGGTAAAGTGCTTGTGGCACAAGCAGAGGCCTGAATTTAGATCCCCAAGCACCCAGGTAAGAGCTGTGCTTGACAGCACATGCCAGTAATACCGGCACTCAGGAGACAGAGACAGGTGGATCCCAGGGACAAGCTGGCTGGCTAAAATACCCAAATCAGTGAGCTCTGGGCCCTGCGAAAGGCCCTATCTCAAAAACCAATGTGGAGGACAGTTGAAGACACAGTGTCAACCTCTGTCCTACACGTGGCTCTGCACATGCGCGCACAAGCTCATCCCACACACACGGACATGCAGCAAGGGCTGTCCTAGCATGACCTCACTCAATCCTTGTCACAGCCTCCTGTGATGGAACTGTCACTAGCCCCTAGTCATCCTCTGAGACCCACAGTGCTGAGTGAGTGGCCTGGAGGCTGCAGCCTTGATGTTGCTGACCTCTCCACTTCCTACCATGCGCACTGCCACCGCAGGACCGCCGGACTCCCGAGGGCTCCTCTAGAAGTCAGCAGGGAGGAGCTATCAGGAGGGTGGGGGCCGCCAGGAAGAGGGAAAAAGAATCTAACCCTGATGTCACCCGAGCAACCACAGGGCAGGTGAGGAGGCGAGAGCCACGTTAACACCGAGCCCCTGAAGTCATCTCATCCTTGCAGGGGCCATGGAGGGCATGTGATAGCTGTGAAATGCAGCTGCTGAAGGACCGGAGAAGAGCAGGGACAGGAACAGCGGGACAGAGAGACGGAGCACCACACATTTCCCCCAGTGGCTGGAAGGCAGCTGACCCAAAAAGAAAAAAGAGTTGATAATTGAAATTAACGCACTGGGGAAAAAATACACTTGAAATGATTGGCACCATCAATTTTCAGTTAAAAAAAGCCCAAATCACTAAAGATCTACTTCAATTATAACCAGAGCCTGAAGTAAGGAGAGTAGCTGAAGTTTCTGCCCAACACAGGGCACTACGTAGTCACCATTTAATCAGAAAGGCCTCTTTCTCATCAGTGGGATAGGAAGGACCTCTACTCTCCTGACCCTGTTAGCCAGCCTTTTGAAAATGAAACTCCTCGGAATCAGAGGTACGATGCACGGGATTAATTTCAGTCATGATCTGTTTTTGTTCCTGAGAAGGTTTTCCATCTTCAAGGCGGCCGCCCTCATTTACCGAATCTGGCTTCTGGCATCTCTGAAGACTCGTGTTACAGGCGGAGGAAAAGAGCCTTAGCCATGCGGCCCTCAGCCTTACTCGGTCCATAGGAGGCAGAGGCGCCCTGTAATGCCAAGTCACACACAAGTGAAGACAGCAGCGGCCACACACCAGGGGAGCCCGGGGAACCCCTTAGAACTACACGCGTGAGCCAGCTGGGACCCTGGCACAGCAAGGGGGCATTATGGAGGAGCCAGCGCCTCAAACAGTGGCGCCAGTCTAGCCAGGATGGGAGGATGCTGTACCCCGGCCTCCTCTGCCGACGCGCTCTGAGTGCAGCAAGAGGTGGGAGTGTCAGGAGGTGACCTGCCACAGAGCGGCACCCTACACGTGGGACTAGAGGCTGAGTTAAGGGAGACGACCGGCCCTGCACCAAGTGAGGACAAAGCAAGGAGGACCCAACCCTCGTCAGACATCAGACCTGCCCGTGCCTCGACCTTGGGCTACCCAGAATTGACGTCAATAAAGAGCTACTATCCGCAAATTGCCCAGTAAGAGACATTCTGTTGCAACAGCAGCACTTGACTAAGACGGGGGGGGGGGGGGGGGGGGAAACACCGTCTCCTTAGGACCTGTAGTACCAAGCAGGACTGACTAAACCTAATGCCAAGAACAGAAAAAAAGATAATTAAAATCACCAAATTAAGTAATAGCGGCAGCCACTGGATAGTACATCCTAACTCTGCTTTCAATATAATATGCACTTTAAATTCATTTCCTCATTTGCTTCTCAAAATGACCTAGTCAGGGTACCCTAGAGATGATCCTTAATCTCAGTTTCAAGTGAAGAACACAAGTGTTCTCATTTGTTAGTTCATCTAAATTATACAGCTCCGAGCATGAGCAGAGTCTGTCATGTTCTACCTTCCAGGAGGAGAGGAAGAAAGAGGTCGTTATGCCCATTTCACAGATGAGCACGGGGCGAAGGGAGGGAGGTGGTGTTTCTCCAGAAGAATGAAGACTTGAAGGGAGAGGGGGCCGCTCTGCCCCTCCAGCTACAGTCCCAGCACAACCATGCAGCTCCAGCAGGGGCAGCATGGTCCGGAGACCCTCCTCTATCCTGTGTCACTTTCCACAGTGAGGTCTGATGGCCTCAGCCAGGATCAGAACACACATTCTGGAAGGAAAAATAAATTCTGTGCAGAACTGGGGAGCTGACAAGTAGGCAGGGACAAAGGGTAAGGAAAGAAGTCATTGCTGCCAGAGCTATGGGGACAAGGAGGGGTCAGGCAGTCACAAGTGCACGGGGTTGGCCCTCACAGCCCTGGCTGCGAGAAGGGGGGGGGGAGAAGGAAGGAAGGAAGGAAGGAGAGAAAGAAAGAAAAGAAGGAAGGAAGGGGTTCAAAAGGAAGGAAGGAGCAAGAGAGAGAGAAAGAAAGAGGGAGGGAGGGAGGGGATAAAGGGGAGGGGGGAGGGAGGGAGGGAGGGAGGAAGGAGCGCAGCAGGAACTCAGGTGATGCAACTGCACAGCCCAACAAAGAAACTGCTTTGTGGCCCTGCCAGGCTCTCAGTCTACGGGAGGCATTGGTCCCTTTAAGCTGTCTGCTTCTCTTTCTTCTGTTTTTGAAGCAGGATCTCATGCATCCTGGGCTGACCTTGAACTCGCCCAGGGTAACCTTAAACTCCGATCCTCCTGCCTCCGCCTCCTGAGTGCTGGGATTAGGGGTGCGCACCCCCACACCCTGCAGGCAGTGCTGGGGAGCAAACCCAGGGCTCCCTGCGTCTAGACAAGCCGCCCTTCCCAAGCCCCACGGCCTGCAGGCGCCAAGGCTAGGTGGGCTTACCTGCCAGCAGCAGGGCGCGCACGCACTCGGTCCGGCCCTGCATGGCAGCTTTCATGAGAGCAGTAAAGCCAAACGCGTTCCTCCTCTCAAGGTCCAGCCCAGGGAAGTAGTTCAGCAGGTAGTTGGTAATGGTGGCATGCCCTGAAAGAGAATAACGTGTGCGTACAGGTTCATGTGCCCACATGCACAAAGTGCTGCTCCTATGGGGGGTGTGGGGTAGGGGAGACTGGCATCATCACCTGGGCTGCCTCTCCCCTGCTCCCCAGGACGCAGGGAAACTCGAGCACCTGCCCAGCCCCATGCTCTAGACCGGAGGAGGCGCACCGTGGTCCATCTGGTGGCAGAGGGAGGGGGCAGCACCCAGCACCAGCTGCCGGGAAACAGATGCCAAGCTACAAAGAGAGCTGTTCCCAAGGGCTCCAGCGCTCGAGGGAGGTCACCTCACCCAAGCAAGAGGATACTGCTAATTCATGCCCACACCTCCGATACCAGTCAGAAACACGTGCCCTGTCGCTCTGCATTTCCCCCTCACCGTGACGCACACAAGGAGGGCGCAACCAAAGTCCTCAGCCACGACCCTAAGCAGGTGAGAACAGTCATTGTGAAGATAAGATCTCTCCCGTTCTCCCTCCGTCCTCCAGAAACAGGTCTGATTTTCTGCTTACTCACAGATGCTTTTTCCAAAGGCGCCGGGCACTGTCAGCTAGGGGTCACGGAGTGCGAAAGACAGAAACCAACTGCGCACACGAGTCCCTGCTGAGTCCACCGCCCTCACCGCTCCATTCCTGGGGTGCCCTTCTCACTCCTGTGGTGCCCTCATCCCAGGCACCTTGGTGACCAGGCAGGGGCCCAGTTCTGGCAATCTTGGCACTCCAGCTAGATGACTCACTATTTTATGCTGTGCACATGTGAGTTCGTGCACGGCGCATGTGGGGCACAGATGCCAGGAGGCCAGGTGAGAACATGGGGTGTCCACCTCTTATCACTCATTTGCGTATTTCCTTGAGGCGGGGTCTCTCTTGGAGCTTCTGTCAGCCAGCTTCTGCCACTCTGTGGTCTCTGTCCCCCGGGCCCCCTCGCACCCTGGAGTTACAGATGTGTGGGACCATGCCCAGCTTTTTACATGGGTTCTGGGGAGCTAACCTCGGTGGTCTCTGGCCTAAGGGGCCCTTGTGCTTAAGCAGCAAATAATTTTAACCACGGAGCCACCTCCCAGCCCTGGGCAATTATGCTGGGCTGTTTGTTCTGCACAGCCTTGATCCCCACCTACTAGATTCCAAAAGCAGCCAAACCTCCACTCCTGCCAGCCGGTCCTGTCACGACTCTCCTGACATTAGCATATGCTCCCTGGAGGTGGGGGTGCCTAGCCTCCCCCGCTGAGAACTGCTGTTAGGGTCCTGCCCTCGCTGTCCTAAGTCCCTCCCTGCCACACCCTAGCAATTGGAGGAACCGCTTCCTCCCTCATCTCCCTGGTCACTCAGGCGGATGCTCCTTCTGGCTGCCGTCTCCATCCTGACCCCCGAGAGGATCCTCACTCCGTCTTCTTTTTTTTTTTTTTAATTTTTATTAGCATTTTCCATGATTATAAAAAAAATCCCATGTTCATTCCCTCCCTTCCCCCCACACTTTCTCCTTTGAAATTCCATTCTCTATCATACTACCTCCCCATCACAATCATTGTAGTTACATATATACAATATCAACCTATTAAGTATCCTCCTCCCTTCCTTTCTCCACCCTTTATGTCTCCTTTTCAACTTACTGGCCTCTGCTACTAAGTATTTTCATTCTCACACAGAAGCCCAGTCATCTGTAGCTAGGATCCACATATGAGAGAGAACACGTGGCGCTTGGCTTTCTGGGCCTGGGTTACCTGACTTAGTATAATCCTTTCCAGGTCCATCCATTTTTCTGCAAATTTCATAACTTCATTTTTCTTTACCGCTGAGTAGAACTCCATTGTATAAATGTGCCACATCTTCATTGTCCACTCATCAGTTGAGGGACATCTAGGCTGGTTCCATTTCCCAGCTATTATAAATTGCTGACTCCCTCTTCTTGAGCCCCGGGGGAGCGGCTGGATGCCCAGTTCTCCCCGTTCAGCCCCAAACCCGCTCCCCTCGTGCCTTTCAGTCCCACTGTCACGACCGCATGCTGGGCTCTCCGGGACATTTCCACACCCGCTCTTCCAGCTTGGCGCCACCCCTTGCCTCACTCCTGCGCACTCCTCTTCCAGACCCCCAGGGCCCAAAGGCCTCTCCAGTCAGATGGCAGGACACAGGCCGAGCGGTGGCGCTGCACGAAAGGGGGTCGTGTGATAGGTGTTTCGGAGGCACGTGCAGCTGCACCTGAGAAGATGATGCGGACAGACGCTGGGAATCCGCACTTCCCTCCTGAGGCTCCCCCCAACCTCCACTGTGCGAGCCAAGCGTTCGCTCTACCCAACACTCGAGTGGCCTCTGTCTCAGTGACACGAGTCAGCATTCCTTCTGAACCATTTCCTTAAAAGCATGAAACACTGTGCTGCTTGCAATTTTCAGCAGATGGTCCTGGGCCTGTTACAAACACACACACACATACACACACCCCTTGAACAGGTAGAAAACGGAAAATTATAAAATCCACCAAGGAAAATGCCCATTATACAGATGTGCTATGCATATTACGTTATGTTTGAAAAGTCAACACTGACCGACTCTCATAAATGAAAAAAAATCAGCAGACCTTTTCAAAAAAAGAAGGAATGAATGAAAGAAATGAGAGAAACAACACTGGGGAACAACCAGGAAAATTTGAATAAAGAAGGGATTTTAGTTGATAGCGCAAGAATATTGGCTCCTTCATTGTCAGTCTTACGACACTGGTGCAGGATTGAACAGTGGAAACCGAGAAAGGCGTGAAATTGTTGCAGCTTTTCCATTAAGGGCCAACGATTCAGAATGAAAACATTTATTTTAAACAAAACAAGGAACAAGCTCAAGGTCATCCACAAGACTGCAAGGCAAAGGTTGCTGCCTGGGTGGCTCCCTTTGCCCTGCTCCTGGGCACTAGTGGGAGGTCGGAAAAGTTCGATGGGAGGCTATGGTGGGCACCCGATGGGCAGCAGAAGAGAGTGGCAGAAGAGAGGAGAGCAGAGGTTGATTCAAAGTGCTCCTAAAGACAGGGGTAGTTCGCAGGGGGTTGTGGCTCAGGCCTTTCATCACAGTATTCAGGAGGCCGAGGTAGGAGGATTGTTACGCGTTGGTATAGAGTGAGTTCCATGTAAGCCTGGGCTAAGTGAGGCCCTGGTCCAGTAAAAACACAGGAGATAGATAGATAGATAGATAGATAGATAGATAGATAGATAGATGATAGATAGATAGATAGATAGATGATAGATAGATAGATAGATAGATAGAAAGAAAGATAGAAAGAAAAAGAAAGAAAGAAAGAAAGAAAGAAGATAGATAGATAGAAAAAGAAACAAGTAACCAAGACTCTGGGCAACAGAAAGAGGACAGCCAAGGACACCTGCTGGCACTGACCCACTGGGAGCTCAGGGTCCACGCGGACACCACAGAGCCTCACCTGCAGCATGAGTGCAGACAGACATTCCGGTACTGTGGTTGTTAGTCTCTGGCAATCAACCTGATGGGATTGAGAATCACCATGGAAACAAACCTCTAGAAATGCCTGGGAAGGATTGTAGGTCAATTGAGGAGGGGCTCACGGTAAGTGTGAGCAGCACCATTTCAGGGGAAGGAGTCCTAGACTAAGTAAAAAGAGAAATAAACCATGTCCTCTTATAAGTTGTTTCTGGTTGGGTGTTTGTCCAGCAATGTGGACAAACATGCAGCGCTGTTTTCCCTACTCCACAGCACCAGCACCAAGGAGACGCTCTTCTGTGCTCAGCCGCACATGTACTTAGTTCTCCCAGTGGCTTGGGCACTTTGGGTGATGGTGTCTCTCATGAGTTTTTCTGCTTTACTGACAAAGCCCTTCTCCTCCACCTTGCAACCTCGCGGCTTTCCTTTGAACTCCCGGTGTTCGCTCTTTCTCTAAGCTGTGGCCCCCGCATTATAAATTCTACCCCATAGTTTGCCTCCTCTGGCCTGACTACACAGTGAGCCTGAAGACTTTGTCCTTCCTTGGTTGTTGCACCAGGATTTGGCCCCTGCTCCATATTCCATGGTTAACTATAGCAACTCATGTCCCCTCAACAAGCCCCGAACGTCCAACTGGCTGCAAGCTCCAGTGCTCGGTGAATATTCCCCCAATGAAAAGGCCACAAGATGTGGTGGTTTGAGTCAGGTGTCCCCCAGAAACTTAGATGTCTTGAATGCTGGGTTCCCAGCTCATGGAGATTTGGGAATTAACTCCTCCAGGAGGCAGTGTGTTGTTGGGGGTGGGCTTATGGGTGTTATAGCCAATTTCCCCATGCCAGTGTTTGTCACACTCTCCTGTTGCTATTGTCCACCTGATGTTGGCCAGGGGGTGATGTCCATCCACTGCTAATGCCATTGTTTCCCCTGCCATCATGAAGCTTTCCCTTGAGCCTGTAAGCAAAAATAAACCCTTTTTTCCCCACAGGCTGCTCTTGGTTGGGCGATTTCTGTCAGCAATGTGAACCTGACTGCAACAGTAATGTTGGTACTGAGAGTGTGGTCATTTGCTTCTAGACAACTGACTGTGTGGCTTTGGCTTTTTGAAGCTGATATTCAGGAGGAATGTGGGAGGATTTGAAACCACGGCCTAAGAGATGCCTTGCAGTGCTGTAAGTACAGCGTGATGGACTATTCTGGTCAGAGTTGAAAGACTTGAATGCAGTAAGAACTATGGAAATGTGAGGTTTGGCTTATGAGGGTGAAAAGGAGCTTTGTCTGGATGGGGCTAGAGGCAGTTTGTGTGAGAGGCTTGCTGTTATGCCCATGTCCTGAGAAGTTGTATAGGGTTGCACTGCATAGAAATGGACTGGTGTGAGCAGAGGGATATGCCACAGAAAAAGTAAAATCTTTGGGTAAACTGCTGCCCGTTCAGCTGCAATTGAGAGATTACAGCCTTTGAGACTGGGCCAGCTGTCCTGTGCTGGGACAACAGGAAGAATGTCGACTCTCTTGAAGGGCTCAAGGAGTGTCCTATTCTTCAAAGTCTGCTTTATTCCCCCCTGGATTAACAAATTGTCCTCTACCTGGTATTGTGGAATATAAGAAATGTAAGAAAAAGAGGATCATTGAGTTTTCCATGCAGTCTTGCATTTTGGAAATGGCCATGGGCAGTGTGAAGCAGGTTTGCTGGACAGCTGCATGGAGACCCGATGGAGCCATGAGAATAAACAGTGGGTTGCAGTGGAGACCAAGTGGAGATGCCAGGAGCACAAGACGGCTGCCAATGAGAGCTGCCGGCCCCGGTGAAGTTTTCCAGGACGGCGAGTAGCCCAGCTGGATGGTTATCAGTTTATGGGGGCCAGGGGCGGAATGTGATTTGAGTCAGGTGTCCCCCAAAAACTTAGGTGTTCTGAAGGCTAGGTCCCCAGCTGATGGAGATTTGGGAATGAACGCTTCCTAGAGGCAGTGTGTTGTTGGGGGCTGGCTTATGGGTGTTACAGTCAGAGTCCCCTTGCCAGTGTTTGGCACACTCCCCTGTTGCTATTGTCTACTTTATGTTGGCCAGGGGGTGATGTCCACCCTCTGCTCATGCATTCTTTTTCCCCTGCCATCATGAAGCTTCCCTCTTGAGTCTGTCATCCAAAATATTCCCCCCCACACTTTTTTCTCAAAAGCTGCTCTTGGTCAGATGATTTCTGCCAGCAATGCGAACCTGAGTACAGCAATTCCAAAAACAATACACAGACTTAACACAGCACCATTAAAAATCCCAGCGTCATTCTTCACAGAAATAGAAAATAGGATCTCAAAATTCATATGGAATGGCAGAAGGCCTCAGATATCAAAAAATATCCCCAGCAATGCCGGGCGTGGTGGCGCACGCCTTTAATCCCAGCACTCGGGAGGCAGAGGTAGGAGGACTGCCGTGAGTTCAAGGCCACCCTGAGACTACAGAGTTAATTCCAGGTCAGCCTGGACCAGAGTGAGACCCTACCTCGAAAAGACCAAAAAAAAAAAAAAAAAAAAAAAAAAAAAAAATCCCCAGCAAAAGAAATGCCTCTGCAAGCCGGGCATGCTGGCACACGCCTTTAATCCCAGCACTCGGGAGGCAGATGGAGGAGGATCACCATGAGCTCGAGGCCACCCTGAGACTCCATAGTGAATTCCAGGTCAGCCTGGGCCACAGTGAGATCCTACCTCAAAAAAAAAAAAAAAAAAGAAAGAAAGAAAGAAAGAAAGAAAGAAAGAAAGAAAGAAAGAAAGAAAGAAAGAAAGAAAGAAGGAAAGAAAAATGCGTCTGCAATGTGAACCTGACTGCAACAGATGTCCACTTCTCTCTCAGGAAAAGTTAACTTAACCACAATCTCCAGCATTTAAGATAACCTGACATCTCAATTATTAACCACTGACTCAGTGAGCACTTTCTGAAGTGTGATATAGAGGGCCAGGAGTCTTGCTGTCATCACTAACAGTCACTAACAGGAGCAAGCCAGCATGTCTTCCTTTACTTAAGCAAAGGAAATTACAATATATAAAGGCGCTATAGACACGGAAACACATCAGAGATTTGGGGTTCTCTAACACTAACTTCGACTGGTTTGACTCAGTGTAGTTCTCCAAGCCAGGCCAGCAGAGGGAACTGTTGGCTTGTTACTAGTACATCCCAACAGGCCTGCTAGGAGAGGACAGACCGCCCAGAATCCTTACCAGAAGATGGAAAAGGCCGCAGATGGAGGAGCAGGGCTAGTGGGAGGCCAGCCCCCTTCCTGTGGGCACGCATCAGGAGAGAGAGAGGAGAGGACGCTGGGCTTCCCTGCCTGGCTCTGGCCCATGGGCAGAGGGTCGTGTGCTGCGGATCTGAAAGCTAGAGCGTACATTGAACGGTCGGGCAGGGGCCACATTAAAACACTGGAACCAAGAAAAGCCCTTCAGGACACTAACGGGAAGGGGCTGTGGAGACGGCTCAGGGGACGAAGCACTTGCCACGCAGCCTGAGCACCCAAGTGTGGGTCCTCAGAACACATGTAAGCCAGGCCCTGTCACCCATCACACCTAAGGGGGTGAGGGCAGTGAGAGACAGGAAAGTCACTCATCCCTCGCAGCTCAAAGCCAGCTGGGTGGCTCACAGTGAGACCCAGTTTAACCAGGTTGGAGGTGAGGACCACGCCACAAGTTCTCCGACCTCCACCACACACGTGAACGTGTACGCACGTCAAGCACACACACTAATAAAAAGAAAAGAAAGAAAAAACTCAAGGAGAGGTCATGGGACATGATGAAAAGAATGTTTTTTAAGTGAAGGACTGAACAGCAGCATATTCCTGTAATCCAGCTAGCTGGGGGACTTGGGTGGTCAGGGCCGGCGGGGCGGCCTGGCGAGGGTGCTCAGTGGCAGGTCCTCTGTAGATTCACCGTTCAAGGTACATAAGGACTTGGAGGCCAGCAAGGCTATGAGACCCTTTCTCAATAAAAGGGAAAGAGAGAGGGAGAAAGAGAGGAAGAGGGAAAGAGAGAGAGAGAGAAGGGAGAAAAGAAAAAAAACCCAAGGAGGTAGCCAGGCATGGTGGCACATGCCTGTAGTCCCGGCCTTTGGGAAGCAGAGGCAGGAGAGGCCACCCTGGTCCACACGGCAAGTTCCAGGCCAGCCAGGGGTCCCTAGTTACACCCTGTCTGAACAACACCCACAGGAATCCAAGGAGCTCAGACTCTTGCATGGGAGTCAAAGGCTGAGGAATGAGGACACCTTCCCCCCACGTGGCGCCCCACACTGAGCCCTGTGGAAAGCCTCCACTCCTACCTGTAGCGCAGCCTGGCCTCTGCTGGTCATGAGAGGTGACCACACATGGGACCTCCAAGCGGAGCTGACTCTGCCTGGGGCCAATGTGGCTAGAACACGCAGTCCTTGTCATTCCCCGCCAGTGACCTGTACGGCTTAAGGCACAACCTTAGCTGCTGGAAACTTCTGGAACTGTCTTCCCGTTTTATGAAAAGGAACAAGGCAGGGTTTACTCCTCTTCCCAGAGCCCTAAAGCATGTTCCCTGCTGCCAAATAACGCCACAGGATGGGAGCTGCCAGGGCCACCTTGGGGACACAGGAAAGCCAAGCGTGTTTCAGGAAGTAGGCTCTGGGCCGGACATGCCCTGGCTGCCCGGTGAAGTGACCGTCCTCTGCGTCCTGCAGGGCCTAGGCTCAGTGGGCAGCAGGAAAGCACCAGTGGAAATAAGAAATGCCTGTCTGCAGGTGCCAGACGCCGCACAGCCAGACCTCCATGGCACTGCCTAGCACACCCGGAGGCACTCGGGGAGAAAGTGTGAATTGGTTTGTCCTTCCTGAGGGCCACTGGGCTGCTGCCCAAGTGTGAACTGTGCACAGCCTTTAATAAGGCAACTGCACTCTAGCGGCTGCCCGTGGCTTCCCTGCTCCCCCTGTGGGCCCCAGGCCGACCCCCAGTAGCCTTTCTGCACGGGCTCAGTGCAGCGGGAAAGGGGGTTGCCAGTCTGCATCAGCTCTTGGGGCTCACCACAGGACCCCTCCGCTTCGGCCCTTAGAACACTGCCCCCCATGCCTCCACTGGGCCTTCTGAGCACACCACCACTCAGATCTGCCTCCCCCCGGCCCCGGCCTGGCAGCTCCCGCAGAAGGCTCCCGTGACTTCAGGGCAGCCTCACTGGTAACAGCTGAAGGCCGGATGCTTAAGTAAACTGTGGCTCATCCTTTGCGCACGGTAGGCATCTTCTTTTAAAACAAATATTTCATCAGAAAGTCCTTCAAGTCCAAGGACTGTAGAGAGCTGACCAGTCACAATGAGCAGAAGCACCGTGGCCCTGGCGCCAATGGGAAGGCTGAAAACCTGCCAGAGAGCTGCGAGGGGCACCAAGCCAGACCACGGGACAGACGTGACAGCGCACCGCACTTGCGACACTGGTGCTCCTCTGTAAACTGAAAGTGCCTGGACGCGTGTCTGCAAAGGACAGAGACGGAGGGTGACGCGGAACAGCCTAGAGTGGCTGCTGTGTTACTATGGATACTCTGGGGCACTGCTGAGTGCTGATTGGTGAGAGGGAAGCAAGCTATCTCTCTCTCACACACACATCTATAGAGACTTTTTAAAAATTATTTTAATTTTTTATTTATTTATTTGAGAGCGACAGACACAGAGAGAAAGACAGATAGAGGGAGAGAGAGAGAGAATGGGCGCGCCAGGGCTTCCAGCCTCTGCAAACGAACTCCAGACGCGTGCGCCCCCTTGTGCATCTGGCTAACGTGGGACCTGGGGAACCGAGCCTCGAACCGGGGTCCTGAGGCTTCACAGGCAAGCGCTTAACCGCTAAGCAATCTCTCCAGCCTGAGACTTTTTTTTTATTAGAAAACCAAGCCAAGCGTGGTGATCCACACCTTTTAAAAAAATATTTATTTGAGAGTGAGAGGGAGGGAGAGAGAGAGAGAAAGAGAGAGAAGGAGAGAGAGAATGGGCGTGCTAGGGCCTCCAGCCACTGCAAACGAACTCCAGACGCGTGCGCCCCCTTGTGCATCTGGCTAACATGGGTCCTGGGGAATAGAGCCTCGAACCGGGGGTCCTTGGGCTTCACAGGCAAGTGCCTAACCGCTAAGCCATCTGTCCAGCCCTATAGAGACTTTTTACTGCAAGCATCTGTGCCTACACAAGGGTTGGAAATAAGTCATCAAACAGATCAAGCTAGTTGTGGTTTTAAGTTAAAATAGGACTTGGACATGGCCTGGTTGGGTGGCTCAGCCTCCTTTCAGTCAAACAGCCCTGGACAGCTGTGTCAGAGCTCTGGCTGCTCTCCTGCCTGCACAGTGACAGCACAGTGCTTTGCTGCTCTCTGAAGACACCTCACTTGGGGGTCAGTGACTCTCTTACTTGAATGCCCACTGAGGGGTCTCACCCGTGATAAGAGCCTCTAAGGCCTCCGTCCTCAAAGTAGTGTCCTGTGGTGGTTCGAATTAGCTGTTTTCTGTAAACTCATTCATTCTGAATGCTTACGAGAGAAGTTTTATCCAGATTAGACTAGAGGCAGTTTGTGTGTGTGTGGGGGGGGGGTGGCTGTGTTCTACCTGTGTCCTAAGACCTTGAGCAGGGCCGAGTTTAGAACTGCTGTGATCGGGGCATGCCACAGAAAATGACCATTGCAGGTAGACCTACAGCAGAGAGATCGCCACCTGCAAGCTTTGGGCCAGCTGTTCCGTATTGGGACCGCAGGAAGAATGCAGAAGTTTTTCTCTCCTTCAAAGTCAGTTTTATTCCTCACTGGATTAACAAATTTGGTAGTTTATCTGGTAATATGGCAGTATAACAAATGCAGGGAAAAAAGGGTCATTGGATTTGCAACAGTTTCCTCCCCTCCAATAGTCACTGGATAATGTGAGGCCTGGCTATTAAAAGTCCTTGGGGAGAAGCCCAGGAGAACCATGAGGGAGAATTGTGGGTTTTCGTAGAAAGCCCAGGATTTTGATGGTGCCAGGACTATAGGACAGCCACCGAGGAGAGCTACTACCTCAAGATGGAGATTTCCCTGGGGTGTGGATAGGCTAGCTGGAGGGGCAGAACTGGAACCCCAAAGACTCTGTCACAGGGCTCAGCTAATGCACAGAGAGCAACAGGAGCTGATGTCTGCTCTGTCTGTCTTAGATCTTGCATTGCCCATCTCTCTTTGCTAGGCCTGATGCATCTTTTGCAGTGTGAATGTTTACTCTGTGCCAGTGTTCCCAGGACAAGGGACATGCACACCCTTGGCCCTCAGCCCAGGTCTATTAGAAGACAATCGCCAGCTTTGGCGTCTGGCAGATCTGTGTAAACCATGAATTAAACAGAACGGGCAACATGGATGCAGGAACCAAGTTCCAGAGGAGCCGCCACTGGGCCAAGGCAGCCACTGGCGCTTCCTAAAAAATTAGTGAAAATCTGTCTCATTCTCGGGCAATTAAGACACAGGAGAGTTGGGGGATATCTGAGATAGAATGCTGAACTATATCATGTGGGAATCCCTGAGTTTAGTCCCAAGGAACCTATGTACACAGACACATGGAAAGGCTTTTCAGTTTACATTTGTGTGCATAAGCCAGGTGTGGTGGCACATGCCTTTAATCCCAGCACTCAGGAGGCAGAGGTAGGAGGATTGCCGAGAGTTTGAGGCCACCCTGAGATTACATAGTGAATTCCAGGTCCGTTGAGCCAGAGGCAGACCCTACCTCGAAAAATAAAAACAAAAACAAAAACAAAAACATTTGTGTGCATAGAGTGTGTGTCTGGTGCTGCACAACCGTGATACAGGGACATGTCCCATGCGTGTGTGAGCCAAAGGAGAGCACTGGGTGGCCTCTTCTTACCGCCCATCTGCACACTGCTTGAGAAGGGGTCTGCCCATCAACTCAGCTGATGTCAGTCAGTGAGCCCCAGCGATTCTCCACACCCCCCACCTATGGACTGAGGTGGAGTGGCTACACCCACATTTATTTATTTGTGAGAGAGAGGCAGAAAGAGAGCGAATGGGCATGCCAGGGCCTCTGACTACTGCAAACAAACTCCAGATGTATATACCACCTTGTGCATCTGGTTTATGTGGGTCCTGGGGAATTGAACCTTGGTCCTTTGGCTTTGTAAGCAAGCACCTTAACCATAAGCCATCCCTTCAGCCCTATATCCAGCATTTTATGTGGGTTCAGGGTATTGAATTCAGGCCCTCATACATCAGTGACAAGTGTGCTCAACAACTGAGCCATGGTCCTGGCCCATAATTTTATTTTAAACAAATGTAGACTCTCCCCTCCCCCCACCACTGCATCCTAAGAAATTCTCCGAGCTGCCAACCTGGCCAGCAGAGAGGACGGGGCCTGAGTTGATGTGAGGGGCAGAGCCCAGGCGCAGGCACAGACAGTCCTGGGGAGCAAATATGCACACAGTAAGATAATAGAAGCCAAGAAAAAGGACAAAACAAGAAGAGTAAGTCCACTGTCATAATTTTCATAAGGTAAGGAACCCCTGCCAGGTGCCCGTCCCTAACCACCATCACCTCCGGACACTGACTGGGCGTCGTGTCCCAAACATTGGGCGCTGCGTTGACCAGCCCAGCCGAAGAGTAGTGAGGCCGCGCGGAGCGGGCCTCAAAACGGACAGTCAAGCTCGTGGGTGTCCGCCTGCTCAGCCCCGTGAGGGGCTGCACAGCTTACGTGACCAGCCTCGCCACAAGCATGATGCTCAGATGCATACCCGTCACCCGAACCCACTGCAAGGGCCCTGATCTGTGTGAAGAGTTGTCCCACCTGAGCCAGCAGGTGCCAACCAAGCTTCTCCAGGCAAAAGTAAAGTCGGCCTCAGGCTTCGCAGAGCCTTCCCCACACTGCGCAGGGAAAGGAGAGTGCGGCGGAGGCAAGAGAAGGGCACGGGCGGCTCCGGCCTGAGCACTTCCCACCACACCCAACCCTGCACTCGGCGGAAGCCCTTCCTCCTTAGGACCTGGTCACCCAGAAAGAGAAGGCAACCTCCAGTTCGGGCAAAGACAGCCCAGCTCCAGACCAGGCAGCGTGTTCTGCCTGCGGGAACATGGCAACACCTCTGTCTGAAGCAGATGTGCAGGGAGGAGGAAGGACAGCAGAGGCCCTGCAGGCGAGGCCCTGAGGACATGCACCCCCCAAAGCTGCTCTTCCTCCTGTGGCCAAAATACGTAGGTGGTCTTCAAAGGCATGCAGAGAGGAGCTTGACAGCTGACTGCCATGCTAGGGCCCTCATTCGGGAAGGGCACTTTGGAGGCACTTTGGGAATTCAAATCTCAGTTTAAGCTCAAAACAGAATTGTGTTGAATCTAAGCCAAGTTTCTTGGGTCTAGCAGTGATAGTGTGTTATAACCCTATTTCAGGACAAGTGCACAGACGCCTGGAAGGGTAGGTGTCGGTGAAGGACTTTCAGATATTACAGTGGCTGCCTTTCATTGTTCAACATGGCTGGAAATAAGGGTAGCATCACTCCATGGGTCCCAGACTAAATACACAGGAAAAGGCATCCTCAGAACCAGCATTCATCTCTTTGCTTCCTGACTAGCCACCCCAGCTTCTGTCACCAAGAGGGACTGTGCCCTCAAACCAGGGAGAAAATAAACCTCTCCCTCTATCTGTTGTTTTTGTCTGGTATTTTTGTCATAGTGACGAGAACAGTATATGAATGCTCAACAGACTGGGTCTTGCGAGGTGTCCTTTTATACATTTTTTTCAACTCTTTCAGATTTCTCAAAATAAAGTTTTGGGAGGTATTCACTTGATGACTCAAGAGCACTAATGAAAGCCATGGGGAATGGTATAAAAACAAGTTAGTGGAGTAGTGAGGCGTTTCCCAGATCTCTGAGCGAAGGGTCAGAGACAACGAAGAGACAGCTATGAGCTGAAGAGAGGAGGCTGATCTACTCTGGGGGAATAGAACACCAAAACGAACAGGCATGTGGCATTCAAGGAGCCAGAAGAGACTGTTTACTGAAGAAAACACAACGGGTAGAATTCAAAACAAACACAGAGAAGGAGCTGAGATTCATAACAGCAAGCTTTTGTGAATCTCCCTCCCCCTCCAATGTCAAGGATGAGGCTGGAGACAAAACGTGAACTGCAGGCTGGAGGACAATTACTCCTTGATATACACTGGGTGGGGGGGGGGGGAGGATGGATGAAGAGGAGGAGGGAGGGAGAGAAGAAGGGACATTATTATTATATTCAGTTGTTACTTATATGCAGATACAAAATAAAGACAGTTTCACACAGGTAAGAATTCACAAAGTAGCCATGAGTCCTAAGCCCCTAGCACACACAGCTCTGGCACGCTGGCCAGCTGTCTCTCTCGGCAAGCCTTCTCACATCTCTCAGACGTCATCTGCAGCCGCAGCCCTCGCTAGGCACAATTCCCAGAAGCCCGACGTGTGTTTCAGGCAAGAACCAGCCTTTCGGGTGCTGGATTCCCCACTCCCGTCGAGGCCTCCTCACTGGTATCCCCAGCATGTCACCAGCACAATAGCGCATTGGTTCAAACAGAAACGATGTCTCTCCAAGTCACTGTTCCCCTCCTTCTGTCTCCTTCAGGGACAGTGCTGTCCCTGGGCCAGATGTCTGAAAGCCATTACAGACTCATCCTTTCTCCAGCACCCACAACACAGCCACTGACAGCTCTATTCCTGCCATGTGGCACTTGGCTCTTTTCTTATCTCTGAAAGCTCTTTGGGGTACCCACCTCTGCCGTTCTGTCCCCACGTACCCAGCCTCATGTCACTTGGATACACTCTCAGCACTAGACCCATGTGACCTGGCCTCTACCTTCCCCATCTCGTATAACAACACCCTAACATCACACTGTCCATGCCAACCCTTTGGGGACCCATTCCGAAGAACTACCCTCATCTCAAGGGGCCTGCTTCTGGCTTCTTTGGCAGCTGGCTCTTCGGAAGGCATCCCTGACATCAAGGACAGATTCCTTGCCCAATGCACACAGGGCCTCCCTTCACCAGAGCCAGCCGGATGGTCCTGGGCTGCGTCTATCTCTGTCCTGCGCACTTCAGATGATGTCGGAGCCTCTGCCTCCCGATGCCTGTTCCGCAGGGCAACCCCGTGACCACTGTGATCACCGAACGCGTGCCACTGCCCTGTCTGTCACACACGTGGGCTCTGGAGCTGCTGAACGCCTGGGCCCTTCACTCGCAGCTCAAGCATGGTCCCTGCCCCTCGGACTTCGAGGAGCCCTCACCTCTGTGCATCCAGACTAAGGAAGGTGAAACTTCCAGCCACTAGCATTTCCAGCCTCCCTCAGCTCCCCGATCAGATCCGTCCAGGCTGGGCTTGGTATGGGGCCTGGGGACAAGAGGGCAGGAGAGAGCTCTGTCTAGAGAGCGGTGGACACTTCCGACCAGGAGCAGCACACCTGCAGCACTGTCCCATGTGCAGGATTAGAGTCCAGTTCTCAACGATTCCTGACCAAGCTACCGGTGCGCTTCCAGGGAACAAAGGGCTTTTCCTCTTGGCTCACCCATAGGCAGCTACATTGCGAACAACTGAAATCCTGATGGAACGAATAGAGTTGTTTCAGTATCCTCAAGGTTGGGTTCTGGACCCCTTCTGGATGCCCAACTCCTCTGGTGCTCAAGAGCCTTATTTTAAACGGTGTACTGGATTATAGCCTGTGCCATCTTCCTGAATACCCTACCATCTGCAATGCCCAACGTAATGGTAACACAACATAAACAGTTGTGATGCTGCATTTTAAAGGAGACAATGACTAGAAAAGTCTGTGTTTTAATCCAGACACATATTTAAATCTGTATTTATTTTTTGAGGTACTCAGGATAGGACCCAAGGCCTCATACACACTTGGTAAGCCCTGTGCCACAGACCCAATTTTTTCCAGTGCTAAAAAAAAAAAAAGATTTTTTTCAAAGTAGCTTTCAACTTTGACAATTTTCTAATATGTAGTTTGATCATAATCCCCTCCCGTTCCTTTCTTTTGTCCCTCTCTCCATAGCCCTTTCACTGAACCCTTCTTTCCAAGATTTTTTCATGTTTTAGAATTTTCTTTCGTTTGTTTTTGTGAGGTAGGGTCTCACTCCAGCCCAGGCTGACCTGGCACTCACCCTGTAGTTCCAGACTGGCCTCAAACTCACAGGGATCCTCCTGTTTCTGCCTCCCAAGTGCTGGGATTAAAGGCACGCACCACCACACCCAGCTAATAAAGCATTTAAAAAAATAATCTATTCATTTGCAAGAAGGAGAGTGGGAGAGAGAGAATATGAATGGATGTTCCCGGGCCTCCAGCCACTGCAAACAACTTCCAGATACGTGCGCTGCTTTGTGCATCTGGCTTTAGGTGGGTACGGGAGCAGCAAACGCAGGTCATTAGACACTGCGGGCACCGCCTTAACTGCTGAGCCCTATCTCCAGCCCTGTTTCAGAACTTTCTATCCCTATCAAACATGCGGGTCAGATACCCAAGCATACAAAGGATTGACTGTGACGACGGAAAAGACCAGCTGTCCACCTGGCTACAGATGAAACGTGATTATGAAGATTGAAGTACAAGGCTCTAGTGCGCAGGAGCCTTGATGCTCTTGGTAATGGTGACGGGGGTTCTTCAGAGAATGGTGACGGGCTTGAGGAGGTTAACGTTCACAGGACCCGGCCTGAAGAAACTAAATCTCACCTCATGGTGTGAATTCTCCAAAAAGCATTTCTTTAAACCTATGGGTAAAGTTCACCTTCTGAACAGATCATAATTTCATAATTAACTGTTAGAAAAACATGACTATCTCTCCAGAATTATACCACCGGGTCCTGGAAGGTGCCAGTGCTCTGTGAGGTAGATAAGACTGGGCTCCTAGTGTAGTTTTGTGTTCAAAGAGCTACACTGAGTCCTTCTGCCTGTATTAGTCAATTGCTGCTATGGCCAAGTACCTGATTAGAAGCACTTAAGGAAGGAGGGAAAGAGGGAGGGAGGGGTAGACGGAGGGAGGAAGAAAGGGAGGGAGGAAGGAGGGAGGAAGGAAGGACTTATTTCACACACAATCTGAGGTCACAGTCCGTCATGGCAGGGAAGGTGCGCCGGGTAGTTTGAGGCGACCACTTGAGGAAACTAATTCCGTCAGTGCAAGGCCAGGAAGCAGAGAGGGATGCGTGCTGGTGCTTAGCTGGCTCTCTCCTCTGTGTGCAGCTAAGGAAATGCACCCTGGGAAATGGTGTCATCTACAGTCAGGGGGGTCTCCCACCCCAAATAAACTAATCTAGAAAATCCTCCCAGAATGCCTGGGGGCGGGGGAAGAATGCTTAGAGATTTCTTTGTGAGGCGACTTTAAATCCTGTTCCCATGGTGATGCTAAATCCAGATTACCCATCACACAGTCTGAGAGGGAGAAACCAATCCCACAGCAGCGAGGATGGGCGCTCACCCGGGCAGGGGCAGGTCAGCCCTCCCTGTACCCGCACCCGGAGGAGCCGGAGTACTGCCCTGAGCAAGTGCCCGCGCCCAGCGGTGCCTGGAAGGGGGAGGCCGCTCTTACCTGCCTGCGCAGCTGTGATCAGAGCCGTGTTCCCCTCGTTGTCCTGCCAGTTGACCTCAACGTGGGGACACTCTGCTAGGGCCACCACAGTATCCACAAAGCCATGGTAGCAGGCGACAATAAGGCCGGTCTAGAAATGAAGAGGGGAAGCGAGTCAGAGGGGCCCAGCCCAAGCATCACCCGGGGACCCCAAGGGGCAGAGCTGTCCTCCGGGGGCTGCACAAGTGGCAGCAAGGACTTCAAGTGCCCGGTTCTCAACAGTCATTGAGAGCAAGCCAACCACTGGCTCACTTTCAGGATGAGCCCCGTCCTCATCGGGCAAAACGTGGAAACGTCAGTGAAAGTCAAGACCCGTGGGAGCTGTGCCTGCTAACATGCACGGTCGGAGGACAGAGGGCACTCACACTGGCTGTGCTGGGCAGGCCAGGCACAGCATGGAAGGAATCGGAGGAAGAGCATTGGGGCCCAGGCTCCAAAGAGATGAGGAAACAAACTCAGGTGTCAGGGAAAACAGCAAGAGCCAAGTCACGATGGGACCTGCCACCAGGAGCTAACCAGATGACTCCAAGGGCAGGAGCAGAGGGGACGAGGTCAGGAGAAGCCCAAGCCCCAGGGCAGCTGAGACCCCGCAGCTTTCTGAGCAGCCTGCCGGCGGTCAAGCCTCTGCATCGGCTCAGACTGCCAGGCAGACACCGGCTCCAGGAGGGCACAGGAGCAGAGACTGAGACAGTCGCCCGGCTGGGGCAGTGTGAGGGGCACCTGTGTGGATCCTGGTATCTTGCAAAGGGGCGTTTGCGGTTAGGATGGACGTAGGAAAGAAGAGGAATACAAGAGCCCAAGATGACCTCAAAGTCTCTGCCTAAGCAACTGGGCAGATGCCACCAAATAACAGGAGGTGGAGGGTCTGGGCAGAGCAGGGGCTTACAAAAAGCCTGCCACCTCTGAGACGAGACATCGAGCACGTGTACATCACGGGGTTGGGGAAAGGGCCGGCGGGAAGTATAGGCAGCTCGACAGCTGATTCTATAGAGCAGGTGATTAAACATTTACCAAGTCATCAAGAATCTATAAAGAATATTAAAGATGAGTAGGAGGAATGGCTTAGCATTTAAAGCATCTGCCTGCAAAGCCAAAGGACCCAGGTACGACTCCCCAATACCCATGTTAGCCAGAGGCACAAGGGGGTGCACACGTGTGGAGTTCGTTTGTAGTGGCTGGAGGCCCTGGCGTGCTCATTCTCTCTAACTCTCTCTCCTTCTCTCTCTGTCAAGTAAATAAAGTGGCACATGCATCTGAGTTTGTTTGCAGAGACCCCTGCCTATTCTCATTTTCTCTCTTTCTTTCTGAAAAAAAAGAAAGGAAACTAGATCTACACTATGATCCAGCTACACGGCTCCTGGGCATACATCTGAAGAGCTCTGATTAGCCAACCACGCAGACACTGGACATCCACACTTATCACTGCACCATCTGTGACAGCCAAGGCAGGGCCCCGTCCAGATGCTTACACTTGGGAGGCACATGCAGGAGGGCTGTCCCGAGGTCAAGGCCAGCTCGGCTTACATAGTGAGTTCCAGCCAAGTCCTCCCGGAGCTGGGTGAGTAGCTGGATCAATCCTTGCCCGCCATGACAGTTCTGGGATTTTCAATGATGTGGAAAGTCTCTTTTTGTTATCCCTGATTTCTTGATTTATTTATATTTTTTAAAGAAGGTAGCACCAAAATAATTGGAATTGGGTTTTGTGGCGCTGCAATGGAAAAATTCCTAACTCCCTAAGCACTCATTGCATCAACTGGACATCATTAAAAATGGCCTGCCAATGTTGGCATCAGGGTCTGTGCTGGGCTCGCACAGGTTTTTCCACCTACGCCTATCGAGAGCCCTTCTCTTTGAGCCTCTGTGACACTCCTCAGGGCTGTGAGGAACTGCGCAGCATGGCTCGGCAATTCCATTAGTTCAGTGGAGGCTGGGGTGCTGCACGGAGAGTGGCGCCCTGGGGCCGGGTGGCGCCCAGGTGGCACAGCAGCAGCTTCCTCACCGTGGCCGGCACCTGGACTGCACCTCTTCCTCTCAGGAGAATTCTACTTCCAGAGCCTCTAGCGTACCGGAGCTCAGGCTGCAGGTGGCAGGGAGGCATCAGAACACACCTCTAATGGCCTCTTCCTGGAATGCTTTACTGATTTGCCACCACGGGGCAAGGTTGCTCAGTGACATCTGTCCGCGTCCGCGGGAGTGTCCCAGCGTCTCTTCACTGAGTGCTTTCACTACAGGCAAGACGTCCTGCCCATCGGCAGTACCACAGGGCATTCAGCCATGAGGACACCCTTGAGGACCTGGGCAGCATCCCGCAGAAACCCAAGATTCCAGAATGTACCACCAGCACCTTTCCAAGGAGGCAGGGTCTCCCCAAATGCCATGACCCCATCAGTAGCTGCGGACAGTGCAGACAAGGTCCTGTGGTGAAGGCTTAAGCTACCCATGTCATCAGGAGCTCTCTGGTCACAAAACAGGCCCCTGAGGGCACCCAGCATCTGGAGCAACAGGCAGGGCTGAGACACTGAATACAGCCCTCCCCTAGCCCCCGAGGGAGGCCTCACCCGCAGAGGAGAGCCGGAGACTGGTGGGGGGGGGGGGGCAGAAGCACTCCGTAAGCTGAAGTGCACAGTGAAGAGAAGCAGTGTGCAGCACGGTGGCGCACCCCACGCAGCACCCCTCACTTGAGCTCTAAGCAGAAACCCAGAGGCTCATCCCCCCCCCCCCCACCACCCTGGCTCCTCCGTGCCTTACCTGGCCCAAGTCTAAGCAGCACAGATTCTAGAAGAGGGAATGATGGGAATTCATCAGGTAAGTGGGGCCTCTTTGGGCCAAGACCTCTCTTGAAATCTGATTCTGGAGGCATCACCACCCAGGCCTGCAAAGGGACCCAGCAACCCTCTCCCATCGAGCTGACATGTGCCTAAGCCCCCCAGATGAATGTCCCAGTGGTGGGAGGGAAGACACAACACTGTGGACCCACAGTCTCAAACCCTGTGGCGTGAATGTCCGCACGCCTGCTGAGTTCTAGAGCATTCTCTATCCCAGGGTACTCTTATTTTACCTGGGCTCTCACATAGGAATGGCATATTAAAAACAAAACAAAACTTAACTGGAGGCTAGAGCCGAAGACATTCATACCAGGGATGATGTTTGGGGGACGTCATAACCTATTTTGTATGATTTATCCTTGGTAAGAGATTTGATCCTTGCTTACCAAGGGAAAAGATGCTGGGGTGATTCCAACAAGAGTCTTCCCAACACTTTCACCAGCTCCACATGAGCACTGACCAACCACAGCATACGGGGGTCCCCAGTGGCCGTCTGCATGGCTCTGGCCCTCCTGACTTGCTGTAGCCTTGTCAGCTAAGGGAGCAAAGGCCTTGAAATCTGGGTCCAGCCACAGACCTCTCTCTAAGCTGAGCCTAGAGCTTCTCAAAAAGCCTAATGGTTCACTTTACCCTGCAGCCCGTTCCGCCTGCCGTGTAGGCCTGTGGTTGAGGGCCGCTGTGTGTCACAAACACACACTAGCCTTGTGTGGTGCTCATGCACTTCAAAAGGGAATTAAAATCCAGTTGAGTCTACTGAGTCGGGATTGGTAAATGGCTCCTATTTTTTTTTTTTTTTTTGGCAGTACTGGGGATTGAACCCAGGGCCCTGTTAATGCTAGGCAAGTGCTGAACCATCGAATGCCTCCCTTAGGTCCTGAGTGTTTTTTTTTTGTTTTTTTAACATAATAGTTTCTGTGAAATTGATGTCCTCTTATTTTGGTTTCTTCATCCAAGGCATATCCTGGAACTTTTTTGTTTGTTTGAAAGCAACACATCTCACTGAGGAAAGAAATAAAAGCTGCCTTTAAATCACTGTATGTGTATGTCCATGTACTAAACCCTGTTTCAGATACTTGCTGGTTTTTAAAATATATTTTATTTATTTATTTGAGAGAGAGAAAGTGGGATAGGGAGAGGGGCAAGAGAGAGAGAGAGAGAATGGGCTTGCCAAGGCCCCCAGCCACTGCAAAGGAACTCCAGATGCATGCACCTCCTTGTGCATCTGATTTATGTGGGTTCTGGAGAATCGAACCAGGATTCTTGAGCATTGTAGGCCAATGCCTTAAACGCTAAGCCATCTCTCCTTACCCCTTGCTGGGTTTTGTTCTGCATAGCATTTTGTTTACATAAAGAGGTAACTTTCTCATAGAGAAGCCCTGGCATCTAAAACTGTCAAAAATTAATTTATTTGTGTTATCTCTTGTATTGATAATAAAAGTCCTTACTACTTCTCCAAAAAAAAAAAAAAAATAAGTGGGAAAGGAGTAGGAACTGGACTCCATGCTATTCTTTGAAACTGTACAAGCTAAACACACAGGCATGGTATCCTCAATACACACACATGCACACTTTTAAGAAAAATGTATTAGGTAGATGACTCGAACAAGAAAGCAGAAATACAAGATTCGATGAGATGCTTTGCCTAGAGGTTCAATGGCTTCTGTGTGTGTGACAGACAAAACATTCAGGTCTTCCAGCCGTGGAACCCTAACTCTCGGAGTGTCGGTGTCAGGAGGGGAGACCTTAGGAGGTGGCAGACCATGGAGGTGGAGCCATCATGACTGGATCCAGTGCCCACAGCTTCAGGACCTCCCGACATTTGAGCACACAGACACAAGAAATATCTGAAACCCGGAGAGGCTCTCACCAGAACCCAGCCCACTGGCACCCTGACCTCCAACTTCCAGCGGACAGGTCTCCAAGAAAAGGAACTTCTGTTATAAGCCACACAGTCCACTGTGTTGTCATGACAACCTTAACTGACGAAAACATTCACAGCAGAAGACACACAGGCATAAGGCTACCAGGAGATGTTGAAAGTCAATCCAGGATGAGCACTCCAGGTCAGAATTCATGAGTGAGTGCACCCTCCGCTGCCTGCCTGGAGGAGGTCAAGTTTACGTTCTGAGCAGCCTACATTGGCCCAACACTTCTGAAAAACACATTTTTAATAAGAATGTGTTTGAGTTGGTCATGGTAGCTCATTGCTATAATCCTACTGCTCAGGAGACTGAGGCAAGAGGATTTCAAGTCTAAAGCCACCCAAAGCTACTTAGCAAGACTGACTCAAAAATACAGGACTGGAGAGATTGCTTAGTGGTTAAGACACTTGCCTAAGAAGCCAAAGGACCCAGGTTTGATCCTCCAGGACCCATGTAAGCCAGATGCACAAGGTGGTACATGCGTCTAGAGTTCATTTGCAGTGGCTAGAGGCCCTGGCTCAGCCATTCTCTTTCTCTGTCTCTCAATAAATAAATAAATAAAAAATTGAAAAATACAAATAAAACAGGAATGTGATTTCCCATGAGGTACTCTTCCTGTTACCTCAGTAAGGTTCCAAAGGAACCTTATTAGCATTTATTAGACCATAAATGTTTACAATTTTTAAACTCCAGAGAACATCACTGGTGTTTTAAAACTGATATCCACGCTGGAGCCTACTCTGCTCCAGAAAGCCTGTGTGATGTTCTCTAGTTCACATGCTCTTTAAAGATCCAGTTTTACTTGACAGAGAAAGAGTGTGTGCCTGGCCAGGGTCTCCTGCCATTGCCTACGCACTCCAGATGCATATGCCTCTCTGTGGGTCTGGTTTTATGTGGCTACTGGGGAATCAAACCCAGGCCATCAGGCTTTGCAAGCAAGCGCCTTGAACCACTGAATCATCTCTTCAGACCCAACCCATTCTTTAAAATAGTTCATCCTCTCAGAAGACACCATGGTGCTGAGAAGAAGTGACAGAGGAGTGCTCAGCACTGAAATGCCTTTATCACACCTTCCAAGGCTCAGGGTCCATTGAGGAAGAGGTGGTGGAAAGAATGTAAGAGCCAAAGGAAGGACAGGACTCCTTGCAACGTGCTCCTCCAGACACAAAATGGCCTGGATATCCAGGTTTTCACAATGCCTGACATAACCTACACAGGACCATCATAATAGGAGGAAAAGATCATGACATCAAAATAAAAGAGACACTGATTGAGAGGAGGAGAGGATATGATGGACAGTGGAGTTTCAAAGGGGAAAGTGGGGGAGGGAGGGCATTTACCAGGGGGTATTGTTTACAATCATGGAAGTTGTCAATAAAAATTAATAAAATAATAACAAATAGATTAGAATAAAAATTTTGCCATTCTCAGATTTTTATTTATTTGCTTTTGTTTCATAGCCCAGGTTGGTCTCATACTTGCTATATGGCAGACAATGGCATTGAGCTTCTGACCCTCTTGCATCTGTCTCTGGACTGCTGGCATTGCGTGTGCACCAAGTCTGGCTTCTCACAGTGCTGGGGCTTGAACCCAGGGCTCGTGCATGCTAAGCACTCTATCGACTGGGCCCTATCCCCAGCTGCAGACAGGCCTCGTGTAAACATGAACCAGGGCTTGTGAGTGCTAAGCACTCTATCGACCAGGCCATATCCCCAGCTGCAGACAGGCCTCGTGTAAACTGACAGGGTTGGGAGCCTCTCTGGTGACCTGCTTGCTCACCCTCGGTCCTTCCAGCTGACCTGTCAGCTCATTCTTGCACAAATGAGCCCCCAAAATTTGAATACCACCCAAGGCTCCTAGCGCTCATCCTGAACTTCTCTGGATGGAAGTGTTTCTCTAGCATCTGACAATTTCCGAACATAGAAATAAGATGTACTGAACACAATGCAACCTCCCCCTTCTTATATAATTACTTAAATAGCTCCCATTTACTGAAGAAAACCTGGATCAGAAAGAAAGAAACTTTATATTCACAAACACCCATACACACACACACTTTTTAAAAATTTTTTACTTTAAAGTAAAATAAGATTTCAGGCTGAGAAGATGACACAGCTTTAGATCCGTACAGCCCACGGAAGGACAGATGGACATGGTGGTATGCACTGTAATTCCAGCCTTCTTTGGGCAACATGGGAGGTACAAACAGGAGAATCCTGGAAGCTCATGAGTTAGTTAGTCGGCCAAGCATCTGCTACAGTGACCAGGAGAGACCCTTCCTCAGTGTCACATCAAGGACAGACACCTGACATTGATCCCTGACCTCCACACACGCATGAGTACAAACACACACACGTCATACACACAGAAAATGAAACCAAAAGACATTTTAAAAAGGATTCCTTGCCATGTGTTTCAGGTCTTTTCACATGGCCTGAGCACCTAAGTGAAAATGGCTAGTAGATCTATAGGCTTGCCTTCTTTTCGGTTTTAAATGTTTATTTATTATTTGACATAGACAGACAGAGGGAAAGAGCAAGTGGATGGGCACACCAGGGCCTCTTGCCACTGCACACAATCTCCAGACGCATGCACCACACTGTGCATCTGGCTTTACACAGGTGCTGGGAAATTGAACCTGGGCCATTAGGCTTTGCAGCAAGTGCCTTTAACCACTGAAAGAGGCTTATGTTTGGATGACTGAACAAGCCCTGCTCTGGGCACTTAGGTTCTTACACCTCCTTTTTCTCCCCCCGCCCCTGGAGCTAGGGCTTGGTGCTCCTTGTTCCTGACTGCATTCCACATCCCTCTGCTAACAACCAGGGGTCTGCTCTCGCCCACCTAAGACAAAGCTCCCAAAGCCAGCTTGGGGCCTCTGGCAATGGGTGACAGCAAGATGGTTGGTCAGAAGTGAAGACTTCTGGAGAAAACCAGATGACTAGCTGGGGGTTCAGGGTGAACCAGCACCAGTGACGCTTGTTCATCTTCCGTCTGTCACCTGGCTTTGGTGACTACTCAAAATCACTTCGTTCTTATTGCTGAAGACTCCACATGCTTGGGATGCAAGCTCACTGAGAAATCAAACTGGAGCTGAGCTGAAAGCCTCTTTCCTGTAGGCCAGCTGACAGAAAGCTTGAAAAAAGCTATGCTGCATGCAGCCCTAAGGGAGAGAGAAGTCCTCAACAATGGTAAGTAAACAACAGTGGCCACTGGAAGTCTTGGATTTGGCCAACCAGGAAACCAATCGCTCTCTAGTAGGACTGAAGGCCTGTTCCATGGGAAGGAATATGTGCCTGGTACTGAAAACTTCGTCAAAAGCCTATGGCGGGGAAGTCATGAGCCCTAGGGGAGTAATGTCTGCTGGTGTCTGGCTAAATGCATATATTATGCTCACCAAACTGCCCTATAAGAACTTTTCCCAATGTTCATACCTGTATTTTAATACTACTCTCACTTTTGGTTAGAGAAGCTTCTCTTTTCAGTTGGTAGTGACCACTGGGCTGACTCAAAAGACCCATAGCTGAGAAGAAGTAACAGAGGACTGTTCAGCACGGAGACATCTCTAACACAGCTTTCAAGGCTCAGGGTCCATTGCAGAAGAGGTGGAAGAAAGAATGTAAGAGCCAAAGGAAGGGTAGGACTGCTTACAGTGCAATCGTCCAGACACAAGTTGGCCTTGATATCCATGACCTCACAGTGCCCGGAACCACCTTCACCAGACCCTCATAATAGGAAGAAAAGACGATGATATCAAAACAGAGACTGATGGAGAGGGGGAGGGGACAGAATGGAGGGTGCATGTGTGAAGCGGAGAGTGGAGGAAGGGAGGGAATATCATGATTTATTATCTATAATCACTTCATTCCCTACCTTCTGGGAGACTGGTTCAAATGACCAGCAGCTCCACATTTAAAACGCACATTTAACTGGGACTTACATTCCATCTTAGCGGAAGCATCTCAATATCCCCAGGTAAAGGGGCCATTTCTGCACGTCCCTCCCAGCGCCCCGTGGAGCCACGCCGCTGTAGATTAGTGCTGCTCTCACCACGGACCAGAGACGCTTCTTTTTGCAGATGGTGGTGACTACCCGAGGGACCCACCACTCACCGAGGTGGTGAGAAGTGACAATTGGCTGCTCCGCACTGGAGCGAGCATCTCTAATGACACCCACTGGGGCTCCAGGAACTCTGCAGAGGAGGCGGCAGGAGGAATATTAACGCTGTTCTCACCACTGACCAGAGAAACTTCTTTTTCAGATGGCTGGGAAGACTCAAAATTCCTCACACTCCTGAGAATAAGAGGCTGTGAGAGCTCAGCACTAAATGAAAAATCTCTCTCTCTCTCTCTCCAAGCCTCAGGTAGAAGAGGGGCAGAATGATTCTAAGAGCCAGAGGTGGAAAACAGTCCTCTGGGGCACTAACTGACCTCTGGATACGAAGGGGCTAGTGCACCATGACGTCACAGCAGCTGTGGAATGCCGTCACTGCACAAGAGCTGAACAATATTGAGCCCATCGGCATTTTAGCATGGATGATGGAGGTGGACAAAGAGAGACATCAGAACAGAAACTAGCTGAAAAGCAGGGTGCAGTAGAATGGTAGACAGGGAGAGAGGATACAAGAAGGCAATGGGAGGGGAGTATGATCAAATTATAATATGGTTGTGATTGAAAATTCTCAGTAACACTCTTTGCTATCCCTTGACCTTGGGCTTCAAAGGCCCACAGTCACAGAGCTTCAGCAGGAATGTAAACACGGTCAAGTGCTCACTTGCAAACGCCCACTTGCGCTGAGGCCACAGTTTACTTTTAGGTTTTGAAATGCTAAGCAAAATATTCTTGAGAATGAAATCATACTATGAAGAAAAAAATTCTGTAAGCTACTCATGCATGAAATCCCCACTTGGAGGACAACTAAAGTCAGGCCTTCAAGCACAATCCACACACACACACACACACACACACACAGTTGAGCAAAGCATCAGGCTGGGATGGGTCGCTTCAAAACCACAGAACCAGAACCAGCCAGCATCTCAATGCCTGTGGGAACAAAAGATGGAGAATCATCTACTAGGTCGACAAACCTGGGAGGCTGATAATCATCTCAGTGAGTCAAAGCTCTACACACACACACACACACACACACACACAAACACCCAGAAAGTTCACACCCAAGTATTGGGAACAGAAGGCAAGGGAACAGGAAATTTGTGGTGACTAATTCACTCATTGATTTGGCTGGGCCACAGGACTCAGATACTGGAGCAAATGTTATTCTAGATGTTCCCGTGAAGGTGTTTTTCTTAGATGTGAATGACATCTCAGTAGCTTTTAAGTAAACCAGATGGCCATCTGTCGGTCCATCATGTGTCCAGGGCCTCACTCAACCACTTCAAACCTTAAGAGAAAAAGCGCTGCCATGCCCCTCGGATGCAGTAAGAAGGACTCTGACCTGTGGGCTCCCACTGCCGCTCTTCCCTGGGCCTCCAGACTTTAAGTCACCCCTTAAAACAACTCTTCTCTTTCTACACACACACACACACACACACACACACACCCGCACACTCTCTTCTCTGGAAATGGATAAGGAACATCTTGGGTGTCTGACTTTCACTTCTTACCTTCCATGTTTCTACACTGTTAGAATTCTTTAAAACAAAGCTGTACTTGCAAGAAACTGATGCCCTTTGCTTACCAGTAAAGAGTGAGCCAACACGGTGTTTACGTGGAAAAACACTCATGAGAAAGTGGAAAAGGTTTATCAGTGATGCTGTTCCTGAGCTGGGAATCCCAGCCTGAGTCAACTTCTCCCACAGAGCACCCTGACATTTGGGGTCAAGTCTTGATGCTTGTGGAGGACGCACTATATCACGTAGTGAAAAGTGCATCCTGACATCCACCCCTTATTTACAGAACCAAAAATTATCTTCAGGTATTGTCAAATGTCCTCTGGGGAGCAAAACTGTCCCCAAGAGCAAAGCCGCAGCTTGAATACACTAGCTAGAAAGAGAATGCCCAAATGCTCTCCACAGTGGTTAAAACAACTTACATTCCACCACCCGTGAATAAAGTTTCTCTAATGCCTCGTGCCTTTCACATTTTACCAATGAGATTCATACAAACTGTCACTGGTTTTTCAAACGTATTTTTATTTATGAGAGAGAAAGAGAGAGAGAGAGAGAGAGAGAGAGAGAGAGAGAGGAGAGAGAGACAGAATGGGTGCGCCAGGACCTCCAGCCACTTCAAACAAACTCCAGATGCATGTACCACCATGTGCATCTGGCTTATGTAGGTACTGGGGAATCGAACCTGGGTCCTTAGGCTTTGCAGGCAAATGCCTTAACTGCTAAGTCATCTTTCCAGCCCAAATGTCACTGTTTTTAAGTTGCATTGTCCAGATAGAGTAAGATTGAACATGTGCTGTTTGCTGGCCATCTGCATTTCACTTTGATAAATGGGTTCGTTCCAGCCTTTCTCCATTTCCTGTCAATCAGCGTCCTGCCTCTTCCTCATTGATCAGTTGGAGTTCTTTATGTATTCAAAGTCAGCACCCTCCAGAAGTAGAATGGGAACTCTCAATGTTGTTTTAAAGTTTCTGGTTGCCCATTAGTAAAAGCAAAAAATAATAATAAATAATAATTTTACTTCATCCAACATATTCAAAATATTTCCATTTCAACATGAATCAATACAAAAGAGAGAGAGATTTTACTTCGTATTTTTTGGCCCAAGTCTTTGTGCCCCAGAGCCCCCGGCTGCCCCTAGGTCATGACAATCCATAAAGGCTGCAACTGCTTTCTCTGCATGTGACACTTGCTTCATGATTTGCTGTCACACTTTACAGGCAGAGGACCAACAGGCTGCTGCCCATTTCCCCAAACAAGCTGGCTACTGGTTCCTACTGGGTCCTGGCTCTGTTCCTGCTGCCGTGGGCAGGCCACAGCCCAGCAGCACCAGTACTGCAGAGCAGTGAAACCTCGAGCCCTGCCCAGGCCCCAGAGTCAGAGCCCCACATCCAGGTGGCCAGCAGGACCCGAGTGTGGACACACTAAAGCACTGCATGAAGGCCCTGGTTGGACACTGAGGATGGCGACACCTGCCCAGACCACCCGGGCACATCTCTCTCTCTCTGTCCCTCCTGCAGAGATGTGGGACAGGAATGGGCTCACCTGTCTGTCCACTTCATCTTGATTGACTTTCCTTTGAACGTCCTTTGGAACAACCACTTTCCTGCTAGGCCCTGTCTCTCTCACCATGTACCCAGATACATTCTAACCCAGGCCCGGCCTAGATGCCCACAGTCACCCCTCAAATTCCTTCCGACTAGTGTTGCCAACCATTTGGCTCTATGGGGACAGATGGCAGCGCCTTGTCACTGTCAGGGATACAGTGAAAATAGGACAGATGGCAAGATATGGTGACTTTTAGTTTGTATCACAGACCTAGGAGTTTATAGATGAAATCACGTTCACTTAAAATGTGTTACTAGACAAATAGCTCACAGAGAGCCGGCTCCCAGGAGGAGTGTCACACGGCTCCCAGAGCCGTCCTAATCCACAGGTGACATCATTTAGTACCCAACAGCCTGGTGTGGATGGCCTGCTGGGCGCGGCTGTGTACTGGAAATGGGAGCCCGAGCTTAAACAGGAAGGGGTCTGGGGAAGCAGCCAAGGGAGAAAACAGCATCGTGCGTGCCCAGGGGACGGTGGAGCAGAGGCCATGGAAAGGGCCCGGGCTGGGCAGGGATTGGCCCAGCTCAAGCTCAGTCTCCCAGGCTCAGCGGGGAGGGGGTGCCCCGGGGCCAGGGACGGGAGGAGACCGTGTTCCGGGTTCCGGAGCACAGAAGCCGAGCCAGAGCGTGGAGCTGACAGCACCAGGCTGTGCCACGCCAGGATGCCTGGCGCTGAGAACTCCAGCCGCAAAAGGTGTCCGCGCAGGCGCAGCACCAAGGCGACGTCTGGAGGGAATGGACCATGATCAGATTTTTCCTCCTAAAAACTTGGCTCTCGGGGGCGAGGGCACAGCCTCGTTATTTTCTTCTATTTTCAAAATAGTCTTTAAATACATACCCCTCTCTGCTAAAAAAAACGGGGTTGCCAACTCATTTGTGATTTAAGATGTAACTGAAACTGACGTGTGTCTGTCTGACTCACAGCTGTCAGGGCGGTGGAATGAAGGGGACATTCTGAGCTGTGCAATGTCTGTTCTGCAGTTGCTCGTTAATGCCTTCTAATGTGATTTTTTATGTAAAAAAAAAAAATCAAGTTATAACCTTTCCAAATGTGAAGGTGCTGGATATCATTAGTCATCAGGGAAATGCAAATTAAACCCATAACGAGATACCACTACCCACCCACCAGGATGGCTAAAATTAAAGACTGACAATACCGAATGCTGGCACTGAGTTCCCATCTTCCCAGCAGGTGGGGGTGACAATGGAGCAGCGAGGGTAGAGCACGAGCTTCAATTACGCTCCGCATATGCCTGTCACGTGACCTGGCCCTGCCACTCACAGACACTGCGCAAGTGAGCGGTACCCACGCCGCGACGGGCACAGGAATGTTAGCACGGGTTGGTTCTTAACGGGCACAGATGGCAGACGTGTCATATCTCCATCATGGGAAGAAAGCCTCACTGGAGCCCCGTGCGCTGTGCATGGCAGTACCGTCACCTCAGCACTGGGGCTGCAGGTCGGAGGCAGCCCAGGCCGCGCAGGATGGGGGTGGGAACGCGTGAGCGAGCCCCGCTTAGCAACTGAAGAATTAAATACTGTTCAAGTGACGAAACTGCTGGATCTCAAGCACTGAGCAGAGCAGCCCAGACACCAAGAGCTCCCTGCTGCTTGCCTGCACTTGACGAAATCCAAAAGCAAGCTAGAGTAATACGCAGGCAGACCAGAGCAGTGGGAAACCCACCTAAAGTGGTGAGAGAGAACTTCCTCAGACAAAAGAATTATTTCTCAACCTGGGTCACACATGAGCATATTCGTCTCCCAAAGTTTATTTGAGTGCTCACCCCAAAAATGCATGCACTGGGAAATCATTTGAGTCCTCACCTCAAAAAGCATACACTGAGCCAGGCGTGGTGGCACACGACTTTATCCCAGCACTCGGGAGGCAGAGGTAGGAGGATCACTGAGTTCAAAGCCATCCTGAGACTACATAGTGAATTCCAGGTCAGCCTAGACCAGAGTGAGACCCTACCTCAAAAAATTTAAAAAAAAAGTGAAAAATAAATACAATTGGGAGGGGATATGATGGAGAATGGAATTTCAAAGGGGAAAGTGGGGGGGGGGAAAGAAGGGTATTACCATGGGAAATTTTTTTATAATCATGGAAAATGTTAATAAAAATTGAGAAAAAAAATAAAATAAAACACTGAAAAACAGCGTACACTGGGAATTCATCTGAGTCCTCACCCCAAAAAAGCATGCACTGCGATTTCATTTGAGTCCTCAGCGTGCACTTGTGGCAAAGTGCTCGCCTTACAAGCATGAGGCCATGAGCTCAATCCCCAGAACTCTTACGAAATGGTGGCACGCACTGAAGGCCCTGAGCTGGAGACACAGAAACAGGCAGATGCCTGCAGTTGGTGGCTTGCCAGTCTGGCCTGTTTGGTGAGCTCCAACCCAATGAAAGAGCCTGTTTCTAAAAGAGGGGGGCATTGCTTCAAAAGATAATACCCCCAGCCATTGTGGAAATAAGCATGGAGGTTCCTAAAACAGCTAAAGATTGATCTACCATATGACCCAGCTATAGCACTCCTAGGCATATATCCGAAGGAATCATCTCATTTCCTTAGAAGTACATGCTCAACCATGTTTATTGCTGCTCAATTTATAATAGCTGGGTGTGGTGGTTTGATTCAGATGTCCCCTATAAACTTAGGTGTTGTGAATGTTAGCTCCCCAGCTGATGGATATTTGGGAATTAAAGCCTCCTGGAGGGAGTGTATTGGGCTTTATATCCAGTTTCCCATGCCAGTGTTTGGCACACCCTCCTGTTGCTGTGGTCTACCTTATGTTGGCCAGGGGGTGATGTCCACCCTCTGCTCATGCCATCATTTTCCCCTGCCATCTTGGAGCTTCCCCTTGAGCCTGTAAGCCAAAATAAAACTCCTTTTCCCAGAAGCTGCTCTTGGTTGGGTGATTTCTACCAGCAATGCGACCCGGACTGCAACAGTAAAGTGGTACCGAGGAGTGGGATTGCTGCTAGACACCTGACTGTGTGGCTTCGGCCTTTTGGAGCTGATTTTCAAGAGGAATGTGGGAGGATTTGAAACCTTGGCCTAAGAGATGCCTTGCAGTGCTGTAAGTACAGCTTGGTGGACTATTCTGGTCTGAGCTGCAAGACCTGAATGCGGTAAACACTATGGACTGTGAGGTTTGGCTTATGAGGGTGAGAAAGAGCTTTGTGTGGACTGGGCTAGCAGTTTGTGTGAGAAGCTTGCTCTTATGCCCGTGTCCTAAGAAGTTGTGCAGGGTTGCTTTGCATAGAAATGAACTGGTGTGTGCAGAGGGATATGGCACAGAAAGAAAAATCTTTGGGTGAACTGTTGTCCGTTCAGCTGCAACTGAGAGATTACAACCTTTGAGACTGAGCTAGCTGACCTGTGCTGGGGCAACAAGAAGAATAGAGACTCTTTTGAAGGGGCCTGAGTGCTCAAGGAGTGTCCTATTCTTCAAAGTCTGCTTTATTCCCCCCTGGATTAACAAATTGGCCCCCTACCTGATATCATGGAGTATAAGAAATGCTGGAAAGAGTTTGCAACATGGTCTTGTGTTTTGGAAATGGCCATGGGCAGTGTGAAGCAGGTTTGCTGGTTGCCTGCATAGAGACCCCATGGGGCCATGAGGATGAACTGTGGCTTGCATTGGAGACCCATTGGAGATGCCGGGACCATGAGATGGCTGCCAAGGAGCTGCCGGCCCCAATGAAATTTCCCAGGACTGTGAGTAGCCTAGCTGGAGGGGCGGAATTGGAATGCCAGAGACTTGTTGATGGTTAGAATTATCAGACATGAAGATTTGTCACTGGTTAGAGTTGTTGGACTTGAAGCTACAGAGTTTGATGTTTGCCCTGGTTCTTTTAAATATTGTATTGGTGAATGTTTCTTTGCTATGACCAATGCCATCTTTTGCAGTGTGAATATTTATTCTGTGCCATTATGGGTTTTTTGAGGTTATTTTTTGGTATGATGGCTCAGTTAAAAGATCTTGGACTATGGGGATGTATGAACATCATTAGGATTGATAAAAACTATGGGGACTTTTAAAGTCAGACTGAATGCATTGCATTTTACATCATGTATGGATATCAGTTTATGGGGGCCAAGGGCAGAATGTGGTGGTTTGATTCAGGTTCCCCTATAAACTTAGGTGTTGTGAATGTTAGCTCCCCAGCTGATGGATATTTGGGAATTAATGCCTCCTGGAGGGAGTGTATTGTTGGGGGTGGGCTTATGGGCTTTATAGCCAGTTTCCCATGCCAGTGTTTGGCACACCCTCCTGTTGCTGTGGTCTACCTTATGTTGGCCAGGGGGTGATGTCCACCCTCTGCTCATGTCATCATTTTCCCCTGCCATCGTGGAGCTTCCCCTTGAGTCTGTAAGCCAAAATAAATCTCTTTTTCCCAGAAGCTGCTCTTGGTTGTGTGATTTCTACCAGCAATGTGAACCGGACTGCAACACTGGGAAATGGAACCAGCCTAGATGTCCCTCAACAGATGAGTGGATAATGAAGATGTGGCACATTTGTACAATGGAGTTCTACTCAGTGGTAAAGAAAAATGAAGTTATGAAATTTGCAGAAAAATGGATGGATCTGGAAAGGATTATACTAAGTGAGGTAACCCAGGCCCAGAAAGCCAAGTGCCACATGTTTTCCCTCATATGTGTATCCTAGCTACAGATGATTGGGCTTCTGTGTGAGAAGGAAAATATTTAGTAACAGAGGCCAGTAAGTTAAAAAGGAGATAGAAAGGGAAGAGAAAGGAAGGGAGGAGGGTACTTAATAGGTACTTAATGGTACTGTATATATGTAACTACAATGATTGAGATGGGGAGGTAATATGATGGAGAATGGAATTTCAAAGGGGAAAGTGTGGGGGGGAGGAAAGGTATTATCATGGGATATTTTTTATAATCATGGAAAATGTTAATAAAAATTGTGAAAAGAAAAAAAAATAAAAAATAAAAATAATAAATAAAAAAAGATAATACCCAAAGTATATGGCCCTCCCCCGCTGTACACACATTACACACACGCACTTAGCTAGGGGTGATTGCACACCTATAATACCAGGACTCAAGAGGAAGAAGCAGAGGATTGCTCCCAAGTTCAAGACCAGCCTCAGTTACACAGTGAAACTGTCTCAAAAATAAGTGTATTTCATCATACGTCCATTAAATCAATGGCAACACAAAAAGCAATTTAGGGCTGAGTGTGGTGGCGCACACCTTCAATCCCAGCACTTGGGAGGCAGAGGTAGGAGGATCTCTATGAGTTCGAGGCCACCCTGAGACAACATACTGAATTCCAGGTCGGCCTGGCTCCAAAAATGCCCCTCAGGCAAGGAGTTGTCAAAAAGCACCTGGAAAGATGATGCTGCCACATGTCATTAGCTGTAGAGAGAATTCAACGTACACCACAGTGCGGTACCACTCTGCACTTAGTAAGATGACTATAATATGAAACATGCAAAAACTAAGAAGTGTGCAGGCTGGAGAGATGGCTTAGCAGTCAAGGTGCATGCCTGCGAAGCCTAAGGACCCAGGCTCAATTCTCCAGGTCCCACATAAGCCAGTTGCACATGGTGGCGCATGCATCTGGAGTTCATTGGCAGTGGCTAGAGGCCCTGGGATGCCCATCCCCACTCTTTCTCTTTTTCTCCCTCCGTCTCTCTTTCTCTAACAAATAAATATCCTTTAAAAAATAAATTAAAAAGAGAAAATCGTCTTTAAAAAACTTACATGGGTAAATCTGGGCACAAGGGTGGTGAGAAAGCAGCCAGAGTGACAGCGTAGTTCCCTTGAGGCTGCCCCCCCACCCCCCCACCCCCCACCACCCCCACCCCACCCCACCCTCCGGCGCGCAGACACACCCACAGGCAGTCCCTGAGCCTGCGAGGAAGAATGCCTGCCCGCGGCCTCCAGTCACAGCATCCTCACCCTGCAATGAGGGTGAGTGGCTGGCAGCCATGAGAGGGGACAGCATCGGCCGCTCTTCAGGACAAAGTGACGGGCAATGATCATATAGGACTAGGTCACTGGAGTACACATTTACTATGCTAAAACTTTGAATGTATTCATTTTACTTACAAAAAGTATGTTTGTGGTCAAACAGCGTGCCAGTCCTAAATACAGCAGTCTCATGTCTCTGGTTTACCATGTCATTGGACTGAGCCAAGAGGCCACTTAGGGAATGGCCCAACCAAGGAGGTGTCCTAGAGCACACCCAACAGTACCTTCTCCAGGTGTCAGCAACAATGCAGGGCCTTATTTGTTGAAAACCACCCGCCACTCAATAATAACACGCGTCCGTTACCATACGCAAGTGTAGCACAACAAAGCACTACTAGCATAAAGTATGGTTGGAACGCAGCAAGACATTCCCAACTTCGAGTAGGAACCTAACAGAGCCTCTCAGGCGTCCCCCAAACAGAGGTGACAGCAGACAGTGTGCAGAGAGAAAGCATCTTGGGAGAGGCACCCCACTGGGCTGGGAGGAGAAGTTGAGGGACTCGCTTCTGACTTGAGCCCTGAGAAGAAAAGAAATGGCAGCACAATCCAGTGCCCTTGTCAAACACACTGGGCCCGAAATCCAAAACCAACTAGAACGGAAATACTGTGTACAGAGCTGGGAAGATGTCTTTGGGGTAAAGAGCACTTGCTGTGCAAGCATGAGGGTCCCAGGCCTCCACTTTGATCCCCAGTGCCTATGTAAACAGCCGGGCGTGGCCACACGTGCACGCCCGTAATCCCCGTAGTACACACGCACAGATGGGAGAATGGCTGCGCTCACGAAAGCAGCAGGAGAGAGAGAGAGGCTCCTTGCAAGGAAATACGTGGGTGAGCAACAATGGGAGGACCCCTAACTTACTCCCCTGGCCTCCTCTTGTGTGTGCACACATACACACACACACCCCTTATACACACCCCAGGCACATGCAAACAAAGCAAAACAAAACAAATCCCTTCCTCATCTAACACACACTCACGTTGAAGTCTCGGTTCATATTAGCAGGTATAACTGTAAAGGCACTGGCACATAATGAAGTCATTCTGTTTTTTCTTTTTTTTTTTTAAAGTCTGGAACAGTCTGTCCAGCTTACAGCAAGAACAACAGACGCTCCAGTCACAGCCAAGACAAACTTCTGAGTTAGCAGCAGTTTCACACATCGGGTTAACTTTGCAGAGAAAGTGTCTCCCCTGCTGGGAGAAAGGTGCCCCCACCCGCCCCGCAGCTTCAGGCCTAACCGAGTTTGAAGGAGTGGGAGATTTCTAGAGTCAGAGTCATCTCCATGGGGGCAACCAGACAAGGCAGGGAGAACGGGGAGCGCACACAAGCAAGGGCTGCACCTGGGAGAGAGCGCTTTCTCTCCACCCCTCAGCCACCCTACTGCCCCGCACCGGAGCCCCTGGGCCACTCTCCTCTCCTTCCTCACCACTGCCCCGGACTGACCTAGGCTCTCAACAGGACATGCCCCGCTGGGTGTAGTGCACAGGCCCGTAATCCCAGCCCTGGGGAGGTGGGTGCAGGAGGATCCAAAGTCTCCTGGCGCTCTCTCTCAATCTCTGTGTGTGTGTGTAAGAGAAAGAGAAAACCCCGATTCCTGTGAAAGTGATTTTACCTGGAAGTGGCACTGCAGTTAATATTTAAGAATCTTAGGAAGCTATCTGGAGACCCGACACAGAAGACCACATGAAACAGGAGTGGTATTTGGAGCCACACAACCACAGGCCGAGTGACCCCTGCTGTGCTGGGACAGGAAGGGGCAGGAAGGCTGGTAGAGGGACAAGGAACCCAGCTCTGCTGTGACGGGTCTTCAGATCTGTGAGGACGCAGTTCCTCTAGTGAGAGCGCCGTAGTGGCATTTGTGCCAAAGCCACATGAACTGAACCCGGTCAGGCAGCACCAGGCGGGCCCTGCCTCCTCCCAGCTTCTGCTCCTCGCCCTCCACCCACCCTGCTTAGGGCACTACCCTGTGGCCACACCACCTGCCACTGGCCTAATGCGCTTTCCTCACCCACGCTCACACAGTAGGCTCTTCAGAAGACAGGCACTCTATCTTTGATGTTTCCTCCCTGCTTAACTATTAAATCATCCCTTCCCGCCTCTCTTCACTCCCCTCAGTAAGAAAAGCCCAGGGCTGCCAGCTGCCGCCTGACCGCCAGGTCCCACCTGCATGATAATTTTGGGCCCGAATACACACCAGCCTTGATGTCACCCTGGCTGCAGCTGCTGTTCTCCCTCTTCCCCGTCCCTTCCTGCCTGGGAGATGCCCTCCCTTCCACACAGCCTGGCACCCTCAGGCCACGCTCCAGCTACGCTAACTTGGCATCGACGAGCGGCACCCCTGCCCACAGCCCCGTGCACATACTCCTGCCACAGGCCTCACTCGTTGCCTGCCCACCAGCGCCCTGCTACTGCTTCTGAAGTCCAGCCTCTGCCCCCCCACCCAGTGCCAAGAAAATGTACTGCACACATCACTATGTACACAAGTAGAAGAAAAGGAGGGAGGGGAAGGGAGAAGAGAAAAGAGAAAAGGAAAGGAAAGGAAAGGAAAGGAAAGGAAAGGAAAGGAAAGGAAAGGAAAGGAAAGGAAAGGAAAGGAAAGGAAAGGAAAGGAAAGGAAAGGAAAGGAAAAGGTTGGGCTGTCATCTCAGTACTTGGGAAGCAGAGGCAGGAGGATCGCAAGTCTGAGGCCAGTCTGGGCTATCTGTTGACTTCTAGGCCAGCCTGGGCTGCATACCTTGACTCAAAAAGTCATATATACAACTGGAAAATCACATGTGTGTGTGCGTGTGTATGTGCGTGTACCTCAGAGCAACATGGAAGGGTACCAGCAAACATAATTCTGTGAAGAATGTGAACTGTCTTGCACGGCTGGGACACGCTCCTCATGGTGACTTGGCTGTCTACCCAGATGCCCTGTTAGAACCGTCAGCGAGACGTTAATTCAGATTCCCCCCTCTGCACACGTCTGTGCAGGCTCATTCGTTTCATATAGCTGCATTACAAGGGCTGTATCTTAAAGTACTTTTTTGCAATGGTAATGCAAATATTAATCTCACACATACATCGATCAGCTGAAAAATACAGAAAGCTATCAATTGCACTCAAAGAACAATAAACCAAAAGAAGCTAAAATAAAAACAAAAGCAGCAATGGGCTCCTGAGTGTGCAGGAAATAAGACCTCTCTGGGCTACTGTCTCCTGGCCCCCTTGACTGGGAGGGGCCTTATCCGTCTGCCTTGTATGGTGCTGTGACCCACAGGGCCTCCGTTCCCCATGTCTCTTGTGCCCCGTCAACAGCACTGGTTGAAAGAACTGGTATTTGTTCTGCACATTTGCAAAAATAAAATCTGATCGTGCCATGTACTCCTGTACTCAAATCATCTAGTCATTTGCGTAGCTCTTAATTCTTCCGGCTGCCGGTGCGCTCAACTTGTAACAAGCAAGACCACATGGCTGTCTAGGAAAATGAACAGAACAAGTACTTTGCAAGTGGAGCCCTGCGATACACACACTGTCCTTCAAAATGACGAACAGCAAATACAAGAAACAAGCTATGGGGCAAGTCACAAGGATATGCCAATCAGATTAGAAACAATCTGTCACCACTCATCAGAGCTTGTAATTGCCTGGAAAGCAGTTCTAGGAAGGGTCCAGGACTTCCAATCCATTCATACGCCTCTCGGGGTTCCCTAGCCGTGGAAATCTACTCATAAGCAGGCGGCACCATGGGGCTCACTGCGCCAACAAGTCACAGTCACACCACGGCCATCCTAGTGACCCCGGGAACACCCTGGGCTCATTCCAGCGGCAGTTGTACCTCTTAGGGGCCTGGGTCCCAGCCTAGACTCAGATGTATGGTGCTAGGGAGATTGCTCAGGGGTTAAAGATGCTTGCTTGCAAAGCCTGCTGCCCTAGGTTTGATTCCTCAGCACCCACCTAAATCAACATTCATTTGCAGTGGCCAGAGCCCCTAGCTTGCCCCCACCACACACTTGCAGGTAAACAAGAATAAATAAACAAATACATAAAGTAAAATGTGAAGCATAGAAGTTGACCAAATGCTCCAAACATCTACTTTTCAGCATCTGAAACAAGTACTTGAGCAAATTAAGAGCTATGCAATGCCCACACTCCCGAAGTGCAGCGACAAATCATTACTTTTGTTCTGTTTCCTTGAAGAAGCCAATGAGTTAATAGATGAAGCTTTGCCAGAAAACCAGAGACCGATAACGACTAAGTAAAATGCATGCCACAGTAAATGTAATATGTTCCTACAACAGACAAGGAAAGGTGGTCCCATCTCACCAGCTGACCCCAACAAAACCAGTGTAATAATAATGCAAACTTCACTTGACTTCTATTTGTAAAAGCAAATTACCAAGTTGAGATAATTGCATAATTTAAAGTTAAGAAATGTCACTAAGCCAGATGTGGTGGTGCATGCTTTTCATCACAGCATCCGGGAGGCAGAGGCAGGAGGATTGCCATGAGTTTGAGGCCACCCTGAGACTACATAGTGAATTCCAGGTCAGCCTGGGCTAGAGTGAGACCCTACCATCAAAAATCAAAGGAAAAAGAAAGAAAGGAAGGAAGGAAGGAAGGAAGGAAGGAAGGAAGGAAGGAAGGAAGGAAGGAAGGAAGGAAGGAAGGAAGGGTCACTAAGCTGGTCATTAGAAAGATACTGAAGTTTCCTCGCAAGAGACTTGGTTTCCTTGCAAGAAAGATACTGAAAAGAGTGAGAAGTAGCCATGGGGAAAGAAGTGGGGAAGGTTAGAAAGCCTTACCCACAGTGTAGTTGTGCACACCTGAAATCCCAACATGCTGGAGGCTGAGGCAGGAGGATTGCATTTGAGGCCAGCCTGAACTACATAATCAACCTTTCTCTCTCTCTCTCTCACTCACATTATTGATGGAACTAGGACAATACACTTGAGAAACCACGGGTGGGTGGGTCTGACTGGGGAGGGGAGAAGGAGAGGTGGTAACTAACCAACGCCACCTCCACGTGCTTCAGCAGCAGGTCACGGAGCGTCATCCCAAAGCAATTAGTCAAGACTCATGTATGAGTGAGCAGATTTCTTCCCAGTCCAAAGGCGAAGGGCAGAGGAATGGAAGTAAAAGCAAGAATGGGGACAGAGGGCTGGAGAGATGCCTTAGTGGTTAAGTGCTTGCCTGTGAAGCCTAAGGACCCCGGTTCGAGGCTTGATTCCCCAGGACCCATGTTAGCCATATGCACAAGGGGGCGCAGGCATCTGGAGTGTGTTGCAGTAGCTGGAGGCCCTCTCCCCCCTCCTCTCTCTTTGTCACTCTCAAATAAATACATAAAAATAAACAAAAAATTATTTAAAAAAAAAAGAATGGGGACGGGCCACTCCAAGCAACCCCCAGGGTGGACTGCTGCTTTTCAAGACAGGCTTATTCTCTATGCCACCTGCCGACTCTTTTGATGAATGTGAGGCAGAGAAAAAGTTAAGTACAATAGTAAAAATGCAAATTAATGAGAAAAATAAAGCAGCTAGCCTAGGAAAGGCTCCATGTTTTCAAGTGAAAGTGATAAAGAAATGACACCGACAGTGGAAAGAATGCTAATCCAACTCAGCAGGACACTTCAGTGACTGGTCTATGAACATGCCCTTGCTCGGGAAGAGGCGAGAGGGTCAAGGGTCTTGAGGCCATCCCAAGCTATACAGCAAGTCCTTGTCGCAAGAAAACAAGCACACGAGGCTGGGGAGATGCCCGGTGGGTAAGGCGCTTGCTGTGCAGGCAGGGAGAAGACCTGAGTTCAGGTCCTTAGCACCACACAAAATGCTACCTGTGGTGGTGTGTGACTGGAGTCCCAGCATTGGGGAGGCAGAGGCAAGCAGGCTACTCAGGACTTGCTGGCTAGCTTGTCTAGCCAAATCAGGAGCTCCAGGTTCAATGAAAGACCCTATCTTAAAACATACAGTGGAGGAAATTTAGGAAGATGTCTGATGATCAACCTTTGGCCTCCACATGTATCCTTGCCTGCGAAGCCTAAAAACCGATGTTCACCTCTCCAGGACCCATGTAAGCCAGATGCACAAGGTGACACAAGTGTAGAAGGTACCTCGATTGCAGTGGCTGGAGACCCTGGCATGCCAATTCTCTTTCTTTCAGTCTTTCTCCCTCTCATAATAAACAAACAAACAAATGAATAGATAAATAAACAAATAAACATCAGTTGAAAGCAGCAATCAAAATAAATGATGCGCCCAAGGTTATTTAAATATCAAGAGAGGGCCTGGAGAAATGGCTCAACCATTCAAGGTATTTGTTTACAAAGCTGCTAGCCAGGGTTCAATTCCCCATTATCTACATAAAAACAAACAGGCATTTGATTGCAGTGGCAAGAGATCCTGCCCCCATACACATTTACACACAAGTATAAATACATAATTTGAACAATAAATGTCAACACAAACTATATTCAGTGTCATCCCCAAATACCAAGGGGTAAAGGAAAGAGGAAAACCAAATCATAGCAAACAGCTAATCATGTAAGTGGAGCACACACAGCCGCAGCAGTAAGCAGAGATGTGATTCACTGTATTAATGAGACATGTTGTGCTCAGATCATCAGATCATTACAAAAATGAGATTGCTCAGTTAATGGTGCTGGACAGATGCCCTAAGTAATATGGGAGGCAGAAAGAGAGGCTGAATCTTTACCATGTATCTTAGGCCAAAATAAAAAATTAAATGCAGACCATAAAAACCCTGAAGAAAATTCAAATGATGCTTTCTATAAAGAGCTCAGAAATTGCAACATGAAACATGATGGCAAAGCCCTATGAGTGTAAAAATATTTAAAACTTCTCAGCATCACTAAAAACAAAGTAGGACTTTGACAGACTGAGATGGTCCCATCACTCAGGCACTCTTGCTAAAATCAGCTTATAGAACTGAATAAATCTTTTCTCAAAATCCATCTGAGGAACACTGGCCTTCCAACATGAGCAGGACTAGCAGACCAAATACCTAAAAAGCCCTGAGGTGGGCCTCCAGCCTCATGATGTTCTCCTTATGGACCTGAGGTGGACATCCAGCATCATGACTTTCTCCTCACAGCCCTGAGGTGGGCCTCCAGCATCATGACTTTCTCCTCACAGCCCTGAGGTGGGCCTCCAGCATCATGACTTTCTCCTCACAGCCCTGAGGTGGGCCTCCAGCATCATGACTTTCTCCTCACAGCCCTGAGGTGGGCCTCCAGCATCATGACTTTCTCCTCACAGCCCTGAGGTGGGCCTCCAGCATCATGACTTTCTCCTCACAGCCCTGAGGTGGGCCTCCAGCATCATGACTTTCTCCTCACAGCCCTGAGGTGGGCCTCCAGCATCATGACTTTCTCCTCACAGCCCTGAGGTGGGGAAGCAGAGCAAGAAGCAGCAGTGGCCAAGGTATAGAGACCAGAAAAGAGTCACTTCAGCATTACAGGTCAGGAAGACACAGGGTCACAGGCTGTGGAGGACAGCAGGCCTGGAAACATGTCCTATTTCTGTAGCACACCCAAAGTGGCTACCCTCTACAGATAAGGAAAGGCAGAGAGAAAGTGGACCACACAAAGACCGCAAGCCAAAAGTAAACTGAATGCTCAAGAAGGAGAGAGCACAGCCATTGGTACTTCTAATGTCACATGGTAATGAGAACAAAATTTACCAGACATAGCAAGAGACAGAACCAAGGGAAAAACAAAGAGCAGAAAACATCTCCAGGAGGTCCACCTACTGAAATCACCTTAATGTTAATCATCATCTTAAACGGATAGCAGATAGAGAACTTTAGAAGAAAACTGGAACCAAGAAAGAACAAAAGAAGGGCTAGGGATCTAGATTAGGGGTAGAGTGCTTACCTGTGATATACATAGCCCTGGGCTTAATCTCCAGTACTACAAAAAATAATTATAATAAATTAAAATGTTATAAGTAAGGGGGAGGGGAGGGAAATACCATGGTTTGTTGTCTGTAAGTATAGAAGTTGTCAATAAAAAATATATATTTATTAAAAACAAAGAAATAAGAATGAAAAAGTAGTAAATAAAGTAAACATATTTTTGTTTTAAAAATGTTATAAATAAAATATGATAACCGAAATTAATTGAAAACTCAGTTGGGAGGAATGTGGAAAGGTTGATCAGTGAGGCCTAAGACACAGGTTTATAGGAACATATTGCATAGTGAGGAGTCTATAGATAAAATAATGCACTGTTGGGCTGGTGAAATGGCTTAGCAGTTAAGGTATTTGCCTGCAAAGCCAAAGGACTTAGGTCTGATTCCCCAGGACCCACATAAAGCAGATGCACAAGGTAGCTCATGCATCTGGAGTTCGTTTGCAGTGGCTGGAGGCCCTGGAATGCCCATTCTCTCACTCCTTCTCTCCCTCTCTCAAATAAATAAATAAAATTTAAAAAATTGCTGGGTGTGGTGGCACATGCCTTTAATCCCAGCACTTGGGAGGCAGAGGTAGGAGGATTGCCATGAGTTTGAGGCCACCCTGAGACTCCATAGTGAATTCCAGGTCAGCCTGGGCCAGAGTGAGACCTACCTCGAAAAACCAAAAAAGAAAAATTAAAAAATAAATAATGTACTGTACATTTAAAAAAGCTAGAATACTTGAAGGTTATCATCATAAAGACACGATACATGTTTGAGGAAATAGATATGCTTACGATACTTGAACATTACACCCTATATACATTACATGGTGTGTTACATACACAACTTTTTATATTCGCATGTATCAGTTGAAAGTACATTTTTATAAAAGGAATTTAAAAGCAGGAGTCGTGCTACCTGAGGCATCTTTCTCCCTCCCTCGGAGGCCCGGGGACCGCTGTGGAAGTACAGGCGGGAAGAACGAACATGCCAGAGCATGGGAGGAGGGCTGTGGAGCGCCGACTTCTGGACATGCACAGGCCACTCCATCCGCGACCTCACAGCCACCGCTGGAACCTGCCTGAGACCTGACAAACATCGGTCTCACCCACATTCTGTCATGGATGGTGAAGAATGGCGAAAATACAGAAGACATCACAGTGGAAGAGGGACTAGTTGAAAAGAAAAAAAAGGGCTCTGGGTGTCAATGACAGAGGGACAAAAGAAGGTAACGGGGGGAGATTATGATAAAAATATAGTACTTGTATATATTTTCAGTAAAAAAGCTTTAGGAAATGATAGGGGCCTCGTCAGACACTATGTCAGCTGGCAACTTGATCATAGACTTCCTGGCCTTCCAATCAGTGAGCTCAATTCTTACTTATAAAATAGCCAATTTGTGGCATTGTGATAGCAGCTTGAGCAAACTAGCATACCAGGAGAGTAAAACACTAAATTCACCAGAGCATGGTAACATGAATAAAAAAAGCAGTCGGAGACTAGGCTAAAGAGAGTAGGGAATTGAGTGATGGGTTCAACAAAAACGGCCAGGCGCACATGGAACACGCTGTGAATTTTCAGCGAGGCTTTAAAACGTGACACAATTAGGAAAGGCATAATGAGGGAAACACGGGTCACATCACTGAGTGCACCAGTTTAATGCAGAGGCAACGTGGTCAGGCAGCTCAGGGTGGTTCGAATGTCAAGTGTCCCCATAGCTTCATGTGCTCGTGATTAAGCCACATCCTCATCCCCCAGCTGGAGGCATCTCGAGGGAGAAGTGGGGCCTTGTTGGAAGAGGTGTGTCCCTGGGGGTGGACTTCAGGTTTATTAGCCCAGCTTGCCAGTGCTAGCCAGCTCATCCCTGCTGCTTCATGCCAGCTGCCGTGGGAAGAAGAGATGCCCAGCCTGTGGTTTCCCATGCTTTCTCCAGCACGATGAACATGCAAGCCTAAAATAAACTTTCCTTCCTAAAGCTTCCTCTGCTTGGCTGTTCTGTCCTGACAACAAGAAGGTATCTCAATGGGCCTTTATGTCTCTAGAGCAGGAACCAGCAGAAGCTTTCTCAGAATATGTTGGCCAAGGTGAAGCGCCAGGGACAGGACAAGATAGATATGAAGGCAGTGTTAGTTCAGATAAGAGTCGTGGCAGCAAGCAAGCTCCTCTGTCTGGGGAGTGTGTTCCTATGCCCTGTGGTGGCCAGCAGAAGCTCGGTTATGCAGGAATAACAAGCAGTCCGCATTCTAAGAGCTTGTTGCAAAGGTCTCTCTTTTGCTCACACTGTACCCCACTGCAGGGTGGCCGCATGCAAAAGGCTTCCTTTTAGGACTCAGGGTGATAGAAGATTCTACCTGGAAAAGTGCGAGGCAGACCTCATGATGAGTCACAGACCTTTTTACTGAAATGATCCAGATCAGGTCTTGTTAAAATGGCCAGAGCAAGTGACATGGCCATGTGTGATGTAACAAGGAGGTAAATCTGTCCTGCCCCAGGGAGAAGCAGATGACTTGTGAAAATAACAGAACTTACCATATGCATCCAAATTCCAGACCCAGCAATTTCCTCAGAAAATAATTCTAACAGTGTGCAAAGTTCTGTGCACGGTTGTGTGTTGCTAAGTTATACACTAAAAACATCCTCACCGGGTGTGGTGGCGCACGCCTTTAATCCCAGCACTGGGGAAGCAAAGGTAGCATCGCTGTGAGTTCAAGGCCACCCTGAGACTACAGAGTGAATTCCAGGTCAGCCTGGATTACAGTGAGACCCTACCTCAAATAAAATAAAATCCTCAATGTCCATAGGAAGTCAGAAATTAAATGCAAATATCAAAAAAACCAATGCATTGCAGTATTTGCTGACGTAAAAAGACTCAAAAGGAGTCATATTTTTCAGTGATGGAGCCACTGGTAAACTGCCCATACCTAGTAAATAATCTCCGTCCCAAGTTCATGAAAGTACCCCAATTTAACTCCATGGGTCATTAAATGAAAGAAAAAGAAAAGCCAAGGCATGAAAGGAGAATGGGAATTAATTGGTAAGGAGAGTTTTAGTGGGAGGAGGAGGGACATAGGGGATAATTAGGAAGAATAAGATCAAAACACATATACACATGTATAAATATGACAAAAATTAAAATTAAAAACAAAAATATGACCTCAATATGTTGCTAGGGAAAAACAAAACTATTCTATACCATCTTAAATGCCTTTGCTTTTACACTTTACCTTTCTGTGATCTGTGTGGTTTCTAATATTTCAAAGACCAACGATATGTTTAATAACTAATATCTAGTGTATGAGACCACAGCAAAATAGGATAGAAGAAAGTGGTAGTCTTCCTAGGGAAAGGACAGCTGTTAAAGTGCTCATATGGCTGGGACTTTAGCTCAGTAGAGTGCTTATCTAGCATGCACAAATCCCTGACTCAATCCACAGCACTACTTAAAGAAAAAAGACATATGAAAGGCTCACATGGTTAAACTAAATATTTCTAGGGACTTATCGAAGAGGAGGCCCAGAGAGCCAGTGGAACACAAGATACCCATGTTCAGATGTTACTTATGTAACAAGATTCCAGAAACAACCAAAAGTCCAGAGCATGATCACATAAGCTATGCTATGTGCACACGATGCAGTTTAAAAATCAAAATTCTGCCAGGCTTGGTGGCACACACCTCTAATCCAGGACTTGGGAAGCACAGACAGGGCAATCACTATGCATCCAAGGCCAGCCTGGGAATGCAGAATGAGTTCCAGACCATCCTGGGATAAAGTGATACCCTACCTCAAAAAAAAATTTAAAAAGTAAAATAAAAATACAAATTTTAAGCCATGCATTATTGTATGTCTGTAATCTCCACACTCAGGAGGCTACAGCAGGAAAACCATGAATTTGAGGCCAACCTGGGCTACCTAGAGGAGCCTGTCTTAAAGTAACAAAAACACAATAAAAATTCTAAAGTACTGGACTAGAGAGATGGCTCAGCAATAAAGTGAGCTTCCTACACGAGCATATGGGCCTTACAGGGTCTAAAATGGCCCAAGTCTGGTCCTCCAGATCCCACGTAATGGGGTGTGGCCATGTGTGTCTGTAACCAGAGTCTCACAAAGGAGAGCAGAGACCAGTAAACTGCCTGGGCTCAAAAAACAGCAAGCTCTGGTATCAATAAAACAACCAAATCAATAAAATAAAATCAATAAAAACAGCAAGCTGTGGTATCAATAAAACAATAAAATAAAGCCAATAAAAACAGCAAGTTCTAGTATCAATAAGATAATACAAGCAGTAAAAACAGCAAGCTCTAGTATCAGTAAGGGACTGTGGCTCAAATGATACCTGCTGAAAGGGCAATGGACCAGGACATCCGCTGGACAGTGGAGGCAAGTGCTCCACTCCACCCCAGCTGCAGGTACCCAGGGCACAAGAGACATGCATAACACACACACACACACACACACACACACACACACACACACACACAGAAAGAGATTGATGGGGGGAGGGAAAAAAAAAGAATTTTGCAGTGTCCACAACACGGAAACGAGTTCAGAGTATGCTAACAAGTGTTCCGAATAGGGCTAAAGCTGTATTTAGACAACACATGGGTCGTGGATGTCTCGCAGCACAGGTCACAAACATCAGAGTGTTAACTATCCTCTCCAGGCCCTGGGCACAAGGGTAACTTGGTTTTGTTGTTTCTTTGTTGTATATTTTTTATGTACTCGATTTTTCCACAATAACTATGTCTATGAGAAGCAGAATCAAATTATAAATATTCTGTTAGATGTCACAGTGGAAAAGTAAGGACCACTGTATGGATGTAATCATCAGCAGGGAAAATAAAAAGCAGCTTTACTCAGAAAGACCTTTAAAAGGGGCTGGAGGGATGGCTTAGAGGTTAAGGCCTTTGCCTGCAGAGCCAAAGGTTCCCGGTTTGATTCCCCAAGATCCAGATACACCAGGGGGCACATGCATCTGGAGTTCGCTTACAGTGGCTGGAGGCCCTGGTACGCCCATCCTCTCCCTCTTTCTTTCTCTCTCTCAAATAAATAAATAAATAAAATATATTTAAAAAGGAAGACCTTTAAAATATGCCCCTGCTCTTCCTTTATTTATGTGTATGGCTATTATTATCAAGCCTCTCAGGTCCCATGCTTTTGTTTTCTTTTTTTCCCTCTCTTTTCTTGATATTTCCTGAGCATCTCTTAGTTGTGATGATTGCTCTTGTTTGATAATCTTTGATATCTTGTGTTTGGTCATAAAAAAACATAGTGACTTTTTAAAAAAAATGTGATTATCTTTCCATGCAAATGAAGAATAAAGTGGTAGTTTAATAGAAAAATAAAATAAAATAACCATCAGAAACATTCTGCAGTGAAAACTTTGCGCACTCCCAAGTGTCTCCCAGCTTCTCAGACAAGCGCGTTCTGATAGTGAGTTAGAAGCCAGCAACCACCCAGTGACGTCCTACACATGCAAATGCGTCGGAAAGACCCACATCTGCACAGCTAAGTCAAACACCTGGAAACAAATGAGTGAAGTCCCCTGACATGGAAAAGGCCTATGTTTGCACTGAAAAGGTCTTTTTATATCTGCCTCTGACTACAGGAGGCACACAGCAGCTTCCTAAATTATGCATGACAACTCTGCAGAGAAACTTGTTCAGCACTGAGCAACGGAAGATAAGAACAGTTTCTTGATCTAAATGTCATCTGACAGAATGTAGAAAACCGAGGGAACCGAGGGAAGTAATACAAAAACACACATGAGGGCTGGGAAGACAGCCCGGCGATCAAAGGCCTTGCCTGCAATGCCTCCTGCCCTGGGTTTGATTCCCTCACCCCTGTAAAGCCAGAGGCCAGGTGACTCATGGGTCTGGTGTTTGTTTGCAGCAACAGGAGACCCTGGTGCTCTCTCTCACACATACAAATTAATTGATTCATCAATTCAGTGATAAGACACACAAGTGGGCACACAGCCACAGAAGCCCCAGGCACACTGTGTCCCACCACCACATGAGACTCAACAATGATTCTAAGCAGCCTCAGCAGAGCCCAGTCCTGGCTGGGCACCAGCACTGCCCTCCTTTCTTCCTCGGGTCCAGCTGCATTACTCCATGCTGTCACATAAGGAGAAAGGAATACCATGTAACCAGCAGTGGGCGTAGATGACACAGCCACGTTAACACAGAACTCAAGGTCAGACCTGATACTGAGAGACCTGGTTCATGTGTGTTAAGGCTAGGAGCAAGGGATGGGGTCACACAGGGAGACCCTCCATTTGACTCAGGACCACAGCACGGCTGGATGCCCATTGGCCTCTGCACCACGCCGGTGCCCAGCAGGACATCCTTGGCACACCCAGCAGCCACGGGCTGCGGGCTGGCAGGAGCCTACAGCACCTAGAGAGCCTGCCCACTTCTCAGCGTCTCCCTTCACCCGTGCAGTCACCCACTAAACCCCCTGTTGTTACCAGCTTCCAGGGTCCAGTTCCCTGCCTGCCTATTGCAATACAATCGAGGTCAGCTGAAGGGCAAGCAGGCAGCTCCACGGAAAGTTAAAGTACAGAAAAGCTCTCTGTGGAGGAGGGGGTCCTGGCACAACGGGTAGCCAGCCAGCGTTCTGGGGCAGTTTTTATGTATTTGGGAGTTTGACAGGTCAGTGCCTATATATAAATTAGGCATCTAGCTGGGATGAACTTCACTGGTTACTTGTAAAGGTAGACAGGGACCTTGATTGGTTGGCAGGTGACAGAGAAGGCGCAGGCTCCGAAACAGCCCCTCACCCTGCCAGAAGAAACCTCCTAGGAAGAAGGAGGAAGTGGAGAGAACAGGAGCGCGCTCTCAGCTCTCACACAGGCACCCGGGAGTCAGGGGCAGGCTGGGACAGGAGCTGCCTTGCGTCTCTAATTAGCTACCCACTAAAGAAGGCTGCCTGTCCTAATCTCTACCACGGTGTCCAGTGAAAGTGCTCAGGTGGGCAGGTCCCAGCCAAACAGCCAGCGCTCAGTGACCACAGGGCTCACGCAGTCAGCCCCACTCTGCTCTGCCCCGGCAGTGCTACCTGTCCTGGCTGCGAGAACATTCCAAACTATCCCACAGCTCCTTCTGTCTGGAATGCTTTCCTTAGACTTCCAAACAACAAGGCCTCGAGCTGTTGGTCTTTAATCAATAGTCCCTTCATCAGCTGGAGGCCCTTTACTCCCCCCCCACACTTGCAAATAATAAGTGTAATCTGAGGGAAGAGTGTTGATCCTGGTATCTTGTGGGATACACCACCACCAAGCACCCCACAATTCACACAAGAAAATCCTCACATGCAAGTTATGTGGGCCGGGGAAGTCCTGTTGTATTTTGAAATAGAGAAACCTCCAATCACCATTATTCACCTTAGAGTTCCGACATTCACTGTGATGGTCTGAGAGAGAGTAATGTGTGTCCAGTGGAAACTTTAAGTTTTGAGTTTAGGCTTACTTCGCCCCTAGGCCAAGTCCCGCCGTCTTCCTTCCCAAGGCTGGAGAGCAGCAGCCCACCATGCGCCCTGCTGGGCGGGGCTAAGCTACAGGGCTCAGCAGGAAAGGTGCTAAATGCACTTACCGTTTTGGAGTGAGGGAAGGGGTTAAGACAGGGTGTCACTCTGTAAGCCAGGTCTGCAACCCACCATGTAGCCCGGGCCAGCCTCACTTCACAGCAATCCTTTTTCCTCAAGCAGCCCAGAGCTGGCATTACAGGCATAGGTATGGACCACCAGGCTTGGCTTACATGCTTTTTCAATTCATGATATTTTACAGTGAGGACATGTATATTGTATGTGACCTCCTCATAGGTCGAGGAGCAAGGGGGAGTTGTCAAAATCAAGGGTAGTTAGTGGTGGGACATGGTACTCAAACTTCATTGGACATACAATGAACCATCAGGCACCTGCACCAAGCTCTGCCGGGCTTCAGAGTTTAAAGACGAAGAGCCGCAGGGTCCTGTCACAGGGCTGAGCAAGTTTTCACCAGCCCGTACTCGTAAGCAATGGGCAATGACAGCTTTGTCACCAGCACGCTATAGAATACGGCAAAGTCCAGAGCTGGACAGAAGCTGTGCAGCGAAGGGACATGGAGGCGTTCATGGGAAGGGGCATCTGAGGTGGCCTCGCCGTGACAAAGGGACATGGAGGCGTTCGTGGGAAGGGGCATCTGAGGTGGGAAAAGGACAGGTGGCGCGGCCATGGCCAGGGAATGGCAGATCACCCGGGATGAGAGCATTCATTTAAATGAGGCCCCAGTGAACCGTGGGTAACCATCCTGGTGTAGTTACTGAGGGAGGTGAGGAGGGTTGGGCTGACTCCAGGGTTGTAAAAAATCAAGGACAATTGGAGGCAGGACATGGTATCCAATCTTTATTGGGCCAACACATATGGGCCACCAAGCACCTGCACCAAGTTCTGTTGAGCTTCAGAGTTTGAAAATGAATAGGCAGAGGATCCTGTCACACGGCTGAACAAGCTTCTTGGAAGATATCCACCAATCCTTACTCATCATGCTGGGGGTGGGGGTGGCGCCAGGTAGAACCAGCTGCAAAATTTACACTCCCGTGCAAGCTGAAAATGCAGGCGTGGTGGTGCACATCTGAAGTACAGCACTTGGGAGGCTGAGGCAGAAGGATTATGAGTTTGGAGTCTCACTGGGTTTCACAGTGAGGTCATCTCTCAAAAAAGAGGGGGGCTGGAGAGATGGCTGAGCAGTTAAGGCGTTCACTTGCAAAGCCAAAGGACCCAGGTTCTATTCCCCAGGACCCACGTTAGCCAGCTGCACAAGGGAGCGCACGTGTCTAGAGTTCGTTTGCAGTGGCTAGAGGGCCTGGCGCGCCCATTCTCTCTCTCTACCCCCTCTTTCTCTGTCATATAAATAAATAAATAAAGGGAAAAACAGAAGAGGAAGAAGAGAAGGAGGATGAGGAAGAAGCTGCAATGTAGACCTCAATTCAAAATCAAGAATTTCTAAGCAGTCTCAGCAGAGCCCTGGCCAGGGTGAGCTCCGCAGGCTGTGAGCTCAGGAAGGCAGCCCGAGGCGGGAAAGCAGAAGCCAGAGGGAGGCGTCCTGCCCATCCCACTGTGACCCTCTTGGCACAGCAGCCTGGAGCTGAGCTGGCAACTCCACAAGACCACAAGATGGTGAGGCTGTGCCAGCGGGCCATATTGCTACCACAGCATCCACCGGGGCTCTCCGGAGACACTGGGCCCATAGAAAGCTCAGACACGACATGATTTATTTTAAGGAACTGGCTCACACGCTGGTGGGGGCTGCAGAGTCCAGATCCACGGGGCAGTCCTGAGGCTGGAAGCTCGGAGCTGGCGCAGCAGGGCTGGAGGCTTGGCTTGGCTCCTCGTTTGTTGTTGTTTTGAGGCAGGATCTTGTGCTAACCACAGCCAGCCTGGAGCTCACTATGAGCCGAGCCTGTAGCTGACTTCCCGGGCTGGGAGCACCATGCCTTGCCATGCTGTGGTGTCGATTTTCTTCTTCAGGGGATATCAGTTTGTGTACATAAAATTGTGGACTTGGAGGCTGAAGGGAATTTTCCTGTAAAGCCAAAGAGCCCAGGTTCAACTCCCCAGGACCCACGTTAGCCAGATGCACAAGGTGGCGCATGCTGGAGTTTGTGTGCCCATTCGTTCTCTCTCTCCCTGTCTCTCTCTCCCTCCCTCCTTCCATCCTTCCCTCTTTCTCTATAAAATAAATAAATTAAAATAAAAAATAGTTTAAAAAATCGTGGACTATTTGCATGAGTTTCATCCACATTGTGAAGGGTGACCTTTTTTTGTTGTAATTCTACTTATTTATTTATTGGTTTTTCGAGGTAGGGTCTCACTCTAGCCCAGGCTAACCTGGAATTCACTATGGAGTCTCAGAGTGGTCTCGAACTCACGGCAATCCTCCTACCTCTGCCTCCCAAGTGCTGGGATTAAAGGCGTGTGCCACCACGCCTGGTGTAATTTTTTTTTTTAATGAGGAACAATTGGTGCGCCAGAGCCTCCAGCCACTGCAATGGAACTCCAGACATGTGTGCACCTTGTGCACACGTGCGACCTTGCCTGCGTGGGTCACCTTGTGCATCTGGTTTATATGGGACCTGGAGAGGTGAACCTTGGTCCTTGCGCTTCGCAGGCAGGTGCCCTAACCACTGAGCAAGCTACCTCTGCAGCCCAAGGGTAACTTTTCTGAGTTAAAGTCAACTGACCATAAATGCTGACCATGGCTCCAAAATCTGTGCACAGCAAAATCTGGACAAGCATCTGATCCAGTGCCTGGCTACCACAGATGACATGGGAAATGAGCCACCACAAGGCAAAGAAAGCCTCAGAAACAGCCAAAGGCAGGAGGGGGCACCGGGCAGTCCAAAGGGCCACGAAGCAGAGCCTGCGTGGGAAGAGGTTCCAGGACGGAACGGGGGTGGGGGCTGTGGAGGTCAGGACCCCCAGCCACAGAGCATTTTTGGGACCTTCACAGGATGGGTCAGACCACTGTGTACAGAGGACTGGCCAGGACCATGGGAGGCAGAGGGAAACCCTGCCAGTGAATGCACAGAAGCAGCAAGCATCCAGATGCCCTCCACACAACCCTCGCAAGGCCGAGGGCATCAGTCTCTGAGGCAATGCACTGGAGTTTCAGGCTGAGTGGCCAGGGACACTGGACAGGTCGGCAGGAAAAGAACAGCGTCCCACGGGTCAGGCTCAACTCCGTATCATGTACAGGGAGCCACAGGACATCAGAATAAGGTGCTGGCAGGGTTGGGTGTGTGGCGTGGTCGGGACACTGAAGTGTCAGTGCTGTTCACCCCCACTGAAAATGTCACAGAATGGTCACACAGTTACAAGTGCCTGCTTCTTCCTGGAAATCCTTCCACAATCACGGCACTCAGGAGGCCAAGGCAGGAGGGGCACCACAAGTTTGAGGCTACCCCAGGCTACATAGTGAGTTTAAGGCCAGCCCTGGCAACATAGTGAGTTCAATACCAGCTTCGGTACAGAGTGAGTTCAAGGCCACCTGGGCTACAAAAGAAAAGAGGAAAACATGACTTTCAAAGTTATGCAAAAAGAATGCATCCTTGATACTGAAAACTTAAAAAAGGGGTAGTCATGAGCCCTAGGGGTGTAACATCTGCTGATGTCTGAGAAATGTATATATTATGCTTCTCAAACTGCCCAGTAAGCACTTCTCTTAATATTTATACCCTTATATTAACAGCTACTCTCACTTTGGGTAGACAATCTTCTCTTTTCAGATGGCAGTGACCTTGGGGTTACTCAGAAGGTATCATAGTGCTGGAAAGAAGTGATTGGAGTACTGAGTAACATCTTAATCACACTTTCCAAGGCTCAGGGTCTAATGCGGAAGAGGTGGCGGAAAGAATGTAAGAGCCAAAGGAAGGGTAGGACTCCTTATAACTTGCTCCCTCCAGACATAAAGTGGCCTGCATATCCATGACATCATAGTGCCTGACACTACCTACACAAGACCATCATAAGAGGAGGGAAAGATCATGGCATCAAAGTAAAAGAGAGACTGATTGAGATGGGGAGGGGATATGATGGAGAATGGAATTTCAAAGGGAAAGGGGGGGAGGGTATCACCATGGGGTATTTTTTATAATCATGGAAAATTTTAATAAAAATTGAGAAAAAAGTTATGCAAACATAGTTCTAGTCAACTGTTTTTAAAGTTGCATACCTCATCTGCAAGTGGAGGTCCAAAGCACACACTGTTTTCATTATTCCTTAACATTTGATATTGTTTTCACAAGAAAAGTTCAGACCTGTCCATTCTTTTGAAATGCTATTATTCAGCAGAGACTTTTTCAATGTTATTGATTAAGAAACCCATGGCGAATAGAAGGAACATATCTCAATATAATAAAGGCTATTTATGACAAGCCTACAGCCAACATATTACTAAATGGGGAAAAACTGGAAGCTTTTCCACTAAAATCAGGAACAAGACAAGGGTGTCCACTGTCCCCACTTCTATTTAATATAGTTTTGGAAGTCTTAGCCATAGCAATAAGGCAAGAGACACACATAAAAGGGATACAAATTGGAAAGGAAGAAATCAAGTTATCATTATTTGCAGATGACATGATTCTATACATAAAGGACCCTAAAGACTCTACTAGCAAGCTATTAGAGCTGATCAAAACCTACAGCAATGTAGCAGGATACAAAATAAATACACAGAAATCAGTAGCCTTCATATATGCTAACAACAAACACACAGAGGATGAAATCAGAGAATCACTCCCATTCACAATTGCATCAAAAAAAAATAAAATATCTTGGAATAAACCTAACCAAGGAAGTAAAGAATCTATACAATGAGAACTTTAAAACACTCAAGCGAGAAATTGCAGAAGACACTAGAAAGTGGAGAAACATCCCTTGTTCCTGGATTGGAAGAATCAATATCGTGAAAATGGCAATCTTACCTAAAGCAATCTACACATTTAATGCAATCCCTATCAAAATTCCAAAGGCTTTCTTCATGGAAATAGAAAAAACAATCCAAAAATTCATTTGGAATCACAAAAAACCTCGAATATCTAAAATAATACTGAGCAACAAAAAAGAGGCTGGTGGTATCACCATACCTGATTTTAACCTATACTACAGAGCCATAGTAACAAAAACAGCATGGTACTGGCACAAAAACAGACATGTAGATCAGTGGAACAGAATAGAGGACCCAGATGTAAGCCCAAGTAGCTATAGCCACCTGATATTCGATAAAAATGCCAAAAATACCCATTGGAGAAGAGACAGCCTCTTCAGCAAATGGTGTTTTGAAAACTGGATAAATATCTGCAGAAGGATGAACATAGATTCTTCTCTCTCGCCATGCACAAGAATTAAGTCCAAATGGATTAAAGACCTTAACATCAGACCGGAAACTTTGAAACTGCTAGAGGAAAAAGTAGGGGAAACCCTTCAACATATTGGTCTTGGCAAAGACTTTCTGACTACAACCCCAATTGCTCAGGCAATAAAACCACAGATTAACCACTGGGACCTAATGAAATTACAAAGATTTTGCACCGCAAAGGACACAGTGAAAAAAGCAAAGAGGCAACCTACAGAATGGGAAAAAATCTTCGCCAGCTATATATCTGATAGAGGATTAATATCTAGGATATACAAAGAACTCAAAAAGTTAAATAATAAGGAATCAAACAAGCCAATAAAAAAATGGCCTATGGAGCTAAATAGAGAGTTCTCAAAGGAAGAAATACGAATGGCATATAAGCATCTAAAAAAATGTTCTACGTCACTAGTCATCAGGGAAATGCAGATTAAAACTACATTGAGATTCCATCTCACTCCTGTCAGATTGGCCACCATCATGAAAACAAATGATCATAAATGTTGGCGGGGATGTGGAAAAAGAGGAACCCTTCTGCACTGCTGGTGGGAATGCAATCTGGTCCAGCCATTGTGGAAAACAGTGTGGAGGTTCCTAAAGCAGCTAGAGATTGATCTACCATATGACCCAGCTATAGAGCTCCTAGGCATATATCCAAAGGACTCATCTCATTTCCTTAGAAGTACATGCTCAACCATGTTTATTGCTGCTCAATTTATAATAGCTGGGAAATGGAACCAGCCTAGATGTCCCTCAACAGATGAGTGGATAATGAAGATGTGGTACATTTATACAATGGAGTTCTACTCAGCGGTAAAGAAAAATGAAGTTATGAAATTTGCAGAAAAATGGATGGACCTGGAAAGTATTATACTAAGTCAGGTAACCCAGGCCCAGAAAGCCAAGCGCCACATGTTCTCTCTCATATGTGGATCCTAGCTACAGATGACTGGGCTTCTGTGTGAGAATGAAAATACTTAGTAGCAGAGGCCAGTAAGTTGAAAAGGAGACATAAAGGGTGGAGAAAGGAAGGGAGGAGGATACTTAATAGGTTGATATTGTATATATGTAATTACAATGATTGTAATGGGGAGGTAATATGATGGAGAATGGAATTTCAAACGGGAAAGTGTGGGGGTGGGGAGGGAGGGAATTACCATGGGATATATTTTATAATCATGGAAAATGTTAATAAAAAAAAAAAAAAAGAAACCCATGGCTTTTCTGTATTGGCCAGAGCTCATTGCCAGGGCAACCTATTTGCATACGGGGAGATGAACCTGCCCAGTACAAACAAAAGGATAAGAGCTGTTAATGGTTTTCAACCCCCACCCCACAACTGAACTGAAATAAGGAATAAACAGTAAAGTTAGGAGCACCTTAAGTATTCTGGGATCCAGTAAGATGGCTCATGGAGTCACTCGGACTACCTCCACCAAATGAGAACGGTTTTACCTTTTCTTAATTAACCCAATCGTCCTATGCCTCATCAAAAACAAGCTCAAACGATTCCAATTTGTTTTCATTCCAAAGAAGTTAAAAATGATTTTTTATTAAAAACAAACTCACCAAAGTTTTCCTAGGGTGTCATAAGCAACTATATTTGCTCTGCTTTCAGCATTGGTGGAGGCTAAACGTTTGTCTTTCCTCTGCACCCAGCCCCTCCCTGATGAAGGGCTCCCCACCTTCCAAAAGCCTCGCGAGAAGGCGCGTGTACTCCGCTCTCCTGGTGGCTGCTCTCCCACTTGAAAGAACCCAGTGTGGGCTGCTTGTCCTATGGACTGAGTTCTACCCAGTGGCCACCTCGCTCACTACAGTGCACACCAGGTAAGCTACGAGGACCCAGTCCAGTCCGTTCTTGAGCAGACAACTTAGGGATGACAAGATGTTCTGCGGGTCTGTCCTTTTAGGAACTTTCTGAAGCACGCCTCTGCAATCCTCAGGGCATCTGCACTCCCCAGGAAAAGGGGCGCCAAGACACAGCAAGCTGGATTCAAAGTACTTACTACATGAACTGAGCCTGGCTCTGCTGGACCTAGAATTCATTTCCTAGAAACCTACCCATGAACTAACTAATACCAAAGGAAAAACCCTAACCCCACTGGCAGCAGAGCTGGCGGAGGAGCCGCGTCCCCGGAGCGTTAAAGCTGCAACGCTGCAGATCTGCAGATCCAGAAGGAATGGTGCCGGCTGGGCAGGGCAGGGGAGGGGCTGCCCCTGGATGTGTGCACACCTTCACTGCACTGAGAGAAACGGAAATCGGGACCCTTCGGGACCCCCAACGCCACTGCTTGCTGACTGCAACATCGGACACAGTCCACCCTGCCAGACCAGGTGGTCCAGGATGGGGCCGCACCCCAACTGCAGCGCTCCAGGAAGGCCAGAGGCAGTGACCATCGCCAACACTGCAGCCACGGGCTCCCCAAAATGCTCTCCTCACTCAGTTCCCCAGCTCTGGCTCTGGCTCTGGCTCTGGCTCTGGCTCATGACAACGACCCACCACCGCTCCTTTCTCTGAGGCTGCTTCTCAGTGTCCACCCACCTGGAGCCAAAGGTGCCCTCAAGATGCACGCGGATGAGGACGCCACCAGCGAGAGCCTCAACATGCGCTCATGCATTCCTCTGGCCTCAGACCTGTGCCACGACACTTGACTCAGAATTGGTCTGTCTTCCTTTGGAGACAGGACTTACACTGTAACCTAGGCTGGCCTTCAAGTGCACAGCAACCCTCCTAAGTCAATCTAGTACTGAGATGAAAGTTATGAGCCGCCACACCTGGTCCCCTTTTCCCTTTTGGTGTCTGAGTGCAGGGTATGTGGTGTGGGGTGTGTGTACAGTGTGAGTGGTGCACGTATGTACATGTATGCACATGCACGCCCCATGTCCACACATGTGGAGGCCAGAGAAGAACTTGAGGTGTCCTCTATCCATGCTGTCTCCATAGGACAGTGTTTCGCACTGAACCTGGAGCTGACTTTTTCCATCACAGTGGCCCTAGAGATTCCAGTCTGTGCCCTAACAGGGTGGGGTAACAGGCACGAGTGACCACGCCCAGATTTCTACATGGGTTCTGGGGATCAAACTAAGGCCCTGTGGGCCCTCATATGTGTATGGCTAGCACTCTTACCTGCTGAGCCATCCCTCCATTCCCTCTCTTTACGTTTGTAAAAAAGTGTTTCTGGCATGCGTGCATGTGTGTGTGTATACACACAAAGGCATCTTGCAGCTATCAGCAAATCAGAGACCTGAACCATATTTTGCATCCAGCTCATGTGGGTGGCTTAGGAACTGAACCTGGACCGTCAAGCTTTGCAAGCAAGCACCTCTGACCACTGAGCCACCTCCTCCATGCCAGGCCCAGCTCGTCCCTTTTCTTTAAAATCCCCATTTGTCTAAACATTTACTCATTTCCACCTTTTCCCTTGGCAAAATGGAACCAACCATATTGGAAAAGTGACAATTATTAATTCACCCACAGGAGCCAGATGCTTTCTACTTAAAGTTCAAGTCTGGAGAGTGAGAGGAAGGTGTTATTATCGTCATTATAAGCTTCTCCAATTCCAGAACTTAAGGAAACACAGGATCAAAAGCTCAAATGGTACATCTAGGACCAGGTGCCCATCCTGGGCAGTCATCTTTGACCTGGACTCTCATCCTTGTGTAAAACTCAACTTCTCTTCAATATAATTTGTAGGGCTTCTTGGAACTCATTGCACCTGAAATGCAGAGCCTGGGTGAGCAGTGTACGGCAGGACCTGAGACCCCACATTAGCGCAAAGTTCCCAGTGACTCTGATGCCGCTGCTTGGGATGTCCAATAGTCCCACCATCATCCCCAGCTCTGACCCAGCTTTCCTTTCCAAAAGTGGATCTAATTGGGGTGGGAAGCCCAGAGTAAAGAGGAAATGCACATCTCCCTCATTTTTCAAACAAACAGTAAATTAAATTATTGGCTAATTATCTACTGTGGAGGTGCCTGAGAGCAATAAAACATAAATGACTAATTCACCAGAAACCAGCTTCTGCACATTAATTGTCATCATTAGTATAAAGCAACAAAACTTAGTAAATGCCTAACAAACAGCCATTATGATTGCTAAAGCATGAAACTAGCAGTGTTTACACCTGATCAGCTATAAGAAACTTTTCAATTGTTTCTCTGCAAAAGGTAGAAGAAATGTGGCGAAATGAAAGAGACACTAATTAAAGGTCATGTTAGCTAATCCAGCAGCATAATTGCAGTCTCAGACCCTCTTGGCGGCTGGAGGGAGGCCGGCGGCCAGGGCGTGGTCAAAGTGGGAAGGGCAGTTCCCAGCTACGACCCCACGTCTGCCAGGAGCCCAGTTCATTCCAAATGCATTGCCAAACATAAATCCAGGCAGGAAGTGGAGCATGACAACAAAAGGGAGCCCGTCGTGCTTAGACCTTATCTTTGAACAGTTACAGGGCCACGGGAAGTCGTGGTCTCCCATGTTCCTTCCTGATGACAGTGTCCTGCATAGTGATGGCACAAAGCACCACCGTGAACTTCACACTGCTGCCACCAGCGCTCACCCAGCTCCACCTGCTCCGCATGCGCTCACACATGTGCATGTGTGTGCAAGAGGGTGTGCACATGTGTTCCGTGCAGTTTTAACCTTCAAATGTCTCCCCATAACCACGACGGCCAGGTGCAGAGCTGGCCCACCCCCGCAAGGCCTGTCCAGCTGCCTTCATGGTAGCGCTGCGTCTTCTCTCCAAACCCTCACCCCGTCTCCAGCACGACACCTGCATTACTCAGGAAGATTCTACTGAATCACATATATTTAATTGTATGATATCATCTTTTGTTTCAGTCAGCATGACTTCCTAGCCCTCATCTGCTTTATTTTTTCCCCAGTACTAGGGATTGAACCCAGGACCTTACACCTGCTAAGTAACCTGTTTACCACTAAACCAATTCCCCAGCTCTCATTTTACTATTTTCAGACAGAATCTCACTCAATTTCCCAGGCTGGCTTTGAACTTTTGATCCCTCGCCTTGGCCTCTTCAATAGCTGGGATTTCGGGCCTGCCCCAAAAGCCCCAGCTCCTTTCTTTATTTCTAAGGCAACTTCAGGGGCCAAGAGCATAACGCAGTGGTAGGATATTTGCCTAGTATGCATGAGGTCCTGGGTCCCCATCCCAGCAACATCAGAGAAATCGACAGACAAAGAGACAAACAGCAATATACTTTCCTTCATCTCAGGAAGGGTCTAGTAGGGGCAGGGAAGACAGTTCCATGGTTAAAGGCACTTGCTGGCAAAGCCAGGCCTAGGTCTAAGTACCAAACCTCCTATAGAAGTCAGATGCAAGAAGTGGTGCAAGCGTCTGCCCCGAATGTCTCTCTCTCTCTCTCTCTCTCTCTCTCTCTCTCTCTCTCTCTCTCTCTCACACACACACACACACACAATTTTTTTTTTAAAAGAAAAAGGTCCACTGTGAATTTAGTTATCACCCTTCCCTGGCACCCCCAGGAGCACAAGGACATGATGACCCTTGGCTCTTCAACCAGAAGCCTATGCCTCTCTTGCTCTCTTGCCTGGAAGGTCTCTGGCGAGGTATGGGCTCCAGCTCAAGAGCCAGCTGAGCCCCCTAGAACCAGAAGCCAGAAAGAAATGATGAATTTCCCATCCATCTCATGCCCACTTCTGGTGTGAGCCTCCTTGCTCTGATATACGTGTGACTTTAGAAGCTTGTGATCATTACTCTCTTACTTGAAAATTATTTTCAAATCTCACCACTCTAATCCAATTCTGCCATTGAGCCAAGCGTCGCCCAACATTTCGCACCTACCTTAATTTTCATACCTCTTGACTTGGTAGAAGCAAGCAAGAACCAACTTCAACCCTCTCAGTGCAGAAACACTATTTACAGGTCTCCCTCAAAGCCCTCTACACACACATAACGTGCCTCATGACGTCAAGAATCCCTAAAATCTTACTCCGCTTAAAACCTGAACTTCTGAGATATAGGAGAGGCCACAGTCATCGTCTTCAGGGACAGCTCAAAATGGCATCCTTCTCCCCAGTGCCATCCAGTCCTCTTGTTTCCGTTAACCACCTTCTCAGCCATGACTTCTTGGTATTGCCAGATGACTAGTCAGGGAGGAGAAAGTCTGCAGCACACTAGGGCTGGACCCCTCCTCCTCATTAACAACCTGTGAAACCAAGACTGGAGCTACGGGACTCTGCGACTGGTCAGATGATGTGCGCTGAAGCCCGGCTCCGTCCTGGGAGGAGACATGGCATCCTGAGTTGCCCTGAAAGTGACTCCTTGGTAACTTCCCAAACCAGGTTCTAGGAGCCCTAGCGTCTTTCCAGGTCACACACTAATGAGCGTGCGCTACGTTTCACTGCCCCTCCTCTTACAGTCCAGCCAAACAGGTCTAGACCAGAAAGTGCTCCTCAGAAAAGCTTGTTCCAGAGACTTTGGAAATAGAATAAAATCTGTCTAATATGTAGATCTGGAAAATGGTCTGTCTGGCCGCTAGCCACTCTCACCCCCTGGGAGTACTGAATGCTGGCGATCTTCAGCAGTGAACGCCATGTGCCTGTCTTGTCTGAATGCTGTCAATGGTGATCAGGAAGCTGAAGAGAAGCCACAGTGAGAGCCTGGACAACATCCTCCCCACTCCCCCCCACACACACACTCACACCATGATGTCAGATTAGCTACATGAACTACTTCCCAGCCTTCTTAAATGAAACGTAATTCTTTGTTCAACTTAACAATTTCTTTACATTCTTATTTCTTTCAAAAACATAAACTACATATTGTTTTAATATGTTTTGACTTAATTTAGAAATATCTTAAAGATATCCTATAGCTATTTAGAATTCCTGGCCTGGGGGCCATGATGCTGGTTTCAATTGACTAACAAAGGCTGGGGATACAAGGATACTGCATGGAATGTTTGCAGGAGGCTCTAGGTTCAATTTCTAGTGCTGGAAGGAAAATTAAAGAAAGTAATATTATATTGGCCCTGTTCTCTAAATTGTTTTATTTTTCTAAATAAAGCTTAAAGTACATATTAAAAGGATCAGGGAGATGGTTCAGTGGGTCAAGTGCCTGTCATGCAAGCTTGAGGGTCCTCAGCCCCTAATCCCAATGCTGGGGAGGTGGATACAGGAGGGATCCTTGCACTTGCTGGTTAGGGAGACAAGCCAGTGCATGCTAGGTACAGTGAGAGACCCCGTCTCAAAAACTGAGGTGGACAGTGACTGAGGAAAACACCTGACATCAGCATGTGGCCTCCACACACATGCAGGCATGCTCTCCCACACACGAGCATACACACACACGAACTGCATTCATACACACATTCAGTCAACATACACACATAGGTGGAAAATTTTTTTAAAAGTTTAAATGTAATTCTAAATAATGCCTAGGTAAAATGAGAAGTCATAGCGTATGTTAGAAGATAATGAAAATACTAACAAAGTTTGTTGAGAAAAGAAAAGTGATATTCTGAGGAACAAGCACAGGCAGAAGAAACTGGAAGCAAGGGAGCAATAAAAGAAACGTGGAGATGGTGACGTGACACTCTGAAAGGAGGACAGACCCTTCAGACAGCGTCTCCCCGAAGAAAGCTCAGAGCCACGAACGCAGGGGTCAACAGCACGTCACTAAGTTACAGCGAAGGTCACGGTGAGAACCTGTACCAACTTCATCATGTTCAACTTAAGACTTAGAAAACATGCGACCATGCCCTAGGAAAATAGAAATTGTCCTACCAGGAAGAAAGCAAAAGGAAATCTGAAGGAGTTTTGTCATTTGCTTGTCGATTTTCTTGTTGTGAAACAGGGTCTCTCTGTATGCAGCCAAAATGGACTCACATTCATGATTTTCCTGCCTCTAGCTCCCAAGTGCTGGGATTACAGATGTGCATCACCATGCCTGGCTAAAAATCTCAGTAGTCTTAGGTCCAACTAAACCTTTCCCCCTACTCCGTTGATTATCTCAGATAGTTTGTCCGAGTGACAGAGAGCTGACTCAAGATTCTCTAAAATCCCTTCTGGCTCTAACAGTCCTGCTGGGCGGGGTGTCGCCTGCCTGAGAGCCGGCTACTGAAAACGCTGACGCAGAGGATCTGGAGAGTAGAGCCAGGCTGGGCTATTTGCAGAAACCTTGTCTCAAAAAACCAACATGATAGACATGTTAGTCTGATGGGAGGGCTTGAACTTGAGTCAGGGACACGAGCTGAATCAGGTGTTCAAAGCTACCCCCACTGTCTTCCCAGCTATCCCACTTCTCTGGGTACCCAGGAGGTGAAGATGGAAAGCTGAGAATCCCCGTGGAGGGGTCTGACAGGGTCAGCTTTCTGAGCCTCCTCGAAGTCATGACCTGCCCTCGGCTCTGCTGTCTGCCGCCAGGCCTCCACCCGGACACAAACCCTCCAATCCCTTTCGGCTCTAACTCTGGGGTGGCCGTCCCACACGTGCCTGGGCACACGTGGGTCAAGTGTAGCTCTTCTCGTCAACACGTCAACAGGCAGTGGACGACTGGCCCACGCAGACACTGGACGACAGGGACCGCTTCTGCTGCTTTCCATCGTGGCTGAAGCTTTCCATAATAAAAAGGAATTTAAGTCAAATGAGTAAGTGCTTGAGGCTAACACATCAGTTTCTTTACAAACAAAAGCCAATTCACAGGTGAATCCCCCTGGAAGTTCTTACTGCCAGCTCACCTTAGTTCTTTAAAACAAACAAACCAACAAAACTTTATTTTTATTTATTTGAGAGAGAGACACAGAGGCACGCCAGGGCCTCCAGCCACTGCAAACAAACTCCACACACAAGCGCCCTCTTGTGCATCTGGTTTACATGGGTCCTGGGGATTTGAACCTGGGTTCTTTGGCTTTGCAGGCAAACGCCTTAACTGCTAAGCCATCTCTCCAGCCCAGTTCACTGAGTTAGGGTTTACACTTGTAGCTTGGTGGGACTGGACTTCCCATCAGCGAACAGTATCAGTGTAACAGGGAAGCCCTATTTCAGGGGCAGAGCTTAGCGCAGGGTCCCATAGGATATCTTGCCATGGCTCCCAGTTGAGAGACCTCTAAGCCCCTCCTGAGGTGATCCTGGCCCCCTCTCCCCCTTGTTGTGTTCCAGTGTCCACAGTAGCATGCAGGTCTGGCCAGAACAGCTTTATCTGACTGCGGTGGGGGGGGGGATGGTAGGCTCCAGGCACTGGCCATCGTCCAGGCTCAGCTGCAAGAGCAACTCCATCACCGACCAGTCCGTCTCCTCACCCCTTCGTTCACTGAGATCAGTGCCCACATCACAGCCTCCTGAAGACTGAACTCTAGGCCACAGCTTCCCAGAGGCTGTGGCAGCCAAGAAAATGTCACCAGCACAGCAGCTCTGATCAATGGGGGTCACCTGCAATCCTCCAGCCTCTTGAGACCCTAAGCACCCAGGAGCTCTGACAGCCACACACCCCTGAACACACCAAGGCCTGGGAGTTGGTGGAGACACCGCAAGGTAGAGGCTCTCGGTGTTCCTGGACAAGCCTCGCCTTCCCCGGGCGGGCAACGATGGCAAGAGCAGCCTTGGTGCCCTGTCGCCTCCACTCCCGCTCTGCAGCCGGTGGCAGCGGGTCTACGTCTTCCTTGAGCTAAGGCTTGGCCCGTGACTGTCCTGAACAGAAGCGCGTCAAACCTGAGCCATGCTGGGGCCCCAGAGGCACCGTTCACACCCCTGCCTGCAACCTGCCCGGCCACGGAGAAGCAGCTGGCCAGCCTGCTGGCAGATGAGCGTCACATGGAGTCATCCCGCCGAGGTTGCCCGGGTCCTGCCATCTGCAGTTCACTACCATCTGGGCACAGGCAAATGGGCCAATGAACCTCCATCAGCTGTCCTGGGCCACCTCACCAAAGAAATGCCTGTTGAACGTGTGAGGTCGCTTTGCTGTGTGATACATGGTGCTACGGTAAATGTCCCCCAAAGGCCCATGGGGTTAAACTCTTGTTCCCACCATGGTGCTACTGAGAGATGGTGGAACCCTGATGAGGTGGGGCTGGGTGCGATGTCCCTAGGTGAGTGAAGATGTGCTCTCAAAGGAGACTGCAGGACCAAGAGATGTCTTCTGCTTCCTTTCTGCAGTTTGCTCCACCGCTGACTCCCTGCCCTTGTCCTCCAACACCCAGAGGCCCAAAACAATGAGCCTGCCCAGTCTTCTAAGTTCCAAGATCATGAGCCCACACGAGCCTCCTCTTCTCTTTGTAAGTTAATCACCTGAGAGTTGTATGTAGTCACCTTTGCACTGCCGGCACAAAGCACCCAACCAAGAGCAGCTTGGGAGGAAGGGGTTTATTTGGCTTACAGACTCAGGGGAAAGCCTCACGATGGAAGGGGGAAATGGGGCGCAAGCAGAGGCTGCAACAAACACTTAAGTGAAGCTGGCTGTAACCCACACTAGCCTGCCCCCAACAACACATGTTCTCCAGCAAGGCTCCAATTCCCAAATTGCCAGCAGCTGGGACCCAGCATTCAGAATGCATGAGTTTATGGGGGACCCCTAATTCAAAGCAGCACATCAGGTATTTTGATACAGGAACACAGAGCTGACTAACACGCAGAGCATGACTGCAGCCACAGATAACTCACACACTTACACCACAAACAGTCAGCTTCTCTACTGCTGCTGGGTCTGGACCCTCCACCATGGCCAGCAGAAGAGCGAAAGGCACCTGTTTGCCACAAACCCACGCCGTCCCAGGTCCACGTGAGCTGACTGTCCTTTCCCAGCTCCGGGCCCCAAGCTCGGGTTCGGCTCAAGGCCCCCTCTTCAGCCTACTTCCCACACTGCAGAGCCTGAGCATGCAATCAAACTACCGACACACCTTCCCAAACAGCAAACAGCAAGCCTCTCTCCATGTGCACGGGCTTTCAGAAAGCGTAGGAGGCGAGAGGCCAGAATCTCTCTCCACTGTAGCCCGCAAGGCCCTGAGAGTGCAGCTTCTGAACTGAGTTTCTAGGGGCACACACAGGCTACACACACTGAACACGGGAGCTCTGCAAAGACACGAGGGCACGGCAGTTCCAATACTGCCATCCTCACTTTAGGGAAAGGGGATTGCAAAGCTTATTTTTCTAAAGCATTCAACAACACAAGCAAAAACAATAGCTTTGAAGACAAAGTCCTGATCACAGCCAAAAGAAAAAAATCTGAAAAACTGAAATAAGCCTCTTGCATGACAGAAGACAATCCACTAAGGGGACTTTGCCGTGCTGACAGAACAAATGAGCAGAGGGGCCTTTGGGAAATTTCCTGAAATTTAAACAGGCAGAGGCAGAATTCTGCCAGAGGGAAGTTCCATGTTTTAAACTTAGCACAACTGGGTCTAATTTGGTTCTGGAGCTGTCTGACATTCAAAGTGCTCTTCCACGATAATCACAGGGGCACAAACACGTTCCCCCGCCCACCTAAGAAGAGTCACAGGGCTGTCGAGGTGAGCGTTCAGTAATGAGCACCAAAGACTGAATTAAGAAAAAGAGGAAGCGAGGGCGGCTTTCATGGTCCCCAGGGGAAGGGACAAAACCACCCACGGGGTCTGGAAGACAGGGAGAGCATGCTGTCAACGTTACGGGAGAGTTAAGTGACAGATAGTTAGGTGCTGCTTGGCGCTCCATTGCCCTTCAGGAGCGCTGCCTGTTGTAGAAGACGGAGTGGTGAGCCACACCCACCTCTCCAGTGGACAGATGTCCAGAGGCATGGAAGGGCATGTCCTCGTAGACCAAACACGCAGGTCCTCAGCTACCCACGCCTAAGAGAGTCCCACGTGCTCATCCTCTCCTCATCTGCCAAGAGGTGAGCTGCTCAGGCCGCCAGCAAACCCGAAAGGCCTGAACTTGGTCTCCCCTGAGAACGCTGGCCGAGGCTGCAGAGCCTCACTGTGCGATCAGTGATTCTCCACCGCTCCCCCAAGGCTGGGGCTTTCCCTGAGCAAGTCTTCCATGAACACAAGTCACGGTGCTGTGCAGCAGGCTGGGAGGAAGCTCCCGTTCGAGGCCCTCGGCACTGGCCCCTCCTGAAAGCTCTTCCGAGACGCGTTCTCCAGCTTTGGCTCAACTCACCTGTTCTCTCAGCTGACCGTACCTGAGCCCCCAGCGTCTCGACACGGGACCGGCCTTAGTCAGCTCTAGCGGGTGGGGTGGCTGAGGAGCCATGGTCACAAAGAGCTCCCAGGACACCTACCAGGGTTGCGGAAGAAGCCATGTGGCCATCTAGAAGGCAGAATCCAAGCCCAAGGTTGGTTGCTTCCCAACTTTCCACCTCCCGGCCAGCTGCTGGAAGCGAGACACTGGTCACCTGGCCCAGGTGGGCCTCTCAGGCCTTGGCTCCACACCCCTCTTTCCTCACCATGCCACAGGCAAACCGCAGTGCATCTGCCACCGTCCCTTGGCTCCACATCTCTGATTAGAATGTCCTCCACCACCTGTCACCCCTCTGTCAATCTCCCCTCACTGAGCTTTTGGGGCTAACCTCAATCCCTGGTCTTCCCCGCATCCCTCCTCACATGGGCCTCTGTGTGGAAGCTTAGGCTAAGGTTTCCCCACAGGGAAGGCACAGGAGCCATCTCGGTCCCCCTACAGTGCCTGCCAATCAGCATGCAGCAAACACTATGCCAAGGGCACTGCTCCATCCATTTTCCCCTGACCTTTGGACTTAGCCACACTTGAATTTTCCAGCAATTGCTCAAGACGAGGCTGTTTGATTAACAACATGGAGAAGCCAAGGAGAAGAAAAGAGGTTCCTACTTCCTCCTTTCAGGGCACAGTATATAGCTCCGATCTTCTGATCCAGAGATGTAAGACCCCACCATCATGCCATGGGCTGAGAGGAGACTCAAACCTGAACAACCAAGGCCCCGTGTGTCTGTCCTCAGTCAGAGGACAGAAACAGAACGAGAGAAAGCTTTGTAGGGCACAAGGGGCACACCATGGGACTTGCTCTCCTCGGGAACAGGAGAAGCAGATGGGGGGTAACGTGGCAAGGAGGTTACATGGGAGCCTGGCTTCTCAGACTGAGGTGGCAGGATGGCAGGCAGGCTTACAGCCACAGGAAGGGCTGTCGTTCCCATGGTACAGGTGAGGAAACAAGGCTGGCAAGCTACAGACGCCCTTCCCTCTGTCCATGCCGGGGCAAAGTGTCTCTTTAAGGGGCTGGGAAACTCCATCTGTCTGACTAGGCCTCTGGGGACGGATGCCAGTTCTCCCCACTATTGTCAAACTGTGATTTTATTTTTTCTTTTTTGCCTGTAAGGGAACAGAAAGAAGCTGAGCACAATGGCGCCTCAGAGTGGAAGTCCAGGCCCGCTGGGGACCACCCAGCTTTCCAGAAAGCGGCCCACCCCACCTATGCACCCTGGGGTTCCTTTAAAGCTAGTGGACGCCTGCTCCAGAAGGAAGGGTTTCTGATGCAAATATCTTTCCAGAAAACTCAGTTAAACTGAAAGTGGAGCTGAAGAAACAACCTCCTTCCCTTCCTCTCCCTCTGGAGTCCAAGTGGGGCAGAGGAGGGTCCTGGGGGCAAGGCTGTGCCCGCACCTACAGCCACCTCAGGGCACCAGGGTGGTGCTGCCCTCCCCGTAGTTCTCGACCCCTGACGCAGCATCACAAGTACAGACTGCTATTCGCCCAAGTTCACATGCTGCGTCAGCTCAGCACAAGCAGAAAGTGACCCTCGCTGGCTTTGCACGCGCCTAAGCCCAGCACAGAACGCAGGCAGGGACTACCCCCCCCCCCAACACACACACGGCCTCAGGAGGCAGCAAAGGTCCCCAATGACCCAAATTAAAAGCACATAGTTTCCTAACTGTGGGCTCCCCAAGCAAAAATTCCGGATGGGGCAGGATTGCGTCTGTAGAAACCGCCGGACCTTGGGGGACAGTGGAAACCAGGTGAGGCGGCGCCCCTCGTCCACCCAACAGAAACTTAACAGGGACCGGCCTCGGTGTTCGCCTCGCCTGTTAGTGTTTGGTGGACGCTGCCACAAGCCTGAACTCCTCAAGCCAACTTTTTCTTTCCGTTTCTTAACGCGTTCTCGCTTTCTCCGAGTGCTGACATAATTAATGGGTCCTGCACGTCCCTGCTTCCTGACCCGGGCGAGTGCTGCGCGGGCCCGGCCTTGCCTGCCCGGGGTGCGCAAGGTGGCAGGGACTGGCCCATCGTGCCGGCGGGTCGCCAAGCGGGCCACCAGGAGCTGCAAGGGGAAGAGCTGGCAGTCAGGACCCGTCGCTTCCAAATCCGGAACCGCTCCGTGGCCCCGCGAGTTAGCCGAGAGCACGTACGGGACCTGGGCAGGAAGGAACGCTCTCCTGCGGGGCACTGGGAGTGGACACCTACCTGGGTGCGGGAGGAGGGAACGCACAGGTCAAAGTGAGGGACCCCGGGAGCGACATCAAGCCGGGCCTCCGGCGAGAATCCTGGGACCCCGGGGGCGGCCAAGGGAACCGGCGCGCGGTGGGAAGCGGGGCTGGAGGCGTTACCCGCCCGATGAGCACTCGGAGCGCGCAGCAAACGGAGCCGCGCGCGGCTGCCCGCCGGGAAGGACCGGCGCTCTGGGCGGCCGCAGAGAAGCCGCGGGACCCAGCCAGGAGTCAGGACAGGGGTGGCTTGGGGATGAAGGCGCGCAGGAGGACCCAAACCCGGCAGGAAGCACTTACCCGGCCGTTGCGGTCAGTCTCCCGCACGTCCTCGGGTCGCGGACCCCGGCGCACCAAGGCCCGCAGCAGCCCCACGTCGTTAGCGCTGGCGGCGCGCAGGAGGGTCGCCGCCTCGGGGACGCCCTCGGGGGCGTCCTGAGCGCTCAGCCCGCCGCAGCCCTCCTCGTCTCCCGGGGGATAAAAGGAGTCGTCGGACGCGATACTCCGAGTGTCCGGCAGGCTGGAGAAGTCCTCGAACTCCTCCTCGTCGGCTGGTTCGTCCCCGGCCGGCGCGCCCCGGGGCAGGGTCGGCGGCCGCGGGGACAGGCAGCGCGCCCCGCCGCCCTCCGGCCCGGGCCCGGCCAGCAGCACCATGCTGGAGGCCGGAGCGCGGGCCGGCAGGGCCGGGGGCGCGTGCTGTGGGGCGCGCGCCTAGCTCACCGCGCCCCGTCCTCACGGCGCCCCGGAGGCAGGGTGCGCTGCAGCCCGGCGGGAACCGGCGCCGGGCGGCTGCGCCGGGGAGAAAAGCCCCTCGGGGTGCGGGGGTGGGAGGAGCCGCGGGGGCTTTCCGGGCGGGTGGGGCGCGTTCCTGCGGAGAGGTCTCCGGGGAGCCCGGGACCGTCCCGCAGCCACCTAGCCCCGGAGCGGGGACCGGCGCGCACCGGGGAAACCCAACTGCAGCTTCCTAGGCTGGAAGCCACCTGGGGCGGGGTGGGGGGGGGAGGACTGCGACGCCCCGCCCCTCTCTGGGCCGGCGCCCTGGGGACAGGGGCGGAGATGGGGTCCAGGGACTCGCTGCCAGCGTCAACTACTTGTCCCTGAGGAGCTGCCCCTGCAGAGGGTGCCCGGCCCTGGGGCCCCAGGAAGTACACCTTCCAGTGCCTCAGGAGCACAGGGCACCTCGCCTGCTGGGCACCTGGGCTCTGGGGCCAAGTCCAACCCTGCTGTGGCGCATCGGGCTTGGGGGGGGGGGGCGTGGAAAGAGTCGTCCGCCTTTGGCCCCAGCGACTGTGCTTATCTGTGCTTATCCGAATGGGGACCCGCTACTTCTCTGGCGGAGGGAGACTCAGGCGGGCTGGGGGGGGGGGGGTGGTTGCAGTGGCTCCCAAGTCACGCCCAAGCCCAGCCGCCGTGGCGGGCAGGCTGGTACGGAAAGAGCGTTCCTGGGAGATGGAACAATGTTTGAAAACTCGGGTAGCACCTCAGGATGCCAAGGCACAGCACCTGGCTGGAGCCAAGAGGGGCCCGGCCCGGTGTCAGGAGCTGAGCTCCGCGGGCTGGTGGCCGGGTAACCCACGAAGGGCGCTGTCCCCCCGGCTGCCAAAGAGCTGAGAATGCAACCCTGGGCCACCCTGGCGACAGGTTGAGGAGATGGGTATATGGGGACGACTTGCCACCTGGAGCCCCTTTCTGGGGTCGGAGGTGGGGGCAAGGATGCTTTGTGAACCCTTGTAGTCTTTAATCTCAGCACTCGGGAGGCAGAGGTAGTTGGATAACCATCGGTTCCAGGCCACCCTGCGACTACATAGTGAACTCCAGGTCAGCCTGGGCTAGAGAGACTCTACCTTGTCTCTGACCCTGCTGCCCCGTGTCTTCATTTCCACGGATCTTGACGGCATGGCCACAAGGAGCGATGGGCTAAAAGCGTTCATGAGGAACAATGTAAGGTCTCCAGGGGCATCCGGGCAACCAAGGAACATAGGCAAAGTGGATGCAAGATTCCTAGGATGCGCGGTGAGGACATAGCTCAAGTTTGAACATCGAGTCCCAGGTGTCACAATATACTGGGCCTAACAAATGATCGCAGTCGCCCGTTCTTCCACCATCATCTCCTGAGGACACAGTACACCCTCCAAGCTGGCCCAAACATGAACACCAGAGAAGTATGGAAGAAAGGGGAAGAGATTTGGGGTCCATGTCTGAGTGCCCTTGAGCTGGCAGTCAGCCGGTGGACCTGGATTCACTGGTTTCTCTATATACTTTGGGGCCTTTGTTCTGAAATCACAAACACGTCAGAACATGGTTGACTTTTTTCTCTGTTAACTGGCCATGGTTGCAAAAATTCCCACTGGAAATGCCCCCTGCCTGGATCGCTGTTGTTTTAGTCTGTGAAAGGCAGTCAGGGGATTTACAAGCTGAAGTGACCCCGTTGGCTTTGCTGGGTCTATATGACTTAGTCCCAGCCTCTGGGAAAACTCTTTTAAACTCAGAGGTACCCTAGAAGGTGACCTGACCGAGGCAAGAACAGGGCTGCTCCCCCTAGAGGGGGGAAATCACGTGCCTCTAAGCCAGATGGACGTTATCACCCATGCCTGGGAGCAGGGCTGCACATCTTCAGGGTTAACCGCTTCCTCTTTCGTAGAAATTTGGATCCAAATAGCCCCAGAATGGTTTTCCATATAAAGGTTAACAAGAATGGGGACCGACATACAGCTGAAGGGTCTCCTGCTTGCCTGGGGCTCTGGGTTTGGCCCCCAGCACTGAAGGAAGGAAAAGGAAGAGAAAAACAAAACAACAACTAGTCCTAAACTTGTATTTTGTTATGGGTGTTCCCTGGCTTTACAAACATCCCCCTTTTAAGATCACTTTGGGGAAGTAGTGAAAATAAACGTTTTTCCCTTTTTTTTTGGTTAAGCCAACATGTGTTCTACCTGTACCACAGCTGTGGAGGAGGAAGAACAAACCAAAACTTAAGATGGACTCAGGCTAATTTTTAACTCAATAACATTTTGAGAAACTGTGTTAGATCCAAGACTGTTCAATGGATTGTTTCAATTTACGGTTTTAAAAATACATGAGGCACGCATATCACACTGTGTTTGTGTGGGTGGATAACTGGTCTTTGGGACATTAACATTTTTCAGCACTACCTTAGCTACGTTTCTGTATTGGGCTTTTCAAGATTATAATGTGAAGCCAGGTATAGTGGCACACTCTTATAATCACAGCATTTGGGAGGTGGAGACAGGAGGATTAAGAGTTTAAAGCCAGTCAATATAGAGTTCAAGGCCAACCTGAAGTACATGAAATCCTGTTTCAAAAGAAAGGAAAGGAAAGGAAAGGGAGGGGAGGAGAGAGGAAGGGAGGGGAGGGGAGGGGAGGGGAAGGGAGGGGAGGGGAGGGGAAGGGAAGGAAAGGAGAAATCACTGTATTTAGCTGCCTATCATGTCCTCCTCACCTTTGTGTGAAAGGGAGGGTAACATGCCCAAGAGTGGAGCAAACCCAAGCGCTTCCTGGTGCTCATAAATAACCGTGTACCAGCCAGACACCGTGGCACACACCTGTAGCCCCAGCATGGAGGAGGCCAGACATAGGCGTTGTGTGAGGTCAAGACCAGCTTAGGCTCTAGAATGAGACCTTGTCTTAGAAAAATTAAACAATGAAATAATAATCACTTACCACTCAACATTTCTGAGCTGGTTTTAGGTTTTTGCACACATCTGGAATTGAGCCCTGTGTAAATTTTATTATGTTATTATGAAGATTAACGTCCCCATTCACCTTGCTATGAATCACTGTGCAGCAGCACTTCTCTGTCTGTTGGATTATCTGGCAAGAGAACATGCCCAGGTAAAGTAAATGATATGTGTTTTATTTAAACATTTATACATTTATTTATTTGAGAGGAGGTGGTTTCCAGGGCCTCCTGCTGCTTCAGATGAACTCCAGATGAATGCACCACTTTGTGCATCTGACTTTTATGGGGGACTAGAACTCAGGCTACCAGACTTTGCAAGTAAATGACTAAGCCATCTCCCCAATCGCCTTGAGAAGTATTGTTCATGGAAGCCAAAGGAGGCAGTAGAGCTGGGGCAAAGAGCACACTGTAACTCAGCCAGCCTGCCTTCCAAGCATGCCTGCCGTGCCCCGCTCAGTGGCACTGCTAACAGCTCTAGGTTCTAGAAGGGTTACTGTGGTTTTGCAGTATTGGTTTATCCAGTTTCTTTCTCTCTCTATCTCCCCCTCTCCCTCCCTCCTCCCCTCCCACCTCATGTGCATGGTCACAGTATGCATTCCTTTTCCCTTTCTTTCTCTCTGTCTCGTGTATGGTCACAGCATGCGTTCTCCTTCTCTCTCTCTCTCTCCTCTCTCTCTCCCTCCCTCTCCCCCTCTCCCCCCCCCCCTTGTGTGCATGGTCACAGTATGCATTCCTTTTCCCTTTCTTTCTCTCTGTCTCAGGTATGGTCACAGCATGCGTTCTCCTTCTCTCTCTCTCTCTCCCTCCCTCCCTATCTCCCTCTCCCCCCACTCCCCCCCCTTTCTCGTGCATGGTCACAACATGCATGTGGAGGTAGAGGACAACCTCAGGGTGTTGGTTCTCTTCTTCCTCCTTGTTTTGGAAACAAGGTCTGCTGTTGCTGTCTTTTGCTGCTGGAAAGGCCAGTCCAGCTGGTCCTCTAGGCGTGGGGATCTCCAGGCTTTGCCTCCCATGCAACAAGCACATCCGGGTTACATATACATGTGCCATTGCATCTAACTTCACTTGGGTGATGGGGATGAAATTCAGGTCAGGAGCTTGTGGACAAGTGCCTCTGACTGCTGAGCCATCTTCCCTGCCCCTTCCACCTTTTCTAAGGCAGGGTATCATATAGTCCAAACTAGCCTTGAACTCCGCATCCTCCTGGCTCCACCTCTCAAGTACTGGATTAAAGGCACAGGCACGTGGCACACTGCACCGGGCTTACCAACAGATCTCCCGCTTGATGTCCAAGGAATTTCCAGCACTCTTCTCAGTGTACACAGCTTTCTAGGTGTTTCCTTAGAAAAACCCTCTACCCAAGTGGCTTTGGCTTTTTGCACTCCATTTTCTGATTTTTCTGTTTCTGACAAGGCCTTGCTGTGTAGTTCAGGCTTGCCTCCAATTCTCCTCAATCCTACTGCCTCAGCCTCCTAATTTCTGGGACTTACCACCAAAGCCAGCTTTAACTCCATTTTTTTTCATTTTTATATTCCAAATGGTAAGTCTTACATGGTCTCGGGTTCAGTTCCGAAAACCACAGTGGGGGAGGGGGAGTCAAAAGAGTAGAAGTATGGGCAGACGCGTGGTTGTCCTCTCGTCTTCCGATGCTCAGGAAATGGCATAAGCGCGTCCTAATGGAAGCGCTTGGGAGGAGTGTCTCCACAACGCGCATCTAGCATCCCTCCTTGTGGCCTTCTCACTGTTCACTAAGCCTTAAGGTGTTGGTCTCCATGATTAGCATCTAAAAGAAAATAAATTCAGGGGGAAAAAAAGGCAAATGGGAGAAAGGCATTAATTGTTGGAAAAACACCATTGTGCTGTCTGTGATCATCAGAAGTTGGTTCAGAGCCAAACACAGAGGGATGAACTTCAAAGCAAGAGGCAGACAACATGTTTACTGGTTCTATTAACCCTACCATCTCCAGCTGAGTGGTAATTAAAATGAAGCGGGGGGTTGTGGTGCTCGCTTACAATCCCAGTGCTTGAGCAGCTGAGTCAGGAGAATTACCATGAGTTAGAGGCTAACTTGGACCATATGCCAAGTACCTAGCATGCCAAGACCTTGTCTCAAATTTTTAAAAAATATTTTTCTTGGGCTAGAGAGATGGTTCAGTGGTTAAAGCACTTGTCTGCAAAGCCCAGTGACCCAGGCTGGATTCCCCAGTATCCATGTCACACCAGGTGCACAAAGTGGTGCATACATCTAGAGTTTGTTTGAAGTGGCTGGAAGCTCTGGCATGCCTGTTGTCTCTGTAAGCAAGAGCCTTAATTTCTGAGCCATCTCCTAGCACAACCCCTACCTCAATTATTTTTATTTTAAAAATGAAATGGGCCAGACGTGGTGGCAGATGCCTTTAATCCCAGCACTCAGGAGGCAGAATAGGAGGATGGCCATGAATTCAAGGCTACCCTGAGACTATATAGTGAATCACAGGTCAGCCTGAGCTAAAACAAGACCCGACCTCAAAAACACCAAATAAATAAATAAATAAATAAAATAAAAATAAATGGAGTGGACACGTTTGGCTCTGGGGGACAGGAGCAAGCATGCAGGCAGGCCTGGTCCTGCTCTTAGAGGAGCAGACTGAGACAACGCACGGAACTAAGAATCAGGGAAGAAAATAGGGACTTGGCTGTGGAGGTGACCCTAGTACTTGGCTTCATGAAGGTGACAGTCCACTCTCTGGAACCGTGTCTTCATATCTCAAAGGACAGAGGCAGGCATGTGCATTATTCATCAAGGCTCCATAGGATCCTCCAAGTCTGGGCGCCTGCAGAGGCTCAGACTCATGTGAAGGGTGGGACATCTCCCAGTCACTTGCTTTCCAGAAACAGTTTGAGTAAACCTAGCTAAATCATGGTGGCGTGGTTTTTTTTTAAATTTTTTTTTTCAGATTCTCCTGTGTTGTTTGCATTAAGAGGAAGCAAGCTAGAGTGTGCTGACCCTATCTACAGAAAACCCAGCCAGAGCTGTATTTCCGGGTATAAATACAGAAAATGCTTTTATTTATTTATTTATTTTGTTTTTCAACCTCCTGGGAAAGACACTACACACTATTTGGCCTGAACTCTGTCATAACTCCCACCTGTCAACAGAGCTGGAGCTTCTGTAATTCACGGAACCATCTGACCTTACAAATAGTGGAGAAGGGAATGTATGTGCCAATTCTGCCACCTTGACCTGGCCTTCCAGGAAATGAACACCTGTGTGTATAACTAAAGAATCTCCACTTAGTCTCAGGACAAAAGTTCTGGATCTCGTCTGACACAAAAAGGACAAATTTGGAAGCCTATAACAATGCCAGCACTCAGGAGGTACGATGAGTTCAAGACCAGCCTGGACTACAGTATGACCCTGTCTCAGGGAAAAAAAAAAAAAAAAAGCTGGGTGTGGTGGCGCACACCTTTAATCCCAGCACCTGGGAGGCAGAGGTAGGAGGATCGCCATGAATTCAAGGCCACCCTGAGATTACAGAATGAATTCCAGGTCAGCCTGAGCTAGAGTGAGACCCTACCTCAAAACAAACAAACAAACATCTCAATCATGCTTGCTGGGTAGATGTGAGGACCTGACTTTGGATCCCAGCACCTATGTAAAAACGGCAGGTTTATAACCTCAGCACTGGGGAGGCGGGGACAGGAGGAACCAGGGTTTATGCTAGGCTTATAACCTCAGCACTGGGGAGGCAGGGACAGGAGGAACCAGGGCTTCCTGGTTGACTAGGCAATAAGTGGGCTGTTAGTAGTTTTTACTTTTTTCCCAGTAGTTTTTTTTTAAATTTTCTTTGTGCATAACTAACATCCCTGTATTTGACCAGATACAGCAACCAGGTCACACACATTGCACCCCATCACCTCCTGCCCCTTTACCTTGGGACCTTATGGATTCATATAAGATAATGTCCAGAGAATGATCCGGAACCTGGCCTTTATTTAGCCATCTCTACTTCAAAGTCTGGATCTTCAAGATTATCTTATTTATTTTATAGTTTTATTTAGTTTTGAGAAACAGAGAGAGAAAGAATGGGCACATCAGACCCTTATGCCACTATGAATGAACTCCATACATATGTGTCTCTTGCTTCACTTGGATACCAAGTAATTAAACCAGGGCTGATGGGCTTTGCAAGTGCTTTTAACCACTGTGCCATCCAGCTCATAATTTTTTTTACCGTACCTACATAAGCAGGAACAGAGAGCGCCCTAGGGTTTCCCCAGATCCTGGAGCCACTTCTGAAAGTCAGCAGTTCCCTATTAACTGCGGCTCACATCTTCCCATTACCACCCCTGTGCTTGGGCTGCCCGTGGCATCCGCCAGGAGGCTGACTCCCCTGGGGCTAGTGCTGCCAGCCCAGGAGGTGCCACTCTGCGACCCAGGGGGCAAGGGCACGCGCCCAAGTATGAGCAGAGACTCCGCAGCGCCTAACACAAGGCCTCCAAGTTACCGCCCCATCTGCCTTTCTCACAGCGGAACTCAGCAGACAGGTCAAGGCTACCTCAGAAACTTACGGTCACCACCGCAAGATGGCGTTTTCTGTGGACTTATTTTCTCTCTTGAGTCCGTTCCACCCAGGTACTCCTGGAGGCAAAGCTCAAGGCAGAAGCGTGCCTAGGTGCGCAGCGCATGCTGGGAGATCAGCTTGCTAGGTGCGCAGCGCATGCTGGGAGATCAGCTTGCCTAGGTGCGCAGCGCATGCTGGGAGATCAGCTTGCCTAGGTGCGCAGCGCATGCTGGGAGATCAGCTTGCTAGGTGCGCAGCGCATGCTGGGAGATCAGCTTGCCTAGGTGCGCAGCGCATGCTGGGAGATCAGCTTGCCTAGGTGCACAGTGCATGCTGGGAGATTGCAGCCTGCGTCTAGTCCGGAGTCGGTTCTCAGTCTTCTAGATTTATCTGATCTAGGAGATACGAAGATGAAAGTTTAAATGTCTTGTTGTAAGGGCTTCGGTGGGTAAAGTGCTGGCTGGACAAGCATGAGAGGCCTGTTCATATTCCCAGAAGCCATGTTGAAGCTGGGCGAGGCAGTGCTTGCCTCAGGCCCAGCGCTAGCGAGGCACAGACAGGTGAATCCTTAGGGCTTGCTGGCTCGCTAGCATAGCAGAACCGGTAAATTCTCAAAAAAACAGGCTTGAGGGGCTGGAGAGATGGCTCATCGGTTAAGGCACTCGCCTGCAGAGCCTAACAACCTGGGTTCAGTTCCCCAGCATCCACATAAAGCCTGATGCGCAAAGTGGCACATGCATTTGTAGTTCATTTGCAGTGGCTAGAGGACCTGGCACAGCCATTCCCTTTCTCTCTCTTCCTGCCAACAAAATTAAAAAAAAAAAAAAAATGAGCTGGAGAGATGGCTGGTTAACGGGGAAAATGGGGTTCTGGGGTGCTTCCGTCCCAAACCCTGTGTTCATATCTGCAAACCAAAGAATTGGCAATTTCAGATTCAGGAGAATGATTTTTAAAATACCACATTTTATTCAGATTTTATAAAGGAGTGCTGGAGGAAGGCTGAGAAGTCAGGGGATAAAGTGGGGAGAAGTTCACCACATGGAGCCCACGCGTCCATGTGACCAGATACCGATCTGAGGGGAAAAATAGGGTGGAAAGAGAAAAGAAAGGTCAAGGAGCTCCTGCCATGTGGAGAGTAAAGAACCCATGTGGAGAGTAAGGGCCAGGGGGCTTCCTGGCTGGGCCTGGGATAGGGCCTAGGCTGAGCACCTCCCACCTCCTGGATGGGTCTGTGGGCCGAGCCAAGGGAAAAATTCACCCTCCGCAGTGCCTGCCCTCCCTTGCAAAGGTACTCATAACCTCAGGGCGGTGGGCGGTCTTTTGGTCTAGGTGAACCAGAGGGCCAGCGGTTGGTCAGGGCTAGGGGCTGTCTCAGGAAGGGATTAGCTCTGGCACTGAGTTCTGGGGGCTGAGCTTGACCAACCACAGCGCTTAAATCCAATGAAAGACCTCCCTCCCAGGATGGGTCCTGACTGTGGAAAAAACAGTTCTTTGGAACTAGGCAAAAGATAAGAAAAACGTTCCTGCCCTTTTTGCCTTCAGGAGTCCAGTCACCCTAACTCTACCCCATCCCCTTCAGGCTTAGTGGTTAAAGCACTTGCCTACAAAAACCCCAGGACCCAGGTTTGATTCCCCAGAACCCATGTAGGCTAGATGTACAAAGTGGTGCATGTGTCTGGAGTTTGTTTGCAGTGGCTAGAGGCCTTGGCACATCCATTCTCTGTGTTCCTCTCTCTCAAATAAATAAAATAAATTTTAAAATAAGCTTGAGTGTGACTGAGGAAGACATCCAAATTGACTTCTGACTCCACATGCATGTGCACACTTGTGAACTTTTGTGGTCACATCGCCCTAATTTCTCTCTTCATTTGCATGTGACCTTTTCCCTGCACATCTCTGGGTCCAAATCTCACCTGTCTATACGGACACCCATCAGACTGGATTAAGGCCCACCCTAATGCCCTTGTCTTAACTAATTACATCTGCAGTGACCCTATTTCCAAACAAGGCTATGTCCTGAGGTGCTGAAGCCTGGGACATTGACATAGGAGTTGGAGAGGGTTGCAGTTCTTATCCCATATGCCTTTGGAGTACTTTCATTCCACTGTGGAGATCTATAAGAAAAAATATAAGTGCATGAACTATGTAGTACGTTAAATAGTGTTCCAAGGGAAAAATAAAGCAGGGAAATAAAATGGGATGGTTCAGGATGACATTTTATTTATTTTTATTTTTATTTATTTGCAAGTGAGAGAAAGAGAGAGAGTGCATGGGAGAGACAGGGAGAATGGGCACACTAGGGCATCTTGCCATTGCAAACAGACTCCAGATACATGTGCCACTTTGTGTATCTGGCTCAATGTGGGTACCGGGGAATCAAACCCAGGCCACCAGGCTTTAAAAGTAAGTGCCTTTAGCCACGATCTCCCTAGCCCTCAGTGGATTAACTCAGGGGAGAGGACCTTTGGATAGCATAAAATGTCAAACCTCCACACACGACCAAAAGTAAAACTCAAGTCCTATGCCCCCCCCCAGGTAGTTTTGACCTGGAGGAAATAGATTTCCCTTCATAAAGCTCTGCTACCTCCACAGATCAGAGGAGATGGGATGGGACACAAACGTAATCCCGAGGGAGAGTCGGTCTTTTACGGCTTCCCCGCTGGCTAATGCTGTCTTCTTGAAAATGTAATGCTGTCTCTTCCTGCTTGAACATGTTGCTCTGAAGTCTCTGCAACCTGTACCTGTGCTGGGCCGCAGGCCCCAGCTACTTCCGCACAGCTCCCCTGGGGAGGCTGCTCTGCTCAGCGCTTCCCATCCCTGAGCCATAAGTGACTTTGGCCCAGGACTCTTGTCCACCCAAATGTGAGTGTTTACAGGAAACTCAGACATGGCCGCACACTGATGGCCACACTGGTCACCCATCTCCCATGGGGCCACATATTTCATACTCCTTGGAGTCCTGAGAGGAGACCGCAGAGGAATGGGGCTGATGATTGTGAACTGGAGTTACATGGAAATTTCTAGATTCCTGTTTATCTGTGGCTCCGACTAAGTCCTCCAGAAGCATGTCTGATAAGTAAGCAACAGAGGATCAGAGGATGGCTGAGCCACCCCAGCCTTCAAAAGGAAACTCCTACCAAGGCTGGAAACAACTCGCACGTTGGTTCTGGGCACACAGGGTGCTTCTAGCAACACCTCCATACCCTGGACCCAGGCAGAGGTGGAGCCCAAAGTTGCTTCTCTTTTTAAATTATTTTTTTTTATTTTTTTTTATTTTTTTTTTAAATTTTTATTAACATTTTCCATGATTATAAAATATATCCCATGGTAATTCCCTCCCTCCCCACCCCCACACTTTCCCGTTTGAAATTCCATTCTCAATCATATTACCTCCCCATTACAATCATTGTAATTACATATATACAATATCAACCTATTAAGTATCCTCCTCCCTTCCTTTCTCCACCCTTTATGTCTCCTTTTCAACTTACTGGCCTCTGCTACTAAGTATTTTCATTCTCACACAGAAGCCCAGTCATCTGTAGCTAGGATCCCCATATGAGGGAGAACATGTGGCGCTTGGCTTTCTGGGCCTGGGTTACCTGACTTAGTATAATACTTTCCAGGTCCATCCATTTTTCTGCAAATTTCATAACTTCATTTTTCTTTACCGCTGAGTAGAACTCCATTGTATAAATGTACCACATCTTCATTATCCACTCATCTGTTGAGGGACATCTAGGCTGGTTCCATTTCCCAGCTATTATAAATTGAGCAGCAATAAACATGGTTGAGCATGTACTTCTAAGGAAATGAGATGAGTCCTTTGGATATATGCCTAGGAGTGCTATAGCTGGGTCATATGGTAGATCAATCTCTAGCTGCTTTAGGAACCTCCACACTGTTTTCCACAATGGCTGGACCAGATTGCATTCCCACCAGCAGTGCAGAAGGGTTCCTTTTTTCCCACATCCCCGCCAACATTTATGATCATTTGTTTTCATGATGGTGGCCAATCTGACAGGAGTGAGATGGAATCTCAATGTAGTTTTAATCTGCATTTCCCTGATGACTAGTGACGTAGAACATTTTTTTAGGTGCTTATATGCCATTCGTATTTCTTCCTTTGAGAACTCTCTATTTAGCTCCTTAGCCCATTTTTTGATTGGCCTGTTTGATTCCTTATTAGTTAACTTTTTGAGTTCTTTGTATATCCTAGATATTAATCCTCTATCAGATATATAGCTGGCGAAGATTTTTTCCCATTCTGTAGGTTGCCTCTTTGCTTTTTTCACTGTGTCCTTTGCGGTGCAAAATCTTTGTAATTTCATTAGGTCCCAGTGGTTAATCTGTGGTTTTATTGCCTGAGCAATTGGGGTTGTATTCAGAAAGTCTTTGCCAAGACCAATATGTTGGAGGGTTTCCCCTACTTTTTCCTCTAGCAGTTTCAAAGTTTCCGGTCTGATGTTAAGGTCTTTAATCCATTTGGATTTAATTCTTTAATATCTTTAATATCTGCAGATATTTATCCAGTTTTCAAAACACCATTTGCTGAAGAGGCTGTCTCTTCTCCAATGAGTATTTTTGACATTTTTATCGAATATCAGGTGGCTATAGCTACTTGGGCTTACATCTGGGTCCTCTATTCTGTTCCACTGATCTACATGTCTGTTTTTGTGCCAGTATCATGCTGTTTTTGTTACTATGGCTCTGTAGTATAGGTTAAAATCAGGTATGGTGATACCACCAGCCTCTTTTTTGTTGCTCAGTATTATTTTAGATATTCGAGGTTTTTTATGATTCCAAATGAATTTTTGGATTGTTTTTTCTATTTCCATGAAGAAAGCCTTTGGAATTTTGATAGGGATTGCATTAAATGTGTAGATTGCTTTAGGTAAGATTGCCATTTTCACGATATTGATTCTTCCAAGCCAGGAACAAGGGATGTTTCTCCACTTTCTAGTGTCTTCTGCAATTTCTCGCTTGAGTGTCTTAAAGTTCTCATTGTATAGATTCTTTACTTCCTTAGTTAGGTTTATTCCAAGGTATTTTATTTTTTTTGATGCAATTGTGAATGGGAATGATTCTCTGATTTCATCCTCTGTGTGTTTGTTGTTAGCATATATGAAGGCTACTGATTTCTGTGTATTTATTTTGTATCCTGCTACATTGCTGTAGGTTTTGATTAGCTCTAACAGCTTGCTAGTAGAGTCTTTAGGGTCCTTTATGTATAGAATCATGTCATCTGCAAATAGTGATAACTTGATTTCTTCCTTTCCAATTTGTATCCCTTTTATGTGTGTCTCTTGCCTTATTGCTATGGCTAAGACTTCCAAAACTATATTAAATAGAAGTGGAGACAGTGGACACCCTTGTCTTGTTCCTGATTTTAGTGGAAAAGCTTCCAGTTTTTCCCCATTTAGTAATATGTTGGCTGTAGGCTTGTCATAAATAGCCTTTATTATATTGAGATATGTTCCTTTTATTCCCAGTCTCTGTAGGACTTTTATCATGAAGGGATGTTGGATTTTGTCAAATGTTTTCTCTGCGTCTAATGAGATGATCATGTGATTTTTGTCCTTCAACCCATTTATGTAATGTATTACATTTATAGATTTGCGTATGTTGAACCATCCCTGCATCTCTGGGATAAAGCCTACTTGGTCAGGGTGAATGATCTTTTTGATATACTCTTGTATTCTGTTTGCCAATATTTTGTTGAGAATTTTTGCATCTATGTTCATGAGGGAGATTGGTCTGTAATTTTCTTTTTTTGTTCTATCTTTGCCTGGTTTTGGTATCAGGGTGATGCTGGCCTCATAGAAGGAGTTTGGTAGGATTCCTTCTTTTTCTATTTCCTGGAAAAGCTTAAGAAGCAATGGTGTTAGCTCTTCCTTAAAAGTCTGGTAAAATTCAGCAGTGAATCCATCTGGGCTTGCGCTTTTTTTAGTTGGGAGATTATTCATAACTGTTCGTATCTCCATGTTTGTTATAGGTCTATTTAAGTGATTAATCACATTTTGATTTAATTTAGGTAGGTCATATAGATCAAGGAAATCATCCATTTCTTTCAGATTTTCATACTTTGTGGAGTATATGCTTTTATAGTATGTCCCTATAATTTTTTGAATTTCTCTGGAATCTGTTGTGATGTTACCTTGTTCATCTCTGATTTTATTAATTTGTGTCTCTTCTCTCTTTCTTTTGGTCAGATTTGCTAAGGGTTTATCAATCTTGTTTATCCTTTCAAAGAACCAACTCTTTGTTTCATTAATTCTTTGGATTGTTCTTTTTGTTTCTATTTCATTAATTTCTGCCCTAATCTTTATTATTTCTTCCCGTCTACTACTTTTTGGTTTGCCTTGTTCTTCTTTTTCCAAGGCTTTAAGGCGAAGCATTAGGTTGTTTACTTGCGACCTTTCTAATTTCTTAATATAGGCACTTAAGGCTATAAATTTACCTCTTAGAACTGCCTTCATTGTGTCCCAGAGATTTTGGTATGTTGTGTTCTCATTATCATTTGACTCTATAAATTTTTTGATTTCCTTTTTGATTTCTTCATTGACCCACTCATCATTTAGTAGTGTATTGTTTAGCTTCCATGATTTTGTGTATGCTCTATAGCCTTTCTTGCTACTGATTTGTAGTTTAATTCCATTGTGGTCAGATAGAATGCAAGGAATTATTTCAATTTTCCTGAATTTGTTAAGATTTGCTTTGTGTCCTAATATATGGTCTATTTTAGAGAATGTTCCATGTGCTGCTGAAAAGAATGTATATTCTGCAGCCTTTGGATGAAATGTCCTGTATATATCTGTTAGGTCCATTCCTTCTATGACCTCATTTAGTCCAGATGCCTCTCTGTTTATTCTTTCCCTGGATGACCTGTCAATTGATGAGAGTGGGGTGTTAAAGTCACCCACCACCACCGTGTTTGGTGTTATCTGTGACCTTAGTTCTAATAGTGTTTGTTTGACGAATTTGGGAGCCCCCATGTTAGGTGCATATATGTTTAGGATTGTAATGTCCTCCTGTTGGAGTGTGCCCTTAATCAATATAAAGTGACCTTCCTTATCTTTTTTGACTAACTTCGGACTAAAGTCCACCCTGTCTGATATTAGGATAGCAACCCCTGCTTGTTTTCTAGGCCCATTTGCTTGAAACACCGTCTTCCAACCTTTCACCCTAAGATAATGTCTATCCTTTGTAGAAAGGTGAGTTTCTTGAAGACAACAAATTGTAGGATCCTGCTTTTTAACCCAGTCTGCAAATCTATGTCTTTTCGTTGGGGCATTGAGACCGTTGATATTAAGAGATATTATTGAAAGGTGTGTATTTATGTTTGCCATTTGTGTGTGTGTGTGTGTGTTACTTGTTCTACCTGTGCTCTCTTCTGTTAACTGGTATTTGAGTATGGCTGGTTTTTTCTAGGTTCCTTATATGTGTGCTTTTCCTTTTGTTCAGCATGGAGGATTCTATCAAGTATTTTCTGTAGAGCTGGTTTTGTCTTCAGATATTCCTTTAACCTGCTTTTGTCATGGAATGTCTTATTTCTCCATCTATTTGGATGGATAACTTTGCAGGATAAAGTAACCTTGGTTGACAGTTGTTATCTTTCAGAACTTGGAATATATCACTCCAGGCCCTTCTGGCTTTAAAAGTTTGTGTTGAATAATCTGCTGTAATCCTGATGGGCTTGCTTTTGTAGGTAACTTGATTTTTCTCTCTAACTGCTTTCAATATTTTTCCTTTGGTTTGTGTGTTTGGAAGTTTGAGTATAATGTGGCGAGGAGAGTTTCTTTCTGGGTTTTGTCTGGCTGGGGTTCTAAAGGCTTCCTGTATCTGTATTGGCACCTCTTTCCCAATTTGGGGAAAATTTTCCTCTATGATTTTGTTGAAGATGCCTACTATGCCTCTGGAGTGGAATTCTTCTCCTTCTACTATGCCCTGAATTCTTATATTGGATCTTTTCATAGTGTCCCGAATATCTTGAAATTCCCACTCATACTTTTCTATAAGTTTGTCTTTCTCTTTGTTGGACTGCATTAGGTCTGCCACCTGATCTTCTAGCTTAGATATTCTGTCCTCTCCCTCATCCATCCTACTGGTGAGATTTTCTACAGAGTTTTTTATTTCATTAACTGTGTTCTTCATTGCTAGTAATTCTGACTGGTTTTTCTTTATTATTTCTATTTCTCTATTTATGTCTTGTATTGCCTTCTTTATTTCATTAAATTGGTGTCCTGCCTCTTCTTTGATTCCTTTGATTTCCTCTTTGATTTCCTCTTTGATTTCTTCTTTGATTGTTTTCATGTGTTCTTTGACCTCTTTGAACATATTTATAATTATTCTTTTGAACTCTTTCTCAGGCATTTCCTCTAACTCTTTCTCACTGGAGGACATTTCTGATGCATTAATACTTTTAGGTGGATTTATATCGTCTTGCTTTTTGGTGTTTCTTGTGTTATAATGTATATATTTTTGCATCTTGGATTAAGTTAATGCTTGGATTTTCTAGCTAGCTGTGTATTCTTAGCTGTATCAATTGATTTGATGTAATATATTTTCAGGGTAGGACCTTAAGGTATTAGGTGTGGCTCTTAAGACTCTCAGAGTATCTACAAAGATGTTCTTAGGGGTTGAGTTTCCCTGCTATAGGAGTATTCAAGCAGGCTGAGTGGAATAATATACTGGTAGATTCTAAAATTTAGCTAAACACTGTACCCATTCCATCAAAAACAGCCCCGAGTATGTATGCAAGAGTAGTTATTATAATGACCAGATCCTCTATCAACAAAGAGGTTTAGATTTCTGGTCTGTTGAGGTATCCAAGTCAGCTTGTGACCAAGTGAGACCCTTCCCTGGTGCAATCCCAGTTACCTTGGGTGATTGTGGTCTCAGTCAAGTTGCTGCCTGGGTCGTCGTGCTGCTTTTCTGATTTCTGGAGCTGGGCACTTGCTTTTCCTACGGGGCAAACTGAGCCGCTGCTGCCGCCTCTGCAGCTGTTGTAGGTGCCACCCCCGGAGCCCCCACCGCTGCTGAAGCTGCCGTTGCCGTGTCCACCGCTGCTGCTCACCCCGAAGCCGCTGCTGCGGGATCTGTCACCGCTGCCGCTCCTGGGTCCGCTGCTGCTGGGGCCACTGGTACCGGTGCTGGAGCCGCTGAAGTTGCTGCCGAATTCTGCTCCTGCTTGGGTCCCGCCGTCAGCCCAAGTTGGCGTGGCCGGGTCCCGGGCCGCTGCTGTGTTCGCTGGAGCTGGGTTCAGGCGGCGGGGGAGGGGAGGGAGCCGCGGCTGCTCTGGTTGTATCGTTTCTCCACGTGTGCTTTTACCTCGCGGTCTGCTCCTCCCTCCGTTGCTCGCTGCCGCTCTCCCCTCACGTTTCCTGAGTTGCGGAGAGCGCGGTGTGAGGGGAAAATCCCGCACCTGGCTTGTCCTGCGGCTCGAGCCGAGAGTCCGGCGGTTTGCGGTTGCGGCGGGTAGCCGAGCCGCCCCGGAGCCGCTGTTCCCGCCTGTGCAGGCTCTGGATGCTCTATAACTCTTCCACTTCTCTGCTGCCGCCTCAACTTCCTATACACCTCACTTTTTAGTAAAAGTGTGTATTTTGCTGAGTTTTTTTTGGTCTTTCCCCCCCCAGGCTGTTTTGGCGTGGTACCTACGCCGCCATCTTAACCGGAAGTCTGTTTATTTTTATTTATTTGAGAGTGACAGAGGAAAAGAGAGAGAGAATGGGCGAGCCAGGGCCTCCAGCCACTGCAAATGAACTCCAGATGCATGCGCCCCCTTGTGCATCTGGCTAACGTGGGACCTGGGGAATGGAGCCTGGAACCAGGGTCCTTAGGCTTCCCAGCCTTAACTGCTAAGCCATCTCTCCAGCTTGCTGCTTTTCTTTAGCACGTTGTTTGTACAGCTGCTTTTGGTTTTATGGCTAGAAGGCTATAGATCTCTTGAACAAATCATTAGAACATTCTAGTGTTTTATTTTAAGACACAAAATATCCCATTTATAATGATAAAAATGTTTAAGTTCTCTCAACCCTCTCCTACTCTGTGAGGGCTCAGTCCAGTGGCTCATGAGCTCAGCAGATGCGCCCTGGCACATTTCCTAGCAGCATTCCTCGCTTCTCCCCTCCCCAGTGACTCATGCTCACATTCCCTGCAGCTGCAGCTGGCTCCAGGGCCTTCACAGCCTTCAGTGACACCTCAGGGGCTGGCTCCCTTTAGAGACCTGCATCTGCTTTGCTGACACAGACCTCTCCCCTCCTTTCCATCGTAATATTGCCTCGGGTATTGTTAAGTAAGCATTGTCTTAGCACATGCGTTTATTCCAGGTGTCTACTTCAGGCACTAAGAGGGAGGGAAAGGCATCCCTGTATGGTCCTCCTTACAGGTACTGGGGCAGTAAGATCCCTGTGCAGGCTGTCTGCTCCCAAAATGTACAGCCAAAGTCAAGAGAGCCACCAACCATGGGGCCTGTACGTCCCTCAAGAAGGGCTGAAAGATGTTCCTGCAAAGGGGTGGGGGTGTTTCTGAAAAGAACAGGCTCCAATAAGGTGCTGGAATTAGAGCAGAGCAGACCAAGCAGGCCATTTATAATCCCACGATGAGCCATGGCCAGTGGGCAGAGGCGGACTCTATTGCTGGCTGACTGGATTGGTCTGCCACAGAAAGCACATTCACATGCCAGTCCATCGCCTCTTCTCAGCCTTCACTGGAGCTGAACAGTGGCCTGTGCCTCAGGGTGAGGCCCAAGGGACGCCTGTGGTCGTTACTCTCTTCACATGTGGCCAGTATGCTCTTCCTCCCTCTCCCTCAGCAGTCTCAAGAGTTCCAAAGTGTGTGCAAATGTACACACTTGTGGGAGCACGCGTGTGGAAGCAGAGGTTGATGTCATTCTCTATTGCCCTCTCTCCTCCCTATTCTTTGACATAGCCTCTCTCTGAACCTACCTGCACTGATTCTAGCTTGCCACATACAGGAATTCTGGCATAGCTCATGAGTTACCTTTTTGTTTGTTTGAGGTAGAGTCTCACTGAATCCCAGGCTGACCTGTAACTCATTCTGTCAGCTTCAGGCTGGCCTCGAACTCATGGATGACCCTCCTACTTCAGCGGCCCAAATGCAACGATTAAGAGTATGTGCCACCATACTTGCTGGCTCTCGAGTTTAGAATGGGCACATCAAGGTTCAAAACCCTACCTAGGGGCTGGAGAGATGGCTCAGTGGGTAAAGTGCTTGTCAACAAGCACGAGGACCTGAGTTTGATCCCAGGTGCTCAAGTAAAAATGCCACACCTGCTGGTGTGCACCTGTAATCCCATCACTCTGGAACTGGGGGCAGGAGGGTCCCCAGGCTCACTTATCACATAGGCTGCTCTGATTGGTGAGATCTGGACCAATGAGAGAAGCTGTCTTAAGAACAGGTGGATGGCACCTGAGAGGAGGTAGTCATGCACAGTCTGATCTGGATCCGCCAGCTTCTTTTCCCACCATACCTGGAAGACCCTTGTGCACATGCAGCCAAGCACACAGTGACATGCACGCTCACACACAGCTGTAGAAGTGAAACCCACCCAGCACCAAACTCTGCCTCACTTCAGCGAGGTACACATGTGTTCCCCAAAGACAGGACCAGGAGAGACACAGAGGTTTTGCTCTTCATGGAGATGGGGGGGGGAGGGAGGGAGAGAGGGAAGGAGGAAGGGAAGAAGGAAGAGAAGAAGGAAAGCAAGAGGAAGAAGGGGAGGAGCAGGAAGAAGGAGGAGACAGGGTGTGTGTGAGAGAGAATTGGTAAGGCCTTTGCTACCCAGCAGTTTAAATGGATGAACTGTATGCACGCAGCATGAATGCACACCACCAACATAAGCCTGAGCAAGAGACGCCAAACTCAGGAGGAACGTGATGCGTATGACTTTACTCACAGGATGTTCAGAACTTGAGCAAATTAGACAGTATCCACTTCTAGTGACTGGGGCGGGTAGGAGAGTTTGGGGGTATACTGAGAATGTGCTATTTGTGGTGCTGAGAGATAGCCACTCAGAAAGGCTCACTTAGTGAGACCATGTCAGCCTATACTTCCATGAAATTTTGATTCTTTAAAAAAATTATTTATGAGGTGATGGAGAGAAGGCTTACCAGTTAGGACACTTGCCTACAAAGCCAAAGGACCCAGGTTCAATTCCCCAGTACCTACGTTAGTCAGATGCACAAGGGGTACATGTGTCTGGAGTTTGTTTTCAGTGGCCAGAAGCCCTGGTATGCTCATTCATTCTCTCTCTCTCCCTCTTCCCCTCTCTCAAATAAATAAAAATAAAATATTAAAAAATTACTTATGACGGGGGGCATAGAATGAATGCTCCAAGGCCAACTCCTCTTGCGGCTGCAAACAAATTCCAGATGTATGTGACACTGTGTGCACCTGGCTTTATGTGAGTGCTGAGGACTTGAACCCAGGCCAGTAGGCTTTGTGAGCAAGTGCCTTGATCGCTGAGCCACTTCCCAGCCCCGTTCATGAGTTTTCTGAAGTCTGTGCTGCTGCAATATAGCTTTGAAAAGCTTGGGGCTGTTTAGGTTGGGTTAGTTGTTAACTTAACCCTTCTGTAGGGATAGTAACCCAGCTTTGAGGGTTGTGAAAGGAGACTGAGGAAGATGATGGATAAAACATGGTGAGATGAGGTAAAACCCATGAATAACTAAGCATTGTCTGGCACCAGATGTTATTATTAATTAGTGTTCAGTGTACATTTGGGGAAGGGAGGGTAAGTGCATTACCAGAACTTTCTACACACAAAATTAACTCCCAAGGCAAGAGGCCTACCCCTGCAAGAGGGCCCCCTCTGCTGCACACCCACTCTCTTTGCTGCCTCTGCTAAGAATGAGCTCCCAGTCTCCCCCATCCAGCAGTACAAGAGGCTCCCTCCAGCTCCCCAGCCCCGTGGGAAAGGGACTTCAAACTCGTTTCACAGCCTTAGGCATTTTTCTGTGAAGGAGGAGGTTGAGGAAGTTGTCTGCCTATCCTCAACTTCCCCACACTGGATCTCAGGTTAGGGATGTCTACCTTGTGTGTCCTTCACACCTAGTGCATAAAGTTTTACTTTAAGAATGATTTTGATGATGGGGAATGTGCCAGGCAGCTCCCAGTCCACATGAAACCTTCCAGAGACACACAGTATCCTCAGTGGTCTTTGCCAGGGCATCACAGACACTGGGCTCAGAAAATGTCAGCGCTCCTCTTCACAAGTGAAGCTGCCTGCCAGCCACTGTGCCCCTCCATGCACTCTGGTTTCCCTGTGGGTAGAGAACGGAGCAACAATTGCCCCGTTGTCAGTTGGCAAAGGGCTTGCGTAGCATGTGCAAAGCCCTGGTTCCCACCCAGCACCGCACAAACTGGGCACATCTCCACTACTTACGCTTAGGAGGGGGAGCGGAAATTCAATATCACCTTCCTTCAGCTACCTTACAAATTTGAGGATAGTCTTGTGGTGTGAGTGTGTTTGTGTGGTGTATTAAGTGAGCTGATTTATGTAGAAGGCTTATGACAGTGCCTGGCACTAGACTTGGCATCATGGATGTTCTGCAGAGCAGGGCATGCTGTTTCTTCAGTTTGTTCTGAAGGAGGTGCTACAGGTCTCCTCTGCTCTAAACAGCCGTGGTGACAAGGGAGGGAGGAGGAAGATGAGAAACAGCATATAGTTTCACCACAATAGAGACCTTTGAGTCCTGGGTAGAATTCTGGCATTCTGGAAGTCCAAGATAAGAAAGGTGGTGATGAGGTCAGGCTTGGGTGCCATAACTATCATCGTGCCCATGGCTCCAGCTGCATAGGCAAAGCCAAGCCAAGGGCGTTGGTCTGGCTTGAGGTCCCTCAAGAAGCCAGCACTGTTCTCCAGGCTCCCGCAGGCTCTCTTCACCACAACCTTTCTCAGCTCTGTGGTTAGACACCATCACCTGCAACATACCTATCTTTTCTCTGGAAAAGCTTCCAGATCGCACTGTCTTCCACAAGCACAGGTGTGATCTCAGTTTCCCCAGGATACCTGGAAGACCCTGAATGTCTTCTCTCCCGGAATCATCCTTCACCTGAAAAGGTCTCCATGAAGCTCTGGATCCTTCCCACACATTTACCAGCATCTCCTGAGGCTTTATAACCTTCCTCCATATCTTTCAGTGTCTCCCAGAAGTTCCAGACCCTTACTGACCCCTACCAGTGCCTCCCCTCCATAAAGTTCTAGAGCCTTCTTCCACACCTACCAGCGCCTACCCGAGGCAAAGCCTATCATTTCTTGCTAGAGTGACTGCTTCCCAACTGAAAAGACAGAATCACCCAAAGCAAAACAACCATGAATAGTCTTGTCTCTCAGGAGAGTGCTTGTGTGTTTGAAACCTTCTAGATCCAACATCCATTAATCCAAATCCAGCCCTCTGATGTCATGAATCATGGAAAATCTAACTTCACAGAGCCAACAGGTTCTCCACACAGCAAGTTCTCCATGATACAGCTGGGCTTCTGACTACCCTTAAAAGATGGTTCTCGGCAACTGCGGGAGTCAATCAGACCTTCACCTATGGTCAAATGAGAGGGCAAGTTACAAGCTCTTTTTTTTTTTTTTTAATTTTTATTTATTTATTTGAGAGCGACAGACACAGAGAGAAAGACAGATAGAGGGAGAGAGAGAATGGGCGCGCCAGGGCTTCGAGCCTTTGCAAACGAACTCCAGACGCGTGTGCCCCCTTGTCCATCTGGCTAACATGGGACCTGGGGAACCGAGCCTTGAACCGGGGTCCTTAGGCTTCGTAGGCAAGCGCTTAACCGCTAAGCCATCTCTCCAGCCCTACAAGCTCTTTCTATTTCAGTTTGCTGTAGATATATGAAAGGTCATAATGGAGTAAACTGGGTTCTTCCTCTTCTCCTCCTCCTCCTTCTTCTTTCTTTGTTTTTTCAAGGTAGGGTTTCACTCTAGCCCAGACTGACCTAGTAGAATTTACCCTGTAGTCTCAGGGTGGCCTCGAACTCAAGGTGATCCTCCTACTTCTGCCTCCCGAGTGCTGGGATTAAAGGCGCGTGCCACCATGCCCAGCTGTAAGCTGGGTTCTTAATACAATGTCACTGGTGTCCTTCTAAGAAGAGGTGAGAAGGCCAGGGAAATGGCATTGTGGTTGAAGGTGCTTGCTTGTAAAGCCTGCCAGCCTGGGTTTGATTCACCAGCACGCATGTGAAGCCCCATGCAGAATGTGGTGCGTGCGTCGGGAGTTTGTTTGCAGCAGCAAGAAGTCTTGGCTCTTTCTTTTCACAAATAAGAATATTAAAAAAATATATCTTATTTATTTATCTGACAGAGAAATAGAGAAAGGGGAGGTGATCCAGGGCCTACAGTCACTGCAAACGAACTCCAGACGCATGCGCCCCTTGTGCATCAGTCTAACATGGGTCCTGGGGATCTGAACCTGGGTCCTGTGGCTTATCAGGCAAAGGCTTTAACTGCTAAATCATCCCCCAGCCAAAGAATATTTTTTAAAAAGAAAATAAGGGCTGGGGGGATGCATCTGGAGTTCATTTGCAGTAGCTGGATGCCCTGGAGTGCTCCCCTCCTCTCTCTCTCTCTCTCTCTCTCTCTCTCTGCATCTCTTTTGTTCCCGGTCTTGCTCTCAAATAAATAAAAATAAAATATTTTTTATAAAGGAAGATGAGAAATCATGCATACACCTTGTGAAGATGGAGGTGGAGGCTGAAGGGTGCAACGACAAACCAGGGGCAATAAGGACGGGCACTACCCTCAGCTGGAAGAGGGAAGGGGGTTGTCTCCTCCACAGGTTTTAGATACGCACCTGTGCTGACGCCTTGAGGTCAGACTTCTCGCCTTCAGAATTGTGAGAAAGTGTGTTTCTGAGATGCTACAGGCAGCCTTATGGGAGAGAGGTCATCAGTGGTGGTAAACAGCAGTGATCCTGCAAACCATAAGATTGGCCAGCCAGGCCAAATGTGCCAACTGATGCAATAATGGCATGTCTACATGGGAGAAACCAACTGCCCTCTAATTGGACCGGGGAACTGCTCCATGAGAGAGAATACATGCTTGGTATTGCAAACCTAGTCAAAAGCCTATGGCAGGGGAGGTCATGGGCCTCAGGGAAGTAATGACTGTTATCTGGCTAAATACATACATTATGCTCACCAAACTGCCCAATAAACACTTTTCTTAATGGTCATACCCATATATTAATGCTACTCTCTCCTTTCATTAGAGAAGTTTCTCTTTTCAGATGGCAGTGATCCCTGGGGTGATGCAAGAGTTACCACGGTGCTGAGGTGCCAGAGAAGTGTTCAACACTTGTTTTAAACTTCACTCACTTACTGTTTTTGTTTTTAGACTGTTAGGACGTAGGGTCTCATATATCGCAAGCAAAGACAACAGAACTGAGCTCTATCTTGCTCCAGCTCTTTAAAATTTTTTATTATTTAATTTTTTTTATTTGAAAGAGAGGGAGAAAGAGGCAGATGAAATAGATAAAGTATGGGTGTACCAGGGCCTCCAGCCACTGCAAACAAACTCCAAATGCATGTGCCAACTTGTGCATCTGGTTTACGTGGGACCTGGGGAATTGCACCTGTGTCTTAAAGTCTATGCAGCCAATTGCCTTCACTGTTAAGCCATCTCTACAGCTCTTTTTTTATGTTTCTGTTTATTTGTTATTTTATTTTCTGAGATAGGGTCTCACTAGGCAGCCCAAGATGGACCTCAACTTAGGGGCTCCAACTTAGGGCGATCCTCCTGAATACTAGGATTCACCATCCTGCATGCTGGGTCACAGGAGTGAAACCTCACAGCTTTGATTTTGTGTTATTCCTGTTGTCATGTGTATGTATATGTGTGCAGCGTGCATGTGCATGTTTGCATGCATATGTGTGCATGGAGGAGGGTCAGCTGGAGGTCAGAGGTTGACATCAGGTGTCTTCTGCGATTATTATCACAGATTCTTCTCGATCATTCTGTCGAGACCGTCTCTCACGGAACCCTGCCTCACCAGTTCTGTTAGTTTATCTAGCGGGCTTACCCCAGGGTTTTCCTGAGCCATGTCCTCAGCTCTTGACGTACGTTTTTGTGGCAGCCCTAGAGAACTGACCACAAGCCTGCAAGTAGAAACCTCCCCCTCCTCAGTAGTTGCAATGCAGTGAATTGTACAGTTACCTCATGACTTATTTAAGCCACTCAGCATAATAAGCCTGAATTTACCTCCAGTGGTTGCCATTTTAAGCAAAAATGTCATGCGCACCCTTGTTTGGCCCACTTTCTCCATGTATCCTGGCTACTGTTATTGGTGGGATTACTTTCATTTTTCCAGCTCTGGAACGACACCTAATTAGGGAGTTTGGACATATACCTACAAATCCTGTTGCTCTACCACAACCCGGGTCACAAGCTAGCCATCACCTCCAGATGTTTTCTTAGGTTCTTTGCTTGTTCATATGTGTTTCCAAGGCTTCTGACAATTCAGGCCAAATTACACAAGGGGTAACTAAAGGAAAATTACAGCCCAGAAATGTTCTATCAAATAGTTTATTTCTGGGCACAAAGAGAGTCCCAGGGCCAGCCTACACAACTTAACACATTTAGGATCAGGGTCCCGGAAAGGGAAGACAAGCGCCATGTCCAGCCATGATGATGTAAGAAGAGCAGGAGAAACGACAAAGCAAAAAGCAGCCCCCGGTCATGGAGGGCATCGAGGCACTGGGTACACCGGGCCTCGCGGGCAGGCTTGCAAACCCAGCTACTTGGGAGGCTGGTGCAGAAGGACAGCAAGTTCAAGCCTGTCTGATTACAGGGTGAGCTAAAGGTCAGCTGCTGGGCAACTTAGTGAGACCTGTCTCAAAAAGTAAAAGGAGGGCTGAGGCTCTAGATAAGAGGCAGTGTACCTGCCTTGTGTTTGTAAAATCTTAGGTTCAATCCCCTGTCCTGGGAGGAAAATGAAGGAAGGAGGAGGGGAGGGAAGAGAGAGGAAGGCAGAGAAGGAGAGACGGAGGAAAGTAGTGAAAATTAAGCTACTCTTTGTGCCTGAAATGATGGTGACTCTGGATTCCATTCCAATTTAAACATCTGGAGTCTCTGCCATTGCATCTCTGACACCTATATCTGCAACGAAGTGTTGTCCTAGACTCCGTTTGTACATGGATGAATAAATTTTGGTTTAAAAAAATGACCATTTCTTGGGCCTGGCATGGTGGCACACTCCTTTAATCCAAGCACTAGGGAGGCAGAGGTAGGAGGACCGCCGTGAGTTCAAGGCCACCCTGGTACTACATAGTGAATTCCAGGTCAGTCTGGGCTAGAGTGAAACCCTACCTTGAAAAAAATAAAGTCCATTTCCAAAACTAAGCAATTTAAAGATATCAGTAATGATTTATCTGAAACTTTCTAGCTATGCCACCAGAAGAAACGGTAAGAGAGGCTGAAAGGGCGGTGTATATTCTACGTGAGTTCAGAGGCAGGGGAAGGAGCTGGAAAGGTAAGTTCGAGACTCTCCTACATCACTAGAAACGGCACTGATTTGTGGGAAAGCTGGACATTGGTAGCATCATCTTTTTAAAAGACCAGAGGGCTGGAGAGATGGCTTAGCGGTTAAGCGCTTGCCTGTGAAGCCTAAGGACCCCGGTTCGAGGCTCGGTTCCCCAGGTCCCACGTTAGCCAGATGCACAAGGGGGCGCACGCATCTGGAGTTCGTTTGCAGAGGCTGGAAGCCCTGGCGCGCCCATTCTCTCTCTCTCCCTCTATCTGTCTTTCTCTCTGTGTCTGTCGCTCTCAAATAAAAAAAAAATTAAAAAAAAAAAAAAAGACCAGAGACGTTTGGGAGGAAGGAGGGTACCTGCCAGTGGAAGCTCCCTGGAAGTCCCTGGAGATGATGGCTCTCAGGGGAGTTCCCGGCCCCTCGAGGAGCAGGAAGCAGAGAACCTGAGAAGATGTCCCCTAGGAGGCTGCTGTAGGCTTGTAAGATGTGAGCAGTGTGCTCAAGGCTGGCCCAGGGCCTGGGAAAGGGAAAGGAGACTTCCTCTCTGATGCAGTGATATTAGCAAGTTAGGATCCAATAGGAGATCAGTGGGGGAGGGGTATTGCCCTTGGAAGGGATCAAGTGGTTCTTGTGGGGCTCTCGTAAGTGCTCATGAGAGATCTGTTCAAAAGGAGCAATACTGACCCCCTTCCCCGCCCCACACACTGTGGGTGGTGAGCGTCTGTCTAGCCATGTGATCTCCTCCCCTTAGTGGGCTCCCACCATGAGATTTTCATCAGAACCAAGCTGATGCTGGAGCCATGTTCTTTGAATGTCATAAACATTAAAGCAAATAAACCTGCACTAGCTTACCCTCCATCTCCCTCCCTCCCTCCCTCTCTCTCTCCTTCCCTCCCTCCCTCCCTCTCTCTATCTGGTTGCTAAGAAGAATACCCAGGGCCTCACATTTCTCTACCACAAACTATGTCATCTCCTTCCTTTTCTCCCCCACACCTCCTTTTTTTTGTGACAGGGTCTCATGTAGCTAAAGATGGCCTTGAACTTTGCATCCTCTGCCTCCACCTCTTGAGTTCTAGGGTATAGGTAGGCGTCCCTATGACCAGCTTATGTGGTGTTGGACATCAAACCCTGGGCATTGTCCATACCAGGCATGCACTCTATAAACTGAACTACTCCATTCTCAAGCCTCTTTTCTTCTTTTAAAAAACTTTTTATCTTATATGTTATTTATTTGAGAGAGCGAGAGAAAGAGGCAGATAGAGAGAGAAAGAGAGAGAGAGAGAAAGAGAGGGGGGATAGGCATGCCAGGGCCTTCACCCACTGCAAATGAACTCCAGATGCATGCAGCACCTTGTCCATATGGCTTACATGGGTCCTGGGGAATCGAACCTGGGCGCCTTGAAAGCAAGCACCTTAATCACTAAGCCATCTCTCTGACCTCCCACGCCTCTTCTGGATAAAGGACTTGGCCTTGGGCACTTTGTAAACAGTGGAAATGGAGCACTTCAAGGAGGGCGTTGAAGATAACGCCAAAACTTTTTGTCTGTTTGTTTTTTGAGGTAGGGTCTCACTCTAGCCCAGGCTGAGCTTGAATTTACTATATAGTCTCAGGCTGGCCTTGAACTCGCAGCGATCCTCCTACCTCTGCCTCCCAAGTGCTGGGATTAAAGGCGTGCGCCACCACTCCAGGCAACACCATAACTTTTTGACAGTGTTTCTTGTTATATGTGGATTAATGCAAAAGGATGGAGTGATTTTTTAGTATATATGGTATAATTATGCCAGAAATTCTCAATTTGAAACATACTTAAGTCAAAATATTTTCAGAAGAAATTTTGTGTATTTATGACTTGTGTTTCCCAAAGAGGAGCATTCTCTGTAGCACGTAAGATTGGTGAGAACGAAGACATGATGCCGGAAACCTGCCGAGTACTGAAGGCTTTGTATGGTTCAGCTGTTTACAACGCCAGAATCCCAACAGCAACAACGAAAGCCAACCGTTTGTGGCAGAGAAATGCATGTGGAAACTTGCTTTCCGATAGCTGCCAAGATCTCTTTTTCTTTTTCTTTCTCTCTTTCTCTTTCTTTCTTCCTTTTTTTTTTTTTTTTTTTGGAGAAGGGTTAGAGGGAGATTTTAGTTTGCTGTGTAAGCTGACACAGCTTAACCGCTAAGCCACCTCTCCAGCCCTCATGCATTTCTTAAGCCAACATGGAGCTTGCAACTTGAGGCTGCAGTGGGCAGGGCCCTGCTGGGCAGAGGGAGGTCACTGGGGGCAGATCTTGCATCAGCCCCCCTAGGTGTGTTCCGAGCAGTGGGAGCTCTGACTGTTCAGTGTGGCGGGGTCCCTCTGCTTTGGTCTGCGGGAGTGTGCCAACTTCTTCCACCACAGTGGGACTTCCCTGGACTCTGTCAGCCTGAAAGAAACCTTCTCCTGGCGGGATGTCTGTCCAGCAATGGGAAGGTAACCGCAACAAAAGGGAAGGGAGACAGGTAGAGGGAAGAGGAGGAGAGGCAATTATTCCTGAAAGGAAGTGTGGTTCCCTTAAACTTGAAGGTATTCTCAACAGCTAGTGTTTTTGAAGTGGTGTGTACATTCTTCAAAGAAAGCCCAATGGGAAACAAAATGAAAAAGGCATTATTGGAATTCTGCCCAGGGATGATTCAGAAATGTTGGCCCCTGCAGAAGCAGAGTGGAAAAGCAGAAGGAGACACTCTTTTTTGGTACACGTTGCGTCATGGTCAGTGTCACCTTTCAAAACTCTGGCCAGAATTGATACAGAAACTCAACAAAGCTAACGACACGGAAAGCTATACTGCCAGTCCCCATGTCATTGCCCTGGCTCTGCGCGGAGTTGAGAGCTGATCAGAAAGTGCAGCCCACTCAGAGCTGTTGACTACTAAAGGACCATAACCCTCTTTCACTGTTGGGTGAGACAGTGTCCTATTTTTACAGTATTGACCACAAGGCATTCAGTTTAGAACTCCTTAATGTTATAGTTTTTCTGGCAACCATATTTGAAAGTTTGAATATGTACTTCGCCTTGTTAAAATATTCAGAGCCCACATTATACAATAAATACTAGGAATCATTGTTAAAATTGTGTGTGTGTGTGTGTGTGTGTGTGTGTGTGTAGACCAGAGGGTAACAATGAGTATCTTCCTCAATCGCTGTCCACCTTTGTTTTAAGACAGAGTCTCTTACTGAAGGTGGAGCTCACCAATTCAGCTAGAGTACTTGGCCTGCAAGACCTAGAGATCCCGAGGTCTCTCTACTTCCCAGGGCTGCATTACACCTGGTTTTAAGTTATTTGTTTATGTTTTTGGATTTCAAACTCATGGAGACCCTCCTTCCTCTGCCTTCCAAGTGCTGTGATCAAAGGCATGTGCCACCATGCCCACGCTTACACCTGGCTTGTATTTTTTAACACGGATGCTAGGGATCTGAACTTAGGTTCTCCTGTGTGCATGGCAAGCACTTTACCAACTGAACCATCTCCATATTTCCTTAAAATAGTCTTTTTCTTGTCTTTGTTATTTATTTATTTATTTATTTATTTATGAGAATGACAGAAGCAGACAGAGAGAAGAGAGAGAGAGCGAGAGAGAGAAGGAGTGAGCGAATGGGCTCATCGGGCTTCAGGCCACTGAAAACGAACTCCAGATGCATGCACTACCATGTGCATCTGGCTTATCTGGGTCCTAGACAATCGAACCAAGGTCCTTTGGCTTTTGCAGGCAAGCACCTTGACTGCTAAGCCATGCCTCCAGCCCCTGTTCGTTTGTTCTGAGGCAGGTTTCACTCTAGCCTATGCTGAGCTGGACTCACTCTGTAGCTCTAGGTAGCTCTCAACCTCGTGACCATCCTTATGCCTCAGCCTCCTGCCTCTGTACGGGACTAAAGGCACATGCCATCCCTCCTGGTTTAAAATTGTCTTCAAAGACTATGTGTGTAAGATAAATTTCATGGAAAAATAAACTTTTATTTAATGCATATGTAGGCTGAATTTGAGGAGCATTGTCTAGATGTCATGGCAAAAGAATAGTACTTTGGAGCTCAGCAACAGGACCCTTCCCTTCCCCTAATATTCCATCTGCGCCAGGAAAAAAAATCCCTAAAGAGACTTTCTGAAGTTGAGACTTTTGCCAAAGACAACTTGTGGAAACAACTGGGAAACCGTTTGGGTGGCCTGCAGAGAGTGTCCACTGACCTTTGCTCTTCTCAGGTTAACTGAGCTTCATTTGCGTGTGCACACACCTTCCAGGAGACCAGGACTCTGTGGTAGGTGACCCAGGCTTCGGCCAGGAGTGGTCCAGTGGCTCCTGGCCAGTCCACACCGTGAGATTTCCTATGGAGGATGTGCAGACAAACCCACTGTATGTGAAGAGCGCAGAGGGTCTGACTTCCACCTGCCCACACAGGGGAGCAGGCCTTGGACACAGCTGTCTACCTAAGCAAAAGCAGAGTGGCTAGATCACATACGTGATACGTTGTACCAGCCTGCCTGGAAATCTGACCCCTTCTGGACTTGTGTTATGTGAGCAGTGACTTCCACTAATTCCAGCTTCACTTCTGAATCACTTACCACTTACAGAATCCATGCTAAACAAAATAAAGCATACCAAATAGAAAATTCTGGGACTGGAGAGATAGTTCAGCATCTGGAAAGCCTGCCAGGTCAGGTTCAGTTCCCCAGGATCTGCATAAAGCCAGGATCAATATCCCTAAGTTGTCCTCTGACCTCCACATGCATACTGCCCCCCCCCACACACAAAGAAGCTTTGCTGAATCTGAAGTTGGTGCCCAGAGTTGTGCATCCTAAAATTTGTTAACATCCCTTAACATCATTTGCGCCCCCCCCCCCTTTTTCCCCTCTATGGTAATGTGAATTGAACTTAGGGCCTTGGATATACTAGCTGAGGACTCTACCACTCAGCTCCATCTGAAGCCTCTTTCTATTTTCTTTTTCTTTTTCATTTATTTATTTGAGAGAGAGAGAGAGAGAGAGAGAGAGAGAGAGAGAGAGAGAGAGAGAGGGAGAGTGTGCGCGCATGGTCATACCAGGGCCTCCAGCCACTGCAAACTAACTCCAGATGCATGTATCCCCTTGTGAATCTGGCTTACATGGGTTCTGGGGAATTGAACCTGGGTCCTTTGGCTTTGCTTTAACCACTAAGCCATCTATCCAGCCTTGTTTGGTTTTTAGAGACAGGATCTCACTAAGTTTCCCAGGCTGTTCCTGACTTATCTATGTATTCGACACAGGCCTTGAACTTTCTGCCCTCCAGTCTCAGCCTCCAGAGAGCTGAAAAGACAGATGTGCAGCACTAGACAGCCTCCACCTTTGAAACTGGTGTCTTTGGTGACACATTTGCAAAGCAGTTAATTAAGCTGCCGTCAATTGTAGCTTAGGAAATAGACCATATGTTTGCCATGATGATTTTATTGAACTTGGTAGGAAATGTTCTAGAACATGTTTTCTAATTCTTATGGTCTTTTGTATGATTTTCTTTTTAGAGAAAAAGAAGAACCAGCTTGGGTTGAGTCAAAGAGCTGCTAATCTGTTACCACAACCAAGTCATAACTGATGCAGTCATTTGGTGAATTGCTAAATCAAATAATCTTTCTTTCTTCTTGTCTTTATTTATTTATTTATTTTTTTTACTTAGAGGTAGGGTCTCACTCTAGCCCATTCTGGCCTGAAATTCACTATGTAGTCTCAGGGTGGCTTCGAACTCAAGGTAATCCTCTTACCTCTACCTCCCAAGTACTAGGATTAAAGATGTGTGCCACCACGCCCAGCTAAATATCTTTCTTATAATAGCTCTTTTTAAATATTTTATTTATTTATTTATTTGAGAGAGACAATAGGTCTCCAGCCATTGCAAATGAACTTCAGAAGCATGCACCCCCTCGTACATCTGGTTTATGTGGGTCCTGGAGAGTAGAACCGGGGTCCTTTGGCTTTGCAGGCAAACATCTTAACTACTAAGTCACCCCTCCAGCTCAAAATATCTTTCTTGGTATGACAGAGAAGGTGTTCTTGTGATTATTTCACTTGTCACAAGTGTTATGTGTGTGTGCTTGCACGTGGGTATGTAGGTGAGGGTGCATGCACATATGTATGTGTAGCCCAGGCTAGTCTGGAACTCATGGTCATCCTCCTGCTTCAGTCCCTTTTCATTTTATTTATTGTTTGCAAGAGAGAGAGAAACAATGAGAGAGAGAGAGAGAAAATGAATGAGTATGGGCATGTCAGGGCTTATTGCCATTGCAAACAAATTCCTAACACATGTACCATTTTTTGTATCTGGCTTTATGTGGATACTGGGGATTTGAACCTGGGCCATCAGGCTTTGCAAGCAAGTACCTTTAACCACTGAGCAGTCTCTCCAGCCCCCAACTATTTATTTATTTTTTTTCATTTGAAACAGGATCTTGCAAAGTTGTCTAGAAGAGACTTGAACTTTAGGTCCTCCTGCCTCAGTATCTTGTGGCTGATATTATAGGCTTAAGCCACCGGGCCCATGTCACTCTCCTGAGGCTGTGACTGGGATTATAGGCCCATGCCACCAGGCCGAGCACGTTAATTTGCTTTCGGTCACCATGTTATTTGTTTCACAATTTCAAGTCCCATTAAAGGAAAGCATACAATTTATGGTAATTCTCACCATGTTGTATTTAAGAAGTCTGAGAACATTCTGCAGGGAATCTAGAAGCAGAGAAACTAGTCTCTCGGATATATTGTTAAAGGGTACCAACCAAAAATAATTGAAAGATCATGGAACATTAATGTTTGACAGAGTAAAGAGGAACTTGATTTACGAAAAAAAAATCACTTTGATTTTCACAGAACTTGTCTATTTTGAAAGGGATGAGTGACTGAACTGATTTCTACTCATCTCCACCCCCCCGCCAACTTCTCAAGGCAGGTTGCCTCTAATAATGGTAGTACATGGGCCTTGCCTCTCAGCAGCTCCAGGGAGCTTAGCATATTTTGTAGATACTGTCTCATTAGTTCTGATTCTACCCCCAGGTACCTTACAGACATTCTGTTGTCTTTAAAAATGATTTGCAACTCAAATGGAATATGACGTCAGGTCTCCGGCAGCTTTCTTATTTTAAATGCTATATGTAAATCTGTATGGCATGTATTAATTTAGGTTCTTGGTTGCAGGCAACAGAACACCCACTGCAGTTAGTTTAAGCAGAAAAGGGGTTTATTAAAATGATATTGAATCTGGGTATAGTGGCATATGCCTTTAAATCAAGCACTTAGGCTGAGGTAGGAGGATCACCATGACTCTGAAGCTGAAGCCAGCATTCCCTTTCCAATAAATAACGGCTGCTGCTCCCACAACGTATAACCCACAACCCCACGGGGAATACCTGCAACCGCACTGAGGAGCGCCCCCAACAGAATGGGGGCAGGGAAGCGGGAAAAGAGGGTGCCAACGCATAATGTATCCATACAAAATATGTTGTTAATAATAATAATACATTTTAAAAGTCACCACCCACTGTGGAGTTTCCATTTAGTCTGTTTCCCTGAATTGTAGATCAGACATGTGGGTGCTATAATCTTTTGGGACCTTAAGGCTACCTTCTCTGCTGACTTCTTGGGTGATTTTTGCTTTCTCTGTGTGAAGGTTGACTTCATACCTCCATCATATGATAGGTTACCTTCCATGGAGCCCTGCCTGGTGCTCTGTGTACACTGGGACCTTGATGACCTGTACAGACTTGGCGTAGAATTGAATTTCACCTCCTAGTTTAGAAAACAAACCACCGTGGATCATTGGGAGGCGAGTGAGAGGAAGGAAAGGTAAAGCAGAGCCCTGGCTGGTTCCTGCTCCAGTCAGAGCATCAGCCAGGCTCGAGATTCTGATTTGGACTGTAAGCTATTCTGCACTTTACAGACTTGCTTGAGGGCCAGAGAGATGGCCACGTGGCTAAAGGCACTTGTCTGCAGCTCATTTTTACAAACACATTCACATAGGCACCCATTCACACTATGGCGTGTACACACACACACATGCACTTCTCCCTGCTCAGGTCTCATATTGTGCAGGCGGGTTTGCATTGCTGTCAGAAATCACCTGACCAAGAGTGGCTTGACTCGAGGGGAAGCTCCATGATGGCATGAGCATTGCCAACATCAGGGGGACAACAGCAACAGGAGAGTGTGCCAAACACTGGCAAGGGGCGACTGGCTATAACACCCATAAGCCCACCCCCAACAATACACTGCCTCCAGGAGGCGTTAATTCCCGAGTTGCCATCAGCTGGTAACCTAGCATTCAGAACACCTGGTTTATGGGGGACACCTGAATCAAACCACCACACCTGTGCATGACTCTCAGGCCACCACTGTCCACTCTCGTTGCTCTGCCCTTTCTGGTGCATTCTCACGGCCATCCCTTGGTCCCGGCACTGGTTTTGCACTGGACTTCTGTCGTTGGGTCTCTTCCCCCACTGCTCTGTGTACGCTGAAATGGTCAGTTACTTCACTACACAGCAAATAAAGGAAGGAATGAGACGAGGAAGGGGCGGGCACCACACTGCATTTCCAGCTGGCTCTTCAGCGTGGTCCCCTTGGCCATGGCTTTTGCAAAAAAGAATGCAAAAAGCCCTTGGCCATGGCCTGTTCCACGCTATGAGCACACTTCTGGAGTCCCACACACCTGCACACAACCTGTCTCGCTCTTCTCACCTCCTTGTCATCCCCCCACCTGCAATTTTTCTCACTCCTCCAAATCCCACCCTCATCTTCCAGGGTGGGCATCCAGGGGGCAGGAGGAGGCCAAGCTTGGCTTTTTGCATTCTTTTTTTTTTTTTTTTTTTCTAGGTAGGGTCTCACTCTAGTTCAGGCTGTCCTGGAATTCACTGTCATCTCAGGATCTCAGGATGGCCTGACACTCTCGGTGATTCTCCTACCTGTGCCTCCTGAGTGCTGGGATTAAAGGTGTATGTCACCACGCCCGGTGGCTTTTTGCATTCTTTATTGCAAAAGCAGCAGGACTTAGGGACAAGTATCCAGCAGAAGATGGAAAGAGAGGTTCCCAGGATGTCCGAATACTGATGTGAGGCAACAGAACAGAGCTGGAGACTGGTGCCTTCCTTCTTAGGACCCTCCTACTCTTCCTGAGCCCAAAGACCCTGCATGCCTGACCTTCTTGGGGTAGCTTGGTAGGGGAGCCTGGCTTCCTAGAGTTTGGGACTTGTGGCACCTTCCTGCAGTGACCTGCAGTGACCAGGGCCCTGGCGGTTCTCACAGGAGGCGGAGGTGTGGAGGAGGGACCTTCTCTGCCTGAGCAGAGAAATGCCCCATTGAGACAGTTGTCCAAGGTCCCCAGTTTTGGCTTTGCTCTATTCCTCTCAGAGCCCGAGGGACTTGTATGGGACTCACAGCAGTGGTCAGCTAATAAGAAGGGAAAAACAGGCCATGTGCAGGTGCATGGGACTCAACAGCAGTGCAGGGGAGTAGAGAAGCCAAGGGGTCTCTGTTGAAGGGCCAGCTAGCGGTACAAGGTGGTAACTCCCCACCACTAAGTTATTGTCTCTTCCTTTTTTTTTTTTTTACAATTTTATTTATTTATTTAAGGGGGGGGTAGATATAGGGAAGAGAGAATGAGTGCACTAGGGCCTCCAGCCACTTCAAACAACCTCCAGATGCATGCATCACCTTGTGCATGTGGTTTATGTGGGTCCTGGGGAATTGAACCTGGATCCTGTGGCTTTGCAGCAAGTGCCTTAATCACTAAGCCATTTCCTCAACCCCATTCCATCTTTCTTCATCATTATCTAATAAATCAAGTGATGATTTCAGCAGGGTCAGGGCTGGGTTGTGGGTAAAAGCCCAGACCCCAGAAGTCCAGGCAAAAGAGCTGGGATCAGAGGATGGTCATGGAAGAGCAAGGGAGAAGTAGATAGTGACTACCAGCCCATGTCACCCAGGGTCTCTGTTGATGTGTGTGTGTGTGGGGGGGCAGTGTACCAGAGTCTGAACGTGTGCGCACTTATGTGACTGGGAATACGCTGTGTATGGGTGAGTATGTACGTGACAATGTATGTGTGTGATGAAGTGTGGGACTCCCAAGGTGAGGTGAGGAAGGCGGAAACGGCCCCCACAGAGTGAGCAATGGGTTACATAAGCACTTACATAACACGGAAGAGGAGAGAAAGCCTGGTGCTGGCTGCTCACGCTTTTGGGTTGCAGTTCTGTGTGAGGTGAACGGGGCTGAGAGCGACAGTGAGATCACATCCCTTTAGCATGAGGCAGTGCCAGACCCTTGGGGGAGGCGAGGAAGGCTGTGAGGGACATGTAATTTTGCCGAGTGCACTCTTACATGGGTTTGGGTAATGCCATTCACCCAGAAGCTCTGCAAAGCACAGTTCAGGAAGCTGAAGTGGGTCAAAATTAAGATTGTCACCTGCCCATGTCAATTCCTCCAGCTGAAAATGACAAGCAAAGAAGTATATATCTAAATGTTTGGGCTGAGTCTGCCCCCATTAAAACTGGAAAGCAAAATTATAATAAAGTCAGATTGTAGCATAATGTATTATTCAATGTATCCAAACAAAACCTCACAACACAAGAGGAAGGGAAGGGATCACAGAGAGAGCTGGCACCCTTTAAACCTGTGACAAGGATCAAAGGTGCCAGGCCAGAGTGGCTGAAGCCTGGGGCAAAAAACAGCTTAGTTGGCTGGGGAGATGGTGAAATGGTTAAAGGCACTTGCTTGGAAAACCTGTGGGCCTGAGTTCAGTTCTCCAGTACCCACGTAAAGCTAGATGCACAAAGTGAGGCATGCCCTGGAATTTGTTTGTTTGCACTGGCAGGATACCCTGGTATGCTCCTATTCTCTCTCTATCTCACACTCTCTTCTTGCAAATGAATAAATGAAAATATTGGAGTAAAAACACAGATTAGTGGTCAGACCTAGAACTCAGGCCTATAATCTCACCACACAGATGATAGAGGCAGGGGAATCAAGGTCAGCCTTAGCTACATGAGGAGGTTGTGGTAACCTTGGGATACATGAGACTCTGTCTTATTAGAAGGAGAGAGAAAGAGAGAGAGAGAGAAAGAACAAAGAATAAAAATGAAGGCAGACACAACACAATCATTATAAAAGACATCATATAGTTTTTATACCATTTCTAATACTATATATGGTGGTTTGATTCAGGTGTCCCCCATAAACTTAGGTGTTCTGAATGCCATGTTCCCAGCTGATGACAATTTGGGAATTGAACTTTCCTGAAGGCAGTGCGTTGTTGGGGGTGGGCTTATGGGTGTTATATCCAGTTTCCCCTTGCCAGTGTTTGGCATGCTCTCCTGTTGCTGTTGTCCACCTGATGTTGGCCAGGAGGTGATGTCCACCCTCTGCTCATGCTGTTGCTTTCCTCTGCCATCATGGAGCTTCCCCTCAAGTTTATAAGCCAAAATAAGCTTCCCCCACCTCCCTGACAAACTGCTCTTGATTGTTTGGGTGTTTTCTGGCAGCAATGTGAACATAACTCCAACCCTATATGGTACTATATGGAATACATTCTTATGCAGCATACTACATAATTATATTTATTTTGTTTTGTTCTGAGGTGCAGGGAATTGAACCCAGGGCCTCACAATGCTAAGTAGACAAATACTCCACCACTTATACCAACAGCCCATGTCACTCTGGATTATGTGATATTATGTACTACATAAAATGTCAATATAAATCAAACTTCAGTAAAGTAACTTTTAAAGAAGACACCAGGGAAAAGGAAAACCCACTGAACAGCAGCATTCGTCTCTCTCTCTCTCTCTCTGTCTGTGTCCTGGCCATGCAATGTAAGCAGCCACCTCACACGTGTGCCTCTGTGCCATGTGAGCCAAAATTAACCCTCCTTTCCAAACGAAGGAACAAGGGACATGGAGAGAGGAGGCGGTGTGCATTTTCGGAGCACAGCATCTTCGGTGCTGCCTGCCTTTTCCCAGGCTTCATGCAGGCTGGGGTAGGGGGTTGGATTTGCTCCTGGACAGCCTAGCCCTTTGCTCCCTAAGACATCAGGACACAAAGACACCCCAAAAGCATGGGCCTGAGCTGAGCCCAGGGGAGGGTGTCTCTGGTTCTGTCACCTCCAGCTCCCACTGTAAGCCAGGGACCCTTCTGGGCCAGTGTCTGAGAGGACAGGAGCGGCCTCAGGTCCCCAGAAGGTCATTGCACGGTCACACCTACTGCACTGTGGACCCTGGTCCAGGGGTTCCTTGCACCGAGTTACAGTGTTGCAGAGTAACAGGCGGAGCCCCGGGCGGCTGCCAGTCCTGCTCCCCTAACCGCCGGCTGCAAGTCCTCCAATCCGAGGGCCCTTCATAGCTGCTCCCAGCGGCGGCTCAGCAGATGTTACCTCGCACAACAAGTGTCCTGGAATTTATTACTGGGCCCAGAGGCCCCATCACAGCTTGCAGCTTTCCAGAGGGGAATGTTTATCTTTCCTGCTAAGTGGCCTATCATGGGCAGAACAAATAGTTTGGGGCGAATCAGAAATAAACGCTTTTTGCTGAACGCCCAGAACCTGTTCACTCAGGCCCCGCATTTTATCCCGGTTGCTCGCTGTGGAGCTGAGACCAGCAGACATCCTCCTGAGGCTGCCCCCCCCGCCCATGCATGTCCACGCACGCACACGCATTTGTACACGTCCAGAGTCATCGGGAAGCTCTCTGATGGACAGAGGGAGATGAGGGAGCAGGTGCCCTCCCCGAGCAGCTTCGACATTGTTTTGAACACGAAGCTGCCACCTTGGGGACTGTACAGAATAGAAGGAGGGAAGGCTGTGACGCACCCAGGTTATGCTATGCACCCCGCACCTCAATAAAGAGTGATGCCCTTGGCAAGCATTTAGGGCCGGTGAGCCCTCGTTCCCTAGGGTTCTCCTCCCACAATACTTTCCTGCTGTGCAAGCCCAGGCCTTGCTGCTACTTCCCTGCTATTTCTTCTGGACATTCAGGCCCTCCTATGTTCCCTCTGGGTCTCTGGACTCGCAGGAGGACAGGTAAGAGAGCCGGCCCTGTCTAGAGGGGCCTGGGTATGCCATCCCTGACCCCCTTTACCAAAGCTTCTGGGGCCATCATGTGGGGTTGGGAAAGGCTCAGGGAGGGAGCTGGGAGAGAGAACATTTTAAAGAGGAAAGGGACGATGAGAGAGAGAGAGACAGAGCCTCCTGTCTTCATCCTTCTGTGTGTGGGATGCGTTTCTAAAACGGCTTGCCGATCCCAAAGCCTCCTTGCTTTTTATAGCGCCTCAGTCCTGATTCCAAATTAGCAGCCCTTAATCTCCCCGTGCTCTAGTTCTGAGGGGCACTAAGCTGCCAGCTAAGAAGCCTCCCCTGTCACACCGAGATCATCCTCCTCGGGTAGGGGCTGCTACAAGTAGGCAGGGCAGGAGGGGATGAGCTCAGAGGAGGCCAGGGCCATTGGGGGTGGGTGGAGCTGGGCAGGAACACCACGGCAGCTGAGGGTCGCTACCTGGACACCAGGTCACACGCCCTGTCCTCCTGCAGTCCCCTCCTCCACTGAGCCATGAGTGGGCTGTGGAGATGGCTAGGACCCTTCCAGGTCTCTGCAGTCCTCTCTGTTCTTTGGCTCTTATACAACGAGTTGGACCCCAGCACCTTTCACTGTGGTCATGACCCAGTCATTGTCCATACTAATTAGAAGGCTTATCAAGGGCATAAGAAGTCCGTGGATGTAGCTCAGTTGGTACAGTGTTTGCCTAGCATGCACAAGGCCTCAGCTTCACTCCAGACCTGCATAAATGAAGGCCTAGCCTGTAATGCAATCTTAGCCAGAATCTGGGAGGGAGAGACAGGAGGATTAGGAGTTCAAGGCTACATTTTTATACTTAGTGTGTTAGGTTGAATGTTCCCCAATAGATTCAGGTGTTTCTATTAACCAGCTGTCTCTAGCTGCCTGGCTGGAGGAGGGTTCACTGGGGGCGGATCTGGTTACTGGCCAAAAGGAATGCCTAGCACTTGAGCTCTGCCTGTGTCCTGCTGTGGGCTGTTTGGCTGGGCCTCTCTGCCTGGGTCCATGAGAGGGGAGCAGCCTCGTTCCCCATTATGTAGCTTCCTCTGGAAAAACCGATCTAGGGAAGAGATGAGAAGCCAGATTGTCCTCTGATCTCTAGCAAAGTGGAGACTGCAAGGACACATTCGGGGGCCTGGTCACTTGGTCCTAAGAAATCAGCAAATGCCACAAACCTGGCTTTTGGTCCTGAGAACCCTAGGACTTAAGCTAGGTTACTTCTTTCCTGCAGATGGAGAAGAACTGGGGCGCAGGGGGCAGGGCCACATTGAAAGGGAGTCCGGTAGCTTTGTTAGGCAAGTGGGGTGACGGGGCCCCTAAGAGTAGGAAGCAGGAATATCTCTGGGTCTATCCTTGCCATCTACACTTTGCTAGAGAGCAAAGGATGAACTGACTCCTGATCTCCTTCCTAAAGGGGACCTGTATTTCCACAACCTGAGCCCCTCCTGCAGGGAGGCTTTCCGAGGAGTTCAGTCTGTCCTAACATGGAGTTTGGCCAAGTTCAGCCCCCGGAACTCAGTGTCGTGGCTGGCCTCTTCCTGAGACCGCCCCTAGCCCAGACCAGTCAGCCATCTCTTTGGCTTATCTGAGCTGGGAGGTAAGGCCCTCCACCATAAGGTTATAAGTACGTTAGTGGGGAGAGGGCAAGCTCTCTGGCCTGCCTGACCACTTGTGAACCTCCAGCTTCCTGTGAGGTTCCCCTGTCTCAGCCCAGCTGGGCGGACCCTAGGGGAGAACCCTGACCCCTACTTCCCACACGGACTCCTTCCTCACTCCTCTTGCTCTCCATGTCAAGTGCTCTTTGTGTTTCTTTTGTTTCCTCTCTAACTCTTTCTACATTTTTTCCTGGCCTACCACGTGGGCTCTCAGGCCACATGGGTGTACTCATTTTCCTTCCCCTGGTTCTGGACTTCCCTCAATAAATATAATAACTTAATACTTATCTTCCTCAGTTCAGTTTGCCCAATTCTTTGGTTAAATAGAAACAAGACCCCAGGCTTTGGGGTTCAAGGACTTTCCTGAACCCCTAACACCCCACAACATAGGAAGTCTGCAGGGCTCCCAGGACAGGATGGGAGGAAATGCTGCTGGTGCCACTGCTGTGGTTTTGAGTCCCCTTTTCTGACAGGCAGTGTTCCCAGGTGTTAAAAATTCCTCAAAGTGTACCTCTAGTTTAGGCTGCCCCGTTCTCCATCCTAGGGACATCTGATTACTGATTAAATGACCCCAAGTTGTGAAGGAATGCTGTTGCTTCCAGGATTTCCTTCTAACCGCACGGGGACCAGCCCATCCTTGGGCACAGAATGGTGCTAGTCCTGCGCACAGCACCAAGCAGCAGCTGGGGAACAGAAAACATTGCACCCCCTCAGGGTAGTGCCAGCCCTGAAGAGCCCATCCTTCCCCGGTGTGGCAGGGCCCGTCCTGCATGCAGGCAGCCTTCTCTTTCTCCCCAGATGAATTGAGCTTTCACATCTAGACGGGCAAGGGCCTGAAGCAACAGGTTTGCTGGGAGAACTCACACACAGATCCCTGTCAATCACGTGCCTGCCCACATGTCCCTCTCTGCCCTGTCACGTTCTTGCAGATGCTCGCAAAGATGCTCCTCAGCTCAGCTGACTCTGAGCACAGGTGGGAGGAGTCTAAAGCTGCACCAAGATTCAGGGCGTTGTCTCCTGAGGAGCAAGGGGCCTCGGGGTCTGGGGAGATGGGGCGGTTTCCTCAGGGATGCAGCAAGGTGACTAACAGGTACAAACCCCTATAAAAGCAAGTCAAGCAGGCACAGAAAAGAGCAGAATGTGTGCAGCCTTGGAATTCTGCGACTCTAGTCGTCAAGACCCGTGGCATTGTGTGCATGGTCTTGGGCTTGCCAGAGCCCTTGTAACAACGTTGACTGGATGGATCTGGAAGCTGGAAGTGAGAGACTGGAGGTTTGTGCAGAGCTGGCCTCTCTCCTGGCTACCGGGGGTTATGGAGAGTCTTGAACCCTTGGGCATTCCTCGGTTTGTACGCGATCTACACCAACCTATGCCTCCACCTTCACAGCTATCAGGACAGCAGGAGTCCTGCAGTAGAGATCCACCCCACTCTTCCATGACCTCATGTGAATTATCTCTGCGTCAGCCCTGTTTCCAAGGGGGTCTGCGATGAGAACTTCAGCATTTGAGTGGGGGAGGAGCAAAATGTAGACTATAGCTGGAATGCTCTAGGCTCTTTCTCGGCCCGTTGCCTTGGGGGCCATGTGAGGCAGAGCCAGAAGGAGGTGTGGGTTTGGATCTGCTCTGCTCTGCTATCATATCAATCTCCATGCACACACCCTACATTCATTCACTTGGCCACAGTATAGGAATGATTTTGATAAAAAATGAAACTAATTAAAGTGCCTTTCAGGTCGACAGATGTTAATATACCCAGAACTCAGACTCCGAGCTAGCACCCCACACATTTCACATGAGAAAGATGGTCGTGTAACTGTGCTCAGAGCTGCTTAGTCACAAGGCGGCTGTTTTCTCTCCAGAAGGGAGGAGGATTAAGCAGATGGACCTGGGTGGGTTTCTTATGAACCCAGCATTAGTGGCATCACGATAAAGTTTTCACGACTGTTCATGTCTCTTCCAACAGCTCCCAACTCACAGGCTCCCTCAACAGTCCAGAGAGCAATACAGCGACTTCCTTAAGACCATGCACCCAGGAGAAAGGCGAGAGCTTCTCAAGCTGTGGGTACTGGCTCCCCGACCCCGGAAGGAGGAGGAAGGAGGGAAGGGAGGGAGAAGAGGAGAAAGGGAGGAGTGGAGGGAAAAGAGGAAGGAAGGAGGCCAGGGAAGCTGCTTCTACCTTGCTGCTGAGTGGAGCCTTGTCACTGACAGCCACCTGTGGTGAACACGTGGCTCGGGTCTAGTCACGCATGAGGTGCATGGGGTGCTGAACGGGCAAGAAAAACACGGGGGAGCCAGCTGAGAGACATTGGCAGGAGCTGTCACTCAATTGGTAGGATGCTTATATGGCATGATGAGGCACTTGGTTTGATTCCTGCCAGTGCACAAAACTTGGCATGGTGGCCCATGTCTGTCATTCCAGCCTTGGGAGGTAGAAACAGGAGGATCAGAAATTCAAGGTCATCCTTAGCTACATTAGACCCTACATTTAAAAAAACAAATCCGTCCATAGAGCCAAGTACAGAGAGGTGTACTTTTTTAAAACTTTTCTTTTATTGACAACTTCCACAACTGAAGACAATAAACCATAATTCCCGCCCCCACTTTTCCCTTCACAAGTCCACTGTCCATCATATCCTCTCGCTCTCTCCATTAGTCTCACTTTTACTCTGATGTCATCACCTTTCCCTCCGATTATGAGGGTCTTGGGAAGGGTAGGTGCTTTTGTAATCCTAGCTCTCAGTAGGCAGATGTTGCAGGATTTCCATGAGTTCAAAACCAGCCTGGGTGAGAGCGAGACCCTGTCCCCCTCCAGAAACAGACCTCCGTGTCAAGATTGGTGCAGTGAGGCGATGTGGGTGGCAGCTCTTACACAAAATTGGCACACACTGTAAAAGCAATGAAAGACTGACTAGAAGGGTCATTTCCATAGAAAGAAATGCTGAGTCAGGTTTCTACTTGGGGGACATTGGTTAGAGGAGGGCGCGTGCACCGTGAATGGGCATGGTGGGGTTCCGAAGCCACAGCTTCAGTTGTGAGGGGGAATTCCACGCCGGGGGCTAGAGCCAAGGAGGCAGTGAAAAGCCTGGGCCTTTAAGGGGTGAGGTTGCTCTGCTCCAGCAGAGAGTAGGGGGTGGGGGGGCATGGCAGGAAGATACTTAGGTCAAAGAGGAAAGTTATAATTCAAGATTGGCTTGCCTTGGGCAGCAGGGGCCAGCTTTCCTGCCTGGCCTTCATCTAGGTTGGCATGAGGCCTCCAAAATGCCCCCAGCTCTGTTCTAACATGTGCTAAGCACAAGACCCTCTCACTGAGCACCAACCCCAGCAAACATGAGGAAGCTATGCCTCTCAAGCCCATGAACCCCTTGCAGACTCCAGGCTGGCCTTGAACTTGCTATGTAGCCCACGTTGGCCCCAAACTCAATATTCTCCTTTTTCAACCTCTTGAGTACTGAGATTAACGTGTGACCACTGTGCCCAGCTCAAAATCACAGTGCACCATTGCTACTGAGTGCATTTTAAGTCAGAAAGTAAAACTGTGTTAAACCACTTAGTGCAAGATCAGTCAACAGCAAGAGCTGTCAGCCTTGAAGGTGCCCTCTCTCAGTGAACAGTCTGTGATGTGGGAACGCTTTGGTGTCATGGCCCCCGCCCCTGAGTTTAGCTGTTCTTCGTTAGCTTGCTTATGGACTAGACAACAAGCCTTGTGTGGTCATTCTGTTCCTGCTTCTGGGAGAAGAGAGTCTGACCACCGTGGCACAGCTGCTCGTATGCCCTCTGCATGCTCCAGGGACCCAGGCTGGTCTTTGTCCTTGCAAGGGTGGCTCTTCATTCTCAGACTTAGTTGTCTTTGGTTCACGAAGGCTCCTGTAGCTCCAGACGTTGTGTGCACCTTTAAACATCAAGCCAGGAGAGATGAGGTTTAAAAACAATTTATTAAAAAAAAACACACTTGTTCTAGTAAATAAATTATGCTTTCAAGATATTGACATGAACCAGCACTAATCATATCCCAGGAGCTCCATCTTAGCACAGAAAGAAAAGAAAGTGGGAAAGATTAGCATCCTCCAAGACCTGTAACTTTCCTCTTTGTGTGTGTGTGTGTGTGTGTGTGTGTGTGTGTGTGTGTGTGTGTGTGCATGCGCGCGCACCATAGGACAACTTCAAGTACTGATCTCCAGGAACCCATCCCCCCATTGCTGGGATTACATGCCACCATGCTCAGAATTTTACTGGGTGTCAACACAGGTCCTCATGGCTTATACACTTTACCAACTGAGGTATCTTTCCGGCCGTCCAAACCTATTGCTTTTCAAGAGAAAGATGTCTTCACAGGGTGGTCTGGTGTCCATGGGGAAAGCTCAATTACTGTGGTATATTTTTGATTGTCTTATTATTGACTTTAAAGGAAAAGAATGTGCCCAGCTTTCCCACATAAATGGTGTTCTGGGCTTCCTTGAGAAATGCACTTTTATTTTTATTATTATTTTTGAAAATTTTGTTCACTTTATTTATTTATTTACTTGAGAGTGACAGACAGAGAAAGAGGCAGAGAGAGAGAGAGAGAGAGATAGATAGAGATAGAGATAGAGAGAGAGAGAGAGAGAGAGAGGGAGAGAGAGAGAGAGAATGGGTGGGCCAGGGCCTCCAGCCACTGCAAACAAACTCCAGACTTGTGCGCCCCCTTGTGCATCTGGCTAACGTGGGTCCTGGGGAATTGAGCCTTGAACAGGTCTGGTCCTTAGGCTTCACAGGCAAGCGCTTAGCCACCAAGCCATCTCTCCAGCTGGAGAAATGCACTTTTAAACCACAGGCTGCCTTTGCTCGGGGAGGCTGTCCTACTTAGAAAGTCAGTATGGTGGCACTACTCAGTTTCCGCCCAAAAGTGAGCCTTCCCAAACTCGGTCGCCCACCCTACCCCCACACTCACAGTATGACTCAGTCTTTCCAGGATTCAAACCCTCCCATAAGGAAGTCTTCTTGTTTTTCAGATGGGAATATATTTGGAACAGTTTGTCACAAATTTGAAAGTGGCTCACATGTTACGACCGCTGACTCCTGCCTCTTCATTCTCCAGGCCTCTTGCTGGAGCCTGTGTGCTCTGACATCGTGCAGTGCCACCTGCCTGGGGCACCTCCCGGGCTGTGGAGGAGGCTCCTAACTGCAGAGTGGCCACACGTGGTCAAGGCCCACGCTCCCACGTTTGAGGATCTATGAAGAGTGGATGCCTTGGGCTGAATAGAATTCCCAAAGGAAAACAGGAAGCTGGCTTTCTCTAGGCAGGCTGATTCTACAGGATGCCTAGACTGTACCAGAGATGGGGCTGGACCAGTACCGTGTCCAGTGCTGCCAGAGAAAGAGGCTGGACACGCGTGAGCAAGGTCAATGGTGGTGGCATTCCCTGGACAGGGTCCCGCGGTTGCCAGGGACACAAAGTGGCTCTGCGGAGCAAAGTTTTCTGTACTCTACAGTCACATCCCAAGATTTTCTAGGCCCCTCCCAGCCCAGGTGTGACAGATGTTAATAATGTCACTGCGGCTCTGTGGGATCTGTGGGCCATACAAAATGCCCAGGGGACAGCCAGCTGCTGCTATGTCCTCGTATCCCGCACCCAGCATTTGCAAGGTCAGGGTCGCAGCCCCACGGCTGAGCACCTGCTGCTGCTGGTCCCAGCTGCCTCAGGCTGAGACACTGACGGTGGAATGGCCTCAATTGGGGCTTGTAAGTGCCACCGCCTTTCATACAGCCGTTCGCTCTCTAAGTGCTCACTATGTGCGAACTACTGGCACAATGAGGCTAACCATTTAGAAACCCTAAAGTGATTATGATATAATCTCCTTTCTGGCCAGTTCTTTATGGGGAAGCCATCAAATCATAGGCTTTAATAAAGGCAGATGGCTGCACAGATTTGCTGCCCAATAAGAGTTTATCATAAGTAGTGTTTTCATCAAAGTGACTTCAAGGTCTTGAAAACTGCTTACGGCCTCCCCGGGGATGGCTGTTTCATAGGGCTTAGGAGTCTTGCGTGGCTCTGCTGCGGTTAGGGAAACACATGCTGAGGGGAGCCTGGCCACCAGAGAGAATGGGGAGACCCGTCTCCTGCTCAGGGAGTGGAAGGCTGTGGTAGTTTGAATAGATGGCGCCCAATATATTCAGTTTTTATTTGTTTGTACTTTGCATCTGCAGCCACCTGGCTGGAGGCAGTGTCACTGGGTGGATCTTAGGGTGTGGTGGTGGGTTTCAGATTTCTATCTAAAGATATGCAAAGTGTGCCTAGCTGGAGTTCTTGAAGTGTGCTATCTGGCTTTTGGCTTTTTGGCTTGTGCTTCTCTCTCTCTGCTTGGTCCTGTGAAGGCAGGCCAGTTTCTTCTGCCATTATGGAACTTCCCCTGGATCTGTAAGCTTCAATAAATATCCCTTCCTCCATAACTGTGTCTGGTCTGAAAGTTTATTTCAGCGAACCTGAAGCTGTCTGCTAGAGAGGCCAAAGAGAAAGTTGACAGACTCAAGACACAGTCCAAGTCTGCATCCTCACTCAGAGAATGAGGTCCCTGCCTGTCTGCGACGCTGGGCCGATGCATGCGCCACCTTGCACATCTGACTTCATGTGGGTACTGGGAAATCAAGCCTGGGTCCTTTGGATATGCTGGCAAGCACCTTAACTGCTAAGCCATCTCTCCAGCCCTCTTACAGTCTTTCTTTTTTTTTTTTTTTTTGGTTTTTCGAGGTAGGGTCTCACTCTAGCCCAGGCTGACCTGGAATTCACTATGGAGACTCAGGGTGGCCTTGAACTCACGGCGATCCTCCTACTTCTGTCTCCCGAGTGCTGGGATTAATGGCATGCGCCACCATGCCCGGCTTCCTCTTACGTTCTTTCTGTCACCTCTCTTGAAATCACCCCTGATCCTTGGAGGGTGTGATAGAGCTGTCTCACTTAGTACTCAACACTGCACTGTCACTTCTCAGCACTTTGGGGAGTTTTGAGTTACCCAGTGGTCACCACCAGGTGAAAAAAAAAAAAGCTTCTCTAACCAAAAGTGAGAGTAGCATTAATATATAAGCATAAACATAAGTATTTAGACAGCAGTTTGGGGGGCATAATGTATCCATTTAGCCAGAAAATAAAATTCTTTCCCATGGATTGCGTCTCAGGTCCAATCAGAGGGCAGCTGGTTTCCCCCATAGCAGACATGCCACCACTGCACCAGTTGGTACAGTTGGCCTGGCTGGCCAGCGGCAAAGCTTGCAGGGTCCACTGCTTGCTAACGCTGCTGATGATCTCTCCCTTGAAAGGCGGCATGCTGCCAGCTCTTTCTAGTATTCTGACAGCTAACCAACAAGCAGGCTTCTGACTTACCTCTAGCTTGATTTCCAGCCCAAGAATGCAGAGTGTTCAGCAGTTGGGTGGGCAAACCAGAGCTTTGGCAATAGCTTGGAACATTCTGGGTGCGTCAAGGACTGCCTTACCGTGACCATCTTTGTAAAACAAGACCTGCTGCCTGACTTCTGGCCCAGGCCAGCTCCTCTGGCGCGTTCCCATTGCATGTCGGTCGTCTTCGTGGAGTGACTTCTTGGGACAGTGCTAAAGTTGTCCTCTCTGGGGCTGGACAGCACTGGGCCTCCTCTGACCCCTCAGCGCCCTTGGGTCCGTGCAGTGCTGCTGTGGTGTGAACACGTCCTCCAAATGCATGGAGTGGTGACATTTGGGTGTAGGTTGGACATGGTCATTGGGGCAGGCTCTCCATGAAGTTAGCAGCTTTGTAAAAAGAGGACTGGGCAGGTCTGGGGGGTGGCTCAGTCAGCAAAGTGCTTGCCTTGCAAGCACGAGGGCCTGAGTTTGAGTCTAGAACCCACATCTTGAAAGGATGCCTTGGTGTGGTGGCATAGACTTGTAATCCCAGTAAGGGGAAAGCGTTAGGGACAGATTCCCATGGCTCATCGGTCTAATATTCTAGTATTAGGCCAGTGAGAGATATTGTCTCAAAAAGAATAAAAGGTGGATTCATTCCTGAGAATTACCAGCCAAGTTTGTCTTCCACATACATACTCATACACACATATACACCCACAGACACATACATGCAAATGCACACACAAACACACACGCCCCCTGCTTCCCCCCACAAACACGCACACACCCCTCACACGCCTCCTGCTTCCCCCCACAAACACATACACATTAACACAAACATATACACCCCTCACATGTCCCCTGATCCCCCCCACAAACACACACACACACACACACACCCTTCACATGCCCTCTCCATCCCTGCTTCCCCCACTCACAGACACAAGAAAAATTTAAAAAGAGGTCATGGGCATGAACTGCTGCTGCTTTGTGTTCTGTGTGAGACCCTGTGCCATGCCATTGTACCACACAAGGACCTCAGCAGACTATGGAACCTTCCTTACCCATGGACTTTCAGCCTCCAGAGCCCTAAGCTCTTCATAAATTGCCCAGTCTGTGATGTCTGTTCTCATAACGGGATGTGGCCTCAGGCAGCCAAGGCCCTCCTGACCCTTGGATCATCACCGCAGGCTCCGGAGCCCACAGGGTGAGGGTGGCTCACACAGACTCCAGTCACTGCAGCCTCCTTTCAAAGAGCTGTAGCATCTGGGTTGTCGCTGGCCCATTGCCAAGGACAAGCAGCCATCTCTGCTCAGAAACAACAGAACAGGTCTCCACTGTATTTGGTCCTGAGTTCTTTGGTTGTGGGCGACCAGCTGGTGGAGCGTCAAGTCGCAGTCTGGTGGGGAGATGACAGCTCACAGTGACGAGAGCAGGGTCAAGAGTCGAGAGCAGGAAGGGCGGCTGGTCCCCATGGGCAGCTGGCCACCAGCAGTCCCGTTCTCAGAGGGAGGAGAGAGGCTCTGGGCCCACACTCCTGGCCCCAGGCTGTGCACCTGCCTCACAAATGCCACTGCAGGGGAGAGGGCTCCGTGGAGAAAGCTCCTGCTGGGCAACAGTGAGGGGCTGAGCTTGGGCCCTCAAGCCCATGTCGAGCCGGGAACAGCAGCGTGTGTAGCCCCACAGGGACGGGAGAATGCCCCAAGCTTGCAGGCCAGCTAGTCTGGAAGATGTAGCAGTGAGGCAGCTACCTGGGCACAGGGACCTGCCATGACCAAGGTGGACTGTGAAGGCCCACCAGAGGTTGCCCTCAACCTCCACATGTGTGCTGTGCAGTCACACACATGAACACACACATACACATACACTGGAACTGTATCCGACAACAACTATTCCATGGGAATGCATAGATTTGAGCCAGAAATTTAAATATTAAATGCACTTAAATATTCCAGTTTCTCAAGAAGCATCAACTTGCTGGACCAATTATTTCTTCCAATCTGGTACAAGACTCACAAGTTGAAACAAGTTGTTCTGAGGCAAGCAATAAAACCAACACAAGGCCCTACCAGCGCATGCGTGGGGAATGGGCCTCACTGGCTTCCACGGTATAAATCCAGCCGTGGCCGCGTGAACTGGAGCCCACCGAGGGCTCGGTCCGAGGGCACAGGCGCTAAAGTGGGGAGACCGTGCTCAAGGCCAGGCCCACTTTCTCTGACTGGAGCCCCGGGGCTGGCCATGGCCGTCCCTGACTGTGACGCTTTCCCCACAGGCTGCTGAGGTCGCTTGTCTTTACATGAGTGAAGTATTTGAAATGTTTGTTGGCAGAAGGGGGCTCACGAAGGAATACCCCTTCTACTGTGACCACACTGGCCCACAGGCCGGCGATGGCATTGGAAATAGCTGTCACTGCAGTCCCGGGAAGCCTGGCCGCTCCCTGCCGTAGGCTCCTGTGCTGGGCTCAGCCCGCCTTCAACCTGTAAGGGTGGCCGCAGGCCTCTCGCATGCAGATGTGGGCGGAGCCCCTGGGATCTTCACTTCTTCTATAAGTTCACTTTGTCCCATAGTAACTTTCTGTGTCAACAAAGGATGTTCTTGTCCCCCAGGCAGGCTTTGGCCTCAAGGACCCAGGGACCCTTATCTCATATGTACCAGGGAGTGATTGCTTCATCTGTAGTCACCTGGCCTGGGAGCTTCAGGGCCGGCCTGTGTGCACCTGCAGGGACAATTCCATCTCTCCAGTTCTTTGTTTTTAAATCTCTGTGTGTGTGTGTGTGTGTGTGTGTGTGTGTGTGTGTGTGTGTGTGTGAGGGAGAGAGAGAGAGAGAGAGAAGGAGAGAGAGAGAGAGAGGGAGAGAGGGAGAGGCGGAGTGCACATGGTCAGAGAATAGCCTCTGGTGTTTGTCCTCTCTTTTACCTTCTGTTTGAGACAGGGTCTTTCTTTCTTTCTTTTTTTTTTTTTTAATTTGGTTTGGTTTATTTTTATTTTATTTATTTGAGAGTGACAGAAAGAGAGAGAGAGACAGAGAGAGAGAGAGAGAGGTAGATAGAGAGACAGAGAGAGAATGGGCATGCCAGGACTTCCAGCCACTGCAAACGAACTCCAGACGCGTGCACCCCTTGTGCATCTGGGTAACGTGGGTCCTGGGGAATCAAACCTGGGTCCTTTGGCTTTGCAGGCAAGTGCTTAACTGCTAAGCCATCTCTCCAGCCATAAGTTTTTATTTTTAAGTGATGACACAGTTAGAAGATTTTCTAGAACAGTATAAAAATTCCCACATTCCTATCATCCAGGCAGATGTGTTGTTGGCATTTCGCCAGCTCTGCATATTATTTTCTCCCTAATCAACTTAAAAGCGATTGCAGACATCATGTCCCTTACCCCTAACATTTCTGTGTTTACTTCTCAAGAACAAGGATGGTCTTTCATGGAACTGCAGAGTGGTGTCTGATGCAGGAATTTATCATTCATAAAGTACTGTGATCTTATTCTCAAGTCCCCAGCAATGTCTTCAGAGCACATTTCTCTCAGTTCAGAACCAATCCAGGATGGCACACATTATTTAATCTCTTTGACCCTGACAACTGTTGCTAGTTTCTTTGTCTTGCATGGCGTTGATGGCTCTAAGGAGGGTGGGGAAGTTACTAGAGAAGACTTCAGGAGTGCTTGCACCTTCCCTGGCTTCCCTGCACTTGAGGTTGTCCGGGGTTTACTCAGGCTTGCTCCGATGTCTACTGAAGTGCACTTTCTCAGCACATGCCACCTATAGGACCAATTGTCAAATTTGTCCCCATTCCGTGATGTTGTCAACCTTTATGTGAGATGGTGGCTGCCAGAGTCTTGTTATGAGAAGCAAACTGGGGAGAAATTTTGGAACTAAGTCAATTCGTTCTCAAACTCAAGCAATTACCTAAGCACCCACTGTAGATTCTTAATACAACTATTAACTATTACAGTTGTAAAGTGCTGATTTTCTTTTCCTTTATTTTTATTTAGTTATTTGAGAGAGAGAGAATAGGCAGTGCACCAGGGCCTCCAGCCATTGCAAACGAACTGCAGACACATGCACCCCCTTGCGTATCTGGTGAATAGAACCTGGGTTCTTTAGCTTTGCAGGCAAACACCTTAACCCCTAAGCCATCCCTCCAGCCTGAGATTAGAGTTTTGATCTCTAGCAGCCACACAAATCTGGGCCTGGTGGCACAAGCCTCTAACCCCTGCACTGGGGAGATTGAGAAAAGAGAATTTCTGACTCACTCGTCCAGCGTAGCCTTGATCTCCAAGCTTGTGAGAGAGCTTGTCTCAAAGACTAAGGATGAAGAGAGTTTGAAGAAGGCACGTGATGCTGACTTTTGACCTCCACGTGCACACGTGCACAGCACACACACCTGCCTCACAGTTATGATTTATACAAACACAGATACACACCCAGCCCTATGTAATGACAGTATATACAGAGTGCATATGGAATTGTAAGAGTGAACTGATTAGACTATTTGTGCACTCGGAAGCTGCACAGTCCTCCAATGGCTGTTTGCACACTGGAGAGCCATGATGACGCTTTCCCTGAGTCTAACAAGGTCTATGTGGTCAGCAGTGTGCAGTAATCAACACGTCGAGGTAGGGTGGAGCCCGGGCCGTCTTAGTCTGCACTGCTGGGCTCCGGCTGCAGCAGAGCATGGGTGACACGGAGCAGCAGTGCAGTAAAAGCTGCTGTCAGCATCAAGAGAGGCTGCCCACCCAGCGGCAAAGATGCAAAGGGTCCCCATAGCCTAGTGTGCTTGGGATGAACCCTCGGCGGGTGGTGTTTGTGGGGTGTGGAACCTCTGTGGAGGACATGTAGGTGCTGCTGAGGCCGGGCCTTGAGGTTTAATCATCCAGCCACACTGGGGGCTCATCTCTAGCTCACTCTCTCTACTTCCTCCCTGTTGATCTCAAGGGAGAAATCTAGAACAATTAATCTTATGTATATTAGAGACACTTTGATTAATATAATTTTATGTCTTATCGATAACTATCAGAATAGATGTAGCTTAGATAAGACGCCAATGTTGTTGGATATAGTAGGTTTTAAATGCTATGCTTGTCTCATGACTGTTAAAGTAGGTGAAGCTTTGGCAGATGTATCAACATTATTTGTATGTAGCAGGTTCTAGTGTTACCATCTGGAGCGAAGTCACCTTGCCTCAGGAACTTACAGGGGGAGCTTGTAAAAGTAGAGGCTATCTCAGAACACAGGGAGCCCTTTTAGCCTTGTTGAAAGCAAAAGTCACAATGAATAAAACTATTTGCATATATGGATTATATATATAGTTGTTGTTTTGAGGTAGGGCCTCACTCTAGCCCAGGCTGAGCTGGAATTCACTGTGGAGTCCCAGGCTGGCCTCGGACTCATGTTGATTCTCTTATCTCAGCTTCCCGAGTGTGGGTTCCTGATGTGTGCCACCATGCCCGACAATTATATTGTTTTTAACAAAGCGAACTTAAATGACAAACCCAGCGATGACCATTTAGGTAGAACTGGCATAAACAAGTCAGGAAGTTAACTATTTTTAAACATAATGTTTGCAGATATGATAACCTTATAATAAGAAACTTAGCCCTAATAAGTAAACCTCAACATTAAGATTCAATTTCCTCAATAGTTAAAAGCTTGACAGATAGAGGATCATAGTTAACCAGATTAAGAATTGTAGAGTTGGTTTTTATAATTGTTTAAGCAAATTAACATCAATGAACTAGTTTTAACCTCGATATTTTGAGACATGGTGACCTAAATTTATAATCTCAATGACATTTTGTGACAAGTTAGGATTGTCTGTTTTAGTCTGGTATAAGCCCCAGATGAGTCTAGTTGTCATTTGTACTTTAAGGTGCTTATAACTTAATTAAGCACTTTAATTTTATTTATTTATATTAAAATATTTTTGTTTAGTCATCTGTAAGAACAGAGAGAGAGAGGAAGAGAGAGAAAATGAATGAGAGAGAGGGAATGGGTGAGCCAGGGTCCCTTGCCACTGTAAACTAACACCAGATGCATGTGCCTCGTTGTGCATCTGACTTTACATGGACACTGGGGAATTGAACCCAGGTTGTAAAGCTTTGTTAGAAAATACCTTTTAAGGGCTGGAGAGATGGCTTAGCGGTTAAGCGCTCGCCTGTGAAGCCTATGGACCCCGGTTCAAGGCTCAGTTCCCCAGGTCCCACGTTAGCCAGATGCACAAGGGGGCACACGCGTCTGGAGTTCGTTTGCAGTGGCTGGAAGCCCTGGTGTGCCCATTCTCTCTCTCTCTCCCTCTATCTGTCTTTCTCTCTGTGCCTGTCACTCTCAAATAAATAAATAAAAAAAGAACAACAAAAAAAAAGAAAATACCTTTTAAGGACTTTAATTTTATATTGTCATTATGCTGTTTGTTTTATCAGATGGACAGACTGATCCAAAGTATATGAGTGAATTTAAATCTGCTTGAGTCTGAGACAGGGGAGTGCTTGACCCTGGACTCACAGTTTGCTTATAATATCTTTGAAACAGCATATGACAGTCTATTAATTATAATGTACTTTATTAAGTGAAAGAAAGAGTGATAGGACAGAGAATTAGACCGTTGTATATATCTAATAAACTTTTCAGCTACCATTTAACCATTTTAGTTTTTTTTGTTTAATTTATTTATTTGAGAGCGACAGAGAGAGAGAGAGAGAGAGAGAGAGAGAGGGAGAGAGGGAGAGAGGGAGAGAATGGGCGCGCCAGGGCTTCCAGCCACTGCCAACGAACTCCAGATGCATGCGCCCCCTTGTGCATCTGGCTTACGTGGGTCCTGGAGAGTCGAACCCATATCCTTTGGCATTGCAGGCCAACACCTTAACTGCTAAGCCATCCCTCCAGCCCAGCTTCCGTGTTTTTATGTGCCTCATGTAGTCAGTCTCTAAACATGTCTAACTAAAACATTTAGATGGCCCTCGACTTATTATTGGGTCTGGGACCAGGCATCACCCCATTTGAGGCTTCAGGGCATAGGGGTGAGCATCCCAGCAGGACCCTCCCCACAAGTCCCGGCAGGAATGGAAAACAAAAAAACTACTAAATCATGGTAATGTAAAAAAAAAAAAAATCTGCAAATAACTCACAGGCAAAGGGCCTGGGGAAGTCCTGAGATTATGGCCCAGAGTGAATCCATCCTTTGGGAAAGGGTGGTGGGAAGGGAACAGAGATTATGGCTCAGAGTGACTCCATCCTTTGAGAAAGAGTGGTGGGAAGGGCACAGAGATTATGGCTCAGAGTGACTCCATCCTTTGAGAAAGAGTGGTGGGAAGGGCACAGAGATTATGGCTCAGAGTGAATCCATCCTTTGAGAAAGAGTGGTGGGAAGGACACTGAGATTATGCTTCAGAGTGAATCCATCGTTTGAGAATGGGTGGTGGGAAGGTAAAAGCCTAAATCCATATTGGCTGCTCCAGCTCAAGTCCTTGTAAGAAGGGGAAAGGAGGGGGAGCAATGTGTACCTGGCACTAGAGATTCCTAGTGCATCGCATCAGTGGGTGAGGGAGGATGGTGGATAAAGGCTTCACCAGGGGGATGGATTCACCCTGAGCCATAATCTCAGTGCCCTGTCCACCCCCCTTCTCAAAGGATGGATTCACTCTGAGTCATAATCTCAGTGCCCTTCCCACCACCCTTTCTCAAAGAAACACCCCTTTTCAAATCAGGGAACCATTATGTGAGGTTTTGGGGGACCTGCGGAAAGAGGCTGAGACCACTGTGTGGGCAGATTAGGGAACCATTATTGATCGATGCCATAGCTTTACGAGGAGGGCCTGATGAGTGGAGAGCATCCTCTGCAGGCCTGCGGCTGTCCCACGTTGGTGTGCGATGGGAATCTGCCGGCTGGCTGAAAGCAGGCAGGAAGGTGCCTGGCTTAGGATGAGAAAGAAAGAGAAGGGACCCAGCGGGCACCTCTGGAGTTTCCTGGCTGGCACAGAGCCAGTGTCCCAGTTTCCGTTGTTGGGGGCCCACCAGAGGGGGAGGAAACCCCTTGAGGGGATATTTCAGCTCCATTTGGGAGGGAGCTCTGACACCCGCACTTTAAGTTTCTGTAAGTAAGCCTTCAGCCCCAGACGGAGGGCAGGGACAAGTCACCCTACCGATGGGGGCCGGGCCGGGGGCTCCTGACGCAGCAGCCCCAGGGAGGTCCTTTTCTAGAACGGGGCGAGCCTTCCAGGAGCCCCGCTGCTGGGTCAGGAAGCCCTCGCCCTGCGCTCGACACCAGGATCCCCTCACAGCTGCTGCTTTGGGGTCTCCAGAATCCTGTAAACAACCCCCACCTTCCTCTGTGAGAATCCACGCTACACTCACTGGCTCACCGAAACTGGCACTGCTGGGCTCGTGCTCTGGTCCGCCAGCGGTGGACAGGTGTGCTCCCGTCTCTGCCCAGGAGAAAGGTCGCAAGAGGACCTCCAGAGATCAAGGGAAAGAAACTGGTCGGGGTGCGCTCGGTTCCCATCATAACCTTAAACACTTTACCTCCTTACCTGATGACCCCGCAAGGAGCCATCCCACCCCACACAGTGGCCAGTCTACTTCACAAATGTCTGAAAATTGCCGAGAGACAACGCGACGCGGTAATTCCCTAAATACCTTTTCTGCAAGTGTTCCACCACGCCCCTTAAAGGACGGTTTGTCCTGTTTGCCACCCATGTCCTGCCGCTAGGTGGCGACAACGTTCCACAGACAGCCTGTTTAGAGTAAGCTACAAGCGTGCTGCCAGACCCCAGGAGTCCCTAACCCCAGCTGCAGCTCCAGCGAGCTCACGCCCACATAAAAAGAAAGACTTCACTTTGTCTGGGAGTCCCAAGCCTGGTGCATTTTCAAGCGTCCCTTTGAGTTTGTTAAATGCTTCTGTTGAGCTTTTTCTACAGCCCTGGCTCCCTATGACCCCCCCCCCCAACACCTTTGGGGTTTCTTAAAGGGCTTGCACCAGACCCAATAATAAGTCGAGGGCCATCTAAATGTTTTAGTTAGACATGTTTAGAGACTGACTACATGAGGCACATAAAAACACGGAAGCTGGGCTGGAGGGATGGCTTAGCACAGAGAAATTTGGTACCCAGATCCCATAGAAGCCAGCTGTCCCAAAGACCACCCCATCTAGCCTGTGGTTTGTGGAACAGGATCAGGCAACACAGCAAACAGCCAACTTCTTACTACCAAGCTGACAGTGCCCCTTGGATAAGTGACATACTAGATACTTGACTTTCTCCTGACAGATGTGAGCCTTTCTCTTAGCGACTTTATACCCACAGGAGGGTGAGAACCTCACTGGCCCCCTTGAAGGCGGAACAGGCTGCCTGGGGAAGGAGTGGGGCAAGGCGGTTCGAAGAAGGCTCCTTTAGATCCCAGCATGCGAAGGAGTGGCCTCAGCAGGAACCAGACCCAGGAGGGTGTGAGGTCACTGTGGCCTGACCTACTGCCCGCAAGCCTTGGACTTGCAGGCAATTGTTACTGCCTGGTTTTTGGATTAGCAAGAGGGGCCGCTCTGGCCACCCTGCCGGCCCTGGCAAAGCCAGAACTTGGACGTCGGACCCGTCTCCAGTCTCATCCAAGATGAGTATAATTTCTCAGCAGCCTCTGGTTCGTCCTCAACGTGGCACACCTGCGCTGGCCTTCGGGGTCAGTTCCCGGAGGTCATGAACCAGTCAGGGGTCATAAAAGGGGGGTCCTCCATGCTTCTGTTTTTTGTTTTTTTCTGTTTTTGCTCGCTTCTTACATGGATTTTGTTCACGCGTGTTTTCATTTTGTTATACATTCCCTCTAAGCTCTGGGCTGCCATGTTTGTAATAACTCTCTTGGCTACCTGCTTTCAGGGTGTCTGAATTTCCCAGGTTCAGTGTTGGCACTCCCTCGCTCTGTTACATGCCAAGTCTTTCTTTAAGCCCTGAGTCCTTCACTCCTATTTCCATCCTTTCCCGACTCTCATGTGTGTGTAAAGGTGAAGGGATGGGGCTCCTAGGCTCCTTTTCCGTGTGCGTGTGTGTGTATGTATGCTTCTCGTAACCTCCCTGGCCTGAGCTCTCGTGTTTTGCCTTCTGTGTGTGCCCCTGCATGAGATTATCTCAGGGATTTTCCTAACGCTTCCTTTTCCCATTTCTGTTTTTCTAGCTAGTCAAGGAGGAGAATTCCCATCTGGTTTGAGGCTTGTACCTAGCCTCCTCCCTGGATCCCAATTCCCCCTCAGTAACCCTCATAATTCATAGCTTCTCCTTAAGTAAACTCAGTCATTCATAATTTACCTTCTTGGAATCTGTTTTATCATTTCAGGTAAGGACCCAGTAGTTGGTGTCCACAGGTGCTCCCTGAACCCACAAATCCTGCATCAATATTTTAATATTTTTATTTATTTACTTATTTATTTAACAGAGAAAGAGGGAGGGAAGGAGAAAGAGAGAGGGAGAATGGGTGCACCAGGGCCTCCAGCCACTGCAAACAAACTCTAGACGTGTGCACCCCCTTGTGCATTGGGCCAACATGGGTCCTGGGTAATCAAACCTGGGTCCTTTGGCTTTGCAGGCAAACGCCTTAACAGCTAAGCCATCCCTCCAGCCCCTGCATCAATATTTTAAAGAGTGTTTCTACAGTCTTTAGAATCCCAACCTGTGCCTTGCAAGGAATAGAATATTACTTCTGGAGAATATGCTATGGCCCTGGCCTTAACTATGGTCGCTGGGCAAATATTCCAGGCCAGCCCTGGAAGATTATTTTCAGCCAGGAAGCTTGGGTCCCTGTTGTGACTTCTCAGCCAGACAAAATAGGCTCCATTGCTCTTCTAGGGGAGGAGTGAGAGTCATAATTTTTGCCTCAGGCTTCCCCAGAGTTAAGGTTGCCTGGCTCTTCACTTTACCTTCCCCAGGAGGTCCGGGTCCATCATAGCCCTGGACAATCAGGGCGATTTAGACACTCACAAATAATGTGACGGCCTCTTAGGCTGAAGTGGAGGAGAAGGAATGACCATTGGACTTTCCTACCTGTGGCGCCCACAGTGGTGGTATGCTTCTGAGAAAGGGGGCAGCAGATGTGATCAAAACAGAATAGGTGACTCCTATGTCCATGCTAAGGTCAATCTACTGCCCCCACAATCATTTGTAATACAGGCTCCTGGGGACCCAGTAAAATGGAGTCAGTCTGTCTTAGCCTTCCTCATAGTGTCCCAGGGCAGGCAAGCCTATGACCTTGCTTTCTGTGACCTCAAACTGTCATTGCCTAAGCTGGTATTACCTTCGGACCCCCGGCCTCTCTCCCTGTGCCTAGAGCCTGAGCCGGCATTCTCTGTCCACTGTGGGCATTCATTTTCCAGATCTCCTTGACGGCAACTCGTGCGACGACCTCAGCCCAGCCTTATCTTAGAGTGAGGCGTCGCTGTCTGCCGGCCACCCCGCTGGCCTCAGCCCTTCCCATGGGCGCCCTGACCGCCCTGTCAGTGAAGCAGCATGCAGGTTCACTGTCTTCCTCAACTTTCTTCTTGCCTTGCATTTGGCTTCCTGGACTCAATTGACAAGAACTTCCAGAGCCACCTCTGGTATTTGCCTGGCATCCACACAGGCCAAACCTAGTCCTTGCAGCTGCGCCTGATGTCTCCCTGAGTCTGGCCAACCAAAGCTGCATTAACCACCTGCTGGTTTGCAGTTACTGTTGTGTCAAAAGGGAAGTCAAGACAGAGGGTCTCACACAGCTTCTCAGAATTGGTTTGGCTATCACGGGGTCCTGGCAGCACCTCGGGGACTCCCCACGTTCACAGCTCTCTCGCCTCCCTCTCCCGTGCCATTTGAACGCGCCTCCCAGTCGTATCTCACTCTTTAAATCCCTCTTCCTCGTCAGGGTTCGGATGCCGATCCACCTTGAGGAATTGGCTCTGGGCTCAGGTTGAGCTGTTCTCTGCCTCAGGGTGGGGCATGTTCTCCCAGCGGCATGTGAGCACCACCTTTCCTCAGGGGTACCAGTATCAGGAGCTGCCTGCAGGGGTTCTGAGTTTGCGTGATCGACTGCAGCCGGTCAGTCAAGGTCTAGGCTTGTCTGTGAAAGAAGGGCGTGATGTTTCTGGTTAAGAGGTCGGTGATGGGGAAGCGCTGATACGTGAAGGTACCCCGGCTCCCGCACACTTGGCCCTCCTGGTCATATGTCACCTGGAGAGGTGACAGTTTTGCAAAGGGCCTTCTCTGCCACGGGCCTGTGGTGGTACAGGGGGTGCAAGTCTGGGCCTCTGGCCTCAGTGTGTCTGTCGCTGTGCAGGTGGCAGTGCAGGGCACGACGGTTTGTGTGGCAGGGGACCTTCCTCTGGCTCCCCAGCTCCGTGGGCAGCTTAGGGGATGCCATTATTCTAGCAACCACCATGCTAAGGTTCTCTTCAAAACAGGCCTGTTCCCAGTGTCGTCACCAATCACTGTAAGGAAACTGGTTGGGGTGCCCCCGGTCCCCGTAACACCCTTAGTTCAACTTTATTAATTACTTCCTTATTTAACCCTTATTTGCCCTCTCGGGGCAACCCCACCCGAAACAATGGCCAGTCTCACAGAAGGTCTGGAGTTTTCGGGGAGACAGTTTGACACCATAATTGGAATTGCCTTTCTTGAAGTTTTCCAATTTGCTCTGTTTGCCACCCACTACCTGCCACTAGCTGGCAACAAGCGACCACACAAAAGAGGGGAAGAAAGACAAGGGCGTCCAATCGCTCTGTCCCCGCAGGGACACCGATAACCTCACTGGGGAGGGCTGTTTGTGGACTGGGGGTGTGCGTGTGAGAGCAGTATGACCTAATGGGAATATGACCAGCATCCGATAGCGTCATTCAATAAAATTCGCGCTACTTGGAGGGAGGAAGGGGGCAGAGGAAGGAGCAAGGGTGGGGTAGGGGAAAAACAGAGAGAGAGGAGGCGACCTAGATATATTTTGTACGTACATGCAAATTGTAAGAAAAACAAAAGAGGGACTAACTGAAAGGACTCAGTGGAGGGGGCAGCGTAGGGTGGGGAAAGGCAGGGTGGTGGGAGGGGAACATGGTCATCGTATATTGTACATATTTGCATGTTGTCAGCCATCAATTGTGAAAGGGGGAGGGGCACCAGGCAGCTTCGGGGGTTCAGGGACATAGTGGTACTTATCTTTCCAAACTGAAAACACAGTGGAGAGGTGCTGGAGGCTTTTTCTCATGTTGAAATGATTCGCACATTTCATATATCTGCACACTTCAACCACTGATACATACTCATATTTTTCCAAATGAGAATGTATTATATTACTCGACTCCAGCACCTCTCTCTTGATTTTCTCTTCTGTTAATTTGCATGAATAATATAACGACTGGCCTGGCTGTAGAGAAGCAAGGTATGATATGAGTTTAGCTCAATGTGTAAAACTTCCAAAAGGTATTTTCCAAGTGGCACTCTTATCCCAATCTGTGAAGCCAAATGATTGTTCAGTAAGTTCACACTAGTTTTCTTTCCCATTTCACACATGTAATTCATGTTCTTTTCTCTATTCCAAGCTTTCTAAATTCCTATAATTTCTTTCAAGATTGGCTTCAAGATCATCCCACAAACCTGATAATGTTAGGGTGTTTTCCCTTTCCAACTTTGCATCAATTTCTGGAAGGTGTTAGTCCCCTTTTCTAGGCAGTTGTCTCTTCAAGCCTCTCTGTCACTGCCACTGACATTTCTGTCTCAGGCTCCGAGCCTCTCTCACCGGGAACAATTATCTTGGCATCTCTCTGTTTCCACGATGGCACTGTGCACACTCTGTTCTATACCAAGCTTAGAATATTCTTTAAAGGATATACAATCATTCCTTTTTCCTCAAAAACTTATTCAGCATTTTCTTCCTGCTTGCAACATAAAAATGTAAAATCCCTTTATTACACAATGGTACACTATCTTTCTCTCTGCAGCTTCATCTAGTCCCACTTTGGCATGTATTTTAACCCAATTTAAACTGATAAATAAAAAATAAAATTGTGCATAGTAATGGGATTCCATGTGGTGTTTGGTATATGCACAAGCGGTGTAATGTTTAAGTGAATTTATCACCTGTTATCATTTCTGTATGCTGAAAACTCAAAATTCCTCCTTGATAGTTCTTTGAAGTTGTGGTGGTTTGATTCAGGTGTTCCCCATGAACTTAGGTATTCTGAATGCTAGTCTCCCCAGCTGATGGCAATTGGAAGTTAAAGCCTGCTGGAGGTGGTGGGTTGTTGGGGGTGGGCTTATGGGTATTATAGCCAGTTTCCCCTTGCTAGTGTTTGGCACACTCTTCTGTTGGTATGGTCCACCTTATGTTGGCCAAGAGGTGGTGCTCACCCTCTGCTCATGCCATAATTTTCCCCTGGCATCGTGGAGCTTCCCCTACAGCCTGTAAGCCAAAATAAATGATTTTTTTTCCCACAAGCTTCTGTTGGTTGGGTGATTTCTGCCAGCAATGTGAACCTGAACACAACAGAAGTGTGTCGAGCGTTTGCATTTTCAGAATCTGCATCACCTCACTGTGTGATGGCGCCAGCGATTCTCCAGCCCCGTAGCTGGGCTCACTGTCCACCGACGGCCTTTGCATCCTTCCCTGTCCTGCCCATGTTCGTGGGTCTTGTACAGAAATGCTCACCCATCGTGAGCCTTGACTGCTCTTCTGTCAGAAGCTGTGAGTTGGCCAAGCTGTGGCCACTGCTTGGAGGCCCTTTTCTGTCTTAAGTTTATTCTTGGGCATGCGTCCCTCCTTCCATTTCTGAACTTCATCTGAGCTGGACTTTGATACCCTAGGACTGCTCTCATGAGCCTTTTGTCTGACTTGTTTTTCAACGTCTCGGATGCTTATACCCAAGCGACTAGGATGAGGTCTGACCTAACTGACTTCATTTCACCCTTGTGCACAGCTGAGTTTCCTAAACGTTTCCAGTGCACTGTTTGGAATTTGTGATTTGTTCTTCATATCTTACCTCTCAGCCCGCAGTACACTTCTTACTGCTCAGCTTGTCTTACAGCTCTCCCAGGGAGAGCGCGGTCCTGCCATGGCCCGTGTTCTGAGCTCGCCTGGGGGCCAGTCCCCTCTGTGCTTCTCTGAGTGCCCCCATTCCCCGTATCACCAAAAGCCTCCAACACTGGCGCCTCTGACCCTAGACGTCTCTTCTTACTCTGCTTCTTGTAGCGCCTGCCCCTCAGTGCTCCTCAATTCTTGAATATTTAAACATAGCTCAGTAGTACTATATAGCTAAGAAAATGAACGAACATTTTGATGATTTAAATATTCATTAGATCTGTACGAATAAACATCACCATTTTCTCAATTCCTTGGCTCTCCTCCGTTCATTTTTCTCCCTAAAACACTCTTTGGCACTCTACTGTTGTTTCCTTTACTCATTATATTATGAAAAAAATTTCAGCATTCCATTAAGGAAAGTTGAAACGATTAGGCATACATATCCCTGTCATGTTGATTCTCCCACGAGCATTCCACTGTATTTGTTTTATGACATTGCCTCTTCTATCCTCTAGTCCCCCTTACACTGAAACTACTGCCCGTGTATCTTATTTTAAGTGCATTTCAAGTAAGTTGCAGATATTAATAAACTCCCATTTTGTACCTCAGAAACTAACCAGACTTGAATATTTATTTTTGGGTTGTTTATTCAGATGGGGTCTCATGCAGTGACATGGCTCCAAACTTGCTAGGTAGGCAACAATGACCTTGAACTTCTGATCCTCCTGCCTCCACCAAGGGCTAGAGTTGCAAGCGTGCACCCTGATGCCTGGGTTATGCAGTCAGGGTGGTATGGTTATAGACAAGATTTTATTTACAATTTTACCCCAGTTATTGTGTATCACAATTTATATGACAAGGTTTTTAAGATATAATTTGGTATCATTTCATTTCTTCCACAAGTTAAATATGCTTAAAAACAGAAACATTTAATCAAATCTGATAGGTAAGCAAAAAAAAAAAAATTCAAAATAATTAGGATCAACAGCATTAATTTACAAACTGGGAATCTTGGTAAATACATATTAAGAGTAGAAATAATAATGATGAAAGTACATTTCTATAGACATTTATAATTTTGGTGTACTGTTATTGGGTTCGTTATGCTATTTTCATAGTTCTTGGAGTCTTTTTTTTTTTTAATTTATTTATTTGAGAGCGACAGACACAGAGAGAAAGATAGATACAGGGAGAGAGAGAGAATGGGTGCGCCAGGGCTTCCAGCCTCTGCAAACGAACTCCAGACGCATGCGCCCCTTGTGCATCTGGCTAACATGGGACCTGGGGAACCGAGCCTCGAACCGGGGTCCTTAGGCTTCACAGGCAAGCGCTTAACCGCTAAGCCATCTCTCCAGCCCAGTTCTTGGAGTCTTTATAGATTCTAAATATTGATCCTCTACCTGATGTACATAGCTGGCAAATATTTTCTCCTGTTCTGTAGGCTGTCTTCATGCTGCTCAATAATGTCAGACACCTCTGCCATCACCAGGCACGAGCCAGCACTGTGATTCTCCTATCAGTTACGTTGTATAGGCTTTCCTGGTTTCCTCCCCAACTAGTCTGTCTGTCTGTCTGTCTTTCTTCCTTTCTTTCCTCCTCCCCTTCTTCTTTTTTGGCTTTTCAAGGTAGAGTCTCAGTCTAGCCCAGGCTGACCTGGAACCCACTATGTAATTTCAGGGTGGCCTCAAGTTCTCAGCGATCCTTCCTCTGCCTCCAGAGAGCTGGGATTAAAGGCGTGCGCCACCATGCTGGGCCTCCTCTCTGTTTCTTGTGACATCATTTACACATAGTAATTACACAACTCACAAATGTAGAATTGAGTGCATGTTATTTGCTTTTGAATTATGATACTACTGAACTTTGGTATGAAACCACTCATGTCAGAAGACCATATATACTTTCTATTTATAGTGTTTTCTATTGGTAGTCTTTCAGTGGATTACAGTGCATATAAGCCTATGTACAAATTGTAAACAAAACAAATATTTTGACTTTTGCTTAAATACAAACTTTAATCCCCTCCTTCAATAAACAAAAGCTAAAGCTTCACAGGATTTGAGGGAGTTGAGACTGGACAAACTAAAGTTTCCCTTGCCAGACTAACCAAGGTCCACCGTGTTCCCTTAGCACTTGCCCAGGGGAACTGCATTTTCCTCCCCTTCTGACTAGGAAGCAGCAATGGGAAAGTACCAGCTTCCTCCCAGCCTTACCCTATGTTACCCAGTTCTTAATACTTCAGCCAGGATAAATTTCCAGAAAGCCTTTAAGGAACCACTTACAAATCTTTTTGGGCCTTTGGAGCTTATTGTTCCTGTAGCTTAAAATACATAACTGAGTAGAACAAATGTTTATATGTATTCTACATTATTTAACATAAAGAACATTTTACATCTTGTCTCAGCGTGGAAAAGTTAATGCTCATAGTGCCACATTTAATAAAACATTTGCTTATATATAACAGAAGATGATATGAAACCAAATGATTGTTTTTCAAACTTTGATAATAGATATTAGATAGTTATTTATATTGGCCTAATTTTGATTCTTCTCTTGAGACTATAGTTAATTTTTAATTCTTTGATAATTATGCTACTGTTTATTAATTGATGATATTCTTGTGAAGTTTACATAACCTTTTATTGCTCATATATAACTGTTGTTATTTATTTGATTTTAAAAACTAATTCCTTTGTTTAAGACACAACAAACTCTACCTTTATTTCTCATACTTCTCAACACTGTTTTAGCTTTGTGCAAATAGTAGTACCTAGCTTAAATATATTGTTATATTTTAATGAAAATATTTTACCATAGAAATTGAAGATAAAGCATATGGGTATGGAAAATAAGCCACATAAAGAATTCATCTTATGTTGTGTTTATAGTTGACACATAATTGTGCATATAAATGCTATGCAGTTTGATAGTTCACACCTGTAATGATCAGATCACAGTAATTCTTATATCCAACTCCTTAAATATCTATCCGTTTTTTTTTTTTGTCAGCACAAGGGTGATGGACATAGACACTGAGGACACTCAACTCCTACCAACCAGAGATCCAGAGGCTACTAAGTGCCCATCACTGAAGTAGACTTAAAATGCTCCCAGCCTAGCTCAGGAAATTTTGCAGAAGTGGGGGTGGAAAGATTGTTAGAGCTACAAATTGGGACATTTTATACAGAGACATTGCCTCTCCCTCCCCATCTTGCATGACCCACAGTCCCCATGGGGTTGACTTGCATCCCTAATGTGGAAAAGGGGCAGGGAGGAGGGAAAGGACAGTACCAACATGTGCTGTTTACATACTAAATGTATCAATGTCTAATAAACAATCATGCCATTTCAAGGGCAAAAAAAAAAAAAGAAATCAAGAAGGAAAAAAATAAGTCTCTTGAAATAAATAAAATAAAAACGCAGCATGTCAAAATCTATGGGATTTAGCAAAATCTGTACAAAACGAGTGTATAACGGTATACACATAAAAATAGAATCATGGGGCTGGAGAGATGCGTCAGTGGTTAAAGGCACTTGCTTGCAAAGCTTGACAGCCTGGGTTTGATTCTCCAGTATACATGTAGAAACAAGATGCACAAAATGGTGCATGTGTCTGGAGTTCAATTGCAGTGCCAAGAGGCCCTGGCTTGACCATTCTCTCTCTGCAAATAGATAAATAAGTTTTAAAAAATAGGATCATGGGCTGGAGAGATGGCTTAGTGGTTAAGCGCTTGCCTGTGAAGCCTAAGGACCCCGGTTCGAGGCTCGGTTCCCCAGGTCCCACGTTAGCCAGATGCACAAGGGGGCGCATGCGTCTGGAGTTCGTTTGCAGAGGCTGGAAGCCCTGGCGCGCCCATTCTCTCTCTCTCCCTCTCTCTGTCTTTCTCTCTGTGTCTGTCACTCTCAAATAAATAAATAATAAAAAAATTACTATCAAAGGATAAGTTATAGAAATTATACTGTCACCATCCTTGTCTAATTTCTTTTGTCACAATATTAGGTGGTTCAGTCAAAATGATCCTTTTTAAAAAATTTTTTTATTTATTAGGCTTCACAGGCAAGCACTTAACCACTAAGCCATCTCTCCAGCCCCTTTTGATAATTATTTGCAAGAAGAAATGAACCTTTTATTTTCAAATTGATGTTATAAGCACCTTTAGGTGATGATCTGCTGATATTTTAAACTGCTTTGGGCAGGGTGTGGTGGCGCACGTCTTTAATCCCAGCTTTCGGGAGGCAGAGGTAGAAGGATCGCTGTGAGTTCAAGGCCATCCTGAGACTACATAGTGAATTCCAGGTCAGCCTGGGCTAGCACTAAACTCTGTCTCAAAAACCAAAGAGAGAGAGGGAGAGAGAGAGAGAGAGAGAGGGAGAGGGAGAGGGAGAGGGAGAGGGAGAGGGAGAGGGAGAGGGAGAGGGAGAGGGAGAGGGAGAGGGAGAGGGAGAGGGAGGGATATTAAACTGCTTTGGGCAGTTATCTGTGCTATAAAGTGATGAGTTACTATATCTTTGTTATTACTTCCTTGAATTTATCTTTTACATGCCACATATAATCACATCTACCTCTTTTTATATCTGTCCTCAAATTTTAGTTGCCTCAAGGTCTCCCAAATCTTAGAGAAAGTTATAATTAATTCTAGAATAATTCATTTAAGCCGGGCGTGGTGGCGCACGCCTTTAATCCCAGCACTCGGGAGGCAGAGGTAGGAGGATCGCCGAGAGTTCGAGGCCACCCTGAGACTACATAGTGAATTCCAGGTCAGCCTGAGCCAGAGTGAGACCCTACCTCGAAAAAAAAAAAAAAAAAAAAGAATAATTCATTTAACTGATAATTTTAAAGCAGATAAAAGCATGAAAATAAGTGACAAGAATATGTACAATATAAAAAGCAAAAGAACTGATTTCCATTAAAAATATCTTCACAGATAGATTTATAGAGCTTTTTCCAATGGGCCAGTCTGTAGCATTTTTCAGCCAAAAGTAAATGATTTTGGTTGTAGCTCTTTTCCATTTTATTCTCTACTGAGGGGGGGAAATTTGTAAAGTCCACCTAATGTCTTTGGCAGTAGCCATAACATTCACTGCTTTAATAAAGAAGAACAAATTTAGCTATTCTGTGTTCCAACTTTTCTCTTTCTTCTATTTATAACCACTGTTTGCATCTTTATAATGCTAGAGACAGTGCATTTCAGGCTTAGATCACAGAACATATTCCCTTCTAATTATAAACTAAAATACAGAGGCATCATAGAGAGATAACCAAGCATCCATGTAATCAATATATTCCTTTTGTGTTATGGATCAAAATAAAAAATACTTGGGCTGGAGAGATGGCTTAGTGGTTAAGTGCTTGCCTGTGAAGCCTAAGGACCCCGGTTCGAGGCTCGGTTCCCCAGGTCCCACGTTAGCCAGATGCACAAGGGGGTGCACGCGTCTGGAGTTCGTTTGCAGAGGCTGGAAGCCCTGGCGCGCCCATTCCCTCTCTCTCTCCCTCTATCTGTCTCTCTCTGTGTCTGTCGCTCTCAAATAAATAAATAAAAATTTTAAAAAATCTTTAAAAAAAATAAAAAATACTTAAACCGTACTGATAAGTGATTTAACTTTAGACTTCAAATCATATAGTCTTGATTTTACTAAAGTGCAGCTCCAAGTAGTTAAGAATACTTGAAAGAGAATTCTTTTAAATATGTTTTGAAATTTTAGTGGTATTATTAGTGATGCTTTTTTTGGGGGGGGGGGGTTTGAGGTCTCAGTGTGGCCTCGAACTCACGGTGATCCTCCTACTTCTGCTTCCCGAGTGCTGGGATTAAAGGCATGCGCCACCATGCCCAGCAGTAAGTTTTTGTTATACAACATTTGACGCCATTTTTAGGAACAAAACTATGAAAAAAATGTCAAGGGAAACAGTATATCTAATGAATTTCTCTTCACTTATACACAAAAGCACCACCCACTACTCAAGTTAATTATAACTGCTTTGGTAGATTAATGTTTATTTTTTACTTCAACCTCTGAAATCATTAAAAGGGAACACAAACACAGAATTAGCTACTCATAGCAGAATCATGCCTATCTAAATGTCCGCATGGTCATTACACAAGCTGAGGACCGTACAAGTACTCCTGCTTTATCAGAAGGGATTGTACGAGAGTTTCTCCTGCTTTTACACTTAATTTTTAATGACAACACAACAGCAAGTAATAAGAAAATGTCAGCACTGGAACAAAATCTGCTTCTTTATTTATTACATTATTCATCCACTGATTTAGTTACTGGGGCCCAGCTCATAAGCACTGTGAGTGGTGGAAGTAGCATTAAGAATAAGATGTAGTCCATTCCTCCAAGCTCTCTCCATTGAAATACTGCAAGTGGATCAAAGCACCAGTGCACTGTGACGTGTCCAGGATGCAGAGCACGGTGACAGGTCATAAGAACGGTCTCTGCCGAGTCTAGGGGAGAGGAGCTGACTGAGTGAGTGATGGCTAAAGAAATTAAAAGTTGTCCAGACAACCAACGAAGGGTAAAGACAAGTATAAAAACATGAGAATGCCTAATAGGGTCCAAAAAAAAAAAAAAACCAAAAAGAAATGAAAAAGAAAAACATGTAAACATGGAGAGATGGTAGATGGTAGCAATAGCCATTGAGGTTCTGCAAGGTTGCGTAGCATGGCTGAGGCCACCAAGCTGGTCAGTAGCAGTCGTGAACTAGAAAGCAATCTACTGCCTCTGTAAGGGGTAGCGACTTTGCTCATTGCTGTGGCCAAAGGCCCGACAAGAAGCAGCTTCAGGAAGAGTTGATTTCGGGTCACGGTTGCAGGGAGTCATGTCCATCCTCATGGGGAAGGCTGGCTGGTCACATTGCATGCACAGTCAGGAAGCAGAGGGGGTAAGAAACTGAAGGAAGATCAGGCTGGAAAACCATCAAGGCCTGCCCATAGTAGCACACTTCCTCCAGTGAGGTTCCATTCTTGAAGGTTCCTCCACCTTCCCACAAAGCACACAAGCTGGAAATCAAGGGCTCAAACACTGGGGCCTTGGGGGACATTTTGCATTCAAACCACTTCAATTTCTATTTGTGAATTTTAACGAAACATACCCACTGTCACTGGGTTCAGAAATGCAATATACTGTCCACACTTTGCTTCAGTTTATTTTTATTTTTTATTTTATATTCTGGTTTTTCAAGGTAGGGTCACGCTATAGCCTAGGCTGACTGGGACTTCACTCTGTAGTCTCAAGGTGGTGTCAAACTCACATCAATTCTACCACCTCTGCTTCCCCAGTGCTGGGATCAAAGGCTTTCACTACCATAACCAGGTTATTTTAATTTTTGATTCATTTACTAGAGACAGAGAAAGGGGGAGAGAGAGAGAGAGAGAGAGAGAGAGAGAGAGAAAGAGAGAGAGAGAGGGAGAGAATGGATGCACCAGGGTCTCCAGCCACTGCAAATGAACTCTAGACATGACACCTTGTGCATCTGGCTCATGTGGGTCCTGGGGAATCAAACCTAGGTCCTTTGGCTTTGTAGGCAAGCACCTTAACCACTAAGCCATCTCTCAAGCCCAGATTTTTAAAACATCTGAGAACTTGTTATATGAACATATTGCATATTGGTCATATTCCAATTGGGTTAGGTTCCTTGAGACATGGAAGGCATGTTTTAACTTTCTATTTTTGAACTCTCAGAATCCTCCCTTTCTGCTGTGGTAAGCTTTTAGTCTTCTCAGTGTCTACTGCCATCTCCCTAAGGAGGCTGTCAGGCTAGCAGTGAGAGCAGCACTCATGTTTATCTTCACTTCGCTGTGATGTCTCCTGGGCCCTGGCAGATGTGGTAGAGATGACTCATTTGGTGCTAGGGGGTTGGATTTCTTTTCTTGTTATGTTTGATGGGTCCTGGGTCTCTGTGGTATTGACTGCCATCTGCAAGAAGCAGATTCTGTAGTCACGAGTGAGAGCATCATGGATCAAAGGGGGATAATAAAACATTTAGAACATGAGAACATATATACAATTTATTTGAGAGATAGAAAAGGCAGAGAGAGAGAGAGAGGAGAGAGAGAGGGAGTGAATGGGTACACCAGAGCCTCCAGCCACTGCAAATGAACTCCAGATGCATGTACCCCCTTGTGCATCTTCTTACGTGGGTCCTGGGGAATCAAACCAGGATCCTTTGGCTTTACAGGCAAATGCCTTAACCACTAAGCAATCTCTCCAGCCCTAGAAGGCTTTTTGACAGGCATAACCTCTCCCTTTAAACAAAGACAGTGGTAACTTCTTCTGGGATCTGTGACCTTCCAGGATATAGGCTTCTGACTTGGTTTTTAGTTCAAGGTAAGAAATCCCTCCTGCTGAGTGGGCCTCATGTCTGGTCAGAGCGCACTTGATTGCCCCAGTAGCTTGTGTATCACTATTGCACCAGGGTGTGGTGTGTGTATCTTGTCTAGCTGGTGGATTTTGTAAAGTGCAGGATCCAATGCCTGTTAACCCTCTTGGTGACCCCTCCCCCAAACCCGCAGCTCCCGTAGCACTTTCTAGCACTGTGAGAGCTAGCCAGCAGGGAGCTGCCTTCCATTTCAGTTCCAGCATGATTTCCCTGTGATCCCTAGACCACAGCCAGATGTGTTCATCAACAGGGCATTAGCATTTAGATCTAGTGCGTAATCAAGTACTTTGGCAATGGCCTGTATTACCTTGAGGGCCTCATGGGCCTCGATGACCATCAACTCACCGTGGGGGTTAAAAACTCTGGGGTGGGCATCACCAGCCACAGCCTGTAGTATAGTTTTAGGATAAAGTTTTCTCCATTAACGCAGGGTGCTTCTGCTCAGACTACCCCTCTCTCCATGGCCATTTTTATTTCTTTCTTTGAGAACTCCCTGTTCAGTACCATGCCCCATGTTTTGAATGGGCTTATTCATATTTTATTGTTTAGTTTTTTGGTATATTCTAGATATTAAACCTTTGTCAGATGTATGCTGGCAACGATTTCTCCCATTCTATAGCTTGTCTATTTACACCATTTATGATTTTAAATTCTAATTTCATGGGATACCAAGCATTGATTGTATCTTGGAATGCTCTCTCTACTTTTTCTTCTAGTTCCTTTATAGTTTAAGGTCTTATATTGATGTTCTTGATCCATTTGGAGTTCATTGTTTTTTTTTTTTTTGTAGGGAGAGAAAAGAGTGTCTAGAATAGCTATTCTATGAGCCATTATCCAGTTTCTCCAGCACCATTTGTTGAAGATGTTGTCTTTCCTCCAGTGTGTGTTTTTTGGCCTTTTTGTCAAAGACCATGTATCTGTAGTTATTAGAACTTATGCCTGGATCTTCTGTTTGTTGATCTATGTGTCTATTTTTGTACCAGGACTATGCTGTTTTTATTACTATGATTTTTGTAGTATATTTTAAAATTAGATATGATTAGATAAGAAAACCACCAGTAGTTGTATTCTTGCTGATGACATTTCTGGTAATCTGAGGCCTTTTGTGCTTCCATATGAATTTTAAAACTATTCGTTTTTCTATCTGTGTAGGCAGTATCAGCTACTGTGTGTCATGAATACCAAGGTGGCTTTGTGTATGGAAGACAGTATTGTAAGCAGTCCTTCCCTTCCTTTGGCTCTTACATTCTTTCAGCCACATCTTCTGCAATGGTCTTTGAGCCTTACACAGTTGATAGAGGTTTCTCACGTTGGTCTGAACACTCCACTGTCACTTTTCAGGCCAGGGAGTAAGGTCAGTCCTAAATCTTGGTTCAAATTGTAGGGCCACTTCCTTTAGACTATTCTTACCCACATATATTTTTCATGAATTACAAACATAAGGTGTAGTAGAAACTATATATATCATTTTGAGTAGAATGTGAAAAGTTTTCATGTTCAGTTTATGGTCATCATTCCCTGGACTTCTAGAGTGGTGTAGATTCATTTACTAAATAGTGATTGAACTATAACTATTTTCTAGACACATTAAGTTTCTATAGACACTGGGTGAAATCTAATTTTTAATTTGAAGTGGCTTACCCATAGAGTTAAGCATGTTCATGACAGTGATTCTAAAGAGCATTGTTTAATCGCTGCAAAATCCGCCTCGTTGCTTTTATGCAGGCTGTGGGTTTGTACCATCTCGTGTGTTGTCATGATCATGAGCCATAAACTGAAACCTTTATTCATTGATTGATGCACCAAGTGTTAGGCGAGATAGCTCTTTAATAAGAAGTACTTCTAGCTTTCAAGAGATGGTTGCAGAGATAGGATATTATATAGAGTAGAATGCCAGATTAAAAATTTATAAATAGGGCTGGAGAGATGGCTTAGTGGTTAAGCGCTTGCCTGTGAAGCCTAAGGACCCTGGTTCGAGGCTCGGTTCCCCCGGTCCCACGTTAGCCAGATGCACAAGGGGGCGCACGCGTCTGGAGTTCGTTTGCAGAGGCTGGAAGCCCTGGCGCGCCCATTCTCTCTCTCTCCCTCTATCTGTCTTTCTCTCTGTGTCTGTCGCTCTCAAATAAATAAATAAAATATTAAAAAAAATTTATAAATAAGCCGGGCATGGTGGCACACAACTTTAATTCCAGCACTTGGGAGGCAGAGGTAGGAGGATCTCCATGAATTAGAGGCCACCCTAAGACTGAATAGTAAATTCCAGGTCAGCCTGGGCTAGAGTGAAACCCTACCTAATATGTATGTGTATGTTTATATATGTATATATGTATATGTATGTGTGTGTGTGTATATATATATATATATGTGTGTATATATATCTGAATCAAATTAGGTTCAATGTCACAAACTTGTAATCCTAGCACTTGTGGGGCTGCCTCAATTCAAGGCCAGTTTGGGTTACATAGTGAGATCTTGTCTTATAAAAACAAAAAGCCAAATAGCAATAAACTCCAGGGTATTAATGAGGAAATCTAAAATGTGAACCAGTGAAAGACTGGAAGAGAAATGTTTTGTTGTCTAGAGTTTGGTCTTCCTTATCTTTCTGTAAGCTCTTTAGTATTTTTTGAGCTTTGACGGTTTGTGTTTGGGTAATTTTATATGATTGGTGCACTGGTTAGAAATCTTGCTGGTAATCAACACAAACTGACTTTGATTAACTTAAGCGATGGAGTGCATCAGAAGGCTAATATGTCGCTCAAAATACAAAAATGATGGGAGAAACAAGGATTTAAGCAAGAACGCAAGCCCATGGACTCTCTGGGGATCCTAGCTGCGAGAACTCACAGGCATGTTTTTAAAGGCTTATTTTATTTCGATGATCTGTACGACTGAACCCCGAGGGCTAGGCACAGCATGAGGGAAGTTCCACGGGGCGCTGCGCGGGGTCTTAGACCTACCCGGGGTCAGCCTGGGCAGCCTGGATCTTCAGCGTGTGGCTGCGCCCGGCGGGTCCAGCTTGGGCCTTTCCCCTGCCCCTCCAAGAACAGGCTGTGGCACGCATGAGGGGCAGTCTGTTTAGCTTCATGGCATCTCCTGAGCATCCTGCGCAGGACCCGCACCCTCCTCACCCACGACGCCTTCTCGGGCATCCGAGCATCGGCAGGACCCTTCCGCGCACCTGTGCCCAGGTGCCTGCCCTCCCGGCTTGCCAGGGCGGCTCCCGGCATCGAGCCCGGGAAGGGACAGGTACAGGTGTGCGGGTGATCAGCTTCCGGATCTGCAGGCGGAGTTGGCATGGGCGAGTTTTTGGGTCTCGGGGTCTTACAGGTCTTGTCCCTGAGTCACTTGTCCCGTCTCCCCTCCGTGTCCTGTGTTCCCACTCAGCAGGCACATTCCCGGGAGGCTCTGCTGGCGGTCAAACCTTGGATAAGGTAAGCAACAACTCGGAGATCTCCTTGAATGATACACTGCTAGGGTGGCTTTCCATTATTGTGCTGTCCTAGTGCAGGGCAGAAATGCCAGGCAAATAAGCAGTATTTCTCAAAGCCTAGAAATACATGACTTCTTTTACATATCACACCCCTTCCTTCTCAATGTAGTTTATTTTTGTCACTATCTATACTATAACACAGTCAAGTATTTTATGGCCAAACAATTAATTTGTGTTTCCTGGCTTAAAGTAACATGAACAATTTTACCCAATAGCTCAGCGGCATTGTGTCCTTTTCACATGAAAGCGGGAGGAGTGTAAGTCCCCGTAGTTCCCACCGCCTCTGATGCCCCGAGTCACCCTGCGAACAAAATGAAACCAAAACTGAGAGAAGAGGAGGTTTCTCTTAAAATACTGCTTTACTGTGACAGCTGATGTTATTTGCTGAAACTGAATCATTGCTCAATATACAAATATGAAACTAATGATTACAAAGCAAGTTCTTTTAAGTTTGGCGTGTGTCTTCCACCATATGCTCAGGAATAGCTCCCAATTTCCTCCACTTTCTTCACCGAATCAGTTTCATAAGCAATGTTTGGAGAGTGCTCAGTGATACAGGGCTAACCTTCATCTCTCATGAAAATGCTATTTGTATCATTAAGCTCACATCTGTGCTTTTGTCACTAGCCAAAACAGCTAAAGTGAACGATGGCATCTCCATGTGACAGAGCGACAAGTGCAGCGGAGGCTGACAGGCCATGCACAGGCGGATGCCCAGTGTGCATTATGTGCAAAATTTTAGGTGGTTGTGGAAACGAACACATCAAATTAAAAAAATCCACATTAACTGTGAGTACACTCTTTGGGCAATCTGATTGTACAGAGAGGCAGTAGGTGGGAGACAAAGACAGATTATAGGTCTGGGCAGAATGTGCCGGCTCAGCTCAGCCACTCCGTCTGCCTGACATATTTGGTTCAGAAGTAATTACTGCAAGTAAACAACACTGGCTGAGGCTCCTTCATTTCTTACGAAGACTTTTATTAGGTGGACAAAAATGAAAGAAACCTCATTTTATTTAATCATTTCTTGCTCTATCATGTGCATAGAGATCAGAAAGGCATCGTTGTTTTTTTTTTTTTTCAAATGAAAATATAGTATTCATTTGCAAGTGAAGATAGCTGTGACATTTTACCTGCAGTGGTTTCTATTCAAACAAATGTTATTAGAAATTATTTTGAATTTGTGCTTTGAATCCTATTTTGACTCAAAGTAATGGGATACCAACCCCTTTGTAAACTTGTTTGTTGAAGAAGACTAAAAAGTCGCTGCCTCCTTTCTGCTGCTTGAACAAGAGCAAAGTTACCACTTCACTACTAGAATCTTCTGCTCTTTCTTGATGGGGCTGTGGTGCGTTAGCTGTTGGCGTTTCCCACAGACACACTTTACCTCTGTCTGAGCTGCTCTAAATGGACATGGAGGGAGTTTAAATAAAAACAGTTTATTTGTTGTGAAACTGTAGCAAATCACAGAGTTATACCCAGGCAAGCTGTTATATTTTCAAGTAGAAATTCTGGGGCAGCTGTGCATAAATTAAAACTGCTGGCATGTTGTCAGCCTTGAGGAGGTGCTGTTTGGGTGAACCGAGATGCACAATCTAGAAATACTTTCATGGTGCTGGAAAATGTGAACTTTCAGCATATTGATTTTTAAAAATCATATAGTACATGTGCATGACAAAGAAATTAACAGATGCTTAGAGCAATTTAACCTATGTAAATGAGAAGTACACTGTGTGTAAACGTGGTAAATGCAAACGAATTTATGTAGACTCAGCAGAGAAGTTCAAATTTTAGGACCTTCTTCTAATAAAATGGCTGAAAGTGATGACATAACTTATTCTTGCTAGAACAGGAATCTACACTGATTATCTGAAGTTGGAGCAAATAAACACAGTCTGTGAGAGATGTGAGTTTTTAGATGTCAGATTTCAGTGTGCAAAACAAATCATTTAGTACTTTTTTTCCATTCAGCTAGACTAAACAAGCACTTAGAAAACACTGCACGTATTTGTCAAGGTGCTGTCAGGAAGCAGGTAAACAAGTATGAAGGCTGCAGAAAAGACAACTGCGCACATCCCGGGTCACATGACTTGCGTGTCTCATGACTTGCCACCCCTTCTGCTTGAGCATTACTATAGGGTAGGCTGGACAGTTTCACGTGGCAGGTGTGACAGCGGAAGCGACTGCTGCATTTCTGAGCACTGGGGGTCGAGGGAATCAAGTCTGTCTTTGCATTCACAGTGCTGTCTGTCTTGTGGCAGAAACGAACTAACCGAGTAGGTATGCAAGTGTTAAATTTTCAAAAGTTACTTATTTGGGAAAGAGAGAGACAGAGAGAGAGAGAGAGAGAGAGAGAGAGAGAGAGAGAGAGAGAAATGGAGGCAGATAGAGAGACAGAGAGAATGGGCACACTGGGGCCTTCAGCCACTGCAAGTGAACTCCAGACACATGCACCACCTTGCACATCTGGCTTATGTGAGTACTGGAGTACTGAGGAATTGAACCTGGGTCTTTTGGCTTTGTAGGCAAGAGCCTTAACTGCTAAGCCATCTCTCCATCTGGCAAATGTTAATTAGTCACCAAAGCTATGACCAAGAGGAGAAACATGGATTCTAGCAGAGGGTGAAAGACAGGCCTTCACTTAGTCTGAGCTTTCTGCAAAGGCCTTCCTGAGGACATGGGATTTGAGCAGAGATCAGACATAGTTCAGGCATAGCGAAACACAAGGTCGTAGGTAGGGCAGGCATGGCCAGGGACGGAGGGCCCTGTGGTATTGTACAAGGAGGCAATCTAACCTGACAATGGGGAATGAATGTGGCGGAAGCTGAGGTCAGATCAGAGGGCCGACTTGAATGTTTTCCTTGAATACTTTACAAAGAACTGTGCATTTTCTGGCCTTGTTAAGTGTAGAAAACACTTGAACAGAGGCATAACCAGAAGCAGGGCATGTAAAGATGTCTCTGTCAAGACTGCTTGGCACATTTGTCTATGGAGAAACAGAGAAGTTACAATATAGGGTGAAACTGGACCTAAGAAGCAGGAATCCAGTGGTTTTGGAAGGAGGGCAAGGCCTAGCATTTTGGGGGTAAATGCAATGCAAAAGGCTCTTCGAGGCTTTCATTTTGGATAGTTGGCAGGTGCCTGTGTTCAGATTAGGGAACACTAAAAACCTGTATTAATATATAGTCTGATGAATACAGACTATAAATTTCAATTGGTGAATGCTTTAAGAAATTATTTATTTGCAAGGAGAGAGAAAGGGAAAGAGGGAAGGAGGGAAGGAGTGGAGGAAGGAGGGAAGGAGGGAGAGAGAGAAAAAGATTGTAAGTATGGGTGGGTCAAGGCTTCTTGCCACTGCAAACTAATTCCAGATGCATATGCCACTTTGTGCAATTGGCTTAACATGTGGGCACTGAGGAATTGAACCCTGGTCATCAGGATTTACAAGCAAGTATCTTTAACAGCTATGCCATCTCCTCAGCCCATGAATATTTATTTTTAAAAGAAACTATAACATTTCATAGATAAGTATACAGAGCATTTTTTTGTGATCAAGCTCATATGGCACACACACATATATATACAAAATATAGTCAAGTAGGCTTTTCTGAATGGACTGTGTTGCAGTCAGGTTTGCATTGCTGGTAGAAATTACCCAACCAAGAGCAGCTTGTGGGAAAAAGAGGTTTATTTTGGCTTGCAGGCTTGATGATGGCAGGGAAAACGAAAGTATGAGCAGAGGCTGGACATCAGCCCCTGGCCCACATAAGGTAGACAATGGGAACAGGGTAGTGTGTCAAACACTGGCATGGGGCACTGAGTACAACACCCATAAGCCCGCCCCAACAATACACCGCCTCTGGGAGGCTTTAATTTCCAATTGCCATCAGCTGGGGAACCTAACATCCAGAACACCTAAGTTTATGGGAGACACCTGAATCAAACCACCACAGACTGTAAATTATGTCCAGAAGTCAGATTTTGAAAACTGTATTTTGGGCATTTCATACCTGTGCGCACTGTGTCCTGTCCACAGCGACCAGCCGCTGCATCTCTTGTCCTCCCACTCTGCTGTGCTCCGCCTTCCCGACAGTCCTCCCCACCTTCCATGTCTGTTTTCTTTTCATTTGCTTTGAGAGAGAGAGAGAGAGACTTGGTGCACCAGGGCCGTAGCCACTGCAGACAAGCTCCAGGTGTGTGTGCCACCTTGTGTGCATGTGTCACCTTGTGCGTCTGGCTTAGGTGGGTTATGGGGAGTCAAACCTGAGTCCTTAAGCTTCACAGGCAAGCACTTTAACCTCTAAGCCATCTCTCCAGCCCCCTTTCATGTCTTTTTCCAGTGGGCCAGAAATCAGATTAAATTCCTTGTCTTTTTATTTTTTCTTATTTATCAATGTTGTTAGCATTCTAAGGTTATTAAAGAAGTAGGAGAGAAATGTAGAGAAAAAAACAAAACAAAACAAAACAACTACTTCTGCCTAACTACTTCTATTTGGCCAGTCATCTGCTGGCTGTATGCTGGCTAGAGGACTATAGCCAGCTCTGTCTGGAGCCAAAGACCAGGCCAGCACCAGGTGACTTGACTGTCCCTTCAACAAGCTCCATTCGGAGACATTTATGGCTATTTTCTCATTTTGTTTCTAGAACTGTAGTCAACTTCTAAATATTTATGTAATTCATTTAAATAGGAGAAAAAGTGAAGCAATCCCAATACTGTGTAGAATGATTAGCTGGTTTGAACCAACTGAAGATTTTAAAAATTATGATGGATTGATTTACCTAGTGAAGAATGGCTTGATAGTGCACAGTTGCCATTCTGTTTGCTGTTCTTGGCAGCCTTACTCTCTCAGCCCATCAGTGTGTCCCATTATCCTGCTCTCTCTATTAGTACCCATGCTTTTTACCCAGCCATGAAAATTGTTCCCTAAAAGGATTGTTTTTGGATGGGAGAAGTCTTTTAGGGCAAAGTTCTAGGCATAGTCCTAAAATGAGTTAGAAAATACACTTGAGTTTGATCTTTTGAAGATGAGAGAGTGAGTACTTTGAAGTGGAAGAAAAGGGATTATTTTCTCATTTCCAAGGTATCTTTCTCCATTCTGTAGATGGAGAAATGAACTGTGTCACTTGGAGTAGCTTTTGCAGCCTCACTTGGGCAGGACAAACCCTCAGAATTGCTCTCTTGGGTACTTAGGACTATATTTGCTGAACTGTACATAGATAAAGTTCAATTCACACTCTCCTGCTGCTATGGTCCACCTTATGTAGGCCAGGGGTTGATGTCCACCCTCTGCACATGCCATCGGTTTCCCCTGCCATTGTGGAGCTTCCCCTCGAGCCTGTAAGCCAAAATAAACCTCTTTTTTTCCCAGAAGCTGCTCTTAGTTGGGTTATTTCTACCAGAAATGTGAACTGGACTGCAACAGTAAAGTGGTACTGAGGAGTGGGATTGCTGCTAGACACCTGACTGTATGGCTTTGGCCTTTTGAAGCTGATTTTCAAGAGGAATGTGGAGGGATTTGAAACCTTGGCCTAAGAAATGCCTTGCAGTGCTTGATGGACTATTCTGGTCTGAGCTGCAAGACCTGAATGCAGTAAGAACTATGGACTGTGAGGTTTGGCTTATGAGGGTGAGAAAGAGCTTCGCTTGGACTGGGCTAGCAGTTTGTGTGGGAAGCTTGCTCTTATGCCCATGTCCTGAGAAGTTGTGCAGGGTTGCTTTGCGTAGAAATGAACTGGTGTGAGCAGAGGGATATGGCACAGAAAGAAAAATCTTTGGGTGAACTGTTGTCCATTCAGCTGCAACTGAGGGATTACAACCTTTGATACTGGGCTAGCTGACCTGCGCTGGGGCAACAGGAAGAATGTGGACTCTTTAGAAGGGGCCTGAGTGCTCAAAGCCTGCTTTATTCTCCCCTGTATTAACAAACTGTCACCCTACCTGGTATTGTGGAGTATAAGAAATGCTGGAAGGAGGTTCATTGAGTTTGCAACACGGTCTTGTGTTTTAGAAATGGCCATGGGCAATATGAAGCAGGTTTGCTGGTTGCCTGCATAGAGACCGCATGGGGACATGAGGATGAACCGTGGCTTGCAGTGGAGACCCAGTGGAGATGCCGGGACCATGAGATGGCTGCCAAGGAGCTGCCACCCCGATGAAGTTTCCCAGGACTGTGAGTAGCCTAGCTGGAGGGGTGGATTGGAATGCCAGAGACTTGTTCCTGGTTAGAATTATTGGATTTGGAGATTTGTTACTGACTAGAGTTGTTGGACTTGAAGCTACCAAGTTTGATGTTTGCCCTGGTTGTTTTAAATCTTGTATTGATTGAATATTTCTTTGCTATGCCCAATGCCATCTTCTGCAGTGTGAATATTTATTCTGTGCCATTATGGGTTTTTTGAGGTTATTTTTTGGTATTATGGCTCAGTTAAAAGATCTTGGACTATGGGGATGTTTGAACGTCATTGGGATTGATAAAAACTATGGGGACTTTTAAAGTTGGACTGAATATATGGCATTTAAAATCATGTATGTTCATCAGTGTATGGGGGCCAGGGGCGGAATGTTGTGGTTTGATTCAGGTGTCCCCCATAAACTTAGGTGTTCTGAATGCTAGGTTCCCAGCTGATGGATATTTTGGAATTAATGCCTCCTGGAGGGAGTGTATTATTGGGGGTGGGCTTATTGGTATTATAGCCAGTTTCCTCATGCTGGTGTTTGGTGAACTCTCCTGTTGCTATGGTCTACTTTATGTTGGCTAGGGGGTGATGTCCACCCTCTGCTCATGCCATCGGTTTCCCCTGCCATTGTGGAGCTTCCCCTCTATCCTGTAAGCCAAAATAAACCTCTTTTTCCCAGAAGCTGCTCTTGGTTGGGTGATTTCTACCAGCAATGTGAACCGGTCTGCAACAAATACCTTTATAGTAAAATTAGAATGCAGAATGACAGAACTATCAATCAAGATATTTGCTACTTCTGACATCAAAATAAAAGAGACTGACTGGGATGGGGAGGGGATATGATGGAGAATAGAGTTTCAAAGGGGAAATTGAGGGGAGGGAGGGTATTATGGGATGTTTTTTATAATCATGGAAGTTCTTAATAAAAAAATTTGAAAAGAAAAAAAGAAAAAGTTCAATTAGCATAATGGTACTAAAGTTTTGGATCACTTTTAAATTTGTTAAAAAACCCATTTTACAACAGAGACTCACATACTCATGTGTAGAAAGACAAAAGCAGTTAAATAAGACCAGGCCTATATCTTTGTTATTTTTTTCCCATTTTTAAAGGTGGTAGAGATAAAATTTTGTGTACCCTGAGAATGAGATAAGTTTAGAGACAAATTGTCTAATTCTTGTTAGGCATGAGCTTAATCCAGTGATTGTGCTCTTGCCTCCGAGGCTCTTCACTGCCTCCTTCCCGTGTGAGCCGAGTGCAATGACCGATGAATGCCTGTCACTGGCTCAGGACACTTCTTTATGGAGAGTTACTTTAGAGTAAGAGTCTGGGAGACATGGTGTTAGCCATCCACAAATGTGCCTTGAACACTTACGATGATGAAATTAAAAGTTAAAAATCCCCTAAAACTACAGAACTCGTAGATTAGAATTTATATAGTTTGGAAATATTCTGAGAGATTATTTGGGAGAATGAAGAGTAACATTAAACTTTCTTTGAAGATGGCAAGCTGAATTGGGACTTGGATAAAAATAAAATTAAATCAGGCTGGAAAGATAGTTTAGCGGTTAAGGCACTTGCTTGCCTGTGTAACCAAAGGACCTCTGTTTGATTCCCCAGAACCCACATGAGCCAGTTGCATAAGGTGGCACATGCATCTGGAGTGTGTTTGCAGTGACTGGAAGCCCGGGCACGCCTATTCTATCTGTCTCTCTCTTCCTCTATTCCTCTCTCAAATAAATAAATAAAAATAACATATTTTAAAAAATCTAAACTGACTGTCAACTAGGGATTAAAAATGGTTCTATAAATTATGTATCTTCAAACATTGGGTTTTGTTTATTTTCTATTTTTATTTTCTTTAATATTGAATATTACATAAAGATGGATTCCTCTAAAAGCTCAGGCAAATCTTGATAATAGAATATATTCAATTTTGTTTATGAGTGTAATAATGTGAACTTCCAGTTTTGGCAGTATCATATTTTCCTGTCTTATTAAAATAATATATTTCCTGCAGTCCAGTAATCTTAACAACCCTAAAAGTAGATAATCCTGGATAAAAAATCAAAGCTCATGTTAGATATTTCCTATTTTTGTGCCATCAGTATCCTAGGATAAACTGCAATATGCATTGTTATGGTGTATAATGTAATGACATGATTGTGCTGTTTTTCTCAAAGCTTTTCACAAGCACTTCTTCATGTAATCAGCAAGATCAGAATAGAAAATGCCTGAAAAACAGGTTGAAGATTTATGTATCTCCTTTTGAAATGGCACAATCTAGTTCAGGAGAACTCAAATAAAAAGATAAAAAGGTTTTATTTTTTATGCATTTCATTTCTTTCACTGGTTTCATCCTGGTCTTCAGACAATTTCAGTTCTATGCAACTCAGAAATAGCATGCCAAGCGTTCTTCATGAAGACGAATTGCAGCAAAGTTCTGTCAGGCAATATATTACAAACAATTTTATTTTCTGAAAGTTCAAATAGGATATGTGGATATGACTGAATCACAGTTAAGGTTATAAAATAAAATATCTGTAGGTGTATAAATGTTAATAAATTTAAGGAAGCTTTCACTACTTTTAAAGTATACTGGTGGCTTTGGAGATGGCTCACTTGTCCCACAAGCATGATGGCCTGAGATTTTGATTCCCAGTACCCACGTAAAAAGCTGGGTGCAGCCACACAAACCTGTAACTCCAGCCTTGTGTTGGTTGAGAACAGGAAATCTCTGAGGTTGATTCAAGCCAGTCTTTAAAAAAAATACCCCCCAAGCCCAGCAGTTTCAGTTTTGTCTGCACATGGATGTATGTGGGGCACTAAATCTGCACACAGATGCATACACTGTGCATAAACACGGCATGCACACACCATACTGGGCTACCGCCTCCCCCACGCCCACGCCCACACACATGCCAGGAAAAGTGCCCTGACTTTCTTCATCTCTCCTGCCTTCTGCTATGTGCACATGAGTAGCAGTGATGGGAACTAGACACCATATTCTGTCAAAGCTCATTGCTGCTCTAAACTGCGGCAGTCAGTTGGGGCGATGACGCGAGATGGGCTGTTAATGCCTGAGAGCAGCATGGGCATATGGCAGGTTTTTAGCAAAGTGGCACCCTGGAAAGAAATCTGCTTACTCTTCACATGAGGTACGAGGACGCACAGCTCCCGCCCGCTCCTAGTGCCTCATAGACGGCACGCGAATTTATGACCTAACAGTGCTCCTCGTTCATTACCGAAAAAACAAGTCAAATGTGAACCTTGTTAACCGAAGGCTATTTAATGTGTTATCAGTCTACAGTATCCTTGTGCTCTGCTCCTAACCTCTTCATAGAACTATAAACTCAAAGTGAGGCAAGACAAAAACCCTCGACTGTTAGAGACATACTGAGAACTGTAGCATGGAGAAAAGACTGTGGTTATTTCTTGAAATTCTACTATGAGTTCAACAATATTTCAGTGTTGTTTGATTTGATATTTATTAGGCATTTAAAAATATTTTAATTTATTTTCAAGTAGAAGAAGAGAGAAAAATATTTATCTGACAGAGAGAGAGAGAGAGAGAGAGAGAGAGAGGGAGAGAGAGAGAGATGAAGAGAGAGAGAATGGGCATTTAGGGCCTCTAGCTACTGCAAACGAACTCCAGATGCATCTGACTTATGTGGGTACTGGGAAATCAAACCTGGGTCCTTTGACTTTGTAGGCAAGCATCTTAACCACTAAGCAATCTCTCCAGCTCCTAAATTTTTTGTCAGAATTTTTATTATTATTTTTGGTTTTTAGAGGTAGGGTCTCACTCTAGCCCAGGCTAGCATGGAATTCACTATGTAGTCTCAGGGTGGCCTTGAACTTATGGCAATCCTTCTACCTCCGCCTCCCAAGGGCTGGGATTTAAGGTGTGCGCCACCACGCCTGGCTTTTTGTCAGAATTATTAATGTCTTTATGCCTGAATTTTCTTTGTTGAAAAGTGTTTTAATTGAATATTAACTTATTTTATAGCTATAGAATAGCAATTATTTTATAAGTGTAGAATAATTTTGATTTTTATGTTTTAATGTATAAATTATATCTGTGGCTTTAATAATTTTATTTAACTTGTAATTTTTTGGTCTCTAATCTTTGATGATCTTTGATATTCTCACTATCATATAGTGGCTCTTGAAAGGTTTTAGAATTTGGTGTTTCCTCTTGGCATGCAATGCACAGTTTTGTGTTATATTTTCTCCAGGTCACTCCAGTTGTGATGGGAAGAAGAGAGGCATCTGCTCAAACAGTGCTTCCCACCTTGCGTAGATCCATTTCCAGAGTTGTGAAAGCTGAGGCTTATGATTTCCCTTCATTTTCAAATGAAACAAACATGTACATAAGCATGTGTGCGTGCTTACAAATGTGAGGGAAAGAGACTCGAAGGAAAGAAAGAATGAAGGCATAGAGAAGCTAACACCTGTGGAAGTAGACAGTGAATAGATTGCCATGCTTCCATCAGAGCTCTTCATTGCTTCACAAATCTTCAGTAACTTTCAACTAAAGCAGTTATGGGAACAATAAGTAGATTCTTTGAGTGGAAATCAGTCAGGTTTTGGCACCTGCTCTTACACAAGAACTTCTTAAAATGTGACCCAAACACCACCAGCAATGTTTTACTCATTAAAAACGAAATTCTTGAATCCAGTGACATAGTGGCCTAAACAGAATCTCTTAGGGTAAGAAACACATAGAAATGTCCTTGTGATCAGCTCTTCAGAGAGGTTGGAGCCCCTGAAGCTAGAGAACTCTTGCTTTGGGCTAACCCCAGACTGGCTTTGCTGAATGTTCAAAGCTGCATAAACATAACCTCATGCAGTCTTTCTACAGATAAAAGTGGTCACTTAAGTGAACAAACAAATCAGTAATAAATAAGGTGGAGCGTGATAGAGGAAGGCACCTAACACCCACCTCCAGCCTCTGCAGGTGCAGGCACCAACTTGTACACACCTACACTGGCCCTAAAGAGGAAACTACAAAGTATGCTTAAAGTTTTTCATTAATAATATTTGAATTTTTTGAAATTATATGTTGATAATTTACTGTTGTCTCATGAACATTATATTTAAATACTCTTTAAAACCTTAAATAAAATTTGTATGTAAAAATGAAATAAGATTATGACAAATAGCTACTTTCAATAGGTGATATAAGTACTGAATAATTGTTCAAATTCACTGTGATAAATCGTGAACCTCTTATCTATGCTAGAATACCAAAGTGAGCATTACCAAACACTTTCATTATGGAAGTCTTTGAGTAATGATAAAATATGCTTAAATTTGCCAAAATAGTGCTCAAAGAAATAGTCCAATAGCTTATGCTATGATAGAAAGTAGCATTCATTTTGTTATTGCATAATAGTTGGCCATTAAAAAAATATATATTTAAAATAAATATATATGTTTAAAATATAAAATAATATATTTTGGTACTATTTAAGTAAATCAATTTGGTATGTAATTATGAAGCAAACATGTTAGACATTCAACAACTAAGTGAGGTTAGCCTAAAAGGATAAAAATTATCTCTCTTTAGCCTTGTCTTCTCATCAACTTATTATTCAGTATTCAGTACATTTTCAAAGTATATGAGAGCAAAGAATATCTCAGCATATCTTAAAAATTTAATCAGATACCTTGCAGGAACTTCTGGTGACATTTGCTACTTGCTGTAATCACTTCCTTAGTCCTGATCCTTGAGGTATGCGTACATGGTAATGTTTTTAAAATTCTGCGTCTTTTGAGAGGGACATGTCATTATTCTGTGCCTCATCTGACTTTTGGCTCAACACCTTAATGAGAATTGACCTTGCCTTCTCCATGCACTAAAACAAGTCAAATCCCCTTTCTGAACTTCAGAGCCTCATTTTCTTCACCATATGTTGTTCACTTTAAGTAAGTCCATGTCCCTGGGAGACAGGATCTGGCTGTGTGGTAAAGCCTTTAAGTGTGGTGCAGTTAATTACTTATTGCCCCACTGTGGCCCTTTTAGGCAATAAAAATAACAAGAAGTCAAGAGGGCGAAGTCAGGAGCAGAACTTTTTATATTAAAACTTTGCCATCTCAGTGCTCTGGGCAGCACCTAATTCAGGTTTTCTAGTGCTTTTCAACACGTGTATTTTAGTCCAAATTCTGTCTCTTAAATCAAATACAGAATTATCTTCCAAATGCTTCAATCACCTGTGTTAGCGAATTCCTGTGTCCTCATGGAAAACACAGTTCAACTTTAAACTATAAAGGTAGGGCTTGCTTTAAAATGATGAAAATAAAAATGTGCGCAGTGGGATGAACATCATGACATTTCTTAGTTGTCTCAGATTACAGAAAGGAGAACGGCCAAATCCTTTTCTAGTTAAGTGCAGAGCTTTAAAACAGCTCTCATTTACAGGTGCTTGTTCTGGTGTAGGCAGTGTCATTGCATGTAAATGATTACTCCACGTAAAGAATAAAGAAGCGCACGGTTCAGTGGTAGGATCAGAGAAGCTGGGGGCAGCCGTCCTGGTGGGAGGTCTGCAGAGGTGGGTTTTGCTGTGTGAAGTGTAGCCTGCTGCCTTACCTTATCAATGTGGTTGTCAGCGACCCTGGAAACTTGGTTCAAATCTTCTCTTATGCTACACTTGATACTTCCACTTCCTACTTACATTTTTTTTTTTTTTTTTGAGGTAGGGTCTTATTCTAGTTCAGGCTGACCTGGAATTCACTATGTAGTCTCAGGCTGGCCTTGAACTCACGGCGAACCTCCTACCCCTACCTCTGCCTCCCAAGTGCCGGGATTAAAGGTGTGCACCACCACACCCTGCTCCTACTTACATGTTTGAAATAGAAAACATTTTGAAATGATTTTGAGATATAATTCATTTTATCATTGACAAAACAGTGATTCAGTTAGGCTCCAGCTCAGCTCTTATGCTTGTATTTTATTTTATTTCATTTTCATTTCCTTGTAGCAGCATCTCACTCTAGTCCGGGGTTAACCCGGAACTCACTCTGTAGTCCCAGGGTGGCCTCCAGCTCATGGCAATCCTCCCCACTCCGCCTCCTAAGTGACTGTTGGGATTAATGACATGTGCGGCGATGCCTGGCTCTCTTCATTTTAAAATAAATTGTTTGTTCATTTGTACTTATCACTCATTCATTATTCTTGAAAATGTTTCAACAAGCATAATCAAATGATAATTTCTATTTTTCTTTAATTGAATATAGAAATGTTTTCTCAAATTGGATGTAAAAATTTGATTCCAAGGAAGCTATAACAACATAATGCTGCTTGTGGAGCAGAAGCCTGATGTCATTTAGACACAAGTGTGAGATGTATTTGAGTTTCATAATTGTTAGATTTAGTATTAGTGAAGTTGATTTGCTATTCCAAAGGACATTTTCACCAGTATTACACTTTCCACTTAGTCTTAACATTTTTCAAATACTTAATAATAATGCTATTCTCTTAAATAAAAAGAAGACAAACTACAATCTTGTTTGTTTTCCACTGGATTCATAATTACATAAAGTGGTATTTTTCACATTGTCATTATAGAATGAAATGTTTGGTAGAGGTTGAAGTAAAGGAGAAATGGACTCTATTATTAAGGAAACAAAACGTCTTGCCAGCAAATCAAAGCCAAGTCCAATTTAGTGATTATATAGCAATTTTAATCTGAGAGCTCTTAAGTCAACATCATAAAAAGATTCATTCCATTTTGGTACCAAGGAGGGAAAGATGCACACTGAGTCAACAGCTGTAGTCACTCCACTGCACAGAGCAGGAGAATTGCCTAGTCCTGGCCTTATCAGTAATTGTAAAGAGCGTGCACACTGAGTCAACAGTGTAGTCCCTCCACTGCACAGAGCAGGAGAATTGCCCGTGTCCTGGTCTTATCAGTAATTGTAAAGAGCATGCACACTGAGTCAACAGCTGTAGTCCCTCCACTGCACAGAGCAGGAGAATTGCCCATGTCATGGTCTTATCAGTAATTGTAAAGAGCGTGCACACTGAGTCAACAGCTATAGTCCCTCCACTGCACAGAGCAGGAGAATTGTCCCTGTCCTCGTCTTATCAGTAATTGTAAGGAGCGTGCACACTGAGTCAACAGCTGTAGTCACTCCTCTGCACAGAGCAGGAGAATTGCCTGAGTCTTGGTCTTACCAGTAATTGTAAAGAGCATGCACACTGAGTCAACAGCTGTAGTCCCTCCACTGCACAGAGCAGGAGAATTGCCCGTGTCCTGGTCTTATCAGTAATTGTAAAGAGCGTGCACACTGAGTCAACAGCTGTAGTCACTCCACTGCACAGAGCAGGAGAATTGCCCGTGTCCTGGTCTTATCAGTAATTGTAAAGAGCATGCACACTGAGTCAACAGCTGTAGTCCCTCCACTGCACAGAGCAGGAGAATTGCCCGTGTCCTGGTCTTATCAGTAATTGTAAAGAGCGTGCACACTGAGTCAACAGCTATAGTCACTCCACTGCACAGAGCAGGAGAATTGCCTGTGTCCTGGTCTTATCAGTAATTGTAAAGAGCGTGCACACTGAGTCAACAGCTATAGTCACTCCACTGCACAGAGCAGGAGAATTGCCCGTGTCCTGGTCTTATCAGTAATTGTAAGGAGCGTGCACACTGAGTCAACAGCTGTAGTCCCTCCACTGCACAGAGCAGGAGAATTGCCCGTGTCCTGGTCTTATCAGTAATTGTAAAGAGCGTGCACACTGAGTCAACAGCTGTAGTCCCTCCACTGCACAGAGCAGGAGAATTGCCCGTGTCCTGGTTTTATCAGTAATTGTAAGGAGCGTGCACACTGAGTCAACAGCTGTAGTCCCTCCACTGCACAGAGCAGGAGAATTGCCCATGTCCTGGTCTTATCAGTAATTGTAAAGAGTGTGCACACTGAGTCAACAGCTGTAGTCCCTCCACTGCACAGAGCAGGAGAATTGCCCGTGTCCTGGTCTTACCAGTAATTGTAAGGAGCGTGCACACTGAGTCAACAGCTGTAGTCCCTCCACTGCACAGAGCAGGAGAATTGCCCGTGTCCTGGTCTTATCAGTAATTGTAAAGAGCGTGCACACTGAGTCAACAGCTGTAGTCCCTCCACTGCACAGAGCAGGAGAATTGCCCGTGTCCTGGTCTTATCAGTAATTGTAAAGAGCGTGCACACTGAGTCAACAGCTGTAGTCCCTCCGCTGCACAGAGCAGGAGAATTGCCCGTGTCCTGGTCTTATCAGTAATTGTAAGGAGCGTGCACACTGAGTCAACAGCTGTAGTCCCTCCACTGCACAGTGCAGGAGAATTGCCCGTGTCCTGGTCTTATCAGTAATTGTAAGGAGCGTGCACACTGAGTCAACAGCTGTAATCCCTCCACTGCACAGAACGGGAGAATTGTCCGTGTCCTGGTCTTACCAGTAATTGTAAAGAGCGTGCACACTGAGTCAACAGCTGTAGTCCCTCCACTGCACAGAGCAGGAGAATTGCCCGTGTCCTGGTCTTATAAGTAATTGTAAGGAGCGTGCACACTGAGTCAACAGCTGTAGTCACTCCTCTGCACAGAGCAGGAGAATTGCCTGAGTCTTGGTCTTACCAGTAATTGTAAAGAGCATGCACACTGAGTCAACAGCTGTAGTCACTCCACTGCACAGAGCAGGAGAATTGCCCGTGTCCTGGTCTTATCAGTAATTGTAAGGAGCGTGCACACTGAGTCAACAGCTGTAGTCCCACCACTGCACAGAGCAGGAGAATTGCCCGTGTCCTGGTCTTATCAGTAATTGTAAGGAGCGTGCACACTGAGTCAACAGCTGTAGTTAGTCCACTGCACAGAGTAGGAGAATTGCCCGTGCTCTGGTCTTATCAGTAATTGTAAGGAGCGTGCACACTGAGTCAACAGCTGTAGTTAGTCCACTGCACAGAGTAGGAGAATTGCCCGTGTCCTGGTCTTATCAGTAATTGTAAGGAGCGTGCACACTGAGTCAACAGCTGTAGTCCCTCCACTGCACAGAGCAGGAGAATTGCCCGTGTCCTGGTCTTATCAGTAATTGTAAACAGCATGCACACTGAGTCAACAGCTGTAGTCCCTCCACTGCACAGAGCAGGAGAATTGCCCGTGTCCTGGTCTTATCAGTAATTGTAAAGAGCGTGCACACTGAGTCAACAGCTGTAGTCCCTCCACTGCACAGAGCAGGAGAATTGCCCGTGTCCTGGTCTTATCAGTAATTGTAAGGAGCGTGCACACTGAGTCAACAGCTGTAGTCCCTCCACTGCACAGAGCAGGAGAATTGCCCGTGTACTGGTCTTATCAGTAATTGTAAGGAGTGTGCACACTGAGTCAACAGCTGTAGTCCCTCCACTGCACAGAGCAGGATAATTGCCCGTGTCCTGGTCTTACCAGTAATTGTAAAGAGCGTGCACACTGAGTCAACAGCTGTAGTCCCTCCACTGCACAGAGTAGGAGACTTGCCTGTGTCCTGGTCTTACCAGTAATTGTAAAGAGCGTGCACACTGAGTCAACAGCTGTAGTCACTCCACTGCACAGAGCAGGAGAATTGCCCGTGTCCTGGTCTTATCAGTAAATGTAAGGAGCGTGCACACTGAGTCAACAGCTGTAGTCCCTCCACTGCACAGAGCAGGAGAATTGCCCGTGTCCTGGTCTTATAAGTAATTGTAAGGAGCGTGCACACTGAGTCAACAGCTGTAGTCACTCCTCTGCACAGAGCAGGAGAATTGCCTGAGTCTTGGTCTTACCAGTAATTGTAAAGAGCATGCACACTGAGTCAACAGCTGTAGTCACTCCACTGCACAGAGCAGGAGAATTGCCCGTGTCCTGGTCTTATCAGTAATTGTAAAGAGCATGCACACTGAGTCAACAGCTGTAGTCCCTCCACTGCACAGAGCAGGAGAATTGCCCGTGTCCTGGTCTTATCAGTAATTGTAAAGAGCGTGCACACTGTGTCAACAGCTGTAGTCCCTCCACTGCACAGAGCAGGAGAATTGCCCGTGTCCTGGTCTTATCAGTAATTGTAAAGAGCGTGCACACTGTGTCAACAGCTGTAGTCCCTCCACTGCACAGAGCAGGAGAATTGCCCGTGTCCTGGTCTTATCAGTAATTGTAAGGAGCGTGCACACTGAGTCAACAGCTGTAGTTAGTCCACTGCACAGAGTAGGAGAATTGCCCATGTCCTGGTCTTATCAGTAATTGTAAAGAGCGTGCACACTGAGTCAACAGCTGTAGTTAGTCCACTGCACAGAGTAGGAGAATTGCCCGTGTCCTGGTCTTATCAGTAATTGTAAGGAGCGTGCACACTGAGTCAACAGCTGTAGTCCCTCCACTGCACAGAGCAGGAGAATTGCCCGTGTCCTGGTCTTACCAGTAATTGTAAGGAGCGTGCACACTGAGTCAACAGCTGTAGTCCCTCCACTGCACAGAGCAGGAGAATTGCCCTTGTCCTGGTCTTATCAGTAATTGTAAGGAGCGTGCACACTGAGTCAACAGCTGTAGTCCCTCCACTGCACAGAGCAGGAGAATTGCCTGTGTCCTGTTCTTATCTGTAATTGTAAAGTGCGTGCACACTGAGTCAACAGCTGTAGTCCCTCCACTGCACAGAGCAGGAGAATTGCCCGTGTCCTGGTGTTATCAGTAATTGTAAAGAGCGTGCACACTGAGTCAACAGCTGTAGTCCCTCCTCTGCACAGAGCAGGAGAATTGCCCATGTCCTGGTCTTATCAGTAATTGTAAGGAGCGTGCACACTGAGTCAACAGCTGTAGTCCCTCCACTGCACAGAGCAGTAGAATTGCCCGTGTCCTGGTCTTATCAGTAATTGTAAGGAGCGTGCACACTGAGTCAACAGCTGTAGTCCCACCACTGCACAGAGCAGGAGAATTGCCCGTGTCCTGGTCTTATCAGTAATTGTAAGGAGCGTGCACACTGAGTCAACAGCTGTAGTTAGTCCACTGCACAGAGTAGGAGAATTGCCCGTGCTCTGGTCTTATCAGTAATTGTAAGGAGCGTGCACACTGAGTCAACAGCTGTAGTTAGTCCACTGCACAGAGTAGGAGAATTGCCCGTGTCCTGGTCTTATCAGTAATTGTAAGGAGCGTGCACACTGAGTCAACAGCTGTAGTCCCTCCACTGCACAGAGCAGGAGAATTGCCCGTGTCCTGGTCTTATCAGTAATTGTAAACAGCATGCACACTGAGTCAACAGCTGTAGTCCCTCCACTGCACAGAGCAGGAGAATTGCCCGTGTCCTGGTCTTATCAGTAATTGTAAAGAGCGTGCACACTGAGTCAACAGCTGTAGTCCCTCCACTGCACAGAGTAGAGAATTGCCCGTGTCCTGGTCTTATCAGTAATTGTAAAGAGCGTGCACACTGTGTCAACAGCTGTAGTCCCTCCACTGCACAGAGCAGGAGAATTGCCCGTGTCCTGGTCTTATCAGTAATTGTAAGGAGCGTGCACACTGAGTCAACAGCTGTAGTTAGTCCACTGCACAGAGTAGGAGAATTGCCCATGTCCTGGTCTTATCAGTAATTGTAAAGAGCGTGCACACTGAGTCAACAGCTGTAGTTAGTCCACTGCACAGAGTAGGAGAATTGCCCGTGTCCTGGTCTTATCAGTAATTGTAAGGAGCGTGCACACTGAGTCAACAGCTGTAGTCCCTCCACTGCACAGAGCAGGAGAATTGCCCGTGTCCTGGTCTTATCAGTAATTGTAAACAGCATGCACACTGAGTCAACAGCTGTAGTCCCTCCACTGCACAGAGCAGGAGAATTGCCCGTGTCCTGGTCTTATCAGTAATTGTAAAGAGCGTGCACACTGAGTCAACAGCTGTAGTCCCTCCACTGCACAGAGCAGGAGAATTGCCCGTGTCCTGGTCTTATCAGTAATTGTAAGGAGCGTGCACACTGAGTCAACAGCTGTAGTCACTGCACTGCACAGAGCAGGAGAATTGCCTGTGTCCTGGTCTTATCAGTAATTGTAAAGAGCGTGCACACTGTGTCAACAGCTGTAGTCCCTCCGCTGCACAGAGCAGGAGAATTGCCCGTGTCCTGGTCTTACCAGTTATTATAAAGAGCGTGCACACTGAGTCAACAGCTGTAGTCCCTCCACTGCACAGAGCAGGAGAATTGCCTGTGTCCTGGCTTTACCAGTAATTTTAAAGAGCTCTTATCTTGTATCAGAAATTCTTCATCTATGATAATATTGCAACTTTGCCTTTTTATTGTAGAGAGATTTGGAAGGTCACTCAATACTATTTAAAAGAACTTGATTAATTCAGTACTTCACATGTTTTTAATGCACAGCACTGCCTAAAACAAAATCATGAACAGAAAGGTGTTTGTCATTAACAGATGTTGCCAACAAATCAGTAGTTTGCACACTGGAATAACTGTGAATTAAAATTAAATTAAAATTGCTGTACTTTTCACCAAAAATAAAACCTTATTCTAGTATCTTTCACAAAACTCTTCTTTCTCTTTCTCCTACTCTTAAATACAATTTTTATTGGCAACTTCCGTGTAGGAATGTATTGAAACTTGGATATTCCCATCTGATCGTCGTCTTTTGTGCTCTCTTCCCTGCCCCCATTTCACTGAAGTCCCTCCTTAGTGTGGTGTCTGTCATCAGTGTGGGGTCACACATGCACTGGTATTCCCACCCGGTGACTCCTGCATTTCTTTCCAGCACCTCTTCCGCAATGTTCCCTGAGCCTTGGAGAGTATGTTAGAAGTCTTTTCCAGTGCTGTGCCCTGGGAAACCTCTTACTTTCTGCTTTGATGACTCAAGTCTCCTCAGCGTCTACTCCATCTTTATGGAGCAGGTTCTCTGCCAGCAGTGAGAGCAGTACTCATGTTCCCTCCCCTCTTTCGTGGATCGTGGAGGTGTGAGAGATGCCTTGTCCAATGCGAGGTGTGTGGATTTCTCTTCTTGTCATTTGGATGGGTCTTGGGGCTCTACTGTATTGGCTGTCATTAGTAAAACACAGGTTTTCTAACCAAGACTAAAAGCAGTATTGATCAACAGGGATATCAAACATTTAGAAGACTTTTTAAAAAAGTTTTTTTCCTATTATTTTTGTTTATTTTTCATTTATTTATTTGAAAGGGAGAGAGAGAGAGAGAGAGGGAAAGGGAGAGGGAGAAAGAGGGAGAGGGAGGGAGGGAGAAAATGGGCACGCCAGGGCCTCCAATCACTGCAAACGAATTACAGATGCATGCGCCCCCTTGTGCATCTGGCTAACATGGGTCCTGGGGAATCAAGCCTCGAACTGGGGTCCTTAGGCTTCATGGGCAAGTGCTTAACCACTAAGCCATCTCTCCAGCCCTCTGACTACTTTTAAAAACATATCTTCCCTGTGTAAGTTTCTTATTATGTTGTCTCAGTTAATACCTAACCTTTGGTGTTGTATAAATCTCTATGTAGCTAAAATCCCCACTAAGCTCTCAGCACCATTTCTGACAATTGGATCATCTCAAGTGTATGTCCAAGGGCACTTCAGGCAAATCGTCAACCCAACTCCATTGCCTTTCTCACCGAACACCTCTTTCCTAAGGACCTCATTAGCCATTTTAAGAACATTAGAATTGATTTAAACATCCTCCCTTTTACATAGCCCATTACTAATACATGTCTAAGGCTCCAGACTGAAATGTGTGCAGAAGTAAGCATTTCTCTTACTCTATCCCACTGATGCCCTTTGCCAGGCCCTCATTGCTGTCTGACTTAGAGTAATGTCCTAGAGAATTGAGGAGGCAGGCAGGTGATTGCACAGAGGAGAAGGGCTTTCGTGCCCGCAGAAGTGGATGTTGAACTACACGCTGTGCTTCTCATTAGCTGTGCTGACTTTGGTAGCCCAACTTGACTTGTTGGCCTTTAGTTTATCCAATGCATAATGGCAAAAATTTATTTTACAAAGTTGTTTTAATGACTAGAAGTGATGTGTGTGAAGTTCCTAGCACAACACCCAGTACAGTAGGATTTCAACACCTAGGGTTGGGAGCTGCCCGGTATGCTCATAGGCGTTCAACAAGTCTGGCCCCTACAGTGATGTTACCTGTAACTCAAGTGTCCTTTATAACGATGCACCAAGTCTTCCTCAGTTTTAGGTCTAGTCAAGTCTCTTTCAAGTTTAAAAGCCTTCCAAGCTCTAATCTTCTGAAGTTGAATAGGTTTTGAGGTCCTTACAAGCTGGGTTCTGACCCCATGGTCATGGTGTGGTGTCCTCCAGCGCTGGAGGACAGAGCTACTCCTCAGCACCCATGCTTGTTCCACTCTTCCTGCCCTGAACTGCCTCCCCGGATTTTGCTTCCCAACTGTCAAGCCTGTTATCTCTGCTTTGAAGCACTCTGGCTCCCACAGTGATGCTTTCAATGGTTGTGCGTGTCCCCTTAGGCATGCTCCATAGGAGGACACTGTCCACCTCTATAGGTGAGAAACGTGGGTGCATAGTGGCTAAGGGACCTCGCCCAAGGTACGTGCTCATTGGTTGCAGTGTCGGAGCTTGAGCCAGCGGTTCTGGTTTCTGTTCTTTGTCGTCACGTCACCGGAATGGCCTCCCAATAGCCCATAACGCTGGGTGGCCCACTGCGCCCAAATTGCATCTTTGGCATTAAATGAAGAAGCCAGCTCCACGTTGCATGCACACCCGTTCCAGCCCTAAGAAAAACAGTCATGATGTGAGCCTTCTAGGGCTACACCAGGTCCTGAACTTTGCAAGTGATTTTCACTGTTGAAGTGCTTCTAAGTGAGTGATTCCCCATAATGCTGCAGTCAGCTTCTATTTCCTAGGGTTTATTGTTCCTTTTTGTGACCTTTCTTCATTACTTCATGGCCTCACCTTTGCCCATCATTCCCAGGTTTTTTTTTTTATTCCTGTGCTCATTATTGTGCCCAGTAAAAGAAAATGGTGATGAATGGAAGAACTGAGTTTTCTTCCTACTCACACTTTGGAGGTGAACCTAATGGGTTAGGGATTGTAATATGAAAATTTATATATGCATCTTTATTTTACATTGTTAATAGACATTCTTTTTCAAAAGTATGAACTGGGCAAGGAATGCTTGTGTGCTCTGCCAGGACCAGGACAGGTGGGATTCATCTTATGTTTTTTTTATTATTATTATTTATTTATTGGTTTTTCCAGGTAGAGTCTCACTAGCTCAGGCTGACCTGGAATTCACTATGGAGTCTCAGGGTGGCCTTGAATTCACTGCAATCCTCCTGCCTCTGCCTCCCGAGTGCTGGGATTAAAGGCGTGCCCCACCATGTCTGGCTATTTATTTATTTATTTATTTTTTGGTTTTTCAAGGTAGGTCTCACTCTAGCCCAGGCTGACCTGGAATTCACTATGTAGTCTCAGGGTGGCCTTGAACTCATGGTGATCCACCTATCTCTGTCTCCCGAGTGCTGGGATTAAAGGCGTGCGCCACCACGCCCGGCTAGTTTTGTTTTTTAATGTAGTCCCAATTTGGGAAATTCCATGATGTAATTTTCTGTTGTCAATATATATTATTTAATTTAGCCATGTTCATAAAAATTCTGAATTTCGGGAGCTTTGCTTCATTTCTTGTTGCCTAAATAGATCCCAAACTATTGTTTCACTATGGGCAGCCTTCCTCTATTTTAACTTACCTTGCGTCTACACTGTAGGTCCCTTAGCCTCCTGTGGTCACACTGGGTGGGCTGTACAATGCATCGTAGGCACCTGCCCCGGGACCACAGCCTTCTCCTGCCTCCTATGTGCCCACCCTTTCTCGTTCTGAGTTTCCTTTGCTCCTGAGTCCTGACCAGTCAGGAGACTATCTCAAGGAAGGCATCTTAGAGAACCTCTTCCACTCTGATGGCCTATCTTCTAGCAAGGCTTGTTAATTCCATCATGCTTTGCCTTGATTAATTGCATTATGCATCCTATTTTGCCTCTTTCATGTCCCTCACTGTTTTCTGTAATAACCATCCTGCATGCTCTTCTCGATGGTGCTGTAGGTAACTATATCCACATTGTTCTTTATGGAGCAGTTTTCCAAGGTCAAGAACTGTACTGCATTTTTCTCTCATGGTTATTTTCAGCAACAATAGGAGGTAGGCATTATATAGGAAGTAATAGATTCAAATGACTTAAGGACATTTGCCTTAAAATTTCACAGCTTCTGCTCGGTAGAGTCACTGCTCTCCATCATGATGGCCTATGACACTAGACATCTGACCTCATGCCCCACATCTGTCTCCGAGCTATTGTGAAACATCCGTGAGAAGAAGCTCTTAATGCCGAAAGACACAAAGGGGACTCATTTGTTAATAGTCATCCCATCTCTTTAAGGTACAAGAAAAAAGGGCATGAGAAAGGATATCGAAAACACTAAGCCAATTCTTTTTATTTGCGTAATTACAAATATTCATCTAATTTAACAACAACCAAACTAGCCAATTTATTCACAGATAAATGACATCAATACAATGCCATATTTAAAGAAATTATTGATAACTCTTTTGTTAATTATTGATAACCATATCATATTTAGCAAGCACAGCATATTTTCTAATATTAATCAGTCACCTAGATTGTTACCATATTCTAGAGAAAATAGTTTTTGGAATTTATTTTTAATTTTTAGCTGATATCTCATAATTGTATATATTCCTGGAGCACAGTGTTACAATTTGATTCATATATACAATGTATAACATTAAATTTGGGTAATTATCATAAGCATCACCTCAAATATTTATCATTTTTGGTAGTGAGAGCATTTAAAATCTCTTGTATTTTAAACTATGCAACATATTTTTAAAAATATATTTATTTATTTGAGAGATAGAAAGAGGCAGAGAGAAAAAGAGAGGGAAAGAATGGGTGTTCCAGGGCTTCCAGCCATTGCAAACGAACTCTAGATGCATGTACCCCCTTGTGCATGTGGCTTACGTGGGTTCTGCAGTCGAACTGGGATCCTTTGGCCTTGCAGGCAAGCACCTTAACCAGTAAGCCATCTCTCCAGCCCCTGTGCAACATATTTTTAAGCATAGTCCACTTAATGCACAATAGAACACTAGGATTTATTTGTACTTTTTGTCTATCTGCTGGCATTTCTACCTATTGTCTGACCTCTCCCACTCCCTCTGCCCAAATAATGGACTTGATATTATTTTTGTATTTCTTACATTGTCAGTGAGCTTGTCTGTAAATGTAATTTTTCTTCTGCATTTTGACAATATTCAATTGACAAGGATGTTATCAATCATTTCCGACTGGCATCAACATCTTCAACATGTACAATGTCTCAATTAAAGGGAATAACTTTGAAAACATTGTCTGATTACTTAGGGGTCATTTCTGAATTCAAACATAGATAGCCGCATTTAAAAGTTCTTTTAATTATTGTCCTTGTTGACAATTGAATTGATATTATTTAATTTTAAGATAATGATTAGCAACTGTAAGAATACAAGCTTGTGAGCAGGTTTGCTGCTGAATCGAAAGCCATTTTTAAGGTGCCTACTGAAAAAACATTTTCCTTTCTGGTAATGTAATGGCTTATGACAGCTTTCCTCTCTTTGACAGACAGTGTGGAATACTTCAAGTTTATCTAGTACTTCTCTAATGAAACCTACTTTTTTGGGGGGAGGGAGGGTATTACCATGGGATATATTTTATAATCATGGAAATATTAATAACAATTGTGAAAAGAAATAAAAATAAAAATAAAATTGAAAATAAAAACCAAAACGAACAAACAAACCAACCCAAACCTACTTTTGTCTCTATGGGTGGCATCACATGACACAATGTGGGCTGTCAGCAGAGCTTCCTCTCTTAACACAGGCTAGGGGACGCTGGATTCAGAGAACAAGGGTTAGGCCCCCTCTCTTCTTTCTTTGGAAATATACCAGACCATTTTACTGTTTTACTTTCAGTGTGTCAAAATTTTAATTATTTGTTTCAGACTGTATTACATGTTTTTCTGCTCAGGGTATTTTATATAGCTGTTACTTAATCCTTCTTGATCTTAGGTATTTGATTAGAGATATATATTTTAAATATATTCTTTAAATATTTTATTTATTTATTTATTATAGAGAGTTGGAGAGAGATGAAGAGGCAGATAGAGAGCATGGGCATGTCAGGGCCTCCAGCCACTGCCAACAAACTCCAGATGCACGTGCTGCTTTATGCATCTGGTCTACATGGGTACTGGGTGATTAAACCTGGGTCTTTAAGTTTCACAGGCAAGCACCTTAATTACCAAGCCATCTCTCCAGCCCCTGGAGCTATTCTTTGAAATATTTTTATGCTTAAAATGCATTTTGACATTTTAAAAACCAACTGCCAAAGAGAAAGATCAGCTTCATAGGTATTTATTAAGTTATTCTTTATTTTAAGGGTTTAAGTTGGAAGCATTTTGACTTGGTTTTAGATGATCCAATGAGCTAAATTCAATGTCATCCAAAGACGACAGTGCTTTCTTCCCTTTCCAGTACCACGTCTTAATTTTCTTCAGGACCCTCTCCATAGTTAGGAAAGATTTGGGATCTAAGACAATGTTTTCCTCTCTTCTCTCCTAGCTTCACCTGACTATTTGGCCATCATGAAGGTTTTTTTTTTTTGTTTTTTTTTGTTTTGTAAAGCTGGCTTAGTGGTCATATATTCCTGTGTCCTGTTTTTACCATGGGAAATTCTTGTTTCTCCTTCAATTATGATCTGTAGCTTTGCTGGATGTAGTAGTCTGGACTGGCAGCTGTTGTTTCTCAGCACTTAGAGTCCATCATTCCAAGTTCTATGGGTTGTGGTTGGTCTTTTTTTGTTGTTGTTTTTTTTGTTTTTCGAGGTAGGGTCTCACTATAGCCCAGGCTGACCTGGAATTCACTATGTAGTCTCAGGGTGGCCTCGAACTCACAGTGATCCTCCTACCTCTGCCTCCCGAGTGGTGGGATTAAAGGTGTGTGCCACCATGCCTGGCTGGTTTGTCTTGAGTAATCAAGATGTTGCTGCACTGATGGGCTCCTGACATAGGTGACCTGGCTCTCCTGTACTGCTCTCAGCTCGTGTTCTTTGGTCTCTGTGTTTAGTTGTTTAATTATAATATGATGAGGAGATGTTCTTTCCTGGTCTTTTCAATGTGGTATTCTAAATGCCTCATGTATCTGTATTTGTGTCTCTTTCCTTTTTTGGGAGTAATTTTCTTCTACAGTTTTGTTGAAAATACTTACTATGCCTCTAAATCAAAATTCATCTCCTTCTTCTGTACCCTGAATTCTTAAGTTTGATCTCTTCAAGTTTCCCAACTGTCTTGAAATTCCCAGGCTGTCTCTTGTGTTTTCTTTGTTTGAGTCCCAGAAGCCTTTCTCTGTGTTTTTGTTTGAGTAGTTGTATGGCCTTCAGCTCTAAAGCAGATGTCTTAGTTCTTTGTGTAACAATCTAGTTTCATTCTCTTCATTAGGACCATTCAGTTTTCATAGCACTATTTATAGAAGCCGTCTTCTCCCATAGTACATTCTTGGCTTATTTGTCTAAAATTAGTTTGCTGCATGTCTGTGGGTTTGTATCTACTGTGCCTCATTAATCTATGCATTCACATTTTTGCTAGTTCCAAACTGTTTTGATTAATTTTGTGATATGGTTTGAAATCAGAAAGTGTAAAATGCCCATCTTTACTTTTCTAGCCCAATTTATTTTGCCAGGTTATGTCATAAACTTGCTAGTAGTTACATGCTTCATAGTCATTATCAGATTGAAAAGTTACAGAACAGAGTCACACTAAAATGAGAACTCTCATTCCCTAAGGAAAAGCTATGACAATTACATGCTGATATTTTTTGTTTGTTTTTTCAAAGTAGGGTCTCGCTGTAGCCCAGGCTGACCTGGAATTCAGTATGAAGTCTCAGAGTGGCCTCAAACTCTCAGTGATTCTCCTACCTCTGCTTCCCAAGTGCTGGGATTAAAGGTGTGTGGCACCACACCAGGCTACATTTGATTTTTATTGCTCCCTTCACTTTTTTTTTTAAATATTTTATTTATTTGACAGAGAAGGAGAGAGAGAGAGAGAGAGAGAGAGAGAGAGAGAGAGAGAGAGAGAGAGGGACAGAATGGGCATGCTAGGGCCTCCAGCCATTGCAAACAGAGTCCAGATGTGTGCGCCCCCTTGTGCACCTGGCTAATGTGGGTCCTGGGGAATCAAACGTGGGTCCTTTGGTTTCGCAGGCAAACACCTTAACCACTAAGCCATCCCTCCAGCCCTCAGTTAACTTTTTTGTTTACATTAATTTCTTTTTATCAGGAGGGTTGAATCATTAAACTAATGATCCAATCTATAGTTCCAGTCACGTTAATGAAATTCATGTTTCCTGTTTGCCTGTGTCTCACTAATGCTTCACAATAGCTTCTCCTTTAGCCAAAGAGCAGTGGAAGCTTCCCTCTGGATTCTACGACCTTTCTAACCATAGGCTTCTGACTTGGTTCTCAAAACCAGGTATAAATTCACGGGTGGGACTCATATCCACTTAGAGAGCATTGGTTTCTCATAGCCTGTGTGCCACTATTGCACGGGTGTGTACATCTTGCCTGGCTGTTTGATTTTGTAGTTTGCAGGATCCTCTGCTTGTTCATTCTGTTGTTGTCAATTATCCCCCAACAGATCATAGGCTTTAATCCTCACCTGCTTCTAACCCTAAGCTTCCACACAGCCCACTTGTGACTCTCACCTCTTCCAGTGCTGTAGTTGACACTCATTGCAGACAAAGCCTCGGCACAATGCAGAATATTTTCAAGGAAAGCCTCATCAGAAGCTCGTAGGTAATCAAGCAACTGGGAACAGTGTTGGAAACACAATATGCACAATTTCAGTTCTCTGTTCTGTTTGTCCTGCACTTGGATTGGTTTTTACCTACTGCTTTATTGGAAGCCATCTTAAAGTAAAACTTTACTTAGTGTTTTATTGAACATTATGTGAGGTTAAAAGAAAAACACTCAGTTTTAGTTGTATATTTGTGTGTGTTTATGAGAGAAAGAGAGAAATGAGGAGGGGGGAAGGGAAGGAGAGAGAACACACACAAGAGAGGAAGAGACTCTTGGAACTGTCAGCTCTGTAGTCAATATATCACTTCAAAAAGAGACTTGTCTTTTGATTCACAAAGGCATGTGAGCTTCAGTTCCTGCTTTGTTTCTTTTTGTAATCAAGTGGTATATAGGGACTATTTGCTAATACATTTTTAAGTAAGCCTGTGAGTCAGGTTGCGATTTCACATAATTTCTTTTGTGCTCATATCAATTTACCTTTAGGAGAGATCATTTGCTGTCTGAAGGCAGAGCCTCTATTATTCTTTGCGTCCCCATGCTAGACTATATATGGAATGCAAAAGGGGTTCAATACATGTTTGTTTGTTTGAATTAATGAAAAAGCAATAATTGATTGAACTAATGTCCAGAGAGAATTAAGAAAATGGTTTAATCAAGGCATAATCATTCTGCACATTTCAAGAATCCAGCTGTGCTTTAAAAATCAGATTTTAATAATTGTATGCTGTTTCTGTAATCTTTTAATTATTCCTCACATAAGAACTCAAATTAGGAATTAATTATAGCAAGCACTTCAAGCTTATCAAATGCCAAATGTTCTTCTATCTTCCCCCAACATTACCTCATTTAGCCACCAAACAGCTATTGGAACCTGTGTTGCTGTTTCCATTACAGGAGTATCAGTGATATTTGGGCCATACAGCTGGTGGCAAAGGCAGCCAGCAATCGTGTTACATTATACAAACAACAGGTGACTGCCTGCAGTGTTTGATAAGGGGAGCAAGCCAGCAGGCTGCAGGCTGGTTCCCAGCGCTGTTCCTTATGCCCGTTGGAGCTTTCTCATGGAATCCTTGTGGCTTTGCTGTTCTACTCACTAATGGAGTTGGGAGGCCCTCTTATTCCAGTCAAAATATTTTCTTCTTGTCTTTTCTTTGAGGGTGCTTTCAAGTAATGGAAAGTAAAACAAAAAGTGGAATTGGTCATATCTGGTCATAAATTCAGTGATTTAAGTGGAAGAGCCAGGACCTTCACCTGACCCATTTTTCTTTATCCTCAGAATGAGGAGAACCCTAGAATGACCCAACCTAGCAGTGCAGAATGGCTAATTCTGTGCTCTGCCCTGGGTTGCAGAGCCAGGAAATAGGGCCTTGATAGTATTTCCCATCTTTCTTGGAGAAAGGAAAACTATGAAGGCCTTAACATTGTAGTGATGAGCTCCTTCTTTCTACCTACCACTCCTCCATCAATGGATTGGAAATTTGCACTGCCTTGCACAGCCAGGCCAAAGCCTCAATTTTTATCTGTTAACTAATCACCACTAGTTTTGGAAACCAAAGCAAAAGAATTCTGAAAGAGATTAAAGAGGACTTCTGAGGAGATTCATTTATTTATTTTAGCATATATTAATTGTACAAAGTAGAGGGTTTCATTCTGGTATTTCTACATGTGCCTATCATGTACTTTGATCACATTCATTTTTCTGTACTACTGTTTATTGTTCTTAGTTTTACATTTATTTATTTGTTATTTGATTTGAGAGAGAGAGAATGGGCACACCAGGGTCTTTCTTTCAGCTGCTTTGAACAAACCCCAGATGCACGCGCCCCCTTGTGTGCATGTGCAGCACTGCACACTTGTGTCACTGAGCGTCTGGCTACGTGGGACCTGGAGACTTGAACATGCATTCTTAAGCTTCACAGACAAGTGTCTTAACTGCTAAGCCATCTCTCCATTTCAGTTTTCCTTGTTCACCCTCCCCTTTCATATTCCGAGTGGGATCCCAACAATTTTGAATGTGCATTGTCTAAGCATATACTCCACATCCATAATAATGCTTCATTATGCTTTCCTGCATGCATATCAGTATACCATAAGTTGATCCTATTCGCCTCTTACTGTCCTCTCTTGTCCCAACCCCCTTCCACTGGTCCTTTTCCTCTTCCCAAATGCCTTTTCTAATTTCATGTCTTATTCATTTTCAAAGCCCAACTTCTGAGGAGAGCATTTTGGAGAACATTTTTCATTTGTTAGAAAACGTGTTCTTTCTCTCTTAGGTGAAAGTGAGATTTCAGTTATTTTATATGTCTCCATGGGCTTTCAGCTTGTCTGAAAATTTAAGGTCATTTTTTATATCTGAGAAGACATAATAAGAATCTAGGCATTATGTTAGACCAAAATGTCAATGCATCATTAGTGTGACCCTCTGCTAATTAGAACCATTTCTTTCCTCAAAAAAGTTAAATGATTCAGGTTACATTTCAGATGTAACCTTTTATAAGACAACACTCATTGGTACTTCATGCAATGTACTTAATACAAAATGTCAGTGAAACGAAGAAGGTTTGTGCAGGAGCTTGCCTGCCGCTACCCAAGCTCAACGTGTAGAACACATGCTTTCAGGAGCTATTATTGTAAAAAGTAATTTCTCCAAGTTGCCATAATTTTGAAATCAAGTCCTTCCTTCTTATAAATGACCTAGCATCATTATTTGAGTCCCTTTTATAATGTCAGATTTGAGGATGGTAAGTGAAAATATAAGTCTAGCTTCCTGTTGACATAGTTGTCTTGTTAACTGCCAACACATTTGATGGAGACTACTTTGTAATGAGCTTGTTAAGGGCACAGAAAGATTTTCTAAAGAAGGGATTAGGCACTTTTTAATTTTGTTTTATTTTTATTTATTTATTTATTTGACAGAGAAAGAGAGAGAGGGAGAGAGGGTTGGAGAGAATGGGCATGCCAGGGCCTCCAGGAACTTCAAATGAACTCCAGATGCATGTGCCCTCTTGTGCATCTGGCTAACGTGGGTCCTGGGGAATCAAACCTGGGTCCCTTGGCTTTGCAGGCAAATGCCCTAATCACTAAGCAATCCCTCCAGCCCAGGATTAGGGACTTTAAAGAAAGTTCACAAAGCCCATTGGGAACAATGTTTGGGTATATTCCTGATTTTCTGTGTAAAAGGGATCTTTCTTATTCTTTGCTGTTTTAGAACTCCAGATTCCTGAACCAAGCTGAAATGTGATGAAGTATGTCTCTCTGGCTTATTTTGTTGTCTTGAACTTGTGACTTAAATGTGGGCAATTTTTAGGTAGAATACATTTTAGGTATGTACATTATAAGATTCACATCATTCACTGTCAGTGAGGAAGAATCCTTTCCTAAGAAGTTTCTGTAGATGGCTGGTAACTTAGTGGTAGAATTTCAGGTACTAGAAAAAAGTAAAGGTTTTCTGGAGTTGCAGTCCATTTTCAATTGCACAAAATCTAAACTCCAGCCCCATAATTGGTTTCTGAATTTTTAGGTACTTTCTCCTTTTCATTTCAATGAATGTATTCTGTATATTGTCCAATTATAAAACAAAGGGCCATACTGTTTTTCTGTATTTATAGGTCAGAAAGGAGTACCTGAGGAATCCAGAAATATATTTTCTTCACTGAGTTCTGAGACATAAGCATCCCTTCTTCTTTACTCCTTTGCATTTTGTTTCAGTTGTCACCAAGGGAAGATTTCTTCTCCATTGGTAACAAAATTAATTTTGTGCATAAAGTAAGTCATGAGTAAGACATGATTTCTCAAATGATATAGTTTAAGTTTCTGATTCACAAATATTTAAAACATTAAGATAGTCATAAATTGGGCTGGAGAGATGGCTTAGTGGTTATGTGCTTGCCTGTGAAGCCTAAGGACCCCGGTTCGAGGCTTGATTCCCCAGGTCCCACGTTAGCCAGATGCACAAGGGGGCACATACATCTGGAGTTCATTTGCAGAGGTTAGATGCCCCGGCACCCATTCTCTCTCTCTCTCTTTCTCTCTCTGCCTCTTCCTCTCTCTGTCTGTCGCTGTCAAATAAATAAATAAATAAAAGTAAACAAAAAATTAAAAAAAGATAGTCATAAATCATTTTTGATAGAGGTGCTGATATATCTGACATGAACTGGACACACATTCATTGAGCAAACATTTTATGTATACCTATGGTGTATAGGATACACATCCATATATTGCCATGCCCTCCTTCCTTCCCTCCCTCCTTCCTTCTTTCCTTTCTTTCTTTCTTCCTTCCCTCCCTCCTTCCTTCCTTCTTTCCTTTCTTCCTCTCTCTCTGTCTCTCTCTCTCTTGCTCGCTTGGGCAGAGGACTTCCACGCCACATCTCCAATCATCTAGATATTGCCCCTCCTCTCTCCCTGGGATACCTCCCTCTTGAAGTCCCTCATCCTTCCAGCACCCATGCTGGTAAGAAATGGGCTCTAATACCATCCGTGGTGCGTTCTGCTGTTAATGACAGACTTGCTGTGCTTTTCTATAGCAGGGATGGCAGATTCAGAACTTGTGATGCTTGAAACAAACAGTGATTACCTCACGCCACCGTCCCACTTGTTATTCTGAAAAGTTTGAAACTAAAGACCTGAATCAATTTTCAAGGGATATAAAGAGGTGATATTTTTAACAACTACATTTGGGGCTAGATGCTCCAAATCCAATGTATAAATAAAGTGTGCTGTCACACAGCAAATGCCTCTGAACTGAAATCTTCCCTCCTGAAGCGGGAAGGGAGGCCCAGAATATCAAGCCTGGGAGAGCTGAAACTTAGAAGGTCCTGACACTCCGCAGTCTTAAACAAGTGGTAGGCAGTTGTTGCGGGGCAGGCTAACCAGTGTTGTGTAGCAGTTTTCTCTGGGTGGAAACATGGCTTCCAGAGGGGGGAGGGAGGCCCACAAGTGTGAGAACAAGTTGTAAGACCCTCCTCAAGGGTAAACAACTGCTTGGGAAGAGAAGAGACTTCCCAAGCAGCCTTCAGTCACGCGTGCTCCAGAGATGTGGCTTCTGCGTCATCATCTGAGCTGGGCAGGCCTTTGAGTCCCCTATGCTCCTCTCAGCACCCCTCAAGCTGCTCTGTAAGGAACCCCGATAAACTCATTGATTCACCCACACTAGCTTTGTTGCAGTTATGTGTTGGCCTGTTATCTGTGCGCTATCTGGGGTGAAGAGACATTGAGCTTGCATCTCCTCAGGGAAAAAGTTTCATGGGACAGTACATATTTATATGTGGATTGCTACACGTGTGTGCACATTCATGTGTGCACATGAATGAGAGATTGATGGTGTCTTCCTTAATAGGCTCTTCACCTTAGTTAATTTTCTCTATATTAATTACTCACGTGTACATACGTGTGTATATGTGTATGTATATGTTGTCTTGTATGATGTGCGAACGTATGATAGGCACATGTGTGAAGGTCAGGGAACAACTCCAGAATGTTTCTCCTCTCCTTCTACCTTCTTTGGTGACAGGGTTGCTCTTGTCTCTGCTGTTTTGGAACGTCTGCATTCTCCCTGACTTTGCCAGTGGTCTGTGTCACTGTGTCCATCTTTTCATGGATGCTGAGAAACATTGAACTTGGGTTGGCAGGCTTGAAAGCAAGCAACTTTAACTGCTGAGCCATCTTCCTAGCCTTCGATTTATTTATTTATTTATTTATTTATTTATTTATTTACTTATTTATTTATTTATGCTACAGGATCTTTCACTGAACTTGGATCTCCCTGACTTGGCTAGACGAGTTAATTAGTAAGAACAAGGGATTCTTCCCTCTCCACAAGCCCAGCGCGAGCACTGCCAGCCCACAGCCCCGTGCCCACCTTTTATGTAGCTACTGGACATCTGAACTCAGCTTGCTTGGAGAGCAACTACTTTGCCACCTGAGCCATCTCCCCAACTCTGAGACATTTTCAAAGAATTGACATGTTTGACCTGTGTGGTATACAGATACAGCTGGGAAATCACAAACTGTTAAAATTCATACATTCAGAAGAAATTAATTTAGAATCCCGCAAAGTACCCATTGTTATGAACAGATAGCTATGGAACAACAATAAAACTCTTTCACAGGTATTAAGAATGGTGACTATTTAATGCTCTGGTTTCTATTTTAAGTTTTGAAAAGGTCAAATTAAACAATATTCATGTATAATAGCTGTTATAATCCAAAATTCCTTCTGCTACCTCCCAATTGCCAAAGCTCAGGCACTTTGATATACTCCTGATGTGCCCCCACTTAGCACTTTTTATAATCCTATGCAAAAAAATGAGAAAACCAAGACAAAGCTCAATATACTATAGAAAACAAAGGCAACTAGTAAGTGTAGGAAACCAGAATTCAGCAGATCTGATGATCAAAACCTACACTTTTCAAAATTTCTGTTTATTTATTTGAGAGTGACAGAGAGAGAAAGAGGTAGAGAGATAGAGAAAGAGAGAGAGAGAGAGAGAGAGAGAGAGAGAGAGAGAGAGAGAGAGAGAGAGAAAGAGAGAGAGAGGGAGGGAGAGACAGAGAGAGAGGGAAACAATGGGCATACCAGGGCCTCTAGCCACTGCAAACGAACTCCAAATGCATGTGCCCCCTTGTGCATCTGGCTTACATGGGTCCTGGGGAATTGAGCCTCTAACCAGGGTCCATAGGCTTCACAGGTAAGCGCTTAACCACTAAGCCATCTCTCCAGCCCCAAACCTGCATGGATAAACCCTCTCCCAGTAGCAGATATAATTACCTCCCAAAGTCCAGTGATTGAGATGTTAGCCAGGCTGACTTAAGTGCATCACAGCCTGAAAGACAAATCTGTCAAAAGGATAAAGAGAAGGGTTATAAAATTGACAAAGAGAGCCAAAGAAACACAGCTTAGAGGACAAAGGTTAGAATAAGGATTGACATAAAATCAGACCTATTTCTCCTTTTATTTTTATATATGGCAGGTACCAACCATTTAAAACATTTTAATATCTGCATAATATTTTTCCATTTGCTGCCATTTTTTCTTTCCATAACTGTGATGTCCAAGACACAAGTGAATTGAGTTATTCAAGATGGGGTGATAATTGATAATTGGTCATAGAGGCAGTATTAGAGTTTAACCTGCCCTGACACTACACTAAATCTCCTTGTGCATTATAAAAGCCAACTCTAGTGGAGTTTTTATAAATGTTATAGCATTTCTTATTTAACTAAATGGGCATGATAATGGGGAGTGTGCGTGTGTGCTTATAGCATGTGGCATAAGCACGTGTGTGCAGAGATGCACATGTGCCTTGTGTATGTATGTGGAGGCCAGAGGAGAACTGGAGAACTTCACGTGCCTTTGTCTATTGCTCGTCCACGTCCTTCCTTGAGATGAGGGTTTCTCCCCTAGCCTGACAATTTAGCTGTTTTTGGTCAGTGAGTCCTGGTGATTCTCTGCTCTTCCCTGCCAAGGGACTGGGATTCACACACCTGCTTCTTACATGGGCTCTGGGAAGTCAAGCTGGGATTCACACACCTGCTTTTTACTTGGGTTCTGGGAAGCCAAGCTGGGTGGTCTCAAGCTGGGTGGTTTCAAGCCCTCCCAGCTTAGGCTGCAAGTGCTCTTAACAACAGCCATCTTGGTCCCTTGATAGATTTTAAATACAAAATCAAATGGGCATTTAAGAATTTCATATATTTTAAATATTGAATATTAGCCTTAAGAAGTATAGGATACTATGTTATAGTGGTGAGTGAAAGTTACCCTTTCTAGAAGCATTTCCTTAACTTTTTGTAAAAAAAAAAAAATCAATAAAATGCTTTTCTGGCAGAAACCTACTTTGAATACAAGGCTGCTACATGAGAATGGGCACTTTTTTTTTTTAAATAAAACATTTTAGTCTTTTGTTAATGATAACTTGATGTGGACATGTTAATAAAATAAAAGTGAAGTTATGGCTTACTTTCTGATACTGAATTTTTTAAAACTTTACATAAAATATGAGTTAGAAGGAAGTTTCCAATTAATTGTGATATCCACAAGGTGGTGTCCTAACACTAACAAACAGTAGGTTGCACTTGCAATTGAATCTCAGCAAAGACTGGTTTACAAGTTGAAACTACCAAGTGACCATGCATAAAAATAATTACTCTTCAACCTGTGCTTTTGCATGCAGTGTTCTTGGATAAATGTATCATTCAACTCAATTTGATTAGCTTTCTTTGTTACAGATTCGTATTTATTTGCATTAATGTTGTAGTGGAATACTCAGTTCATTAACTTCTAATTTAGTTAAAACAAAAAAAATTCTTTGCAAATCACCACAACTTTTCAAATAGCACAACAGCAGAACTTTGCACTACATAAATTTTATTGATGTCAACACAAGCACACAGGAAACTGTAAGATTTTTAAAATTATTTATCTGTGATGAGAGAGAGAAGTGGGAAGAGAGAGGACATGCTATGGCCTCCTGCTACTGCTGCAAATGAACTCCAGACACAAGGCCACTTTGAGCACATGGCTTTATGTGGACCTTGGGAACTTGAACCTGTACTAACTGGCTTTACAAGCAAAAGCCTTCAGCCACTGTGCTATCTACCCCTAGCCTGAGACTGTAAGTTTTTTTTTCTTTTTTGTGAGGCCAAGTTTCATTGGGTACAAAGAAAGAAAAAGAGAAAAGCTGGTGCATCAGGTCTGCATCCCAGAGTTTGGGATCTCCAGATGCAGCCCTTATCTGTTTGGAGTGTTTGGAGTGTCAGCTTTTATTGGAAATAACCACATGATGTTTGTCGTAGAAACAGGATCTGTCTGGAGTTAAACCACAAAGTTGCATACTGTAAACATGGGGGGGGGGCAATTACAAGAAGTCACAAGGTTACATAGGTCACACAGGTGGAACTGAGGCAAGAAACATTTTACGCTATGTAATCACAAACATATTAAGAAACAAAGAGATACAGGGAGGTCATGGCACATTGCATAGAGGGATCATCCCATTCCTTAGACAACAGTTAACATCTGCATTGCAGAGAGGGATGTAAGCTTTTTATCATGTTTAAAAAAATTTCCATAATGGTTTCCTGTTCAAATATCCAAGGTAATTTTAGCCAATCTTGAACTTAACTACATTCAAAATAGAGATATGTTAAGTTATATATCATTCCTGAATTAAACTATATGGGTCTCTGCTTTTAAAAGCTAATATGTAGTTCTAAATATTCTGAAAATCTCTGGTTCTAATTGTTTTTACTGCTTATTGCTGCTGGTTTTTTAAAATTTAATTGCACATATGTGTATGTATGCATGCATGTGTTCCTGTGCCAGAATTTCTTATTGCTGCAAACAAGAGTCTGTGTGGCTGTATGCAGTTGAGGAGGGAATTGAACCCAGCTGGGAGGCTTTGTAAGCCTCCCAGCTGATAAAGACTTCATAATATCCCACTGTCAGAATAAGAGCTTGGACACATCCTACTGCTTTTAAGACAGCCAATACAAGAGAAGTCATTTTAGATAACATTACACAGATCAGTTATAACCTCTAGTTCCCTTTTGACACTAACAAAAGAAAGATTCATGTGACCTGTAGTTGAGAGCAGTGAATTTGATTTTAAGGACATGTTTTCTACATTTGATCTTAGACAGAAAGCTGAGAAGTGATACTAAAGAGATGTTTGCTATTTTATGTTAATTCCACTTCGGTTAACTCATGACTTGCTTAAAAAGAGTGTTTTTTGTTTTCTGAAGCGGGGCCTGGAAGGTGACAGTATTACCTTTTGTATGTTTATACTTTTAGAAATTTAGAGAAGCAAAAGAGACAGTCAAGAAGGATGTATATCTATCTTTACATGTATGCATACACATTAAGTAACATTTACTTCAGCATTATTTATGAAATTCCAAACAAAACGTTAAATTGGATGCAGATCCAAAAAATATATGATTTAAATGCATTGTTATATCTCATGAAATATTATTCACCTATTAAAAGAGTGAGCTCAAGCTATAAGCTATACATTATGGAAAAATTTCTACTGTTTTAAATGACCAAACTAAAGAATGTATAGTAAATCTCATTTTAGAAGCAGTAGAAAAGACTCGTACAGTTACTATCTGGGCATGTGTATGCCTGTAGATGTTTGGACATGATCATACCATCACGTCTGAAAGCATGAAGTAATTTGAGCTGGTTTATTAGCAAGGGATCTTTGACAGAGGCCCCCATAGCCAGAGTCTCTATAAAGTGAATTCTGAGACAGAGATTGACATTAAGAAGTTAGGTGAGGATCAACCATTGATGAGAAACAAAGGAAAGTAAATTAAGCTGGAAGAGTGTTGAACTGTGTTGTAGTTCCCATGGCCTCATATGACCCTGAGGAATCTCTGGAGGCCCACTGTCCCTGTACTGTCATTCCAAAGTGGAGGTGAGCTGCCTCTGCCATATAGCTTCTGAGTGGCTACCCCCACCCCGCCCTGCGCTGACGAGTTATTGGATAAAGACTTCTCTTGAAAGGAGGTTTGATGCTGTGGCTCTAGCTCTATCTGATGCCCTGCCAGTCTTTCTAACACTTGAGAAAGCCAGCTCTTTGTCCTGTAGAGGGCTTACTGAAGGCTGCTAGGGATTGCTACAGATCTAGAGGCCATGCCAGGTGAACCATAGCTACTTCTGAAGAGCTGAGCGAAGGGCAGTGTGGTTGAAATGGGCCAGAATCTGAGAATCAAGTAGCCACCCGAGAAAAGAAGCATACGGGATACCAGAGCAGTGGCCTATGTGCTGGCATGCTGTGAGCACAGGTATGGGGGCAGGGTCCTCACTGCAATGCCAGGCAGGGGGAAGCAGGAGGAAACCTGCTGAAGTCAGCTTGGGACGCGCAGCAAGTGCTCTGAGAGGAGGAATTCTGTGAAGAGTCCATGTTTTCCCCTGGAGAAACCACTCTCTGAAACCTTCCTTGACTCAATTTTCTGGGAAGTCCTTGCTTTCCCATGTATTATAGTTTCTTTGCAAGTATTGTAGAGTTAAAATGCTCAAATAAGAAGAGCTTAAATTTCCCGATTTCAATAATTTCTGAGAGTAAGGCTTCTATTTTTGAATAAATAGCTGGCGAAGGCTGTGACATCATTCTGTACCCCTATTCTAGTACTTTCGCTGTGGAACTGTAGTCACCCTAAGATGCTGATTTGAAGAAAACTTTGAGGTAAGCAGGTAACTTATGCTGGTGATATACCTGTCCAGATGTCTTGTGGAATGCCTCACAACTGTTCTAGCTACACCGTAATACCACTGGGTGCCATGTACATGTTTTGAACAGCTCTCACATGCAGGTGGTTTACTGGGCTCTGGGGACTGAACACTCAAGCCAGAACTCCATACAAGCAGGCAGAGTGGTTGGGGCTATGTATCAGGTCTACAAGTACCATGGGAGCTTCGATGATGGCCCGAGCACAAGCAGAAGGCGGGAAGTTGGTGACATAAATCTTCTCGGAAGAGCAGTTTTGGGATTGTGGGGTAGACTTCTGGTCAGGTGAGTGATAAGACAGGACATGTGAATGTAGAAAGAGCGTGCTCAGGAAAGCTGAGCTACAGCTCAGACTGTGGACTGTGCTGGTGGAGCTGAGGGTGAGAGTGACCGGAGATCCCACTGAGGAACGAGACTCGAGCGAGAGCATGAACAAAGGTCTTACAGGAAACACGTGGCACAAAGAGGATACGTGGAAGAATTAAGTTAGGGGAACAAGGGTTGGGCATTTGCACCCCAGAACTAGCGCAGGAAGACTTAGAGGAACTCCTAGTGACACCGGTGCTAAGTGGAGGAGCTGCCTGGCCTCCAGTGACGGGGCAGCGATGAAGCTGGGCGGAAAAGCAAACGCCTTGATGGGGCCATGGAATAGGGAGTCCAGCCGTGCTTTTGGGGACAGCATCTAGGAGAACGGGGAGCAGTGACGGGCGTGGAGAGAGTGGGTCTGGAGAGTTGTCTTGAACACCGAGGATGCCAGACGACAGCCAGAGGACCATGATAGGGATCTGGGCTGCAAGAGTGATCACTGTGGCCAGGCGAGGGGCCACAGAGGGGGTGCAGGGAGCAGACACACAATATTTCAGAAATAAAACCCCACAGGCCTGTGACAGCTAGACATGGCCATTGAGGAAGAGAACTTTAAAGCATGGCTTTTGGGTTCATGACAAGATCAAAGCTGCTTTCCTTTGATGATGAATTGTAACTTCTTGCTTTTGCAGCATTTTGCTCTTGAATCCTCCAGTTTCTCTAAGTCGCAATGATGGATTTACCTTGCTATCTAGTCTATGTTGGACTCACGATTCTCCTAGTTGTAGAATTGCAGGGTATGCCACCATGTCCAGTAATCATTTCACCTTTTCCGAGTTACCTTTCGGGTAGTAAAGAGACTTATGTCCTTTGCCTTTCAAGATGACACATATGTAATATTTAGGTATTTAAAATATAGAGAATCCAGTAATAATTCAGTTCATCATAAAATAACTCCTCAGACACATAGTATACTTATCTGTAAAAAAGATGTGCAAAAGATCTTACAAATAATTTCTTACTATCAATCATGAAGAGATTCCCCTGGATTCATGCCAGCAGGAACTAGGTGAGACAAATGGTTAATTATCTAGTGTAGATGCTGTTCAATTACAGGATAATTATTTTATTTGATTATATGAATCTATTAGTATGCATACCTCATATTTGACAATAAAATACTAATCAAGACATTTAACTCACATACTTTTGACATTTACAGTATTTTCAGTGTCAGTTAGTGTGACTGAAATCTAATAATTAAGACTTTGCCATCATTATATTCCATTAATGACTATAATTCGATTCATAAATCAAACTTTTTATTTTATAATAATCTTTCTCTCTTGATAAAATGTGCCATATTTAATTCCTAGCTCAACATGGATTCAGTCTTTAATCCTTCCCTAGGAGAGAAAAATTATAGAGTAAAAATTCTCAGAACCTGAAATTGAAGCCCCAGGATCTGATTCTACATCAGACAGTTTCTAATAATTAATATGACTTCTAAGTCTAAGTTACTTTATCAGTAAGAGACAAATGATACCAAAATAATAGGATTGTTGTGAGGAATAAATAAGTAAATAATATATGTGAAAGCATTTCAGAAATTGCACAGGACAATGCTGTGCTATTATTACCAAGTTTTCAACAGAAATATTGTCCCTCTATTTCCCTTAATTTTGCAAGTGCTGCTTTGCTGAAAGTATTCATCAGCTCTAAGAGGATTCTGGTGGAGACTCCAGCCTCTTGGGCTTCGAGTGTTTCGTGCTCTGAGGCTCCCAGGAAAGCTCCATCTAACAAGAGGTTCCCTCTAGTGATGGAGCCTGGGCAGAGTCCTCAGAGACGCAGGAGTGATAAGCTAGCGCGCCTCACTGTTGACTGTCCACCCCGTCAGAGGACACCCCGTCAGAGGACACCCTGTCAGGGGACACCCGCATTCGCGAGACGTGCTGCCCCGGCTCACCAGGAAGCCACACTGCTTGCCTCTTCCCGCCCAGCCATCTCCTGTTTCTGCCCATGGCTCAGCTTTCCCATCACTCCTTGTGTGCTTTCTCATGCTCTCCCACTCTCTACCCCTTGGAATGGGGCTCTCTGTTACCCCGAGTCCTCTCTGCCATCACATCCTTCGCAGGCGGTTTCTCATCTGCTGTCTTACCCAAGCCCTGGTGAGTGTACTTCGAATAGTGAGAGTTCCAGGTTTTGTTTTAAATATTACACACAGGATAAAGCCTTACTTCCCATCCATAAAACAACCCACATTTACGCAGACTTTGTAACAATGTCTATGACTACAATCGCTTGAAACATTGCTGTGTCCATAGCCATGTCTCCACAGTTGGTCTCATTTGTTGCCTATCTAAAGTTGAGCTTAGCCCGTGTAAGCACCCCAGATTAGCTTCTTTTCATTTTGTCTATGCCAGTGTTCCCTCTTTTGTGCTGGATGCTTTGGAGGACAGATCTTTCCAGGTCCTACCTGAGCTATTTAGTTTGTGTGTCATTTTCCCTGGAGCCTGGCTGTCGGACCACTTCCTTCTTCAGCCTCTCCTTTCTGCTGGCTTGTTTTCTTGGCTGAGAACATGCTCACTCTTCTCTACTCTCTTGGGCTTTTGTTACCTAAATGGAAAAAAAATCGTGAAAGAGGTGGATATCTTTCTTCTTATTTTCCTTATCCCACTTGGCCTTGTGCCTGCTCCACTCCTAAGTGCATGATTCTGAAATGACCACTGCCAGGTCACCTGCTCTGCTGACTTTCCAGTCACATTCTCCACAATCTCAGTCACACTGGACAGAAAGCCTCCTTTCATGGTTCAAAGACCAGTACTCTACTTTTAAACCATTTTTGTGTTATTTTTTAATTTTTTTGTTTATTTTTATTTATTTATTTGAGAGTGACAGACAGATAAAGAGGCAGATAGAGAGAGGGAGAAAGAATGGGCGCACCAGGGCCTCCAGCCACTGCAAACAAACTCCAGACAAGTGCGCCCCCTTGTGCATCTGGCTAACGTGGGTCCTGGGGAACCGAGCCTCAAACTGGGGTTCTTAGGCTTCACAGGCAAGCGCTTAACCACTGAGCCATCTCTCCAGCCCTGTGTTGTTTTTATACTTCTTTTATGAATCCTTTCAAGTGTTCTTTATCTAGAACTTCTTCAATTTTGATGTTTATGTGTTTGGATTTTTCTGTCATTTCTCTTTTCTGCCTCCTTTTTTTGTGAAATTTTTACTTATCTTTATTCACATGACCTCCAAATCCACCTCTTCAATACTTACCATTGAGAAGTCCAGGTCAGCCCTCCCAGCTAGTTGTAGGGTATTTAAACCAGTGACTCACTTTCATTTGGGACCTGCTAGCAACGAGGTCCTTCTTAAGAGCTATGACATTCGTCATGAGCACAACAAAGTGCTTGCCCTAGAGCATTTGAACTGCTCTAAGAGAAGAAATCCTAACCCAACCCAGACGGTGTAAGATGTTGGTGAATGACTTGGGAAAAAAGAAAATCAAATGAGAGGAAGCGTGTTATAGAAAATGTAGACGCTTATTCTGGCTAAGCTCTGTAAAGGGCTCTGTGAAGTGACATTTGGCAATCTGGGCAGTGAGTGTAGTGTTCCTCACAGAGGGACCAGGCCCTGGCCCACAGGGGCAGGTGGAGGAAAGTTTGATGGGAGAATAGAGGCAGAAACATTGACTCTTGGCCTCCTTTCCCGAGATCTCCCCTCCCCTCAACTCATCTCCATTCCTCTTCCTTCTCTCTCTCTCTTTCATTATGTAGAGAGAACATAGATGAACTCATCATTAAGAGGTAGTGATAACTTTTAAACATTGTAAGACATTTAGGTGCTAGAGAGATGGCTTAGTGGTTAAGGCATTTGCCTGCAAAGCCAGAGAACCTTGTTTGGTTCCCCAGGACCCACATTAGCCAGATGCACAAGGGGGCACATGTGTCTGGAGTTTGTTTGCAGTGGCTGGAGTCCCTGGCAACCCCATTCTCTTTGTCCCTTTTTTTTCTCTCTCTCTCTTAAATAAATAAATACATAAAGTTTTTTAAAAAACAACATACAACATTTAAAATCTCCTCATATTACCACTTGCTCCCTCCATTCACACATGCTGAATACATAAGGTCCAAGCTACGCCGGGCACTAGGATCACACAGGATCTTGTGAGGCATGGTAGGCATCAAAAACCTTGGCTTTTTTCTGAGTTAGAAGAGAAACCATCAAGGAGTTTTGAAAGGTGACTATCATTCCTTTAAAAAAAAAAAAAGCCATGTTGGCTGTTTTATGGAGAAATGAGTGTATATGTTCAAGTGTGTAATCAGACCAGTTGAGAGTGTGAAATAAAATGTAATAATGCAGGGAATAGTGAGAACTTATGCCAAGTAGTAATGATGAAGCTTTTAGAAAGTGTTAACTTTGAAAATCTGTTTTGAAGAAAGGCTTGAAAAATTTATTGTAAGTCTGAACTACCAGATGGAGTCAAGAATGACTGAGTCATAGAAACTAGTAGAATGGAGATACATTTAGATGAAGAAAAAGATTGGAATGAACAGGTTTTCCAGGGTGAGAAATCAAGACTATAGTTATATGCAGGTTACACATGAGATATTTATCAGATATCTTAAGAAAAAGTATCAGTTGTTTTAGTATGCAAGTCTAGAGTTCAAAGGTGAAATTAAACAAATTATACTAAGATGTGCTTTGCTATCAAATCAGTCACTGGATTGGATAAGATGATTAGAAAGCAGATACAGATCAGCATGAGAAGCACAGACACAAGGGCTGTGCTTTAACTGTGCAATAGCTAAAGGTTGGGACAATAGAGGGTGCTAGAAAGGGTGTGAGCTGCTCGTCAGTGAGTGTTTTATGAGGCAGGGTCTTGCTCTTTCCCAAGCTGACCTTGAATTTGCTCTGTCGTCTCAGGGCAGCCTTGAACTCATGGGGATCCTTCTACCTCTGCCTCCCAAGTGCTGGGATTAAAGACGTGCACCACCACGCCTGGCATCAGTGAGTATTTTGAGAACACTTACAGGCACTGCTATTTGACTGAGTAAGAGGAAGGCTGGGGAGTGAATGACTAAGCACAGAAGCCATGGGTGACTTTGACAAAGGAAATCTGGGCCTGAGAGGAACGCAGCCTGACCTGGGAGGGACCAAGGGAAAGCAGAGGCAGCAGAGGCAGGAAGGAGAATCAACTTTCTCCAGGAAGTCTTATAAAAGAGGTGAGCACAGGATTCTGTCTTGATGTTTCCTGCAAGTACTGTGGTCCATGATTGGTGCTATTGGTTAAAGGTGAGGAAAAATAGCAATGTTTGCATTCTGATGGGGACCAACCAATAAAGAGGGAAAATTGTTATAAGAGGATTATCGTGTGTAAGAAAGTTGGGATTTAGAAGATTGTGAAAAGTTGTTCAGGAGGCTTCATAAATTCTTCAGCCACTGTAGCAGAAAGAAAGCATAACAGTAAATACAGACATAATTATATGGTTAATTCAGTGAAGGAAAAGTGTGATATTCTCCCACAATCACTTCTAACATCTCTGTGAATAAGAAGGTTATCAACTGTCAGTGGGGAAAGAATATTTGGAGATTTGAGGAGTGAGGAGACTGTGAAATAATTATCTAAGATAGTAGCTTTTGAATATTTTTGACAAAAACGGAATAAAAGTTGTCACTGTCTAGGATGTAAATGCATGAGAAACATACACAGATACACACAACTGAAGCACCTCTTGGTGGATAATATTCTGTCCCCACTGCCTTTCACCTCCATTCTGCTTCATTCACAGGTGGATAGGATACTGACTCACTAAGAGATTTTATGACAAACTAATGGGTTAGAACATGCTGTTTGAAAAACATTCAGCTAGATAAATGGAAGCAGAAATTTTCAAAAGGCATGTAATTGGATTCCTGTGTAGCAAAGCAGGCTCACTTCAGAATACAATGTGAGATGAGACTAATTGGCATGAGCAAACCAAATCACCATGCATTCCTTCAGTTCTTCCTCCTCCTGCCCAGAGCTCTTTCTGTTCTTAAATCCCATATTCTCTGGTAGCTGCTGTGAGACTCCAGATTTCTTTTCACACACCATTTTTGTAACTCTCTCCATTCATTTGATCATGATCACAAAATTTCAGTGATTTTTCCTCTCAACTACTCTTACTCAAATCTATTTGTTTCTGTTTCCATTTATTTCTACCACAATTTGAACTTATTTTTTTTTCTCTCCATTTTAGTTTCTTATTAAAAAAAACATTTTATGTATGAGAGGGAAAGGGGGAGATTAGGGCATCTAACCACTGCAAATGAACTCCAGATGCATGTACCATCCTGTGCATCTGGCTTTACATGGGTACTGGGGAATCAAACCTGGGTCCTTTGACTTTGTCTGCAAGCACCTTAACTGCTGAGCCATATTTCCCACCCTACAATTTCTTTTCTTGTAAATAATGGCTTTTCATGAGACATGTATTTTATTTTTTAAAAAAATTTATTTATGAGATAGAAAAAGAGAGTGAGAGAGGGAGGGAGATAGTGGGCATGCTAGGGCCTGTTTCCAGTGCAAATGAACTCCAGATGCATGCGCCACTTTGTGCATCTGGATTTATGTGGGTACTGGGGACCTGAATCTGGATTGTCAGACTTTGCAAGTAAATACCTTTAAGCACTCAGCCATCTCTCCACCCTAGAAATGTATTTTAAAAGAGCATTTAAAAAATGTTAATTATAATATCATTATTTAAGAAATCATCCACCGAAACTTGTCTTATATACATCTATACATACTGTGCTCCATAATGTTCTCTGTCATTTTCTATACTTTTATGAATATACATTGTAACCCTGTGTTGTGATATCATTTACTTAAAAAAAGATTTTATTTATTTTTATTTATTACAGATGGAAAGAGAGAGAGAGAGAAGAGAGTGAGAATGGGCATAGCACACCAGGGCCTCTAGCCACTGCAAACGAATGCCACATGCATGCACCACCATATGCATCTGGCTTCTGGGGGACCTGGAGAATCGAACTGAGGCCCTTAGACTTTGCAGGCAATCACCTTAACCGCTAAGCTATCTCTCCAGGCCTTATTTACTTTTAAAATAACATTATGGGTTTGTGCCTGTGTCATACAGTGTTCAACAATAGCTGCAGTGCTGTGCCCAATATGATCTTTTCACGTAGACTATTCTGTTGAGTGTGTGTAGACATGTGCATGTACTGGACTACAGAGAGCTTCTGCAAGTCCACACTTGATATTGGTCCCTGTCAATCGTTCACGGCACACAGGAAAGGCATCTAGGCAGGCCCATCTCTGTGACACTGGCGTTTTCTGTGCGTAAAAGCCTCCTTGACAGCCTTATGTAAGTTTACTTTCTTCCGTGGAAAAGATTTACTTGGGTTTTAAGTCTTTAGACCTTCTAGGATCTAAGACCTTGATGTAAGAAGGAAAGCCTGATTCTCCCAGCTCCTTCCCCTGGTTCCTCTTAGAGGCCTCTCAGCTGGCCCTATTTTCTTGCAAACTTATTCCCATTGGAATCTGCCTATTAGAGGACTCAAAATAACCATAGGCATTCTACACAACAACCCAATTAAGCTGTGATCATTCAACTTTCAGTGCTGTATTCCTCAATTGGAAAACCTTGACGGCACTGCCTTTGTCTATGCCGAACCACATTAGGCCCATATCTCCCTGACACACCTACACACTGTTTCCCAGCCCTTCTTTCCAACTACCCTGTGGTTCTCTAGGGGAAACAAATGTCTGGTCGCAGAGTGTCCCCCATTCCTCACGTTCCTGCCCCTTCCAAAGAGAATGTTGGCCCAGCAGGGTGCTTCCTTCATTCTGGACCCCTTCTTGGGTTTCTCCCCGTGGTCTTCCCTCTCCATTCTAAAAAGCACAGAAGTCTTTTAGGCAATGTTTTCTTTCTAGGTGTGTTGAAAGAGAGGCTCCACAGCCCAGTGACGGTGGGTGTCTGTCTAATGCCTGGAACCAAATAGATTTGCTTTGTTATGCTATTTTTAAAGGCTAAATCTCATTTTGAGATCACACATGATTAGGAAACACTGAAATGTCCTAAGCAGAAATGATTATTTTCTTTCTTTCTTTTTTTTTTTTTTTTGAATTGCAAGACTTGTCAGAGCCCTTGGAATTTGAATACACTGTGACTTTCTAAGGCCACCATTAATATCTATGTAGCGAATCCCAATTTAATCATGAAGGCGTTTAAACAGCAGAATGTCCATTACGTTACTATCCTCAGAGAACACTTGGAAAATGTAGTAGTTACCGACTTTTTCAGTATGTTTTTTTACAGTGCTATGTATGTGTTCTATCTTAAGTATTATTTGTATATTATATTTCATATTTTTGTGTTTTTGCATTTTGAATAAGATCCTGCAAACAATAGCTGCTTGAAAAATCCTGGAGTTTTAGTGCAGGTTCATGGTTAGAAATAAGATTTAGTAATAATAGTTGAAAACGGCCTATATCTTTATTCAGTTGCTTTTATTACCATAGTATTGTGGGCTTTTTGGCTGGGGAAAGATCGGCATCTTGGTGTTGGCAGAAAGCTGTAGATAACACTGGACTGAGTACATTTCTCTGCAAATCACTTTATGGAAGGAAGAGCATAAATGGGGGAGAGCGTAAAGCGAAGTTTCAGGGCAAACTAGCAGGAGGCAGCTGACTCCGGGTCTGAGCGCGGAATGGGGAGGCCGCGCGTTCCTTAGATGGGCTGGTTCTCAGTGCCAAGGCTGTGCTTGTCAAAGAGGTACTCGGCCAGGGCCGCCTTCGGGGCCCCCATGCTCACCAGGTTGTGGACGTGGTCACCTAGTTCTTTGATGGACTTCACCTGCTCGTGCAAGTAGTGGGTTTCCAGAAAGTCGCACAGATGGGGGTCCCCCTTTTCTGAGGCCAGGGCGTGCAGCTCCAGCAGGGACTGGTTCACGTCCTTCTCCAGGCGCAGGGCGCACTCCATGGCGTGCAGCCCGCTCTGCCAGTCGTCCTGCTGGGGCTTCTTGATGTCGCCCAGCAGGATGCGGCCCCCGCGCGCGTTCTGCAGCCCCATGAGCCGCTCGGCGTGCGCGCGCTCCTCCCGGGACTGGCGCAGGAAGAAGCGCGCGAAGTTAGGCAGCGCCACGTCGTCGCGGGAGAAGTAGAAGGCCATGGACAGGTACACGTAGGACGCGTGCAGCTCCAGGTTGATCTGCAGGTTCACGGCGGCCTCGGAGTCCGGGTGCAGGTTCTGTCTCACCCGGGCGGGGCCGTCGGGGGCCTGGGGGGCCGTCGCGGCCAGCCGGCGTCCAGCGGGCGGGGGCAGGGGACACCGGGCGTCCCAACACCGCGGCAGGGCGAGGCCACGTCGTGTCGGCGTCCCCAGGGACGGGCCCAGGTGCTGAGAGAGGAGCCAGAAACGGGACAGCATGGTTCCTCCTTGTGGAGGTGGGGAAACTGAGGCCCGGCGGCCTAGCGCGAGGTCTGTTGCTGGGCGGAGGTCGGAATCCGAACACGCCGCGCGGTGACCAGCCCTGCGTCACACGGCCTCGGCGCCCTTCTACCCCGGGGTTCCAGGGGCCTTGGGCCAGGCTCGGGGGCCGCGCACCTGCCTCCTCGCAGGTAGGGTCGACGAGAGGGGTGCTGGTCCCTGGGAGAGGCGACCAGAAAGATGCCATGTCCGCAAACATGAGCCCTGGGGACGAGAGGGGTGCTGGTCCCCTGGGAAAGGAAGATGCCATGTCCACAAAGGAGCCTTAGAGATGAGGGTGCTAGTGCCCTGGGAAAGGCGACACAGAAAGACGCCAGGTCCCCAGAAATGAGCTACATTTCTAACAAGATGGTGTGTAACTGATTGTCCATTGAGGTTAAAAGCGCTGGCATTAGAGTAACTCACCAAAGAAGGACTCAACGGTCCCTTTCCTGCCCAAGAATAAAGCACTGCGGGGTGATGGCTGCTGGCTGGGGAGACCAAGTCCATCTCCAAGCACGGTTCATACCACAGTGGTAATGCGTTGACTCTCTGTTTTGACAAGCACAGTGGACAGCTTTGTAGTGTCTGAAGCAATGAAGTGCTTTCTTTCAGAAAACATTTTGTTTTAAAATATAAAATTTATCTTCCCTGCAAAGAAACCATATTGTAGAAAAGTAAAAATATGTAAACTAGATGTAAGTTTGATTTTACTCTCCCAGCTTTTGTTCACACCAAGAAACATAATTTTTAAAAAATTAGCTATGTACACAGTGTGTACACAGCCAGATTGGTACCATCCTTAGCCTCCTGCCTGTCCTCCCCGCCTCCGAAGGGACCCTCCTCCTTGGGGAATGTGGGTTGTGCATTGTAGGGTCAGTCATCAGTTATGGGGAGCAGGCAGTTTCTCTGGGCATAATGTCCCAGCATGTGGCTCTAACAATCTTTCCGCCCCCAGTTCCGCGAATTTCCCTGAGCCATGGTGGGGGGGGGGGGTTTATGAACCATGTAAGTATATTCTGAAGAACATTTAGTGTTTTATCTTCATAGGTAAGCTTAATGCAGAAAAACTAAGAATGTTGTAAGCACGTGATATAGTGCTTGGCACAGAATAAGCACTCAAAGAATTCTTTAATGGGCTCATTGGTTAATTTTAATTCTTAAACTTCAGTCATCTTTATAATTAGATAAGCAAATATTATTATAAAATATGGAGTAGGAAGGCCTCTATTGCTTACCAAAACCACTTATACATATTACAATGTTAATGGCATGTGTAGCCACACACGAAAACTCAATTTGTTTTATGAAGATGTCGTTTGTGCTCTGTAGTAAGCTCCCTGGCTCTCAAAGGAGCGTTGGAAGTCACATACCAGAACACCCAGAACTCACTGCTTAAGGTCCAGCTGGATTCTCACCTTGCTAACAGAATAGGGTTGATAGTCACCTGCAATCTCTCACTAATTTTCACTTTTCTACACCTATTTTACTTTTATTTTCCACAACCTCTTCCTATTTGTAAAATGTAGTTCCCTAAAGAAAGGTTATGAAAATGACTGTTTAGATTGATATTAAATGAAGACTGCTGCTGCTAGCGTTTTAGGAAAATTTATGCCTTCCGTATGCGTGTTTATCCCCAACATAATAAAATGCATACATAAAAACAAATGCAGTACCTGAAATGTGATGCAAAACTATGCCCTAAAAGACATTTAGTATGCATTTAAATATGTCATGCTGTCAAAAGTTTCTCATTTCCCGTTACAAAGTTTGTCATATAATTTGCCAGAATTTGAAAATATAACAGCAGTGTGTGGTAGTCTACGTTCCTTCTTTGTGCATTTGTGCTTGGCTTTAACCGTTTCTTCTCTTTCTTGAGTTTTCCTCAAACTTCCATGCTTCTCTTGGGGACACGCTACTTCTTCCTCTTCCACACAGAACTCGTCTTGCCAACGTTCCTTCACTCCTTCATGAAACCTCTTATGTCTTTTAGAGCCCCACCAAATGTAGTATCTTCCGCAAGAGGTCAGAACTAGTCACTGCTTTGTTGATGTCAAAGCAGGGCTTTCCTGACAAGACGCTGGAATTCGTGTATGTAAATGCGTGCATCAGTGTGAAGGTGTGTGTTCCTTCAAGCAGAGCCCACTATTTTCAAAATTCCCAGGACTACCACACTACTTGACACACACTGAGAAATAAAGAACAAGTACATGTTTTTTAAGTACCCAAATGGACTGTAATAAGAATTATTTTACACATGTATACACAACAAATTAGCTTTATACACTTTATTAATTACCTTGGGAGATGTCTTCATTTTAATTTAAATCCCTTGAGGCTATATAAAAATCTTTGTAAAATGGTGGGATGAGTTTCTAAAGGAAAAAACTAAATAGTATTTATTCTTTTCATATTATATGTACACATACTAGATAAATATATATCATTTGTGTGAAAATGTTTTGCCAATAGGAAACTGAAGAGCTATATGGAAGTAAATAGTTTTGATTGAACTCTGCTTTAATTTATGCAGTGAATAAGAAAGAATTATTAATTTCCATTCTTCATTCTTCTTTTCCTCTTTCTTTTCTTTCTTTCTTTTATTTTCTTTTTATTTATTTATTTTCGAGGTAGGGTCTCACTCTAGCCCAGGCTGACCTGGAACTCACTATGGACTCTCAGGATGGCCTTGAACTTGCGGCGATTCTCCTACCTCTACCTCTGGAGTACTGGGATTAAAGGTGTGTGCCACCACACCCGGCATTCCGTTCTTCATTTTTATTCTGTATTATCACATGTACTTATTTTGGTTAGCCCTTCCTGTCCTCTGCCGCATCTCTCTGCTCCCTTTCCAGACCTGCTGTCACCCTCTCCCCGCTGCTGTTCCCCCTTTGACATTCACTTTAATTCTATTAACTTCCCTACTTTCCCCCTTTAAAGCCTTGACTTTTCCCTCTTCTGAGAACCTCCCAGTGTTCTGGCATCTACACCCTCTCCCAAAATAACACACATGGACTTTCTAAGCTAGGGTCCGCATATGAGGGAGGACATGATGTGTATATATATCATTTGCACTTGGCTTCTTCGACATGCATAACTCTTAATATAGTATTTTCCAGAAAAATTTAAGTCTTCTTTATGACTGAATAGAACTCCATTGTAAATGGGTACCACATTCTCTTTATCCATTCTTCAGTTGGAGGACATCTAGGCTGATTCCATTTCCCTGATATTATGGATAAAGCAGCAGTAAACACTGATGGAAAAGTATCTCTGTAGTCGGTGGACAGTAATTGAGTGTATGCCTGGGAATTGTGCTAGGTCATATGATAGTTGTAACAGTTTTAGAAACCTCCACACTGCTTTCATAGTGGCTACACTAGCTTACCCTCCCATCAGCAGTGAATAAGTATTACTTTTTCTATACATCCTCAATCAGAATTTGTTGTTCTTTGTTTTCTTGATGAAAGCCATCCTGATGGATGAGATGGAATTTCAAATAGTTTTTATTTGCATTTCCCAGATGGATAAGGATCCTCAAAACATGTAAAAATAGTCATTGGCCACTTGTATTACTCTCTGTTCAGGTCGCTAGCTTTTTGATTGAGCTATATTGGTGTTTAGTATTTTACTTCTATGTATATTTTAGATATTAATGCTATGTCAGATATATAGCTGAAAAATATTTTCTCCCTTGGGCTGGAGAGGTGGCTTAGCGGTTAAGCGCTTGCCTGTAAAGCTTAAGGACCCTGGTTCAAGGCTCAATTCCCCAGGACCCATGTTAGCCAGATACACAGGGGGCGCACACATCTGGAGTTCATTTGCAGTGGCTGGAAGCCCTGGTGCGCCCATTCTCTCTCTCTCTTTCTCTACCTGCCTCTTTCTCTGTCGCTCTCAAATAAATAAGTAAAAATAATGAAAAAAATTAAAAAAATATTTTCTCCCATTCTGTTCTTGGTTAACTGTTTCCTTAGCTGTGTAGAAGCTTTGTGGTTTCATGAGTTTCCATTTGCTGAAGGTTGGCCTGAGTTCACAGGCAGCCAGAGTCCTAGTCAGAAAAGTTTACTTGTTCCTGTATCTGAAGCATTTTCCCTCCTTTCTACTACAGCAGGTTCAGAATTTCATATTTGGTGTTAAGATCTTTGATCCATTTTGAGTTGATTTTTGTGCAAGATGAGTTATAAGGATCTAGTTTTATTCTTTTATATGTGGATATCCAGTTTTTCTAGCAGCATTTGTTAAGGAGCCTATTTTTCTACAATGAGTATTTTTTTTAATCAAATCTGGTGGCTATCACTGAACAGGTCAATGACAGAACCTTCTATTATATTTCTTTTCTCTACCTGTTTGTTTCTGTGCCAGTATAAGGCTGTTTTTATTATGGTGAAATCTGTAATACAGATTGAAACCAGTTATGGTGAAACCTCCTGTGTGTGTGTGTGTGTGTGTGTGTGTGTGTGTGTGTGTGCGCGCGTGTGGGCGCGCGCATATATATATATATATATATATACACACGCACACACACACATGCATAGAGAGAGAGAGAGAGAGAGAGAGAGCTCAGAATTGTATTGTGTGAGTTCTTCTGTGCCTCCAAATCAAGTTTAACATTTTTTCCTATTTCTATAAAAATGGCATTGGCATTTGGAGAGGGTATTGAACCTGTATGTGATTTTTTGGTGAGATAGCTATTTTCGCTCTCTTAATTCTTCTAACCCATGAAAATGGGAGATCTTTCCATCTTCTAATGTCTTCTTCAATTTCTCCCTGGAGTGTTTAACATTTTTTAATATTTTTATTTTATTATTTATTTGACAGAGAAAGAAGGAGAGAGAGAGAGAGAGAGAGAGAGAGAGAGAGAGAGAGAGAGAGAGAGAGAAAGAGAGAGAGAGAGAGAGGGAGGATGGGCATAGTGGTGCCAGGGCCTCCAGCCATTGCAAACAAACTCCAGATGTGTGTGCCCCTTTGTGCATCTGGCTAACGTGGATCCTGGGGAATCAAACCTGGGTCCTTTGGCTTTGTAGGCAAATGCCTTAACCATTAAGCAATTCCTCCAGCCTTTTTAAAAATATATTTTTATTTTATTACTTGAGTGTTTAAAATTTTTATTAAATATGTTGCTTGTTTCCTAGACTATGCTTACTCCTAGATAGTTTTAAAGACATTGTGAATGAATTTGTTTCTTACTTTGTTTATTATAGATATAAGAAAAGCTGATGATTTTTGTATCTTAACTGGCAGAGGAAATGCTGTCATTTATTTGTTGGTTATTATAGTTTGGGTTAGGGAGTTAAGCCCTTGAGAAACAAACTTGGTAATAAGGTTGAGTAGACAGGGTCCTAGCCTAAGAAGGCAAACTACACTACACCACAGGCAAACCTTAGTTGTGGGGCCAAGGAGAAGGGCCACCCTGGCAAACTAGGTCTTTTGGGATGACCTTCGTCCCAGGCATCTGCGTGTCATTGTTGTGGGTCTGAGGCTCAGTATCAGAGCTTCTCTGTAGTATTCTTGATGGGCTGGTTGATGAATAAACAGCATTCCTTTTGCAAGCACAGACAAATTGCTCCCTTTTCATCCATCAGGAGGTTGAAGACACGAGGGTTTTGGATATCTGATTCAAACCACCACACCATGCACCAAATTTTGCACACTTCAGAAATGCTGTCATTGTCCCATGTTGTTGGGAGGCTCCTAGGGTCTGTGTTGGATGATCCAAAGAGCAGTTGATTACCCAAATTGGCTGCATGCCACTATTGTACAGCTGTACAATCCCACACAGCTGGTTGCTTTTGTAGCTTGCAGGATCCTCTGCTTGTTCATGCTGTTGGTGATCTTTATTCCCCAGCACCTTGCATAACTTTCTGGCACTGTGAGGGCTAGCCAGACAGGAGCTGTGCCGCGGACTGACTCTCGGGGAGATCAGGACCGAGGGAGAACAAGGGTGAAGGCTCAAGGAGAACTCGGGATTCGGTGAGGAAATGACAGACAGACACACTCTAAGTTGAATATGCTGCTGTGATTTACTAAAGTTTTCATTAAGGTTTTATACAGATTGAACAAGTGATCTTAAGAATTATTAATCTAAACAATCTTAAGTATTGTTCTACTCTAAGCATACATGTAGTGTTTATCAGGCAGGAAATGTACCCATTTTCTGAGAAGCATGTCTCGCACCATTGACCACAACATTATACGAACAGAAACTAGGGTAAAAGGTGTAAGGTGAATAACAGGTTACTTATTTCTTATACCCCAAGGACTGTATAAACACCAAGGCTTACGCTTCCTTGCTAAGCGTTCCCATAAATGGAAGAGAATGCCATAGCCTCCTTTTTTCTTCATAATTCACCCATCTATTACCGAATTCATCATATCCTCCCTCATAGGGGAGTGGAACTAAGTAGATTCCAGCTCTAGGAGTCCACCATCTGCCCTTGATCAAGTACTGAACATATCCCCCAGGAAGTTTCCTGGTGGGAATGCCTAAGTTTTGTAACTCCTTTTCTGCAGAACTGTCATGCTTCTTATGAACACTACCGATCAACATTTTTACTTTCATATTCTCAGGCTCAGTATCGTTCTCAAACATCATAAGCTGTTTTTACTCTACACCATCTAAAAACTGTTCTAGAGTTAATTTTTTATTCCTAGTAGAGTTATAAATTTTCTCCATTGCCCTAATCATAGGAGGGACACATTCAATACTCAAATTGTTCCTTGTATTTTGATTGTGTGCATGAATACCAGTAAGCGTAGTGTAGAAACTAGCTGTTCTTTGACAAACAACTAGAAGGAAGCAGGAAAGAAACAGAGCGCAGAAAACAGCACATTGGCGCCAGCAATCGAGTCTTTGTGACTTCTTATGGGCAGCAGGAACCATTACAGTAACTGACTGCCAAGGGGTCACCGGGGGCATCCCTCCGAGGAGTGCTGGCCCTCTGTCCTCAGCTCTCTTCCAGTGCAGAAGCATCTCTGCTTGCTACACAGGCGAGGTCGCCGTGGACGTAGCAGAGCTGGGTTCCTACTGAGTGCCAGGGTGATATCTCGATGTCCCGTGTCCACAGCCCGTGGTGTCTTCAGCAGTGGGATCTTACCATTTCGCTCTAGTGGGTAACCAAGTGCTTTGGCGATGACCTGCATTGTTTTTGTAGACTTCATGGATCTCACTGACCAACCACTGACTGGGGGAGGGGATCAAGTTCTGGCACTGAGGTTTACCAGCCAGGGTCTATGGTTTTAGGTTTACACTTTCTCCACCCTCTCCAGGACAATTTTTCCCATGCTGTTATGGGATGCGGTAATGAGGCCGGTCTGCTGTTCCCCCTCCCCTGCTTCTTGTTAAGAGTTATGTTTTTTAATTAATTTGCTAATCAGGAGGATGGCTTCCATAGTACTTATTTATGTCATAATTAGTTTTGTATAATCCCCCTTACCTCTTTATTCCCCCCAAGACTTTCACTCCCTGTCTTCTGTCCCTCCACCTGCCTGTCAAGTACCCTCTCCTCATACCCCTCCACCTGTCCACGGTCTTCTAGCCTCATTCTAGTTTTTTAAAAATATTCATTTATTTACTTATGAGAGAGAGAGAGAGAGAGAGAGAGAGAGAGAGAGAGAGAGAGAGAGAAGAGAGAATGTGCTCTAGTGTCTCTTGTCCCTGCAAACAAATTCCAGACACATGCAACACTTAGTGCATCTGGGTTTATGTGGGTATTGAGGCATCAATCCCAGGCTGTCAGGCTTTGTAAGGAAGCACCTTTAACCATGGAGCATTCTCTCCAGCCCTCATTCTAGTTCTTGCTTCCTGCAACTTACAATCAACTCAAGCTGTTCTGAGTTAGGAGCCACGTATGAAAGAGGATATGTGATGTTTGTCTTTCTGAGCTTATGTGATAATTCCTCTGGTCAGAAACATTTGGCCTAAGTAGTGCCACTTGGGTCAGGGTTTTCTTCAGTGCCATTTAGCAGACCCTCTTAGTCTGTGCAACTAGCAGAATGTCACTTTAAAATTTCACATCAGGGGTTCTTTACTGTTGTGGAAACCAGTATATAGCAAAATTAGTGGGGCAGCCCTAAGTACAGTTATTCTTAAAGAAAGCCAACAACATTTCAGGCTAAGCAGTTGGATTTACTACATAATGTCTACTATCTCAACCCTCCAAAGTTTGTAGTGTTGAGACTGTTGTTTGTGCTTATTTGAGAGGTAGGTGAATAAAACTGGGCAGCTAAAATTTCAAGCTCCATGTGCCTAAGAAAAAAACGAGAAAACAAGTTATTGTAAATTGACCCTGTCTGTAGTTTTTGTAAAGACATTGTAAAAAACCAAGCACATGCCATCCAGTTCTTATCAAACATTGTTGTATATATCAGAAAAACTGAAGAGAAATGATTGTTGTACACACTGAATTGCTTTGCATCATCCCATTTGAGATGGTCTCATTCTATATGATGTAAGAATCTTGACTTTTTAACCTTTGGAAACATCAAATAAAAATGGAAACATGAAAAAAAAGGAAAGAGAACATGTGATGTTTGTGTTTCTGAGCTTATGTGACTTTGCTTATTATGAATTTTTCCAAGTCCATCTATTTTCCTGAAAATCTTATTTCATTTTTCCTTACTGCTGAGTAGAATTCTATTATGTATCTGTGCCACATCTTCATTATCCACTCATCTGTGTTTCCTTTAGAGTGGAAGACATTCATTGCTTAGAATACAGAAAAGATGGGTATTGAGACAGATTCCAATTTTTAGCTATTATGAATAGTAAGTGTCTCTGTAAGAGTAGAGTCTTCAGGATATATGCCCAGGAGTGGAATAGCTGGACCAGATGGTAGATATATTTTCAGATTTTGAGGAGCTTCCATACTGATTTCCATAGTTGTTGTACAAGATTCTATTTTACTCTAGTCAGAATGGCAATCACACACACACACACACACAAATCAAATGACAACAAATACTGGCAAGGGTGTGGAGAAAGAGGAGCCCTTATCTACTGCCAGTGGGAGTGCCGTCAAGGTTGTCTGTATGGCTGCAGCATTTTTGTAGTTGAACTATGCTGAGATTGGAGCTTGGTTATTGATGTGCCAGTATCAGTATGTGCCAGTATGTTGGGGTGAATAGCATCCTTCACATTCATGTTCATCCCAAACTAGGGAACAGGTCTTTTGTATTAATTGTCTTTCTCATTGCTGTGACCAAATATCTGACAGAAAGTAATTTAAAGGGGGAAGGGTTTATTTTAGTTTCTAAGAGAAGGGATGCAGTCCATCATGGCATGTAAGGAAAGAGGACAGGAGCAGGAGGTGGCTGGTAGCCTAGGATCTCGAGTCAGGAAGCAGAGAGAAGGCAGGGTGTGAAGCTGGGCTATAAATCTGCACTGCCCACCACTGGTGAGTCACTTGCTCCCACAAGTTTCCACCTACTAATTTTCCGTAGCCTACCAAAACAGTGCCACTAGCACATGAGCTTAAGATGCACATTCCGTATTCACACCAAAATGTCCTGCCCTGGCTTCCAGAGGCACATGACTGTCTTATCATGCAAAACACGTTCATTCTGACTTCAAAAGTCCCCATAGTCTTTTTACAGTCTGAACACTGCTTGGAAATTCAAAGTCTCTTCTGACACTCAAAGCAATCTGATAACTGTGAGCTCCTGTAAAATTAAAATTGTTACAAACTTCCACTTATAATAGAATAGAGCCAACATTCTTATTTCAAAAGGGAGGAGCAAGGGCATAAGAAGGCAATACTGGATCGAAGCAAGATGGAAACACAGCAGGGAAAATACCAAGGGCTCCTGCTCTCTGTTTCTCTCCCAACCCTCAGCCATGAGAGATACTGCTCGAGTTAAGGCATTTTCCATCTTGTCTAGTTGATAAGGTGAGATCTGCAAACCGGCCTCATTGCCACATCCCAGAAGCTGTCCCCTCCACACCCCTCCAGTGCTGTTGAGATCTGCAGACTGGCCTCATTACCGCATCCCAGAAGCTGTCCCCTCCACACCCCTCCAGTGCTGTTGAGATCTGCAGACCGGCCTCATTACCATATCCCAGAAGCTGTCCCCTCCACACATCTCCAGTGCTGTTGAGATCTGCAGACCGGCCTCATTACCACATCCCAGAAGCTGTCCCCTCCACACCCCTCCAGTGCTGTTGAGATCTGCAGACCGGCCTCATTACCGCATCCCAGAAGCTGTCCCCTCCACACATCTCCAGTGCTGTTGAGATCTGCAGAACGGCCTCATTACCACATCCCAGAAGCTGTCCCCTCCACACATCTCCAGTGCTGTTGAGATCTGCAGAACGGCCTCATTACCATATCCCAGAAGCTGTCCCCTCCACACATCTCCAGTGCTGTTGAGATCTGCAGACCGGCCTCATTACCGCATCCCAGAAGCTGTCCCCTCCACACATCTCCAGTGCTGTTGAGATCTGCAGACCGGCCTCATTACCGCATCCCAGAAGCTGTCCCCTCCACACATCTCCAGTGCTGTTGAGATCTGCAGACCAGCCTCATTACCGCATCCCAGAAGCTGTCCCCTCCACACATCTCCAGTGCTGTTGAGATCTGCAGACCGGCCTCATTACCGCATCCCAGAAGCTGTCCCCTCCACACATCTCCAGTGCTGTTGAGATCTGCAGACCGGCCTCATTACCATATCACAGAAGCTGTCCCCTCCACACCCCTCCAGTGCTGTTGAGATCTGCAGACCGGCCTCATTACCGCATCCCAGAAGCTGTCCCTGCCACACATCTCCAGTGCTGTTGAGATCTGCAGACCGGCCTCATTACCATATCACAGAAGCTGTCCCCTCCACACATCTCCAGTGCTGTTGAGATCTGCAGACCGGCCTCATTACCACATCCCAGAAGCTGTCCCCTCCACACATCTCCAGTGCTGTTGAGATCTGCAGACCGGCATCATTACCGCATCCCAGAAGCTGTCCCCTCCACACATCTCCAGTGCTGTTGCAGGGCTGGGATGGGCCTTCTTGTTTGCCAGGGTGATGGTTCACCCTAACTGCTAACTTTGACAAGATTAGGGATCCAGTAGGAAATGCACATTGGGTGGGTGCATGAGAAAGTTTCCAGAAAAGACTAACACAGAGCAGGTCTTCCTTCAGAGTGGGGGCGCCTTCCACAACATGTCCCCAGACAGAGAAGTCTGAGGAAGATGCATGGTTGCTTGCCTGCCTTCACTTCATGCTGAGTGAGCACATCAGCCCCTGCAGCATCTGCTTTTGCCATCCTCACACCACAGTCTCACTTCTTGAGGTTTCCAAAGTGGACTGAATACCAGTGACTGTCTAGGAATTTTCCAGGCTGTTAGTCAGACCAAGACTACTAATGAATTCAGCTTCGTGGACTGAGCTTCTAGTGTTTTGGGTCTCTCCATTTGCAGGTGACAATTGTTGGACAAGCTAGCCTCATCATGCAAACCAACCTAATACATCCCCCTTGGTGATACACACACACACACAAACACATTGTCTTGGTTCTGTTCCTCTAGACAACCTTGCCAGCAACACATGAAGCTCCTGAATTTCATCTTTGATTTGTGTCTTTGGATAATTTCTAATGAAAAACTTTTTTTTTTTTTTAATGAGAGAGAGAATTGGCACTTCAGGGCCTCTAGCCACTGCCATTGAACTCCAGACGTGTGTGCCATTGTGTGCATGTGTGTGACTTATGCGCCTGCGTCATCTTGCATCTGTCTTACGTGGATTCTGGAGAGTTGAACATGAGTCCCTATACTTTTCAGGCAAGCGCCTTAACTGCTAAGCCATTTCTTTGGCCCCAACCTATTTTTTTTTTTGATTGGACTCTTAAGTAAGCCTTGAGAAAAAGATCAATTACAAATATGTAAGAAATTCTGCTGATAGAAACCAGTTAGAATTTTAATGCAGGGAAAAGAGAACCAATAAGCAGAGGTGGTTCCCACATAATACAATAAGTGTCCATTTTATGGCTGTGCAACCTGTGAAAACGCATCTGGCCTTATATTCCACAGGATCTGCACTTGGCTTTATGTTCTGTGCCTGACATCTTGAATTTTTAAAATATCTTTCCATTGACATTTTATAAGTGAAGTGTGATAGAACAATGGAGCAATAAACTGAGTACAGGAGACATGCAATTTATGTATTTGTCATTCATACAAAAGTCACATTTTAATTGCCCTTGATCACAGATGTGGGAGTTCAGGGAGCCTGAAATAAGTACAAGGTAAGTGTGTTGACTGAGTATTTTGTGATGCTAACAGGCCTGGGGAGTCTGCTTTTCCTTTAGAGTGGAGTGCATACTGTGGTGGTTTGCTTCAGGTGTCCCCCATAAACTTAGGTGTTGTGAATGCTTGCTCCCCAACTGATGGATATTTGGGAATTAATGCCTCCTGGAGGGAGTGTATTGTTGGGGGCAGACTTATGGGCTTTATAGCCAGTTTCCCCATGTCAGTGTTTGGCATACCTTCCTGTTGCTGTGGTCCACCTTATGTTGGCCAGGGAGTGATGTCCACCCTCTGCTCATGACATCGTTTCCCCCTGCCATTCGTGGAGCTTCCCCTCAAGCCTGTAAGCCAAAATAAATATCTTTTTCCCAGAAGATGTTCTTGGTTGTGTGATTTCTACCAGCAACGAGAACCAGACTGCAACAGTAAAGTGGTACCAGGAGTGGGGTTACTGCTAGACACCTGACTGTGTGGCTTTGGCCTTTTAGAGCTGATTTTCAAGAGGAATATGGGAGGATTTGAAACCTTGGCCTAAGAAATGCCTTGCAGTGCTGTAAGTACAGCTTGATGGACTATTTTGGTCAGAGCTACAAGACCTGAATGCAGTAAGAACTATGGACTGTGAGGTTTGGCTTATGAGGGTGAGAAAGAGCTTTGCTTGGACTGGGCTAGCAGTTTGTGTGAGAAGCTTGCTTTTATACCCATGTCCTGAGAAGTTGTGCAGGGTTGCTTTGCGTAGAAATGAACTGGTGTGTGCAGAGGGATATGGCATAGAAAGAAAAATCTTTGGATGAGCTGTTGCCCATTCAGCTGCAACTGAGAGATTACAACCTTTGATACTGGGCTAGCTGACCTGTGCTGGGGCAACAAGAAGAATGTCGACTCTTTTGAAGGGGCCTGAGTGTTCAAGAAGTGTCCTGTTCTTCAAAATCTGCTTTATTCCCCCCTGGATTAACAAATTGGCACCCTATCTGGTATCGTGGAGTATAAGAAATGCTGGAAAAAGAGTCATTGAGTTTGCAACATGGTCTTGTGTTTTGGAAATGGCCATGGGCAGTGTGAAGCAGGTTTGCTGGTTGCCTGCATGGAGACCCCATGGGGCGATGAGGATGAACCGTGGCTTGCAGTGGAGACCCAGTGGAGATGCTGGGACCATGAGATGGCTGCCGAGGAGCTGCTGGCCCGATGAAGTTTCCCAGGATTGGGAGTAGCCTAGCTGGAGGGGCAGAATTGGAATGCCAGAGACTTGTTCCTGGTTAGAATTATCAGACTTGAAGATTTGTCACTGGTTAGAGTTGCTGGACTTGAAGCTACAGAGTTTGATGTTTGCCCTGGTTGTTTAAATCTTGTATTGTCTGAATGTTTCTTTGCTATGCCCAATGCCATCTATTGCAGTGTGAATGTTCTGTGCCATTATGGGTTTTTTTTTTTGAGTTTATTTTTTGGCATTATGGCTCAGTTAAAAGATCTTGGACTATGGGGATGTATGAACATCATTGGAATTGATAAAAACTATGGGGACTTTTAAAGTTAGAAGAATGCATTGCATTTTACATCATGTATGGTTATCAGTTTATGGAGGCCAGAGGTGGAATGTGGTGGTTTGATTCATGTGTCCCCCATAAACTTAGGTGTTCTGAATGCTAGCTCCCCAGCTGATGGATATTTGGGAATTAATGCCGTCTGGAGGGAGTGTATTGTTGGGGGCAGGCTTATGGGTTTATAGCCAGTTTCCCCATGCCAGTGTTTGGCATACCCTACTGTTGCTGTGGTCCACCTTATGTTGGCCAGGGAGTGATGTCCACCCTCTGCTCATGCCATCGTTTTCCCCTGCCATTGTGAAGCTTCCCCTCGAGTATGTAAGCCAAAATAAATCTCTTTTTCCCAGAAGCTGCTCTTGGCTGGGTGATTTCTACCAGAAATGTGAACTGGACTGCAACACATACTTTGCTTAGAATACAGAAAAGTTATCAGTGACATTCTAAAGTATACATACAACCAAGGAAATTTACCAGTTTTTTGCTAATGTTGTTGTTTCACTATTACTTAACCCTTGTGCTAAAAAATGATGACCCAGAAAGGGAGAAGTAAAGTGATCCACGCTTCATTTTCCTGCCAGGGTTTGCTTACTCAGCAACAAGGCACAGCGTTGGTGACTGGGCCTCTGCTGAAAACGAAATAAAACATTTCAGCTGTTCCATTAAGGCTGAAATCTTTGTGTCTGTCACGAATTGTTTAATTTCAGTGGTTCTATGTTTGAATTGTGCATTTCAAAGATGAAAGGTGAAATTGGTGCTTATAATTTATAATTTTAGGTTTTTAAAAAATTAGAATGACATTAAGTAGGCAATAAAATCACAGTGGTAAGTTAAGAGAGACCAAAGAAAAAAAGCCAAATATTTTCCCTTTAATGTATTTAATAGCACTTTCCTTACCTTTTGAAGAGAGTGGCTACACATTTTCCCTAGGTACTGGGTCCTCCATAAAGCATAATATCAGTTGATTTTGCAGGGAAAATCAGGGTCAAAAAAACATGCCTCAAGTGGGATAACCATTATGTTTAGAGAGAACTTAATAGGTGTAGGCCCTCTTTTAGCTCACGATTGGTGGGAGCTTGATAGTGGAGAGTGGGCTCATTTTTGGATGTGGTTCTGACTTGTTTCCCAGTTCCAGCTACGGGTTCTGTTCCACTGAGCAGATCAGCTAGCCAAATCAAGAGCAGTTGGTTTCCCACCATGACTGTGCATCACTATTGCACTTGTGTGAACATCACATCAAGTTGTTTGCTGCTAAGTAGGTTAGACCATCAGTTGCTTAGACAGGTATTGTTCCTGTTCCCCCAGTTGCTCATGTATCACCTTCTGGCAGTAGATGTGAATACTTCTTGTAGAGACAAAACGACAGAGAAATATACCGTGACTAGGGATGCCTTGTACATAGTCTAATCAGTGACACCTGGTACTTCACCCACAATGGCTAGTCACAGGAAGGATAGATAGTACTATAAAATTTATTATCTTACAAGGCAGTGAAATATCCATCTATTATGCTCCCATGCATGGTCTCTAAGACAAGACCAGGTAGCTCCTGTTTACAGTTACAGGGGAGAATTTTTCCAATAAGTTTTTGTCACTTTCACAGCATATATTCTTTCGTAAAACTTTCATATCAATTCTGGTCTGGTAAATACTTTTTTACCCATGTGCCGCAGGCTCATCATTCCCCAGCAAGACAGTTCTTTGTGTCCCTGTGTGGCAGTTGTCTTAGCATGCTCTCAGTGGTGACAGCAAGGTGTGTGTGCTGCGCCAGGTTCACGAGCGCTTGCAGTCCGTGTGTGGGCATTCCCATACCCAGAGAGAGCAAAGAACAAAGGGGTGAATATGTAAGTACATGAAACTTGGAAATAAAGAAACTGAATAAAAGTAGTAACAATATCAGAAAAGATTGGCACAGAGCTATGGACTGTGACAATTTCTAATAAAACTGTATGGATTGGGAGAGAGGAGGATATAGACCTGATTTTTAATACTTTAACAAAAAATTAAATAGTGTGATCAAGTGTGATTTTCTTCCTTGCCTTCTGTTTCACTATTTTTGAAAATGAACTTATATGAAGAAACATTTCAAAAGGTCAGATAATCACAGGTGGAGGAAAGAAATATTTAAACAACAGCTAGTGACTTCATTTGTCACTGTTTGGAGCAGCTGTGTGGTGGCACAGCAGGAGAAACGCGAGAATAATGACAATGATAGCAATTTCTAGAGATTAAAGTACGGATTGAGATGACTATGTAGGTTAGGGAATATTAGTAAAGGATTGATAGAATAAATTCAGCAGTTCAAGAAGGTATAGCTACTGAAAAGAGTCATGGCAATTTAGAATCCAAGGCTACGTGTGATCACAAATATCATAGCAGTTCTATTTAAAAATGCATTTTAAAAATGGTGTTATGGGGTAGAGAGATGGCTTAGTGGTGAAGGCGCTTGCCTGAAAAGCCTAAGGACCTAGGTTTGATTATCCAGGACCCATGTAAGCCTGATGCACAAGGTGGTACATGCATATAGAATTCATTTGCAGTCTCAAATAATAAAATAAAATAAAATTTAAAAAGTTATTACTATTTTATCAAGACCTACTAACAATATTGCTTTTCTGTTAACTTCATTATTAATTTGATCCACCTAGATAGTGCTTGTAATATAATATACTGAAGAGGATATAGGTTTTACTTAACATGTACTTTTTTCTGTGGTAAAAAATAATATAAATTTTAGTTCAATAACCTGTATAATAACTTCTTGCTGCCTTTGAGCATGAATAAATTTCTGTTCAAAACTATGCAATGAATTTTAATAAATGAGAGTTTTGTGGTTCATTTGACTATAAGCCCAAAGCTAAACTGTAAATGTATCCTAGTGATATAGAAAATTGTTTTATCAATCTTTTCACTCACCAAATTGATGGCATTCACTCATGCATGGCTACTGGAAAAATACTAAAACAAAATGAAATATGGAGATATTTGGCAATCGTAAATGCAGACTGTTTTGAAGTTTTCCCTTATTACCTAACATATATTTCTATAACTATAAGAAATTCATCCTCTCTTTCCCAACTATTGTTTAAAACTCTAGCTCTGTTTTTGTCTCTTCTGCATGAAGTGTGATCTTACTGGTTTTCCATTAATAAGTACTCATGGGGTACATGCCATTCACAGCTTAAGGCTCTTTTCCACAGAACATTGATGTATTTCAATCCATAAAAATGTGGCCAGAAAGTGCATGTTATAAAGTATGTTGTCATATTCTATTTTTCTTGCTTTCTCTAACAGATAAAAATATTTTCCCAGGGTAGGGGGAAACACCAAAGAGATTTCTGGAATTTCCTTGCTGTGGAATTCATAATTAATCATATTTCCCAGCTTGAGGTTTTTTGATTCCTGTATTTCTTCTAGAAATACCCTGGACCTTGGGTTTCTCATGGTGACTATTTTGATTAACACATATTTAGTGACCCACCATGGGGCAGACTGGGAACTTCAATACCAAGGGGTCAGCATCTTGCAATAGCCTTCTCACTGTATCATAAAAGGATAGGGGGCAAAAACAGGGTGAGAGAGACTCTACTTCCATAATAATGACATCAGTGTATTCATAGGACCTGGGCTGTTCATGACTTACAAACTTCTTAAAGAGCTCACCTACTAATGCAATCAAAATGCGAATGATTTCACTTATTTTAGGAGGAAGCAAACATTAAAATTATATTATTGTGGGCCCGTATCCTGGTATTTGTGTCCCTCGTACACATACAGTTTTTATTCTGTTCTAATTGACCTGAAAGTTTTAGTTCATCTCAGTATAAATTCAAAGGTCTCACCTAGACCAGAAGGGGGTGAGTCTCGAAACATGATCATCCTGAGTGAAATTACATTCTGGCTGTGAAGTCCATTCCAGAAGAGAAAAATGGGCATGGAAAATGAAACGTCCTAAGTAAGGTGAAAACCTGATCAGAAGTTTCCTTAAATCGTGAGACTCTACCACAATATTTTTTGGCTCCATGTCCTCCTCTCTGGATGCCCTGATTCAGGGTTTAGGTGGCCAAGGCTCAGCAGGGTCCCTTGCTGTGGCTTTGTGGAGCTCATTGGTTGGAGTTTTGAACTGTGCTCTTTTAGTTCTCTGGGGGCACATGTTTGCTGGGTTTATAGGTCATTTACAGCCCCTTCCTAGTCACTTGTTATTTTCCTGTCTCTATGAGGTGAGCAGCTCTGGCCTAACACAGGTTTCCTGGGGTGATGTTCTCCCTCACCATGACTTTGAAGCAACAGTTAATTGACCATGGATTTTTAACTGCTGAAATCATGAGTCAAAGAAATCTTTTCCCCATTAAGCTTATTTTCTCAGGTATTGTGTCACAGCACAGCAAAGCTAACACAGGCCATTCTCCAAATGTGCTGGTGACTACCACTGGTTCGGGTCAATACTCCTCTCTTCATCAGCGGCTGTCTGGCTGACCCTGTGCAAGTCCTTTTGCCCATCACGTGGCTAGGAAGGGAGCTCTCTCGATGATAAGATTCTGTTTCATTTTCACTTGTAAATTATGTCTCTAAAATCCTGTCGTTTTACCATGCATCTTTACAGGAAACCACACCATACCTCAATACTTTGCTGATATTTCTCCTGCCTGAAACCCAATGCTCTTGGCTCTGTCTTCAACACAACTTTTGGCCACAGGCACAATTAGCCCAAACATTTTATAATTGTGATATCTCTTGCTCTAATTTCTAAGGCTTTGACCATTGTTGCTTTCTGAGACATCAGAATTACTTTTGTCATCCATGTTTCTGCCAATAGTTTGATCACAACACCTTAAGTTTGGTAATTATTGAACTTTCCCTATAGTTCTCCTCACCTTTTGAGTGCTCACTATTAATCCTGTGTATATGAAATAAAGTGTTTTTTTTTTTTTTGCCAGAATTTACTTTTGAATATCTACCTATTACCCAGCTCCAAAGCAATGCCTACACTTTTTTGGGGGTGTGTGTGTTATAGAATCATACCATGTTCTGTCTTAATCTGCTATTCTATCAGTGTACCTGAGATGGAGTAACTGATAAAGAATAGAAATTCGCTGTCGTACAGTTCTGGAGTTCTGGGGAATTTGCTATTAAAGTTTTAGTATGTGCCTTTCTCAATGTATCATAATGTAGTAGGAAACACCACATGGCCAAAATGCAAAAAGATAGAAACAAAGAAAAGACAAACCTCCCATAATTGTGATGTTAGTTCTTTCAAAGGGACAGAGCTTGCATGAACTAGATGCATCTTAAGGTCCAGTCTCTCAGTATTACAACAGAGGAAATTCAACTGTGACATTGGTTTCGAGAAAACATAAATGGTTTGAATTGTGTTGGGGATGTGTTTTATTTTTTTCTGTAATTTTGGTTGCTCCTCAGCCATTCCAAGTTTCAGCCCCTGGACCTGCACTGCCACGAGTGTTTGTACAATCTCTGTTCTCTGTCAAATAAGTGCAACAGTGAGATCAGCAAGTAGCCAGAGGCCCTTCTGTGCTTTCTGATTAATCCATGTACTGACTTGAGGGAAACTCATAATACAATACATGCCAATCTGGCAGCAGAATGGTTGGCATTTTTCTTTTAATTTTCACACAGGAAATCCATAATTTTGAGCAGTGCTGCTTTCAAATGTGATATCCTGTCTTAGAAGCATGGCTCACATTGCCAACCCCGTCTGACTTCTTCTGTGGTTGCAAGTGTCATGGCTAAGACTTTGTTTTCACATTACAAAAGAATAACAATATTATTAAAATTTATACTTGCTGAAGTCATATAATGGCTAAATTTTTCTGCTAGGAATTAAATATGGATGTAGTGGCTTTGCATGGAAATTAGATATACTTGGTCTATGGAATGAGCTTAAATTTTTCAATGAAACTTTTTTTAGCACATATTATTTCCCTGTTAAATTGCTTAACTTCTAAATCTTAGCATTTTGATATGTATATTTTTTTCTTGTGCCTTTTAGCATTGGCAAAAGTATATTTCAGCATTACCTTAAGTGAATGCTATTTTGTTTTCTTCTCAAATATGTGTGTCTAAAAACAGTGTACAAACTAGCATGAATAGTTCCCATGTAAAGTTGTATGATGATTTATGAACAACTTCTAAATTGAGCAGAATATTTTCTACTTACCAAATGAAAACCATTAGGGAAATACAGTAAATATGTATGTAAATATACTTCATTTATTGTATTGTCATCACATACTTTATGTGATTGTTAAGTATATTTTAAATTTACATTCATAAAAGATTGTTTCAGCTAAGAGCATCTGAAAAACCTTAAGTGCTGCTGTAAAATGTTTATTTACTTACTCATTTGCTTTTGAGACATGCATGCTCATTAGTATCTGTTTTTTCTAACAGCCAGTAGTCAATTTGGAGCCAATGACAGACAAGAGCCTTATCAGGTAGACAGATGTTTTAAAAAGATTTGGTACTCAAATTATCATGACTACTAAACTATCCATCAGTCATAGGAGTGGTCTAGCCTGACCATGTATTTATTTTTTTAAGATAGCACATGGGAGTGATTTAGTATGATTCTGATGTTTGGTCTGATAACCATTATTTCTGTCTCAAGAAAGATCCAGAACTCTTGCAATCTGATATGGAATGCATGATAAAGTATCCTTTAGCAAATTCTGAAGGAATAGTAGTGGCAACTCATTATTGAAATTCAACTTTAATTCTTTTATTTATTTATTTATTTTTGGTTTTTCAAGGCAGGGTTTCACTCTGGCCTAGGCTGACCTGGAATTAACTATGTAGTCTCAGGTTGGCCTTGAACTCACTGTGATCCTCCTACCTCTGCCTCCTGAGTGCTGGGATTAAAGGCATGAGCCACCATGCCCAGCTCAAAATTCTTGATGGTGCTTACATAAAGAACGTTGTAAATGGCTAAAAACAAAGTTTGAGTAAAACTTTCTTTTGTTTTAGTGTTAATGATTTGAATAGTCTCTATGTACACAGAGCTATGATGTATCATGTTATGTCAGTTTCTGATGATATTTTGTTTTCTCCCATTTATAAAAGATAAGAGATTGATTTGCAATGACTCAAGTTTTCAAAATCTTTTATATTATGTCTGTTTTCAGTTAGACTTTTATCCTTCTGCTGAGTCATTAAAATATTATTACAAACTGTTAAATGCTTTTATACTGTAGGAAAAAACCCCCGCAGGGGGTCCCCCACGCTCTGCCCGGATAAGGCGACACCCCAAATCACTCACGAGAAGCGGTCTTGATGCAAACTGCAAGAGGATTTTATTCCAAGCGCGCTGGGGCCCACAGTCGTACACTGCACAGGGGTAGAGGACTGCAGAGCCCCGAATGCAGGAACAGGACAGTTTTTATAGGGTTTCTAACAAAGCCTGTGTATTAGACCAATCATTATTTAATATCAGGAGCCCCTGCAGGGTGTTAGCCAGTCAGTTTGTGCCACCCCGCAGTTTCTAAGCCAATTAGTTTACTTTGCTCAAGCCCCTCATGGACCAATCACTCTCTTATGACCTTGGTGGTCAGCGTTTGTGCAGGTCCTTGGGTGGGAGTAGCAGAGTGTGGTACCAGTCTCCTGTGACCTTGGTGGTCAGCACTGGTGCAATTCCTTAGGTGGGGGTAACAGAGTATGGTATCAGCCTCCTATGACCTTGGTGGTCTAAGGCAGGCTGCTACAGCTTATGGTGCAAGTTACTAAGGCTTACAGTGTGGGCTATTAAGGCTACTAAGGCTTACAGTGTGGGCTATGAAGGCTTATGGTGCAGGCTATTTACAGAAACTAAATAAGTGGTTTACTTTATTACTCATTTCCCATCCTTGAGGGCTATCTCATGCCCTTTTTACCTAGTTTTATATTAGGAGTGGGCTCTGATATAATGAGAAGAGGGATTCTTTACTTGCTTCTAACAGAGAGTAAAGCCTGGAGTTTGAGGTATGCAGGGGGCCCGCTTAAGCTCCCTTTGGAGTGTGATAGTATTTCTGAGCTTCTGAATTCTTGGGCCTTTCAATACTATTGAAAAATGAGATTATAAGGCTGAAAATATTGCTCAGTGGATAAGTACTTGCCTGCAAAGCCCAAGGACCTTGGTTTGATTCTCCAATACCCACATAAAGACAGATTTACAGGGTGGTGCATGCATCTGGAGTTCATTTGTAATGACTAAAGGCCCTGGCATGCCCATTCTCTCTCTCTCTCTTGCTCACTTTTGCTCTCGCTGTCTCTCAAATAAACAAAATATTTATGAAAAATAATTTAAAATGATATAAAATTATCTGGTTTGGTATTAATACAAACTCACAGCAATTCTCCTACCTCTGCCTCCCAAGTGCTGGGATAAAAGTCATGTGCCACCATGCCTGGCCTCCAAGATTTTTTTATAAGGATAAGATAGTACTTATCTAGGACCACTCCATCCCCCAAGGAAGCCATAGACAAAGTAAACAAACATCAACAACCCTTCTAAGTGTGGTTGGTAGACACAAGCATAGCAAATTTTTATCATCATTTCCACAGGTGATCGCTCAGCATTTTTACAGTGAAGTTCTCAGTTATAATGTTGCTATTCAGTAGGAAAACAGCTATTTTTCTAAAAAATACACTTAAAATTTCAACCTCTATCCATAAGGCAAAGTTTAACTTAAAGGTGAGAAAAATAGTTTCACATGCATATGCTTGCCACCTTTCCTCAACTTCTTTTTTTTTTTGTTAAATATATTTTATTTATTTATTTATTTAGGAGAGAGGGAGAGAGAGAGAGAGAGAGAGAGAATGGACACACCAGGGCCTCCAGCCACTGCAAATGCATTCAAGACACATGTGCCCCTTTGTACAGCTGGTTTACGTGAGTCCTGGGGAATCAAACCTGGGTCCTTTGGCTTTGCAGGCAAATGCCTTAACTGCTAAAGCCATCTCTCTAGCCCTTAACTTCTAAAATTAATCCAAATATGGGTCATAATGGTGGCTGAGCTCAATCCACAGCCATCCTCTCCTCTACCACACAATTACTGGTTTTCAGTAGAGGACAGTATTAGCTAGTTAGATTAGTATTTCAGAAAGTAAAGCAGAGGCTTAATTTAATTTTATTTTTTTGGAAATGGAGGTCAAAGTGTCAACCCAAGTACTTAACATTTTTGGCTATTAAGAAGTACGTGTCATTTTGGAATTCAGGCTAGAAAGTGAATGTACTTGGTTTTCTGGTTGAAGACCACCCTGGATGATCATTGCATAGGCTGTCTCTGTAGCTCATGTTGAACAGGTACCCTTGGCTCTTTTAAAACCTGCTTCTGTTTCTGCTGCTTGGTAACTGTTACCAGTGACATGAGTAACACAGCCATTTCTTTTTCTTTTTTTTCGCTGTTTCTTACATGTTTTCTGCTTTGGGTACAATCTCATGCCATGATGTGATGATGAACTATAAGAACAAACTGGGAATGAATTATGGGAAAGACTGGGGATATTTCTTGTGGGCATGACAAGTAGCTTTTGTGAGAGTATTGCTGTGATATGCTAACTTCCTTACTTGTAACTTGCACTAAAGTTAATCTTACCACCATGCAATCCACCTGCTTAACACAGTGTGACTGGGTTTCCTCTGTCTGTTGTACCTTTGACCTGAATAGGACAGATGACCAATATTGACAAGCAATGTTTAGATATACTGACTGATTTTAAGCTATCTCTGTGGCTTCTTTCCTCTGAGGCCTGGTTGGACTCTCATGTTAGAACAAACATGCATGTGTAAGAGGGGTTGATCACAGCATTGAAAACAATGAGGTCAGTAACTATGGCTCACAGGTCTTTTGAAGGCAACAGATTGGCTTAGTGTGATTGCTCTTGTGATCAGAGTGTGTGTGTTCTGGCTCAGCAGAGCCCAGCAGGTCACCCCCCTTCATCCCGTCCTTTAACAAATGTTTAAGGATATCCAAAGTTGAGAGTTCCTCACCCTTTGATCATGCAATGTACTACTTGTTCATCTATTACTGTGTTTTTTTTTTTTTCCTGTTAAGTGAAGGTGCTTGTTCAGAGGAAGCCTCAGCCGCAGTGACATCATAACCGCAGTGACAGCAGATGCGGCAGGTTTACTCATGACTTACACTAAACTTCCCTTCTGTTGCCTTTTTTCCCGGGCTTGTGCTAGAGGTAGCTAGCCTGCTCCTGGGCTGCGGGCACCAGGAGTTCTCGTCTCACCTCCCAGGCTCTGCTTTTAGAAGCAGTTTGCCTACTTCTAGATGGGAAAGTTCCATAGGTTAGTCTTCTCTAAATTCAGCGCTGTGTCCCCCAAACAGGGAACCGTAAGTTCAGTGCTGCCGTGACTCTTATGTCACATCAAAGCACTGTGGTGTTAGGTTTGGTGAGAAAGGGGCAGCCACCTGCGAGTGTGAGCGCGTTTGCTCCTTTGGAGCGTGCCGTCCTGTCCAGGCTAATCAGGTTTGCAGTGACACAGCAGCCCCTCCTCCAGCTGTACTACAGAACCGTGGAAGATTCTAAAACACACTCTCACTCTTCCTCTTTTCCAGCATATCAAATAAGCTTCCCAAGTCAGGGAAGAAACCTCCAAATAAAGGCTTACGTGTCTTCAGATAACATGAAAGAAAATGGAACACTTACGGTACTCTACCTTCTTCCCTAGCCATCAGCTGCTCTTTCCCCTCGTGGCTCTCTGAATGGGGTGCACTTTGCTGAAACACAATGGTGAGGTGCTCAACCCCGTGATTATGGCAGAAATAGTAAGCCAGTACTTTGGCACTGTTTCAATAATGGTGTCTGAAATCTGCCACATTTTGTCATTTTACTAAGACATAAATTCTAGTTATGTGAAGGATGTGTTAGATGTGTGGTATGAATCACTAACTTTAAGTGGCTTTACTCAATTCTACTATCTGTAGTTGAAATTCCATTGGCATTTACTACAATGTAGTGCCACATAGTATATAAAATAATGCAAGGAGACCTAAAGTTCTCCATATTAATTCCTTAGGAATTTCAAAGGCTACATGAAAAGAACAGTTGTCAGAGATCTTTTAGCCTAAATAGAACCATCTCCCAGGATCAGTCATCTCATCTCTCTAAAATTCAAGGAAGAGCTTAAGCCTTTGTTAGCAATGGCATTAGCAATATTTAGAATGCTCTCTTCTATTAGAGAACTACATATAAACTTGGCAAACAGGCTGTTTTCCTTCTTGAAGGTCTTTCAAGAGTAAGCTTTCCAACTCTTTGTCTGCCTGTTATATGAGGCCTCCTCACCAGAGAGAAGAACGTGACTCGAGAGTTGTAGCTACAGCTTTTCACAGAAACTGAAAATTTGTATTTGTGTGGCCTTATTTGGTGCCTTGGGGGTTACCTAGATGGCACATTCCCTAGCACTAATGCAGTTCCTGAAAGTCATGATGCAGTCACCTCTTGTATCCTCTTGGAATTGGATCTGGGATTCCCTCTTGGTTGCAAAACTATAGATGCTTACTTATCATATCCAATACAATGTACAATACCACATAAATACCTGTTAAACTATATTGAGCAGAGAATAACAAGGAACATGTCTGCACATAGATACATTTTTTTGTCTTAAATATTTTAATCCAGGTGGGGCTGGCTTTTAAGACATAGAACTTCTATATTCAAAGGTCTGGTTGTATATTATTTTCTGTAGACAGTGGAAGCCTTTTCTTTTTAAAAATAGATTTTTCAAGCTAATTTTTGGTGATTTCTTATGAGTTTGTAACAGTGGTAATTAGCAAGAACTTCACCATAACTGTTACAGAGGTTTTCAGCAGAAATGTCACCATAATTATTAAAGAGGTGAGATTTTTAGGGTTTTCAGCAGAAACCAGGGAAAGAAAACAAGGCAGAGAGGAGTCCAGCAGTACAATCATTGTCGACCTCATGACTACCCAAGGAAACTGTGACATCTTTCACAGATGTCTAGAGCCTGTTCTCTTCTTTTTCAATTTAGACTCATGGAGATAATAACAAAAGAGAGAAAGAACTCAAGAATAACATTTAGAAGAGATAAAAGTTAGCAAAGAAAAATATGTGTGATAATGGCCTATTGTAAATGGGAAAAGTAGCACTCCTTACCTTGGATGACAGTTGGTAACAGTGAAATCATGATTAAGGGCAGGCTGTTAAGAACAAGAAAGAAAGAAAGATGCTTGAAAATTTCATATCCAACCTGAAGTTTGCTATCGGTTAACTTTATTTCCTTTGAATATTTGCCTCTTGCATGTTGATTTTTCTCCACTAAACCTTGATAACTATGTTTTCCTGGGACAGGAAAAAATTACTTCTATATAAATGGGAAGGTTAGGACTACCATAAAGACTTTGTGCAATGAGATAAGCTGGCTGGAATTGTGATGCCACTTAATGGTCATGAGTTTTAAGTTGTTTCTTTATTAAGCCAGTCTGTAAAAGTTGCTACAAAGGGACTTCATGGGAGCTGCCACTTTCTCAGAACACAGTGCAGATATCTGCTTTTTCTCCTAAAAGTCAAGGCTGTTAATCTGTGCCCGGCACTGCAAGATACCAGCTTCTTGGAGCTTGTGAGCCATGGAGAGCAAAGGACAGGGTTTTTCTGTTATTTCCTGTTAATGGTCCATTGGGAGGGAAATAATTCTTGTTCCTGTGGCTTTTCTTTCCATGGTGCTAACTTGGTCATATTAAGTGTACAGACCGTAGGGCAAGAGAAGAAGCATGAATCAAATGGGCATAAATGCAATTCAGAATCATAAATCAGCTTGACAAAAGTTGAATTTATAAATGTCTGAGTGGTCTGAGAATGACTGTGATTCCTTGAAACTGCTTAAATAACAAGGTTTGGGTATTGGACATCACTTGAGAAAGATTTTAGTGAAGGTTGAGTGATATGCCAAAAGCTCTGCTGGGTCTCTAGAAAATTTAATTGTCATTAAAATAATTCCTCTGTAGAGGTTTATCTTTAACAGTTGCTCATGGCAGCAGTTTGAGTGACTTACTTTTATATTTGTTCTGAGGAATGTGTTCTGTATTTTAGACATCTTTAATGAAACAAATCCATTCATTTTATTTCAAACATTTTTATCAAGCTCATAATGCATTTTTGTGTTGTCAACATCCTCTTATTTTATCATGCCATATTTTATCCTCATCTATAATTATTTCCCAGGCAGAGAAGATAACCTTTCAGATGTAAGATTTTAATCTCTCAAATCTTTCTACAAGTTCTGAATAAATCAGTCTGTACTAAGAGGATGTCTCTAGTGACCAAAGGGCTATTCTTATATTGGGAGATATAATTTTATACTAAAATACACTTCTGAGAATGTTGTCCTTTGATAAGTGATTAAATGTGTTAATATTGATTTTCAAAAGTTCCTTTTGGTCATTTCCTACAAGTGCATGATGAATCTAGGCTTAGTAGAATGTGTTTACTCTTGTGTGTGCTGAAATTACCAATAGATAACCATGTTCAGCAATTCAGCCTCTGTATTACTTAACTGGAACATGCCAGTTTTATTCACTTATTGTATGGTATGTACTTTCTCGCATTTATAGAGCACAGAAGTATGATTCTGTGCAAAATCCCTCTACTTTTACTTCTTCCTAAGACCTGATGCTATGAAGGTAGAAAGCAATGTGTGTTCTTGGGGAAACACCTGTTCACATGTCAAAGAGTAGCTCTGTCACTCTGAACATGTTTGCCTCAGGCATAAATCCATTTTCCTAGAGCAGCTTATGGCCTATCTGGATGAATGTTCTCCGTTTCTTCCCCGTGTCTGTCTGTCTGTTTGTGTCTGTCTATCTCTTTCATAGGGTTAAAGACCTCCACGTGATTCAGACATAACATTGGGTAACTGTTAGAAGACTGCTTTCGGTAGTGAAATTGTGAAACTGTGGTCATCAGTCTTCTCATGTAAGGCACTAGTTGAAATACTGGGTGTTAAAACGGTGTGAGTCTATGGATTACATGTAGTAGCTATAAGCCACTAAGCCCCTGGCAGCACAAGATCTCTCCCCGTACTTTGTAGTCACTCTGCAGAATGACCTTTATTTGCTCCCTGCCACTTGGCCCCATACCCCCTCCATCAGATGCTGTAGCAGACAGTGCCCTTCCCATGTCATCACTTCAGCTAGCCCGGGAGGTTATTCTCTGGACAGATGTCAGTGTCTCTGCAGAGACGATCTCGTTCCAGAGCTTTCTTTACCTACAGAAGTACGAACTGGGTGTGCTGGCGGGAGGGTGAGCTTCCCTGGGACAGTAGCTGATGAGGGTGGGAACGGGCAGAAACGGTGAAGCATTCTTGTGCCACGTGAGACAATCCCAAGAGTATTTCATTCTGTCTCTCTAGAGGTCCCCAGAAAGAAACAGTCCCAGTTGCCCACAGGGCAACATACCACGTATGTTTTTATTTTTTTTTCTCTGCCTTCCATCCCCATCAGACTAACTGTGCTTCTTACAGTACTTCCAAAATGACCTCCTTGTGGCCATATCCCTATTCTCTGCTCTGTACTGGGCTTGTGGGGGAATCTTTGTTTTGTCTAGTGTATGTTCTCTGTTTCTGAGACAATATTGGTGATTTTTTTCCCCCAAGGTAGGGTTTCACTCTAGCCCAGGCTGACCTGGAATTCACTATGCAGTCTCAGGGTGGCCTCTAACTCACAGTGATCAACTTACCTCTGCCTCCCGAGTACTGGGATTAAAAACGTGTGCCACCACACCCGTTTTTTTTTTTTAACAATATAGAATTGCATAATTTTATTTCACTTTATCATTATTACTAATATCCCATGTTAATTCCCTCTCTCCCCTGACCTTCCCCTTTGAAACTCCACTCTCCATTATATCCCCTTCCCCTCTCAACCAGTCTCTTTATTTTGATGTTATGATCTTTTCCTTCTGTTATGATGGTCTTGAGTATGTAGTGTCAGGCACTGTGAGGTCATGGTGATTTATATTCATAAATTATCACAATCTCATGGTTAATTAACGCCGATTTTTCTTTTCCCTCCCCACCCCAATATGTATTCTATTTATAGTTAGTATTGATTGGTTCAAGAGAAAATATGTATCCGTCCTTCTTTCAGCCTGGAAGCAGATACACATTGATAAAGAGAAAGAGAGAAAGACAGACAGAGAGAGAACAATCGCTGATCCATCCTAAGGAGGTCAAGTAGCATCATTTCCTTATTATCACATACCTTACCAGTTTTTCTTAGGATAAGTTAATATCTTTATTTAAGAGGAAGAAAATTGTCGCAGACTCTAGGAGGTTCATTAAAGAGTGTGTAGGTATGTTTTAGGGTATTAAATAAATTCTCAGAAAATGAGGCAACTCTCCTAACATTTTAGAGCATTTGTTAAAACCAAATGTTTTGTCCTTTTGAGTGCTGTTTTTCTCCTCGTCAAGAACACATCTGACCAGGTACCCTGTTAGCTCACGGAGTGCTCAATGACGCACACAGCCAGCGCTTTTTTGTCACTTGGCCTAAGTCCACTTTTCTCAGTCTCCCTTAGGAGGTATGTTGGGGCATTTTGTCTGTGCACACCACCTCCACATACATACTGTTGGCATGTCCTTCTTAATATTATTCTTTTCTCAGGTCACATTGTCACCGTAGTGGGCTCATTATCTTTTCTGTTGGTTCATCTCACCCCAAGAGTTAAAGTTCAGCTCACAGTTTTGGAGCCCATGAGACAATGGAGTATAGTATCTAGAAAAAATTGGCCCAAACAATGATTGCACACTGAAATGATAAAGACTGATTCACAGTAAACTTGGCTTTTAATTTTTATGATCCTTGTCCTCATAATCCTTACTCCCAACATGTGCCTCCTAACCCTCTGTTCTGACTCATGATTATTTTAATTACGAATAAAAATATGTGTCATACAGAGAATAGGATTAGAACTTGAATGTACAAAACTTTACTTTTATGAAGTACCATTTACTAGCTGTATACCCTTAGGAGATCCTGTTACTATCCTGGGCATTGTCATTTAGGCAAATCAGTATATATCTTTAAGGGTGGTTTTGAAGGTTTAAGATAATACAGGCGTGTCATGGTGCCTTGATGAATAATATTAGATAACATTTAAGCACCTGGAGCTAGGTATCATTCCATTCTTCCTGCTATAAAATGTTTTCTATGTCAAATCTGATCCATTAGTGGCATATGATACCATCTTAGTGAGTTTGCCTATCATTATGAAATGAAAAACTGAATAAAGTGTGTGATAAGAAGTATCAAATCTCTTTGAGCAGAGATAAGGTTCATCAAATGTTACTTATATGCATGTATTTGTTTTCTGAGGTTAAGTGTTTTGTTTCCTGGTTGAAAGCTCTGTCATTAAATTGTATGGCTTCATTTAGCAAAAAGTAAAGAATCCATTAATGATCATAGTGAAATGGGGTGTTAGGGTTTCAGGAAAGTCCTTGAGATAAGGCAAGAGATAAGAAGTCAGATCATACTGTGATCTATAGCAAGTTCAGATTGCAGAGAGCAGACATTTCTGCCTTTTCAGGGGCCCAGTAATCCTAACTGCCTAACAAAACTACCTGATGCCATCTCAGTAGGACATTGTGAGAAATTTAAAGAGGCTAGAAACCAAATTCTTGTGTTAATTTTTCAGAAGCTAATGTGCCCATGGAAAGAAATCAGAGGAAGTGAGTGTGACTGAAAAATATGTTCTATAATGTCAAAATGAAACTAAACAGTATAATTAACATACTATAATTAAAAACTGTTAATAGCCATGTGACTTTGAGTTTTGTCACAACTATATCTGTCTGATTCACTGGAGTTATATGAGTCATGTGGCTTAGAGTTTAGAGAGGGAGAGATTTTTCAGCTAGGCTCATGGAAGAGAAGAGAATTCTGACTGGATAACTACAACTCCGAACTACTGTGGCCTGTCAGGAGAGATGGCAATATATCCAATTTATAACATGAACTGCTGAGGCTGAACACTCTCTGAGTTTATTCTCTCCTGTCACCTCTACTGTTGATAAAAGAAAGAGCCTGCATGATGCGGACTTCTTTCAATTCACCATAAAAAGTGAGGCAGCAAAGCTATATAATCAAAAGGGGCTCGAGAAATTCTACATTTAGGTATAATTTAGAAAATCGTGCAGCACTAGGGAAAATGCAGGAAGAGTGCTCTGTGGGTGGCAGCAAGGCACAAGAGGGACACCAGGGGTTGGCAATGTGACATTGGCTCCTGTCTGTGGGGACAGTGAACCAGGGGCTCAGGGGTCATTGAAGACGTGGCTAGGCAAACGCATTAGCTATGGTACATGAATGCTGTGATGAGAGGAAAGAACTCTGGTACATAGAAGGGCTTGGGCATATAAAACCCACAGGACAAGTTTGGGGCCCCCTTCTTTTTCTAAAATTTCATTAGGAGACACAAACGATTTTGTGCTGACAGGTGAAGACCGCTGACTGTGTGCTGAAGGCTACATAATGATGTGCGGCTCTTAGGATGCACAGGTCGGGTCACGAAAACTCCAAGGACATATGCCACTTTGTGCATCTGACTTCATGTGGGTACAAGTACCTTCAACCACTGAGAAAGCTCTCCAGTCTTCTGAAGAAGGCACTATTTAAAATATTTGAGTTCAAGTACTGACACCATCCCACTTCTGTTAGCTTTTCCTCAAGTCATTTAAATTCTCTAAGTCATTTTTTTAAACCTAAGCCTGTTGTACAATAAAATATATGCAAAATGAAAAACTAGATTCTCCAATGGAAAGTGAAGTCAGCATAGGTTAAATGGGATAAATGTTATTCACTTAAGGAGAATTTTTTTAAGTTTGTTAATTTTTATTTATTTGAGAGTGACAGACAGAGAGAGAAAGAGAGAGACAGAGAGAGAGAGAGAGAGAATGGGCGCGCCAGGGCCTCCAGCCACTGCAAATGAACTCCAGATGCGTGCGCCCCCTTGTGCATCTGGCTAACGTGTGTCCTGCGGAATGGAGCCTCAAACCAGGGTCCTTAGGCTTCATAAGCAAGCACTTAACTGCTAGGCCATCTCTCCAGCCCTCATTTAGGGAGAATTTAATGTGTGTAGCTCCTCTTTTACCCAAAGACTAGTGAGAGCTTTTCACTGGAGAGCATAATCTTTGTCTTTATAGGATTCTGACCTGGTTCCCAGTTCTAGATTTGGTTCCTTTCCACTGAATGGATCTCTTAGCCAAACAGAAAGCTACTGGTTACCCACAAAGGCTGTGTGCTGCCATTGTCCTGGAGACCCAAAGAGATAAACCACCCCTTGCACTTTAGCCAAAGCCCAGGTGAAACCACAGAGGAACTGGGGAGGCAAGCAAGAGTGCTGCTTCCATGGGGGGCCTGGCAATCAGCAAGGGGGCAGACACTGAGGACACTGAACACTTACCCAAGCAAAAATCCAGAGGCTATTGAGAGCTCATCACTAAAGAGGACTTAAAATATTCCTCATTAGGTTATTAATTTTCAGTTAAAGCCTCTTGGGATGTTTAGTTGTTAGTGGAGTTGGAATGTGCCTTCTTTCTTATTCCCACTTTCTGTAAGACAGAACTCTCTCATTGTGATATTCAGTGCACCCTATCACCCACAGGGTTGAAAAAACCTAGACTAACCGCCCTCCCCCCCCCCCCCCCGAGAATCTGCCTCTCTAACAAACACAGCTGATGCAGAGGCTGCCTCATGAAAGACCTGTCACCTCAAGCTTTCACCCAGTGTCACTGCTAAGGTGGCTTTCACATGCTATTGTTTAAAGTTGGCAAGAAAAATGCTGAGCTCCAAGCAAATTCACAACAAACTCGGAAATCCTGAATATTAATAAGCGACTGTAATTTCTGAAAAAGGCTTGAGTAATTCTTTGTTTTTAATTTGCAGGACTTTCCTTGAACTGCTTAAAAAAAAAAGAACTTTGGTTGCATAGTGGAATCTACTAGTTTTCATTTTAAAATAATGCCTGTACTATTCAATAGTGTCTATCATTACCTTTAACATATTCATTTATTCCAAGACTATTCACTAAATGTCTACTTTGTGTTGGCGTTCAGAGATACGAATGCTAGAACACAGCACACCTCCAGTGTTTACATCAATAGTTCCCTAATAATGCATCTCATACAGTGACATTAATTATTTGAAAACAGAGAAGGCTGAATGTGAGGGTTGAGCTATTAACACTGTCTCTTCTTGATGTTGTTTAGAGTTCATCCATAAAGCAAACTACTATGAGAGTACACATTCCAAAATTTGAAGAAGCAAACATTTTAGCAAAGTTTCATCTAATTCTGCAAGCTAATGAACAGACAGAAATCCTTTTGCAGGAGTGGGTACTTCTTTTCTTATTTGTAAAGCAGGTCATACAGATAGCTACTTTTTTCCTAGCCAATATGTGCCTATATAGAGTGCACATACAGCAATCGCTATGTGCTTAGCATTTCAAATAACGTCAACATTGAAACTTCCTGCATTTCAATTCGACAGCAGTTACCTTTGCACTGTTGGAACAAAAAATATGACCAGAAGAAGCATATAATGGGAAGAAAGGGTTATTTTTTGAGAAAATTTTATCATGTTGGGGAAAGCATGGTAGACCAGAAGTTGGATATCACATATTGTCAAACCAGGTGGGAGGAAGCAGCAAGTGAGATAACTCTGGCAAGGAGGAAGTAGGCTACAACACCCCAAAACCTGCCCCCTCCATCTCCTAAATTGCCACCAACTTGGGCCTAAATATATAAAATATAAGTGGCTATGGGGGACTAGCTCATTGAAACCACCACAAATTTCTTTTAATAATCTATGAGGTAGGTACTATTGGTATATCCAGTTTATAAGTTAGGAAACAGGACTGGAGAGGTTATATAACTTTCCCAAGATCAACAACAGCTAAATTGCCATCTCTGGTACTTGTCATATACCTCTTTTACCTTGTAATTTGCTTTTAAATAAGAAGCTTAGTTTCCAAGTAACTAAGTCCTTTGAGCACAGTTTCTAGATCTAACCATTCTTACAAGTAATAGTGTGAAACACAGATGCTTCACATGAAGAAGCTACTCAAACCTTTTCAATGAACTGATTAGTGAGACCCTCTACTTCCCTATGTTAAAACTCAAATTCCTCCCTCTTTTGTGGGTATGTACATATGTATGAGATAGCTAAGTAGGTAGATGGATAGGTAGAATGAGTGATAAAATTAGGTATGTCTGATTTTATTGCTTGAATATCAATCTAAATCTTTTAAATGTCATCTACCTAGGTCAAAGAATATAGTTATAAAAGATTTAACCAATATGAAATATATTATTATTAACTTAATGATCAAAATGGAAATAGTCCTCAATATTAGAAAATCAAGAATAGTTTGTAGCTTCATGGAACTAGCTCAAAACTGATATATGATCTTATATTCTACCCATTTAACTTTTTAAGCAGGAGGAAAACAGAACTGTTGAGTTATTACTTTAGATCACCTGTGTGGTTAATGATTACTGAGTAGTTAGGTGTCAAGAACTCCTAAATATATGACTTTTTTTGCTTATATGGTTTTTATATAATGCCTTTTCCACAGTTATTATTTTTTATAAGCATACAGTGTTTCAGATATCATGGCGTTTTAGACAAATGGGTAATATCTCACAGTCTTTAAATACTGCTACCTAAACCAGAGATTATAATTAAGTTTTCAAATAGGTTTCAGATGTCACCAATTTAAACTGCCACAACGTAGATTTCCAGATGACTAGTAGAGATGTAGAATTTTTTCATAGCATTGAATACCACATTACGATGTTTATTGGAAGTGTATTAGTCCCATGGATTGGTTTCCTTTGATTTCTAACAAAACAGCAGACTTATATGTCTCAGAACAACTTTTAGATTTTGCTAGGAATTTGCACAGGGCCCTCTCCTGTGGTTCCTGGGCAGGCAGGTTAGAACCTTGCTGGTCTTGGTTGACTTCATTCACATGTATAGCATTTGAAATCTTAGCTGGGCATGAATGAAACAGGAATGTCTGTTCCTGTGTAAGTTACACTGAAGTCATTCATATGAGAATGATGGCAGAAGTCCCAGGAGCCATAATGCTTAAAACTCTGATGGGAAACAGCCTCTCAACATTGCGCTTGCATCACGTTTGCTGGCGTCCTACACTGCATGCTGCCTGGCCATCCTAGACTCAAGACGCAATGTGGCAAAATGGAGTCCGTCTTTCACAGGAGTGATAATTATGCACATTTAATAATTTACTATAGTCTGTATCCTGGCCATAATTAATTCACTTTCCACCACTTTCAAATTATAAGCATCTTCTCTCAACTCCCCCCAAATCTCATTTAATTCTGCTTTAGGGCACATCTCCAGAATCTCATGATTTACGTAAGAACTGGATATGAGTGCTCTAACTCCTGTGAGCTGGAGAATCCTATGAAACAAAAGTCTAACTAGCACATTCTCCTGGGTTAGGATAATTATAAATAACACCTCCATGCAAAACAGGTGAGAACAGGAAAAGAGTAGATACCAGCCATTAGTTTTTTGTAATTTAGGGATCCCAAAGGGAAAATGTCAGGAATGCTGGCTCTGAGACCAAGGGTAGTTTTTGATTAGAGTCTCGTTCTGTTCCACAGAAGTGTGGCATCCTAGCCCAGAATTCTAACTCTGCCCTGGAAGTTACTGCTTTGGCTATTTTCTCCATGGGTTTTGACTTTGTCCTTGGCACCCATCTTCTGAACTGTAATTATTTTCTCACAAAATTGTCTTCTGTTTGCCTTCTGTTGCTTCATTGGGTTGCTTCTGTCATGAGAGACCTGTGGTCTTAAGGAGTCTGGCAACTGTTATGGTCTTAGCTCATTTTAATCTTGCTAGTAGGACGTTTACTGATAGGAAATGAACTTTCAATTGACCAGATTCTAGTTTCTGTGTTTAATGCAATCCAAACTTACAATTGCTTTTGTGTCTTCCCTTATCTCTGCTCCTTGTATGAATGCATTCTTTAGATTTTTATAAGCCTTGTACATAATTTAGAGAGATCATTCAGCACTTACATCCCTTTGAGATGAGGAGTTGGAGAGACATCCATGATTTGACCTTTGTTTTTGATTATCTTTTGTGTGTGTGTGTGTTTATCTCAGCCTTCATTTTACTCTGAAAATAATTTCCTGGTTGAAGATCTTGATAATGAGAAACAGTTTGTTTTTCAGCTTAATGAGTCTAACCCTTTCATTTTCTCTTTAAATTTGCCTGCAAACGCAGCAATTCCTTTTTCCGCTTATCTTTCTTTGCACATTTTCAACCTAGAAGATAAGAGAAGTGAACCATGCTTTAAATGCTTGGCCTGAAGGCCATCTTGTCAATGTCGCCCGTTTATCAGATACATTTTTATCTTCCATGTTACTACAGGTGACAATTTTGCCAGTAGGTCTGCTACTGTGTACATTTTCAGCCAGTTTCCTTGCTCCATATTTAGCTCCAATTTATTGACTAGTTCATAACCAATGCCACATATTTTGATTAACAATGAGTCATACTCTAGATAGCTGGTCATACGTCACTTCACCTGCTTGTGTAAGCAAGCAAAAATGGAGCCGTCCCCTTAGTTCATGATCGTGCAGGTCTTCTGTTTCGGCTGGCTCGGGGCTGGGATGATCTGGCTGGGTTAGCCTCTGGCAGCCGTACCTCAGTGGCAGGCTCGCTGAAGGATGCTGATCTAGCACGGCCTTAGACACTCTGTCTGGTGACTGGCTAGCTGATACGTCCATAGTTGATGTAATCGAGGCATGTGCGTCTCAACTCCTGTTAGGTTAGCTCAGGCTTCTTCCGATTATGAAGGTGACAAAGCATCCTGAGCATTGAAATGGGAAAATCTCAGATGCAAAAAAAGTTCTACTCAGGGTGAAATTTGCTAAAATATCCTATTATAATACCAGAGGAGTGCTCAGCACTGAAATATCTCTACTACATCTTTCAAGGCTCAAGGTCCATTGCAGAAGAGGTGGCAGAAAGAATGTAAGAGCCAAAGGAAGGGTAGGCCTCCTTACAACATGCTCCTCCAGACACAAAATGACCTGGATATCTATGACCTCACAGTGCCTGACACTACCTACACAAGACCATCATAATAGGAGGAAAAGATCATTACCTCAAAATAAAAGAGACTGCTTGAAAGTGGGAGGGGATATGATGGAGAGTGGAGTTTCAATGGGGAAAGTGAGGGGAGGGAGGAAATTATCATGAGATATTGTTTACAATCATGGAAGTTGTCAATAAAACATAAATAAATAAAGATAAATTAAAAAAATTTTAAAAAGTTAGGAAAAAAAGAAATGCACTCTTTGATTACTATTCTAAATGTTTGCAAAACTGCTATGCATATATGATACTATGGAAGAAAATATTACTTTACAACAGGTCAACTTTTCATAAATATTTATTTGCAATTTGTGTTATAGATAATGGTATGAGTTAAGCAGCATTACTCTTGTCTCCTTTTAGTCTATTTTCATGAATTATTGAGGCTGAAAACCTAAAATAAATTTCCCCACATCCTTACAATTTATATCCTACATGTTAATCGAAGTCTACCAGGCAGATTTACTGTTGAAATATGTAAGAGGGAAGTAAGTTATACCATGTGTAGCTGAGACAAAAAAAAAAAAAAAAAGGATAGCATCTGGAGGAGGAGGATTTGGTGTTTTCTAGGGTGATGCTAATAAGTTATGGGCCCATTGAAGTCTCAGTATGAGAAAAGAACACATTGTTAATGCACAAAGGATGAACTGTAAATATCTGGGTATATGCGTGACAGCTTGGTGAACCTTGCAAGAGTCCCAACCTAGCAGCAGCGGAGTTGTCCATTAGCTCTCTGCCAAGGGAGTAGCAAAGGGTGAGTATAGCGGAATCAGGAGGGACAGGGAGTGGAACGAGGCAAACTGCCTTTGCGAGAAGCAAGCAGCCTGAGGTAACGTAGGAGAGGAGACTGAGATGAGTCTGCTCCCCTCTTTGTGTGCTCCAGTTTTCTTTGAATGTACGCATTGACCGAACCAAATGGAAGCCACGGGGCCTTTAGTTTACTAATGAAATCGAGGAGCAGCTTTGAGGAGCAGAGACTAGACAGGAACATGGCACAGTGAAGCCTGAGGGGCACGTGGCAGACACTTAGTTTCAGTCAGCAGTGGCTGTCAAGTACTTGGTGGCCTGATGACGATGCTATGGAGATTTGACTAGAATGGCACCAAGTCCTGGCTCTTTCACACTCAGATTTAAGTTTTTGGCTGAGACACTTTCTTGAGGTGACCGAATGCTATTAATACAGCCTCTTATGCTTATAAGGGAATCTGCTATTGGAAATACTAGAAAATGTATGAAAAATGAAGATCCTGAAAATAAATTCCCAAAGAAATATTACGTAGGATAGAGAAAGTTGCTGCCAGAATTTCGAGAATCTGGTGACTAGTATTTAGAAATTGGAGACATAGGAAGGTTTGTGGTTATCACAGATTCCGTGTCTGTATCCATTTATAGAGTGATTTTTGAATTTTTTTGAGACAGGGTCGCATTCTTTAGCCCAGGCTAGCCTCAGACTTGAGGCAATCTTTGGCCTTAGCCTCCTTTATGTGGAAATTAGAATCATGGGCCCTCATACTAGGCTTGCTATAATGATCCCAAAGGCATGTAGTTCAGCAAATATTTATATATTCGGTAGACTATGTCTAAGGAGAAAATACCATCATTCAGAGTTAAGTTTGCCAAACACCATATAAAAAGAGCTTGTTGGCAATAGAAATGTTCAAGCTTGCTAACTTGCATGCCAGATCATTTTCTTCCATGTTTAAAACAACTTGAGAAGTATATGACTTTGACTCAGAAAATATAATTTACTTTTATTAAGTTCTTGAACTGCAACAAGTCACACATTCCCTGGAGTCTATTTGAGGCAAGATAGCAAAAATCATGCAGTATTGGGCAATTGTATTCAATGTGAACCATTGAATTTATATTAAATTGTCTTTTGCATTTTAAAATTGTGTGCAGTAGAAAGCAAACAAATGCAGTAAGGCTATTCATGTATTTTGAACACACTATCATTTAAAAATAAGCTGTTAGCAAAATGACAAAAAGGTGGGAAAATGACCCTGAGGGCTGGAGAGATGGTTAGTGGCTAAGCGCTTGCCTGTGAAGCCTAAGGACCCCAGTTCGAGGCTTGATTCTCCAGGACCCACGTTAGCCAGATGCACAAGGGGGTGCACGTGTCTAGAGTTCGTTTGCAGTGGCTGGAAGCCTTGGCCTGCCCATTCTCTCCTCTCTGCCTCTTTCTCTCTCTGTCACTCTCAAATAAATAAATAAAAATGAACAACAACAACAACAACAAAAACGTTTAAAATGACCCTGAGGCAAGTTACAGGGTGTGTGGTACTCACACCTGTTTTTTAAGCTAAGTGTCTGAATCATCTTTGCAGCAGTGCTAATCTTTCAATAACTTGGTTGTTTTGGAAATCAAATAATAATTTTCATTAGCACATGACTTCTCTTATATGAAGCCTAAAAAATTGTTCGACTCACTGCTTTTTAAAATTATATATATATGACAACTTCTATACTTACAGACAACAAACCTCCCCCTCCCCCACTTTCCCCTTCATAACTCTGCTCTCCATCATATCCCTTCCCTCTCTCCATTAGTCTCTCTTTTAATTTGATGTCATCATCTTTTTCTCTTATTATGAGGGTCTTGTGTAGGTATTATTAGGTCATGGATATTGAGGCTAATTTCTGTCTGGACAGTTGCATGTAAGAAATGGGACCCTTCCTTTGGCTCTTATATTTTTTTCTGCCACCTCTTCTGCAATGGACCCTGAGCCTTGTAGGGTGTGAGATGTTTGAGTGCTGGACACTCCTCCATCCCTTCTATTCAGCACTGTGTTACCTTTGGGGTCATCCCAGTGATCATTGCTATCTGAAAAGAGAAGCTTCTGTACCCAGAAGTGAGAGTAGCTTTAATATATGATTATGAACATTAAGTGTAGTGCTTTTAGGGCAATTTCTTGAGAATAATATATGCATTTAGTCAGACAAGAGCAGGCTTTATACCCCTCAGGCTCTTGACCTCCCCTGCTATAAGCTTTTGGTTAGGTCTTCAGTACCAGGCATATATTCCCTCCCACAGAGCAGGCCTCCAGTCCAGTAGAGAGCAGTTGGTTTCCTCCAGAGCAGACGTGCCACTGTTGTACTTGTTCAGTCATTTGGCAGGTCTGGCCAAAGTTGGGTCTTACAGTGCCCACTGTTTCCACCACTGATGACTTTGGTCTGCCAGAAGGCTGCATACAGTGCAGCTTTTTTCCAGCTTGTAGTTGGCTGGTCTACTGGGAGAAGGTTTTCTGCTCAGCACCAGCTTGATTTCTCTCAGTTTTTTTTTTTTTTTTTGTAAAGGAAAACAAAATGAAAGGCAAAAATAAATAAAGATTTGGTTAGAATTTAGACTTTTATTAACAATATTTACCATTCTCAAATAGCAATGACCATATCATATATAAAAATCTACAATCAACAGTGCAAAATGTCAACCAGTGACCCCAGTAGCGTTCAGTCCAGCACACCCAGGATCTGATTAGGAACTGACAGCTTTCCATTTCTCCCCTCCCTTTTCAAGTCAGGATCAATTGCATAAAGCAAAACACGCTTTCTCCCCATTCACATAAGACACTGCCTACATCTGCCTGGTGCCAGCACCTTCCTTCCAACCAGGCTTGCAAGAAGTGTTCCTCATTTGTTCCCCTTCTCCCAACTCCTCTGAGGCTTTCCCACCCTTGTCCTGCTCTGAGGCTCTGCTGAGCACAAACAACAGTGGTGGCTCACTCCCTTCGGAAAGCTCTACTAAACAGGATTTGCTTGTCGCTCTATGGTGGTCTTCATTCACGCTCATGTGGTGAGAAGTCCTTCCTGTCGGCACTGAGATTGGATCTGTGCAGAGAGAAGCAGTGTATGTTTGTGCCTTTTCCAGAAGGCTGAGGTTTCATGCCTCGTCATGTCTGACAGCGCAAACTTTCACACTTGGTTGTTGAATAGGAGAACTTCATTCTTGCCATTTCACTAGTAGTTAGTGGCATATGGCATAGAATTTAATCTGAAAATATCATCGCTCATTTCTTCTCCAGGTAACACTTACCTCCCCAACTACATACCAAAGGTAACTGAATAGCTTCTGAAAACAAAGCTATAGCTGTTGGATTTCAGTGAAAGCTAGTTATGGCATTATTTTTGTTTTATAAAAATATGAGATTAATCAGGCCATTTTACTCTCACTCACTTTCAGATCAAAATCCTCTATTTTAGTTGCTTTTAATGGGAAATTATTCCTGTAAGACAATTGCATTCGCTAAAGATTCTGAAAATATAGGTTTAAGATGGCTCTTAGAACTCTTCAGTTTTCTCCTTCTGTATAAGATAGTCTTTTATTAGAATTTAATTTATTCAGAGGTGATAAAGTCATGTGAAAAGCTGAACATGAATACTTGATCTTACTCATCAAAAATACTTCTCTTGGACTTTTCCTGAGGATGCCATCTTGTCACATGTCTTTTATTTTCTTATTTTCTGTTCTAGGAAACAATTAACTATTGAAGAACAAAACAAGCTTTGTCTTTCACTATGTTTTCTTTTATCACTAAAGAGGTTTTTCTTATAATTCCTTGTCTACTACAACATTTTTTCTCATTTTCTCTCCTACCTCTTATCTTACAAGTGCTAAGCTTGTCTACTAAACGTAGCCATAGACAATTTGTAAGTGTGAGAATGATTGCATTCCAATAAATATTTATTTAGGAAGATAGGTGGCAGGTTCTGGTGCTGTAATTGATGAGCCATGAACTGTCCATTGGCTGCTGTGAGGAACTCATCAGGTTACACACTTAAGATATTAAACATAGTACCTAGTGTATTGCCAGAACTCAGTAAATATGTCATAGTTTTTGTCATTTTATCATTATCAATATTACAAAACCTAGGGTGTCACATGTGGCCCGAAATGCTTGGTATGACCCATCATTATTTTTATGCTCTTTTTGTTTTCTTCCATCACAATTCAGTTGCATTTTCAGTTTTTTTAAGACTGAGGTGAGTGAGCTATAAGAACTTTGCATGCTAAGGAATTAACAGGTAACCCCCTCCCCAGCATCTCCGATCTACCAATAAAATCTCCTCAGAGAGGAATAGGTGCTTTACATCTTCTATCATCCATGAATGTGGACGGGCCCAAGATTGTGCAGCTCATGACAGCTGTGAGGTTATGAGTGCGACAGTCGTGTACTGCCCCAGAGGTAGCATTGCAGTGTCCTCCCCTCCTCTGGCTCTCCTCCTTTTCCTGCCACATCTTCTGCCATGTTCTCTAAGCCATGGTGGGGGTGACAGATGTTTCAATCAGCATGGCGCACTCCTCCACAGTCACTTATTCTCAATACCTCAGTTTTTCTTTACTTCTTTCTTTCTTCCTTTTTCATTCCTTCTTTCCTTTTTTTTTTTTTTTTTTTTTTTGAGGTAGGTTTTCACCTTAGTCCAGGCTGACCTGGAGTTCACTATGTAGTCTCAGGGGTGGCCTTGAACTCGTGGCGATCCTCTCACCTCTGCCTCCTGAGTGCCGGGATTAAAGGCGTGCGCCACCATGCCTGGGTTAATACCTCAGTTTTGACAGTTTTATTTCTTAGAAATTTTACTCTTCTGCTCTAAAGATACTTGGGAGTTCATCAATTTTTGACATTCTAAGTAAATGTTTGCATATTATTGAAGCACTTTTTTTCCTCCTCCTCCTCCTTATCTTTCTCTTCCTTCCTCTCCTTCTTCTCTTTCTTCTTTTCTGTTTTCTCAAGGTAGGGTCCAGGTTGATCTGGAAATCACAGTGTAGTCTAGACTGGCCTGGAACTCTCAGGAATATTCCTAGCTCAGACTCCCAGAGCTAGGATTAAAGGCATTAGAGACAAGCACTACTATGTCTGGCTGAAGTACACTTCTGTCAACTCAAAACAATTTGGAAGCTATTAATTTACTCAGAAGGGAGCTTCGCATAAACAAACATTCCTTCAAGTGCCTTTGATCATTTAATAGCTTACAAGTTTGATACCTTTTTATTATCAATCTTTCTAGTAATTTGAAAGCTATAATCTCCTCCCCAAGTGGCCTTTCTCTTCACGGACTAAGTGTGTCCTTTCATCCTCAACATTCCAGCTTGCTGCTCGCTGTGTACTTGTGGTTTTCTATCCCGAGACCCGGCAGGCATGTATTTTTGAATTATATTACTAACCTTAGAATTTTTATGAAACTGAATTTTATATAATTGAAATTATGTGATTAATTTTTCTAATTTTAATTCATACCAAATACAAATTACAATGTAATGTGCTATTGCTAGCATCTACATAAGAAATAAGTACATCATTTCAGAAGATAAAATTTTATATTTTCTGCAGTCTATTTGAAATAAAGCTTAGACTCATTCTGAGAAAAAATGTAATCAGCTTCATAAATATTTTACATTGTTAAACTTTATGTTAATATATTTAAGTGACTTTCTTAATACAGTCCAGCCACACAAAATAAAATAACATATATTAAGAACCTGAATTTTCATAGTGTTTGTTTTGAGACAAAGGCTCACTGTGTACCACACGGTGGCTTTAAAATGATAATCTTGGGCTGGGGAAATGGCTTAGTTTAAAGGCCTTTGCCTGCGAAGCCCAAGGACCCCTGTAAGCCAGATGCACAGGATGCATGTGTCTGGAGCTCATTTGCAGTGGCTGGAGGCTCTGGCATGCCCGTTCTCTCTCTCTTTCTGATTCTTCTCTGTCTCTCTCAAATAAATAAAGAAATAAGATAATTTGAAAAAACGGCAGTCCTCCCGCGTCAGCCTCTGCAGTGCTGGAATAGCAGGGGCTTGCGACCAGGCCTGGTTCTCCTCTTCCTGATGTAGGAACGTACGACTCAGGCTTCCGGCCTCAGCTCCGGCAGCGGGCAGAGAAGAGCCCCCTGGCCCACGCAGGGCGCTGTCCGCTGGGAAGCGTCCGCCCACTCGGCTGCTGCTCCCAGCGCCCCTGTCCGGCCATGCTACCGCCGTTCTCAGTCGGATTAGCGGGGTCCTGAGACAGGAGACCTCCCTGTCAGGTGGGGGTACGCCGGCATCGGAGGCCACTGACCTGGCCTTGGCCACCTTGGCTTGCTGAGCAGCGAGGACACCGAAAGCGCCGGACTGCTCTCGGCGGCCCTCGGAAGCGGCCACTGCAGCCCACAAGCCGAGTCCCACCTCGCAAGGTGCGAGCCAAGAGCGGCCTCGAGAATCAAGGGACGCCGACGAAGGCCGCTTTCTACTGCAGGCCCACGATCCCAGCATGAAAGTCAGCTTCAAATGCCGACGCACAGTGGCCCAGGGCTGCAACTCCGGGCCACGTCGCTGTGCTGCTTTATTTTTGACCTTAGAGGAGGGGATCCCACACATTCCCAGCTCCTGGACGATTCTCGGGTATCCCAGCTGGGGTTTCCTTGAGCCTTTGGCTGTGCTCTCAGGGCCACACTTGCTCTGGCCTCTCACTGGCCCCTGGTCACTCTCTGAGGGGTGAGCTGCTGCACACTGAGGTTCCTGGACTGGGGGCCGCTGCGCTGTGTCTCTGCTTGGCCTGCGCGGCACATGGCCCAGGAGCACAGTGCGCAGGGCGCCCGGGCTTCGTAACTGAGAACCTCCCCTCCCCTGGAGGAAGGACGGCGTCCTTGAGCAGTCCTGGGAGGGTGAGCTCCTCCGACACGGCCCCAGGGCAGAGCTGCACCTGGAACCTGAATTGCTGGGGGTTCTCCTTTCAGAGCTCCTAAGCAGATACCTATTTTATCAGGTAGAGAATCATTTATGTCCACATACCAGAGGCCAAAGCACAGCTCTTCCCAGATGATATACTGCACCTCTGGTGAAAAAGCTCTTCCCTGTGGTACTTGGTTGAGTGATGGAGTCCAGCTCCACATGCATGGTGATCACTGGGTGTGGATTGGCTTCACTATTTTCATCCACATCCTTGCATCGTAACTCTTCTGAGAGCCAGCGTGATATGGTTCAGCATGCGATCCTTGCATCGTAACTGTTCTGAGAGCCAGCGTGATATGGTTCACCATGAGATCCTTGAATTGTAAGTGTTCTGACAGCCAGTGTGATATGGTTCACCATGAGATCCTTGAATTGTAAGTGTTCTGAGAGCCAGCGTGATATGGTTCACCATGAGATCCTTGGATCATAAGTGTTCTGAGAGCCAGCGTGATATGGTTCACCATGAGATCCTTGGATCATAAGTGTTCTGAGAGCCAGCGTGATATGGTTCACCATGAGATCCTTGAATTGTAAGTGTTCTGACAGCCAGTGTGATATGGTTCACCATGAGATCCTTGAATTGTAAGTGTTCTGAGAGCCAGCGTGATATGGTTAACCATGAGATCCTTGGATCATAAGTGTTCTGAGAGCCAGCGTGATATGGTTCACCATGAGATCCTTGGATCATAAGTGTTCTGAGAGCCAGCGTGATATGGTTCACCATGAGATCCTTGCATCATAAGTGTTCTGACAGCCAGTGTGATATGGTTCACCATGAGATCCTTGAATTGTAAGTGTTCTGAGAGCCAGCGTGATGTGGTTCACCATGTGATCCTTGAATTGTAAGTGTTCTGAGAGCCAGTGTGATATGGCTCACCATGTGATCCTTGCATCGTAACTGTTCTGAGAGCCAGCGTGATGTGGTTCACCATGAGATCCTTGAATTGTAAGTGTTCTGAGAGCCAGCGTGATATGGTTCACCATGAGATCCTTGAATTGTAAGTGTTCTGAGAGCCAGCGTGATGTGGTTCACCATGAGATCCTTGAATTGTAAGTGTTCTGAGAGCCAGTGTGATATGGTTCACCATGAGATCCTTGAATTGTAAGTGTTCGGAGAGCCAGCGTGATGTGGTTCACCATGTGATCCTTGAATTGTAAGTGTTCTGACAGCCAGTGTGATATGGTTCACCATGTGATCCTTGCATCGTAACTGTTCTGAGAGCCAGCGTGATGTGGTTCACCATGAGATCCTTGAATTGTCAGTGTTCTGAGAGCCAGTGTGATATGGTTCAGCATGAGATCCTTGCTTCGTAACTGTTCTGAGAGCTAGCGTGATATGGTTCACCATGTGATCCTTGCATTGTAAGTGTTCTGAGAGCCAGCACGATATGGTTCACCATGCCACGATCCTTGCTTCGTAAGTGTTCTGAGAGCCAGCGTGATATGGTGCACCACGTGATCCGTGCATCATAAGTGTTCTGTGAGCCAGTGTGATATGGTTCATCTGTATTGAATTCCTGTCTTACTTTTTAACAACAAAAACAGACTCAAGAAGGATGAATTGAGAATAATTGAGTTTGTTTAGGGTGAAATCAAATTGTGGGTTTATTTGAAGGAAATTGGTTTCTATAAGGAAACATCTGCAGCAGAGTCACAAGCATACGGAAGATAGGAAACACACACTCTTGTGGAAAACACTGATGAGTAGTTTCGGTATATGTTAATATTTGCTTTTAAGCCAGGCATGGTGGCTCACGCCTTTAATCCCAACACTTGAGAGGCAGAGGTAGGAAGATCACCATGAATTCAAGGCCACCCTGAGACTACATACTGAATTCCAGGTCAGCCTGGGCTAGAGAGTGAGACCTTACCTAGAAAAATAAAATAAAATAAAATAAATAAAATAGAGAGAGAGAGGGAGGGAGAGAGAGGGGGAGCGAGAGGTCTCGTAAGAGTGTGGCACAGGGCTGTGAGCGCGTGGGGGGACCTGTGTAGAGATTGAGAAGAAACAAGCGCTGTGTGGAAGGCACACCACCACCATCCAGCTCGAACGTCCCTGTTGAAGAAAGTTAAAAGTGGTAGCCGCTTGAGAACAGGAGAGAGTGAGCCAAGACAATGAGAAATGGGCAGTAAAGAGACATGGCTACCCCAAGTTTAGAAGTTACATGGGTAGCAGGCCCAGAATTGAGAAGAGATACCCGTGTGGGTACCGAGTGTAAAGGAAACACACATGGGTAGACTAAGAGATCAGAGGAAAGTCATTCATGTCGTTAAAGTGAGAAGTTACCTCAAAGAACCAAGCAGAGGCGAGCAGAAAATCACCGAGGCCAAGAAACAGTGTTCTTCCCTACCGGGCCAGGCTGGACAGGGGAAGGCCAGACTTACATGTGTCCAGACAGAGCTCACAGGGCAGAGAGTGCATGGGCAGACCTCCAGCGTCAATTGAAAATGGATTTTTAGGTCACATTCAGGTATGTAAAGGGAAGACCCAGTTGGTTTGCAGATTGAAAGAGCCGACTCCAGAGGCCGGTGCACCTAGCAAGTATACTGGACTGCGGGCAGCAGGGGGCGCTGCGCCGCTGTGGATGGATTTGCACCCGACACGAGTTCTATTCCTGCCAGCGGCTCCTGGTTTTCTCTGCAGGTTCTTGTTCCTGACTGAAACTGCCTAAATGAAGCTCGCTTTCTCCGGAGTCTCCTTCCAGAGGGGTACGCGGTGTACGTACATGGTGGGCAAGGCACAGCGGCTGGGCAGTGCTGGCTGTGCTGGGAGAGGACGGTCACTTCCTCCCCTGAGGGTCCATGTCTGCTGGTTCCACAACCGTCCCAGCAGCGCCACCAGCTGGCAACTCACTGTTCAAACGCACCACCTGCAGGAGACATTTCACGTGAAACCAGAACAATTTCGTGTCTTAACATTTTTGAGAATTTTTTTCACAAAAGTCCCTCCCCTGCATCCTGACCCCTTTCCCAAGGTCCTCCTCCGTGGGCCTGTCGATGCTCACTGTGGGGTCGCGAAGGCCTCACTCTGGGGGTAAGCTTGCTTCAGGGCACCCCCCCCCACTCTTCCGCCGCCTCTTCTGCGGGCTGTGTTGTCTGTGGCTCCTGGGTCGCTGCTTTGATGGGTTTCAGTTGGCCATCAAACCACAAAAATTTGTATGTTTGTTTTCCGATGATCAATGTCAGACTTCTCGCTGAGAATCTCTAACATTAGGAAGTAGACTAACCAAGTCATCAGTGGAATTATTATACTAAAGCTCAAGAAACACCGTTGTAATTGAAACGATGAGCAATGAGGTAACAAAAAATGTAAACTTCAATCCTGGCTTTTCTCCTGGACCTGTAAACTGTTGCGTCTGCGCTACACATGTGCTCATCTGCACACAGAGATAATAATGAAAAAAAAAATAAAAAAACAAAAACATCTGCACTTGCTAGAGCACCAGTCATAATGTACAGTGCAGCGTGTACCTCGTTTATTCAGTGCACAATAAATGACCCTTTTTAATATTGGTGTAATGATATACACTATTATTTGTGTATTTGGTGCATATATAACTGGTTGGCATGTATTAAGTCCTTTAATTTTCACAGCATCCTTATAAAGTATGCACAGTTTTGCCCATTTTTCTAGAGAAGAAATTAATGTACAGGATAGTGAATTTTCAGCTACATCAGTCACAAATGCTAATGAAAATTTATTGAGAAATATTATTATTTTAGTGAAAATTTTAATTATGAGTACTATGTTTGGTAATGACATTGAAGTTTTGTTTTGGATTTTAAAAATTCAGCCAAATATGATTGGGTCTTTAGTGGCGATCCAGAAATCAATATTACAGGTCACTCTGTCATCTATACACTAGTTTAATCCAATGGTTTACTAACAGCATATTTGATTTCTTATTATCCTTTGACAGTTATAAGCCATTTCTAATGATATTCTGAGTTAAAACACCAGACTCCTAGCTAGCAGGATTCAGTTAATCACTTTTGATATTCGTGACTGGAATAAAACTTGTCTAGTAGTCATCTTTTCATAGCTTGTGAATTGAACCTAGTGTTAATTGCACATTTTACACATAATCACTATTTATATTTTCAATATATGTTGATTTAATAGGTTCCTAGATAACCCGGTATTTTATTGTCACACCAAAGGCTAATATATTTTTTTGAGAAAGATTGTCTTGTAATCATAGTTTTTACCGCCATGGATAAAAGGCTGAATTGAGTTCAGGGAGAAAAATACATTAAATATTCTTTTAAGACGAGGTCATGCACTCCTTAAATTAAGAGCTTACATTTTATTGCTGTGAATTGAAAATCAGTGTGCTCTGACCGGATGGGCTGTGACTGTGTCCTGAGTACTTTTAATCATTACCATGCTCATAGGGAAGAGAGAGTTCAACTCCGAGGAAATATTCTTTTTACTTACTACTCCTAAATATTTCTATCCAACTCTGTGGCAAATATTGTTAGCCCTTTGGGGTGATAAGCATAGCCTTAGATTTTCTTGCAATAAAGTTTGGAGATTCTAGTCATTTCTTTTGTTCTGAGTACATGAAAGGTTAAAGAATTTTCTAAGAAAGGGATTATTTCAAAGCTAACTGTGAACTACATAAAAAGACAGATTTTGTATGTGCTCTTGTAAGTAGTAAAAATGAGACGGAAGAATTTTTTTAAAGAAAACTGTGTTATATAATATAGTATTCACAAGTTTATTTTCTTCTGTTCTTGATTAAGACAGCTAACACAAAACTATTCTTGATTTCTACTATTGCTATAGAGAATATTAATATCCTTCCTGTTGATTTAACACTTGATAGATATTCATTAGTGCTTACAGAATACAGTTTTGTTTTATTTGTATGATCTTATAAGCAACCCGTTTCTCTATGCAATTTCAACTTTCAATGATGAAGCAATATTTGCTCTTATTTATCCAAGTATTACTTTTAGAAATTAAATAAAATTTTCATTATTATGCTTTTTTTTTTTCCAAGGTAGGGTCTCACTCTCGCCCAGGCTGACCTGGAATTCACTATGTAGTCTCAGGGTGGCCTCAAACTCACAGTGATCCACCTACCTCTGCCTCCCAAGTGCTGGGATTAAAGGTGTGGGCCACCATGCCTGTCTCATTGTTATGTTTTATTAGCTGTGCTTTAGGTGGTTTTCTTTGTTAATGTTCACCTTTTCCAGGAATGACAGAGGAATTTTTAGATAGGGTGGACTAAGTATATTAATGATTTAGTTATATATATATATTTTTTTCTTAATATTATTTTTGTCATTGCCCTTTAAAGTAGGAAACAATTGTACAGACGATTTGGACAAGGAATTATTTTAATTGATGCAGGCAGTGGATTTTTGCATGTGGACAACTAATATTAAGAGAAGGAGAAAGACAAAAGAAAAGGGCAAGAGGATGAGCAGAAAATCATAACATGTAAGCAGCTTGAGGGAAGGAGATTACTTGAACACATTTTTCAGTGATGAACTTGCGTCCTTACATTAATCTAATTAAAGAAATGATTTCCCTGTGTTACTGCCTGTGTCAGTGTCAAGTAATGGAAGCTTTTAAAATATTAATCTCTAGTATTACACTCTCCTTATGCACCACATTTTCCAGAGATGTCTTCACAGAATGTGAAAACTTTCATTTGCTATAAAATAAAAGTATTTTATCAAAATACAATAAAGTACCTGTATGAAAGCCATCAATACAAAAGTTAAAAATAAATTTGTGGGATACATACTCAGTTAAAGCACCATAAGAAAAAAGCATTTGCACCATAATATTTAGAGTTCAGCATTTCAAATGATGGTACCAAAGGTTTTCCTCCTTACCTAGTAGATGTGGTGGCACACCCTTCCCACCTTAGCCACCTTTGAGGCCGAGGAAGGAGGAGCAAAAGTTTCAAAGCCAAGGATCTCCAGGTATGATGATGGAGGGCCGGAGACTGCCTCTGTGTGACCGAGATAAGATAAGGGCAAATCAGATTAAGGAAAATGAGAGACAGGGGAGGGAAGGAGAGAGAGTTGGGGGGAGAGGGGGAGAGGGGAAGAGGGGGAGAATTAGTTCAGAAATTCACAGTGTCGGGAGGGAACAACAGAAGTGCACAGGAAAAGATGGGAATGCACCAAAGCCAAGTCAGCGGAGTGGGACCCAGCTCCAGCTTCGCAGGTTCACCCACAGGCCCAGAGAGGGCAGCCACGGGCGCGGGTTGGGGAGTCAGCGATGCCCCGCCCTGGTCGCCATGGAGAGCCATCCTCACCCCGCTTTGCCATTCCCCGTGGGGTGCGGAGGGGCAGTGCTGCCCACTCACGCTGAGAAGCTGCGGGCGCAGAAGGACGGGAGACACTTCCAATGAAGGACTGACTGACCTCAGCGCAAACCCGGGAACACCAGCCAGTTCTCCCGACTCGCCCCACCTCCACACCCACAGCGGGCACACTCCCATTTCCACCTTCCCGGGGGGAAAGCTGCCCCAAACCTTCCTCTCTTCCCTCTTTTCTGTGTTTTCCATACTTTGTATCCCCCCCCCCTTGTTTAAACCACACCTTTAGTATTTTCACTTTATTGTAGTTTAAGGCGAGGTTTTACGCTTTTATTTTTTATTTTCCTTCATATTTTAATCTAATTTTGCTTTTGTTTTTTTAAAAAAATCAATGGTCAACCTTTTTTACCTTTTCTTTTCCCTCCTCCCCGAGGTTTCCCCTCCTTTTTCTACTATACCTTCAGTAATTTTTTTACTTTATCTTAATGACTTTTTATTAATAAAACTCTTGAGCATTTTTGTTTACATTCATCTACTTTGTTTTCTAGGTTTAGTATTATGAGAATATTTTATGCATTTTTAAATTTTCTTTCATTTGTTTCCCTAATATGTTCCTCTTTTCTCTTCCATCCATAGTATTCTTTTTTTAATTTTTTTAAAATTTATTTGAGAGTGACAGAGAGAGAAACAGGCAGAGAGAGAGGGAGGAGGGAGGGATGGAGAGAGAACAGGTGCGCCAGGGCCTCCAGCCACTGCAAATTAACTCCAGATGCATGTGCCCCCTTGTGCATCTGGCTAACGTGGGTCCTGGGGCGTCGAGCCTTGAACTGGGGTCCTTAAGCTTCACAGGCAAGTGCTTAACCGCTAAGCCATCTCTCCAGGCCCATAGTATTCTTACATAATCTTTTTGCTTTTTTGATGTTTTCTTCTTTATTTTTCTTTTGTTGCTGTCTCCGTTTCCTATATCATTTATTATTCCCACATGTATTCAAAGTAATTTAACTGCATAACACAATATTTTGTCATTTTTGTTTTTATGGTCATTATCAATTTTTATATTGTGCATGGTGTAATTTTTTGTTGTTGTTGTTACAGTAGCTTGTTTTTTCTGCTTTGATTGCAGTGAGTATTGAACCCTTAAGAGTAGGGTATTTACAAAAAAAGATCCCCAAATAAAATGCCACGATATTGAAACTAACTCATGTGTCCCTGCAAAACAGAAAGGCAAAACACATAAAAAAGCAAGGTGACATGACTGCTCTAAAACTTTATAACACTTCAACTTCTGGACCAAAAGAAAATGATATGGGCAAAACGCTTAAAAAAAATTCCAAAAAAAGCCTGGAAACTGAAAATAGTGATAAACTTTTAGACATATATGCCTGCTACCCAAGTAAGCCCAGACAGGCACTTGTTTGCAGCAGCAAGAAAGAGACCCTGACTTGCCCTTCTCCTACCACAGACACAAATAAATAAATTTTTAAAAAAGTTAAAAGAACAAAATGTTCTTATGCATAGGAAAATGTCATTGTGAAATTCACTACTTTATATGCTAAATTCAAAAGCAAAGAAAAAAATTCTTAGGCCAGAAAAATTTGTGAGTCACCACTGTGAGCCTTCCATCTTAGTCTCCTAAGTACTGGGGTGATGAAGACGAGACAACATCCAGCTGCTCAACATGTAACTTTCATAAAAGGTTAAGGATATAGCTTAATGGTAGAGCCCTTTCTTGCCTAGCATTCATGAGGCTTTGTGCTCTTGTTATAGGAGCTTTGGGCTCTTAAATTTAGGGTACCCCAGATTCTTGTCTTAGGACTTGAGAGAATTAAATCCATAGAGCGGAGAAGACTTTAAAAGATGTTAGACTAAAGGAAGTTCAGAGAGCTCCCACCATGTGGAGGGCAGGAGGGGTAGAGAGCCCACGTAGGAGTGGTGGAGCCCATTGCCCACTGCAGCCCAGCAGGGCCTAGATGGGGAGGGGAAGGTTTACCAGAGCAGGGATCTGGAAGTCGAGCAGAGGTGAAAAGGCAAAAAGAAGCCTTGCCCACTCGGCAAGGATCGACTTATAATCTGGTTGTGGTGGGCTTTACCCTCACACTCAAAGAGCCTGAGGGAGAGCTGACCCGGGTGGGCTAGGCTCCCGGAATGGGTGCGAGAGAGCTGACTGGACAGGCAGGACCCGAGGCTGAACTCTTTCTCCTGAAGCAGGTCCTTCAGGCCCCTCTTCCGATTGGCTACCCAATTCCCCCTCAGGCCTCCAGAAGCATAAAAGACCAGAACAAGCCAAAAGTTAGTGTTGTTTGTTTATTCATAATAAATTATTATTATGAAGAATAAATGTTACTACTACCTTATATCTTAAATTTCCATTTAAATTATTTATTTTACATTCCTTCATCAAGAAGTTAGTCTTTACCCTCTGGGCGTCTCAGTTACGTACTTATTTATTTATTTTATTTTGGTCTGTTGACTGATTTATAAGACTCTGAAACTGTCATTGAGTATCCTTGATTTTGTCTTCATAGCTGCCTTTTACTGATAGTATATGCCTAGAAACTAAATATAGTTATTGACAGGAGAATATTACATTCTAAGTAAATATTTTAAAAACAGTAAATTTTTTTACAAATTTTGAGTATATCTCAGAAATTATATCCAGCAAAGGAAATCAGTTTGTAGAATAGGGACAAAGTAGAATTGATTGACAAACATTTGATTGAGTTGTCATACTGTTCCAGGTTCGATGTTAGAAGGAATGAAACAGTTCACACAAAATGATGCTATCTGCACAGAATTTGTGGTTACAGTTAAGTCACAGAGAGAAGAAATAGGGTAACAATGACTGAATACCATGTTCAACACAGGAAGAAATGAGTTGTCTCCAATTTGTAAGATTTAGGATTTCAGAAGTGGGGAAACTTTTCTACGACTATCTAAAGAAGTTTCCTACAAAATTAAGAAACAAAGTGCCATCCAGTGAGGGGTCTGGGTTGTGTGAGAGATTGCATCCAGTGAGGGGGCTGTGTTGTGTGAGAGATGCCATCCAGTGATGGGGCTGTGTTGTGTGAGAGATGACATCCAGTGAGGGAGCTGTGTTGTGTGAGAGATGCCATCCAGTGATGGGGCTGTGTTGTGTGAGAGATGCCATCCAGTGAGGGGGCTGTGTTGTGTGAGAGATGCCATCCAGTGAGGGAGCTGTGTTGTGTGAGAGATTGCATCCAGTGAGGGGGCTGTGTTGTGTGAGAGATGCCATCCAGTGAGGGGGCTGTGTTGTGTGAGAGATGCCATCCAGTGAGGGGGCTGTGTTGTGTGAGAGATGCCATCCAGTGAGGGAGCTGTGTTGTGTGAGAGATGACATCCAGTGAGGGAGCTGTGTTGTGTGAGAGATTCCATCCAGTGAGGGAGCTGTGTTGTGTGAGAGATGCCATCCAGTGAGGGAGCTGTGTTGTGTGAGAGATGCCATCCAGTGAGGGGGCTGTGTTGTGTGAGAGATGACATCCAGTGAGGGATCTGGGTTGTGTGAGAGATTCCATCCAGTGAGGGGGCTGGGTTGTGTGAGAGATTCCATCCAGTGATGGGGCTGTGTTGTGTGAGAGATGCCATCCAGTGAGGGGGCTGTGTTGTGTGAGAGATTCCATCCAGTGAGGGGGCTGTGTTGTGTGAGAGATGCCATCCAGTGAGGGAGCTGTGTTGTGTGAGAGATGCCATCCAGTGAGGGAGCTGTGTTGTGTGAGAGATTGCATCCAGTGAGGGAGCTGTGTTGTGTGAGAGATGCCATCCAGTGAGGGGGCTGTGTTGTGTGAGAGATTGCATCCAGTGAGGGGGCTGTGTTGTGTGAGAGATGCCATCCAGTGAGGGGGCTGTGTTGTGTGAGAGATGCCATCCAGTGAGGGGGCTGTGTTGTGTGAGAGATTGCATCCAGTGAGGGGGCTGTGTTGTGTGAGAGATGCCATCCAGTGAGGGGGCTGTGTTGTGTGAGAGATGCCATCCAGTGAGGGAGCTGTGTTGTGTGAGAGATGCCATCCAGTGAGGGAGCTGTGTTGTGTGAGAGATGCCATCCAGTGAGGGGGCTGTGTTGTGTGAGAGATGCCATCCAGTGAGGGAGCTGTGTTGTGTGAGAGATGCCATCCAGTGAGGGGGCTGTGTTGTGTGAGAGATGCCATCCAGTGAGGGGGCTGTGTTGTGTGAGAGATGCCATCCAGTGAGGGGGCTGTGTTGTGTGAGAGATGCCATCCAGTGAGGGGGCTGTGTTGTGTGAGAGATGCCATCCAGTGAGGGGGCTGGGTTGTGTGAGAGATGCCATCCAGTGAGGGAGCTGTGTTGTGTGAGAGATTCCATCCTGTGAAGGAGCTGGGTTGTGGTTAGGGCATGGCACATCCAAGCTGTGGTCTAAGATGCTGTAGCTTTCCTCATTGTAGGAAAGGAACAGTCACCGAGATTCTGCACTCCAAGAACTACCAGGGACCTTGCAGAGATGTCGACAGTCATCTCTGTAAGCCTGTTTTGCTGCAGTTTCCTTAGCACAGATGTCACAGTGCTTCTGCTTAGAAGTCACAAGCGATCTTACCTTCTAGTAATCCTAGGAGACAAGAAAGTTCTAGAAGTTATAGAGTCAGATATTAGAAGTGCAAGCAATCTCTATCATCTTCTTCTGGGTGTAGAGCACATAATCAATTCCTTGATAACAGCCCTGGTCATCATTGCACGCTCGGGTGATGACACAGTTTTGAACTCCGTCTGTGCTGCAGTAAGACCGGATGACAAGACTGGCTGAGAACTTCATGGGGCTGAGCACCATTAAGACAGATGAAGTGACGGCAGCACTTGCTTTTCATGCTTTTTTTTTTTCCCTTTCTTTAATTTGAAAACTCCTTGAAAAAGAACTCCATTATCTTGTATCTACTTATGGGTCAGTGTTGCAGTCAGGTTCACATTGCTGGTAGAAATCACCCAACCACGAGCAGCTCGTGGAAAAAAAGGAGGTTTATTTTGTTTTACAGGCTCAAGGGGGAAGCTCCATGATGGCAGGGAAAATGATGGCATAAATAGAGGGTTCACAGCACACCTTAGCCAACATCAGGTGGACAATAGCAACAAAAGAGTGCCAAACACTGGCATGGAAAAACTGGCTGTAACACCTATAATTCTGCCCCCAAGAATACACTGCCTCCTGGAGGTGTTAATTCCCAAATCTCCATCAGCTGGGAACCTCGCATTCAGAACACCTAAGTTTATGGGGGACACCTGACTTCAACCACCATAGTCAGGATTTTACTATTTCTACTTACTAGAATACATGAATTAATGGAATATACAATGTTGGGTTCTAATATGTTGGCATGTTTTATATATTAATTAGATAAATCTGACATGAGGGAGTGTGTCAGGAAATATCAGAGGCAGTTTAATATCTGTGTTTTAAGACCTGCACAATTTTCCCACATAATTATGAAAGAACATCTTTCAAGTTTTTTTTTGTCTTTAAAATGATTCCAGAGGCAATTGTAGTCTATTAGCTTTTAATTGTTGAACTGAAATAAAACTTCAAAAACAGATGTTGGCCATATGTTTCCTCTTCAGACAAATAATCCCATTCTCTTAATGGATGCTTATGTTTCTTGTGACATGTGATGTTATCTTTGCTTAACATTATTAGAAAACCTGACTCTTCACTGAAGTGAACGATGCTGCCTTGAATTATTGCTCATTGTAATCTCTGAGTAAAACAGCAACCAGTGTGGTGTTTAAGAAACAAAACTGTGTTGGGCTGGAGAGATGGCTTAGCGGTTAAGCGCTTGCCTGTGAAGCCTAAAGACCGCGGTTTGAGGCTCGGTTCCCCAGGTCCCACGTTAGCCAGATGCACAAGGGGGCGCACGCGTCTGGAGTTCGTTTGCAGAGGCTGGAAGCCCTGGCGCGCCCATTCTCTCTCTCTCCCTCTATCTGTCTTTCTCTCTGTGTCTGTCGCTCTCAAATAAATAAATAAAAAATATTTTTTTAAAAAAAGAAACAAAACTGTGAAGAAGGCTGAAATGTGCACATAACCCCACGTGACAATTTCACACTTCCTTGGGCTAGCCTTTGGCTGGTATTGTTACCTCTTTTCCAGTTTGATTCCCTATTGTTGACAGTACCTGTCACTTTACATTAATCCCTACTTCTAACTCCTTTCTGAGGGAGCTGTGTTGTGTGAGAGATTCCATTGAAAATACCACTAAAATTCCTTGACTAAGCAAAACACTGAAAAGCATCATTCTGTTTCCTAATAGTTTACGAAATTATTTTGGAATTCCATATTGTAGCATTTCTCTGCTTTTTATTATTATTTTTTATTAATTAATTTTGTACTCAGTGGATACAGTCAAGTTGGTACTGTTGTTAGGCTCATCCATGTCCTACCCCCTCCCCTGACCCCTCCTTGGTGATGAGTTCCTGTCCACACATAGCTGACCTGGTCACTAAGACTCTCTGTGGTTCATGCTCCCCATGCTAGGAAAAAATTCAAATGTTCCCTGTACATATTACAACAAATTTTACAAAATGAAATGGATTTGGTAAATTAACAGTAATATTTTTACTATTGTATTTATTCCCCTGTTAAGGAGGGCTCTAGGTGAGATGGGACTGTGAGATTGAGGCCATAAGAGCATAAGTTGATGGGAGTATGATCCGCTTGAGTATGTTCATATTTTCAAATTACCAATAAAATTATTATTACAACATTTTAGTTTGTTCCCTACTTCCAGCCCATGGACTTTGCTATTTCTATTTCCATCTGTGACTTTTTAAAATTAAAGTTCTGGCTATGATGAAGAAAACTGTAATTAGAACTCTCTTATATGGTATTACATCAAAAAACTTACAATGATTGGTTATTTTGCCTTAAAATTCAGGAAGAAAAGAACATTTTCACAATGCTCACACAAAATGACAGAATGTGGAAAAGACTATATGCATGGCATAATTGTAGTCTTAGAATTTTTAATCCTTATTTAAAGTAACCAGAATCTTGTCTGCTTTTTGCAGAATCATAATTATACTTTATGATTTAAATTTCCAATAAAAATCATAAAATAACCATACATTATATTTAATTCTCTTCCTATGTCTGGGTAAGAAAAACTTCTACTTGTGTCATTTGTTGATTAGTTTTTGAAATCATTTGTTCAAGTAACATTTGTTGCTTTTAATATTATTTTCAGAGCAGATTTTTATAATTTTCACAACAAATGTTCTCTTGATTGATCATAGCTGTCTTGATAGGAGAGCAAATTGTCACTAATCAAGGGGATGCAGCGATACTGACAAAATTTCAGGGTTTAGAAGTGTGACTTCCAATTCTGCATGTAAATGAAGAAAAATTACAGTCTGGGAAAGCCTAATGTTCAATACTAACTTTTTTATGTGTTGCCTTTTTGCATAAATTTCATTAGAATTAAGTAGCTCCTTCAATTCAATTGAGAAGACAATACTTAGTATTCATCTCATGTAAAATTTTGCTCACAGTTTAATCTTGTAATATGTTGATGTGTCTCATCTAATTTTTTTATTGTCCTTTAAACATGGAAATAACATTCATAAATCTTTTACTTTACCATCTAAACAAAGCTAATAATTTGAAATGTCATAAGTTTACCCAGTGTAGAATTCTTGTTAAGATTAGAAATATTTCATTATTTGATTTATTGATCTTTGCTTTTGGCAGGTGTATCAGTGAACTTCTCATTGCTGAGACATAATACTGGGCCAGAAGCAGCTTAGGGAAGTAGTTTCATCTTGCAGTTTTGAGGAGAAGTCTAAGATGATGAAGAAAGCATGGCAGGACCATGAAACCAGAGTCTATCATCACATCAGAAGAGAGAAATAGAAAGAGATGCACAGACAGCTTTCTCTTTATTTTTATTTTTTTCATTCTTATTTATTTATTTGAGAGTGACAGAAAAAGAGAGAGAGAGAGAGAGGTAGGGAGAGGGAGAGGGAGAGAGAGAGAATGGGCACGCAAGGGCTTCCAGCCTCTGCAAACAAACTCCAGACGCGTGTGCCCCCTTGTGCATCTGGCTAACGTGGGTCCTGGGAACCGAGCCTCGAACCGGGGTCCTTAGGCTTCACAGGTAAGCGCTTAACCACTAAGCCATCTCTCCAGCCCACTTTCTTTTTTTTTTTAAGATTTATTTTTATTTAGAGAGAGAGAGAGAACGGGTGTACCAGGGCCTCTAGCCACTGCAGATGAACTGCAGGGCATGCGCCGCCATGTGCATCTGGCTTACATGGGATGTGGAGGGTCGAGCCTAGGCTTTGCAGGCATGTGCCGTAACCACTAAGCATTTTCTCCAGCCCAGCTTTCTCAGATATATATATATATATATATATATATATATATATATATATATATATATATATATATATAAAGATATATATGTACAGTCCAGGAACTCAGCCCATGAGAAGATGCCACACACAATTAGGTCAGGTTCTCTTGCTTAATTTAGATACTCCTTCACAGACATGACCAGAGATTTGTTTCTTTGGTGATTTTAAATCATGTTAAATTGACAACCAGAGATGAACCATCACAGCAGAAATGTGATCTTTTGAGCTTTTCTGTTTCTCTAAGGGATATTTTATGACTTGAATACAGAATAACTCACAGCACAAGTGTGATACTGTGTCAAGTAAAAGGCAAAGAAAGTTTGTGAAAGGTTGTATGATGTTCCCTCAAATTTATTTTTCCTGAGAGAATTGAAGCTTCTTCTTCATTTCTGTGTAACATGCTGTGCCTTCTGTGTAGAGCAGATGTTTCTACCCATGTATTGCTCTGGCCACTTAGGCATGACTAGAAGTTAGATTCATAAGTCCAGGCACAAATCTTTAATAGTCATTATATGGTCATTCCCACCAATTTCCTTTAGCTATTTTTGCTCACTTATATAAAAATTATTTTTTCCTATTAAGTATTTCTTCTGCATCATGGATCCCTGAGTGAAAGGACACATGGAACAAAGAGACCACAGGTTCCAACATGAAACATCAATGAAAAATTAACCTTTGGTGTTGAAAGATATTGAAATGCATGGATTATTACTATAACATAGCTGACTAATCTCCAGGAAATTATGAATGGAATGACTATTTCAGTAATAAAGATAAGAAATGGTTAATATTTTTAGAATTAAAGAATGAAATTAATTTCATTGAGAATTATTCTATTTTAAACATCAATTCATCTTATAGGTACTATGTTAAATTTGTGAATGCATAGAGAATTTGGTCCATTAATTATAACTTTTTAGGTTGGGATGTGAAAATGTATTGTTTTATTCCAATTGTATCGTTTTTCCGTCCAAATAGCAAACACTTTCTCATCTGATTCTCTTTACAGAACACTTTCATAAACTTAGCTGGAAGTGTATCCAGGTATTTGATCAATAGCCTTGCATTAATACATGATGGCTTTCCAATGGGCCCTTCTTCATGTTTTCTACTTGCCACTGCCAAATTCAATACTCTTCCAGGTCATTGACAGACAAAACAACTCCCTCTCTCCAGTGACTTTTCCCTGTTGTGGGTTGTAAATTTTCTCATCTGCCAATGCACTCTCACGTGCATTCTTTTAGAAGTTAGTGGCATATTTTGTAGTTTCAGATTTTAAGTTTAGGTTATATCCTTTTTGTGTAATTTTACTATGAATCTTTGGAGGTAATAAAGACAATAATTTAGATGTATCATCTTGAACTTGAAGGTTTCTTATAGGTTTTTAATAAAAGAGATTGCTTTTTGTTGAGAATGCTTCAATTCTGCTTAATTAGTATAACAATTTTCTCATCTGTCCTACTAGCTATTTGTTGGTAATTCTTTCAATAAATATTAAGTGCTTCTCAGACATAAGACATTGCATTTGGAGTGGAAACAAGGAGATAGAGTCCAGAGTGGTAGACACATTTGCAACCTCAACACTCTACAGACTGGGGCAGGAATACCTCCAGTGTGAGGCCAAGATAGTTTACATGGTAAGACCTTGATAGGAATAGATAAATAAAAACACAAAGCAAAACCAAGCAGTAAAATGAGAGATACAAGAATTGGCTTATGTTTTAGTAGGAAAGCCAGTAATTATTAGTGCTTAAATTACAGTTGTATCGGGCTGGAGAGATGGCTTAGCGGTTAAGCGCTTGCCTGTGAAGCCTAAGGACCCCGGTTCAAGGCTCAGTTCCCCAGGTCCCACGTTAGCCAGATGCACAAGGGGGTGCATGCGTCTGGAGTTCGTTTGCAGAGGCTGGAAGCCCTAGCACGCCCGTTCTCTCTCTCTCCCTCTCTCTGTCTTTCTCTCTGTGTCTGTCACTTTCAAATAAATAAATAAATAAAAATTTTAAAAAAATTACAGTTGTATCAGATTCTATAAATTAACATGACCTGGAACGATGACAGTATTTAATAGGAAATCTAATCTAATCTGGATGTACAAGGATATTTAGTTAAGATAAAACTTGAGCTTTTCCTCAGTTGCCCCCAAGGTGCTGGGTTATTCATACGATGCTAAGGCAGTGTTGGGGTGAGGCCCTCACTACATCCAGCAACTAGCATCAGGCCCGGCAGGCTGCACCATGGCCAGTCTCCGAGCTCGCCTGCATCTTTTGGCCCTCATCCTGCACCACGAGGAAGTGAGGAAGGGCTGGTCCCGGAGCACAAGGTCAATGCCCTCATTAAAGCAGCCGATGTGAGCTTTGAACCTTTCTGGCCTGGCTTGCTGTCAAAGGCCCTGACCAATGTTGACATTGGGAGCCCCATGTGCAATGTTGGGCTGGTGGGCAGCTCCCAGGCTGGTGCTGTGCCCGCAGGAGGCCGCTGAGGAGAAGAAAGAGGAAGCCAAGCAAGAAGAGTCTGATGACGACATGGGCTTTGGTCTTTTTCACTAAACCTCTTGTAACACACTCCATAAAGAGAAGTCTGTTACTGGTCATAAAAAAATGAGTATGCATTTAAGCTTTGTGCAGTAGATGGTAAGTAAATTCTACAAAAGAAGAAAAAGAACTATATGTTGAGCTGGGATGAATGTTACTTAGAAAAAAATAATAAAAATTGAGATTTTTTAAAAGAAAAAATGGGGCCTAGAGAGATGGCTTAGTGGTTAAGGCATTTACTTGCAAAGCCAAAGGACCCAAGTTCAATTCCCCAGGACCCATGTAAGCCAGATGCACAAGATGGCACATATATCTGGAGTTCATTTGCAGCAGCTGAATGCCTTGATAGGCCCATTCTCTCTCTTTATCAGCCTCTTTCTATCCCTCTTTCTCACTAAGAGATAAATAAAAATAAAATGTTTTAGGGCTGGAGAGATGGCTTAGAAGTTAGGTGCTTGCCTGTGAGGCCTGAGAACCCAGGTTTGATTGCATAGAACACACAGGAGGCAGATGCAGAAGATGGCACTTGCATGTGGAGTTTGTTTGCAGTGACCACAGGCCCTGCTGTGCCTGTTCTGTCTCTCTCTCTATGCCTCTTTCTCTCCCTGTCTCTCTTTCTCTCTCTCTCTCTCAAATAAATAAAGAATTTAAAAACAATGCTAATAAAACAAAGAACGGGTCTTTCTAAGGCAGTAATTAAGCAAAAATATTTTATTCTATCCCTAAACCAGAGCATCACTGGAAGCTCTTGTTATCCTTGAGGCTCAGTGAAAGCCACATCCCTTTCCTTGGCAAATCTAAGAGCATGATTTACTCTTTCTTGGATAACTCTGTACTCAATGAATTAATTTCAGGAAAGAAAGGGACAGAATTCTAACATCTGTTAGACTGAACCCTGCGTTTTAGGAAAGTGACTTCTTTTTTAAAAATTATTTTTGGTTTATTTTTTATTTATTTATTTGAAAGCAACAAAGAGGTGGGGGGGGGGAGAATGGGTGCACCAGGGTCTCCAGCCATTGCAAACAAACTCTAGACTTATGAGCCACCTTGTGCATCTGGCTTACATGGGTACTGGGAAATCGAGCCTTGAACCAGGGTCTTTAGGCTTCATGGGTAAGCGTTTAACTGCTAAGCCATCTTACCAGCACAGACAGTGACTTCTTTCCTAATGATCCAGTGCTGCATTGAGTGGCTTAGTTCATAATGATTTTAGAGAGAAAACATAAAGCAATGATGACTATAATCATGAAACATGGAAATATTCATGTTTGACTTAAACATTCTATCACTGGCACTTTACCCTGAAGAAATAACTCACCAGCAGCATAAAGCTTTGCCAAATGCTCACTGCAGTACATAAAATGGCAAAGAAAAAAGAAAACAGAAATAGCCTTAATTATAACGGTGTAAAGAATGATTGGGTAAATTATGCTACATGGCAAGTTATGCACTAAAAGTGACATTAAGGAGATTATTGCTTTACTTGCAACTGAGATGGTAGCTATGCAACATATTTTGTTTTGTGCAAAGGCATAAATTTGCGAAAGTGAAAGCAGCTGTTTGTACACAGTGGCTTGCAGAGTTGCTTCCTTTGTCTCAAGAGAACCCTTAGCATTGCGTGCTGTCTCTCAAATGCGGATCCGAGCTTGGACTAGCTGGATTTGTTTGAATGTTGAAGCCAGCATCAATATTGTGGTCAGGAAGCCAGAATAAGGCTTGGGGAGGGAGAGTTAGGGAGGGATTGGGGGAGTGGGAATGCAAGTAGAGGGATAGAATACAAGGATTGGAAAAGCCTATGGGAGGGTGTAGGAAGGGGAATGGATAAACAAAACTAAAGATAGTATGGATAAGTACCATAGAATCTAATTTTGTTAGTTAACTAAAAATATAATTGAAATAAAGAAGAGAGGAGACAGGGATAGAGAGAAGAGAGAGGGTAACAGAGAAAAGAGAGAAAGAGGAAGGAAAGAGAAGGGAGAGAGAAAGGAAGGAAAAAGAGAAAGAAGGAGAGGGAGAGAGAGGGAGTATTGAGGCTGAAGTACTGTGCTAGGTGGAAAAAATTTTACCTTAAATGCATAGGTTGTTGCAAATAAATCCCAATGCCAGAGATGAATCATCCCCACCCCCCAACTATCAGGACAGTGAATTGCTTAGCAAGAAGGACCATAAAGCCTACAAACAATGCAGGCCATTGCCAAAGCACTTGGTTACGCATCAAAAATAGGTGGTAAGAAGCTACTGCTAAACTGCACCACAGGTTTCAGTTTCGGGGCAATGAGAAATCAGGCTGGAACTGAGATGGAAGCCAGTTTCCCATTGGCAAGCTGTCATAGATTTGGAAAGCATCATGTGAGCTGCTGGAGGATAAAGGTTACCAAAAGTCTGAACAAGCTGTGGATCCTGAAAGCCACAGAACCAGCCAGCCGGGTTAGATATACCCACAGGTGCAGTAGTGGCACATAAGTTGTGAGAGTACAACTGCTATTCTACCTGGGTAGGACAGCCTGCTCAGTGATAGCACCTCATGTCTGGTACTGAGAACTGAGTCAAAAGTGTGTGGATTGAAAGGTCTTAGACCCCAGAGGGAAGCATCCACTGCTCTTTGGCTAAACAGATATGTTATGCCCATCAGAAGTCTTCTGGTTGTGTATGTTTATATCCTATGATTAATGTTGATTCACTTTTGGTTAGAGAGCCTTCTTTTAATAGGTGGTCCGAGACTCATCAAAATGACAAGAATAGAAAGATTAGTGCTTAGCGCTGGAAGGTCATCTCTATCACACCTGCCAGGGGTCAGGGAACGTCGCAGAGGTAGTCTTGGAAAGAATATGTGTGTGCCACTAGCTTTCACTGCTAACCAGAGAAATGTTTCTTTGGAGATGGTAGTGGACATTGAAGAGCAAGAAAATAAAAGGCTGTTAAGAGCTTAACACTAAAGGACGTTTCTATCAAACCCTCCAAGTCTTGGGAAACATTGCAGAAGAGGTAGTATTAAAAATGTAAGAACTGTACATGCCTCCTTCAATCCTGGCACATCTGTCTTCCCACTCCAATGCCAGTCGCTGTGGATCCCAACTGCTCCTGCTCCAGTGCCTGCAAGCACAAAGAGTGCGGCTGCACATTCTGCAAGAAGATCTGCTGCACCTGCTGGCCCTTGGGCTGTGCCAAGTGCGCTCAGGGATGCATCTGCCAAGAGGCTTCTGAGAAGTGCACCTGCTGTGCTTGACGTGGGTATCCTGCAGAACCATGTGTGGAGAGATGTGTACAAACATGGATTTTTTTTTTTTTTTACAACTCTGACCCATTCCCTGCATCTTGTTTTCTATGAAGCATGTGATGGATAATAAAGTCATTGACTTGAAAAAAAAAAAAGTAAGCATGACTGGGCACTTAGGTGTTCTTTGAGGCACTGTCCTTCTGAAATGAACCAACTTGCTCATTCTAAGCCCTCAAGTGGTTATTAATACCCCAACAAGACCAGCATGGTCTAAGCCCATCTACATTTTGACATATAAAATAGAGGAAGACAAAAGGAAGGAGGTAACAAAACAGGAAGGACTACTTTGAAAGAGGGTCCTTAGCAGATGTGAAAGGGGGAAGAGGAACAAAAGAGAATAATGGGACAGGGACATGAGCAAATCAATGTAAAAATGTAAAAATAACAAAAAAATGTTTATCAATGAACAATAAAAATTAACAACATTTGGGCTGGAGAGATGGCTCAGCGGTTAAGCGCTTGCCTGTGAAGCCTAAGGACCCCGGTTTGAGGCTCGGTTCCCCAGGTCCCACGTTAGCCAGATGCACAAGGGGGCGCACGTGTCTGGAGTTCGTTTGCAGAGGCTGGAGGCCCTGGCGCGCCCATTCTCTCTCTCTCCCTCTATCTGTCTTTCTTTCTGTGTCTGTTGCTCTCAAATACATAAATAAATAATTAAAAAAAAATTAACAACATTCCTTAATGTTATTGTAAGAATTCAGAGGAAAAAAGGAAATATTGCTACAAAATACTTGTTCTTCTGCTTTTGTTTTTGAGGCTTAATGAAACAAAACTTGACAATATTTTTGAGGTAGACATAGCACTTCCGAGATCTTCATGGATAGCTCCAAATCTAGGAGATCTGAAGTGAGATGAGGTTACTGCCTGTCCCTCTGCATGTGTTAAGTTCAGTCACCTGAATCATTCTTCTGGGTTCTAAGCCTATTTGTCTTTAACAGATTTCAACTAAAATATAAATGGTCCTGGGATGACTAATTTCTTAAGACATTATTGACTAAAATCTTTGCTGAACACTAGCCTAGTCTATAGTTATAGTGCAGAAAGTTATGAGAGACTGGATGGAATTGGGAAAAGAGATCAGAAAGGCAAAGAGCACAAAGAAGGGACTATGTTGAATTTAGAGCACCAGAAAGTCATTTTCCCCATTAGCAACAGGCATTAGGGTTAGTGCCTTACTTGCACATTAGAAAATGCATATTCATGTGACGTTCTGTATCTGTGTGAATCTCTTATCTATCTACCATCTAATTTCTTTTCCACAGCACCTCTGAAAGGCATAGCAAAGTGTTTTATTCAAAAATAGCTCTCGGTAGGGAATCAGAATCAGAGACAATGCTGATCAGTAGGCAATCAAGGGGCCATGAAATAGCCCACTATTATCCACCAATATGGCCCAGAAAAGACGTTGTCATTGGTTTTTGAATTTACCTCTATGTTTTCAACAGCCCTACTCTGCTCCTCCAAAAAAATTGCTGCCTGAGAGATTACGCATTTCTGGATTAAAAAAAGCCCTACAAAACATAACCAAATTAGTTTTGCCAGCATCAAAGCAGGTGATTCAATTTAATCGCAAAGCTTTCTTGGTTCTAGAAGGGGAACCTGGTATGAGTTTGTTCTTAAACTGCTTTGTTTGCACATAAACAAGGGTGATTACATGTGCTGTCAAAGCTCGCAGGCGGGAGGAATTCCTGTCGTGAAGATGCCGCATCACCCTTGAATGAGGCTATAACAGGGCTATGCGTTTTCTCGTTGACTCCATGTGCGTGGAGAAGCCTTTGCGCATGCAAGCATGTGGTGTGGAGGGCAGAGGACAACCTGAGGCGCTGCTCCTCAGCAACACTCCCGCCTCTCCTGAGACAGGGTCTCCCGTTCATCTGGAGCTCAACAGTTAGGCTAGACTACCCGGCCCAAGTATCTTCCTGTCTCTGGCACTCACTGCGGGGGTGACAAGCACACACGTCACACGTTGTATGTTTCCAGTGTTCTGGGCATCAAACACAGGAACTCAGGCTAGCAATTTACCTCCTGAGTTATGTCCCTAGCCTTGCTATGCACTTTTTTTTTTTTATTAAGTAGAAATTTTGTATGGACGCATCATATGTCGGTCCCATTATTTCCCTCCTCTCTGATCCCATTTGGCCAGGGGCCCTCCACAGTAGGATTGCTGGCATTCCCTCTGGGCTTGTGGGTTATGAGATGTGAGATCATCAGTCAGTGATTGTAAGGGGGGTAGTGTCTTTGGCCATTCTCTTCCACTCTGTGGCTCTTACAATCTTTCCACCCCCTTCTGCAAAATATCCTGAGCCATGGTGAGTGTGTCTTAAGTGTACTTTCACGTTGTGCTCTCAGAAGCTTCTGGATTTCTGTCTTGGTATGTTTTAAGAATCTTTAGTGTCTGTCTCCATCACTCTGACAACAGTGGGGCCATTTTCTGCTTTTTTGTATAAAACTTCCCAGGTCTCAATCTTTCCCCAACAGTGTTCCTAACTTGACAGAATAGAGGTACATTGGCTGAAGACTTAACTTTCTTTGGGCTTACATATTCTATCAAGTTGCAGGCCCATCTTTCTATTTCCTCTGCAGTAGAATAGACACAAGGTAAGTTATTACAGAGGCTGGAGTGATGGCTTAGTGGTTAAGGCATTTGCCTGCAAAGCCAAAGGACCCAGGTTAGATTCCCCAGGACCCACGTTAGCGAGATGCGCAATAATAATAATTTATATAACAATTTATAGCTAATTTATTTTTCAAGAGCAATATAAGTACAAATCATACTACTCTATTTGGAGATTTTTATGATGAATATAATGCATTACTAGTAAAAATATTTATGAACTTTGTTTCATAATTATAAGTTAATAGTGATTTAAAATTGTTTAAGTAATTTTTTTTTTTTTGAGATAGGGTCTCACTCTAGCCCAGGCTGACCTGGTATTCACTATGGAGTCTCAGGGTGGCCTCGAACTCACAACAATCCTACCTCTGCCTCCCAAGTTCTGGATTAAAGGCCTGTGCCACCATGCCTGGTTGTTTTAGTAAATTTTTTAAAGTGGAATTGCTAGGCCTTAGTTTTATTACTGATTGGTCTCATTCTTACCTTTTAGAAATAGGGTCTCACTCCTACCCAGGCTGAATTGAAATCACTCTGTAGTCCAAGGTTGGCTTCAAACTCACAGCAGTCCTCTTACCTCTACTTCCTAAGTGTTGGGATTAAAGGCCTGTGTCACCATGCCTGGCTGGTCTCATTATTTATTAATTAACTTTTAAAATGAATTCAAGACCTAAATATACTATGATATAAAAATTCAAAATCTTGAAACTGCAAAATGATTTTGTTAATAAATCAATAATAATAAAAAGAGGCTGCTTAATTCAAAATTGAATGTTTTTTGTTTATAGATATTTTCTGCAGGCCTGAGGCTGGTGCAGTTAGAGATTATCTAGAATGAATACAGAAAACATGAAGATGGTTAGCCAGAACAGACCATAATATGCAAGTAGTGCTGTCAAGGTAATTGTTTAATGAGGCACCTTTGTTCGTGAGTGTCTCCTGCTTCTGTTGTCAGTGGACTGTCCAAGAGTGGCAAAAGCTGTGAAACATTTTTAATTTTCTCTCTTTCTCTTGGAAACAAGAAAGTATGAGGAAGAATAAAACATGCACACAGCAACTTGCTGCTTCTGGTTACTGTTGGAGAGGTCATGTGCATTATCATCTTATGCCTTTTATATCACCAGATGCATATTGCATTACTAAGATCACCAACAAGACGTCTCTTATGACATCTTCCCAACGCTTCCACCATGTTCCCATTACTCAGTGGACAATCTTTTTTTGCAAATGCCCTGCCACTACAGTTCCGAGGTCCAATGGCTTGTATATTCTTTCTAACCTATCTCACTACTTTACTATCAAGCCCGGGACCTCACTGATTGTGAAAACAATGCCCTGGTAGTGTTTATCATTTCTTTTCCCTTGAATATAAGCTTATGCAAAATAGATGAAGAATGTATTTAACCAAATGGAAAAAATTTTGTTATGTTATATCCTAGTTGATAGAGATATCATAAAATGTTATTTGCATATTTTGAAACTTTGGTAGTTACTGGATTTATCTACAGGTATTTGATACATGAAAAACAGATTACTTCTCTACTACAAATGTGACTTCTTAGCATGATAGGTGCATTCTCAATGATTGTTTTCCTCTGTTATCACATATATTTAACTTTTTGTATTGAGAGACATTATTCTGAGGAAGAGCCCATAGGTCTTTTCAGACCCCCACAGGTGTGTATTGCACAAAACATTAGTGTCTCTGTTTTAAACCCCACGAGTTTATATAGAAAAATCGGCTAGGTAAATCCTAGGTAAGCTTTTCTTTTTGTGCACAGTGCTTTCTATCTAAGTTAGTACAACAATTTGCTTGGAATGCTGTTAATCACCACAATATTCTGACAGCTTGTGATTCTAGGCCATAGCTCTTCTGTCAGTGAGATTTTCTTATTTGACATTTGATGTGTAAGAGTTATATCCAAGACTGGAGTCTGTGTCCTCTCCTCCCAGCCTGCTCCTCCCAGGAGTGTCCACTGAGCAAGTCAGTCTTCTGTTCACACTGGACATCATCTACTGGACCTCTCTGACGCCTCCCTTCGTTTAGCCAATATCAAATCCACAAGATGGTCCTTCCATTTTACTCTAGCCCTGAACCTGCCCCATTCTCTCCATCTCTGTTGTTTCTACTATAATCCGACTAACCATCAAACTCTTTCTAGAATGTCACTGTCTCTATTTGTGCCTTTCCACCCTCTTTTCCATATTCCAGACAGAGCACTTTTGTACTCCATCCATTTATTGGAATGTGCTCCCACATGATTGACACCTGGATTTTTTTTTTTTTTTTGTCAGTTTAAGTCTGTTTTTATGGGATGTCATTCATCATACTAGATACAATAGGATTTTTTTTTGTTTTCGAGGTAGGGTCTCACTCTGGTCCAGGCTGACCTGGAATTAATTCTGTCATCTCAGGGTGGCCTTGAACTCATGGCGATCCTCCTACCTCTGCCTCCCGAGTGCTGGGATTAAAGGCATGTGCCACCATGCCCAGCAGGATTTTTAATCTTTCAAAATTCTTACTTATTTATTTTTTATAATTAACAACTTCAATGATTGTAAACAATATCCCATGGTAATTCCATACCCCCTTCCACTTGCCTTTTGAAACTCTACTCTCCATCATATCCCTTGCCCATCTCAATCAGTCTTTCTTTTATTTTTATGTCATCATCTTTTCCTCCTATTATGACGGTCTTGTGTAGGTAGTGTCAGGCACTGTGAGGTCATTGATATCCAGGCCATTTTGTCTCTGGAGGATCATGTTGTAAGGAGTCCTACTCATGACAAGACAAACATTTATGCTTGTGTTTCTTCTTTAATGTCTATGTCTTTATTCCAGTAGGCTGACAGTGTTTTTTTCTGCTCTGTTGTATGAATCTTCAGTAAATAGAATAGTACACAGCACATGAAATGATGGTAGTATCTAAAGCATATAGACTAATTCTTCATGCCCAGAACTGCACTGGATGCTTTATGCATTGGGTCCTCACATACCATTTTGATAGCATTTGTTTGATTATGCTTTTTCTGGTTTTACTTATAGGACTCAACTGCAGATAAGTTCACTACTTGGTCTTTATGAGAGACTAATGTGGAGGTCCAGTCTACAAAGGAACATTATGTTTCTATGAATAGCAGCCTGTTTTATGTAGGGTTATATAAAGAAATATATTCTTGAACATCAACATTAAAACAAACTGTGTTACCAGCTTAGAGGAACTCTGACTATTAACCAGATTTTTACTTACCAAAGGTGACAGTTGGCTGCTTTAACATTTGAGAATCATTCTGTGATTTTTGAGTTATTTAGGAATAAATGGGTAAGATATATTATATTATCAGGCCTTGACACTAAATAGTACTATGTCCAAAAGCACAACCCCCTGACTTACATTCCTCCTAGGCTTTCTTAAAAGAAAAAAGAAACACAGATGTGCATATATTACCAAAAATGGCTTTTCATATTGTCCAGTAGAAAACTTTAGGGTAAAATATAAATTTTAGGTGAATATACCATCCACTAGTTTCTATAAATATCATAGCTTTTAATGTAATAAAATATGAATTTTTATGACTCCACCATCCACTATGTACTTCCACATATGTAAAACAAAGGCCTCTTATTGAGTGTGATTCAAGAGAGTAGAGCGACTCTTCTTTCACAGTTTCTATAGGCACATGGTGTTTCCCTGTCACACATTTGTTCGTCATGTCTCATGATCCTCAGTGCAATGGTTTCCTCATCAGAGAAGGTCTGAAGCGCTGCTTAGAGTAGGACCTGAGCACAACATGTATTTTGAAAATCTTTAAGAAAAAAAAATGGTAATCTGATTTAAACAAGCGTTATATTTTCTTTATATTTCTTTCAAACAAGGTTGATATTTTCTAGAATGCTTAGTAACAAATCATTAAAAGAGGGCTGGAGAGATGGCTTAGCAGTTAAGGCATTTGCCTGTGAAGCCTAAGGACTCATGTTCAACTCTCCAGATCTCACATAAGCCAGAGGCACAAAGATGAGGCAAGCACAGGGTCACACATGCCCTGGTGCATCACTTTCCCTAAAATAATAAAGTAAAAATAAAGCATTAAAGATTTCAGAGAGTATGCTTAAAGACGCATTGTTATAAGACTATTTGAAAGTTTATATTTCTTTGTCAGCATGAGTAAAGTATTGTCTGTAAGTGTGGGAGTAGAGGTTGAACTGTGATGTATCATGAGGAATTTCCCCTCTCTTTGAAGTAGAAATAAGTTATTTATGCACAATTGTATTATTTGTATTGTTCATATCTCCCCTGTAGTAGCTATGAACTCTGATTCCTAGGGAACATGACAGTTGCCTATAATAATTTCACATATTTGATAAAAAGCGTCTTGCTATGTACCTGAAAGTAGATTGATTACTTGTGGTAAAGTCAGTAATTTTTATTACAAAGTACATTTTGGCTTGCTTAATTTAACATTGAAGTAACTATGAATAAAGGAAAGCAAAAAAAACAGCGAGCTTTCTGTGTATGGAACATTTAAATACAATATCAATTACTGAGTTAAGAAGTAAAGGGTTTTTAAAAAGGAGTCATAAACATACCATCAGAAGAATGATCATGTACTCCAGCACAATGATATCAATAGTTACCCTTTCTAGCTAGTTATTTTTCTGTGACTCTAGTATTTATACTTATATAAACTTTCTCTTGTGAAGATCACTTAGTTATTACATTGTCCCCAACTGGCTTTTTAATTCTCTCTCTGCTTCCAAAATATATGTTTCTCCATGCTGTATTCTATGTGGGATGTGTAAAGGACAATCTTTCTTATCACAGCCAGACAAACTGAATTTTGTTCTTTCAACTTCCCTCATTGCTATAATCCTTGTTAGTTCTTGGTATCTGCACCTGTGCCTGGTGCCTGTCTCTTTCGGAAAGCAGAAACGGAAAGCTGATTCTGTTTCTCATATGTTTTCATCCCTAAGCCTGTCAACCACCAGGAGATGTTTTGCAGAAGAAAATCCTTTGGTGTTAAATGAGCTTAGGTGATTAGCTGAATAGTAGAGCCTTTTGAGTTAAGTAAGTATGGTTTGGGGACATTTGGCTATTGGCAGAATAGCTAAAGTCTACCAAATGAGGCAAATGGTTTATCAGTTTCACTTTATTTCACCTGCATCAAACCTTCAGTGCTTGAGCAGGAATGCACATCCCCTGCTGAGTCCTCAGAGTCCTCCTTGCTCTACTGTTTTTAGGATGATGAAATCTTGATGATTGAGTAGTTGGAAAGGAACTAAACATTAGAAGCAGTTTATTGCTCTAAGACAGAGGGAAGTTACTAAGAACTCACAATACATAAATGTCTTTTATTAAAAATATTTTTAGACATAAATGCACTTTAAGTTTGCATAGATTAGAAAATTGCCACTTGGGCATAATTCCCAAGAAATCAAGTACATTACTAATGCTTAGTTCTACATGCATTTTCTAAGAAACATTATAAATATCACAGAGTTATTTTGCTGTGGGACAATAGCTGTTTGGTGAAAACAGACTGTAGTGATGTGAATTCTAGGATTAGAATGAATCCCAAGAAAGTCTAGCACTTTCTCCATCTGCAATTCTGGGAATGGATTATTTTGAACACCTTATTTCCATGAATGCTGCCCAGTACATTGTCCAGTTTCCCCTAGGCAGCAATGATAAAATGTCATAGTTAGTTGCATTGAATCTCCAAACAAGAATTTCATTGATAACAAATATATGTAACACACCCACAGAAGGCTACTAACAGGAACACACCTCAACATTAAAGTTAAACCATGTGCATATTTATGTGTTATGTGTTTGCATGTACATCATGAGAGTAGAAAGGGGATGAGTAGAGTGGAAGAAGAGATATTAAGGGAGGGAGGAAATCAGGTACTCTAAGAAAGGAATGGCTCATTCTAGAGAATGACAGGAAGTCCTCCAGAGGGCTTAGGGGCATGCAGGAGGGAGACATGGAAGGGACTAAATGAGAACAATGTAGAGTGACACATTTGTATGAAATGTCATAATGCTATATAAAAATTAATAAGAAAAAATAACTTGGATGTTAAGTGTGAAAGCAAGCTGTTGGAAGGATTTTGTGCATAGTGACGGTGTGATCTTACTTACTCATGGAATTCTGGTTTGCCTTCTGTGTGACACATCGGCTGGCGAATAGTACCAGTGTGCCATAGGAGTCCCTGCGAGGACTGTGGGGGCTAGAAGCAGGCTAATGTCAACAGGGAAGGTGAGATTTGGTTGGATTCTAGAAGAGCAGGGTGTCAGATCTGGTGTTGGTTTGTATGTTGACAAAAGGGGAATAGAGAAGTCAAAGATGAAGCAAGAATATTTGACATGAGTGCCTGAAGGAATATTGGTACCATTTTTTAAAAAATATTTTATTTTTATTTATTTATTTGAGAGAGAGATACAGAGATACAGAAATAGGCAGGTAGACAGAGAGAATGGGTGCGCCAGGGCTTCCAGCCACTGCAAACGAACTCCAGATGCTTGCACCCCCTTGTGCATCTGGCTAACATGGGTCCTGGGGAGTTGAGCCTCGAACCGGGGTCCTTAGGCTTCACAGGCAAGTGCTTAACCGCTAAGCCATCTCTCCAGTCCGGTACCATTTTTTAACATTGAGAAAATGTGGAGAACACAATGTTTAAAGGGAAATCCAGAAATAGATTTTACACATTGAATTTGTTTTGCCTATTAAGCTTCAAAGTTGCATAACAAATAAGTATTTTGAGTACAAAAGAATATATAGCTCAGGGGCAATATTGGGGCCAGAGATTTAAAAATCAGTTGACCAGGGATAGATTATAGTGTAAAACTGCAGGAACAAATTGTGTCAAAAAGAGAGTGAGTGTGCATAAAAGAGTTAAGCACTGAAATCTGAGACATGCTTTCAGAGACTTCTAAGGAGAGAGGAGAGGGAGAGTGTTATGTTGAGAAAGCCATTTGAAGAAACTATTTCAAGAAAAAGAGTTTTGAGTGTCAAAAAGGAGGGTACATATAAAGTCATCATGGATTTCACAGCATGGAAATCAGGTGAGCATGACAGGTGCTCTTGGGAAGTGGTGACAATGAAGACCTACTTTGGACATTGAGAGGAATTTAATCTTATGTTAGTTTTGCTGTGGGAAGTAAAAGAAATGAAGGGGCTGTTAGAGGATGAATATAAATAATCACATCAAAAGAAGTCAATGTTATAGCAAATAATGATTAACCGCAAAAGTTCAGTGCCCAAAAAGGCAAGAGTTGGACACATTGCTAAACTGAAAAAATTCTCTACTGACCACAGTGACAAGACAAGGAAGAAGTGTGATAAGACACTTTCTCGCACACAGGAAGTTGTTGAATTTTAAAGATGGAAATTCTCTTTTAATTATTAATATATAATTGAAATATTAGGCAGTGTCATCTGCTTAGAAGAATTTTGAAGAAGGAAGGACATAATCTACCCATAATCATCTGCTCAGAAGGATTTTGAGAAAAGGAAGGGCATAATCTACTCCGAGGGCCGCTGTGTGGGCAACAGGAAAGGCGGTGTGGTGGCGAGGCAGCAGCAGGAGTGCACAGCAGGTCTGTGGTCCCTGACTGCAGCACGTAGAGTCAGTGGTTTCCACGCCAGCCATATGTAGCTTTCCAGGAATAGGCTCAGAGCAATCAGATAGTTCAATTTAGTTATAGCTCAGATTGACTCCAGTGAGTTTGACATGTCAGAAATGGTTAGGGAAGTTAAGGGAGAGAGAGAGGGAATGAATGATGGTTTGTGACAGTGCAAACCTACTTGATTAGCAAGCACAGTGGAAATGTGATGCATCTGTGGCATCTTCAGACATTTCGAGTATACTTTCTATTTGGGGCTCAATATTTCCTAATTCCTTTTCCATACTGCTTTGTCCCTATGTTGGTTGATAAGCAATGAGGTACATCCATCAAGCAAGACATCTAAGTTTATCTTCATTGTATCAGTATCTTCAGTTATGTGCATTTTTTAAGATTGTGGATGCACTTAGTATGGATGTGTTGGTACCATTATTTCCCTCACCCCACCCCCATTCCACTGGGGCCCCTCATTAGTGGGGTTGTAGATATTCCCTATAAAGTTGTGCGTCATGCATTGTGGGAGCAGTGGTCCATTATTGGTGGGAGGCAATGTCTTTGGGCATGATGTCCCATCCTGCGGCTCTTATATTCTTTTCACGCCCTCTTCTACAAAATTTTCTGAGCTGTGATGGGTATATTTTAAGTCTACTTCACTGACGAGCTCTTAGGAGCCTCTGGATCTCTGCTTTGGTAAGTGTTGAGTGTGCTCAGGGTCTCCTTCACCCTGGTGCTGATTGTCAGGCTCACCATGGAAGCAGCACCTTGCTCATCTCCCCATTTCATCTGTGGTATTACCTAGATCCTGGCTGAAATGCAAAGGGTGGTTTATCACTATCTTCTGAAAAAGAAAAAACGATTCTCCAACAGAGAGTGAAGTCAGCACAGGCTAAATGGGATAAGCATTATTAGTTTAGGGAGAATTTGATGGTTGTAGCCCCTATGTTAGCCAAAGACTAGTGGGAGCTTGACATTGGAGTGCATAATCTTTGTCTCCATAGATTCTGATTTGGTTCCCAGTTCCAGATATGGGTCCTTTCCACTGAGCGGATCTCTTAGCCCACCATAAAGCTCTTGGTTGCCCACTGAGGCTGGTGCCACCACTGCATTGGTGTGTGCTTCTTGTCGGGCGGCTAGTTCTGAGTAGATTGGACTCCAGTTGCTCACATCTTTGTGGGCCACTTCCCCCTGTAGCTCACGTGGCTCTGTCCAGCACTAGACAGGCTAGTTCTCTGGAGTCTGGCTCTCTTCTGGATTCTGGTCAGGTCTCTCTGTGTTCTGTGCTGGCAGCATATGGTGTCTTCATCAACAGGGTCTTACCTTTTACCTCAGCAGGGTAATTAAGTACTTTGACAGAAGCCTGTCATGTTTTGGGGAACTTGTAGTTCTCTCTGTTCAACATTTCATTGTTGGTAGCAACCAGTTTCTGGTACTGGGAGTTACAGGCCACAGCAAAAAAAATTTCTTAGGGTTAGGCTTCATCCCACCCTTTCCAGAGCCCTTCTTTTCAGGTGCTCCCCGACAGTCCTGTTGAGGGTTCAATCTTTTAGTCTATGTTCAAGGATAAAGGTTTCTATGGTACCACTTCGTTTTGGATTCCCTCCCCCCAAACCCTTTAAAATTGTAAATGTGTTATTATGTCTTAGTGCACTCTAAATTCCTAAATTCTAATTTTTTTTTTTTTTTGGTTTTGGTTTTTGAAGGTAGGGTTCACTCTAGCCCAGGTTGACCTTGAATTCACTATGGAGTCTCAGGGTGGCCTCAAACTCACACTTTTGCTGGGATTAAAGGCATGTGCCACCATGCCCTGCTAAATTCCTTTCTTACTCCTCTCTTTTCCTCCTTTCCTTTCTCCTCTCTCTCTTCTGTCTCTATTTCTCTCTCTCTCTCCTGTCTCTCATCATTGACATACATATTTATGAAGGATTCACACCATCCTCTGTGACAATCATATGAAAGGACAGCATTTCAAATGAGTCAGACATATGTTGAACCACACAGAACAATCCCAGGGTAAATGCTCCAGCATTTTAAGACACACTTATATATTAGTGATATACTGAAAATTCTTCGTATCTCCAGGAGATGGACAAAATATGAAAGTCCTGTATATAGATCTCCTTTGTATAGACAAGTCTTTAAAAACAAACAAAAATTAAAGGAAGTGTGAAATTTTTGATATTTTCAAGTTCATCTTAATTTTTTTAAGAGAGAAAGAGAGAGAGAGAAGTGGGGTTCCAGGGCCTCCAGCCACTGCAAATGAACTCCAGACACATGCAGCTCCTTGTGCATCTGGCTTACATGGGTCCTGGGGAATCGAGCCTCCAACCAGGGTCCTTCTGCTTTACAGGCAAGAGCTTAACCGCTAAGCCGTCTCTCCAGCCCTCATCTTAATTTTTAATGTATGTAATATGTCACTTGTATTTTGAGAATGACATATCATATATATATGTGTGTGCTATGTATGCATGTGTGTAGGCATGTTTCTATGTTTGTGGGCACATGTAGACATATATGTGGTAGCCACAGGTCAATGATTGATACCTTTTTCAATTGCTCTTCCACCTCATAAATTTTTGAGGCAGGGTTTCTTACTGAACCTGGGTTCCAACCATTTGGTAAACGAGTCAGCCATTAAGGTGCCAGGAATTCTCTGAACTCTTCTTCCCTAGTGGTGGGATTATAAGTGTATGCCAACATGCCTGGACATTTATATGGGTGCTGGAGATCTAAATGCAGGTCCTTGGGCTTGTCAACACACATTTTACACACTGAGCCATTTCCCCAGCTCCAGAGTACTTCTGAATAATTTGAAGTAAGAATTATAGGAGGGCTAGAGATGGCTCAGCAGTTAAAGGCCCTTTGCTTACAAAGCCTAATGTACTGGGTTGATTCCCCAGTACCCACATAGTGCCAGAGGCGCAGGGTGCAGCATGCATCTGGAGTTTGTTTGCAAAGTCAGGGGGACCTGGTGGGCCCACACTCATTCTCTCTATGTGCCTCTTTCTTTCTCTTTTTCCTTCCTTCCTTCCTTACTCCTTCCCTTCCTTACTCCTTCCCTTCCTCCCTTCCTCCCTTCCTTCTTCCCTCCTTCCCTCCCTCCCTCCCTCTCTCCTTTCTTTCTTTTTTTTTGGCCCTTAGGACGTTTACTGTGTCTTCAAGACACTACAATATAGACTGCTCTCCTAGAGAAGGTCTTGACACTGCCATGCAGATGTCATTTCATAGGCAGCCGGGTTCTTCCTCTTGGGCTTCGCAAAGTCCTGGCTTCCCCAGCTGCGGGTAAGATGAAATGCTGCAAATGGCTGCGCGACCCGCGCAGGGCCGAGCGCAGCGCTTGGGGACCCTGCGGCTGAAGAGGTGAGGAAGGCGCGCTGCTCGAAGGGCCGCGGGCTGCAGGAGATCGCGTGCGGCACCTGTGCGACTAGGCGGACGGGCAGGGACAGACAGACAGACAGTCAGCGCTTGCTCAGCGTGGCCAGGGGACGCGAACCTTTACCCGCTCACCCGCAGCTGCCTGCGCACCCTCTGTTCTTAAATAAATAAATAATATTTTTAAATTGTGGGAGTTTTTATCTTTGGACATTATTTTGCTTAATATTTGAAAATAATATTCCAAAATTTTTTGACATCACATAGACATTCAATTGTGTTAACAGTAACAAGAAAAGTCAGATGCCTATGTTGTGGCGTGGGATATCCCTGATAACAAAATGATGACATGTGAGGCCAGAGAATTACAGGAGATAAAGAGTTGAATTATCACTTAGTATTTCGCAGTACTTTTTCCTTTTCTTTTTCTTTTTGGTTTTTCGAGGTGGGGTCTGGCTCTAGCTCATGCTTTGTAGTCTCAGGGTGGCCTCGAACTCACAGCAATCCTCCCATCTCTGCCTCCCGAGTACTGGGATTAAAGGTGTGTGCCACCACGCCCGGCTTAGTACTTTTCATTTGGATATGTCAATTGTTATTTATCTTTCTACTTGGCTCTGGATAATCTGTATTTTCCCAATGCATTACAAATTGTTATATGACTCTATTTTTCTTCTGTACTGTGTCCTCTGGAACAAAGAACAATCGCTAATGTGAGTAGCAAACTGCCAAGTCTGAACCTTCAGTTCATAAGCCTGCTTTCCCTCAGACCCAGTAGTCTAAAGGATGTGGCGAAGTCACCTGGAAATAAGAGCTGCCTTATTCAACAGAGTGAACAAATAGTAGAGATGTCTCATGACACCAAGTTATTTTAGGAACTAGGTATGAACTATTCAGAGTGAAAGACACATGCTAATTTCTTTTTCTTTTGATTCATTAAGGCAACTTGAACACACAGAAGAAACTACCAGCTCAAAGAAATCAACCCATTGGTTGGGTGGTGTTGCATGATATTTTTCCCCTGGGGAGATGCAAATATAGGTTTGCTCATCCCTGATAGTGCTCAGAAGACCAACTAAAGAAGTGACTGCACCAACACCCAATGGTGAACCAGTGAGTTTGTTGGGATTACCCTCAGAGCAGGGAGAGCGGTTGCTTACAGGAGCGTGGATGACTCAAAGGCAGCTGCCTCACCACACAGTCCCACCCTGTCCTGGGTCCTGGATGGACACCTCATGAGCCTGCATTATGGAGTCTGCTTTCTGGTTCCTCTTCTACTTCTTACACAGTGTATCACTCCCAGGACCTCCTGCAGCTGGGGGAGCATGCGGAGAGGAGAGGAGCAATGGCTGGCACCCCAGTTGAGGGCCATGGGTCCCTCCCGGGCCTCCCTGCCTCTTTCTACTAGGAGGGTCAGTTGCTCCATTACCATTACCATAGCCCTGGTATCAATGTGTTTATCATCCTGCTGAAAAGTTGCCTTGGCTACAGGTCCAAATATTCTCCCCTTCAAGACAGCATTATGTGATGCCTGGAGGAAAACAAACAAACAGATAGAAAAACCCGTGCATCTGTGGTGGCACATGTAAGCTGAGTGCTCTTTTCCAGGCCTGATTTTCTTTTGATGAAGCAAAGATTGAACCTACTCAGTAAAACTCAGGGTTAAAGGCTCTGTGCGTGCGGAGCAGTAGCAGAACACAAGAACAGCGGGGGCTTTGAGGAGAGGGTGAGGATGAGAGCTGAAGTTGCAGCACGTGCTGGATCCACAGTGACACACGCAGGTCTGCGCTCGGTCTCCTGTTGTACGTGTGAGGTTCTGGGCGTGCTGTGCGCCACACGGCCCCGGGAAAGCTCTCCACATGGAGCCTCTGGGTTTTATGACATATTGACATATTTTGTCACAAAAATTGATTAAATAGTTTGATGCTTTAAGGAAAGGACTAAGTGCTGTGCTCCTTTATAGCTATACACAACAATTATGTTTTATTTTTTGACTGATTTGTACAAAAGATGGTAATGTGTCAGTTTGAAAGTCTTCTAAGGGCCTAGAAATAGGATTAAGAGACAGCCACTCATATCTCATACAGATTTGAAAGAAATATCTATCCAAATGACTCCTCATTTCAAAGACTGATTTTTACAAACACATTAATATGAAAATGAAGTATCCTAAACTCATCTAGAATTAAAAATAGCTAGCTAAGCTAGAACTGGCAATATATTCTTATAATACCAGTACCCATAAGACTGAGGCAGGAGGATCATGAGTGTGAATACAGCCTGGACTGCAAGTGAGACTATCTCAAACAACAGCTAAACAACAAAAACCAGACTGCTAATGGAGCCAGTCTAGTGATTTATAAAGGAATGATTTACTGAACAATAGGATCAGCCATGTCATGTTGTTTACCCATCAAAGGTGCTCAAAGACAATTGTCCTTAAATCAGAGAATCATTATTCATTAATTTAGGAGTTATATCCTAAGGTATAAGAACCTCTGAAATTTGCATAATAGTACATATAAATCTGTTTATGTACAATTATATAATTTTAGGCATGTTTATCTTTCAGGAGAAAAAAGTTAAACCTCTCATCAGATTCTCAAAGAAGCCCTTGTCAACTTTGGCATAGTAATAATTATTAAATCTACAGATAATTTCCTTTGATGGCTCTTTGGGTCTATATACTAGAAATATCATTTTGAGAGAAACTCCTGCAATGTTCAACATGTAATATGTAATAGTAAATGGTGGTTTGATATATATTGTCCAGACTCAGGCAAAGTTTGCAGATGGTCATTTATAAAAAGAGGAAGTGTTAGAGCATCCAGAAAGAAGCAGAGATTTGAATAAATAATGAGAGAGTGAGAGTGAGACAGAAAGAGAGAGAGAGAGAGAGAGAGAGCGAGCCAAGAGGAGTGCCTCTCAGCGGAGTGTCAGCTTCTTCATCTGCCACTCTGTGGATCCTATGCAGAAGCTTGGTTGTACAGTATTTTTAGGATGGACTGGGCCTTAGACAAATGATGAAATATTATTATGGTGATTGCTATATAGATCAGTGCTATATTGTATGTAAGACATCAAACAGAAAGAAAACAGTAACTTCTTCCCAGTCATTAAATCCTTGCTAATGCCAATACTTGAAATAATATTGTCTGTTTCCTCAAACTTGATATTTTAACTACGTAATTTGCATGTATCAGTAGGTTTATATTGTTCCAATACCAAAAGTTGTGACTGTAGAGAAGTTTAAAAAGTATTCAAGGGCTGAGGAGATTGTTCAGTGGTTAAATGAGCTTGTTTGAAAAGCCTGCTGGTCTAGGTTTGATTCCCCAGTATCCATGCAAAGCCAGATGCATAAAGTGATGTATATATATATATCTGGAGTTCATTTGCAGCATCAAAAGGCCCTGGTGTGCCCATGCTCACTCTCACTCACTCCCTCTTTTTCTATCCCTAGATCAAAATTAAAATATTCTATGTGGACATGTATGTTGTGTTTTTATTTTTATAAAACACATCTTGAAAGTATGGTGGCCAAAACCAATTTCATAGAAATAGTCCTGAATGAATTTAATATTAATATGGAAAATTAGTATCTCCATTTATACCACACATCCAACACGAAATCAATTCTAGATAGATTGACATCTAAATGTAAAAGGCAAACCACTATAGATTAAATACATACAGGAAAACATTTTCATGATTCTTAATAAACAAAGGTTTCTTGGACTAAACAAAGGTCCATGATAGTCTTAAAACATTATGTTGGTCTGTAGTATGAAATTAAATAATTACCATTCAGAAACATTCAGCATTGAGGGAGTGATGGAGCTTAGAGAATGGCATCCTGAAATGTGTTGCTTTGGTAAATTACTTCAATCTGAGGATACTTCTGGGCCAGCAGATATAAACAATGATTTTATGTGGTATCCTCCTCTCTGTCTAGTAACAGATGGCCTAGTAGGAGAACTCATTTGTCATCAACACCCTTCCCAGAAGTTTCATCCACTGGAGCAGAATAACTTGTTTCATCAGATAAGAAACTGGGATCTCATATTCACCCAGTCTTGTCACACAGGGTCACAGATTGGACAAACTAGTCTTTCCCACAAGCAATTTATTGTTGGGAGACTTATTTTGGCTTACAGTTTCAGAGGCTTCAGCCCACATGGTGAGGAGAACGTGACATGACAGCGGAGCTCACGTCTTGAAGAAAGAGGCGGGCTTTAGGGTTTCCACCTTTCTTTTGCCAGCTTGGGAATGGTGCCATTTATATTGCATGGTGAGTCTTACCCCCTTAGTCAGTCCTTTCTTGGAATGCCCTTGGGCACACTCAGAGATACTTTACTAATCTCCTAGATATTCCTTAATTCTGTCAAATTGACAATCAAGATTAGACAAAACTATAAGCTTCTAGATTTCATTGCAAATTTGAGTATTCACTTTTCTCTCTTGTCATGCTCTTGAGGCTATCTTAATAAATTTTGATACATTTTCTCCTATTCGTCTGGCTGTTTTCATTTTATTTTCTAGAGGGTTATTGAACTCTTTTAAAGGGATAGTGTAACTTCCATAGTAAGGGTGACAAAAAACCCCATAGAGGGGAAGATATTAGTAACACTATTTTCTGTATAGTTTTTATATCCATATTTTATGAAAGAATATTATAAATTGAAGAGAACAAAAGTTATTCTTGTTACATTAAGTCATATTGTATCATCTTTGGAAGAAGTCCTCAACATAACTTCAACTTTTTAAAATTATTCAGACTTTTTTGCAGTCTATCATGTGGTCTGTTTGGAGAATGTCCCAAGTGTTAATTGGAAGAATGTATATTTGGTAGTTCTTGGATGGAGTGTTGTGACTCAAAAAAATAGGTAACATATTGAATAAAAACATAAAGCTAATTAACACATAAAAAGTGAAAATGGAGGACATAATTCAGTGTGCAAAATGCTTGCCTTACAAAAATGAGGACCTGAGTTTTTTAAACACGATTTTCATGTATTTATTTATTTATTTATTTATTTATGTGTATGTATTGAGACAGAAAAAGAGATAGAGAGAGGGAGAGAGAGAATGGGCACACCAAGGCCTTTTGCCACTGCAAATAAACTTTAGACATTTGCCACTTTGGCTTTACATGGGTATAGGGAAATCAAACCTGGGCCAGAATGCTTCGTAAGGTGAGCAAGTGCCTTTTACTACTGAGCAATCTCTCTAGCCCAGGACCCGAGTTTGATCATCAGAGTTAAAAATAAAAACAAACCAAAAACAAAACAGGGAATGGTGGCATAGGCATCTTTACTTGGTTATTAAAGACATACCAATTAGGCCACAATGCCATATCACAGCATGACTATCAGAATATGTAATGTGAAAGGCATACATATGATAGACATGTGTAGTAGTAAACATCCAAGTCTTCTCAAGAGAGGAAATTTGTGAAGCTAATTTGGAAATCTCATTATAGTCACTAAATGTGATCACATGGATACCTTATGATCTAAAAAATTATACTTTTAGGCAAATGCCACATAGAAATACATACTTATTTTTCACCAAAAATCATACAAAATGTTCACCAAAGCATCATATGTAATGGTACCTGGATTGAAAATACCTATATGATTATTCAGAGTATAATAAAAAAATGGAATATACTATACTCATGAAATCGTGTATTATTGTATGAAAAAATAACAGAGGTTCTGTAATAACACACAACAATATGAAAAAAATCTGATAAATGTTTAGTGAAATAAGTCAAATATGCAAACATATCTTATGCATTCTATTTACATAAAGTCAAAACACAACACAATAATCTCTGCCATGTCAGTGCAAGTGGAGCTGAGCTTAGAAGGCATGATTAGCAGAGGGTACGAAGGCACAAAGGTATCTTCCAGGGTGTTGGTAATGATCTGCTCATTTTGAGTCCTGGTGGGCTGAATTTATGCAATTTGTGAAAAACCATGGACATGTATATTTTACTTCAATTAAAAAGTGAGCTGTTGACCAGGGAGGTCCCTGATGCCCCCTAAACATGATAGGCCATTGCTGAGGCCCTTGGTTTCCCACCAGGAATAGATGGTAAGACTGTATTGCTGAAATATACACATACTTGGGCTGCAAGGCCACTGAGAAACCCTGCTGGAGCTGAGTTGAAAACCTGCTCCCTGTAGACCAGTGGATAGAAAGCTAGAAAAAGCCATACTGCATGCAGTCCTGCATGCATAGAGAGAAATCACCAGTGAAGATACTCAACAGTGGACACTGCAAGCCTTATATTTGGCTAGCCAGGCCAAGTGAGCCAACAGTGCAATAGTGGCATGTCTGTCAGGGTGGAAACCAACTGCCCTCTACTTTGACTGGAGGCCCACTCCATCGGAGGGAATACATTCCCTGATACTGAAAACTTGCAATAGGGGTAGTCATGAGCCCTAGGGGTGTAATGTCTGCTGCTGTCTGGCTAAAAGTATATACTATGTTCATCAAACTGCCCAGGAAGCACTTCTTTTAATGTTTATACCCATATATTAATGCTACTCTCACTTTTTCATTACAGAACTTTCTCTTTTCAGATGGCAATGACCTTGGCATGACTCAGAAGGCATCATGGTGCTGAGAAGTGACAGAGGAATGCCCAGCATTGAAATATCTCTATCACACCTTCCAAGGCTCAAGGTCTATTGTGGAAGAGGTGGTGGAAAGAATGTAAGAGCCAAAGGAAGGGTCGGACTCCTTGCAACGTGCTCCTCCAGAGGCAAAATGGCCTGGGTATTCATGACCTCACAGTGTCTGACACTACCTACACAAGACCATCATAATAGGAGGAAAAGATGATGACATCAAAATAAAAGAAAGACTTACTGAGAGGAGGAGGACATATCACGGAGACTGGAGCTTCAAAGGGACAAGTGTGGGGAGGGAGGGAATCACCATGGGATATTGTTTATAATTATGGGAGTTGTCAATAAAAAATTAAAGTAATACTTTTACCATTCAAAAAAAAAGTAATGAGGGCTGGAGAGATGGCTTAGCAGTTAAGCGCCTGCCTGTGAAGCCTAAGGACCCGGGTTCGAGGCTCGGTTCCCCAGGTCCCACATTAGCCAGATGCACAAGGGGGCACACGTGTCTGGAGTTCGTTTGCAGAGGCTGGAAGCCCTGGCGCGCCCATTCTCTCTCTCTCCCTCTATCTGTCTTTCTCTCTGTGTCTGTCGCTCTCAAATAAACAAAAAAAATTAAAAAAAAAAAAAGGTGTGCGCCACCGCACCCGGATTTAAAAAAAAAAAAAGTAATGAATCAAGATTTCTGTAAGTGTGAGATCCTGTCTCAAGAAGCCTATCTGAAAACATAATGTTCTAAAATCCTCCAAATGGAAGGGTGTAAATCTTTGCCAAATTCCAGCACATCGTTGTGGTTGCAAGCCTACAGCACTGGAAAATGGTAAATGTGCTTCACCACCACCTTCTCTTGAGCAGTGGGGTCAGAGGTGACAGTGTATCAGAAAAGACTTTTCCCAGGGAGGACTTTTGTAATAAGTGTGCTTCTGCAATCTTATTATTTGGTGAAATAAACATTTCAGCTGCTCTGAGAGTTTGGAGAAACTGTTTACTAAACTACAAGGAGAATGGTGTAGGAATGTACTGGAAAGAAAATAAACAACCATGCTACCCAGCATTTCTTTTTTGGATAGATAGATAACATGGAAATTAATGAAATTAGATTAGTGAAAATTGTTCTGCTTTTCCCACCCCAAACCAACTATAAACAAACTAATTGAAAAGCTATGTATATATTCTGATGTTTTGCAGATTTTCTTTTGTTTTTTCTAGGATAGCAAGTTTCTAGTCTTTTCAAGATGTATAATACCTTAGAGAGGCTAGAAAATTACTTGGTGATGGAGTGAGTGGTTGGAGCTATCCAGACATGAATCACTGGATTGGTTAGTGTAAAATCTTGTTCTTAGCAATTTTGAGCAAGTTAACAATCAGTGTGGTCTTTGGGTCCTTCCTAAGGAACACATTTTTCTCTGTTCTTTCCCATCTGGATGCTTTTGTTTGTGTGGTGCTGTTAATTGCCATGGCTACTGAGTGCATGCCTATATTGCGTGATGTGGTAACTCCTGGATAAACCCAGTCGTGTTTTCCTGTCTCTTTGTCATGTATGTTAATTGATGAGGCATATTCCATTATTTAAGTGGAAAAACTAATACAGTTAATATTTTAAAAGTTAAAGGAATCAGTTTAATTTGGGACACACACAGTTATTTGGGAATAAGTAATATACATGTCCATTCAAAGTGATTCTTCGTGCATAATAAGGGATAAAATCAGGTGTGACACCCTCCAAGACTCAGGATTCATGGTGGAAGATGGAGCCAGAGGATGAGGAGAAGCACTGGATGTATGACTGGAGTGCAGCTGCCATTTCCTCTGCAAACCCACACATTGCTCAGCGCCTGAGCACCTCATCATGGGTGATGAGTGAGGGCAAAGAACAACAAAAGGAAGTCAAGGCATCCAAGTGTTTAGTCACGAAGAAGAAGCGTTTCAGTGGGGAGGGGAGAAAGAGAAAGGACCGAAGAACGGCAATGGGGATTGTGGTCAAATGCATTATGTACTTATGTGAGAGTTGATTTTAAAAAGCTTAGAAAAACAAGTCTCAGAGCAGCGAGTTGGCCCTGTAGAAGCAACGTTTGTAAATTGCTGTGAAGATACAGGGGCAATGCTCCACTTGGCTTTTCAAAAGTCATGTCACATGAATGATGGCATAAAACCCCAAACTACTGATTTTCTCTAAAGAAAACGAGAGCAGTTTCGTTTTCCTTCTTCAAATGTCTTCAGATGATAAGACACTGAAAATAACAAGTGATTTTTGGTATTTGGGACAAAAACAGAGACTGAACAAAGAACAAGCACAGGTAAACAGGAAATCTTAGGAAGAGAAATACAAAATTATGAGAAGCCAGAAGACTTGACCTTGTCAACTGTTGGGACTCTGACATCACCGCACTAATGCTAAGCATACCTGTTGCTTTCAACATTTCTGTGGGTAATTTATTACTTTAAATGTGCATTGACTCTAATAGTCAAACCCCCCCCCTCACACACACACACACATAATTGTTTTGGGCTGAGAGTATAATCAGGTCACTGAAGAAGTAAGGCAAAGACTATGGCTTAGATTCATGTTGGCATCTCTTAACATTTCTTGTCAATATTGGCTATGTGTGCTGTTGAGGTCTTTTGCATAGTTCATTTCCACCATTTCCCACCTTGAGTTTTTTTACTCTTCCAGGGATTTGTAGTGTAACTTTGAATGATGTCATTACTTTGAGGGAATAAGAAATGATTAGGTGTCGCTTTTATTCATTATAAGTTTATTACTAGATTACCAGGAGTACTGATATGAAATATATTACTTATCAGAAGAATATTAATCAACTAAATCATAAATATATGAATACCACATATATTTTCATAGTGTTAAATTATGACATTTATTTTCAGAATTATAGGAATTCATGGTTCCGCTTAAAAGTGCATGTGGTTTTTCTTTTTTATTTGTTTCTTATGATAAATACCTTCTTTGAAAATAGAGAAAGAAATGGATGTTCTCCCTGTTTATCCAAGAGTGGATTCTAATGTTTATAAAATAGCAACAGGAAATATAATTAGAAAATAATAAGAAAATGTAAATATGTACAATAAGAGTGTGGAGAAAAATATTCCCCTACCCCACTTCAATGCAAACATGCTTGCATGTGTGTGAATGCCCACACATACACACACACACACACACACACACACACACACACACGTGGAAGGAAAGAAGGGGAGGAAGGGAGGGGGGAGGGAGAAAAAGAAAGAGATTATGTACTTTCATTAATCCACAAGCAATTTCTATATATTCTAATGCTTATTGCCAAAGATATAGTTGGCATTGTGCTTTTGAGTAAATATAATTCAATTGAATAAAATATCCTACAAGTGGGGAATGTTGTTGCAGCTTTGGCAAATTCTTTCGCCCTTTCTTCTCCTCTCAACAAACACTGAATAACTTTGAGTTGGAAGAAGTGAGTTTGTTTTCTACTTGAAAATAACACCATGGATGATAGAAATGGGATATCTTAAAAAGTCGTAACAAGCAGGTCTTTAAGCTGGCAAGACCGACACTGACATTCTCCAGATAGAAAGTCTCAATCTGAGGTGGTATTGAAGAGTTGACTTACTGCACCTACAGAAAAGAAGCGTTAAGAGACATTGTTAGCATTCACATTAGCATGGTCCAGGAAAATGACTTGTTCTGCAAATATGACTATTTCAAGTCTGTGGTATAATAGCCACAGTATTTATACTGTGAGGGGCAGAGGAAATATAGCCTTCGAAATGGCCTTGAATTTTCCTCATAAAACTGTATTGCTGGGCTGGAGAGATGGCTTGGCGGTTAAGCGCTTGCCTGTGAAGCCTAAGGACCCCGGTTCGAGGCTCGGTTCCCCAGGTCCCACGTTAGCCAGATGCACAAGGGGGCGCACGTGTCTGGAGTTCGTTTGCAGAGGCTGGAAGCCCTGGCGCGGCCATTCTCTCTCTCCCTCTATCTGTCTTTCTCTCTGTGTCTGTCGCTCTCAAATAAACAAATAAATAAATTAAAAAAAAACTGTATTGCTGATTAAAACACATATGGGAACAGCAACAAGACACATGGCTCATGCTGGGGTTGCCAGTCAGCTAGCGCTACTGGATGCAGCTGACTCATGGGTAGAGGTTGGAGCTCTGCCAGTCCTGGTCCTTGGCATCCTTGTAGCCCTCAGCTTCTGCTGGCAGCTAGCCTGGCTCCAGTCAGTGGGCGCAGTCGCAGGCGCCTCCTCCTGCTGGCTCACATACAGGCCTCGCGGGCAGTCTCAGCTCTTAGCGCTGCTTTCTTCGCGTGTTACAGTGCTGAGCACACCTAGGAAGCTCACCTTCCATGGCTCTGTCTCCCCAGCAGGAGCACGTTAGCCCATAGGCCCAGGGTGTCCACTGTCCTTGTCCCTCACGGCGGCTGCTTCCTCTTCTGCTACTGTCTGAGGATGCCACTGCCACTCTGTCTCCCTGCTGCGTCTCCGCTGCTTTGCTGCCTGCACCCACCCCCACCCCCACGGCTTCCCCATCTGCCCATGGCCCAGGGTTTACCTCTTCTCAGCTCTGCCGTCTCCACTGTAGCTCCTTTTCTTTCTTTGTTACAGCTCAACCCACTCAACTAAAAAGAGGCTAGAAAAGACCACTGAAGAGAAGCCTTGGGTTGGGCCTAATGTGGCCACATGGTGGGCCAGGGCTACAGGAGCGTGTCTCTTGGGTGGCTCACAAGGGAAGTCATCAAGCAGCTTATTTAGCCAGAGAAAAGTGTTTTGATATTAATCACCATAGACTTCTTGAAAATTCCGGACTGTTGTCTGCATCATTTGGGATGTTGTTCTTTTGTGTTAGTTACAAGAACCCCTGGACTAAGCCACTTTGGTCTTTGACTGGCCTTGGTAGAAATGGTAGCAGAGAAAAGTGACACAGGTTACTTGAAACAGAGCAGAAGCAGCACCTTGAGAAGCTGGAGCCAGCAGCTGCGATCGCTGGGCGGTGTCCAAGCAGCCTGGGTTGGTATTAGGGTAGTCCAGCTGGCTGACTGACCGATAGTCCTTGCTTTTAAGGCAGCCAGCCCAAGGGAGAGTTAATCAGGAAGTTAATTTGCCCGGATCTCCATCCTGCTTATTTAAAGAAGCAAAACATCAGGAGTGTTAACAGCAAGAATTTACTAATAGTGATGTTAAGAGCACTTAAAGATGGTTTAATCATGTCAAACACTTGCCCAGAGCCCCAGTGCGAGGTGAGTCTCTCTAATCTGTTACAGAGGTCATCCAGGCTAATGTGATAATGGATAAATATCTTGGATAGATGTTTAGACTTAATTTCTACATTTTTCTCGTTCTCTTCCACATTGATCATACCAGAGATTACTGGTATGACAGGTATCCCTTTGGCAATGAAGAATGGCATGGGTTTCATATTTATGTGGAATCTTCTGTCATCTTTTTGATCTCTGCAGGGTATGACTTGACTATGTTGTGCTTGACAATAGCTAGTCATTTTTGACATAAGGTCAAGGTATTTCCTAGCTCTTTTTAGGCTATCCTTGACTCCTGGTGACAACACTTAATCAAATCTATTCGTTTCCTACCTTTGTCCCTGGATTTTCCATAGTGAAGGTCTGTAGACTGCCAGCTCCAGTCCTGTGTACCCAGGGGCACGTGGGAGTCATTGGGTTTCCATACCCATCCCATTCAGGTTTTCTCACACTTTCTGTCCTCCTGCTCCTCCTGTCCACTGCTCTTCTTACTGGCTTATTTTTATATTTCCTTTTGAGGGCTTGTTGAGAGCATCTGTAACTGACTTTTAGCATCCCAGGCTTCCTGCTTCCTAACATAACTCCCCTTCCTGGGAGGGAGCCAGTGAGGAAGGTGTCCAGTCATAAGTCAGAGCACTCCTGTCTGTGCTAAAACTTTACCGCCTTCTGCATTCCATTCAGCTGGTATGTCCCCCAAATATAACTCCTTTGTCAAAGCCACTATGACTCCAAAATGGCAGCTAAGTGATTACATGTTGTTTTTCTCTAAACAAAGCTGGATTTTCAAACTCCTGGTCATAATTTAGAGAGCATCAGACTGTCTTCTATGCTCTTGCAGTGAAACATGGTTAATCTTTTCTTTGCCTGTAATTTACATAGCCAACCTGACTCTGACTAGAAGGAATGTGTGTTATATGGGCAGGGATGTAAACAAGAAAAGCACGTTCAAATGATACAGATGCATCACCTCCTTATCATGGGTGAGAAGACCGCTACTGAGGTAACTCATCGGACTCCGAGGAGGTCAAGAGTCTGGGTGACATTCATCATGAGCTTCTGAGACAAGCAAAGTAAAGCAAGGATGCCTACCCTTACTTTTTATTCCTCATGTAGTTTATGTATATTTTCAGTATGAATTTTGTTTCTTTTGGTAACCTTAAGTAGTTTGATATGCCTGTTCTGAGAAATATTTTTTAATGACATGTTTTTTAAACATATTTTATGTATTTTTTTGAGAGAGAAAGAGGGAGGGGAGAGAGAGAGAGAGAATGGGCACATCAGGACATCTAGCCACTGCAAATCAACTCCAGATGTATGTGCCTCCTTTTACATCTGGCTTACTTGGGTCCTGGAGAATCAATCCTGGATCCTTTGGCTTTGCAGGCAAATGCCTTAACCAGTAAGCAATCCCTCCAGGCCCTGAGAAATATTTTTAGAGCTGAAAGTAGGCATAATCTTGGATTGGGCTTTCTCAGTAACTCTAACCCTGTCAACATGGGTGTTGAGGTCCCTTAGTTCTGAGGATTAAATCCAGGGCTCATGCATCCCTGAGGGACTCTCTGGTGGTATCTATACTTCCAGCCATTTTTTACTTCACTTTTTATTTGGAGAAAAGTTCTCATTAAGTTACCCAGGCTGAACTTGAATTCATTATAGCCCAGGCAGGCCTTGCTGATAAGGCATTTTTTGTGTCATGTTTTTTCTTTTTCTTTCCCTTTTCTAACCATTATGTTCCTTATAATATTTGAGAGCATACGTACAGTATTGGAAACATGCCTTTCAGCACAAATTACCCAATTTAGTGTCTGTATGACTGTTCTTACATCCCCAAGTCAATTTTTATTCTGTGCTTCTTCCATACGGCTCTCTATTTTCTGTCTCCTTCAAAGGTAATCAAGTTGCAATAGACAACAGATATACTGTGTGGGTGATGAAGTCTGTCAAATTCTCAAGGTAGTCTTTATTATCATTTGCATTTTGAGAACAAGTTCCTGAGCTCTCAGATAAGTTTTTGGCTTATTTTTGACTTTGGCAGCCCAAAAGTTTTTGTGTTCATGGATACCAGAGTAAGAATGTAGTAGAAGCAGGATCTTGAGGCATGTGCTTTATGATTTTTAATTTCCCCCAATCAAGAAATCAGATATATGACCTCTCCAAGGTCATTGCCATCCTCTATCCTGCCTCCTTGGTGTTCACTGGGGCTTTTGCCCCGCAGTCTGTGCATTTGGGTTTTCCTATCATCTGTTCAGATAAAGATGTCTCCCTTCAGACTGCTCTCATCTAGCGTCTGTAAGTACCTGTGTCCCTAGCTCACAACTACAAGCTCTTCTTTCTCCAGCTACAGTTGATCACACTTTACTCCTTGTGACATGCCATAAAGGTACACAGGCTTGCTTAAGAACAGAATCATATGCTCTCACATTTGTGGAGAATGAAATGAAAAGAATAAGGTACCACAGGGTTGATTTCTTCTGAGGTCTCTGTCTTGTAGATGATCATCTAACACTTGAGACTTACCTTGCTTCTTCCTCCGTGTGATCTTTTATTAAAAGAATAATAGTCATATGAGACTAAAGCTCACCACAAGGTACTCATTTTAATGTAGTTATCTCTGAAAGTCCTAATCTCAAGATATCTAAATTCTCAACCATTGAGGGATGGGTTTTGGCACATGAATTTTGAAGTGATGCAGTTCACACTACAAAGCTACTGATACTAATATCCTCTTTTTATTCATTTCTCTTTCTTTTTACCTCAAAGTGTTCTAAAGTCTAGACTTTATCTCCACATGCACTTATTTCTTTATCTAGACTATTGTCTGGCTTGAAATATAGGTCAATGCTCTTTATTTTTAAAACTATTTAAATAGAAATATGTAAACTTCCACAGATTCTAAAAGTTTATTCTTTATTGGTATTAGTAAAATTTTCTGCTGAATCCTTTGCTTTGTAAACATTAAAAAAATAACAAAATGAAGTAAAGTTTAGAAAATTCTTGTTTTGAACTACTCCTGATAGGTGGTTGATGGTAGGACAACTTCCTTTCTTCTATCACACAAACATTCATGGGTTATTTGCTATTAGCATGGGTTCCTTCACCCAGCTCACCCTTTCTTGGTATATTAGTGTGATATAAAAGTAATTTGTCCTTATTTTAATAGAACATTTCATTCTTGAATTCTCTTTAATATAAAATAGTTTAGAAGACATTCCTTTATGCTATAACATTATCAGTTTTACTTTACCATATTTAAGATTTCCCCATATGAATTCAGTTACATAGTACATTTGCTGTTGATATGGGTCATCAAACTACTCGAATGATTTGTCACTGATGCCAGTTGTAAGATCAGAGAATACTGAATTTTATTTGAGATTCACATTCTTGGAACATAGTGTGAATTAATAAATGCATACACATTTTCCTTTTATAAAAGATGGCTGTTGTAGTCAGGTTCGCATTGCTGGTAGAAATCACCCAACCAAGAGCAGCTTGTGGAAAAAACAAGGTTTATTTTGGCTAAGAGGCTCAAGGGAATGCTCCAATATGGCAGGGAAAATGATGGCATGAGCAGAGGGTGGACATCACCCCCTGGCCAACATAAGGTGGACCATAGCAACAGGAGAGTGTGCCAAACACTGGCATGGGAAAACTGGCTATAACAACCATAAGCCTGCCTCCAACAATGCAATGGCTTTAGGAGAAATTAATTCCCAAATCTCTATCCGCTGGGAACCTAGAATTCAGAACACCCAAGTTTATGGAGGACACCTGAATCAAACTACCACAATGGCTTACTATAATAAAGAAAACAACAAAAATACTTTCTGATATGAATTAGAAAATAACAAGGGTGCACCTGCTTATCTAATGATAGCATCAGAAAATGACTATATGAGGTATTCTGTTCCCACTGGTTACTTGGAGAAATATGTTTATTAATAAAACTAGTTATAACTCTGTCCTTTCCTTAGGCTCCTAAACTTTTCCACCCCCACCCTGAGATGGTTGACAGCCTCACAGCCTACAACAGTTAATCAGTTGTCCATATGATATGCACTCTCTGATCCACTGTTAAATCATGCCATTTCCCTCACTGTCTTCCCCACATCTGGTGATTCCTGGGTTTGATTATTTATCCTGATTATTTAACCTCTGTCTGCTTCCCTTTGTGATGCTGGCAGACCTGAGGTCAGGCTTTCTTCCTTTAGCAATTGTCTTCCTCCTCTTTTTGCAGCAGTAATTCCGAATACAGTATCTTCTGAATTGTGCGAATTTTCTATTTTACAGACCTTTAATGAGAAATTTATTTTTACATGGCTTAAAGACGAGCAAACACATCATGTGAAATTGGTAATAGAACTTGAAACGCATAGCGTAACATCTCTCTGTAGGCTGGGGAGATGACTCCATTGATACTCAAGCCGGAGAACTTAAGTGTGACTGCCAGGCCCCATGTAAAAAGCCAGAAGTCATTATGGGCAGTGAGACAGAAACATTGCATAATAAATTCACAATAGTTCATGATAAAAATCTGAATTTTCTAGTCTGTAGAAATCTGAGCAGAATATGACAGTTGAGTGACAAGATCATGAAAGAGAAGTTTCTCCAGCATCCTTGTTCTTGTGCACTCTTTTGCGGTACTTAATGATCTTTCATGTCTTCTGGGTCCTTCCTTACAATCTGAAAATTTTAATTAGCCTTCAGTTACTTGAGCTGTCTTGTGTAATTTTTAAAATTCATGGGTGAAAACAGTTATTTGACAGAGATGACTCGACAGTTTTCTAATCCCATAATTGGAAATCAATGTGCTCCAAGCTTCAGGCAGAAAACAGAATGCATAGATCAGTCCATAGGGACACAAGATTATATGTTAATACATAAAAGGTTAGAACTAGACTAATTAAACAAAACCTGTGAGGCATTGCTGGCGCCACCTCTGAGTGACACTTCCCTCACAGAGCGCAGAGGTGACCAGTGACGGCTGCGTTGTGTGAAGAAATTTACCACCCCTGCTCACAATGCACTTTGCACATATTTAAGTACAGCAGAGACATCATAGTGCCGTAAGCATATAACATTAAGAAATTTTAAACAATAAGAACACTACTGACATACTTTATGTCGAGGTTCATGTTTGTAGGAAGACTGTCTATTAGCGTTCTTCAAGGCTCTTTCTGCCTAGCTGGAGCGCCTCACACATTGCATTGGAGGTGCTGGCATTTCTGCATCTCCTGACTAAATGTTACGTCTTTTGAAGGCATGGGTTGCTTTATTTATATTATTCAATCAAAGAACAATGCTAGTCATATAGTAGACTTGCACATGGTTCAGAATGGATTAATAAATATACAAATGAGTGAGTAAATTACTAAATAAAGATGCAGGATCTACTTTAAGCTTTGTAAAACGTGGTGGCAGTCTGGTGGATTTTTGTCTGCTCTGTTCACTGGTAAGTCACATGGTGTAGCCAAGCTCCTGACTGAGTTTTTTGGAGATAAGTATTTATCAGGCCATTCATTTAGAATTTGGGGCTCATTTAAGTTAAGTAAATGAGAGCGCTGCTTCCATGGTGAGCCTGACAATCAGTGCCAGGGTGAAGGAGACAGAAGCTGAGGATTCTCAACACCTACCAAAGCACAGATTCAGAGGCTCCTAAGAGCTCATCACTGCAGTTGACTTAAAACACATCCACCAAGGCTCAGGGAATTTTGCAGATGAGGTGGCAGAAAGATTGTAGGAGCCACAGATTGGGACATCATGCCCAGAAGTACTGCCTCCCCTCAATAACTGTTTGCTGCTCCCACAATGCATAACCCACAGTCCCATGGGGAATACCAACAACCCTACTGAGGAGAGTCTCTTCTGGAATGGGGGCAGGGAGGTGGGAAAAGAAGGTCCTAACACATGATGTATCCATAAGAAACATGTTCTTAATTAAAAAAAGAAAAGCAAGCAAAACAAAAAAGTTAAGTAGATAAAACTATTACTTCCCTATCTTTATTGAGTCAACAGCCATAAATTCCTTTCTAAAACAGGTGGCCTGTTGGCATCCTTGGTCAGTCTTCAGAAATAGCAGTTAGATGCACATTGCTAGCCTGCCCCAGTGGATTGTGGTCTGGAGGAAGATTTCAAGGCTGTCTCTAGAAATGCTGTTCCTGGAGAAGGCTTTTTCCACTGTCAGAAATGCATGGAAAATGAAAGGTGTGTGAGCTTTCAGAGAAATGTATTTGGAGAATATACTATTTTGTATATTTTCATATAATGAAAAACTTTTAAGTGTTGTATCATCTCAGCAATGTTTATTATACTTCTTGCATTGATTCCTAAGTAAAGTCGAATTAAGCATCAGTCTTATCTCAACACTAACATCTGCACATGATGTGGTCTTAAGTACATTATTCATAAGCCTGAAATTTCTTTTCAAACATATTTTATGGGCTGGAGAGATGGCTTAGCGGTTAAGCGCTTGCCTGTGAAGCCTAAGGACCCTGGTTCAAGGCTCAGTTCCCCAGGTCCCACGTTAGCCAGATGCACAAGGGGGTGCACGCGTCTGGAGTTCGTTTGCAGAGGCTGGAAGCCCTGGCACGCCCATTCTCTCTCTCTCCCTCTATCTGTCTTTCTCTCTGTCACTCTCAAATAAATAAATAAATAAAAATAAAAAAAACATATTTTATTTAGACTTCCAGTTAAGATGGTGCTGTAAGCCAGGTGTGGTGGTGTATGCCTTTAATCCCAACACTTGGGAGGGGAAGCAGAGGTAAGAGGTTCACCGTGAGTTCGAGGCCACCCTGAGACCACATAGTGAATTTCAGGTCAGGCTGGACCAGAGTGAAACCCTACCTAACAAACAAAACCAAGAAACAAATAAACAAAAAAGACGGCAGCATAGGAACTACACCAAAGCAGCAGGGGGTGAGAGTGGGGGACATAAAAACCAAACAACAACAACAAAACAGTAACAAAATACACTCTTCTATTAAAAAGTGCAGGCATATAAGAAGTTATCAGCCACATCAGAGAAGTAGGAGAGATCCAGAGCATCCAGAGACCACAGAAGCAGGCAGAAGCGGCTCCAGCAGATGCAGTTATCAGGTCCATGCGGTCTCCAGGCTGAGTCTGAACTGCAGGTCAAGCCAGGTGAAGGGATTCTCCACTCACACCAGCCTCCTCTCAAACTCAAGAAACGTGAAAGGGAGGATGGCAGGGATCAGCCAGTGGCTAGTGAGGAAGAGGATCGTGAGAACCAGCAGAACTTCAGCCACCATCCACAGCCTCCACTCCTCCCACTGGCAGCACAAGCGCCAGCAAGCACCAGAGACCTGGGGAAGGGACCTACACAGGCACCCATCAGGGCGATCAGAGCAGCCACCCACTGGCCTAGCCAGCTGTAGCAGACAGATTCAGGTTCACTGAGATGGACTTCCAGACCAGGCACAGTTATGGAGGAAGGAATTTATTGAAGCTTACAGATCCAGGGGAAGTTCCATAATGGCAGAAAAAGCTGGCCTGCCTTCACAGGCCCAAGCAGACAGAGAGAAGTACAAGCCTAAAGGTCAAAAGCCACAGCACACTTCAGGAACTCCAGCTAGGCACGCTTTGCATATCTTTAGATTGAAATCTGAAACCCACCACCACACCTTAAGATCACCCAGTGACATTGCCTCCAGCAGGTGGCTACAGATGCAAACTACAAACAAACAACTGAATATATTGGGGGCCACCTATTCTATTCAAACCACCACACAAGCCTACCTGAGCCCAGCATAGTTGAGACCAAAACCAACCCCAAAGGTAGCTGGGCGTGCACCTGGTCAGTCCCCTCCACAGAACCTGGTATATAGACCTGCATTTGAAGTGCCAAGAGTACCTTCCACACCAGGGCAGATTATGTGTTCAATCTGATAGGTGGTTGGATTTGTCACTCTTAAATAAGCTTTCTTTTGGGGTTTTCATTTGTTGCTTCCAGATTTATAGTGCCTTTGTCTCTTCTGTCACTGGTGGGGGCAAGGTCTCACTCAGTTACAAGCTGATCTTGGAACCCTCTACAGACCAGAGATCTCAGCCTCCCAGTGGACAGGATTAAGGGTGTGGTGCAACACATATCCTTGGGGACCTTGCCTTTGTTAGAGGATCTGCTTGTCATAATACCTACTCTTGCATAAATTCTCTGTGCTGGTTTTCATTGAATGTGTATATTGTTCAGTTGCATTTTAGAAGTTGCCTGTATTTTGTTCCATCCAGTCTACTAGAATATTCGCATAGCAGGCAAACCCAATACCTAGGGTCACTTTTGTGGTTACCCTGAGAGTCTTTTAAGAGCCACACCTAGCACCTTAAGCTCCTACCCTGAAGACATATAACATCACATTGGTGGATACATCTAAGTGTACTGCAGATAATTAGAAAACCTCAGCATCAAATTAATCCAAGATGCAAAACTCTGTACATTATAATACAAGAAACACAAAAAAGTTAAGACAATATAATTCTACCAAAAATGATAAATCCATCAGAAATGACCTCCAGTGAGACTAATTTAGAGGAAATGTCTTAGAAAGATTTCAAGAGAATGATAACTATGCTCAAAGCAATCAAAAAAGCAACAAAAATATTATATATGAGAGAGGTGGGATAACACATGGCACAAATTTTAAAACGTAGGCAGAGAAACCCTGATTAGGTCTGAAAGCTGGAATACCAGGAGAGCTAGTAGAAGCTGGTCAAATCACCAAATGCACATCTGCAGCTGAGAACCAGGAGCTCTACGGTGCAGGGCAGAAGATGGATGGTCAGCTTAGGTGGGTGCGGGTAGGAGCAAGCCAATTTGCCCTTTCTCTTAGGTCTTCTAGTTAGGCCTCAGTGGTTAGGATTTAACCTTTGTAAACTCTCTGGGTGACTTTAGCCTAACCATTATGTTCAACATAACTGAAAGACACTTTCCCGTGAAAATCAAAACATTTTGCCAGCCTAACGAAGTACTTGCTTATTCCAGAAAGTGGGTTTTTATAATCACATCCAGGAACCTAGATGGCTAGAGCTTTGGGGATTGCTTGAATCCACCGAAGATCATGTCCTTTCTTTTGTATTATTCTATGGAAAGATGTTTTCCCTTTTAAGGAGAGTGTCTTCTGCCGTGTTTGCTTTTCCTCTGTCCCTCCCTCATATTCATTCCCTTTCTCTCCCCAGCAACAAAAACTAGCCCTTCAGTATTGCATTAAGGAAAACACCTTTAGGAAAATAGAGTGCGCTTCATTTAATTCCTTCAGAACATAATATATTATGTTAGAAAAGTCCTAATTGCTACTTGTTTTGGAACATAAACTAAGAGTTTATGTGGGTCTACACTTGCAGAGGGCAGTCCATCATGGTGGGGAAGCATATATATATTTATATATATATATCCTGTGTTTGATATTTCATGAAAATGCCCAAGTTTTTCTAAAGTATATACCTAAAAATGCAGGCCATGAAAATTTGCATTGGTCAGATCTACTTTGCATACAGGTTTCATCACTTCAAACTCCCTTGGTAAAAAATTTTGTTTAAAAATATTATATTGACAAGCTTGAATGGAGTTACTATTTACCACTCAAATAGTTTTGGAATGTTCTTCTATTGTTTTCACTTATATTATCTTGCATAATAGGGAGATTGACTTTTCATTTCCACTTATTGGAATTTATATTTCCTTTTTGTACATTATATTTGTTAGTTTTACTAATTTTTGATAGTTATTTATACTTATAACGAAAAATTCTATGAGTTTTTATTTATTCACACTTCTTATATGTGCTGAATAATAAACCTTTTTAGTGCATTTCAGTGTAAACTTCAAGCATCAAACACTTGCTTTCAGGGCTGGGGAGATGGTTCAGCAGTTAAGGCCTTTGCCTGCAAAGCCTAACAACCTGGCTTTGATTTCCCTGTATGTAAAGCCAGATGCACCAAGCAGCACATGCATCTGGAGTTGGTTTGCAGAAGCTGGAGATCCTGGTGCACCCATTCTCTCTGTCTGTCTCCATACTCTCTCTCTCTCTCTGCTTGAAAATAAATAAATAAAAATATGAAAAATAAAAAAAATGGTTGCTTTCATCAAATTTCATCACATCTCTTGATACCTGGAATTTGATGCTAACTTAGTCTTCTTGTTTTTGGTAAAGCTCCCATACATTGCAATATGAAATTTAACAATACCATTTCAGAGGTCCTAACTTATGTTGTCACCCATGTAACACAGACTTCTCTCAAGATACAGAATAGATCCACCATCCCCACACTTCCACACTTACAGAAATCACAGAAGGTAAATGGGTATTTAGTTATACAAAATTCATCACACTTTTTCTCAAAATAACTGTGTAACTTTATATTCCCAACCACATTCTATCTAAGTGCCAAGTTCTGTACTTCCCTTTCCTCATTTGGTGTTGCCCATCTTCAGTTTCAGTTTTGGTTTCATATTATACTTTAGATTGTGAGTCTCATGTTTAATTTTCAATAAATCTGTGTTTTTGTTTATTTATTTTTTTTAATGTGGTAGATTGGATGCATGTCCCTTGTAGACTCAAATGTTTCATTAAAGCTTGTAAGTTGCATCTCCAGCTGCCTGGGTGGAGGAGGTTATCACTGGAGATGGATCCTGGGGCAGAAGGCTCTGCTTTCCAGACCCAAGGTATGCAGAGCAGTCTGGGCTCTGTGTGGGTCGCTACTGCTTTCTTCATGCATGTCCTAGTGCTGGTGTTTGCTTGCTGCAGTTTCTCTCTTCTTGCATTTATGAAGAGGAGCCAGCTGCATTGACCATAAATGGAAATTCACCATGCATCTTTAAATTTTTATTAAATCCCTTCCTCCCATGGGCTGTCTGGTTTGGATGTTCATCCCAGCAATGTGAAGTGTCTACAATACTTAAAATTTCATTAAAATGCTAAATTTTGGTCATTGAATTTAGTATGCTTATGTGTAATATGTGAAGTATTCTAAAAGGTCACGACTTATTGTGCTTCTTACATATTGCTAAACATGACCTGCTCATACATTATTTACTATTTTTTCTCTGTATATAAAAAAAATGGCAGGTTTTACTTTTACCTCTCTCCTTCCTTCCCTGCCTTCCCTCCCTCCCTTCCTTTCTTTCTTCCTTCCTTCTTGTTTCCATGCTTGATTCTGCTGCTTCGTTGCAATGATTTGGTAACTGGATAAACTAGCATCATTTAAAGAGATGAGGTATGTTCCTTCCACCTCAAAGCAGGATTCCTCCTTACTATTAGTATTCCAAGCCTTATGAGGAGTGATAGTAATATTGCTATTTCTTCTATGTGTGTTTGCTAGAATTCACTGAAGAACTATCTGAACATTAGTTTTTATGTTTTTTATGTCTGGTTTTGTAGCAAAATCAGTTCCTTTAGTAGATTGAGACTGTTGCAGAATTTCTGCTTTATCTTCCTTAAGTTGTGGTACATTATACTCTTCAAGATAATTGCTCATTTTGTCTATGTTGTCCTGTCATTAAAGAGTCTTGTCCGGGGTTCTGCTTCTGGTGGTGGCTGAGAATTATTTTCTTTTTAGATACTTTTATTTATTTATTTATTTATTTATTTGCAAACAGAGAAAGAGGAAAAAGAAACAGACAGAGTGAATGGGTGCACCAGAGCTTCCAGCCACTGCAACTGAATTCCTGATGTATGTGCAGCTTTGTGCCTCAGATTTTATGTGGGTACTGGGAAACCAGACATGGGTTATTAGGCCTTGCAGGCAAGTGCCTTAACTGCTGAGACATTTCTTCAGCTCTGAGAATTATTCTCTTAACAAGGCAGGCTTAAAGTTGTCCTTTAAAAGTGAAGTGAGGGCTGGAAAGATTCACTTCAAAGATAATTAATTAATATTAATTAATTAATTAATTAATTAATATTAATTAATAAATAAAAAATTAATATATAATTTTATGTGATTAACCTGGGCATATTTTCATTCAGAAGCAACAAAACAATTGTACTCTGGGATGAGGTGTGTGTGTGTGTGTGTTTAGGGGTGTGTACATGTGCTGTGAACTCATGGGTGTGTTACAAGGCCAGAGTAAGACTCAGGTGTCTTCCATCACTCTTCTGACTTGCTTCTGAGACAGAGTTTCTCCCTGAACCTAGATCTCTCTACTGTTTGGTTAGACTAGCTTGACTAGGGATACTCAGGGTATTTAGCAATTTCCTCCAAACCGAATCATTTCCACCTCAGGACGAGGGCTCAGGAAACCCAGGACGTCGGCTGTCAGGGAAAGGCCACAAGACCCCACACCACCTGCCAGTCGTGTGGAGACTCCAACCAGCTGAGCTGTGTGCAGGCTGTGAAGTGTCGTCCAGAGATGCAGCTGCCAGAAGCTTGTCACCTTATGCTGGGGTGGGACTTTGGGCGATACAGGTGCCTGAGTTACCATGAAGCTGAGGGAGGAGCATCTGCGGAGGTAATCGGGACACAGGCAGCCCCATCAAGGCAGCATGGGGAGTTCTGCCATCCAGGATGTGCTGAGACTTCTGCTTGGTATGGCTCCTTTGAGGCCTACATTGCTCCTGTCATCAGCCTTCACCCTGCTCTGTCAGAAACCCAACGAAGTCAGTGGTTCATCCAAACTGGTCTTGGTACAATTGAACTTTGGTCTGTCAGGTGAGCCCTACCTGGGGTGAATAGATGTGCTTTTGTGCTGTCCCAGTGAACACGCTTCCCATGATACCCAGCAATCTTCCTGTCTTCCCCCTCAGTACTGTGATTATAAGCACGTATAACCATCCCCAGCCTTTTGCATAGGTGCAAGGGATTGAGCAAAGAGCCTTGTATGCCCTGCAAGCACTTCTTAAAATTTATTTTTATTGATAACTTCCATAACTGTAATTGCCTCCCTTCCCCCACTTGCCCCTTTGAACCTGCATTCTCCATCATATCCCTTCCCCCTCTCAATCAGTCTCTCTTTTATTTTGATGTCATCATCTTTTTCTCCTATTATGATGGTCTTGTGTAGGTAGTGTCAGGCACTGTGAGGTCATGGATATCCATTTTGTGTTTGGAAGAACACATTGTAAGGAGTCCTACCTTTCCTTTGGCTCTTTCTTTCTTTCTGTCATCTCTTCTGTAATGAACCCTGACCCTTGGAAGGTGTGATAGTGATATTTCAGTGCTGAGCACTCCTCTGTCACTTCTTCTCAGCACCATGGTGCCTTCTGAGTCATCTCAAGGTCACTGCCATCTGAAAATAGAAGGTTCTGTAACTAAAAGTGAGAGAAGCATTAATATATGGGGATGAACAGTAAGAGAAGTGCTTACTGGGTAGTTTGGTGAACATAGTATATGTATTTAGCCAGACACCCAGACACCAGCAGATGTTATACCCCTAGGGCTCTTGACTAATCCTGTGGTAGGTTTTCAGTATCAGGGATGCATTCCTTATCATGGAGCAGGCCAATTAGAGAGTAGTTGGTTTTGCCATAACAGATGTGCCACTATCGCACCCGTTGGGTCATTTGTCCTGGCTGGCCAAATTTAGTGCTTGCAGTGTCCACTGTTGAGTATCTGCACTGATGATTTCTCCCTCTCCTATTGAACTGCATGTAGCTTCCCGTCAGCTGGTCTACATGGAAGAGGTGTTCAGCTCAGTTCCAGCAGGATTTCTCAGTGACCTCCTGCAAGCACTTTTAACCACTGAGCCATCTCCCTAACACCAAAGGGATGCTGTTTTCAATGGCACTGTATAAGATATTGTTTAGAAACTTCAAGTGTTACAAGTATTACTCTTATTTACACAGAAAAATTTGAAGTTATGGGATCTGAGATTGGAAAAGAGAGAAAGGCCTTGAGTGATGCACTTTAGTAAGTCCAGACTGCATCCTTTATGGTTTCTGAAGTATATTAAGTGTGATTAACATAGAAACATAGAAGTACACTGAAAAGCTTTGTTTCCTTGACAGTAGAACAGTATCCAGTCCAGACAAGTCCAGCTAGATCCAAGAAAAAACAATTGATAGTGCGACTCTAACATCTGACACATCTCATTTTCCTTATGGAAAATGCAACATGGGCTTTTTGTTACATTCACACATTACTGCCCATCATAATAACAACCAAATGCATTATGTAGAGCAGTGTGACCCTTTTTAAAGTTTTATGGGATGTGCTTTTGAGATGTTACCTAAGAACACGTTGCCTACCTAAAGCTACAATGATTTCCTCCTAATTTCTCATATAGCTATTATATCTAGATGGCATATTTTTGCATATAGTTAGATTCTATACTTAACTGTAGTTCATGTGTATTTGGAATTATTTTTGGATATAGTATGAGATATTGATCAACTTGCCCTTCTTCCCTTCCTGCCTCCCTCCTGTTCTCATTCCCTTCCTTCCTTTTGGGAACAGTTACAAGGGCTTTGCACATGCTAGTCAAGCACTCCATCAATATTCTTCCAGCCCTTACTTTGTTTCTATGTAGATGCTCAAAGGTCCACCATCACTTGTTTAAAGGCATTTCCTTTTTCCTTTGAACTGCACATTTGTCAAACAGCAACTGGCTATGTAGACAGTCATCTATCTCTGAACTATTCTATTCCATGCATCTATATATCCATTTGTTTTTCCTAAATCATATTGTTGATTACTGTCACTAAGTTTTGAAACCCAGAATCTAAGCTTTCCTCCATTGTTTTCCTTCTCTGAAGTTACGTTTTGCTCTTCTTCTGTGTTTCTTTCCATATAATTTTCATAGTAAAATCAATTTATATAAAATGCTGCTGAAATTTTTATTGGAGTTATTAAGTATATGGAAGAATGTCAAATGTACTAGAGCTTAAACACTGTTAAACCTATAAATTTATGGACATAATAATGTCTGTATCTCTTTTTAAAATTTCAGTACTCTTATGGCTGAAGAGATGACTTAGCAGCTTAGTACACTTCTTGTTCAAGCCTGAGGGTCCTAGGGGGCCTGGAACTGCTTGGCTTCAAATCTTCAGAATCTACTTAGCCACTAATCCCAGTTGTGCAAAGAGAAGCAGAGACCAAGTCATTACCCAGGGTCAAAAAAAAAAAAAAATACAGCAAGCCCCAGTATCAGTAAGAGACTCTGGCTCAAATAAGAACAGACAGAATTATTATGGAGCAGAACATCTGAATTTCTGCTCTGGCCACTGCTGGTATACACACACAAACACACACACACACACACACACACACACACACATATAGTTTCATTATGTAAGTATTTAATATTTTGTGGACTTTTAACTCTAATTTTCAATTACTTATTTCTAAGTTACATAATTACAGTTACTTTTTTATGGCCTCTGTATCCTACAAATTTTCTAAACTCAAGAATTACTTTAGTTCTAGGAAAAGCAAGGAATCCAACCAGTTGGAGTTGAAGGAAGTGAGAGGGTATGGCCGCAGCATATATGCAGGTACAAACTGTCCTGAGGAAATCCGTAACTTTGCATAACTGACAGAATCAAAAAGGAAAAGGAGTTAGCATACTAAAATATCTTAAGCTCTTAGATTTTCTACATAAACTTCAATGTTGTCTATTTTGGAAACATTTTTTCCATTTTCTCTGAACTGTATGCATTTTTAAAAATTTAGTTGCATTAGTGAGCACCTCTGTAATATCTATGCACAGGAATGAAGAGTATGGATGTCTGTTTCTTTTTACTGAGCTTGGGAGAAAACACACTCCCTCAGCATTAAATGCACTCTTAGCTATACTGCTTCATAAGGAAATTTCCCTTCTATTCTTAGTTTGTTAATATGTTTTGTCATGAATGGATCTTGAATTTGTCAAAAACTTTTCTGTACCTATTAAGATGATTATATTAGTTTGTTTTTCTTTAATTCTTTTGTCTTTGAGCACTTAATTGTACTGAGTGATTATCCCTTAGCAAGCCGTAAATCTTCATGGAGAACATGAACATCACACAGAAGGAGGATGTGTGGGGTATAAACAGCAAGCACGAGAACCTGCAGAGAACACTGTTTTATACCCATCACTGACAGAGCCTGAGTGCCTGTCCATGTGCTATGCACACAATGTGCTAAGTAAATATTTGTCATTGTTCATTGGATGAATTATTCTGTAGTTGGACCCTGGTGACATTGATGGGCACTAGATGTGTCAATCTACTTAGAAGGGACTGTGCTCTGAAGATGTCCACTGCTTGTGCTTCAATTTGAGTGTTTTAGGTGGGCCAGTTGATGTGTTGGTGACATATTTTATTCTCCTATCGACTGCCACACAGCATTACTCGCACACAGAGATGGAAGGACATAAAGAGTCAACACTGTGGAAGTTTGCTTTTTCTTGAAAATGCATGGAGAATGGATGGACCTAGAAAGAATTATATTAAGTCACCCAAACTCAGAAACACAAGACAGCATGTTATCTCTGATATGCAAATCCTAGTTTATAATATCTATCTCTCTATATCTCTATCCTCTATATCTATCTATCTATCTATCTATCTATCTATCTATCTATCTAATCATCTATCATCTATCTATCTATCTATCTATCTATCTATCTATCTATCTATCTATCTATTCATACATACATGGGAGCTAATGTGCATAAAAACCTATGAAGACAGAATGGTAACCAGGACTGAATATAGAGAGATGAGCAGGAAGAGGGTGAGGGAAGAGCAAAAAGACGTATGTGACATGTCAACAGAAAGGAGATACAGGTTGGGAGGAAGAGTTGAGTTGCTGGAAAGAGCTAGGAGGAAAAGGAAGACAAAATAAACAAAAACGAATTGTATTTCAAAATGCCACAATGAATAACAGCTAAATCTTTATATGCCAACTAAAATGAAATAAAACCAAAAAAGCATGGAGATAAAATAATCTTGCACTGAAATACAATTAAGTCAAGCATTTTTATAACAGTTATATCTAATTTCAGTCAAGGGAAGTCTTTCCTTCATATAGTCATCTCTCCTCTAAAAAAGACAAGTTGATGCTTTATAGTCAAAAGAGTCTTGGGGGCTGGAAAGATGGCTTAGTGGTTAAGTGCTTGCCTGTGAAGCCTAAGGACCCTGGTTCGAGGCTTGGTTCCCCAGGTCCCACGTTAGCCAGATGCACAAGGGGGCGCACGCGTCTGGAGTTCGTTTGCAGAGGCTGGAAGCCCTGGCTCATCTGTCTTTATCTCTGTGTCTGTCGCTCTCAAATAAATAAATTTAAAAACAAAAAAGAGTCTTGGGCTTCTGTATGATGAACTGTATGCTCTGAGGCAAATCAGAGGGGGAAGCACATGGAAGGACTTAGCAGAGTCCATCATTCTCCTCAACTGATGAGCCATGAATTGCTCTTACCATTTGACCGTCTCAGAAACAAACAAGAAAAATAACACTTTATGCAGTGTATTTGGACCTGTCTGCAGCTAATTTGTACCTTTTGCCTTCACTTTATGTGTTTCTGTGTCTCCAACATTCAATCCAGGATTATCATATTATTTACTTCATATAGTTTTAAGGTTAAATTGCTTAATGCAGAAAAAAACCCTAAAATATCTGACATAGAGTAAGTGCTTAATTTACCATTTACTCTTATAATTTTTTTTTAATGAATGCTACTGCCATCCATTTTTTTTACCAGTGAAAAAACCTGCAATCAATATGAAGTTACCCCCTTTTCCCCCAACAACCACTAAATGTCCAGAAAACAATTATTCAAGTATGTCATGCTCTCATTTAGTTTTCCTCATTCCAATGTTTCTCTGAAGTCAAGTGGTAGTCTCAGAGCGGCTAGAATACTGTGTGTGTGTGTGTGTGTGTGTGGTGTGTGTGTGTGTGTGTGTGTGTGTGTACACATGCTTATGTGTGTGCATGTAGGCATGTGTGTGCCACTGTACATAACTAGAAATCAGAGAACAACTTTGGGTTTGCTTCTCATCTTCCACCTTATTTTTGAAACTGGATGTCTTGTGTTTCACAGTTCCATTTCTAGGCTTGCTGGTCCATGAATTTCCTAAATATTCTCTCTGTCCCCTGCCTCTTAGGCCTACTGGGAATGCAGAAGTCTGCCACAGCTTTTGTCTTTTTATGTGGGTTCCAGAGATTAACATTCAAGTCTCACACTTGCACAGCAAACACTTTATCCACTGAGCAATATTGCCACCTGTGGTAGACAGCATCAGGTCACTGGAATGGACTTCCAAATCAGGCACAGGTATGGATGATGGGATATTTATTGAAGCTTACCGATCCAGGGGGAGTTCCATAATGGTAGAAGAAGCTGGCTGCTTTCACAGGTCCATTCTAAGAGAAAAAAAGCTCTAAGCCATACCAGCACCACACTTTAGGGCTCGTCCCTATGATCCGCCCAGTGACACCTCCTCCAGGCAGGTGGCTGCAGATCTAAATTACAAATTCTAATAAAATCCTGAATATATTGAGGGCTATTCATTCAAGCTACCACATTCCACTTCTGTGCCCCAATAGATTCAAAACCATCTCACATTATATACTGCCGGATTTGAAGGTCTCCACAGTCTTTACCAACTTAAGATAGTTCCAAAGTCCTAAGTCTCATCTGAGATTTAAGATTGTATCTTAGTTATGAGTCCCGTGAAATCAAAATAAGTTATATACTTGCAACATGTAAAGGCACAGAGTAAACATTTCCAACTGCTATAAGGCATTGCAAGGAGAGATTGGAACAATGCAAACTCAATAACCATCAAGTAAACATTAAACATCTGCAATTCAAGTCTGATAACAGTAACAATAACCAGTGACTGACAGTCTCCAGATTTCCCAGTTCAGCCCCTCCAGTTGGGCGGAATATCCAGGTGAAACTCCCATCCCGAGCTAACAGCCTCCACAGTAGCCCTTACACAGTGCAGGTGTACCCAAAACATCTTCAGGTTTCCATGCAAGCCACTGTCCTTCTTCCAGTGGCTTTGCAGCCTCTCAGGGCCCTCACACTTCCTTCATGCTGCATGTCAGTGGTGGCACCTGGAACTGTGCGCACCTCACCCACATCAAGCATTTCTCATGCTTCTGAAATCAACACCAGGTGTGCAGGACACAGATAGATTCTTAATTCAGGGACAAAATAAATCATTACCATGAAAAGCGGGTTCCTACTCTAGTCAACCCTTTCCAAATGAATTTGCATTTCTGTCATAGTCTTCCTCCTTTCCATTATTTTAGTGTAAAGCAGTTGAGTCATCTTCCTTAAGATTGCTAATGTGTTTGACAATAGCAACATCAGTAACCTAAAACCAGTTTCTGCAATGGTAAATTTTAAACTTGCTTGAATTTTTCCAACTTAAAATCTTAAACCTTTCAGTCTCATATCTTTATCCAAGCACATGAGTTTATTACAAATTTAACCTTGACCAAACTCTCTGGTTCTGGGAAGCACAACGCCAGCCAGACCTCATGCCAGTAGCCCACTTCCAACAAGATTTTCTGCAGTCTGTCCTTGCCTGAGGCCAAGCCTCTAAATACAGTTCTCTCTGCAGTTTACCCTTTTAAATTCTCATTAGAATACTCCATAATACTTGGCTTATTGGTCCAGAGGGTGTCTCCAGTTGCAAGTACAAAATTAATGTCCATTCTTCCAAAACAAAAGTTTCAGAAGACCAAAATCCATGTGGTCAGATTCATCTCAGCCACGTCCCACATTCTGGCACTAATTCTGTGGTAGACAGCCTCAAGTCACTGGGATGAACTTCAAAATTAGGCACAGTTATGGAGGAAGGGATATTTGTTATAGCTTACAGACCCAGGGAAGTTCCATAATGGCAGAAGACGCTGGCCTGCTTTCACAGGTCCGTGCTGACAGACCAAAGCCCCAAGCCACACCAGCACCACGCTTTAGGGCTGGATCCCAGGATCTGCTCAGTGATACCTTCTTCAGGCAGGTATCTGTAGATCTAAGTTACAAACTCTAAATTCTGAATATATTGGGGTTATCCATTCAAACTACCACACATACCTGTCCAGGATAATTTTTATAATGCATGCTATGATATCAGTGCAGTTTGTCTCACAAAGACTCATATATTGGAAGCGTGGTTCTTATGCTGACAATGTTGGGAAGTGGTATAGTGCTATCCAGTTGGGTCACTGGGGCTACTGCTATCAGGAAGATTGATAGTTCATACAATTCCCTGGCTAGTACTCGAGAGGAAGCAATGATAAAAGAATAACTTTCCTCTGATCCTTGTTTGCCTCTGGCACCCTCTATCACTGTATGATCATGGTCTTCCTTCTGGTATGAAGTATTACTTTCTGTCTTGGTGTGATTATCCATGGGGCTGTTTGGAATTTCAATTTCCAAAACTATGAAATAAATAAACCTGTTTGTTTAAAAAGTACCCAGTTTCAAGGCTGGGTAGATGGCTTAGTAGTTAAGGCACTTGCCTGCAAAGCCAAAGGAGCCAGATTCAATTCTCCACCCATGTAAGTCAGATGCACAAGGTGGTGCATGTTTCCTGAGTTCATTTGCAGTAGTTGGCTATCCTGAAATGCCCATTCTCTCTCTCTCTTTCTCCATCTCTGTGCCTTTTTCTCTCTCTCAAATAAATGAATAAAAATAAAATATTTTTTAAAACATGTACCCAGTTTCAAATATTTTGTTATGGCAACAGAACATGCACAGAGGAAAGCACTACTCTTCTTAAAACTCTCCAGTAACTTCTGGTCCAGTAGCTATACTAGACCCTGCAAGATCTAACTCTGCTTAACTAGTCCACCAGCTTCATTTCTGGCTCTGCAAGGAGGACTGTGTCAGCTGAAGTCGACTTCTTTCAAGTAAGACAATGTGTTTTATCTGTGTTCCTCACTCTAGACTTGAAATTTCAATTTATCCTTCCTGGCTAAGCTTAGCTAGTACTATTTTCAGAGATGACTAGACAACTTATGTGAGGTTATATGTCTTCTTAATACATTTCAATTGACCTATGGAAACTTCTCATAGTGCCTTAAAGGTTTCTGAGTACATAGAGTAATAATTCATTCTCTTCTGGGAGAATTCAAACTTTCTCTGGATTTATTTTTCTATTTCTATTCCATGAAAACTATATTACATACATTATTGATTATATATCCATATTCCATGGAAGTTACATGAATTGAAATACATATACATACTATGGTGTTTAATAAATCACATGACATTTTTTTGCTTTTGATAATAAATGTTAGTGGTTCTCATAGATTTGAAGGGATTTCTAAAACAACCTTTAAAATTTGGGCTTTAAGCTTAGGAACCCTTGTGATGAAATCAATTCTCATTAATTTTGTAGTTGCTTGGAGATAAGGAAATAAGAATGCATAAAAAGTTAATTAAAGAAACAAGAATTCAGGGAAAGGTTTTGTCATCCTTGAAATTGCAAATAGCATTGAAAATGCATGATTTCTGATGGGTTGTTGTTATGTGTTCTTTCCTCTACACGTACTCTTCCATTAAACTGTCACCCCTCATCTGAGGGCCATATTTCCACAGTGAGTGCTGGGACAGCTTTATGGGAAGCACCCAGCCAGATGGATACCTAGAATGAGAGCTTCTCAAACTGTTATCTAGCAGCAACATGAATTGCAAATTGTAGGCTGCAATTACATATTGATGCTGGATAACTTAGAATGTAAAGTGAGTACTTGTTTTGGTAGGAATGAAATCATTTAAATGATTTGAGGATATTAATTAGCATTAATTTTGTGATTATTTTCTTTTAAGACTATATTGTCACCACATAAATAACTCTTTTTTTTCTTGGAGATGGATAACAATTGTGCTTTACTTTAGGCTTTGCTGTCAGCAATAGTAGCCCTGAGGCATATGTGGCTTTTGAGTACTTCATGTAAGTGCTTTGTCCAAACTGAGATGGGCTGAGAGTATAAACTCAAGGAAGATTTCAGAGACTTGTAGTTTCAAAAACCTATAAATCATCTCTATAACCTTATGTTATTTGTTGAGGTAATAATATTTTGGAATGAGTCACATTAAAATACACTATTAAAATTAAAAAATAAATGTGGATACTAGAACATTCTGTTTCTACTAGACAACTTTGCTCTAAGCATCTCTCATTGTGTCAGTTTTTAAAATGCATATGTTCCTTAAAAAATTGCAGTACAAGCACTTCAGACCAAACACAGTGCTTTAACACAGCAAGTCTTAAATATTTTATTTTTATTTATTTATTTGACAGAGGAAGAGGGGGAGAGAGAGAATGAATGGGTGTGCCAGGGCCTCCAGCCATTGCAAATGAACTCCAGATGCATGTGCCCCATTGTTCATTTGGCTAATGTGGGTCCTGGGGAATTGAACCTGGTCCTTTAGCTTTGCAGGCAAATGCCATAACCACTAAGCAATCTGTCTAGCCCAAAATGATTTTTTCTTTTTCCTATAAGAGGATTCAGGTACGCAAACATCTGTGGTAATTTTGTGAGTAGCTATAATCTACCACTTTCATCTTGGGTCAAAGAGCTTATCATTTTTTAAAGAAAAAGATTTTGACATAAATATCATTATTCTAAATCCTTTGTTGAATTCTTAAATATTTCTTTTCTATAAAACCTGCAGAGGACTGGGGAATTCCAACTTCTGCCTCACCTTCTCTTCTGGAGCAATGATCAAGGCTTGAGCAGAGCAGCCAAGCAACTCTGGAAGAGGAAAGGGGTCTTCTGGAATAGGTGAGGCTTGTATGAAGCAGGGCAGTCCCAGGGCATGCCAGGAGAAGCTGACACCAAAGCCCAGCAGACACTAGTCAGCTGTTAGCATGTGGATTAGACTGTGAATAGGCTGCAAAGCTGGGGTGTGTGAGAAGCAGACCTTGGGGAGTAAAGCAGGGGGCGGGGGTGTTAGGAAGCCCCTTGGGCTGTAGGGCCAGCAGCACATGCTGCTCTTTTCAGGGCATGTGGCACTTGGCTGAGTGCCCTTGGTTTTCAGGATACTAGGGCATTTTGAGTAAGTAAGTGGAGTTTGAACAAGTTTGAGCGTATTGTAAAAGAAAATTTGTGTTTGATACAGACAACAGTGTACATAAGACATGAATTGTGCCAAACGCTTACCTATACTGTGAAACTGATCAGAGTTTTACATAACTGAAAATCACACCCCACACAAGGAGACAATCAAATATGATTATTTTGCTCAAAATTGTTAACCCAACTTTCTTGAATTAGCCATCTGAATTTATTTATATTTGATACATAGTAATAAATAACTTGTTTGGTTGTTTTTCAGTAAATCTTTCCCAGCCACACATAGCCACAAAACAATGGCTATTTTTTTTTTGTATGTGTTTTGCTAGACTGATAGAAGTTTTAATTTATACAAATATATTCTTCTTAAAATATTTTTACTATAATATATTTTTACATGCTAATATTTTGATGTATTCATCAGTTTACTGATGATGATTTTAAGAATTATGCCACTAAATTATCTGGATTATCTCTAAGGGGATAAAGTACTTCAAAGAAAGTGATTTATAGGAAGAATGGGGTGGACACAGAATGTGGCTGGAGAGGAACTATCTTGGGAAGAGGAAGCCAGTTGGTTTGGAACTCTGTTTTTCTCTTCCCCCTCCTATACTCACTCTCTTTTTCTCCCCCTCCTTACTTCCTTATCCATGTTACTAATTTTCTATACCATAGAATCCTTATTTCCCTAAGTCCCCTTATGTTTCTGGCTTCTCACTCTAAAACCTCTAGCCTCTTAGTACTGAACCTGTAGGTAAACACAGTATAGTAATTCATTGCAAGCCTGACCACACAAACTTCAACTGACTTTCTGTAGCTGCAGGTGAGTGGGAACAAATAGGACTGTAGACGGGTTGATAAAACACAAACTCGAGGAGAGGGCTACAGTGTGGTTAGAATATGAGCTAAAATACTGCACAGCTAGGTAACAAATCCTTTTTTTAGATACAAATATATTTTATTTAAGTGACTTGAACATCCACAATTTTTTATTGATAGTTTCCATACTTGCAGACAATAAACCATGATAATTCTCTCCCGTCCCCTACTTTCCCCTTCACAAATCCATACTCCATCATATCCCCTACCTCTCTCCAGTAGTCTCTCTTTTATTTTGATGTCATCATCTTTTCCTCTTATCATGAGGCTCTTGTAAGGTACTGCTAGGCACTGTGAGGTCATGGATACTGAGGACAATTTTTGTCTGGACAGTTGCGTTGTAAGCAGGCCTACCCTTCCTTTGGCTCTTGCATTCTTCCCACCACCTCTTCCTCAATGGACCTGAGCCTTGAAGGGTGTTATAGAGGTGTTTCAGCGCTGAACACTCTTCCATAAATACACAAATATATACTTACACATGAGTATTCTCTATATACTTACATATAAAATAGACATGTTCATAGTATACAATATTTCTGTATAATAGTAGATTTATGTGGACTTAAGCTATATCCTATGATATTCCTCATATAACTATAGATATAAATTATTATTACATGACAGTAAATTACATATATTAATCTAATTTTTGATACAGCTTATTTGAAACCAAAGTACTAACTCACAAATATAGGAATGATATCAAGGTAAACTACAAGGAAAATATTTCCATAAACTGTTAGGCATTTTTTAATCAAATAAAAATATAACAGGTCAAGTGATATGTACACTTATGTTGTATTCAACCTTTGTATACCTATGGACAAGACAAAAACATAATAAGGACATTTTTGATAGAAAATCTGTTAGATAAATGAATGTTAGAGTAGAGAGATTGTGGTAATTTTTTTTTCAAACTGTTTTCTGTAATACTACTTACCCCTTGAAATTTCAATTAACACAGAGACAACTGCTCTCTCACTTTCTTTACAGCATTCACAGTAGCCAGGAGTGGAAATAATCTGAGTCCATCAAGTGATGAATGGACGCAAGGAGATGTGCTCATGTGACAATTCAATACCACTTAGCCATAAAGACTAATGCAGTTCTCTCATAGACAATGTAACAGTGTGAGCAGAACTGGAAAGCAGTCTGTTAAGTGAGAAAAGCCAGACACAGCTTTTTTTGTGGATTCTAAAATCTTAGTTTCATGGTAGCTGAGAGCTGAAGGTTAGGAGAGGCTGCGGAGAGTGGCAAAAAGTTGTTTCATGAGTAGTGGTCCCCAGTTCAACAAGAGTAAAATGTTATGATTTTCTATTGGCCACTAGGGTGGCCAAAGGAAACACCTTTATGACCCACATAAATGGACCATTTTAAGTTTTTATATATTACCTAAAATAAGTTTAAAATAGTGAATAAGATTAGTAAAATTTCTAATGAAATTTTTTAAAGGAGGTGAATTTTTTTACACCAAACTTTTTTTTTTTTTTTTTTTTTTTTACAGAATATTCACTTCCATTGAAAAATTATGGGTCACTTTTTCTGGAAATGCATACTTTACCTGTAGTGCTTTGTAGTCATGCCCCTTTGATCTGGAAACATGGGTTGCTTGGCTTTGACACTGCTGGAAAGGTGGCTCACCTTGAGCATCTGAACTTCTCTGCAGCTAGTGATTCCCCTTTTTAGCGCCTGTCTTGCTACTTTGTGCCTCTCTTTTCATGTGTTTTGGTTCTATAGAAGAGGGTAAAAATGCCATTTCCTATACATAAGTAACAATTTAAAGTGTTAAACTTTAAAAACTATCTTAAACTTATACTTCAAATAAATAAGATAATCTGTTCCTCATCAAAAGTGATTTTTATTTTTTGTTTTTAGAGGTAGGGTTTCACTTTTAGCCCAGGCTGACCTGGGATTCACTACAGAGTCTCAGGGTGGCCTCGAACTCACGGCAATCCTCTTACCTCTGCCTCCTGAGTGCTGGGATTAAAGGTGTGCGCCACCAAGCTCTGCTAAAAGTGATTTTTAGATAAAATATTGTGTAAAACGTTCTCTGTAGTAGAAACTAATATGTTTTTATTTTAAGAGACATGTGGGGCTGATAAAATATCACAGATATCCACCCACTTTGGTTCTTTTATTTTTATAATTTATTTTTGTTCTTTCGAATTAAAAAAAACAACAACTAAGTACCATCTCTATCCCAATCTTGGTTATCCGTAGTGAGCAGATTTGGATTCTTCTTGTGTATGGCAATATTCTATATTTTCTTCGCATGCCTTTATCTGGATATTTAAATGTAGTTGTTAAGTTGTTAGGCCAAGGAATGTTTCAGTGAGGTAAAATAAGTTCTGATTGCAGAAACCAGCAAATCGAAGCCTGGGGACTTCAGTCACCGCTTTTGGTGCCGAGGCCTGTGGCTGGCCACGCGCCGTCCTGCGGGGGAGCGAGGCGCGGGCGGAGCTCGCAGCTGCAGGTCGGGCGCGGGCGCTTCCGTGTGACTCTCCCCGCCCTGCAAGCCAGAGCTCGGGTTCTCTTAAGGGCACCCGCAGAGCGGGAAATGAGCTGCTTGCCACGGTTATCTCTGTCGTCAGTGAACGCCGTGCCCTGCCTCCACTGGCTGGCATGTCCCCCAGCCTGCACGCCGGGGTCCTTGCTGGCGATGAGACGCTGGTGCAGCGCAGAAGCGCGCATCCCCACCCGCGTGTCCTCGGCCGCGAGCTCCCGCGCAGGCGAGCCTGAGCTCCAGGCTCGTGCATCGGAAATACGGCGCATGCAGCGAAAGATACTGCCATGTGGCACTACATGAAGCTGCTTTAGAGAGCAATGTTTCTGATGTTGATAAGTCAACTATAAAGTCATATCTGAATGTATACAAACTACAGAAGTGGGTTGATTTGTGAGCTCAGTAGGTGATGATCAAGAGAGGCACTGTGGTCGGGCTAAGCCGGAGAAGCTACAGAAGCCAAGGCCTTGTCAGCTACCGCTCTCTTAGCCGGGCATCCTGAATCCACCCTGTATAAACGTCTGCAAGATAAGTGTGTGCAGAGATGGCAATGGGAGGTGGTAAACGTGAAACAGGTGATATTGCTGGTATTGATTAGTCGATGAAAATATGTCACTAGCTACTCATAAGGACTTCATTTTTAATAGTTTTATAAACAGTTTTATTTCCTTGTTCATGAAGACTTTGTAGAACATAACTCTCAAACAATGAGGATTGACTGTAACTGACACTTCTTTGTCACCCAAAGGTAACACATGTCATTTATTCTCATGTCACTTGTTCAAAACAAGCCACATGTCCATTATTGGTTTCATAGAGTAAGAAAGAACGTACTTCCTACTGGGAAAAAAAGCTGTATGTTATGAAATTACAATTCATCTGCCGAAGGGGTTTTGAATAGCCACAGCTTCTCCTACAAGGCTTTGTTTCAAACGGTGCTTGGAAGCGCTGTTGCCTTATACAGTCCACTCACCCAAAGGCTCCGCGAAGGCATCACAGTAGGTCAGATACAACTCTTCTACAGTCTGCGTGACTTCCTATACACACACCGCTGACCAGGAACACTTCCTTCCAGTTCCCATGGGCTGTTTTCTCCATGAAGGTTTTCCTGGCTTTCTAGAGTGTTGCTGCTTGACACGCATGAGGGAATATTGGAAAAAAGATTATTTCTGTTGAGTGTAGTAAGATTAACTGTATTTATAGTAAATGGTTTATACATTTATACACACAGAGAATTTGGGGGCTGGAGAGATGGTTTAGCAGTTAAGACATTTGCCTGAAAAGCCAAAGGACCCCAGTTTGATTCCCCAGGAACCATGTAAGCCAGATGCACAAGGGGGCACATGTATCTGGAGTTTATTTGCAGTGGCTGGAGGCCCTGGTGCACTTATTCTCTCTCTCTCTCTCTCTCTCTCTCTCTCTGTCTCTCTCTCTCTCTCTCTCAAGTAAATAAATAAAAATAAAGTAATAAAAAAGAATTTTTGTTTATTTTATGTCAGAAATGTCCAACCCAGAGCTCCCACAATGTATATGGCCACATGCCATCCAAGATAGCCATGAATGTGGCCCAACACAAAATAGCAAGTTTAAAACAATGTTATGAGGGCTGGAGAGGTGGTTTAGCAGTGAAGGCGCTTGCCTGTAAAGCCCAAGGACATGAGGCCAGATGCCCACAGTGGTACATGTATTTGGAGCTTATTCGCAGCATGTCGAGGCTTGGACAGTGTGGAGGGTAGGGCTTGGGGGGGGGGAGTTTACTTTTCTTTTGTAACTCAAGTGCATGCCTCTCCAGTGTGCACTTAGGGATGATAATGTTCCATCACAATGTCTGATATGTTTGGTAGATGAACAGCATTTGTAAAATATTGTCGCATTTAAGTCTTACATTTATTTTGTGGCATGGTAGTGTCCATGAAGCAAAGAATTAGATACTGTCTCTGCTATCCATTTGAAATATTATGATCATCTTAAACTTTATTTAAAGAATTCCTGTTCAGGGAAGTAAGTGTTCTTTTTATCAATCCTTGTCATATAAGTGTGGCGTCCAAACACCTCTGTTTGTCTAATCATTTACTGAGCTATAAAAATGTTCCTATAGCTGTAAAATATAGACTTTTCTTGAGGCAAGCTAAACAGACTGGCCTTTTTTTATATGAGAGAGTGAGAGGAAGAGCAAGAGAGAGAAAGCGAATTGGCATGCTAGGGCTTCCAGCCACTGTAATCAAACTCCAGATGTGTGTGCCTCCTTGTGTACATGTGTGACCTAACGCATGCATCACCTGTGTGCCTGACTTGGGTGGGAGCTGAGGGGTCGAACATGGGTCCTTAGCTTCACAGCCAAGTTCCATAACAAAGAAGCCACCTCTCCAGCTCTAGAATTCACTTCTAATTTACTCTCAATCTTAGTAGCAGTTTCCCAAGTTTATTTGCTTTCTATATTTTGAGGTCATATTATTCATAAAGTAGGTTTTCATGATTCTGTATCATAGATTGTCTTGAATTTGTTTAGTTCATATTAGTTTTAGTCCTCTAAGGTCTGTTTATTTGAAAGTAATAATTTTGATGAATACTTACATAATGCAACTGATTCCTTTATTTTAATTTCAATTTTTCTGAAACTTGATGTTTTTAATGTATCAAAAAAATCTTTTAGTCTGGCAATATTTTGTCTTTTTATAGTTTATTAAGTTACTGCCTTGTATGAAATTGATTGATCAGACACATGCTTCCTACCTCCTCTACCCACAGATGCTCCTATGCAGCCTTATAGGAAAGTCTCTAAGTATTAAACTGTCGAGTGTTTTCATGTATAAGTTTTAGCTATGCCAGCTGGGTAACAGAGCATGCTTAAAGAACCCATGAGAAGAGCTCTTTATTTGGATTAATAAAAAATGATTTCTTTCCTGACCCCGTGAGTGGTGCCACTCATGGTTAAGCTCTTCAGGGAAACCCTTGCTGAAACTATCTATTTTTGCCTTTTTAATATTTGGGTGAATGGTTGACTTAGAGGATCCAAGACTCATTTTCACACTTTTCCTCAGATGAACTATCTTCTCACTGCAAGATGCATGAGCACACGGTACTTTCTGTCATTCACAGCCTTTGGGCTTCAACTAAAACCTAGCTAAGAAGGCCATCATCCTAAGCTCTGGTTACACTAGTTCTCAGAGAACATGCTGAGGTCCCTAGAACTTTTTTCCATAGGATTGACTTTAAAATTTAAAAATAATTCATTTCCTTTCATTCCATGTGCACTTTATGAAGTTTCTCAGAATAGCGGAAATATCAGATATAAATTATTAAAATTATAATCTAAGTGCTCAAGCTCATTATAAAGATTAGATTAATAGAATGAACTTCGTATTTGCTGAAGGTAAGAATTTATATAATGTATTGTTTATAAAAGACTATTGGTGAGAAGAGTCTTTCCTAAACAGCACAAGTGAAAAAATATTTTTCTTCACAAATTAATCATTTCTTACCGTGAGCCAGCAAATGTGCCTAAGGATAATTTAAACTTGTGATTCTGTCCTGTCGCTTTCTCGTCTCCTTTGAACTAGAATGAGAATGTGCCCCCATGCAGGTTCAGATGAATAGGCTGTTGACCACATTTTAAAACTTTTGAAATAGAAGAAACACTGTAAAGATTGAAGAGCTCTTCTCATCCTTTCAGGGTTGGTTTGACTGGCTTGCTAAAGTTATGAGTTCATCACCAGCCACACTAATATTTAAGTTCCTATGTGGAGAGAAATTTAAAGCTTAGTGAAGATAAAAAACTCTCTTGATGTTATTATGAAGTCAGATATTTATACAATTTTGGTGGGATGTTTCTGGATAATAATTAGTAAGTTTGAATTTGTTTGCATTTACTCACTTAAGCCACCCTATAATCTATGAAATCCTTGTGTACTCTGCTGGCATTGCTTATTAACCAAATTGAAATTGGGCAGCAGACAAGTGATTTTGACATTTTAAATCATTATGGGATGTCTGGATGAGTGTGGTTGCCAAACCCTGTTGGCTGGTTTTCTTTCATCTGCTGCTCTCCCAGAAGATGGGCCTTGCAAACTGGTTTTCTAGTGTGTGTAAGCTGAGGTGGTTTTGCATTGCAGGCCAAGCTCCCATCGGTCGTGGGCAGGGCCTCCCTGACTAGCCATCTTTGTCCTTTGTAACGGCCTCTCATAGCCAAGGAGCATGGCCAAGAAAACCCTTGACAGTTTGAAAACTGTTAGCTAGGCAGAGGGAGGGTAAATTGCAAATAGGATATGGGGATTTATGGATTTTTCCTCCTTCTTATATCTATTGGTTTGGCTGAAGAGCAAGAAAGAAAAACTTCCTATATTCATGCTTAGTCACTCACAATGTGTGGCAGGAAGAAGTGGGACAGCCTGTCAGACCCAAGACCTGCAGGACATTTATTACTTGTATCTGTTCTAAATGGATGAGTGCGAACGCCTTGAGGACTCTAAAGTTCTTTGGGTAAGGTCATGTGGAAAATACTATTACTCTCTGCACAACTTTTCTAACTTCATGTTTCTAAGTTCCCTAAGTTCATTTTTATACAATATTTGGTCATATATCTTAATGAGTTACCTTAGAAATTCTCAATAAGCATTCCTTATCAATATACAGTTTTAAGAAGTATCTTAAAGTTATCATTCAGAAAGAAATATCTTGTATATTTATAAAGAATGCACTAGGAGCTGTAACCCCAGCACTTGGGGGAGTAAGAAAGCCTTTAAAAAGTCTGTGAAATCACTGATTATATTTCCTTGTTCAACTGATAGGGAAGCTGCTAGGACAAAATAGCCACTTAATTTGCCCAAGGTCACACGAAGTGTTTTATTTCTTTCCTTCTGTCAACATACGCTAATTTCCAACAATAACACTATGTCTCATAACAAAGCAGGAGGCTTAATATCTGCATTCCAAACTAATGGCTAGTTATGTTTGAATTTTGATCCTTATATTTATTGCCTGTGGCTTTTGACATGATCAAAAATATTCTTGGGAATCTTAGTTTGTTTACCAATCTATAAGATAGAACATTAGTTGGATGGTAATAAAGGTGGGGAGTTATTGTCATATTAGAAAAATGTATCAGTAATACCCACTCTATAATATAATTAGTATATTAATCAGTATCCACCTGCGTCATTTTTATTTGTGTATTTTATCTCAAACAAGGGATAATACCAGAAACATGCTGGAAAGAGTAGGCAGAATAATAGCTGTGAAAGTAGTCCAACTTCAGAGAAGCATTTATTATTGTGTGCGTGTGTGTTTATGTACTGATTTGTCAGTCATCTAGCCATCCATGAAATATGTTGACACATGGAAAGCAGCAGAGGTTTTACATGCTACACTGGACTAATGACAGAGAACAGGTGTGGCTTTGATTGGGGGCTGGTGCATGTGTCCAGGCCAGCTGGGCTTGCTAGTCGATGTCATGAAAGCTGGGAACCTTTTCTCTTTCAAAGACCAGGAGGTAGAGGCAAGGCCCTATCTTTCCTGATAATTATATTTCAAAGGATGGTATCCAGTCTTTGGAATCACATACCTATGTAAAAAAACTTTCCAGACCCTGGGAGAAGACTGACATTTCAATGTGGCAGAGAATATTATATATTTTTTTTTCACTTTATAACTGCAGGTTTTCTAAAATAGATGTTGCAAGAGAAAGAAGGCTCAGGAAAAATCATCAGGAATAAACCTAAGGTCTGGTAAAGCCAAGGGGAGCATTCGCACTCTTTTGGTAAATACATGCAGTGTGTTTTGTGAGTTTTGTATTTATTTCTTTCAAGCAAACTGATGAGCCTCAAACATGATGAAATGCACTGGATATTCTAGTTTTCATAGTTTATTGTAAGCACTTCACAGTATTTCTCTTAAATCACCTAAAAACGATCCTGTATTTCGGGCTGCAGACATGGCTCAGTGGGAAATTCATTCCTGTGCAAGCACAAGAGTTGGAGGGGCTCCATGTCTGCCCACACTTGATCCCCCTGGCACTCCCATAAAAGGCTGGGCATAGCCATGAATGTTTAGTCCTGTGGGGAGCAGGGACCAGAGAATTGCTGCCGTTCCTGAAAAATAAAAAATGTGGGGCTAGGAAGATGGCTCAGTAGTTAAGGGGCTTGCTGGTAAAACCTGATGGCCTGGATTTAATTCCCCGGTACCCATATAAAGCCAGGTGCACAAAGAAGTGCATGCATCGAGAGTTAGTAGTGGCAAGATGCCCTGGCAACCCATGTGTTCTCTCTCATTCCCTGTCTTTCTGCATGGAAACAAATAAATAGATTAAAATATTTAAAAAATGAAAAATGGGGCTGGAGTGATGGCTTAGTGCTTACGGAGCTTGCCTGTGAAGCTGAGCGACACAGGTTCCCATGGGGCCTGGCATATCCATTCTCTCTCTCCCTCCCCTCTCTGTCTCTTTCTTCTCTCAAATAAAATAAATAAATATTTTTTTGAAAAATGAAAAATGGCCCATTTCAGAATGAATAAGGACCTCGATCTGAAGGAGAAGTAGGTAGATGAATGATGAGGAGGATATCTGATACTCTCCACAGATGTAGGGTGCCCCACTAAAGCACACATGTGCACACAACACACACACCTTACTGCCTATGCAAAAATGACCATGGATGAGTGGGGCTAGAGAGATAGTTCCCTGGGTCCGAATGCTTGCATAGCTGCCTCCTTCGTTTTGTGAAATAAAGGAGCTTGATCTTTGCCTACTGACAAGTGCTAAGCCATTCAGCCTTCGTAGGAAGAGAAAAAGAAAAGGAAGCGGAGAGGCAGCATGGGATAAGAGAACAAATAGGAAACTAAGTGGACAAAATATTCAGTCATGAAAGTCTGGATTGTGTCCCCTAGCACATTGTATGGGCTTCCATTACTCTGGGTAGGAATTCCAGATAGACAAACACAAATTACCTCTTGAGATTTGGATGAAGTGGCCTCTTGTCTAAGGAAAAAGGAACTAATTTTGGTGGAAAAGCTGATTCCTATAGAGACTGAATAAGTCTTCATTTAGGCTAGCAATGCAGCTGTAACAGCCCAAGGTTTTAGTAAAGGTTTCTTAAGAGACAAAAATGTTTTACTTCTATTCCTCATCCACAGCTCATTTCCTCTTTCTGAACATGACAGTCTTTGTATAAAGTGGACCATACCTTAATCTCACAGACAGAATGGTGAAGAAATACGTGGCGGGAATCTACCAATGTTACATTCAGAGCATCCTTCCTATACGCACGCGCCATTCACAGTGAGTTTGGGCTATGTGACTCACTCAGTGGTTGGCAGACTCCTAACCTGGGTGCTCAGGGATACTGTTCTCCACGTGACAAGCATGGGTGAGGAGACATATAGAAATACACAGCACGCATTACAGGTATGGCTGTTGGTTTTCAAATGATTAAAATCCTTTCAGGTCTCTCAGATAGCCCACTGTTCCAAAAGATAGCCTTTCAGAAGCTAAACAAATCAGTCATCAGAATTCTTTTTGTAATATTTTTTTGTTTTGTTTTAAAAAAATTATTTTATTTGAGAGATAGAGAGGGATAATGGGTGTATCAGGGCCTCCAGCCAGTGCAAATAAACTCCAGACACATGTACTACCTTGTGCATATGGCTGAAGTGGGTCTTGGGGAGTCAAATTGGGTCCTTTGGCTTTGCAGGCACATGCCTTAACTGCTAAGCCACCACTCTGGCCTTTTTTGTTTGTTTGCTTCTGAATGTAGAGAGCCAAAGAATTAGTTTCTATAATGTTCCAATTATGACTTGCAATTTTTATATCAAAAACATATTTGCCATTTACAATATTATAATCTTTACTTCAGAGAACCTATTTTGGAGTAACAATAGCACATGAGGAATGAATTATATTTTAAACAGCTTTAGAAAATTCATTATAATTTATCAGTTCATTTTTACCATTAAAATATACCTTAAACATTAATAAATTCATCTTTTTGTGAGTGAAATATTATTTTTGAAATATAACTATTCTGCTTTCATAAACCCAATTTACCTGTGCAGAGAGTCAGAAATTCTGCATTTTATCTGTTTTAACCACCTGGCCCTTGACATTTCTCAGTTTGGTAGGCTGCTGATGTCATTCATCATGGTAGGTTTACTATAGGTACTTTGAATTTAACATATCCCCAAGCAGTTACAAACAAGGACAATTTTTAAGGCAAAATGAATCCCCATATCCAAGTACAAATAAAGCATCCCAGTCAGTCCGTTTTAGGTTAACCCTTAACTTATCCACACAGTCAGGTGATAAAAACACCTCTGTGCTATGCAATTTCTCATCAAGCAGGATTCCCCACATTTGCGCAGGACTGTTAGGATGGGTTAAATCAGAAATTATTGATTTTAGAGCTTTTGTTTCTCTTGCACAAAAGGAGGCTCTCAAGCATGTTTTCAGTGAAAGTTTTAGGAAGTTTTTCCATTTATATATTTTTAAATTGCTTCTGCCTATGTAAAAGACTAGAATATGCTGCATTAAATTCTGAGGGATGGTTCTAAAGATTCTGTTCCCTTTGTTTAGGATCCTGCTGTGTGTTCCTGGTATTAAAATAAAATCTTGGGGCTGTGTGTGTTGGTGCATGCCTTTAATCCCAGCACTTAAGCGGCTGAGGCAGGAGGATCAATGTGAGGTCAAGCCCAGCCTGGAACTGTAGAATGAGTTCTTGGTTAGTCTGGGATGCAGGGAGACACTACCACAAAATAAATAACTAAGAAACATTGGGCCCAAAAAACTGTCTCAATCTATTGCAAACCTGAACAAGGCAAGGCTAAATGATAGCTTGCTTACTTACTTATCTACATATTTACCTAGGTACTTATTTATTTAGTTTTGGTTTTATTGAGACAGGATTTCACTATGTATATGCCTGGTTGATCTGGAACTAAATATGTAGACAAACTTGGCCTCAAATTTGCAGTGTTCCTATAATTTCTGCCTCTAGAGAGCTCATTAAAATTATATATATATACATACATGTGTATGTATACCATAACCTTCAGTATCAACATAGATAATGCATTCAAAATTTTTCAGGGCTGGAGAGATGGCTTAGCAGTTAAGGCACTTGCCAGCAAAGCCAAAGGACCCAGGTTCACGATTCACAAAAAGCCAAATGGACAAGGCGGGCACATACATCTGGCATTCATTTTCAGTGCCTAGAGGTCCTGGTGCGCCCATTCTTTCTTTCTCATCTGCCTTTTTATATCTCAAATAAATAAATTTAAAAAAAGATGTTTCAGAATTGGGAACCGAAAGTAAATCTGGGCAGTGGACAGCAAGAAGTATTTCTGATGTGTGAATGAAAAGAGGATTGCGTTTTCCTGAAGTGTTGAGTCATATTAAGAAGGCGTGTGGCGCAGCTGGAATGCTAGCTCTAGAGCTGGCCAGGACAACTGAGACGGCGAAGCCAGCCTGAGCCCCATCGTGAGCCCAGTCTTCATCCAAAGCTGCTTCATCGGAGGACAAGAGAAATCACAGGCGGGCGCGGTGCCTCATAACTTTAACCCAGAACTCGGGAGGCCAAGGCTTAAGAACTGCCATGAGTTTGAGACCAGCTTGGGCTGCAGAATGAGTTCCAAGTCAGTCTGGGGCAGAGGGAGACCATATTTCACACCAAAGAAACAAAATGTGAGGGTTTGTCAAACTAAGCGCTTGGAAGCAGCTGAGGAAGGCAAGCGCTCTGCTCCCTCACTCTGCTGAAAATGGGATTGGGGGGAAGGTGGAGCTCTGTGAGGGAATCTGGCCTAGCACATGGGAGGCTATGAGTTCAATGCCAGCACCCTAAAAAATCAGAGCAAATAAAACCCTTCAGGGAAACATGAAAGAGATTTACACAACCTAAAAGTACTCAAACTCTACATGAAAGGACAAGTTTAGGAGTGTACAGCTCTGGAGACACAGCAGAAGTCTGTATTATTTATATACGCTATGTTAACTTAGCCCCTGCACTTTTTAATTATCCAATGGCAAAACATTTAATTTTCTTACTTTTAGTGACATTGTTTCTTCATAGATACAATCATATTTTAAAAATACTTAAAAATTTATATTTGTTTATGATGCATTTTGTCCATAATACTTCCCCTATTACTATTTCTTTTAACTCAGATTTAAATAATTTATTCCTTTATATCCAGGACACACTTCACCAAAACTCTTTGCCTGCAATCCCAGGAGCTGCCTCCAGGCTTTGTCTCTTAAAGAAACAAACAAACATGCAAACAACAAAAAAGAAAAGGAAAGAAACTGGGTGTAGTGTTGCATACCCACAATCCCAGCATTTAGGAGTTTGAGGCAGGAGGATTGCTTTCAGATGGAAGCCAGCCTAGTCTACATAATAAGTATTGCGCCTACCAGAACTACAGAGCATGAGCCTGCGGAAGGGGAGGGAAAGAAGGGAGGAAAAGGGGTTAGGGAGAGAGGAGGAAGAGGAGGCGAGGGAGGAAAGCCACACCAACCATGTCAGGGAGTCACTGTGAGTTCCCAAAACGAGACTAGCGTTATACAAATAAAGCTTCCAGTGGACTGGCGGGCTGACTTCCTCGCTGCGTCTTGTCTTCTGGTATATCAGCCTTTCTGCTCTGCTTGGCAGCTGCTGTGGACATTGTCTATCCCAAGAACACTTCCCACTTCAATTCTGACAGACTTTTCCCCAAATGTAAAGGTTTGGGGTGTCTTGGGTGTCTTCCAGACCCATGGCTTTATGACCCCAGGGCCAACCCCCCACCTAGGAGCGCCTGGACTTGGAGTCCGCTCTTACTGCTGAGATTCTGAGGAGCAGCTGTGTGTAAAATTAGCCCCCCATCACTTTCGTCATTTATTTGCCTTTCCACACTTCTGTCCCTAGAAACTTTAACCCCCCCTTATTTTTATCAGCTATCTACACATTTTGCTGAAGAGGCAGTACCAGCTGGATTCACGGAGGCTTCTGTGAACCACCCCTTCATTCTGTTGGTGTGTTGAATGTACATATGAAATAATGTGGTAAGAAACTCCTTTTTGTGTTTCTATTATAAATCTGTCATTTTATGGCAATCCTTTTCAGCTAAAAACCTATAGAGACTGAAAAGCAAACGAATAAAATAAAAGCAACAATAAATAATCCTGCTATTGGAATTAGAGAAAAAAAGGTTCATAACTGTAAAATGTACATTTTAAAAAATATTTTATTTTTATTTATTTATTTAAGAGAGTGAGAGAAAGAGAGAAGGAGGGAGAAAATTAGCATCCCAGGGCTTTCAGCCACTGCAAACAAATTCCAGATGCATGTGCCACTTTGTGCATCTGGCTTACTTGGGTGCTGGGGAATTGAACAGAGGTCCCTTGACTTTGCAGGCAAATGCCTTAACCACAAAGCCATCTCTCCAGCCCATAAAATATACATTTTTAATAAATTTACTTTAGGAAGCCAGGTTAATAACAGATTGTATTTCTTAGCCTATAAAAATTCTTGTGCTACAAGGGGGCGCACGCATCTGGAGTTTGTTTGCAGAGGCTGGAAGCCCTGGTGCGCCCATTCTCTCTCTCTCCTTCTATCTGTCTTTCTCTCTGTGTCTGTCGTTCTCAAATAAATAAAAATTAAAAAAAAAATTCTTGTGCTAAATAATTGCCTTTTATTTTATTTGAATTCCAATTAATTTATATCACAACTAAACTTCTTTATTCATTATATGTTATAAATATGTATATATATATATTCACTCTTACAATATATATATTCACTCTTACAAAATTTCCACATTTAAAATATTTTTCTAAATCATAACACACAACACATATCTGACCTTGCTATTCTTACTATTGTTTCTGTAGCCATGCTAAATTTCTTTGCTTTGTGTAAAATTTTACCTAAAGACCACTTCTTGTACTTGAATACTCAGATTACTCTTGTAAATACATTTCCTTTCATCACTTTTGTTTTGTTCTTTTTTCAGTCAATGGGTCTAATTTGATTAGCTCTTTTCATACCATTTTGCAATACAAATTTTGTATAAGCCTTGTTAGTTTGCTTTGGAACTCCTTTGCCTTTTTTTCTCTACTTCATTGTCTGGTCATTATCTAGAAAACTCAACTATCATGTGAGGACCTGCCCTACCCAAGGGCTTACTGGTGTCTGGTAAGAGACAAGGTATAGAAGGATGGCAAGTGCACATTGTTTACAATAATGAGTTAATTGGAACACACTTCCAGTTCGCAACTTCAGAGAGTTGTGTAATGAACACCCTGTATAATTGGCAATCTCAGGACTTTAAAAACTTTAGCAGAACATTAGGCCTGCTCTCTATTGTGAGATCACTGTAGCAAAATTTAAGTTCTACCAACAGCTGTCAGGCAAGATTTATTTAGCCTGCTTTGCTGTTATTCATCTGTAACTATGGATTTAATTACTTTATAAAGGATGTTAGCTCCCATCCCAATACTGTAGAGTTCTTCCAGCATTTTCTTTAGCTTTAACTTGCTAATCATTTAGCAAATCAAATATTGATCTTTGCCTAAACATAAGCTTGCAATAATTAACTTTCTAAGATTTTCCAATAAAATGTGGACAATCAGATTCATAAGTATCACTTGCTTATGAAATAGTTTACACTGTGGCATTAATAAATCACAAAATAAAGATTTAAAAATGATACATGAAGATGAGTAACCCTAGGGAGAGTAGCCAGCAGCAAAGAGAGAGTGCTTCATGTTACCAGAACAATCACAATACCAAAGCAGTCACTCAGATATTACCTACCCTCTACAGGCCGCTGGAGAACTAATGTTTCTGCATTCCTAACACTACTTCCTGAGAGATACAATTTGGAAAAATAACAATGTTAAGTTCCTCCCCAACATTTTGCCCTTCTAGTTTCTTAAAAGATAGAAGTTCTGCTTAACCTATTGAAGTTGAAAGTTTGTCAAACATGGCGAGAGAGCTCCTAGATAAAGATGCCCTGAGAATAAAATGAAGTCAGATGTCAATCCATTACCAAGGCTGGTTCCAGGGCAGTCCATGGAACACATATGCAGACCCCTTTCCTCCCGCCTTTTGCTGACTAAAATGCTGAACTTACTCAGCTGGCCAGCATTGCTTGAGGTTTGCAGTTTTACTTTGTCTGGCTGTGCTGAGCGTAAGATGTGGGCTGCCTTGCTAACAATTGACAGGCGGTGCAATGCTGTGTGGACCTCAGCACTGCCTGCTCTGCCCCGTGTGATAGCCAGTGGTCGTCGGAGCGCGGCGGTCATCCTGACTCTCAGGAGGCAGAGACAGCAGAATCTCAACTTTGTTTTAGCTTAGGCTACATGGTGAAGCACTGTTCAAAACCACCAGAACAAATAAACACACCAGTAAAGGACCTTAATTTTTGTTACTTAAATATAAATGAGATGTGTACTATTTACCATAATTTTTCTTTTTAGCTAGGTCCTGTTTGAAATGCTATAGGATATAAATAAGACTGCTTATGGGAGTGCTGGAGAGATTGCTTAGCGGTTAAGACACATGCCCGTGAAGCCTAAGAACCCACGTTCAATTCTCCAGGTCCTATATAAGCCAGATGCATGTGGTGGCACATGCATCTAGAGTTTGTTTGCAGTGGCTAGAGGCCCTGGCGTGCCCATTCTCACACACAATCTCTCTCTCCTTCTCTGTCTCTAATAAATAAAAATAAATCTTTTTTTTTTTTTTAAGATTGCTTATGGGAGAGCTATCTTCTACCAGGTTTACAGGGACAATGAAATTATGATCTTAGTTTTTCTCTTTTTTTTAATTTTTAAAAAGTATTTTATTTTTATTTATTTGACGGAGAGAAAGAGGAAGAGAGAGGGAGGGAAGGAGGGAGGGGGAGAGGGAGGGAGGGGGGGGGGAGAGAGAGAGAGAGAGAGAGAGAGAGAGAGAGGGAGAGAGAATGGGTGTGCCAGGGCCTCTAGGCAATGAACGCCAGATGCATGCTCCACCTTGTGCATTTGGCTTATGTGGGTTCTGGGGAATCAAACCTGAGTACTTTGGCTTTGCAGGCAAGTGCCTTAATGGCTAAGCTGTCCCTACAGCCCTCAAAGCTTTTCTTGATGTATGAAGTCATTCTAAGTTGTATTCCCCCGAGCACTTGGGCCTCAGTTGCTGCTTCACTGACTGCTGAGCAGTTGGAAGGGGGGCCTTCTGTTCACCCTTTTCTCCTCTGCTTGCCTCTGAGGATCTTCGCTTTCTCCATATCACTTCCTTGTCATCATCAACCTGAAGTAGACTGCTGGGTGGAAATACTTTCTATTTCTCACTTAATTTCACAGTCTAGATATTCCTTACATGACTTTCTTTATACAACTAACCCATGTTAATTAATTAAGATGAGGTAAAATGAGACCTCACCATTTTCTTTTCCTGTCCACTCTTCTTCCTTTCCTTGGTGTACTAGCTATGTGAATTTTATTCATATTGAATTTTTCACACTTCTAAACAAGCTGGAAATATCTTATCAGACTGGTTCATAAAACATATAACATATGTTGCTGGGGTAAAACATGACTTTCATTCAACTCTATTTTAATAATAATTCCAAATAATTGATGTTGGCACGTGGAAGGAAACCTAGCCACCATTTCATTTCCTGAGATAGCCTAGACTTTAAAAAGATTATTGATTTGTGTGCATGTATGCATGCGTGTGTGTGTGTGTGTGTGTGTGTGTGTGTGTGTGTGTGTGTGTGTGTATGGGCAGTAGAGACCAGATTTGACACAGGTCAGTGTGCTTTGCTATCAAGTACCTTAAGCTGCTGAGATGTTAGATTCCTTGGCTATGCCCACAGTAAACAAAGGCAATCAACCATGATTAGTATTGGGTTACATCTTTTATCAGTTATTTTTCTGGGGTTAGGCATAACTTTTGATTATTTTGCACCAAAATGATGTATAATTAAATTGCAGTTCTATTATGATCCCAAAATGCTTTTTATGAAATTATTTATGGAGAAGGATTATTTAAGAGATTCTTAGATATCACTTCTGGCATCATTTCCAAGGGGAAAATTATTTTAAATATTAGTCTGGTCTTGGAAATAATTAGAGCTAATTTCTTTCTTTCTTTTTTAACTGGGAATTCTTCATTTCTGTGGAGTTTCATTTCTATTAGTCTTGTATTTGAGGATAAGAGGGCTGTTTCCTAGGCACAATATTTTTCTATGTTCTTTTTCTTCAAGAATGTATACATTTTTCATCATCACAGTTTAAACATATAGGTATTAGGCATTTTTCCACAAAGTACAAACTTTTTCCACATATAAATATAATGTGAGATGTAAGATTTACATATCCCCAAATAGTTACAAACAAGGACAATTTTTAAGGCAAAATGAATCCCCATATTCAAGTACAAATAAAACACCCCATTCACGTTCACAATTTAAGATTTGGATGAAGTGAATTGTGAATGTGGGTGTATTTAAGATAAATTATAAATAAATAGTTTTGAGTATTTCACTTATGCTTACCACTTATTGTTAATAGAGTACAAATAAAATTTATTCATGTAAGGTGAGAGGCAAGTAGGTTATTTGACATAAATTACAAATAAATAGTTTTAGGTATTTAAAATATGCTATAAGCTTGTTGTTAATAGAATACAAATAAAGTTTAGTCATTCATATAATAGAGTTCTATGGTTTTTAAACATCCTTACTTGCATATATACAGGAGCATTTATATAAGCTTAAAAGTGCCATAAACATTGAGAAATACTATGAACACCTACAAATATAGGTTACTGTTGCAGTCAGGTTTGCATTACTGGTAGAAATCACCCAACCAAGAGCAGTTTGTGGGAAAAAAGAGGCTTATTTTGAGTTATAGACTTGAGGGGAAAGCTCCTTGATGGCAGGGGAAATGACAACATGAGGAGAGGGTGGACATCAACCCCTGGCTAACATAAGTTGGACCATAGCAACAAGGAGTATGCTAAACACTGGCATGGGGAAACTGGCATAACACCAGTAAGCCTGCTCCCAACATTACACTACCTCCAGGAAGCGTTATTTCCCAAATCTCCATCCGCTGGGAACCTAGCATTCAGAACACCTAAGTTTATGGGGGACACCTGAATGAAACCACCACAGTTACATTCTAAACATTGACAGTATATTGAGAGTTCTCTAGTAGGAATCTGATAATGAGATAAAACAACCCATAGAGACACTGTAACCAAACTCCCTTTTGGTCTGGCAACAACCTCATATAAATTTGAATGTTTTCCTATTCCACTTGTATTTGGAGATTCTTCAGTCATTATGCTTGGGAGCAAGCTTGTGGAGGAGAGGAAGAAGTCTTACAATAGAAAATCCTTACTTGGGAAGAGTGGACATTTTCTTGTCAAATTTCAAGGAAATCAAGCTATTTTGACATCCATTCACTTGCAATTTCTGCTGCTTTCCTTGACTCAGGTTGCTCAGAGTAGATTGAAGTCACCAAATATAAACCACTTTCTGTAGCCTGATCTTCACTGTGAGATGTTGAAAAACAATCTATCCTGGCTGGTTCAAAGGAAGTGTGTGGGTCTGGAGAGATGGCTTAGTAGTTAAGGTGCTTGCCTATGGACCCATGTTCAACTCTCTAGGTCCCACATAAGCCAGACATACAAGGTGACATAAGTGTGCAAGGTTGTACATGTACACTAGGTGGCATGCACAAGTTTTGAGTTAGGTTTATTCTTTGGTGTTTAACATTTTTTTTTGGTAACTATTGTTACCCAATTTGACTATTGTAGTTTGCTTAATTTTCTTTGCTGTCTTTTTCTGTGAGTAATTGTGGGTGTATATGAAAACAACTGAATTTTTTGTGTTGATGTTGTATGTTCAACTCTTCTGAAATTATTAACTCTAGGAAGATTTTATAGAATATACTGGGTCTCTTAAGCATAGGATAATTTCATCTGCAAATAAGGACAATTTAACTCTTCCTCTCCTACTTTATTTCTTTTAAGTCTTCTTCTTTTTTTGCGGGGGGTGGGGATAGTTTCAAGGTAGGGTCTTACTCTAGCTCAGGCTGACCTGGAATTCACCACATGCTCTCAGGGTGGCTTCTAACTCATGGCAATCCTCCTACATCTGCCTCCCAAGTGCTGGAATTAAAGGCTTGTCCCACTGTGCCTGGCTCATCTTCTTCTTATTGCTCCTGCTAGGACAATATGTGAAAGTAGACATCCTTGTTTTAGAGAAAATGGCTGCTGTTTCTCTCAATTTAATATATTGTTATCATGGGTTTGTTATATGTGGCTTTTATTATCTTGAAGTATGTTTCATTTATCCTTACTTCTTCCCCAAGACTTTCATCATAAAGGCACATTAGACTTTGTCAACTCAGGAGTTCTATTAAAAGTAGATTCTTGCCATTCTCTGATTAAATACCCAGAGGAGAGGACATTCTCAGCACCCTTTTTGAACATGGATCTCAAGATTGCTGTTTGCAATTGGATTATAAATCCACCCAGTGAGGAGTCCCAGGGTTGGTTGTGATGTTGGGTTTTTTTCCTTCCACTTCTGTCCCTCTCTCTGCTAGTGGCTATCATATCACTTTATCTTTATTTTTCTGTAAATGAACCAGTGCTGACAACAAAGTGCATGCCTTCTGAGGCTCTTCAGGGGTGGTTCCCACCCTCAGCCATGGCTCCACTCTGCCCTTGGCGCTGAGCACTTTGTGAACCCGAGATTTTGGAATGGACCTGGACTGGCTGTCCTTCTGCTCTTGTTAAAATTCCTTCCCTTTCTTTGTTTCTTCCTTCTTTCCTTTCTTTCTTTTCTTTTGTTCTTCTCTAAAGAAGTCATTCAGACTGCATTCTCTTCTTCTAGTCTCCCAAAGGACAAGAAAGAACAATCACCAATGGCAAATGCAGTTGCAACAAAGCAACACCAAGAGCCAGCTCAGGAGAGCCACACTCTGGAGAGAACACTAAGCCTCCACCTGGTGATTTCTGGCACTCTATACTCCTAGAGAAATTAATCTAGTTACAAACTGTAGAAATGATCCCTGAGACTGGAGATTGATATTACTGTCCCTGACACTAGGAGGTCCTGGGAACACCAGAGGCATTCAGTCAGACAAGCCTGACAACTCCCCTGACTGATGACTTTCCCTTAACTTGAAGGAACAAAACCGTCTGGGGCATCCTCCCTAGACAATCTTGCTGCAAAAGCTTGTTCTGAGCAAAGGCACAAGTAACGACAGTTCCTTATCAACTTCCCTTGGATTGCAGCTGGTCCAGCCTGTTTTTCTTAGGATCCTCCCTATAAACTCGAATCCTAGCTTAGCTCAGTGCTTTGGCCTACATCCTGCGGACAGCTGCAGCCCCTCACTGCACTTGAATAAGCAGTCTCTGTCTGTGGAGATAAAGTCCAATTTACTTTTCTCTTTCACTTTCCCTCACAGAAAACTTTCAGTTGTAAATAATTCCTCTACCCCTTGAGATGTAAGCTTTTGTCTATACTCATGCTATTTTCAAACCTTAAGAAAGCCTCAAGCACAGGGGATCTATATCTTTGAAATGTAATGGTTAGGAAAGATAGCATTCTTCTAGTCTCTGTGAGTTTGGGAGTTTAACAAGACGTTTATTAGTAAGTACAGATGGCCTAATAACACTGATTATATTCCTCCTCTGACACTCCTATACTCTATTTGTATGCTTAGCTCCCCATTTCACAGAGGAAACCTAAGAAACCAGTGAACTTCTTAACATAAAAAGCATAAAAGGTAGAAATGTTAATTACCCTTATTTGATGAGGACACATTATATACTTGATCTGAAATGTAATACTATATCACACTAGTATGTATCTTATAACATGTAAACAAAAAATCTGAACTGGGCATAGTGGCTCACATTTATAATTCTATCCGTGTGTAATAAAGGCTAAGGTGGGAGGCCTGCTGTGAAGTCAAGGACAGCCTGGGCTACAGAGTGAATTCCTGGTCAGTCTGGGCCAGAGTGAGACCCAGCCCCAAACAATTTAAAAAGATCAACAGAAAGTGAACTTTTATCAGCTCCCATCACCTCTCACCTTTTCTTCAGTTTATCTGCACAAATGTTTCCTTCCCGTTTCTGCTCCTACAGACTATCACCTTCTCCCAACTTCTCAGACATTCCTCTAGCAGTTCCCACTTCCCTTCCTTTGCATTTCCACACCTCTGGGACACTTTCCCAACATCAAAAGGCCTTACAGGATTGTATGTCTCATTTCAAAAACAAAGCAAACAAAAGCCAACCATGTCTTTTCACTGTCTTTCCCCTCTTACCACAACTCAACTACAACCCTCTGTAACAGTAGCATCAACAAAATCACTAAATAAAAATATTAAAAGCCAGTTATTATAGATGGTTGTGAGCAGCTGAAAGTCCAACCACTTAAAGCTTGTGCCTAGGAGTTGGAGGCTGGTGGGAAAACAACTGAAATCTTATCTCAAATGGATAATGACTATTTAAATATTTTTATATGCTATTGCTTATATCACTCTGAGTCATGATATCCAAAGGCCTAGAACATAGTCAAAATGTTCTAAGAAACCTTAAGGGCCACTTTAAAAAAAATGGGAATTTCCCCTCTCTCTATCTGTATCTGTATCTGTATCTGTATCTGTATCTGTATCTGTATCTCTATCTCTATCTCTATCTCTATCTCTATCTCTATCATCTCTATCTCTATCATCTATATGTATATATCTACATATATATCTGTATAAATAATATATACATGTGCACTTAAGACATATATAAGTTTTTTGGAAAATAAAAACCATTTTCAGACTATTACTTGGGAATTCTGTGTTAATATACAATTAAAGTGAGATATAGACAAATTAGGAAGGTTAACCCTTAATCAGAGGCAAGGAGTGCATAATCATGAAGGAGAATTGTAATCATTGTCTGAAAGAGGAAGGTTATAAATGAGCTAAATTTTCAAATTGCATCCAAGGATAATGTAAAGGGTTCACAAACATGCTTGAAACAAAACAAGCAACAAATATTAGATCATTTCCTTATGAAAAACTGGGCATGCTGTAATGACACACACACACACACACACACACACACACACACACACAAAACCTACACGATTCCAACACTGTTGGTGTTGTTCAATAAAGTGAGCTTTAAAAAGTATAAAACCACAGCCGGGCGTGGTGGCGCACGCCTTTAATCCCAGCACTCGGGAGGCAGAGGTACGAGGATCGCCGTAAGTTCGAGGCCACCCTGAGATTACACAGTGAATTCCAGGTCAGCCTGGGCTAGAGTGAGACCTTACCTCAAAAAAAAAAAAAAAAAAATTCTAGTACCCACATAAAGCCAGATGCGCAAAGTGGCACATACATCTGGAGTTCATTTGAAGTGGCAACAAGCCCTATGTGCCCTAGCTTTCTCTTTCTCTCACACACAAATCAGTAAATAAAAATACTTGAAAAAGAAAGTGATAGAAGCACTGCAGCTGAGCTGTTCAGTGTTTACTTTAATTGGTTTCAAAAATTAAATAAGATACGTTATTGATTTGAGACCAACAAAAAGTTCTGTTTTACTTTTATTTGATGACTTAAATATTACTGAATTTAAGTAAAAGTAGCAATTGTTGCTTTAGAATAATTGTCAACTAAAATACAACTGTTTCCTCATGTCTGGGAAGGAAATGAGCTAAGGAGTAAGGTCTTGCTGAATGCGTAGTAGGCCAGAAGGGCAGGAAGCTCATGGTCAAGTTTTTCTCCAAACAGGAAAAGTGAAGCTGTCTGAACTGAGTAGACACTTAATTCTTATTTTTTTAATACTTTAATTTATTTATTTATTTATTTGAGAGCGACAGAGAGAGAGAGAGAGAGAGAATGAGAGAGAGAGAAAGAGAGAGAGAGAAAGAGAAAGAGAGAGAATGAGAGAGAGAAAGAGAGAGAGAAAGAATAGGCATGCCAGGGCCTCCAGCCACTGCAAACAAACTGCAGACACGTGTGTCCCCTTGTGCATCTGGCTAACATGGGTTCTGGGGAACCGAGCCTCAAACTGGGGTCCTTAGGCTTCACAGGCAAGCACTTAACCACTAAGCCATCTCTCTGACCCTTAGTTTTTATGTTACAAATTTTTACCCACTCTGGCCTCAAGAACTCTGCATTGTTCTGTTTTAAAACACAGATCACTTAAAGTATAAATGGTTGTTCACAACCCTTTGTCACAACTGCAAAGAAAACTGTGTGAGTATGAGACTAGTCACCTCTCAGCTTGCTCCATTCACCCTTTCTGTGTGGATTTTGCTTTGTGTCCTTTCGTTGTAATGAATCATCACGAACCACAGTTGTGAGCATTACTGCATTTGGGCGTCTGAGTGCTCATGTATCACTGACTAGGTATCTGGAACCCTTGATCCAGGGAGTTAATAAACCTGCCAGAACTTCTCATTGGTGAGGGTCCAACAGGTTGTGAGGAAAATTTAGCTGACGATTCCTTGGAGAGATACTTACTGCAAAGCTACACAGGACCATGATGAACCAAGAAATGGAAGTTCTTGCCCATCCCTTTTGACCCTATGAATAATTGTATAGCTTAATATGCCCAGCATTCAGTTAGATACTGAATACATAAACAAAGAAATGGCTTGATTTAGTGAGCATCTCTGTCAGAAACACAAGAGAAAGGCAGAGATAGGCTTATTTCTCACTATTACACATATAACACACTCAGTTGTCTGAATTTAGGTCAATACTGGTGAGCCTCACTTCTCATTTCAAGCATGGACTATTTTGCCCCCAAGTTGGACACTACCTCTGATCTAATTATTTGTGGTTAATGTGTCAGGGTTAGTGTGGATTATATGTTAAAAAGATGTCAGTTTTAGGAAGTTTTGTGTTTTTGAATTCTGAGCTTTATTTATGGCAAAAACTTGGACCTTAGTAGACTCAGAACAAGTTTAGCCAGGGCAAGGGCTGTGTGTGTGTGTGTGTGTGTGTGTGTGTGTGTAAAATGCACAGGGGGCTTGAGAGATGGCTTAGAGGTTAAGGCACTTGCCTGCAAAGCTAAAGCACCCAGGTTTGATTCCCCATTACCCACATAAAGCCAGATGCACTATGTGACTTCTGCTTCTGAAGGTTGTTTGCAGTGGCTAGAGGCCCTGGCGACCCCATTCTCTATCTATCTGTCTTTCTCTCTCTATTTCTTTCTCCCTCAAGTAAATTAATAAATAAAATATTTCTTAGAAAAGAATGCATCGTTATCTCTATAATGAAATCAGAACAAGTGATATGGGGTCTCTTGAAAATGAATTAAGGAAGGGATATCTATTATTATATAAATAAAAATTTCTTGGGCTGAAGAGATGGCTTAGTAGTTAAGGCTCTTGTTTGCAAAGCTTAAGGACCCAGGTTCAAGTCTCCAGTCCCATGTAAGCCAGATGCACATGGAGGTGCATGCATCTGGAGTTTGTTTGCAGTGGTTGAAAGCCCTGGCGTGCCCATTCTCATTCTTTCTCTCACTCTGACAAATAAATTTTAAAAAATTTTAAAGTTATTTTTCTTGACTCCTATGGATACAATGAGCAGAGAAACACAGAATACTTAAGATATATGAGAGGGCATGACATCTGCTCTAAACTTGAGAAAAATGGGTTATATTTTTATAATATAAGGATTACATATTTTGTCCACTCTCTCTTTTTTTCCTGTGTATGTTAAGTCACATTCTAGTTAGTATTGCACATTTGTGTCATTAGCCTGTAGGACTAGCAGTTTTTCCTAGTTATGTCAGGGAATTTCCTGACATATGTCATCCTCTGGCTCGAGAGACTCAAGTTCCAGACAATACAGTGTTTGAATTAAGTTAAAAGAAGATGATATTTGACTTTGACAATTCTGTTCTTTATATGCAATACCAGAGTATTCTTGAGAGAATCCTAAGCAGAAAGACATTTCCTTTCACATATATTTATAGTAGGGGACTTGAGGCAATAAAACTAACAGAACTTCAGAAGAACGACCATATAATTAGGGAAGACTGATAGCAAAGGTAAAAATAGCAGAAGCTATGGGAACTAAAATATAATGACATTTTGTATCAAAAATATTAATACTTTGGCAATTAGTGATGTCCCTTTTGATTGGAAATTAGCTGAGCTTTCCTCAACTCTGATTGCAAGATTTTCAGAAAGGAAGACATTTTATTTTTGTGAAAAGAAAAAAAAAAATCTGTCCCAACTGACCTAAAATAGTAAAAGAAATAATTACCTGAAAACAAAGTGAAAAGTTAACCAATGAATAATAAATCGGTCATGTAATGACAGAGATCCAGTGGTACTTTGAACACCATAAGTCACAGAGGCAAAGACATGAGGATTTTATTAAAACACCCTTAATAATATCCAACTGGGACTGTATGTAAAACAGTGTCATTGTGTTTTATCTGCACTCCAGAATCAAGCACCACAAACATGTAACGTGGTTGTCGATTTTACACAGAGTTTGGTTGTTCACTGCTACTCATCTCCCTTCAGGGTCCTGGAACCCTCAACGCTTCCTCAACGAGTCCATCTTATGATCACATTTTTCATTTCCATGGTTCACTCAACAAGCAATCTGCCCTAACTTACTTCTCAGAATGGTAACAACGGAACTTTAATTGCAAAGTCCTAACAGCATAAGGCTTTAAATTCCAGGTGGGAGAAGATTTCTTGTGTGCACCATTATACCTTTAGAATTAAGAAACAGAGCCACCCATGGAATTTTTGTTGGCTAAACATGGTTGGACCATGTTGGGGCATGCTGCTCACCTCCGTTTACCAAGCTTGCCAGCCAGAGCAAAACTACACTCTGAGCAGCCTCTTATAAAGAAATAGACATGGCTATGGGACCAAGGCAGGAGTTGAAAGTTTGACAAATGCCTCCTTTATTTCAACCAAGACGACTTCTTCCCTGGAGAAATATATTACTAACTTCACGCCAGGCACATCATCATCCATGATGAGTGTGTGAACACCAGTTGTTACTTGCTTCTTTATATATTTATTCTGTATATGTTTCAGATAGTCAGTCTCACAGCCAGCATTCATGCATGTCAGGTTGTTTCTGAGCTCTCATGACTTCCATTCTGGAGGGCTATCTAGGGTGAGGAGGTTGCTTAGCAGTTAAGGCGCTTACCTACAAAGCCGAAGGACCAAGTTTCCATTCCCTAGGACCCATGCAAGCCAGATGCACATGGCGGCACATGTGTCTGGAGTTTGTTTTGCAGGAGTGAGAGACTCTGGTACATCCGTTTTCTCTCCCTCTCTCCCTGTCCCTCTTTCTCTTTCCCTCCCAAATAAGTAACAATTTTTAAAGTTGTTTATATTGTCCTACCCTTGTGATTCAGGTCTGGGCCTCTCCTACCTACTCCTGTTCTCTCCCCTTCATCTATTCTAACTCAATGCTTGGCATTTGCTTCCTAGAGAACCCAAAATTGCACATGTTTTTCCCAACCTTGTACAAATAACCCTTTACTCATAACTATAAAAGAGAGAAGAACTATGTAGCCAATATTTTGAAAATATAGTTGATAGAGATAATAGAAAGTGAGGGAATGCATTTCCTGGCCTTTAGCCATTATTAGAGACAGAGATGATACATAAAAGAGCTTGTTGTATATTCTACAATTAGTAGACTGCACAGGGTAACTACAAACAAGTCTGTGCTTTGAATGACATGTATCCCGGAAGACCATGTGTTTTGAGTGTTTGGTCCCCACCTGGTGGTGAAAGTTGTGGGGTCTGGGAGGTGAAGCCTTGCTGGAGGAGGTGTATCACTGAAGGGGGCTTTGCAGTGATCTAACCCAGCTCTAAGAGCAGTTCTCAGAGTATTTCCTTCTTGCTGCTGTGGAGCTGTGGCCCGGCTGCTTGATCAGGCCACTCACGCTCTGCTGGCCAGGAGGAAACTTGTCTAAACCATAAGCTGAAATCAACCCTTTCCCCTGTGAGTTGCTTTCATCGGGTGCTTTTTAAAAAATTGATTTTAATTTTTTAGGTTTTTCAAAGTAGGGTCTTGCTCTCTCTATGAATATGAACTGGGAATTTACTGTGTAGTCACAGGATGGCCTCACTGTCACAGTGATCCTACAACCTCTGCTTCCTGAATGCCAGGATTAAAGGAATGCTCCACCATGCCCAGCTGCTCAAACGTTTCATCCCAAGCAAGGAGAAGCTAACTGGTACAAAGTCTGTAGTCATTTATGGCTCTGATGAGGGAGATAGAGTCCAGTGCAAACCCTGAGTGAACCTGCTTTGGTTTGACTTTGGTTTGTCTCCTCTGAAGCTCATGCTGAAATTTGATCAACTAGGTAATTGAACATTGATGCTCCCTTTATGAGATGGGGTCCCTCAGATGAATGCCCTCGTCTAGGGTCTGGATTGGTTTCCTCGGCAGCAGACTGTTGTAGGGTGAGACTGCCTTTGAGTATGCTTTCTGCTCATGCTTCACCAGCATTGGGGGCTGTTTCTTGCTGCTAGGACGCAGCCCGAGGCCCTCGCCAGTTGCAGCTGCCCAACCTTGCAGTTCCAGACTGCACATCGATGAGCCCAGTCATCCTTTCTTTGAACGTAACACAAATGGTTTTCCATTCTGGTGGCTGGATGCTTGCTGAGACAGCCTCTTGGGATGGTATCCGTCTTTCCAGGCGCTCTCTCTGAGATCTTAGTTACCTGTGGCTTGCGGCACTGCTAACTCCCCCCACACAAGACACCTGCTTTTCTATCTACTTTTCAAGCCTAGAAAGCCGAACTTGAACCATTTGGTGTGATTCAATGTTATTTCGTTCAGCATTCAATTGTTTATTTATCTTCCAGTGGCTCTGCAAGAATGTTATTTCCTCAAGGCCAAGAAAGGAACCCATGTCCCGACACAGCTAAATAAAAGTGTTTCATTATGTGACTTCTCAGCGTATAAACTCTCCCTGCTGAATTCAATTATCCACAGGTAATAACTTTACTGGCATGGCTATTGAACAGATTTATGTTAAAAAGAAAAAGAAACAGAAAGACAAAGATACATTATATTATTGTCTGTGGTACTTAACGTATGCATTTCAGAATGATGCCTATGGTGATATGCCATTGCCAATATTGGGAAGTATGGAGGAACAATTTATATGAACATTATTAATGAGCCACAATTCTTGAATTATTTAAAATTATTATCAAGAGCTCTGCCAATACAATGTGAAACATTTTCCAAACTACTGTAGAGACATCTATTTCTTGATACTCAAAACTGCTTACAGTATTGATGTTTTAAAAATTGAAATTTTAAAGAAGAAAACAGGATTGAGGTCTTCAGTTATCAGTTTCTTTCTGAAATGGCAAAATTACTGGACACATTTTGTCACATACAATTATGTTTGAGACCTATGGCAACATCTAGCATTTGTATACTCTTTCTTCTGTAGAGAAAGCAAGCATCCAATTTTAAGTGTATTGAAATATGAAGCATGAGAGTGAGCTAGGTAGCAGTTTCATCTTGAGAGGGGGATGAGATCATGTTTCTTGGCTTGGTTGCACTTGGACATACCTCACCTCAGGTGATGTTCTGCACAGAGAAGCATCCCAGGCGGAAGGCTGGTGACTACCCAGAAGCAAGACTGACCATGCGTGTTGGAGTGTATTAGGGTTAACTGGTCCTTGCTTTACACAGGTTTAATTACCAAATCCAGGCATATAAATCACAAAACTAAGATTTTAGAAAAATAAACATATTTTATTAGCATCCAAAGAATTAGGGTTCATTATAGTATTTTCAAATAGATTTTTTTGTGTTCCTTTCCTTCTCTTTCCCCACCCCTTCCCACTGTGCCCTCCTGCCCCCACCGCAGCCTCCTTCCTGCTTTCATACGACGTTGTTTCCTCTTCTCCTCCCCCCTCAGCACCTGTTTCTCCCCTTTCCTGGTCTCCTATCTTGAGTCATAGCCTATACTCACCTCGTACCCCCTTATTCACATACATATAAACACTCAAAGTGAGCATCCACATACTACAGAGAACACACGTTTGTTTTGTTTTAGATACTTTATTAAATTATTTGTAATAGTATGAAATGATGCCATTTACCTTAAAAATAATATTTATTAGCACGTGTGTGGAGGTCATGTCAGAATTTTTTGTTAATGTACATGAATACCCTTCTGGCTTTATGTGGGTAGCTGGGAAATTAAACACTGGCTGACAGGCTTTGTAAGCAAGTGTTTTAAAACACCGTGTCATCTCCCCAGCCCACCAATTTTCTCTTTTGTGTCTTAATTTCTTTTCATAAATATGGTTCTACATTTATTTTCCCTTTTATTTTTTTAAATATTTTTGGGCTGGAGCAATTGCTTAGTCGTTAAGGCAATTGCCTGTGAAGCCTAAGGACCCAGGTTTGATTCCCCAGGACCCATGTAAGACAGATGTACAAGGTGGGATATGCGTCTGAAATTCATTCTCAGTGGCAACAGGCCATGGAGTGTCCATTATCTCTCTATCTGCCTCACTATCTCGCTCAAAATAAAAATATTTTTTATTTATTTATAAGCTCAGGTGGGGGAAAGAAGAAGCAAATGGGTGTACCATGGCCTCTTGTCACTGCAAATAAACTCTACATGCATTGCCACGTTGTACATTGGGCTTATGTGAGTCTTGGAGAATGGAAACATAAACAGAAATCTGGAGTGGAATGTAGTGTCTCCATGTAATACCCCCAGTCAGGTAAGTCCCGAGCAATGCAAAGAGAACACAAGAATTGAGTTATGTAATATGATAAAATGGGAATATCTAGAGATGCTATTTTTGTACAATACCTGGGAGTATTAGGGGGTATTGTTAAGGATCAAGAAGTCTCATAAGCATCAGGAGAAAATGGGTCTCATGGGGTGAGGGAATCCTGAGGCCTTGGTTGAATGGACAAGTTACCACCAAGGAGGGAGGGAAGCTCTGAGGCCCTAGGAGCTCTCCATTCTTAGCAGGGTTTGCCTTAAAGCATTGAGTTACTAGTATAGTAAGCTACCTTATATAGTTTCTTGATCAATATGAGCCTTTCATGCTTTTACTTAAATATAGCAAACATATTTATTGTGTATTCTAAATGGCAATTCTAGTATTTCAAGTCTCTTGTGAATTCATTAATGCTACCTATTTTCTTCTTTAAGCCTGGATATTTTATGACTTTTTTATGTGTAATCATTTTTGTTGGCTATTTGCTGGTGGCAACTCTTTGATGCTTAATTTTGAAAGTGGTACCTCTAGAGCAGATGTACATTAGCTCCCAATAGACTTTGGGAGAAACTCCTTTACAAAACCACTTTAGAACTTCTTGCAGTCTCGAAGGTTATATGAATTAGGTTGTAATTCACCTGAGAGCTAACTTGCTCTCAAGTTAGGAGAGGACTTTTTGTTTTTCTCCTGCCTTTGGTTGGTGATAGTTTTTAAGGCTGTCATTGTTCTTGTAGCACACTGGGTATGTATTTGTTTTCTAAGCCTCTCTTACTCTACGGTCACCTGCTTTTGTGTTAACTGCAATTTGGATGGGATCTGTACTTTCCTCCTTACACTTAGACCCTGGGAGGGTCTGAAAATCAAGCGATGGGTATTGAACTGTAACAGTCCTGCAGTTTGGATGGGATCTGTACTTTCCCCCTTACACTTAGGCCCTGGGAGGGTCTGAAAATCAAGCGATGGGTATTGAACTGTAACAGTCCCGACGCTATGATAATGCAAACACCATAGTTTTTGCCTTAAAGGTGATAAAAGTAAATTTATTCTGGAGACAAATATGATTGATCATGGCATGTAAACACACACTGAAGTTGCCCCAAATGTAATTTTTCAATGAGCTAATAGTTTCATGAATTTTTTTATAGTAACAAAATAATAAAAGCTTCAAATCAAAGTACTTCACATGTACATTGGTGGGTGCATAGATAGGCAGGGTCCAATAAGGCAGGGAAATCTCTGGAATAAGCCTCACTTGCTATCTGATAGGATTCTTAACCTTTGGGTGGGTAGAAGCTGGGAAGCAGGGGGCGGTGTCTGTTTATACCTTCCAAAGAGTCACTTAATAGTCACATGATGTTAGATATGTATACAGTTGGGCAATAAGTGGCCACTTAAACTAAAATAGCCCAAGATCTGGATCACTTACATTCTAATTCCCCATAATCACTGAAGTTCTAATCAGCCTTAAGTGTTTAACACAGGTATGTTCTCTTTACAGAAACCATAGTTCAAAGCAGAATATGAAATTTAGAGGTCCATTTATGGGTTGGACTCTGAAATTGTAGGTTGGCTATCTTTTCTATATAGGGCTATAGAATTAAATATTTTAGAACTTTTAGACCACATATCTGCAGAGTATGGGGAATGTCATGCATTCCTAATATATGTTTTATTTCCTTATAATTTTTTGAAACTGCTGAGAACATATCTTAACTCTATAAGCATAGAAATATGGGTTATAAGGATGTGGTCTACATCCACAGTGAGCTGTTGATCAGAGAGACCTACTAGCTCTCCCAAAACAAATGAGACAGACTTCTGTCAGAGCTCTTGATTACCCACCAGAGGTTAATGGTGAGACCCTACTGCTGAAGACAAATGCTGTTGGCATTGACCATGGAGAGACCTAGTTGGAATCCAGAAGAGAGCCAGAGCCAAGACAATTAGTCCATATAGTGCTAGAAGGAGCTACATGAGCTACCAGGGGAAAGTGACCAACATCTGTCTAAGCAACTCAAAGTCTAAGTGACTCAGAAGTAAACAATTTGATGTGATGCTCACACAAGTGCAATAGTGACACACAGCCATGGTGGGTAACCAACTGCTCTTGGATCAGCTAACTGATCCACTCCGTGGAAAGGAAACCATATCTGAAACTGGGAAACAAGTCAGAATTATATCCAGATAATGATTCTGCTTTCTATTGTCAAGCTCCCACTAACCTTAGACTCTAAGAGTGTCTACAACCTTTTCATTCTCTCTAAACTAATAATGGTTGTCCTATTTAACTGGTGCTGAATTCACTCTCCTTTGGAGAATCTGCTTCTCTTTTGCAGATGGGAATTGGACCTGAGGAGATAAAGGACCCGGTGCACTCTACCTGGCCCAAGCTGAAACCACAAAGGAATTGGGGAAATGAACAAGAGTGCTGCTTTCTTAGTGAATCTGATATCATCACAAGGTTGATGGAGAAAAATACTGAGGACACTCAACACCTACCAAACCAGAGATCCAGATGTTGCTAAGTGCCCATCACTGAAGTAGACTTAACATGCTCCCAGCATGGCTCAAGGAATTTTGTAGAATAGGGGGCAGAAAGATTGTTAGAGTCACAAGTTGGGACTTTTTCACAGAGACATTGCCTCTCTCTCATAACTGACTGCTGCTCCCACAATGCATAAACCACAATTCCCATGGGGTTGACCTGCATCCCCAATGAGGGAGGCCTCTTTGGAAAAGGCACAGGGAGGAGGGAAAAAATGGTACCTATATGTATTGTTTACATACTAAATATGTCCATATCTAATAAAAAATTTAAAATATGAAAAAATGGGTTATAGTTCTGATTGGGCCTGTTACTTGAAATTTTTTATTTGAGAATCTAGATTTTCTTTCACTCACATTTTGGCCTCTGAGATACTTCACAGTTCACTGACGTATATTTAAAGTCTATGGAATATCTTTTCTCAGAATTTTCAATAGTATTCAATTGGAGTGTCAGCTAGGATAGGCAGCACTTCTGAGAATAGCAGCTTCGTATTTATTTTATGCAGTCTACGTGAATTTAAATTAGTGCTGACATTTTCCATTCTTATCATGATTTTCTTCCCAGACCTTTTCTGGCATAGCTCTTCTTTTATATTTTTAACTCAAGTATCTCTCTTTGTTATTGTTATGCTAAGTGGTCTAAGTCATGCAATATGTATTGTTTCTGAAAGATTGATCTGCCATGTATGCAATTACATTTTTCACTTATTCTTCATAAACCTTTGAAGACACCATGGATTTTGTTGTAGCTACCCTGAAGGACATTTGTTGCCTCGTCTGATTCTGGAGATTTATATTAATTCTTTTTTTTTTTTAATTTAATTTATTAGTTTTCATTTCAGTGAATACAGGCAGTTTGGTACCATTATTTAGGCTCATCTGTGCTCTACCCCCCCCCCCCATTAGACCCTCCTTGTTAATGAAAATGGGTCGTGCATTGTGGAGCTAGCCCCCAGTTATTAGTATGATAAATGTCTCTGCAAATCATGACCCAACATGTAACTCTGACATTCTTTCCACCCCCTCTTCCGCAAGATTTCTCTGAGCCATGTTGGGTTCATTTTTGGTCTGCTTCAGTGCTGAGGTGTTGGGGGCCTCTGAGGCTTTGGCTGTCTGATTTGGTAGGAGTTGATTTTTCTCTGCGTTGATCTCCTTCCCCTTTGTGCTGGTATCCGGTTCACAGGAAAACATCACCCTTGCTTATTTTGCCAGTTGTCCTTAGTTTCAGTTGGGCCCCTTTTGAGGTATGTTGGGGCAGCTCTCTTCTTAGGATCTGCATCTATCTTTTTTTCCCCTTGTTGTTTGTAGTGCAGCTAGGCGGTCGCCATCTTGACCGAAAGGACAATTTATATTAATTCTTAATTCTAAAAAAATTTAACCATTATCCTCCCTTAGGTTACCTATGTCTCTCTACTCTTCCGTCACTCTGGACCTCCAGTTGCATATTCATTAGATCTCTAAGCATATTGCATATCTTATTATATCTTTCATTTTTCTGTCTCTACTTTTCTCTGCCCTCTTTCCTCTGCTTTTTCTGATAATTTCCTCTAAGCTATTTTGTAGTCAATCCATGCTCTCACTGGTTATTGTTCTTTTCTTCTTTTTTTATATTTTTGTTCATTTTTATTTATTTGAGAGTGACAGAGAGAGAGGGAAAGAGGCAGATAGAGAGAGAATGGGCGCCCCAGGGCCTCCAGCCTCTGCAAATGATTTCCAGACTTGTGCATCTAGCTAATGTGGGTCCTGGGGCATTGAGCCTTGAACTGGGGTCCTTAGGCTTCACAGGAAAGTACTTAACCACTAAGCCATCTCTCCAGCCCTATTGTTCTCTTCTTAAATCATCCACTGTATATATTTTTGTTTGATTTTCTTAGGTTTGACTCTGTGTGTGTGTGTGCGTGCGTGTGTGTGCAGAAGATTGGCCATATTCTATAAGTTTTTAAAATATTTTATTTATATTTATTTATTTGACAGAGAAAGAGGGAGAGGGAAAGAGAGAGAGAGTAGGCATGCCAAGACCTCCAGACACTGCAAACAAACTCCAGATGTGTGTGCCCGCTTGTGCATCTGGCCTACATGGATTCCTTTCCAGGAATCAAGCCTGGGTCCTTTGGCTTTGTAGGCAAGCATTTTAACTGGTAAGCCATCCCTCCATCCCACATATTCTATAATTTTCTAAAAAACATATATATTTTGGCTCATTATTTTGCTGGCCTTCCATTACTTGCTCACTGTGATGGCTTATTCTGATAGTCAACTTGACAACTTGACAGGACCTAGAATCACTTATGAGGATTATATAGATTAGATTAGCTTCTGTGCATGTCTGTGGTCTGTGAGGGACTGTCTTGATTAGGTGGATTAGGGGAAAAACAATTTGACCTGTGGGTAACACCATTCCATGCACTGGGATGGTGGCCTGGAGGAAAAGAAGAGAGCTGGCTGAGCAGCACCATCCTCCCTGCTGATGTGGCGGGAGACTGCAGCTTCCTGATCCTGCCATGGTTTCTCTGCCATCATGGCCTTTACTCCCTGGAATGAGCCATTTATAAACCTTTCCTTCCTTAAGCTCCTTCTGGTTAGGTATTTTATCCCAACAAGGAAGATATAACTGATACATTCTTATTGTTGGTTTTCCCATGTATGTCTTTAAAAACATTAATCATGCATAGTTTTTAGCTAATGTCTGATAATTATAACACTTAACAGTTTGAAGTGTTTCTCTATTGATTTTACTCTGTTGGTGACTTCTTTTTTTTTTAGGTGGTTTCAAGTTTTTTTGAGACATTGCATGTGGTCATTCTGCCTGGCTGCTTGCCCAATGCAGCACACTTAGATTAAATTAATTATCTAATTGTGTTAAAGTACTTCCACCATGTGGGTAGTGTAGCCCAGATGTGAGTGCTTTTCCTGCATGTGGTCTTCTTTTAGATACAGACTCCCAGAGGAGAACTTTCTTTTTTGTTCTAATCATTATCGTGGCCAAAATAACAAACATTGTTTTCTCCCTTGGCCAAGGTGATTCCTTTTCTGGCTGATTTTTTTCACTGAGGGTGAAGCTCCACAGAAATGTAAATTTTAAGCCTTTTCTTTGTTCTGACTTTCCATTAGCTTTTTATAATAATAGTTCAGTGTTGCCACAAGTCAACAAAGGCCCCAAGCTGTCTGGGATGATTTCCGTGCTTGCTTTGTTTTTGGTCTCTTCATCTTTCCTTTTTTGTTCTTTTTTTTTCCCCTCTAAGTATATTTCTAAAATGGATGTCTATAATATTTACTCTATTATAACTTGGTGTTTGTGAGCATAAAACTTTTTAGCACTGGGAAAATCTTGTTAGACATTTTACCTTAGCATTTTTTCTTTTAGAGAATACAGACTAGTTCAGACACAGAGTCTGAATTTTAATTTTAGTCAGTTACTATTATCATAACTTTAGTGAAGTCAGTCATGCTTTCCCAGCTAAATTAGGGTTCTAAAAATGTCAATCTCACATTATTGTGGGTTGTCATTGGTGAAGAAGCAGATATCAGTACAGTTCTTTGATTATAACGCTTTAAACCATCAGGTGTTATCCTTATTCTCATAAGCATCACTATTACCATGAACCACTTAAAAATTATAAATTTTTCTGATTTATGATTATAAATTTCAAGTGTTCCTTATGTATGAAAAGAGTTTTCCTATTCAAGTATATGGATTAGTACCACTGTTTTGGAAAAAGAATGCATGGGGTTGTGGTGGTACCTTAGTAGGCCAGTACTTATCTTCTAAGCATAAGTACTCAAGCTATATCTCCATTTCTCACATGAAAAAAAAAGAAGAAAATCCAGAGTGGTGGCACATGTGTATAATTCCAGTGCAGAAGAGGCTGACACAGGCAGATTCCTGGGGCCTGCTGGCCAGCTCAGCTAACCTAATTAGTTAAGTTCCAGGCCAATGAGAGAACCTGTCTCAAAAACAGTGGAAGACAACTGAGTAATTGTAGTGGAACTTAGAGCTCAGAGCTTGGAATGGACTGAGAACTCTTACTCCAATGAATCTGAAAGACATCTGCAAACTACCAAGCAAGTGGCTTTCAACTTATTGCCTCTGATTAATATAGACCTGAAAAAACACAGACACAAAGAAGTGTTCATTATGATTTATTTTATGAGAGTTTTGGTAAGAATGAAGAAAAGCATAAAGTTCCCAAGACAATGAGTGCAGCGTCCCAGAGGAAAAGCCAGGGAAATCCCACTTAGTAAGCTGGATCGGGTCTTTTCATAAATTAGGCATCCAGTTAGGATGAGTCCCATTGCCAGACTCAAAGGGCCTACTTCTGTGGGAACAAGCCCAGGAAAAGTGGAGGGAGAGGTTTTGAGGAAGGTTCAGGTAGATATTCTTTATTTGTTGCCATTTTGAATGAGACTGGCATTCTAGTCTTCCTAGGGTAGGGTGGAATTCATGTTCTTTGGGCCTGTGTCCCAGCTAACTACCTGCAAAATAAAGTTACCCTGCCCCTAATCCATGTCATAGTAACCCCTGACATTGGCCTCTAGCCTTCAGAAACCCACACAGATACATTCATGTGCACTCACGTGAACATGCACACATATACACATACACAAAGCATTAAACAAAAACATCACAATAAAAATGAAAACGGAAAGCATATATATGTATATGTGCATATGTGTGTGTCTCTTCACAAAATAAGTTTAAATAAATAAAAATAACATTTCTTTGCTAGCAATAGTGTTAACATCGATATGATGATAACATTGATAATGCCCCCAGGTAGGAAATCAAAAGCATTCTCTTATCAAAATATAGATGTTCTCAATATAAATACTATTTCCCAAAGAAGCTAACATCCCTAGTGGGGAGATAGCTCTGAAAGGAAGAACATTTCCCTGAAGTGAGAGAGCTTGAGAGGGCCTGAGTCCCACCTCCAGCGTCCATGTAGAATGCTGCAAGTGGGACATGTCTGGAACCTCAATCCTGAGGGGGTGGTGACAGGGGAGTTACTAGGGCTCTCTGGTCAGGCAGCTTGGCCAAAAACAATCACTCTAGGTTCAGAGAGGGAGATATTTGGTGCCAAGGAATTATTGCAGGCGGGTGATAGAGAAGGACACCCAGCGTTCTCTTCTGACCTCTGCATGGGTTTGTACAGAGTGCCTGTGCATCTTTATATGCATTATGCACACATGCACACATCACACCATACCACATGGTGCACATATACTAAGCATCCACACACAGAGATAAACTTAAAAACACATTGAACTATAATCTGTAAGTTTTAGTGTATAATGCTCTCTTTTTGTGCAACTTGTAGGAGGCTAAGTAATACTTTTAATTACATAGTCTATCTTTATTCTCTACAATAGGTTTTCCTTTATCCTTAGCTAAAATTATTTATATTACTTACAATTGCATATTGAGTTACTCTCTACATTGTTTACTTATCCAAAGATGAATTTAGTGCTTGGAAATGGTAGTATAGGAAGTAGACTTTCTTCTTTGCCATAAATTGCTAAAAGTTCATCTGGTCACAAATAATCTTTTATCTCACAGCCACAAAGTCTTCTGTTGGAAATGATGTGGACATATGTCTGAAGAAGTAAGATTGTCAGCTGCAACAGGGGTGGAGATAGTTCCATGCGGGCACTGGCTGCAGCCTGAGACGTTCCCTTCAATGTTAGAGACCTCCACTCAGGCAGAGCCAGATCCTTGACTTTACTACAGAATTTCAGTACAAGCTAGAATGAAACAGAATTTGAATTTATTCAAAGGCGTTTTAAGCACAGTGGTTAAAAGATTACAGAAGAGCTCACAGGAAGAACAAGATAAGTTTACTGGCTTTTTTCTCTGAGAGTAATACTTCGGTGTCTTCAGAATAGCGTTTAGGGCTGGAGAGATGGTGTAGTGGTTGAGACACATGCCTGAGAAGCTTAAGGACCCATGTTCAGCTCTCCAGTAACTATGTAAACCAGATGCACAAGGTGACCCAAGCACACGAGGTTTTACATGTGCACAAGGTGGCACACGCATCTCGAGTTTGATTGCAGTGGCTGGAGGCTTTGGCATGCCAATTCTCTCTCATAGAAAAAATACAGAATAGCTGTTTATACACTTTGGGGGATTTTGAAGTCACTACTTTTGAAAGGTTGCCAAGTAATTTAAATGGGATCACAAGATGGTTCCTGGGGTAAACCAGACAGGATTATAATTGATAATATAAAAGGCTAGTTTACAGGGATGCAGGAAATTAGGACATTTTCTTTTAACCTGTGTTTAGTAGTCCTGTTTGTGAGATTCCCAGGAAATATTTGGGAAAGCAGTGAAACCCTACATGAGGTCATATATATTCAGACCTTAAGCCTGATTTAAAGACAAATACTTAGGCTGCATTGTTTGTCTCTGCATTTGCAATCTTCACAGCAAATGTTGCTAACTGTGCTGGAACTCTTCATGCCTCCCTGGTTAGAAACTTAAATCAGGCTTGATAGGGAAGATTCCTCCCCTGTGCTAATTTTTTGTATTTTTATTCTGCTTCAGGATAAACATAGTTCAGGGTGAATTTCTTTGATTGCATATGCTTACATTATGAGAATAAGATTAGGATTTGATTCAAAAGAGCAAATGCAGAATAGCAAATCATTCTGAATTAGAATTCAACTTGAAATACATTTGAATAATTTCTATTTATCTAATTCTAGGAAGGTATTTTAAATTTTTTTTCTACTGGGCTGGGGAGGTGGCTCAGCAGTTAAATACATTTGTCTGCCATGCCTACTAGCCTGGGTTGAATTCCTCAGAACTCATGTAAAGCTGTTGTACAAAATGGCACATGTATTTGCAGTGGCAAGAAGCCTGGCATGCCCATATGTGCTTTTTCTCTCTTCTCTCTTATCTAGGTGTCAAAACAAGTTGCTATATTAAAAAAAATGTTATTTCTGAAACACTAATTGAAGTAATACTGTATTCCAGGTACATTTCCACACATTTAATAATGTTTTCTAAAGAGATTGGAAGGTAAGAAAGGAAAATTTGGAAAATAGCTTATGCAAAGTCATTTAGGTAAAAGAGAGTGAAGTAAAAATATGAACAAGTCTAGGATTTTTCTCTTAATCACTCTGCAGATTGCCTCCAATCACAATTTTTTGAAAACTAATTTAATTTGTTGGTTCATATTGAAGTACTTTTCACTTTCCTGAATTTTGAATGGTTGATATTAAAAATGTTTGCATTTTAAAATATTACTTGAAAACTTAAAGGAAATATTATTGATGTAACTCCTGTGAAGACAATAAGAAAGAATTGAGAATTAGACATAATTTAGAGTAAAACATTTCTGTACAAGGGTATAATCAGGGAATATGTTACGACTAAGTAGTGGCTCCTGAATTTCACACTGTTCACTCTCACAGGTTCATGGGAGGAGCTTATGAAGATCAGCATATGAAAGACCTCAGGGGAAGACTGGAAACCTGCCCCATCCTGAGTACATGTCCTCTTAGAGGACTTCTTGAGAGAAAAGCCATGACAGGCGAACATGAGAGAGGGAGTTGCTAGGTAAATGACTTGTGCAAACATCAGTGCTATGTGAACGGGTCATGAGACTTATGTCCCAATGATTTAGGGGCATGTGCCCTTTTCCCAGCTCGCTAGCTATCAGTCCCAGAGTGTTTTTCTCTTCTTATTGAGGCAGTGAGGGTCACCTTTTCAGAGTGGTGAATGAGATAGGCATTGGCTAGACAGCAGAGGTTAACAGGTCCCTGGAATCCTGGAAGAGTGAAAAAAATTTTTTAACTTTATTTCTTTTTATTGACAGCTTCCATACTTATAGAAAATAAACCATGATAATTCCCTACCACTCCCATTTTCCCCTTCACAAATCCACACTCTATCATATCCCCTCCTTACCTCCATTAGTCTCTCTTTTATTTTGAGGTCATCATCTTTTCCTTCTATTATAAGTAGTGCTACGCTCTGTGAGGTCATGGATATCAAGGCTAATATCAGTCTGGAAAATTGCACTGTAAGCAGTCCTGCCCTTCCTTTGGCTCTTCCATTCTTTCCACCAGCTCTCCTGCAATGGACCCTGAGCCTTGGAAGGTGTGATAGAGATGTCTCAGTGCTGAATACTCCTCTGCCACATCTTCTCAACATTATGGTGCCTTTTGGATCATTCCAGTGGTCACCACCATCTGAAAAGGGAAACTTCTCTAGCCAAAAGTGAGAGTAGCATTAATATATGGGTATGAATGTAAACTGCTTACAGGGCAGTTTGGTGAGCATAATATACAAAAGCCAGACAAGACCAGGCAGTGCCCTCCTAAGGCTCATGACTTCTCCACCATAGGCTTTTGATTAGGTTTTCAGTGTCAGGCATGTATTCCCTCCCATAGAATGAGCCTCCAGTCCAGTTATAAAGCAGTTGGTTTTCCCATAACAGACATGCCACTATTGTACCTCGCATTTGGCCTGGGTGGCCAAACTTGAGGCTTGCAATATCCACTGTTTTTGGTGATGGCTTCCATCCCCCCCCCCCCCCCCCCCCCCCGCCCAGGAATAGATCATAAGACCCTATTGCTGAAGAGTCCACATGGCTGGGCTGCAAGGTCACAGAGAAACCAAACTGGGGCTGAGCTGAAAACCTCCTCCCTGTAAACCAGCTGTCTGAAAGCTGGTAAAAGGTGCATGGCATGCAGCCCTATGGAAGAAAAGTTTTTTTTTTTTTTTTTCTTGGCTACAAATGGGAAATATACTTAAGCTTCTAAGTGAGGATCTGGTGTTTTCCCTATCTTGTTCTCTAAAGGAGTTCTCCTCCCCTAGAAACCCAAGCTTACAAGATGTCTGAATACATGAATTGGGATCTGGTCTTTCCTTATTTTTTCCCTAAAAGAGCTCTCCTTCTTGAGAAACTAGACAGAAATATTTGAATAAGATTGCAAAGTGCCTGGACACCTGACACTAAGAGTTGCCAAGTGGGGTTTCTCATTGCTGGGATCCCTTTCTTTGATATCATATATATAATCTGCCTTCTTCTCTTAAGCACTATAAAAAGATCTTTATAAACTCTTCCCTCTATGATATGTGGAGTTCATCCTTCCAATTCATGGTACAAGAACCTGGAGGCCACTGAATCCATGATGTTTTCTGTGACTGTGACCACCCAGCCCTCTAACTTAACTTTTGGGCTCAAGCCCATCCAAAAGATGAGAATTGGCTCTGTCACTCTCAAAGACACACCAAATTCCCATATCATTATGATCTCTCTCTATTTCTATTGTTTACTCTTGTCTCCAGTACAATTCCTCATTCTATGACCTAAGTACCTGAACACTTCAGCGTGTGCCCCCAGGCTTACACCTAGGACATTGCACAATCAGAAGTCTCTCAAAATGTATTGGCCAAATGCCTTAATATTCTCAAGCCCATTATATTTTTTAGACATATTGTTGAATATGGTCCTCTAATGTGCCTTTTCATAGAACAGTTACCTAAGAAGTCTTTCAATTGCAAAATTTTTCTGTGCCTCTTTCAGATGTAAATCTTTTTGCATTCTAAAGCCAGAAATTTTCAACCATTAAATACTTTTCAATAGAACCAGAGAGTCTTTCTTCTTAAAAGACATCATTAGGGTTGATAGAAAGCCTCTGTCTTAGGGGAAGATAGGTGCCAATTAGCAAACACAGAAAGCTTCATCACACTCACAAGCCTTACACTTCTCCACGTCTTCCAGTGGTTTCCTGATAGATTTTAAGATCCCCTGTCTGTTATTTCAGCAGAAATGAGTTTAAATTATATTGTAATAGCCATGGCTTCTATTACAATTGTTTTGAGTAAAGTCTTTCTTGTCATTTTCTCCATGTGCCCAGTACATTTTTCAAACTATTTCTTTATACCTCTGAAATGAGACTAAATTCCAGAGGTGACCTTTCTCTTTTAAAAGAAAGTTTATGTAAACTATTGATTATATTCATTGATGCAAAACACAGAGCTCTTTCCTCAAAGAGAATAAAAATTAGTTTATTCTGCAACCAAATATGAGTGATCATGGCTGGGGCAGACATATTCAGGCTATCCTAAATTCCATGTTCCAGCAATTTTATTAAGATCTATAGTTTTAGAACAAGTGAATAATAAACCAACCCACTTTTCAAATTTATTTATTTATTTACTTACTTACTTAATTTGATAAAGAGCAAGAGAGGAAGGAGAATGGACATGTCAGGGCCTCTAGCTGCTGTAAACAAACTCCAGATGCATGTGCTATCTTGTGCATCTGGTTTACATTGGTTTTATGGAATTGAACCTGGGTACTTTGACTTCACAGGCAAATATGTTAACTGCTAAGCCATTTCTCCAGCCCCGACCCCCTTTTCAAATACATTGGTGGAAACATCAAGCTTAAAATGATATCTGGTGACATTCTTAGCCTTTGGGTTGGTGGTACAGTCCACATAGATTCCATCTGATCACCCAGTCATTATAGACATATTAGGTCATATACCAAGGTGGGCAGTTAATGATTATTAATGGGCTAAAGGGAATTCATGGTAATTTGACACTGATCCTGCAACATTCTTTCTCTCCAGGACCATAGATAGTTCTTTCAGCCCAGTCAGCCTTGTCCTAAGTAGATGCAGTGTTTTTCTGGTAACTTTAGTACATATATAGATGTGTTTTTCAATTTTATCTTAGCAAGTATTGTGATAGAGAACGGACTCCTTTTTTGTTCTTAGTCTTGTTGATAAAAGAATTTAAGGGGTGGAGAGATGGCTTAGCGGTTAAGCGTTTGCCTGTGAAGCCTAAGGACCCCGGTTTGAGGCTCGGTTCCCCAAGGTCCCACGTTAGCCAGATGCACAAGGGGGCGCACAAGTCTGGAGTTCGTTTGCAGAGGCTGGAAGCCCTGGCGCGCCCTTTCTCTCTCTTTCTCTATCTGTCTTTCTCTCTGTGTCTGTCACTCTCAAATAAAAAAAAAAAAAAAGAATTTAAAAACAGTTGGGCATGGTGGCACACACCTTTAGTCACAGCACTCAAGAGACAGAGGTATTGACTATCGCCATGATTTTGAGGCCAACCTGAGACTCCATAGTGAATTCCATGTCAGCCTGGGCTAGAGTGCGATCCTCCCTCGAAAAACCAAAAAAGAAAAGAATTTAAAAACAGACTCAGGGGCTGGAGAGATGGCGTAGCGGTTAAGCACTTGCCTGTGAAGCCTAAGGACCCCGGTTCGAGGCTCGGTTCCCCAGGTCCCACGTTAGCCAGATGCACAAGGGGGCGCACGCGTCTGGAGTTCGTTTGCAGAGGCTGGAAGCCCTGGCGCGCCCATTCTCTCTCTCTCCCTCTATCTGTCTTTCTCTCTGTGTCTGTCGCTCTCAAATAAATAAATAAAAATTAAAAAAAAAAAGGTGTGCACCACCACACCTGGCTTCTAAAAACAGACTCAGAAGGAAGCTTGAAGACCGCTTTATTAGAGTTTGTGGGGGGAAAAAAAAGGCAAGTAAGGTATAAATTTGGGCAGCTGCTCAGTGGAGGAAGTTGGAAGAGAAGAAATGAGAAAGTCATGCCTTTTGAGTTAGCATCCAATAAAGCAGTCAGGCTAGGAGATGGAAGTTTATACATAGCTTCTTAGGGGAGGGGTCTTCTTGGAGAGAGTAAACTCCTCAAAGTGTGAAGGCAGGCAGGCTTAGATTACAAAGAAGAGACAGCAGGAAAGGTGATGCCTTGGACTTAGAATTCAGAGACGTCAAAGGCTTAATCATAAAGATCTGTAAGCAACCATGTGAAGTGAAGGGCTTGTGTGGCATGTAAGTACCTGTCTCGTGAAAGGTTAGTTCTTTATCCAGACTCCTTAGCATATTTTCAGGTATATTAGTTTCCTGACAGGTGTGTTGCAGATGTCAAGAACAACTAGACCTTTCTTGGCCCGTATGGGCTGGACTTGAATACTTAGAGCTCCCAAGTAAATGTCACATGCCAAAGAAAAGACAAGGAACTCAGACATGAGGTGAAGGGGGAGGGAAGTAGACCTTATTAAGAAAAATACCCCAGAGCTCAGAATAGAATGGTGGAAAAGACCCAAAGTGTCAGGGCATGCCTGCATGCTTAGGATATCAAGTGACATCCAAAGAAAAGTAAGACAAGGAAAAAGAAGTTATACTTTCTGGGATAGAGCTCTAAAAGTCTTAGCAGAGAGTGCCTATGAACAACTGCACCAAGGGCAGGTTTTCTTGGGGGTGGAGCGCATTACTCATTAAGGGGAGAGCTATTCCTCCTACCTCTTCAGTTTATCTGCGGGTGAGGTATGCTTCCTTGACAGGCTGCTACAATCAGAAGACTGTTTCTCTGGTCAGGAGGAACTGTCTTTTTCCCTTTCCAGTGTTGGCAGGGAGACAGGATGTTTGGTCCTTCCTTCAGTGATATATAAGCCTAATTGCTGGCCATTTACAAAATTCCCCTTCAAGAGTTAAGACCCTAAATTATTTAGGAGCTGGATGATGACTTCAGGCAACAGCCAGGCAAAGAGAGGTGCTAAGGTCTCCACTCTTATTGACTTTCAGTCCTTAGAAGATGACCAAAGGAGCTGGCTGTGGTGGTGCATGCCTTTAATCCCAACTCTTGAAAAGCAGAGGTAGGAGGATCTACAAGAGTTCAAGGCCACCCTGAGACTACCTAGTGAAGTTCAGGACTGAGCTAGAGCTAGAGTTAGACCCTACCTTGAAAAACCAAAAAAGGAGATCCAGGTAGAAGGTCTTAGATTGTTACAGGACTGTCTGAGGGTAGACATCACAGATTCTGAATGCCTCTGTTCTCTGGGACTATATCTTCTGTGGTCTCCACAATAATCTTTAGGGAAAATCAGGTTTTTTTTTTGTTTGTTTGTTTTGTTTTTGTTTGCTTGGGCCTGTGCCCACAAGTGCCTACTTATAGAATGAGACTACGTGGTTTCTAATATCCATTAGGTGATCCCTTGGGCAAATGATTAACAGACGTGGTTGGATTAATTCTTTTTTTTGTCAAAGGTACCCCAAAATAAGTTTTTTAAAAAATATTTTTTATTCAATTTTATTTATTTGAGAGCAATGGACAGAGAGAGAAAGAGGCAGACAGAGAGAGAGAGAAAGGGTGTCCCAGGGCTTCCAGCCACTGCAAACGAACTCCAGATGCATGTGCCCCCTTGTGCATCTGGCTAATGTCGGTCCTGGGGAATTAAGCATTGAATCAGGGTCCTTAGGCTTCACAGGCAAGCACTTAACAACTGCTAGGCCATCTCTCCAGCCCCCAAATAAGTTTTTATACAGATAGATACCTTATAAGTTCTGCTTTACTTTATTACTTGTTAATCTCACTATACTGTGTCCTAAATCAATCATAAACAACAAAAGTGGGTCATTAGAGAATAATTTGAAACTATCCTTTATAAGAAAAAGAAGAAACTATAAGCTAATTTAGTTGCCAAGTTGGAAATCATTATTTAATTTATCTCCTATGCAATGCTAATGCTGAAAAAAAAATGTATGGTTAAGTCACAGTATATTCACAAAAGAAAGATATTTACATGGTGTGAGAGGTAGCCAGTTGCATTCTTTTGGCAATTTTCTGCACTGTTTCAATGTGTTAAGTGCCTTGTTGTAAAGTAAAATTTTAAGTTTAGAATTTATTATTTTCCTGACATGTATTTTCCATTATGATTATTGTATGCTGTCATAGTCATTTTATTAAATGCTTACACTTTAATCAAATACTTAAATTTCATAAAGTATTCTATATGCTAGTTCTTTAATCATGGAGCTGTCATGTGGCATTTGAGTTGAAGTCTTGTTTTATGTGTGTTTGTTTTTTGAAGATATTGTCTGTTTAGAAGTGTGTTTTCTGTGCTTTTAATTTTGTGTTTACAAAAACATTTCAGGAGGGATTTCAAAGTAGAACTGTATAGTTATATTTCTAAGATGCCATCTTGCATTTATATTTAAAGGGCCTGATTTTTAGTTAAAACTAATTTATATTTCTATTTAAAAGAAGGTATATATACTTTATTTATAATTTGTTTGGTTTTGCTTCAAAAAGAAAATTGCAAAGCCTAAACTTTGTATTTGCCTAATAAAATGCATCAATAAAAAAATTTTAAAAAGAAAAGAAAAAATTATTTGCATGTGCACGTGTGTACATGTGTACGAGGTTTCTTGACACTGTAACTGGTTGCCTATTTAGCTTTATATGGGTGGTTGGAAACTGAAATCAAGGCCATCAGGCTTTTCAAGTGGATGCCTTTAACTTCTCTGTGACCCCTATACTAATTCTTTAGGTAGGGATCAATAGTATGCCTTCGTTTCATGTAGCTAGACTGGCACCAGCAGACCATACTTCCTGTTTCTCAGGGAACATTAGAAAAGGAAGCATTGAAATTTCTACTGCATAAAATTTAAAATATCATGTGAAAGGTAGAAGGGAGGTGCTATTAGGGCTTTAGTTGCAGCCTATCAATAGTCCCGTGGCACTGGGTAGAGACATGACATGCTAGGCTTCCCAAAAATGTAATATTATGGTCCTCTCCCATAAGAATCTATCCAACTGGGGCTGGAGAGATGGTTAGTGGTTAAGCTCTTGCCCCTGAAGCCTAAGGACCCTGGTTTGAGGCTCAATTCCCCAGGACTCATGTAAGCCAGATGCAAAAGGTGGCACATGCATCTGGAGTTCGTTTGCAGTGGTTGGAGGCCCTGGTGCGCCCATTCTCTTTCTCTGCCTCTTTCTCTCTCTTTGTCTCTCTGTCTCTGTCTACTCTAAAATAAATAAATAAATAAATAATAAACCAAAAAAATTAAAAAAAGAATCTATCAGCCTGGACCTGACAATCACCTGATCAAGAACCCACTAAGGAGGTGGGAGGAGTGGTGGCTTACTGCAGCAATGTACAAACACCTCCCCACAGGAACATCTCCCTTGGTGGGACTGCTTGCTGGTTTTGATGGCTAAGCCTGCCTGCTGCTCAGAGTTCTATCTATCTCAAACAAGCAGAATTCCTCCTTTCTTCCTTTCTCCCATCGCTTGTTGGGATACTGAAATACTCAGCATGCTTGCCCTAACACTCTGATGTTTTCACTCTGATCTCGATGAAATCTCCTTTGTTTGACTTCTCTCTCCTCATCTCTCTACCTGATCTTTCATGGTCATGGTCCACAGTAGAAAATCTACAACACATGTAATTTAAGTTTGGAGCAATTGATGTTATGTCTCTATTCTGGGGCAACGGTACAACATACATTCAACTTCTTTGATCTGGTTGTTGACCTTCACTATTCTGTCATTTGTAAAGTATTTTAAGTCTAACAGGGGCAACTGTTTCTTTTCTTAATATTAGTGTATTACTTAGGGAAATGGGAGGAGGAGTACAAAGCTGACTATGAGGAAGAGGATCCATGGTTATTGACATCCAAGCTTGATAATGCCTAGCTAGCTACCTTTCGATCTTTTTTTTTTTAATTGTCTTTTTGATCGTCATTTTTCATTAATTCAGCTTATGTAAACTCAAAGATTAAATGCTAAGTTAAATTTGAATATGATGTTTTGGGCATAGAAGGGAGCCTGGAGGGCAGCCACTGAGATTTTCAAGTTCATGTGCCTTAGAACAAAGAATGGGATGTGAGATACACAGGTAGTGGTAGAAGCAGAGAAAGTTCATTAAGAAAGAGAACAGTCCCCAGAGGAGAAGCATGTCAGAAAGCTGAACAGTGAGAAGCTCAAAAGGCATTGGGCCCCGGGGGCTGCAGCCCTTTAGAGGTCACGCACATAGCACCTGCCTTCTCCCCCAAGCGCTTTTCTCCAGCGTGCCCCAGCCAGGATGTAGCCCCCGGGGGACGTGTCTGCTCTCTTCCTGCCAACTGGAATTTTTCATATGCTAATCTTGATCACCTCCATGGCCCTCTTTTCTCCTACACAATAACAACTTAGCATGTGTTCTGGACTATTTAATGTCTTTTATTATTATTTTTTTCAAATTCAGCAAGTGTTTACATAAGTATTCATTCAATTAATATTAATAGAACAAACAAAAGGCACCTTTATAAGTGCTTGCTGATTTTATAATAGAAAACAAATGACACAAATTTTCTGATATTGGATGGCTTGCATTCTGTTCAGACATTAATGAATAAGACAAATGAAACAAGACCTATAATTCACATTAAGGATGTAATAATAAAGTCTTTGGCCGAAAATACAAACGTCAAAACCTGGATCATTTAAGATATGTTGGTAAATATATAAAAGTAGAGTATTGCTTACTACTTCGAAGAGGAAACTGTTCATTTTATTTTTTCTTCAATTTTATTTTTCTTAGTTGACAATTTTCATACTTAGATATAGTTTAATTTAGGTAGAATCCCCTTTCACTAACTTCTTTTTGGCCCTCTCTTCTTTCTTTCCTCTGAACTTCTTTCTTTCCCGTTAGTCCCTCTATTTCGATGCCCGTTTTTGTTTTCTCCCTGACGCGCTCGCGTGCCGCCGCGTTCGCGATGGTGTGGGCCTCTCGGAAGCAACGTCGGGGGCACTGGGTAAGCTGGCAGACGCGAAGCCCGAAGAGCGCCCGCGTGCCCGGTCCTCTGCCGAGGTCCTTTCGTACACAGTCTTCCCGAGCTTGGAGTAGGTGGTAAGGAGGGCTCGTTGGGCACTGAGCCTCACGGTCAGCATTCTGAGCGCTGTGACCCACTCTGTGTCTCCCCGTAGTTGCCGGTGCTCACTCCGCAGCCTCCCTGACGACCACCATCGAGCCCCGGAGAGCGGCGCCGGAGAGCGCGGGAGCCCGCCCGCGAGGAGCCGGAGCCGCTGCCCTCGCTGCATCCTCCCGTCTCCTCCGTGACGTTCAGCTCTTGTCCTCCACAGCCGAGGGCTGCTGATACCCACCTCAATCATGAACTTCGGTTCTGACTCGACGTCACTTACTCTGTACACATCCCGAGGCCTCCTGAGTGGAGCACGGTGCTTGTAAGGTTCATGCTCCCGATCAGACGACTCAGGGGAACTGGGGGCAAGGGTGTACTTAATACCAGGTGAGAGAGTGGGGGGTTCAGGGCAAAAGGAAGGGGATTCAGGACCACTTCGTAAAAGAAAATAAGTATCTATAATTACAAATCTTTTGAGGGGAGGTGAAGAGAGATCTTGCACTGTGAAACGGGAATCTGGCGCGGGGCATGTGGGACATGAGGGGTGGTGGAGAACTAATAATTTAAGCCTACATGATAAGATTATCTGGGCTATCTATTGAACAAGATGTTGCGTTTAGAATGCTGTCTCTACCCAAAGCCACGCATGGTGGCTGGGAAGAGGAAATTACATTTTTCTTTTATCCTGGAAGGAGTACCACTTAATCATTTTCAATAACAATAAGATAAAAAGAGTTAATTGAGGTTTTGTAAATATAAAGACTGGGTTAAGTAAGGCAGAAAGCAGAGGAAAGTAAACATTGATATAAGAACATAACATCATCTTAAATTGACAGCTTAATTAAAATTAAGATCAGCACCTTTTTATCATTTGGGAATGTAACAAATGGCATTTGAAATATCATGGACAATGTGAAATTATTTAAAAGAATTTAAAAATATTACAGTAGATAGAGATTACCTGCTCTGAGCCCAACTGTTGGGAATGGGCAGGAAGGAGGACAGATAACTTGAAATATAAAGTGCTGAGCAAGTGAAGGATACAGCAAGCTCAGGGGGAGAATGCCTGCCAAAAAATTCCTGAGACCCAGTCACCACTACAGAAATGAGTAAGCAAGCTGAGGATTTTGAGGAATGGAATCTTACATTTTATAATGTTTTCTTGTGGACACATGTACATGATATTGAGTAAGAAAGAAAAGATGAAAAATCCTTCTAATGAAGCAAAGAAAATGAATTGTTGAATTTGTACAAAATATAACCTTGTTACAATCATACAGTATCTTACTTAGCATGTAGAACAACCTTAGAGGTTTCTTTCTTATGTAATCACTATCATGATATCATCAGTTTATTTCTCTGCTTTACTGTAGGACATCCAATTCATCTAGATGTAATTTTTTAAAAAGTTTTTGTTTATTGTTTATTTGAGAGTGACAAACAGAGAGAGAAAGGCACATAGAAAGAGAGAGAGAGACAGAATGGGCGCGCCAGGGCCTCCAGCCACTGCAAACAAACTCCAGATGCATGTGCCCCCTTGTGCATCTGGCTAACGTGGGTCCTGGGGAATGGAGCCTTGAACCGGGGTCCTTAGGCTTCACAGGCAAGCACTTAACCACTAAGCCATCTCTCCAGCCCTAGATGTAATTTTTAATGGGATAAAATCATTTTGTACAGTTCAACAATTGTATTTATTTCCACTTTGACCCCAAAACTAATATACTCACTATGGAACATATTACAGTCTGAAAAAGAAAAGATATCCACATTGTTTTCCCTGTATGCCACAAAAATGTCTTGTAACATTCCAGAAAATTTATTTCTTGGCCTTACAGTGAACTTAAAAACTTATGTAATTAGACGAGGTACCACCATGTTGGTTTATGAATATTAAAAAATAAAAAATTCTGAAGTAAATATTTCAGGAAGACATCCTAGTTCTAAGAGAAATTCTATACAAAACAACTTTATTCTTCTGTAACTTTAAATTAAATCTTGTTAGCAATAGGAAAGTTATAGCCTATTGATTTTCTTAGCCATTAATTCACTCAAGGCATTATCTTAGTCTTTTTAGCCTTTAGTTGTTTAAATTTACTTACTAAAGCTAGGAATGAACATCTTTTGTCTTTTTACTGGCCAAATCAACTGAGCAATTTTCTCTAATCAGATACTATTGTCTAACAAAAAACATATCACTTAGCTCTCTGGTTTAAACAAACATTAAAGAAACACATCAATAAAACTCATTATGTTTGTTTCATATGGGGTTGTTGGAAATAAAACCATTCATTGCCTTTCACACGTTGGTGCTATTGGATATCCAACTGTTTTATATTTGTTTGTCTAGGAGGTCTGTGTGATTATGGGTAAACCTTAGCAATAATGGCTGAAAACTTGAAGTATAACAAGTTGCCCATCATGTCAATCAAACTTGACTTATTGGACCAAAAATTGCTGAACCTTTAATTAGTTATATAAATCTAAATTCTTTTTGAGGTTTCAGAATTTGTTCTTGCTTAAAATTTGGACACAAATTCTTGTGATTTTTTCTTGTCACATTACCAAGTGAATTTACATCTGCTTTTGACTTTAACTCACAAAGAGAAACCCACTGTTCTACCTCTATTTGAACTTCCTCAAGGATGAGTTTGTATATTAAGATGGTTATATTGGAAATTACAATGATGCAATCCTTTAAATTTTTTTTTAAAAAATATTTATTTATTTTGAGAGAGAGACAGAGAAAGAGAGAGAATGGGCACATCAGAGACTATAGCCACTACAAGTGAATTCCATATATGCCCTTTGTGCAGCTGGCTAATGTGGGGACTGGGGAACTGTACCTGGATCCTTAGGCTTCACATGCAAATGCCTTAACTGCTAAGCCATCTCTCCAGCCTGATATATTTTGTGCATGAGCAATATTTGTATAAATTAGAAAATACATTCATGTGCCTATTATCTTTCTTTGTCTATGAAATACATTGAGGTTGGTGAGGAAGTATGATTTATTTTGTCACATATCATCTAATTAGATGATGAACTATTGCCTCAAACCTGATGTTGACAAAGCAAAACTCCCATCTTCTCGCACTCTTATTTGTTACAAGCGTCCACACCAGATGCCTTTGCTGCTTCCCGGTCCTTCTGCTGCTCGGCTGGAGTGCTCTTCTGTTCTGGGCTTGAGGTGAACTGGGCCCTCTTTACTTTCACTTCTCTTCCACACTTTTGGACCTCATCATTACATGGTTAAACAGCTTCTCACTTTTCTATGCTGTATTATATCCTAGTATGTCTTTAAAAAAAAAAAACTAGACTCAAAGTTAACTTTTTGAAATATGTGCATGTGCATATGTGTGTGTATGTGTTTTCACATGGTGCATGTGTGTGGGATACATGAGCAGGTTTATGCACATCATATGCATGTGCATATAAATAAAGGTCAAAGAGCAATCTCCAGTGTCCTAAGGATTACCATTCAGCTTTTTTGAAATACGATGTATTTGGCCTAGAGCTCACCAGTTAGGCTGGTTAACAAGCCCCAGATAGACTCCTTGTCTCTGCCTCCACAACACTGGAATTACAATTATATACCACTGCCCAGTTTTTATTTTTAATGTGAATTCTGGATCAAGCTCAGGTCTTCATGCTTATAAGGCAGACATACTAAGCTCTCTTCGCAGTGCCTCCAAGTTAATCTTTTAGTTTTGTTCTCATACACTCTTCATTTTGACACCTAGATTTTGCCTATGGTTTCTGACTGTTGGAGTTACAGTTTGAAGTGCCTTTCCATTGTAGCAATGTTAACAAGAGGGCTTTAGGCAAGTCATAGTCATGAGAAATCTTACCTCCTCATGAATTAATTACTAGATTTATATTTGATGGACTACTGTGGCAATTTAAAAGTTGAGACCTAGCTTTAAGAGCTTTGACCCTCGGGCATGCATGGGAGCTGCATTTTGTTTTCAGCTGACTTTGTTCTGCTCACCTTTTCTTTCTCTGTGCTTTCCTATAGTCATAAGGCTCCAAGCAGGTTTACTTCATTACGTTTGTCCCACCGCGATGTTTGCCTGACCAGAAGACCAGAAGCAAGGGAACCGCATGATAATGGACTAAGGCTTCTGGAGCTAAAACGTTTCCTCCTTCAAGTTGATTTTCTTAGAAACATTTTCATAATGACAGAGAGGAACAGACATACTGACTCACTTGATAATGCATCTCCTTTCCTTTCTTCTTCCAAAGTCCTGAAGGCAGAGCTTATATGAGAAGAATGGATAATCATCTTGCTTGCCTCCTACATTATGCGATATGACAACACAGAAACAAGCCATCATATTGGAGGCAGAGACCTGAACTTCACCAGACATCAAGCCAGCTAATACTTTGATCTCAGACTTTCCATCTTCCAGAACTGTGAGGAAACAAATTTCCACTCATGCCTTGCTTCATTTCCTTTCTTAAGCTGATTAACATTTTTACAGTGAGGAAAACTCATACATCAATTTTCATGATTACTGAAGATATTAGTGACTAACACTGATATTAAACTTCATATAGGGGGACCACTATCTAATTCACAGAAACATATTTGTAGCATTAAGTTTCAGAAAGGGGGAAATAGGAATTGTGAGTAGCACATTGTGAAGACTTTTATCTTCAATCCTCTGTTAAAAGCAGCTTTGGGTTGTAAATTAAAAAAAACATTAGGGAACTGTATGGAGGTTTTTAAATAACTACAAAAATATGTCAATCATTTGATCCCGCTATACTTGTTCTGGATATATGTACACAAATGAAATGAAATCATTATAGTAAAGAGATACCTGAATGCCTATAATATTGTGATATGACTTAAAATAACTATGATATGATGTGCATCAGCCAAGGTGGATGAACGGATAAAGAAAATGTGATATATAATATATAATAATACAAAATAATGTAATAATTATAGTTTATAGTAATGCATAGTAATGAATAATATATTATTCACACCTGAGGCAAAATGAATGGAACTAAAGAATATATATGGGGAACTATGCCAGACAAAAGAAGAGAAGTACAGTAGTCTCTCTCTTTCTCATGTGGAAGTTAAAAATAAATTAAAGGGCTGGAGAGATGGTGTAGCGGTTAAGCGCTTGCCTGTGAAGCCTAAGGACCCCGGTTCGAGGCTCGGTTCCCCAGGTCCCACGTTAGCCAGATGCACAAGGGGGCGCACGTGTCTGGAGTTCGTTTGCAGAGGCTGGAAGCCCTGGCGCGCCCGTTCTCTCTCTCTCCCTCTACCTGTCTTTCTCTCTGTGTCTGTCGCTCTCAAATAAATAAATTAAAAACAAAAAGATTATCTATTTAAAAAAAAAAAATAAATAAATAAATTAAAAAGTAGACCTGAATATAGAATAAAGGCTGGAAGTAGAGGCATGAATGAGGACAAATGACAGCTGTATTTACCAGTTCATACTGTATGCAAATTTAGAAATATCACACTGAAAAACATTAACATGCACAACTAATATGTTTATCTTAAAAGTAATTTTGAAGGATGGTCATTTTAAATTGTTTATTTTTATTTATTTATTTGAGAGCAACAGAGAGAGAAAGAGGCAGAGAGAGAGAATGGGGGCACCAGGGCCTCCAGCCACTGCAAATGAACTCCTGGTGCATGTGCTCTTTTGTGCATCTAGCTTACGTGGGTCCTGGGGAATCCAGCCTTGAACTGGGGTCCTTAGGCTTTACAGGCAAGCGCTTAACTGCTAAGCCATCTCTACAACCCATCATACAGACGATCATTTTAAATAATGTAAACTACCTACTCTTTTCTAAATGGAGAAGTTTAAATTATATCAATAATAAGCATGTAGTTGTTTGAATGTAAATGTCCATCATAGCCTCCAGTGTTTTTGATTAAGTTTCCTACTCAGCCTCCAGTAGGCACAGCCTGATGGGAGGGCATGTGTCGCCGAGGGTGGGTGTTCATCCTGCTCTGTTCAGACAGCTTCGGCTCTGCTGCTCGGTCGCTCTCTGCGGTGGGTGTGTGATGAAGAGAGCCAGCTACCGTAGCAGTGATGCTTCCCCTGGAAACTGGAAGCCTGACATAAACCCTCTCTTCCCACAAGCTTGGGTGTTTGTCCCAGAAACAAGAAGGTAACTGCAACAAAGAGTGAAAAGAATGGTCTGTTCCAAGCATCATAGAACTGTCATGACTTGTACTGACCCAAACACTGGCTTTTTAGGGTAAGAAACCACTGTGTGGCACTGGGTTACATAAAGAGAAGCATCAGTATCTAAAACAGGGTAATTTCATCAAGTGATGTGGACTGCAAAGAAAAATTCTGTGAATCTTTTATAAACCTTTATTTTCACTTGAAAACAACTGCTTTCTTCAATTCTATTCCTAATGTGCTTGAAATTTTAAAGCATGTAACATGCCACACCTTGTAATTCAGTGGTATTTAGTAAACTTAGAAGGCTGGGCATCTGTCACTACTCTCGTTTCGAATGTTTTTGTCGCTCCTGAGCCACGCGTCCGTTCAGCAGTCATTCCCTGTTTCCTCTACCGTCTAACACAACAGCTTTGGTTGTTGCTTCTTGTTCCACCTGTTCTGATGTTTCCTAGTGATGAAATCTTGGAGGATGGGAACTTTGTGTATAGCTTTCTTTTTCATTTAGTATATTTTAAAGCTTCATGCATGTGGTAAAATATTCTAGTGCATTATTATTACTATTATTATTAATTATTTTGAGGTAGAGTGTCACTGCAGCTCAAGCTGACTTGGAACTTAAGCTGTGGTCTGGCTTGGCCTTGGAATAAAGGCCATCTTCCTACCTCAGGGTTCCAAGTGAGGTGCTGGGGTCAAAGGCGTGAGCCACCACACTCAGCCACATCACTACATTACGGATGGAAGGATGCCGTTGCTTGGCTGTGCTATTTCTTGTTTACCCACTCACGAGCTCCGAGACGTTTCCGTTATTTCCACTCGGGGCTATCATGAATAGTGCTGCTGTATGTATCTGCTTGGATACCTGTCTTTGTTCTGTGTAGGTGCCCATGGAGCAGTGATATTGATGAGCCACATGGAAACTCTGTTTAATTTTTGAGAAAATTCCATTTTTCCATAGTGGTTGTACTGTATTTTCTTATACTCTTATGTGCATCACAATACTATATAATATTCATGCCATCACAATCATTTTCTGTGCTTTAATTTTTTATTATAGTTATACCTCATGACAGTTGTGACTTACTTTTCCTTAATTTCTGATGATGTTGAATATTTTTTGTTTGCTTTTTGGTCATTTGTACCTCTTCATATACCCATCATATTAAATTTGCACACTCAGTTTAATAGTTTGATTTAATAATGAACTCCTCTTACATCCTTCTAAGGAGTGTTTCTATATCATGCTGAAGAATATTTTTAAGAAGATAGATAAGTAAAAAGATTTCTGGAGAAAAGGTCTCTTCAATAATTTGAAAAAGCACATAGTCTACCATTTTTGGATAAGATTTTATATCAGTAACAAAACTTGCTCTCCTCACCTCTTTTCCCTGCTTTTTTCCTCTTCCTCTTTTTCAATGCTGGGAACCAAATTGAAAGTCTTACTTATAGTAGGCAAGTACTATTACACTGACCTATAGCCCCAACCCTTTCATTAGGATTTTTTTTTCTCTTCAAATAACATGTACTACTTAAATATAACATCTGAGTGAGAATGAAAATACTTAGTAGCAGAGGCCAGTAAGTTAAAAAGGAGACATAAAGGGTAGAGAAAGGAAGGGAGGAGGATACTTAATAGGTTGATATTGTATATATGTAATTACAATAATTGTAAGGGGGAGGTAATATGATGGAGAATGGAATTTTAAATGGGAAAGTGTGGGGGTGGGGAGGGAGGGAATTACCATGGGATATATTTTATAATCATGGAAAATGTTAATAAAAATTAAAAAAAATATATAACATGTTTTCTTGAAAAAAATTTAAATATATTTTATTTATTTATCTGAGAGAGAGAAAGAGGCAGAGAGAAGAGAGAGAGAGAGAGAGAAAGAGAAAGAAAGAGAGAAGGGGAGAATGGGCAAGTCAGAGCCTCAAGCTACTGCAAACAAACTCCAGATGCATGTGTCCCCTTGGGCATCTAGCTTACGTGGGTCCTACAGAATCAAACTGGGATCCTTTGGCTTTGCAGGCAAACACTTTAACTGCTAAGCCATCTCCCCAGCCCCCAAAAATTTAAATTTAAATTTAAATTAAATTTTAATTTTTCATTTATCTTCATTTATTTATTTGAGAGTGACAGACAGAGAGGTAAAGATGGAGAGAGAGAGAGAGAGAGAGTGAGAATGGGCATGCCAGGGCTTCCAGTCACTGCAAATGAAGTCCAGATTTGTGTGCCCTCTTGTGCATCTGGCTAATGTGGGCCTGGGGAATCGAGCCTCGAACTGGGGTCCTTAGGTTTCACAGGCAAGTACTTAACCGCTAAGCCATCTCTCCAGCCCTAAGTTAAAGTACCATTCAAGTGTCTTGTCATATGCCCATTAATTTCTAAGAATTTTTTCACTAAGTTTAGTAGGCCAGTGGTAGTTTGGTAGTGACATTCTATAGAGGCAAGCTGAAACTGTAATATCAATTTACCCCAAGACTCTTCATTAACATGTTAATTTTCATGTTTCCATCCAGCAGCCAGTATATCTATTGATGAAGACTGATACTCTGTCCATCAGCTGAGACAAACTGATTTCCTAAAGATTTCCTCTTCTGCTTGTGATGTTTATTTCTCTCTGTAGAAACAGTTTTCTTTAGTATAGCCCTCAACGAATATGCCTTTGCCTGTGATTAGGTAGTTAGTAATGAAAGCCCATTCTTTTTACTGTCCCAAATTTGGGGGCAGTAGTGAAGAGCGAGAAAAATTTGCCTTTAGGATGATTTGAAGTGACTTGGGACCTGGATTCTCTAGCAAGATGTTGCTCCTGAATGGTTTTGCTCTGATGTCCTCCAGGATGCTCTAGAGGTGAAAGAGGAGCAAATGAATGCTGATTTGTCTGTTTGTCCCAGACTATTTCTTGTTTTCCCCTTGACTTTTATACCATTGCGTAAATGTCTGTATCACTTTCAAAAAAAAAAAAAAAAAGGCAAGGGAGATGATCAGTGGTCTAAAGTGCTTCCTGTGCAAATCTGATAGCTGGAGGACAGTCGTCCTAGGGTGTGTAGTCCCCGCTCACCTACGGCAGTGGGACACGGACTCAAGAGCATTCTGACCTGTGTGGGCCAACTACCCTTGCATTGGTAACAGCACGGAACAAGAGAGATCCTATGTCGAACAAGGTGGCAGCTGAGGAGCTGCATCCCGACGTGGTCTTCTGACCTGCCTGTACATGCCTGCACCTGTAGTACACAAGCCATCTCTCTCTCACACACACACACACATGCACACGTGATGGTGGACGTAACTACTGCTACAAGGAAGAGTTCAAGCAAATTGCTCTTGATAGGTTCTCACATTATCCTCTGATCCTAGAAGATGATCACTGTACAGCTGACTGACCATACATCATAGCAAAGGTTTGCTAATACACTATGCGGGCACAGCTCAAGAGGAAACCCATTTCATTTGAGGTACTTGAAACTTTTTAATTGCACAGGAAAGTCCTGCAGATAATTACTCCAGTTAATTAGCTGTGCATGTTATCCACTTGACTGTAATGTGAGAGAAGCAACAAAACAAGTACAAGTTGGAGTTCTGTCAGTGCAGGGGCTCAAGGCTCTCGTGGGGAGGCTCATCTGCGCAGGGCATTGACCTGAAGCTACGTCAGCACAGGCAGGCTGATATTCCTGCTATGACACTTCATCAAACCACCACTTTTGGGCTGCTCAACCAAATTTGATAAAAGCTTTCAGGCAACCCTAATAATGTTAGCCAAACCTAGAAACGTTAAACAGTGATATTTAGAAGTATTGAAAAACACTGTAATAGCCAGCAACCATTATTAGAGTTATTTCTAGAAAGTATGAAATTGGAGAATTTTACTTTCAATTTCATCCTATAGAGAATAAGGGTTAAAATAATGTATACTCACAACTATTTATAAATTGAAATCAATCATTTTGTTCTGAAAGCAAACTGGTAAACATAGTTTGCCCCTATTGCTGTTTCAGTAACCTTGCTGTTCTTTGGCTGTGGAACTAAATCATCAATGAAGAAATCTCTGATGGGGGGAAAACAACAACAACAACAACAAAAAACCAAACAAACTATTTTTCAAGCTAACTATAATTCCCATGCTTAGAAAAATTGCTTTTAGAATTATTTTCCAAATCATGATTCACAATTTACAGGAAATGGAAAAGTATACCAAAATCTGGGCAGGAGAGTTGGCTCAGTGATAAAAGCGCTTGTCTGCAGGGTAAGTACTCAAGTTCTCTCCCAAGCAGAACCACATAGGCCAGATACACAAGGTGCCTCATGTGTCTGGAGTTCTTTACTGTGGCTTGGAGCCCCTGGTGTGCCCATCCTCTCTCTCTCTCTCTCTCTTTTTCTACCTCTTTCTCTACCCCCTCTCATAAATAGATAAATAAACTTAAAAATTTAATAAAGAAATAAAATTTATTAAATTTAGTTTTTATATTTTGGTTTTCAAGGTAGGGTTTCACTCTGTCCAGGCTGACCTGGAATTCGCTATGGAGTCTCAGGGTGACCTCAAACTCATGGTCATCCTCCTACCTCTGTCCCCAAATGCTGGGATTAAAGGCATGTGCCACCACACCCGGCTTTCAGAGTCTTGTTTTTTAATTGTTAGTAGGACAAGTTCCTCAAGTATATTTCAGAAGTAGGTGTGCTAAAGAGCCATTATTTTCAAGAAAAGACAGGAATGATAGAACAGCAATGACCTGAGGGTATAAAATGTGTTTTCTACTGTGACTAGTTTTATTTATTTATTCATACCTTTTACTGAATCACATACTACTACATAAAATAGTGCTCTTAAAAAGGAGAGATTGGGATTGGAGAGATGGCTTAGCAGTTAAAACACTTGTCTCCAAAGCCAAAGGACTCAGGTTCGATTCCCCAGGACCCATGTAAGCCAGATGCACAAGGTGACACATGCATCTGGAGTTAATTTGCATTGGTTGGAGGCCCCGGTATGCTCATTCTCTCTCTCCATCTCTCAAATAAATGACAATATAAAAATAAAGAAGGAGAGACTATTAGCAGCATTTTAGTTGGCAATAGAGGGATGTGTAGATGGTATTTCTATGAGGCTTTTAGAAGGGATAGGAAAGACTATAGGAAAACGATGAATATAATTACTAATTAATTTTAATTATTTATAAATAACTATTTTCCCTAATATTTTCCATACTGGGACTTCAGTACTAGGCAAGAGAAAAATCCTTGTTCACAAGAAGCTCATGGAATTTTAGATGTGTTGCTAACACCAGCAGGTAAGGAAGACAAATGTGGCTTCCACATACAAGTACAGATTTCCAGACAAGTGATGCTGAGTTGCTTTTCTGTATAACATTAGAAAATTACTGATTTTTGAGGAGAGGACAAAGGGCTGAAGGAGATTACTATATGGTCTCTCTGTTAACCTAAGCTCTTGAGAAGTAATGAATACTTGAACCAGAGCCAAATCATCAATTGGCAATGGTTTCTGGATATGACAGGGCTTTGTATAGAGTTGTAGATGATGAGAATGTTAGCCCATGTATAAGATGAGATAAACAGAGAAATTTCATCAATAAAATGAAAATATTGGAGCAGACTTAAAGTATCAAAATTAAAGTCCATGTATTAATGTTGCAACTTAATATAGGCTTTCTAATTATGAGTTTTATCTTTTTAATTATTAGCTTATATTATTTAGACACATCATATAAATTATACGTCTGATGAGCTATGAGCTCTCATTACTTCTGCACAATCATTTTATATTTTGGTCTCTAGATGATTTTAGTGGGTTTCTGTTGCTTGTGTTCAAGAATAGTACATGTTGGGGGAATGCTAGCAAGTTTGCAAGGATATAATATGATGTGAGAAGAAAAGGAAGGAAAAAGAGGCTGTAACAAATCCAGGGCCAAAAACGAACAGTTCTTGTGCTCGAGTTATGAGTTTCACTCTATAATATAAAAAATAGAAATCACTGCTGATCTCCAAGCAAGGCAGGGTCGTGGTCAGAATGCATTTTATAAGGATCACAGGTGACTTGGAGGTTCATGTATAAAAGCAGAACAAGGTCTTCTAGGAGGTTATGAGATAACATCAGTAAGGGTTGTTAATAATTCATAGTAAGGTAGTAGGTATCAGAATTGAAATAAGATGTTGGTTTTAAGATGTGTTTGCATTGTGGAATTAAAATAATGAATGGTACTTCCATTAAAAAGATGGTATAGAAGATAAATTATCAGCAAATAATAGTGCTTCAGCAGTATAAGAAATCTGAAATGTGTTGGCACATTTGGAGGAAGAACTAGTTCTGTCATGATAAGGTCAAGGTTAAGGTGCTACTTCCATAAATACTGAGACAGCTGTGCATTTTTGCCATGGTCCTGGGCAAGATTCTGTGTCTTGTGTGATTGACTTTTGCTGGAACTCCACATGAGGAGCTAGGAATATTGTATATGATTCTTGCCATTCTTGATCAAATCCAGAAAAATGAGGCACATAGAAGATAAAAGGATCAAATTACAAATAAGCTGAGAATGGTTAAAGTAGGACCAGCTAATAAGTTAGGCTGGCTTCGTGGTGGTCAAATACAGAAAGTAATTATTCAGCCTGAAACTGAATTGTGTCTGCCCAAAATGTGGTGCATTAGAAAGTATTAGTGAGATGGCCTCCTGTCAAGCAGTAGAAATTACTAATTATTAAATATCTTTGATTAGTTGATGGAAAACTGATGCAATTAATGTCTTTGAGAAGTTGATGGGAAAATAACATAATCAAATGTCCTGTTATATTAAAAATCTGTCTATATCATTATAATCAAGAAAACCAGCACAGATATATTTAGGAGACATGTTAAAATTATTGATTGTGGTAACAGAGTTTGTCTGGTTAGCCAGGTTTTCACTTGTACTGTATTTCCTCAGATAATTTTAAAGATAATGCTTCTTTGATCAGAAAGTTTATGAGAAGATTTTAATAATAAGTTAAATTAAAGCATTCCAACAGATATTCCATAGAACATGGCCTAAAGGTAAACAATCTCTTCCATTATCCTTATCACATTACTTATTTCCTTTTTATTGTCCTGAAAAAGAGAAAAGATACTTTATTATTCATATAGTACAAATATGTGGTCATTAATATGAAGCTATGAGAAAGAAAATATTTAATTATGAGGAAAATAGCAGGCAAAACTTGTTTTAGAATTTATATTGATGTTAAATTCTTTGTCTATGATCTTATATATTAATTTTAGTATATTTAATATTTAATTTTAGGCTAAAAATAAAAAAAGAGTCTTATACCTTGTTTAATGGCAAGTTGGTATAATAGTATCTCCTCATTTTCTCTCACTTCCACCACTGGAAACCACAAGTCTAACTCTGCTTCAATGTGGTTGGGTTTATTTGATTTTACATATGAAGAGATCATGCAATATCTGTCTTCATATATCTGGCATATTTTGTTTGCCATAATGTCATTCAGATTCAAGATGTGACAGTCATATTAGAAGTATGGAAAGCTTGAATAGTTTATAATACATCCATATATATATATCACATATCTATCCATGTATATCACAGTTTCACAATTTACTCATCAAGTAATAGGCCTTTACTTTGTTTCCACATTTTGACTATTCTGAGTTGTAATAGGATAAAGATGTGGTACTGATTATCTTTTGTAGGTCCTGATTTTATCTCCTTTGTATTTATACATAGAATAAAAATTGCTGCATCATTTGGTATTTCCACTTTTACTCTTTGAGGGGGAATCTCCTGTTTCTCAGCATCCTTACCTGAAGTTATCCTTTTAATAATAAACATCCTATAGTTAGACAGATAAGTTCTCAAGCTATGATATACAGGTTTCAACCACAGTTAACAACATTTCACTATATACTTGACATTTGAGAAAAGGTAGTGTTATGATCACACATACTAAACCCAAAGACAAGAAAAGTATAAATATCTTGGGTAAAAGATATGTTAGTGTTATTAGGGTGATCATTTCACAATCCATACAGTATATATGAAGCTATCAAATCACAAATGTAAATATGTCCAATTTCCATTTGTAAAATCAGTCTAATATTTGGATATTTCCCATTAAGCTCCCAAATCATAAAACCTTTTCAATGTGCACATATAATTGATGAAAACATTCTAACTACCATGAACATCTCTGTGCAAAGCTGTAATATAATGCAAATTTTTGACCAGGTGATGCTATAAGGTTAATATTCATTCTCACAATTATATCACTAATAGTAAATGGCCCTCAAAATTGCCTAAACATTTAATGAAGAGTATAATTCAATGTAGGTAATTAAGCAAGGAGATATAACTGGTAACGAAAATGCCCCAATATAATTGTTACTGCTTCATCTGTGGTTATTAACTTTAAAATTCAAAAAGATGTCATTTGGAAAGCCAGAAACTTGGTAAAACTATACATATTTTAAAAGTTGTCTTAATAACTATTCTTTAAGGCATCTTTTGATATACCCATGTTGCATACAGAAAATCTTAGATACATAGAGGTTAAATAACTTGCCTGAACTCACAGTAAGGATTTAAACTGAGGCCCAAGGATGCTTCAACTGATTCCATAGTCTGTGTAATAAAAAAATTAATCTGCTACATGTTGCCAAATAGTAAATGTAAGGTGAATGGAGAAGGCATAAATTTCCTTGTCATTACCTTGTTTATGTGTAACATGTGTAGTTCCCATTCCACATGAGTTTATGGTCGGCAAAACAAGAAAACTGGAAAAAAGAAAGCACACTGTGAAAATGTAGATTCCAGAGTAGAGGATTAAAGGTACTTCCCCCTGGTGGCACACTACTCAGCCTGAGAAGTCACCCACACATTTGGAAAGAGGAGAGCATGTGCAGCTGCCTCTATCTCAACGTTTCTTATAGGGTAAATTAAAGGATAGACTCAGTAAAAGTGACATTGAAAATGTTTATTTTTAGAGTGAGACCCTACTTTGAAACCACCTCCTGCAAAAAAAAATAATGTTTGTTTTTATATTATATAGACTTGAGACTTACATTGTGACTTATTGAACAAAGAAGACCAGTTTTCCCCTTTTCCTTTATTTAGATAAAAAAGTTCCTTTTTAATGAAATACTCCCAGATCCTACATAATAGAGTTCATGTTGATAAGATCCTATAAAATATTTGTCAACAACATCTTTTAGCTCATTCTCTTAACTTAAATTTTATAAACTAGTTCATTCAGGAAGCATGAACAAAGTTTTAGATAATTCTGCCAATCACACCCACTTTTAATTATCTTCAACAAAAGAATGTCTCTGCATCACACTTTTCTTCTCTTAACTAAAAACTTCAACAAGGCAAGATCTAAGAATAGCTATCTGTTCATTTTTCTAGCATATAAAACCTCCATTTATCCATCTCTTACTGATGTTGCTTCTGAAATATGGAAAGAACATTTATCTAAACACTTTTACTCACCTGGACATTGGTCTACTAATCTAGCCACTAGTTGTTATTCAGTTATCCTCCTGATGTCTTCAAGTATCCTAAATCCCTCATGAACCCTACATCTCCTTTTGAAAAATTTATTACTGATTTCAGTTTATCCTACCTAAGCTCAAACAAGTGGATGCTTGCATAAGTACTTTATTTTATTAGCATAAAGAACATAAAATTGTGGTGGGGGATTACTCAATGGATAAACCACTTAATGCTCAAGTCTGAGTGTCTGAGTTTGGTCTCCCAATAGCACGTAAAATAAGATTACAGTCATGACAGTCCTCTGTAATCCCAGCATACTGACAGGGAGACAGGAGGTGGAAACATGAAAATGTCCCTGAAGCCTAATCAGAATGCAGGAAAAAATACCAGCAGAGAGAGAAAGAGAAAGAGAAAGAGAGAGAGAGAGCCTCTAAATACATGGAATTGCAAGAACTAACCCAAAATATCCTCTGAATTTTACTTGCATGTTGTGGTGTGTATGCACGCATACACATGAAAAAAAAACATACACTCAGACAATATAATATTTGTAAGAATATAAAATTTATATATGTATAAATAAAAGAGCCTTAATAAATAAGTATTAATGTTAATATCTACTTGCAATTTCTCAAAGATTTTGACCTATGTTACATGCAGCTCAAGATGGTCTTGAACTCTCTATGTAGCTGAAGGTGACCTTGAACTTTAACTCCTGTGATTCACCTGCATCTTTACCTCCTAAATCCCAGTATTACAGGCATATATCATCATGAACAATTATGGGTTGTAGCGATCAAACTCAGGGCCTTGTTGATGCCATGCATGCAATCTACCAACACAACCACATCTCTAGAACTTCCAATATTTAGTTGTTTAAAAAAATATTTTTACTTATTATTTATTTGGGGGGAGAGAGAGAGAGAGAGAGAGAGAGAGAGAGAGAGAGAGAGAGAGAGAGAGAGAGAAGGCAGACAGAATGGGCATGCCAGGACCTCCAGCTACTGTCAACAAGCTCCAGACACATGCACCATTTTCTGCATCTGGCTTTATGTGCATAGTGGGGAAATGAACTCAGGTTTCCAAGCTTTGTAGGCAAGTCCCTTAACTTCTGAGACATCCCTCCAGCCCTAGTGTTTCTTTTTTAATCATCATTTGTTCCATAGAGGTACATTTGTTTGAACTTCTGCAGTTATTCTTTTTTATACTACCTTTGGAAGAATGTGAATATTTTAGTGTAATCTTAAATAATTAGATAACTATTTCACAAGAGTAATTGAAACAGGCTCGTAAATTACAAAAAAAAAAAAAAAAAATCCTTTTTATTATAGAAATTAAGTTTTAACTCCATGGAAACAATCACAATTCCTTAAATTATGTTGCCTATAGCAATGAAATAAGCTTTATAGATTTTTTAAATAAATATTTCATGTTAAAATTGCTACTTAATTTCTTTTTAGGAAGAGGAAACACATTATTTGAGTTTTAAACTCTTCCTGAATTGGTCTCAATTCAAGGATTATCTGTACAATAATAAAACACAAAGAATGTGCCATTTTGGGCCAAATAAAGAGTGTTATACATGATATCCAATCATTACAGTAGTTACTGACATAGGCAAGCATGTAGTTTCTTCCATTTAGAAAAAAATGTTGGTATTTTAGTCAATAGAATAGACAGTTTCTGACATTTTAGTTTATATGTTTCAGCTTCTTGATTTACTTTTTATATAACCCAAAGGAAGCCATGTGGATTTGCAGTTCCGAGGGGGCCCCGTAGAAGCTGTGCTTTTGTTGAAAAACCCTTGTCATCGACTCACAGGTTCCAAATTTGTTCCTCTCAAGTTGGGCACAGGGGCTCATACGTTTAGTCCCAGCATTCAGGAGGGGGAGTTAGCTTATTTGAGGTTAGCTTGGGCTATGGAATGGGTTCCAGGTTATCTTTCTAGAGTGAGACTGTGCCTCCAGACAAAACCACAACAAAACAAGCCAAACTGTTCTTATCCAAACAGAAAGGAGAAGAAACGGAGAAAAATAGTGCTAATACTTTTGTAATGCTATGGCAATGGTGATCTCTGGTCTTTGGATAGAATTGTTTACTAAGTGTATGGTGTGCAAACACACAACCACATAGAAAAACAGAATACAAGGAGATAAACCACAAAGGTTTCAAAGCCTCTGCCTGTGTCTCAAGCCCTAGTTACATTCATGTTTGTATAATGCTGAGGCTTAGCTGCCTCTAGTCTCACCATGGATGGTCTCAGATTCTACAATAGCATTATCCCTTTAGCGGAAATGTGTCTTTTGTGTATATGCTTTCTATTCTTAAAATAATTCTAGATAATACCTCTGGAAGGAAGAAACATATTGGAAGAACAAGTAACTAGGTATTCGTAAGAGATTTTATCTGATCATGAGCTGCAGAATATTATTTGATAATCAAATGAAATATATTTTGCATCTATAGAGAAAGACTGGATGTGGTTATCATTTCATGATATTTAATGATGTTTAGGTTTTGTTAAAATGTATTTTCATGTAAGATGCTTGAGCTACAAAGATATCAGTGAAGACTTTTGCTCTGTAAGAACTTTATAGAATCATAGCAATATCATTGGTTTGATGTAGAGTCTCATGATGACACTGTGGTGAGGAGATTTGTTATTGACTTTATGTAAATACACCAATAAACTGTTGTAGATTAAATGTCAAGAGTTAACACAGCAGCTTCAAAATTTGTTAATGCTTATTGTGTCAAGCTAGACAAATGAAATATTCTGTGACCAAAATTATAGCATTTTGATAAGAAATGCAAAGACTGTGGTCACATTTATTTCTGAATAAATTTTTAATGATGTTCAAAAAGATGTAGAATGATTATGCATTTCATATTATCCATATTGGGTAATAAGCTATTTCTAGCACATAGTGAGAAAATTCTGATTTTATTAAAATTCACTTATAGCTGCTTAGGGAGGAGAGAAAAAATCAGATTACATGAGCTAAAAATAGATGTCCTTACTTTCAATTGTTATACAGTGTGAATTTGATGTTTCATTCCATTATAATTTTTAGTTAAGTTTCTGCTCTTCAGTACTGTAATGATAAATAATAAATATAATACAAGTTAGGAATGGGCAGAAACATGCTGCTTTTTAAAGATCTGGTTCTTCAACCAACTGATGGATAAGTAATCTAATTCAATTATACTTATTGAGCATCTACCATGTGCCAAACATTGTGCTTGGTAGCGGGGCTATGGAATCAAAGCAGCCACACAATTTCAAGAGAAATATATACATAGGTAGACTTATAATTAAAATAATGGAAATAACTGTTACTGAAGTCTAACAAAATTTCACCAATTAAAAAAATTCAGAAATATAACCTCAGCTATCATTCATCTGTGAACTTCTAGAGGGGATGCTGCTGTATGGATGAGTAGAATTTGCCAAGTGGGCAAGAAAGAATCATGTTAGAAATTCTATGCCATGTTCCAAAGGCAGTCACAAAAGACAATATTTGTCGAACTGTGAGCTGCTGTATGTTTAGAAGGCAGCACAGCTCTATCACAGGGGTCAAAATTAAAGCTAAGAAAACAGCTTACAGAGCTTGATGGAGTCCAAACTTTACTCAAAAGATCTTGATGAAGACATGGAAAGACATTATGTCAGAGGAAAATGATAACATTGAAATTTCCTGATAAGATATTTCTACACACTCTCTCTCTCGCCATATGTGTGTGTGTGTGTGTGTGTGTGTGTGTGTATACACATACATACATATATATGTATGTATGGGACCCACCAGCCATCTATCTTGGATGGTGAACGAGGACAAAAAAAAAGACATCACAGTGGAAGCTCACAGTCAAAGGATTAGCTGGCAGATGAAGGGATTCAGTGGAAGGAGATAGAAGAAGAGGCAAAAGAAAGTAACAGAAAGGAATCATGATCAAAATATATCCATGTATGAAAATTATCAATGAAAAAATGTAAAACAGAGTTGAGATAAATACAAAAGGCAAAGAGACTCTTCAAGAAGGTTATAGCAGCAAATAACCAAAATTGAGAGAAACAGAAATTCAATCACAAACAGACAAGGCCAGAGAAGAACTTCTGTACAATACTTTGTGCTATTATATGTTAAAAATTCAAAGCTAAGAAATAATATTAAAAGCATATCCCAAAGGACTTTCTTTTTGAAATTTTTATTTATTTATTTGAGAGTGGGAGAGAGAGAGAGAGAATGGGAAAGCGAGGACCTCCAGCAACTGCAGACTAACTCCAGAAACATGCACCCCCTTGTGCATCTGGCTAACGTGGGTCCTGGGGAATCAAGCCTTGAACCCAGGTCCTTAGGCTTCCCAGGCAAGCTCTTAATTGCTAAGCCATCTCTCCAGCCCATCCCAAAGGACTTTCTATTCTATTATAGATGTACTTGTGCATCCATGGTTAATACTGCACTATTCACAATAGCTAGGAAATGGAATCAACCTAGATGTCCATTAATGGATGTCTGGATAAAGAAAATGTGGAATATATACACTAGATAAAAGTAAAATTAGTAAACTTGCAGGAAACTATATTGAATTGGAAATACTCTGAGTGAGACAACCATACCTAGAAAGAAAGGATGTATATTCTCTCATATGCAGATCCTATCTTTGAATTTTTACTTTTGTGGGTTTAGTTGGGCTGAAAATCAGTAGAGGCCAGGAAGCAAGAATGGAAGCAAGTGCCTTAACAGCAAAGCCATCTCTCCAGCCCTATTATCTCTTTCTCTCCTCTATTTGCCTCTTTCTATTTCCCCCTTTCAAATAAATAAGCAAAAATAACAATTTTTTTTTTTTTTTGATTTTTCGAGGTAGAGTCTCACTCTAGCCCAGGCTGACCTGGAATTCACCATGTTGTCTCAGGGTGGCCTCGGACTCATGGTGATCCTCCTACCTCTGCCTCCTGAGTGCTGGGATTAAAGGCATGTGCCACCACGCCCAGCTAATAACAATATTTTTAAAAGTTTCAAATTTAAAAAAACCTCACAATACAGTTTTAATGGCAATACTCTGCTTAGGTAAATAATGATGCTCCCATAAGCCAAAGGCTATGTCATTTGTGAGGTGCATCCTTATGAGTCATTGGCTAGGGAGGTCCCAGAGGCTCCCAAAACAATACAGACTTTGTTTTGGGTTCATTATCACAAATGAAAGGTAAGACCTTACTGCAGTTGATTCCATGTGCTTTTATTGCAAGGCATAGAGAAATCAAGCTGAGCTGACTCTTCTCTTCCACTGGCTACCCTCTATCATGCTGGGAGGTGCACGGCAGGCTGCTGTGGGAGAGCAGTCAGCAGTGGTCTTACCAGTCATAGGCCTGATGCTACGTTGGACTTACGAGGCAAGACATGCCTGCTGGTACAGTAGTGGCATAACTGTTTTGGCAGTGACTAGTTACTTTGTAATCAAAGGTGTATGGCCTGGGAGGTGACCAGCCCTGGTGGGGGGTGACCTATACTGTTATTTTATTAAATAGACATGTAGTCAAACTGTCTTATAAATATTTATATTTATATGCAAATATAATGCTGGTGCTCTCAGCCTAGATCAAAATCTTTTTAAAAAAATTTATTAATTTATTTGCAAGGAGAAAGAAAGAGAAAGAGAGAGAGAGAGAGAATGAGAATAGGTGCACACCAGGACCTCTAGCCACTACAAACAAACTCCAGATACATGCATCCCTTTGTGCATTTGGCTTTACGTGGGCATTAGGGAATCAAACCTAGATGGTTAGACATTGCAGTCAAGCACCTTAACTGCTGAGCTATCTCTCCAGCCCAAAGATACCTCTTTTTGATGATCAATACTGAGAGTCTTAATTAAAGGGCAAAGACTAAGTTACTGTTGAGTACTCCGTCCTAAATGGCACATGTATAGCAGTACCTCCATGATTCAATGAGCCTTTGGCAAGAGGGATCAGAAAGAAGGGAAGAACCAGAGAGTAGGAAATGCTGTCTTCTGAATAGGGCACTTCAAGGATGAACACACACAGCTGTGGTGACCTGGACAACCATGTGCAAAACAGTAATACAGACATGAAGGTTGGAGCTCAACTGGTTGTGAAGAAGGGGCCAGCAGGAGCAGGAGGGAGATAAGAGGGCAATGGAATGAATGAGAATATGACCACAATACTTGGTACATGTGTGTGAAATGATCAAAAGCATTACCACTCAAAAACATACCTGGTTGTGTCTGTCTCAGAAGAGTCCACTTATCCATGGCACCAGGGAGCAGACAAGGAGACTGAAGCTCGGGAAGACATTACAAAGTCAATACTCCAAACAAGACACACCCAAATCTATGTCCAAGTTTGTGTCACTTTGTAGTCATTTGCACAAACCCCTTCATCTGTTTTGGAAAACTGCATAACTAGCCCCTCATTTTCAGAGCTTCACCCTTCAGATTAATGTACCAAAACCTTTTAGAAGTTAAACAGAGGAGACTATTCAGTATTATTTAACTCAACTTTCCTAGTGTATCCTGAAATTATTGAATTATGTCATAATAGACTTTTGGGGTAGAATCTGCTACTTTCAGCTGATTTTGTATCTTATGAAACACATACAGAAAGAGGAATTATGCCTCATGCTAATGACCAGAGGTGTTACACTTGACCTAAGGGTGTTTAATTAAATAACAGAGATGCATTTTCACCTTGCTGGCCCCTAAAGGCTTTACTGATAATGATTGGAAATTCATCTCCTACAGATTCCAAGAGCAACCACTGCTCCTAAGATATTCTCATCAAAGTCATCTACTCGTGATGGCAAACATAATAAACAACTCCATAACTTAAACAAAAAGACTATTAAAATGCTAAAATGAGGACCTTTGAAACTAATTTGTATTTTGAATTCACACATGCATTACCTGAAATAGACTGGTAGTGCTAGTAGCACTGTAAAGATTAGCATTCTGGTCTTGGTCTTGGCTGAAGCTTTATGGGGAATTATGTGGCATTGTGCATAATCCTTCACAGAAAGTAAGGCTTTGTAAAATTAAATCCACACTGGGGATGAGCTAGATTTCACTTTAAAAGTGAATAAACAGAGGAACCTGACTTCTTGAGGGAATCTGTTGCTATTCCCAGAACCTCTGTTAATAATAGTTCCTCTTGTTCCCTAAAAACAATTTAAATGCAATCAGATAATGTGGTGAAGTGTTTGATGAGCTGTGGCTAACTCCTACTTATATCCAATTGAGCTTTGAACTTGATATATGTAAAGGATTGTGTGGATTCATGGAATGTTTATGGCAAAGAAGAGCAGCATTTCCTTATATAATTACATACTCAATATCATTTACATCCTATCGTCCTTGTGATTTTCAATTGCTGTGCATGTCCAGTACTGTATTGTCCCCTCCTCTCAATAAGTTCCCATTCACAATAAGAATAATGAACTTAATTTCAAGAGGGAGAAAAGAAGAGAACAACAGGAGTGGGTATTAAAATTTTGTTTTAAAAAGGACAAAAATAGCCAAGTATGGTGGCACAAACCTTTCATCCCAGCACTTGGGAGGCTGAGGTAAGAAGATTGCCATGAGTTCAAGACCATCCCAAGACTACATAGTGAATTTCAGGTCAACCTGGACTAAAGCAAAACATTACCTTGAAAATTGCCTGCCCCCCAAAAGGACAAACATTAAGATTATGTTTCATAGGTCAGCAGAGCCAGTAAAATGTTTTACCACCAGTGAAGTAAAATTGCAAAACTGAGAAATCCCAGCTGAGTACCAAGGGTGTGGGTTTCATCCAGACACACTAAGATTTCCATAAACGATACGACTTAAACACCAGTAATAATTTTTATGCATATGCTTCTATTTTTCTATGGAATAAATGTTAAATTTCATTAAATGGATTGTTAAGGGGGAGTCAAACTTTTAACTTTGTTTCATGAAGAAAAATATAGTCATGCTTGGACTTCTGGTCAAGATGGTGTCCACCTAACTGTGCTGCATGTCCCAGGGAAAGAAAGGAAAGACACTAAGGGTTTACTGGGTCATGTAGAGGAGAGCAGTCTCTACTAGACTGCCAGTGGGAGGGCGTGGAGGAGCAATAAAGGGGATCAGATGATTCCCTCACTCTCTTGGGTAGCCCACCAGCGCCCCAATCCCCCTAAGCAGCCATCCTAACCATAGACCCAGCCTCAGGATAGTCCTGCACTAACTGCAGGCAAGGGCACACAAGCCAGCATATTTCCACCTGCACCGCTGCACACAGGCTATCAGCCAGCTACCCCTGCCCATGGGAGACCTTGACCTTGGGCCGGCTCCACCCTTCCACCCATCCTAGACCTCAGCCAGCTCTGCCTGCCCACCTGCCCACCTGCACTTGACCTCAGGGTCCCTCTGCCCATCCGTGACAACCTCAGGCCCACTCAGCCCATCAGCCTTCCAGTATGTGACCTCAGGCCCTCCACCCCACCTGCCTACTTGCCTGTCTGCCCGTTGCCTCATGGGTACCCTCAGCCCCTCCTCATGCAACCTCAGGCCCACTCAATCTTCCTACCCACCTGTGATCTCAGGCCCTCTGCCCACCTGAGTGTGACCTCAGGCCCACTCCTCCAAAGAGGAACCACTTTCTCTGCCCACTGAGTCCACAGTCATACTCTCCCTGCCTTTACACTGTGATGGGCAGACCACAGCCAAAAGGAATAACATAAAAAATCAAATGTAAGTAAATCCAATAAGATCACCCACTTCAACAATGGATGTCTTTAATCAAAACATAAACTAGACATTAGGATCAGAACCCAAAAATGAAGTTATGAACAATGCAACCCTGACCAAGCTACTGGTAGAACTTGGAGAAAAGCAGCAAAGGATCAATAATTGTGTGGATGCTGCCATCACTAGACCTGACCTAATAGACAAGAAAATGGGTCCAGAGACAGTTAAAGCATATGCAGGAGAGCGAAGAAAAGAGGACCTCAAAAATCAGCTGGCTGTGCTAAGTGAAGATACAAAGAACTGCAAGGATAAAGTCCAAGAAGCATCAAGAAAATCAGAAAATGATGTGAAAAGGGAACTTGAGAGAGGGATGGAAACTATACATAGAAAAGTAGTAGAAAATGCAGACTTCTGGTCAAGATGGCATCCACCTAACCATGCTGCAACTCCAGGGAAGGAGAGGCAAGGAATCTAGGGGTCACTGGGACTTTTAGGGGAGAGAAATCTTTAATAGATCACCAGTGGGAGGGTGTGAGGGGCAGAAAAAGGGACTCTGCTAATTTCCAGGCTCTCGGGTACTCCACCAGTCACCCAATCACCCCAACCAGAGGCCTAGCCACTTCTCTTGCAGTAATCGCAGGCAAGGAGACCTAGGCCGGTAGTTCCACCTTGGCCCTCAGGCACAGGTGATTGCTGGGTCCCCCTCTGCACCCTCCTGCCAGGTCACAGGTCTCCCCCTCCACCCCCAATGCATCCTCAGCCCCCTGCCCCCACGGCCATCCTTCTCCACCCCAACCCCTCCCGCACCGACTTTCCAATCACTCCACTCTGCTTGGCCTGTTCCAGAGCCAGGACTTCAGATCCACCAGCTAGGCCCTGCCCCCACATGAATTCTCCCCTAACACTGTGCTCCACCTCCAAGGGCGTGTCTTCTCCAGCATGCTTCTTCATGCGGCTTTAGACCTGCTCTGCTCAGCTCTGCTCAGGCTGGCTCTAGACCTGCTCTGCTCCACCCCACCTTCTCCCTGATGAGTCCTGACCCTACTCTATAGAACATTCCACACCAGATCCATGGACTAGACACTCTTCTCAGCAGCACATGGGCCTTCTCTAAAATAGGTCACATACTGGGAAACAAAGCCTGCCTCCATATATTTAGGAACATTGGCATAATCCCCTGCATATCAGATCACAATGCTATATTTCTAGAAATTAACAACAAAACACTCACCAAAAATCCCATTGGCTCCTGGAAACTGAACAGCACACTTTTAAACAATAAATGGGTAGTGGATGAAATAAAAAATTAAATAGAGAAATTTCTAGAAATGAATGACAATAAGAACACATCTTACCAAAACATGGGACACAATGAAGGTGGTCCTAAGGGGAAAATTCATAGCACTAAATGCCTTCATAAGAAAGACAGAGGGATCCCAAATCAATAACCTAACCATCCACCTAAAGGGGCTGGAAAGACAAGAACAATCCAACTCAAAAAGCTCCAGGTGGAAAGAGATCATTAAGATCAAAGCAGAAATTAATGAATTGGAAACTAAGAAAACAATTAAAGAAATTGATGAAACAAAAAGTTGGTTCTTTGAAAAAATAAACAAGATTGACAAACGCCTGGCCAATTTGATCACGAAAACAAAAGGTGCTTCAAATTAACAAAATTAGAAATGAAGAAGGAGAGATCACAGCAAGCATAAGTGAAACTGGGAGAATCTTCAGGTATTACTTCATAAACCTTTACAAAATTGGAAAATATAGAGGAAATGGATAGATTCCTAGGCACGTACCATCTACCAAAGCTATACTATACTCAGAGCAAATTAATCTCCTAAACAAACCCATCACACCCATCGAAATTGAAATGGTGATTAAAAAAAAAAACTTCCCAAAAAGAAGAGTTCAGGATCAGATAGCTTCTCAGATGAATTCTATCAAACCTTCATGGAAGAACTGAAACCAGTCTTTCTCAAACCGTGCCACACAATTGGAGATCAAGGAAAGCTCCCCACCATTTCTATGAAGCTACTATCACCCTAATACCAAAACCAGGCAGAGATGTCATGAGGAAAGAAAACTACAGGCCTGTTTCCCTGATGAACTTAGATGCAAAGATCCTGAAGAAAATCCTCACAAACCGAATTCAACAACACATCAAATTCATTATCCACCTTTATCAAGTGGGCTTCATCCCAGGAACACAGGGGTGGTTCAACATACTGAAATCTGTCAATGTAATACACCACATAAACAAGGCTAAACACCAAAATCACATGATTATTTCGATAGATGCAGGAAAGGCCTTTGACAAAATACAACATAGCTTTATGATCAAAACATTGGAGAGAATCGGCATGGTCTGTTTATATCTTAACACAATAAAGGCTATATACAAAGCTCCTAAAGCCCAAATAATACTTAATGGAGAGAAACTGAAGGAATTCCTATTGAGATTGGGAACAAGATAGGGGTTTCCACTATCACTTCTGCTCTTTAATATAGTACTGGAAGTCCTAGTTCAAGCAATAAGACAGGAGAAAGAAATAAAGGGATACAACTTGTAAAGGAAGAGTCAAGTAAGTGCTATATGCAGATGACATGATTCTATATGTAAGACACCTGAAAGCCTCCACTCCAAAACACTTAAAGGTGATGAACGCCTTCAGTAAAGTAGCAGGACACAAAATCAATGCACAAAATCAGCAGCCTTTATATATGCAAATGACAAAGATGCAGAGAAAGAAATAAGTGACATTATCTCATTTTCAATAGCAACAACAACAACAAAATACCTTGGAATAACATTAGCAAGGAAGTGAAAGATCTATATAATGAAAACATAAAAACTCTCATAAAAAGAAATTGAGGAGGACTTAAGAAGATGGAAAGACCTCCCATGCTCTTGGACAGGTTGATCTTAGCTTTTCTTGAGTTATTAAAACAAAAATTTACAGTCCAAGGATAAGAAATTAAATGAGCAGAATTTTTTAAAAATTGTTTTTCTAGGAAGTATTTCTTAAGGGTAGGGTATAAAAAGAGGAGAACTCCATGATCTGTGAGCAAGGGTATTGATAATTTTGATGCCATTAGTAAAGTAAAATCAGAAATGCTAAAAGACGATTGTTGGTTTAACAATAAGGGTAGGACAAGGACTTAAATGGGACAAGTAGATGAAGTCATTTTCATGTGGTGCTTCAATGACATACAGTCTTCACTGTTTACTAATGGTCTTTCAGGTCTAGCTTCTCAGAATATTGTAATTCTTGCTCATGCACAGATGAGTTAAAGCATTTCTTTTGGTCAGTAAAGCAAATTGAGAGTAAATTAGAGCATGACTTAGTATACATACACACATACATATGTGTATACACACACACACACACACACACACACACACACACACATATATATATATACACACACATACACATATATATGTATGTATGTATGTATGTATGTATATATATATATATATTTTAGATATTTGGTACATCAAGACCTCTAGCCACTGTAAATCAACTACATGTGCCATCTTGCTCTTCTGCTTTATGTGGGTACTGGGGAACTGAATCTGGGTTCTTAAGCTTCACAGGGAAATGCCTTAACTGCTAAGCCATCTCTCCAACTCTTTCTTTTTTGTGAGACAGGGTTTTGCTATGTAGATCTAGACTACAATTCTCTTATGAAACCAAGACTGGTTTCAAATTCGTGATCTTCCTGCCTCATATTTCTATATACATTGATTGCAGGTTATACCAAGAAGCCAGCAAAGCTAGCATATTTTCTGTTGTTACTTCTTTTATTTACTTATTTTTGAGTTAGGATCTATCTCTTCCAGCCTGACTTGAAATTCACTCTGTAGTCTCAGGGTGGCCTCAAACTCATGGCAATCCTCATACATTGGCCTCCCAAGTGCTGGTGTTACAGGTGTGCACCAGACCTATTGGGAGTTGTTGAATTACCTAGAATTTTGAATTTTCCTTTATTGGAATGGCTCCCAGCTATCCTAGGAATTAGAGGGTTGGAAAAGAGCAGCAATTGTCATCTTGGAGTTCCAACGAAACCAACAGATTGTATATACACACATGAGTATGATGTAGGTGTGAATATGCATTTATAATCATATAAATATATGTGTCCATGTATATATGTGCATATTCAAAAAGGTATTAAAGAAAACCAATGTGTCCACAGCATATTGAATGTGTCAGAGAATAATCTGCAATGATAGTAGAGAAGGTGACTGAAGCAGACTTTGTGACAGCATCAGCTCCTCAAACAGTCTGGACTTAGATGTAGTACAGTGAGATAGCACAGAAGATAGGGGTTTTTGATAAAGGATGTGGCACATTTTAAAACACATGCTGGATGCTGTGCATGAGATGGACTGTAGAGAGCCACAGTGAAGACACTAGCCAGGAACTACTGCATTGATTGGCTAAAGTACGCTGTTCTTAATCAAGGAGGCAATAAGAGTAATGATAGGGCTGGAGAGATGGCTTAGCGGTTAAGCACTTGCCTGTGAAGCCTAAGGACCCTGGTCCAAGGCTCGATTCCCCAGGACCCACGTTAGCCAGATGCACAAGGGGGCGCACGCGTCTGGAGTTGGTTTGCAGAGGCTGGAAGCCCTGGCACGCCCATCTCTCTCTCTCCCTCTATCTGTCTTTCTCTCTGTGTCTGTAAAAATTAAAAAAAAAAAAAAAGAGTAATGATAATAGCTAATAATGATTCCTAGGTTCCTGAATGGACCAATGGATAATTGCCAATGCCATTAAAGTGTGTTTGGAGATCTTGTAAAGGTGAAACAATCAGAGGAAAGTCATTGATGATAAAACTTTGCACTTTTTTTTCTGATTGAAAGACCTGTTAAATATCGGAGTAGATGTATCACTGAAGTAACCAAAAATGTGTACCTGGAATTCAGGGATCAAGCCTGTATTGAGAATTAAATTTAGTTGTAAGTAACATATTGTAGATAGCATTAAAAGCAGGGGGAGTATAGCTAACAAAGATTTCTCCTATTTTGTAGGTTGTCAGTTCATTTTATTGATGGTTTCTTTTGCTGTACAGAAACTTTTGAATTTTATGTAGCTCCATTTGGTAATAATTGGGGCTATTTCCTGTTCCCTGTATTTTTCCCTCAAGCAATTTCAGTGATTTCATATTTTAGATGTGGTCTCTTGTAGTTACTTTTGTGTTTCTGGGAAAAACAAAACAAAACAAAACAAAACAAAACACCCAACCAAGAGCACAAGGTTTGTTTTGGCTCAATCTTGAGGGACAACTTCATGATGGCCCACATCTAATAACTCACCTTCTTGAGCAAAGCCCACCTTCAAAATTGCCTCTATCTGGGGATCAAACATTGAATAACACATGAGATTATGAGGAACATCTAATTCAAACCACCAGAAGGTCTTTGATTCCCCTTGAACAGATATTTGTAAGGGTGAATAGGCTGCCTTGTTTCCATTGAATATTTTTAGCTTGTTTGTCAAAGATTAGGTAACTAAAATATGTGTGTTTATTTGTTGGGATCCAGATATACTTCAGATATGGGACTAATAACTAAAATTTGGGCTAGAGAGATGGCACAGGAGTTCACAGATTTTGCAAGTTTTCTGGTCTGTATTCAATTTTCCAGTACCCACATAAGGCTATATGAATGAGGTGGTGCATGCATCTGGGATCCATTTGCAGTGGTAAGAGGCCCTGGCACTCCAATAATCTCCCCCTCTTTCTTCAAATAAATAAAAAATATTTTTCAGGGCTGGAGAGATGTCTCTGTGGTTAAGGCACTTGTCTGCAAATCCTAATCCCAGGTTCAATTCCCCAGTACCTATTTAAAGCCAGATGAACAGTGGCATATGCATCTGGAGTTTGCTTGCAGTGGATGGAGACCCTGGCAAATCCATTCTTTCTCTCCTTGTCTCTCTTCTATCTCTCTCTCTGCTTGTAAAGAAACAAAAAATATTAAAACAAGGAAAACAGGAAAGGGAAACCAAGCAAAATATTGCAGACAAGTTGGGTGAACTTGGAAATTGTGGGTCAAAACTCAGAGTGAAGAGAAATACAAGAGTGATGTGTAAACTGAAGGAAAGGAGGATGTTGACAGAGAAGTGAGCTGGATAGGAAGGGCATCCAGGAAAAGATGAGGGAATGTGCACCCACTAAAGCAAATTGTTTTTTAAATGCCACAGTGAATGACTCCTAAATCTCTGAATGTATCTAAAATTTAAATTAAAAAAAAAGTAGAGGGAAGAAGAAAACCAAACTGGAGGAACTATGAATAGTAAGGAAAGACACTCAAAGTCTAAATCCTTAGGAACTCTCCCATTTACTGATTACATGCAGGAGGTTAGAAGTTTATTTAGTGTGTAATTTTTATAATGGGGTTTGTTACACAGAAACCAAATGTAGCAATAAAGAAGAGGCAAGTGATTTGTAGAGGTTGTAAGTGTAGTCTAGAACAGTAGCTAAGCAGGGAGCATTGTAGAAGAGGAGTAGAAATAATTATAACAGCTTCAGGGTAGGTAGGAATAGCCCGAGGCACCATGTTTCCCTCAACCCTGCAGAAATTTGACTGAGGCCTCTTGTACCCTCTAGACTTCAGCAGAATTGGGATGGAAAATATGGCATCTAGGTATGCAACCTTTTTATTAAAATAATATTTTTTTAAAAAAAGAATAGTAGTCAAGTGGATTCCTTTGTTTCTGGTGTCTACAGCTATGTTGTGGGATGGAATCAATCCTTGATGTCTTGAGTAACTGAATTGTTTCAGAATTCAACTGCTGGACACCCAGTTAATGTTTGAGAATTGGCAGCTATTGTTCAAAAATTCTACAGATTACATGTCTGGGATGTGCCTACAGTATGCTCACTTAACCAGCTCATTGTAATAGGTATATCTGCCCCTCTCTCCACTATTGTCTTTGTGAGGATAAGGTGGTTTATTGGTGATGTTCCTATACTAGAAACAAAATATACCAGCTATGTCCCACCTAAGATGACAGAGAAGCCTGCAACTTTGACCTGGGTGCCCACCAATGCGTGTTTTTTTTCCTGTTGTAGTGTTGGCAAACTCTTCCCTGAGTATGACTTGCTTCTGTCCAGGATTCCTTAACAGTTGACCACACAGACAGTTAATGCATAATTAATGCAGATCTTTATGCCAATTATCACTCACATTCTTGGTCATTTTGGTACATGAACAAGTAAAGGTAGACTTCAAATATTTAAATGTCTATCCTGTCAAGAAAAGAACCTGTGTGTGTGTGTGTGTGTGTGTGTGTGTGTGTGTGTGTGTGTGTGTGTTTATGATTAGCCTTTAATCTCAATGATTCCAAAAGTGAAAAAAATTTCTTACAAGAATTGCTTTGGTTGAGCATGTATTTCTAAGGAAATGAGATGAATCCTTTGGATATATGCCTAGGAGTGCTATAGCTGAGTCATATGGTAGATAAATCTTTAGCTATCCCTGCCAACATTTATGATCATTTCCTTAGAAGTACATGCTCAACCATGTTTATTGCTGCTCAATTTATAATAGCCGGGAAATGGAACCACCCTAGATGTCCCTCAACTGATGAGTGGATAATGAAGATGCGGCACATTTATACAATGGAGTTCTACTCAGCGCTAAAGAAAAATGAAGTTATGAAATTTGCAGAAAAATGGATGGACCTAGAAAGGATTATACTAAGTGAGGTAACCCAGGCCCAGAAAGCCAAGTGCCACATGTTCTCTCTCATATGTGGATCCTAGCTACAGATGACTGGGCTTTTGCATGAGAATGAAAATACTCAGTAGCAGAGGCCAGTAAGTTAAAAAGGAGACATAAAGGGAAGAGAAAGGAAGTGAGGAGGGTACTTAATAGGTTGATATTGTATATATGTAAGTACAATGATTGTTATGGGGAGGTAATATGATGGAAACTATCTATTAATGAATTTGTCTCTTCAATATTATAAAAGTAGTTGGATAGATTTCACCTTCTCCAACAAGTATTATTAAATAATCTGTGAACAACTTTGGAAAGAGTTTTGTATCCCCTTGTCAGTTGATTAGAAGGCAATCATCTCTCTCCTACACATACATGAACACGTATCTTGAGAATAAGAATTTTGAGCTTTGACTTTCTTATCAAGTTAAACCTTCAGGAAACTTAATGGTTGAATTTTCTCAAGCTTCAAGTATATATGACAAAAGTGAAGACCATAGATCAGTTTTGCTAACAGTGATGCTGGTATCTGGAAGGACTTAAGCTGTCAACTTTTGAGCTCAGTACATGTACTAGTTACTTCTCATTGCTGTGACCGTACACCCAACAAGAGGAACTGAAGATAAAGGGGCTTATTCTGGCATTCTGGCTCATGTGTCAAGGGGTACAGGACATCGTGATGGAGAAATCACTGGCCCGGGCCTGTTTACTCACATCTGAATAGATGAGGAAGAAGAGGAAAAGAAATGCAGGTGTATATCTGGTTTTCTCGTTTATCCTTTCTTCCCATCTGGAATGTGGTTACCCATACACAGAGTGTGTATCCCCCATTTCACCTTTTTTTGAGAGCTACAGAGAGAGAGAGAGAGAGAGAGAGAGTAAGAGAGAGAGAGAGAGAGAGAAAGAGAGAGAGAGAGAGAGAGAGAGAGAGAGAGAGAGAAAGAGAAAGAGGCAGAGATCAAGAGAGAGAATAGGCATGCCAGGACTTCCAGCCACAGCAAACGAACTCCAGACGCGTGCGCCCCCTTGTGCATCTGGCTAACGTGGGTCTTGGGGAATCGAGCCTTGAACCAGGGTCCTTAGGCTTTACAGGCAAGCGCTTAACTGCTAAGCCATCTCTCCAGCCAGCATTTCACCTTTCTGTAAGCACAGTCACAGTCATAGCCAGAGATGAGTCTCCAAGCTGATTCAGCATTCAGTCATTTTACAATGGCAGCCATCACAAGCTTAATTTGAATACTTGCATGCGTGTCATTTGTGTGTCTGTCTCAAGGTTGGAGAACATAAATAGGTTTCCCTAGTAAAAAGACTCCCACCCTTCTTAAAAGAAGGATGAGTAAGATAAACAGCAGTTTTGGGAAATAAGAACTCTCGATTACGTGGGGCAGCTGTGACGCTCTCCACAGTCCCCTCTAGCCCTTCTCCTCTCTTCTACTGTTTTTCTAATTTTAAACTTCGATTGGTTTCTTATTCCATGGAAGGGAAAACTAAAAGTTTATGTTATTATTTGAAAGGTCTTGAGATCTAGAACATAGTATATTTACTCAAAAATATAGGACTAAGCTATAACTAAAACATTACTATAAAACAATTCAAGATTTTGATTTTAAACATTGGAAGTTTACAAACAGAAAAAAAAAAAACAAAGAATAATATCCCAATAACCTCAATTTGTAAAAACATGGCCTTCCTAATTTTCTTCCAATAGACACTTGTCTTTTCTAATATCAACATTCATTTTTAAAAATTTTAAATATGGGCTATGTAGTAACTGAAAATCAAAACTGTGCGAGAATCTTGTAGTTATACTGATATGTAGTATATTTGGGGGCAGGAGTTGGCTCAATGGGCCCAGTGACAAAAGCCTGCGTTTGGTTCTCAAGCACCCATGTAACAGATTGGCATGGCAGCATGTACCAATAACCCTGTGCTGTGAGGCAGAAAGGTGGGTCCTCTCTGTGGCTTGCTAGTCTAGCCAAACTGGTGAGAGGTAGGCTTAGTAGAAAAAAAATGGTGGAAAATGATTGAAGAATACATTAATGTCTAACTCTCTGCACAGATGTGCATATACACCCCCCACACAAGTGCTCACATTCATATATGAGTGCACACCCCTAGACACATACACATGCAAATATTATATATATGTATATATGCATATATACATACACATATATACATATATATATTCACACACACATATATATACATATATAATATATATACACACACATATATATACATATATATACAAATTATAAATTATATATAAATTATATTTATATATATAAATTATATATATAAATTATACATATATATATATATATATATATATATATATAAATTTATAAAGCAAGCCCAACAGACTGGTCTTTTTATGCAAGAGAGTAACAGTAAGAGAGAGGGAGAGGGAGAGGGAGAGGGAGGGGGGGCGGAATTGGCAAACCAGGGCCTCCAGCCACTGCAACTGTACTCCAGGCACATGTGATGCCTTGTGTGCATGTGCAACTTTGCATGATTATGTCACCTTGTGTGTCTGGCTAAAATGAAAATGAATCCTTAGGCTTCACAGGCAAGCACCTTAGCCACTAAGCCAGGACCCCAGCTCAAAAAAATATATTTTGATAAACTATGTTTCATCAGATTTTGGTTTCCAAGGACTTTGTAAGTACTTGGAATTCTCCAGATTCTTTAAGAACTTTAAAATTTTATTTTCTTCTAATTGTGTCAGTGAGTCTATGTGATAAATGAGCATATTCTACCATAGAATTATTTTTGAACTCTGCTTGAAATATTCACAGAGGGATGAAAGTATTAGTCTTGCATCTAGTGCTGTGCACATATTGTTAAACCTAGTAGTATATGGGGAAAGAAATATCCTTCTGTAACTTTTCTTTCCAGTCCACCTTCTTATTGTCATCGTTTTTCTCTTACAAGTTTAGCTCAATTTTTTTTAAGTGATTGGCTTTTACTTTTTATAGAAGAGGGAGAAGCCTTCTGATTTTTACAAACATTAATTCTGCCCTATATTCTTCATTAATCATTTTCATCATGGCTTTAACTTCATTTAATCAGCAGGATTGTTTTTCTGTTACTGCTACTGTTTTAATTTTGTGTGAATAAACATTCATGCTGTGTTGTGACAATATACCTTTATTATATTTATTATTTGCAAATGCACTCCCAGTAATTGGTTCTGTGAAAAATATGAGACAGTCACAGCGTTTCCCAGAAACAAGATGCCACTTCAAAGAAGTTTGTATTCAATTTAGAAAAAAAAATAATTTATGTCCCAGAAAGTTAATTACACAAATATAAATGGAGGAACGTGTCTGCAGTAAATCTAGCCATTATATTACACATTTAAGGACATGTGGCTTTTAATCTGCATTAAAACTATCTAATACTTTGCAAACATTTGCTACTTCTACTTAGTTTTAAAGATTTTTTTTCCAATTAAGCTGCTGTTATTTTAGAATTAGCATTGAAGTGCTATGTTGTTTTATCTCTGAACTGCACTACACTAAGCCAAATTCTATTTTACATGTTTATGTCACAAAAGCTTAAAATAATCTATATCAATTTTTGTGAATATTTTCATAAATGATAACTTTTGACATTTGTTTCTATTTAAAATTGTAGCTTTGAAAGAGTAGATTTCTTTTTGTAAAGAAATATGTATTCTAACACTCATTTATCTCTTGGGAAGAAATATGCGTTAAGTAAAAGTTATTTTTCAAACTTGCCCTGTGTGTACACGTAATTTTATGTATTTATCAGAAGTTATAGCCAGGTAGGGTGGCACAAACCTGTAAACTTCACACTCAAGATGCAAAGGTAGGATGATCAAGGGGTTAGGGTTACCATGTGTTGTTTAGTGATATCCCTTTCAAAAAAAAGAAAGCTCTGGAAATATTGCTCAATGTTGCAGCGCTTTCCTATCATGCACAGGGCTCTGGGATTGATGCCAAGCAGCAGAAAAAGTTGTGTATAACACATTGACAATATTCGTATGTATTCTATCCTATGGTTTAGGGTTTATTTTTTCTCTAGCTGCTAACTGATCACAGCATGCTGCACGCTGTCATCTCTGTCTTCTATTGTGAATGCTTTTCCAGTATTTTTTTTTCACTTTAGTGGAATGTATCACTTCTTTACTCACGCTTCTCTTTGCAAACAATCAAACATCACAACAAATGAGCAGAACTGTTTTGAAATTTTCATTTATGAAAACATAATATTAATGATACGTTATCTAAGACTTGAGGACAAATTTGAGGCTGCCTGTGGGTGAGTTATTGAAGAAGAATCAGACTCAAGAAAATGTAGCCTTTATGCTAAAGAAAGAAATGGAGAAAATTTTCTAAAAATCCATAAAGGAAATAAAAAGATGCTAGAAACAAAAGAAGAGAGACACATCTCAGACAAAGAAGCTGAACACAGCCTCAGCAGAGCAGCTCTTTGTTGGAGGGAGAAGAAACAAGCTGCTTCCAGAAGAAAGCAGAAGAACTTGGGCATGCCCCCCCGCCCCCGCCCTGCAAAGGTGCATAGCCCTCACAAACCTCACAGTGAAAGGTGAGCTTTGGTGAGATGGGGGCTCTTCTGATGGATAGTGGAAAGAAATTCTATTTTCTCATGCTACAAGACAGGGAAGTGGCTGGATGCGTCTCTACTGGAGAATCTATTGTTAAAAGCCAATCGACCGTGGGGCCTGAGTCGGAAGAGCACCCACGGGCTGAGGAGCCACGGTTTAGGCTGCCAAAGCCCCTGTCTTAGAGGAGCCGAGAGGCAGCCGCGGGGAACGAGGGCCAGACTTCCCAGGTTGGAGCATGTAGCAGACAGGAGGAGGCTCAGGTTTGGAAGTGCGTAGGGCGAGAATAAGCACATCTTCACCGGGTTGAATCTCCACAGCTGAGAATTGCCCCGCGTGGCAGCTCCGAGCCCGAGGTTAGCAGTAGATCGCGCCTGGAACTGCTAATCTGCCACTCGCTGTGGTTCCGTTTGAGAAAACTCAAGTCGGCCGTGTGCACGATGCCCGTGTCATTCTCCAGCAGAATGGTTGATGTTTGAAAGGTCTTGGAAGCCCAAAGGTTCTCCGCCTGTATTGATTTCAGTGCTTTGGTTCCTTTGCACACTACCAAGGTATTATTTTCCCAGCTAAAACACTGATACTCTAAGGGTTAGGATTTGGGGAGTCTCTGGAGGATGAGAGGGTCTGCTAAGTCCAATGAATGCAAAGCAGCGTGGCCAGCAGAGGCTCATGTTACAGGACAGGACAGACACTGCTTCAACTGCTTTGAAGAAAACTTGGATGAGTGCATACCAAACTCTTGTCCAATATAGATTTTGATACTGGGTTACAATAAGGCAGTTTTAAGAAGAAAATTTACAGCTGAATGCTTATATTTAAAGAAAAGCACAAAGGTCTCACACATAACCTAAGATTCACCTCAAGGTCTTAGAAAAGCAAAGCAAATCAAAATCAAAAGCAATAGATGGTTAGAAATGGAAAAAAAAATGTGGAACAGAAATTAATGAAATGTAGATTAAAATAATAGTACTTAGAATATTAAAAGTTCATTCTTAGAAAAAAACTATGATTGATAAACTACCAAAACTAACCAAAGGAATAAAAGAGATGATCCAAATTAATAAGTATAAAAAGGAGCTTACTTCATGTTTCAATGAAATTATTAAGAAGTACTTTGAAAATTAAATTTAAAAAACTGGAAATATAGAATAAATGGTCAAACTTATTTACATATGTAATCAACCAAAAAATTTTAAATTTAGAGGGTATAAACAATGTAACCAACTCTATACCAGCCCATGAAATTAAAGTATTAATAAAATCACTACTTATTGAGAAAGAAACCAGAGGCAAATTCCATTAAAGACACCTTTAAAATACATAGAAATTAACCTAACCAAGGAGGTGAATGCCACTGACGACAGAAAGTGAAGATGACCCTGGAAGATGAAAAGTCCCTCTCTGCTCATGGAAGAATTAGTAATGTGAAAATGATTAAAGCACTGGAAGGAATGTGCACATTGAGTGGAATCCTTATAAAAATCCCAAATGACATTTGTTGCATTTTTTCTTAGAACTCTTTATGGATTTTTCAAGGTTTGGCAAAAAATAACAGAAGAAAGGGAAGCTGACGTACAAGTGCAGTAGCTATAATGTAGAACAGTGTTGCAGGCAGGTTCGCATTGCTGACAGAAATCATCCCAGCAAAAGCAGCTTTTGGGGAAAAAAAAAAAGGAGGTTTATTTTAGCATACAGACTTGAAGGGAAAGTCCACGATGGCAGGGGAAAATGATGGCATGAGCAGAGGGCGGACATAACCCACTGGCCAACATAAGGTAGACCATAGCAACAGGAGAGTGTACCTAACACTGACAAGGTGATATTGGCTATAACACCCACAAACCCACCCCCACAAACTACACTGCCTCCAGGAGCATTAATTCCCAAATCTCCATCAGCTTGGAACCTAGCATTTAGAAGTTTCAGAGAAGCACCTGAATTAACCACCACATTCTGCCTCCAGCCTCATAAACTGATAACCATCCATGATGTAAAATGCATGCATTCAGACCAACTTTAGAAGTCCCCACAGTTTTTTATCAATCCTAGTGATGTTCAAACATTCCCATAGTTTAAGATCTTTGAACTGAGCCATAATACCAAAAAATCCCCCCAAACCCATAATGGCACAGAATAAATAAACATGCACACTGTAAAAGATGGCACTGGGCATAGCAAAGAAATATTCCACTGATACAAGATTTAAAACAACCAAAGAAAATATCAAACTGTAGCTCCAAGTCCAACAACTCTAGTCAATGATAAATCTCCAAATCTGATAATTCGAACCAGCAACATGTCTTTGGGGTTCCAATTCTGCCCCTCCAGCTAGGCTACACACAGTTCTGGATAACGTCATCAGGGGCAGCAGTTCTCCTTGGCAGCCATCTCATTGTCCCGGCATCTCCACTGGGTCTCCACTGCAACCCAAGGTTCATCCTCATGGCCCCATGGGGTCTCCATGTAGCCATCCAGCAAACCTGCTTCACACTGCCCATGGCCATTTCCAGAACACAAGACTGCAATGCAAACTCAATGACCCTCTCTTACCTGCACTTTTATACTCCAAAATACCAGGTAGGGTGCCAATTTGTTGATCCAGGGGGAATAAAGCAGACTTTGAAGAACAGAATACTCCTTGAGCACTCAGGAACCTTAAAAAGAGTTTACATTCTTACTGTTGTCCCAGGTCTTCTGGCCCAATCTCTATGGTTGTAATCTCTGATATAAATGTAGTTGAACAGGCAGAAATTTTGGGCTAAATATTTCTGTCTGTGCCATATCCCTCTACTCATATCAGTCCATTTCTACTCAATGAAACCCTGCACAAGTTCTCAGGATGTGGGCATAACAATAAGCCTCTCACACAAACTGCTAGCCCAGTCTAAGCAAAGCTCTTTCTCACCCCCATAAGCCAAACCTCACAGTCCATAGTTCTTACTGGACTCAAGTCTTTCAACTCTGACCGGAATAGTCCATCAAGCTGTACTTATAACACTGCAAGGTGTCTCTTAGGCCAGGGTTTCAAATTCTTCCACATTCCTCTTGAAAATCAGCTCCAAAATGCCAAAGCCACATAGCCAGGTGTCTAACAGCAATACCATTCTTGGTACCAACATTTCTGTTGCAGTCAGGTTCACATTGCTGACAGAAATCACCCAACCAAGAACAACTTCTGGGGAAAAAATGGTTTATTTTGGCTTACAGACTTGAGGGAAGCTCCATGATGGCAGAGGGAAATGATGGCATGAGCAGAGGGTAGACAAAAACAACAGAGGAGTGTGCCCAACACTGGCATGGGGAAACTGGCTATAACACCCATAAGCCCTCCGCAAACAGTACAGGGCCTCCAGGAGGTGCTAATTCCCAAATCTCCATCAGCTGGGAACCTAGCATTCAGAACATGTAAGTTTATTGAAGACACCAGAATCAAATCACCACAACATTCTGTACATATATAGAATAAATATTCCTAAATTTCATAGGCAAGCACAAAAATCTTGAATGGCCAAAACAATCATTGGCACAAAGAGAAATGCTGGAGCTATCACAATGTTTGACTGCAACTTACATCACAGAGCCAGAGTAACAAAAACAGCATGATACTGGCACAAAAGCAGACATGTAAACCAATGGAATAGAAAAAATAGTACCGAGAAGTAAATCCATAGTCATGCCCTCCTGTTTTTTGACAATGCTATCAAAAGCATACACTGAAAGAAGAGAAATCTTCTTATATAGTACTGGAAAAACTGAATTATGACATGTGGAACAACAAAGATAGGTCTATAACTCTCATTCTGAACAAAAAATTAATTTAAAATAGCTCAAAGACTTGAATGCAAGACCTCTAACTCAGAAACAGGTAGAGCTAAACAAGAGACACATTGGATTCAGGCACATGCAAAGACGTTCTGAAAAAGACTCCATAGAAAATATTGTTTTTTCTTTTTAGAAAATATTTATTTATTTATTTATTCTCAATTTTAATTAACATTTTCCATGATTATAAAAAAAATCCCATGTTAATACCCTCCCCCCAGCCACTTTCCCCTTTGAAACTCCATTCTCCATCATATCCCCTCCCCATCTCAATCAGTCTCTCTTTTATTTAGATGTCATGATCTTTTCCTCCTCTTATGATTGCGTTGTGCAGGTACTGTCAGGCACTGTGAGGTCATGGATATCCAGGCCATTTTATGTCTGGAGGGAGCATGTTGTAAGGAGTCCTACCCTTCCTTTGGCTCTTATATCCTTTCCTCCACCTCTTCTGCATTATACCCTGAGCCTTGGAAGGTGTGATAGAGATGCTACTCAGTACTCCATTCACTTCTTTCCAGCACTATGATACCTTCAGAGTCATCCCAACGTCACTGCCATCTGAAAAGAGAAGATTCTCTACCAAAAGTGAGAGTAGCATTAATATAAGGGTATGAATATTAAGAGAAGTGCTTACTGGGCTGTTTGATAAGCATAGTATATACATTTAGTCAGACAATAGCAGATGTTACACCCCTAGGGCTCATGACTACCCCTGTTTTTTAAGTTTTCAATATCAGGGATGTATTCCTTCCCATGGAGGGGGCCTCCAGTCTAATTAGAGGGCAGTTGTTTTCTACCATGACAGATGTGCCGCTATTGCACCCGTTCAGGTTAATTATAAGGCTTGCAGTGTCCACTGTTGAGTACCTTCACTGGTGATACCTCTCTCTCCCATTGAACTACATGTAGAATGGCTTCTTTCAGCTTTCTGTCAGCTGGCCTACATGGAGGAGGTTATCAGCTCAGTTCTAGCAGGATTTCTAAGTTGCCTTACAGCCCAAGTATGTGGAATTTTCAGCAATAGGGTCTTACCATCTATTCCTGGTGGGAAACCAAGGACCTCGGCAATGGCCTATAATGTTTTGGGGGTATCAGGGATCTCCCTGGCCAACAATTCACTATAGGTTTCCCATCCCTGGCACTGAAAATAATTTTGACAAATATAATTACATAGAATTAAAGAACTATAGAAAAAACCATGAGAGTCAGGCAACTGTCTACTGAATGCCAGTAAACATTTACTAACTGCACATCCAATGGGACTGATATCAAGGATTTACAAATAATTGTAAGTATTAAACAACAGAATTCCCCATACTATCCATTCAATAAATGATCTAATGAATTGAATTGACCATTCTCAAAAGAAGAATTACAAATGGCCAATAAATACTTGAGAAGTGTTCAACATCCTAGTCATTAGGAACATGCAAATTAAAACTGCTTTGAGATTCCATCTCACACTGGTCATCCAACTTCAAAGGTAACAGAAAACATTTTCATCTCAAACACAAGTTGTATTTCAAGGAAAGAATGCCAAAACAATGCCCAGTTTGCATGGTTACTGTTTCATCATCAAGGGTAAAGACTTGCTTGTTTGGAAGCACTTGCTACTCGACATACTCACTTGCTGCACCCATCCGCACACACATACTATTCTTGTTTATCTGACCCATGCGTTTTAATCATGACTCAAAGCCAGCAGGCAATTCAAAACTTCTATAGTCTTCTGTGGCATTCTCTACCAGACTACTCAGAGTAAGCTTCAGCTTTTCAAGTAGTATTCAATTATTCTATTTTGACTAGATGTTTCATTCATTGTTATATTATGTCAATAAATATGGCTCTGTCAGACTATAGATTTGTTTCTGGTATGCACACTAAAGGAAAAAGGTGACCTTTGTAGCAAGTATTAAATTATTCTGTGAGGTGGATAGTCATACAGCAAAGCAATAAATTGGGTTGCATAACACAATATGTAGGGAAAAGTGAACTGAAGGTACAACCTGGTTCCTCACTGTTATCCATAGTAATAATATATGGGGAAAACGATTAAGAAATGATGGGTTAAAGGAGAAATTGCTTCATAATTTGGAACCAATTTTAGGCATTCTAGATAATTTGCTCTGGAAACTGATCCAAGAACATTGAAGTATGACTTCTAAGATATATACATTTAATTTGTGGATTGAATTGACTACCTGAGCAATTGATCGATGATTTTATGCGGGAGAAAGCCCACAGAACCACGCTTTATGATTTTATGCGGGAGAAAGCCCACAGAACCACGCTTTATGGTGGTGGACAGGACTAGTGGGGGGGACGCTACGCTACGGAGTGCGTAGAATGGCCAGAGGCAGGACGAGTCAAAAAGAGATGCTGGCCAGCGCGTGAGAGCAGGTGTCGTCATGGTCATTCCTTAATACAGACGTTAACAACCCTTTTCTGTGGTTTGAAGGAACACCGTCTGTAGAGTTTTGTTATGAAAGCCCAGACACTAGAATAGTCTCTGGCACTCTATCTTTCTTTCTTTCATTACTTTTATACTCAGTAATACAGTCAAGTTGGTACCATTGCTAGCCTCCTCTCTGTTCTCCCCCCTCCACTGGGACCCTCCAAGTTGGGGAACATGGGCCGTGCATTGTGGGATTAGCCATAAGTTATGGGTAGGAGGCATTGTCTCTGTGTAGCATGACCCAATGAATGGCTCTGACATTCTTCCCTTCCCCTCTTCTGCAAATTTCCCTGAGACATGTTGGCTTCATTTTATGTCTACTTCAGTGATGAGGTCTTGGGAGTCTCTGTGTCTCTGGATATCTGGTTTGGTAGGGATTGATTAGTTTCTGTGTCTATCTCCTTCACAGTTGTGCTGGTACCTACCAGGTTTGCCACAAAACAGCACTCTTGCATGTTTCCTCACTTACTCTTAGTTTCAGCTGGGGCCCTTTTGAGGTATTATGGGGTGATTGTCTCCGTAGGATCTGCATCTATCTGAAAAAGAGAAGCAGATTGTCTGATGGAGAGTAAAGTTTGCACCAGATAAATGGGATAACCATTGCTTTTTAGAGAGAATGTAATAGGTGAGGACCTCTTCTAGCCCACGATGGGTGGGAACTTGATAGTGGAGAGCGGGCTCATTTTTGGATATGGTTCTAACTTGTTTCCCAGCTCCAAATGACCTGTAACTCCCAGTACCAGCATGTGGTTATCATCCACAATGAGTTCTTGATCATAGAGACCTACAAGGTTTCCCAAAATAAGACAGATTTTTGTCAGAGTACTTGGTGACCCAACAAAGATTAATAGTAAGACCCTGCTGCTGAAGACACCATATGCTGTTGGAACATAGCATGGAGTGACATGGCTGGAAGCTGGAAGAGAGTCAGTGTCCAGACAGTCAGCACATCTAGTGCTATAAGGTGCTACATGAGCAACTGGGGAAAATGACCAATATCTGTCCAAGCAACTCATGGTCTAACCTACTTACCAGCAAATAACCTGTCGTGATGCCCACACAAGTGCAATGGTGGTGCACAGCCATGGAGAGAAACCAACTTCTCTTGATTTGGCCAACTGATCTGCTCAGTGGAACGAAACCTATAGCTAGAGCTGGGAAACAAGTCAGAATCTATCTTTCTTATACACATACTAGCAGGACTTCTGTCTGCCAATTTTGAGGGAGAAATCCCCTACTTCTGGGAATTACATACATGAGAAACTTACAAAATGCATGGCTGCCGTGGAGGCTGAGACACTGCGTGGAGACAGGTTGGGGGCCGGAGAGTTCGGCCCAAGTCACTGCACTCAGGCAGGGCGGGTGATTACTACTTCTGCCTCAGCCCATCCTGTCCACTGTTCCTTCCTCAACATTGCAGTCAGGCAGGGCAGGTGATTACTACTTCTGCCTCAGCCCATCCTGTCCACTGTTCCTTCCTCAACACAAACAATTTCCAGTTTACCACCAAACTTTCAATAGACAACCAGCCCAGGGCACCCTCAATTTTAGGTAGTCAACAACAAACTTAACACCCCGGAAATCAGCCCTCAGTTGAGTTTCGCATATTCAGGGGCTCCCATCCACATCAACAGATCCTTTCTTGTGTCTGTTGTTTCTCTCTTTACTGTCTGAATCCTTTTTAATAAAACCAATTGCATACTTTCCTCTACAACCTTTGTCATGTGGCCCAGAATGGTAATGCTTTACTGCCTCAAAGGAAGGAATCAGTCCAGCAGAATGCACTGGGAGCAGAGCTGCTGTGCACCTCCTGTTTCAATGTGATATCTTCATAACGTCTCTAGAAGAATAGTTGACCATGCACAAGATATTAGAGCAGCCAAAACTGACAGAGCTGCTACTAAACCCTAGAATGGTCCTGGTTATTTCTGCTATGTCTTATGGCCTGAAGTGGTCATAGCACAAGCTCAGATACACAGGAAGGGAAAATAAACTCCTTGCTAGAGAAAGGATTACTAGAGAATATTTGGCAATTTCAAATCCATTCCTTATATCTAAAAACTGTAGGCTGAGATCATGCTTTAATTTAGGACATGAGTTTATATTGCATTCACAGCGTGGGAACTGCATACCTATAATTAAAAACAAAATGCTTTTATTTTTTTTTTTTAGCTCACATCCCAAGTGTCTACTTGATTATTCACATGCTGTGGGACATTTTCCCAACCTTGCATCCAATGAGAGTAAAACTCTGTCCTCAGAAAGAAGTCACAATTCAAAATTTAAGCCACATGAGAAAGTTTGTAAATATGGAAGTCATCAAGAAACTGCAAAGAGAGCAAGCTGCTTGGAGCTGAAAATAAAACAACACAAGAAACTCAAGTGAGAAAATTCTGAGTGATTTAGGAAAAGAGGGACAGATACCAAATTAATTAAATAAAACTATGTAATAAAAGAAAACACAGGAAAATATGTAGTAAAACCAAAGTAAAATGTCTTAAAATTTAAAAATATATTTTACATATATTATATAGATTTATTTATTTTCAATAAAAATTCAATGAATACAGTAAAAATGAACACTCTCATGGTTATTTCATTAGATAAATAAAAATTGTTAAATTAAAAGATAGAGCTAAGGAAGCATTGCAAAAGAAGGAAAAAAAAAGAAAATCCTCCATAATGCAGTACACACACACACACACACACACACACACACACACGTGTACATTATGTGATGAGAAAAGATGCTGATCCAAGAATACAAAGATTCAATTATTAGCCAGATAAAGAAACTTCAACTATTTATTATACATTATGAGTGGTGATGGTTATTAATTAATATACTGTGGCAATCTTTTTATTCAATGTGGACATGTATTAAATTATTAGTTGAAAACTTGAATATATACTAGTTTTATTAATATGTACATTCTTTATATTAAGTAAATATTTTAAGAAAATATTTTCAAAAATTACCAAAAGATAAACTAATAGCCCCAAAACGTAAAACATCAAATAAAAATAGTTAATTTTAAAGGTAAAGAAGACAAATATTTCACTGTTTGTGAATAGGTAGCTATTTAATTAACAAATTTTAAACTACAAAATATAGATGCTAACCAATAAGAAATCCCAATAAGAGTTACCTACCATGTTAGAGTTCTTAAATACCTAAACTGTAAGTGAAGAACTCAGATTGAAGAAAGACTTCTTCCAGGAAAGGACTATGGTGAATACTAATAAAATTAAAAATTGTGCAGCAGTAAGAAATTTAGCTTGGAATTCTTTTCATGATGCAATATTGAAAGGAGAATTTGAAAGAGTTCACAAACTCTGATCAGAATTTTATAAAATTCCATATCTATTTCTGATACAGTATTTAAATACAGAAATAAATAAAACTAACAGTTATAATGCAATATGATTTTGGCATATAGCAATATATAGCAATGTGAATTTTCTGTTACATTAATTGTAGAATTGTTCATGAGCTCAGTGGCTTATTACTTATTACTTTGGATGTTGTCAAGATTTACCTAATCACACAAAGTCACTGGAAGGGCATTCCAGTTTTTATGTTTTACTTAGCTATGTTTTTCTTTTTCTCTTTTTTAAATTGGAACAGACAATTGACCTAGTGTTTGCTTTTCTTTAATGGAAAATATAATTAAAAGATTAATTAATTTTCTTTTCTGGTTAATGAGTGACTCAAACGTTCTATTTCTTATTTTCATTTATTTTACAAACTACTCTATTGAGGTCCTATTTACTCACAACTAGTTGTGTACATGAAATGAATACACATCAATAAATATCTTTACTAAGTTTGTTAAGGTTGCAGTCATGAAACCATCACTTCCCAATTTATTCTTAGCATCTTTATTATTATTTTGTATGTGTAGTAAATAAATTTAACTTACTTGTGTTTTGAAAATTTTAGTTATAGAGTGTTGTTAGTTAAAGGCACTGTGGTAGTAGATCTCCAGAACGTATATCTGTTTCACAATAGACACTTCATATCTTTTATTTTCACCTGCTTATTTCCCCTCCTCTCAGCCTTGGCAATCACCATTCCATCCTCTGCATTTTTGAATTTTATATTCCACATCCATCAGGTCATACAGTGTTTCTGTGTCTGAGTCATTTCATTCAACATAATGTTTTTCACAGTTCCACATTGTCACAAATGACTGTAATTCACTCTTTTAAAGGTAGAATAATATTTCATTGTAGAATAGATCATGTTTTTTCACTTATTTATGTATTAGTAGACATTTAAATCATCTCTATTCCTTGGCTATTGAGAATAATGCTGCAATGAAGATGTGAGTGCTGTTAAACTTTGGGGTCCCACTTTCAACAATAAATATGTATTACTTAGAGTTCAATTTCTTCTTGCCTTGTGATTGTTACTTTTAATCTATTCTCTATTTTCCCACAATTTTAAGTTTTTGAGGTGACATAGAATGAGTCCAAGGCTTTGTGTATGTTAGATAAACACTCTACCTATAAACTTCTTCTTCAGCCTACACGCATTTTATTTCTTTGTGTGCATAGAATATAGTATATTATTCATTTCTTATCTTAATTTTTGAATCTATATTTTATATTTATTTTTAGTAATTCGAATTTTCAAAACAATTATGCAAACTTCATGGGTATCCAACCAGGGCAAATATACCAGCTGGTGCAATGGTGGCATGTCTGTTATGGGTGAAACCAAGTCCTCTCTGGTTAGAACTAAGGACTGCTCCATTGAAGGTAATTCTTGCCTGGTGCTGAAAACCAAGTCAAAATCTGTGGTTGGGGAGGTCATAAGGCTTAGGGGGTAAACTACTATTTTCTCAATGAATGGATATAATATTACCATCAAACTTCTCTCTAAATGTTTATGTTTATGTCCATATGTTAATGCTACTCTCATTTTTTTTAATTTTTTTTTTTAATTTATTTATTTGAGAGCGACAGACACAGAGAGAAAGACAGATAGAGGGAGAGAGAATGGGCGTGCCAGGGCTTCCAGCCTCTGCAAACGAACTCCAGATGCGTGCGCCCCCTTGTGCATATCTGGCTAACGTGGGACCTGGGGAACCGAGCCTCGAACCGGGGTCCTTAGGCTTCACAGGCAAGCGCTTAACCGCTAAGCCATCTCTCCAGCCCGTACTCTCATGTTTTGTTTACAGAGGTTTCTCTCTTTTCAGATGGCAGTGACCACTGGGGTGACTCAAAACTCACCAAAATGCTGAGAAGGTACAGTGAAATGTTCCTCACTAAATGTTCCATGTCTGTAACATTTACCAGGGCTCAATGACTATTGCAGAAAAGGTGTTAGAAAGATAAGGGTTATCCCATTTATCTGGTGCTAACTTTACTCTCTGTTGGAGAATATGCTCCTCTTTTTCAGATAGACACAGATCCTAAGGAGAGAACCATCCCATCATACCTCTAAAGAGCCCCAGCAGAAACTAAGAATAATTAGTGAAACAAGCAAGGGTGCTTTTTTCTTGGTGAACCAGGTACCAGCACAAGGGTGAAGGAGATTGACACAGAGAACAATCAAATCCTACCAAATCAGATATCCAGAGACATTCTTGGTGAACCAAGTACCAGCACAAGGGTGAAGGAGATCAACACAGAGAACAATCAACTCCTACCAAATCAAAAATCCAGAGACACAGGGGCTCCCAACACCTCATCACTGAAGCAGACCCAACATGAACCCAACATGGCTCAGGGAAATTTTGCAGAAGAGGGGGTGGAAAGTATGTCAGAGTCACACATTGGGTCATGATATGCAGAGACATTTCTCCTACCCAAAACTGTGGGCTTACTCCACTATGCATGACCCATATACCTCAACAAGGAGGAGCCAGAGGGAGGGGGTAGGACATGGATGAGCCTAATGATGGTACCAACTCGACTGTATTCACTGAATACAAAACTAATTAACAAATAAATAAATAAATAAATATTTATAATAAGAAATAAATAACACAAGTCAAAAATAAGTTCAGCAGAGACAGAGAAGAGGCCATGAGAAACAGACAGAAGAGGTGGTACTCAGAGTAAAAAATCTGTCGGTATGGTTGGAAGGAATTATAGAAAGATAAAAATATTTTTCATGCCAGGCATGGTGGCACATGCCTTTAATCCCAGCACTTGGGAGGCAGAGGTAGGAGGATTGCCATGAGTACAAGGCCACCCTGAGACTCCCCCATGAATTCCAGGTCAGCCTGGGCTAGAGCGAAACCCTACCTCAAATATATATATATATATATATGTTTCTCTTACCTGTATAAAGAGCAATACCTTGGGAGAAATAAAGATTGTAAAGTCAAAAGGAGAGAGAGAGAAAAAATCATTAAAATCTATTTCTTCTTGGGTCATTTTATTTGGTTATTCCCCAAAATGCTTTGGTCTCCTAGTCCATAAAATAGGATTCTGTGAAATCCTGTTATGGCTTTACTGTCATAGTGGGATGATTTAAGTAGGCCAGTGATTGTATTCAAAACATTCATTTATAGGGCTCGAGAGATGGCTTAGCAGTTAAGCACTTGCCTGTGAAGCCCAAGGACCCCAGTTCGAGGTTCGAATCCCCAGGACCCATGTTAGCAAGTGTACAAGGAGGCGCATACATCTGGAGTTCGTTTGCAGTGGCTGGAAGCCCTGGTGTGCCCATTCTCTCTCTCTCTATCTGCCTCTTTCTCTCTGTCACTCTCAAGTAAAATAAATAAAAATAAACAAAATCATTTTAAAACATTTATTTATACTAATTTTCCTAGAACTTTTACATAAATAAAATAATCTTAGTGGATGATGTTCTTTTTGTTGTCACAGAGATTACATTGCTTTCATACTTATCATAAAACATTAACAGAAATATGAATTTCTTTGTATCCAAAATCACATTTACTGTTTTGGAAGAGTTGTGTTTCTAAAGGGGAAAAAAAAATCAGTAATACCAGGAACTAGTTGAACCTTAAAACAAAAATCTGAGCTGTTTTTCTGCATGTTTTAATTATAGAACTTTTTCAACCTAAGGATATCTGCTAAGTATCTGAAGTAGAAACTTAAAGAAAAATAATATAATACTTACATTGCATGAGCAAGCAGAATTCATTGTTTTGTGATTGAGTTTAATCCCTGTGTAACTAAAGTCCTTTGTAGACACCCGAAACTAATGCTAGGAATAGCTCTAATATGATAGGAACTATAGACTATCTGCATAATAAATGTGTGATTATATTTGAAATATACTACAAAGCATGATTGTTAAAATGCTGTATTTTTCTTGATCATTTCCCTTAACCACTGAGCAATGTCTCCAGTTATAGGTGTTGTAAATTGAAAATCTGGTTTTTACTTCTTGTTGATTTTATTCTTCTTAGAGCTCAATTTGGGCCAATATGCTTTTACATGATTTTAAGATTATATTGCTTATTCTCCAAAACTGCTCATTTCTTGAGAACAATAAATGATAAACCCAACAGATGGGCTGTATTTGTTAATATGGCTTCCCAGAACATTAACAAGCACACTCGGATATAGACCAGTGATGTTTCAACACAGACAGCTCTTGAAAACCCAAGGCCAAATCTATGTTGTCTAGACAGAGCTTGGTGTTTGCAAACATGATATTATTTCAAGCTTTCAATTCAGAGGCAGTGGATTATTTGAAAGAAATCTGAGCATGTTACTTTGCATATATGTGAAGTAAACTTGTTTTCTCATATTGTTTCATGCTCAAGTGAATTTAGAGCAGATTTAGCCAAAATCAACAAACATTTTAGGACCGAAGTTTCCTGCCTTCAAGGAAAACAAGCACAGCATCCATCTACCCCTCCCTACATTTTATAATATGGAACTCTTTGATTACTAAAATTCAATGTCTAAAACTCATACATTATAATTAAATTACCTTTAAAACTCCACTAATTCTAAGATTTTAAACATCTCAACATTTCTGTTGTGGTTTGAATGTAAACTGCCCCTCACCTCAGGCTCGTGTGTTTCAGGACTTGGTCCCTCACTTGTGGTGCTGTTTGTGAAAGCCCTAGGACACTGAGCTGGAATTTGATATGGAAAATAGCTGCCCAGGAAAGTGTTTTCACAGATTCATCAACCATGGCATACAAGGGCCAGTACACCTCCGAGCGAATGGGGTCAGACTCCACCCCAAGTTGAAAGCATAGCAGGTGTTGCAGTCAGGTTCACATTGCTGGTTGAAATCACCCAACCAAGAGTAGCTTGAGGGAAAAGGGAGGTTTATTTTTGGCTTACAGGCTACAGGGGGACACTCCATGATGGCAGGGAAAATGATAGTATGAGCAGAGGGTGGACATAATCCCCTGGCCAACATAATAAGGTGCACCATAGCAACAACAGGAGAGTGTGTCAAACACTGTCAAGAGGAAACTGGCTATAATACGCATAAGCCCACCCCCAACAGTACACCACCTCCAGGATGCCTTAATTCCCAAATCTCCATCAGCTTGGAACCCAGCATTCAGAGCACCTAAGTTTATGGGGGATACCCCATGAATCAAATGAATCAAACAGCCACAACACGGAAGCATTACACATGTGTTGCTTGCTTTACAGGCATGGGAAATGCAAGATTCAAGGGGACCATGAAGCATTTCACCACGGTTCCAGAAAATCACTAAGGTCATATAAGGAGGTCTGACAGGGTCAAAGTCCCTGCAAAGAGGCCCTTAGAAACTCCCACATGAAGCTGTGAGGTGAAGTTTAAGTTGAATTAGAGACCTCAGGATGTTAATATGCCCAGACCATGGGATGTCTGCCACAAAGATATAGGCTGGTATAAACTCCACTGCTGAGCAAGACTACTTGTGCTATAAGCCGGAGAGTTAGAGGTGTGTGGCTACTGAGTCATTCCTCTCAGTGATCAGTACTGTGAGATTTGTGTATGCTTTGTTGCTTGGTTTGGGTCTAATCATTGTGAGAATTATTAAAGAAGATGGGGACTTTTAAAATTTGATTGTATGCATTATGCATCATAAGATATTGGGGCCAGGGGTGAAATATTGTACTTTGAGTATAAAATGTCCCTCATGGGCTCATGTTGCTGTTTGGAATATTGTGAAACCAGTAAGAGGTACAGTCTTGCTGGAGAAAGTGAGTCACTGGGGGCAGGCTTTGAGGTTTTATAACCTGGGCCCACTTCAATATAAGCAACCAGGCTGCGTGCCTTTCCAGCAATGTTGGATTCTATTTTCTGGAACAGTAAGCTCAGATAAACTCTTCCCTTTCTTAAAATGCTTCTTGTCAGTTATTTTGTCCCAGTGATCAGAAAGAAACCTCTGAGCCTGTTTGTCATCATCTGGTAGACTTTTAGTTTTGACACTAAATCTTTTGAGGACTACCTGAAGCAATCCGAATAGAATGTTGAAGACTGCTGCTTTCAACCTAAGTCTGCTTGTAGCTACTATTGCCTCCACTTCACCCCATCATCCCACCACCACCGCCATCATGCCGGAAAGTTCATCACAGCTGCAAGCAGCTCTGGTCAACCCATATGAGCATGCCTTTCTGGTTTTGAAGATTATTGCTTCTGCTCATATTCAGGCAATTGAGGTGTAACAGGGGTCACAGCACCAATAAAAGACAAGTAAAAGAAATGTCTTGAGCCTTTACTCAGAAATTCTAGTTTTTCCTTACCTCTTTTCCTAAGAGTCCTCAGAGCTTCTTGAAGCCAAAGGGATTGTTCCCTTTCCCAGAAATGAAAATATGATTATTCTCTTTCCTGGAAGATTAATATTCCTGGAATATATCCCCTTTTCTAAGAAGTTCCTGGACACCTGGCATGGTACTTGACTGACCAGCTCAGTTGCCATCCAGTAAATCCTCATAAAAGACACAATTATAGACACCAGTTAGGCTTTCCCATTTCTGAGATTCCCTGCTGCTGTGCAGGAGCTATGGCTTCTTTCCTTCACTTAAGCTCTCTAGTCAAATCTTTCTGGACTTTACCCTTTATGGTCTGTGGACATCATTGTTGAAATATGTAAGACAAGAACATGGGGCCAATGACTCAGTGAATGTGTGACCATGAGCTTCCAATACCCTGACTTTGAGTTACAGCCCAGTCCAGAGCTGAGGAAGGTTCACAGCTCTCAGCCACCTCCAATTCCTATATCAACATATCGGCAACTCTAGGCTGACAAGAAAAGCCAAGATGACGCATTCATACCTGGTGTGCGCACACCAACCAAGTTGACCTTAGCGAGTGAAATACAGAATCTTTCACATCGGGTATGTGTATACCAACCATGCTGACATCACTGCCTGTGGCACAGATGAATTCGTACCCGGCGTGTGCTCACTAACCACGTGCACATTAGTGAGTGAGACACATATCCCTTCATACCTGGACTGTGTGCACTGACCATGTGCACATTAGTGAATGAGACACATATCCCTTCATACCTGGACTGTGTGCACTGACCATGTGGATATTGGTGAGTGAGACACATATTCCTTCAAACCTGGACTGTGTGCACTGACCACGTGGACATTAGTGAGTGAGACACATATCCCTTCATACCTGGACTATGTGCACTGACCATGTGGACATTAGTGAATGAGACACTCATCCCTTCAAACCTTGACTATGTGCACTGACCATGTGCACATTGATGAGTGAGACACATATCCCTTCAAACCTGGACTGTGTGCACTGACCATGTGGACATTAGTGAATGAGACACATATCCCTTCATACCTGGACTGTGTGCACTGACCATGTGCACATTAGTGAATGAGACACATATCCCTTCATACCTGGACTGTGTGCACTCACCATGTGCACATTGGTGAGTGAGACACATATCCCTTCATACCTAGACTGTGTGCACTGACCATGTGGACATTAGTGAGTGAAACACATATCCCTTCATACCTGGACTATGTGCACTGACCATGTGGACATTAGTGAATGAGACACTCATCCCTTCAAACCTTGACTATGTGCACTGACCATGTGGACATTGGTGAGTGAGACACATATTCCTTCAAACCTGGACTGTGTGCACTGACCATGTGGACATTAGTGAATGAGACACATATCCCTTCAAACCTGGACTGTGTGCACTGACCATGTGGACATTGGTGAGTGAGACACATATCCCTTCAAACCTGGACTGTGTGCACTGACCATGTGGACATTGGTGAGTGAGACACATATCCCTTCAAACCTGGACTGTGTGCACTGACCATGTGGACATTGGTGAGTGAGACACATATCCCTTCAAACCTGGACTGTGTGCACTGACCATGTGCACATTAGTGAGTGAGACACAGACCTGTGCTGTATTGAAATCTCACAACTGTGAAATGTCACTGTATTTTGAATTAGTTACAATTTTGGCTAAAACAATAAACTACCACCCGTCTTTCATAGTCCAAACTCCTCCCTGTACCCTAGGCATTCTCTCCTTAACTACTATTGTCACTCATCCATGATTTGTCACTTCAGTGTGCTGTTATCATAAGGGTGTCTACATAAAGAATAGCCAGAAATTGTGCCTCTACATTTTCCTTTACTTGTTTTGAGTGAATGGAAACTTTGTTCCTAATTTATTTTATTTTGGGGGTCACAAACATATAAATTGACTCCAGTCTCCCTTCTGTATGCAAGCTAGTGTAGGAAAAGAACCTAGTATGACATTGAGATCAGCCTAGAAAAATAAGTGAGCTATATGAGCTAAAGAATGAAATAAGCAGTTAACCCATACCCAATAGATGTGTTATTTAATGCTCAGGCCAAGTGTGTGAGTAGTATGTCAACAAAATAAACAGTGATTCCATTTTTTTGATATTTTGAAGAAAGAAGAAGTACATTATTTTGAGAAAAAAATAATATTTCCTAACTTTCCTTACACCTATTTTATAATCCCTACCAAAGTTTGGAAGCAGGGAAGGAAGCAGTATGTTATTGATTTCATGTTTAGGGTTCAGTCCTCATTATTTTATTTTATAGACAGTGACATTTAGAAGCCATTGCCAGGGTATTAGATTTAGTTCTTTTATAGCCATAGAATTATTGATTATATTTTCTTTTTGATGTACTTCCAGGCTCTTTCAATGAATAGAACTTAGAGAGTTCTGTTTGTATATAAATAATCATGCATACACACATAGATATATATTTCATAGCTAATATTATTTATTCAATTATATATAAATAGTTCAAATTCAACATGTTGTCTTACTCCATATTTGTGACTGACCTTTCCTCCACTAATCATCTTGACTTTTATTATTATTATTTCTTCTTTTAGTTAGAGGAGAGAGAGAGAAAGGGCATGCCAAAGACTCTAGCCATTGCAAACAAACTCCAGACACATGCACCACCTTGTGCATCTGGCTTTATGTGGATTCTGGGGAATTGAACCTGGGTCTTTAATCTTTGCAGTTAAGTGCCTTAACCACTAAGCCATCTCTTCAGCCTGAGTTTTATTATTTTAATATGTTTATTAATACTTGAAAGCACCAAGCTCCTGCCATTATTGCTACATTCTCCACAAACCCATACCTCCCCATTCTGAAACATTTTCCCTCACTTTCCAATATACCTTGACCAATCAGAAGAGGTGACTCAACTCACTGCCTCTGCCTCATGTCTATGTCCTTCACATCTGTCTCAGGAATGACTTAGGACACTCTGTTCCACTTCCAATTTTTGTATTCCTTATGCGACCTCAAACCACTAACACATGAATAGCCTCTTCCTCCATCTCAGCAGTCTCATCCCATGTTCTATAACTCCATGGTGAAAGCATCCTGCACCCTATTTAGGTTCTTCCTATTCACATGATAGATTGCTTCATTTGCTTCTTGAACTGAAAACCCTGTGCAGACTGTGACCCTACAGGTTTCCTGGCTCACTGTGGTCACTTTCTGACACCGTGCAATAGTTGACTGTCTTGCCAAATGTAAGCTATGATATCCTGCACTGGCAAGCTCCCCCTCCTCTGTGGCTGTCCTTCCAGGGCCCCTTTGGTTCCCATGGCCCATCCTGAAGTCCTGTAAGGAGACTCTCCTCAACCTGTTTCCATTAGGATTTCTTACAATATGTTCCTGCCATTTGTCATAGGATGACCTCCTAATTCATTTATTTGTACATTACAAATGATATTAGAGCAGTCTTTTAATCATTGAATTGCCCTGTAACATTGACCAAGTTTTTCTGTATTTTAGGTTTTGTTTTGCTAACTGGGATCTCTTTTGTCCATTGTCTCATCTTTTGAGCTTATTTTAAAGTTTTAAATTGTTAAGTGTTTCCCTTGCATTCAATTTTCCTGATTGTGATGTTTTGATTATTTATTTTTATTTTATTTGTTTATTTGAGAGAGAGAGAGAGAGAGAGAGAGAGAGAGAGAGAATGGACAGGCTAAGACCTCTAGTCACTGCAAAAGAAATCCAGACACATGTGCCATCAGGCCAGGTTTCTGAAGCAGTGTGAGCATTGGCAGTCTTAGTAGCCTCTGGTACTGCGTCCTCCCCTCCTTGTGCATCACTGTAGAAGGAACATGTAAGCCTTCATGTTTTCATGGAGGATCCCAAATAGCATCCTGGGCTACTTGCAGAACAAGCAAATAGTGATGAGGAGACAGCATGGGAGAATGAGTAGAAGGAATCATATAACAGAAACAGGAAGCATACAATGAAGTTTTGAAGACCAAAACACAATGATGGAAAGGTAAAATTAAAAAAAAACAAAAAACTCTACATTATTTTGGATGCACATGTTGACCTTTGCATTGGTTTTTGGTTTGGTTTTGTTTTGTGTTGTTTCTTCCTTTTATTTGTTTTGTTACTCATGGGATCTAGTTTTTCTGCATTCTCACAAGAAGTCTGTATATAATTGCTCAAATGAAACCAGCTTCTCCACAGCATGGCTTGCTACCCTGCTTCCCCACAGAATTTCCTATTGACTTTCCTTCAGCACACCATGCTCTGGAGGGAAAACCCTATGCTCTCCAGTGGGTTTACTGTGTAAGGCAATTTAGTCTACTAAAATGAGTTCATTCAGCCTTAGCATGGATTGCTAGACCCACATATTTGCTGTTAGACTTATAATTGTCACACTGGCCTGTTTATCCTATTTGAAGTTGACTCATAGCTATTGGAAATATGTGTCTAGAATCAAGGCATGATAGAAAATTCAAGGGGAAGTTTACGCATTTCTAGGACTTAGCTCTACAAATTGTACTAACTATATGATTTTATAAAGACATTCACAGTTATACGTTCAGAAAAAAGACTGTTTTGTTTTAATTTATAGAGAAGCAGTTTTTTTCTTTAAGAATACAGATGAGAGGGTGCACATACTAGCACTATTTTCAACCAATTAATATGAAATTGCACTGCTATTTTATAAATATCTTAAGTTGAAAGATGTACCATTACTTCTATGTCTTAAGAAAGATTGCAATTTTCTTTTCTGAAAAAGAATAGCCCAGGCTGTCTTTGGATTCATGGTCTGCCTTTGTCTCTTGAGTACTGGGGTTGCAGGTAGGCAATACCATACTCAACTCAGTGATTTCTTTTTAAAGATTATTGGAATGGTACACTAAAGTCAAAATACTTTGTAAGTATTGTAAACAAAAATATCAAGACATTGTTAGGAAAACTTATAAATAATGTCTCAATTGATATTGAGCTTAGAATTAATAACAGACCTGCTTCCTATGCAGTTTTTCCCAAAGCCATTTTGATTTTCAGTGAACTGCTCAGCTATTGTGTCTGGTAAACTCAGCAGCACTCACTGCTGACCTAATGTTTGCTCCTAATGCTACACAATGTGATTTCTAGGGCAAGATCAGTTCCCTGTACTATTTATTCCATTCAGTTCTTTTTTCACCTTGCTGTCAGGGGTTTTGTCATGTCAAAAGATTACCTGAAAACTTTGGGCATTGCAAGGTGACAGTGTCAGTAATCTTGGACAGATGGCAGCGTTGGGTACAGGATAGGTACTAGTTTTCTGTCAAAGAGAGAAGACAAGCCCACGTGACCCCATGCTGGCATGGTGGGATTACGCCAGCCGTACCAACCATGTTTTACCCTTTCGTTTAAGCAGCCACAGCCGCCACATGACCAGTAACTTGTATGAGCTCTGATGCTGCAGGCTGATAACAAGCACTGGACAGAACTGAATTCCTCTGTGAAATCATTTTGCAGTGTACATGTCATAAATTTGGAGAATTCATTTGTGTTAGTTTTCTTTTGTGCCTGTTTGTGTGTGGTGTGTGTATATGCATGTTTGTGCATGTGTATGTATGCAATTGCACATATGTGTGCATGTGTATGGAGACCAGAGGATAAGAAGGATGTTATTCCTCAGGCATGCCTTTTGTCTCTTTTGGACACAGGATCTCATTAAGATTTAAGCTCATCAACTAAGCCAAACTACCTGGCCAGTGAGCTCCAGGGTCCTGCCTGTCACAGCCTCCCCAGTGCTGGGGTTCTAGGACTATGCCGCTATTTCCGGCACGTAGCAGGGATTTGGGGCTGAGATCAGGGCTTCAGGCTTAGTAGTGAGCACTTGATAGCCTGGGCTTCTTCCCAGACCTTCTATTTCCGTGTATGAAGTGTTTCCACTGTTGTGTAAAGTGAATTCACTTTCTCTAATAACTATACTGATGACTTAGACTTCTATTTCTACCTTTGTAAATACTGGTAGTCTGCATATTTATAAGAATTTGTTGGTTGTATCTCTATTTTGGGGGAGCAGAGCATTACCATAAAGGTGGTCACCCTAATGTCCACATGTGATCTTTCAATCTTAAAAAAATTGCAGCCTTATCCTATTTTATTCAACATTTATAATTGTATTTTTTATTTCTATGTTTGGTGATAACTAAACTAGTATTTACCATTATTTTAAGTTTCTACAAAAAGCCCATTTTAGACTAGATGGCCTTTTCTTTTATTTGCTTTCAAATACAATGCTTTCTCTTATTTTTATTTCTCTTCTCATAACTTAGTATAATTTTCCCCTGCCATGATGGAGCTTCTCCTTGAGTATGTGAGCCGAAATAAACCTCTTTTTCCCATAATCTGCTCTTGGTTGGGTGATTTCTAAGAGCAATGCAAACCTGATTGAAACAGTAATGTTGGTACTGAGAGTGGGGTTGCTACTAGACACCTGACTGTGTGGCTTTTGCCTCTTGGAGCTGATTTTCAAGAGGAGTGTGGAAGGATTTGAAAGCTTTGTCTAAGTGATGTCTTGCAGTGTTGTAAGTACAGCTTGGTGGATTATTCTGGTCAGAGTTGCCAAACCTGAATACAGTAAGAACTATGGACTGTGAAGTTTGGCTTGTGAGGGTGAGAAAGAGCTTTGCTTGGACTGGGCTGACAGTTTGTGTGACAAGCTTACTGTGTTATGCCCATGTCCTAAGAAGTTGTGCAGGGTTGCATTGCATAGAAATGGGCTGGTGTGAGCAGGGAGATATAGCACAGAATGTAATGTTTAGACCAAAACTGCTGCCCATTCAGCTGAAATTGTATGAGAGATCACAACCATTGAGATTGGGCCAACTGACCTGATTGGGACAACTGGAAGAATGTTCTTTTGAAGGGACTTGAGTGCTCAAGGAGTGTCCTGTTCTTCAAAGTCTGCTTTATTTCTCCCTGGATTAACAAATTGACACTCTACCTGGTTTTGTGGGGTATAAGAAATTCAAGAAAGAGAGGGTCATTGGGTTTTCATTGCAGTCTTGTGTTTTGGAAATGGCCATGGGCAGTGTGAAACAGTTTTGTCAAATGCCTGCATGGAGACCCAATGGAGCTGTGAGGATGAACCATGGATTTCAGTGAAGACACTGTGGAGATGCTGGGACCATGAGATAGCTGCTAACGAAAGCTGATAGCCCAGATGAAGTTCTCCAGGACTGTGAGTAACCTCGCTGGAGGGTTGGAATTAAAACTCCAGAGGCTTGTTTCTGGTTATAATTATCAGACTTGGAGACTTTTTTATTGACTAGAGTGCCAAACACTGACAAGGGGGCACTACCCATCAGCCCACCCCCCAAAATATACTGCCTCTAGAAGGCATTAATTCCCAAATCTGCATCAGCATTCAGAATACCTACGTTTATGGGGCACACCTCAATCAAACCACCACAAGACAGGAAGTGACTAATACAAAAAAATCCCCCCCAAACCCACAATGGCACAGAATACACATTCACATGTTTGCCCTGTTTAAACGTTATATTTGTTGAATATTTCTTTACTATGTTCAATGCCATCTTCAGTGCAATGTGAATGTGTCCCCTTGTCAGTGTGGCTATTGTCCACCTTAGGTTGGCCAGGGGTGATGTCCAGTCTCTGCTCATGCCATCATTTTCCCCTACCATTGTGGAGCCCTCCCTTGAGTCTGTAAGCCAAAATACCTCTCCCCTGTTTGTTTAATTTTTCAAAAGCTGCTCTTGTTCAGGTGATTTCTGTCAGCACCGTGAACCTGACTGCAACACTGCTCTACATTATATCTATTGCCCTTGACAATTATCTTCCTCAGCTTTCTTTTCTTCTGTTAATTTTTCCAAACCTTGAAAAGTCCATAAAAGAGTTCTAAGAAAAATAATACAAAACAACAGAAGAATCTAAAATTCACTTTTATTGCTTCATTTTTTTTTGTACTTTATGCTGTGCCCAAGTGTTCCTCCTACCAGGAAAAGTAAACATGACTGACTGACTACAAACCTGCTATGCGCAAACCTGCATTTACAGCAGTAGCAATGTTTTATAGTCAAGTAGACTCATTACTGGAAATATTAGATGGGAAGTCACAGTACTGTTGCCTCAGGGGGCTTCATACCATGCTGACAGGTTTTAGTGGAGAAACACATTGGAATATTACACAAAAGTAAAGATTTTTAAAATAAATTAATAAGCATAAAGATTGGTAATTTCTTTTCATATTCTAGGTACAAAATATTTCAACTTCTTTATAATGGTGGTAGAGCAAAACAAATTTAAACATGCTTTATCAGTTTATTTCCCTTCTTAGTTTATGAACAACCAGTGAACAGATGAGTTGACGTGTCTAAAGGTGCCTCTGTTGTTGGGATTCTGTTTCTCCAAACCAGCACGTATAATGCATTGTAATTGAATAACACATATGCTATTATTGGTCTTTCTTTTATACATGTACATTTATTAAAGCATTCTCTTTCTTTACCCTGTATGACTTCTTTAAATTTCATTATTTCTCTGTACTTGGTAATTATTTTTCATGTTATGATTTAACATTTTGTCTTTCCCACTGAATTCTACTTATGCTGAATTCTTTGCAACTCTACTGGGCATATATCTCTGACACTGGCCTTACATTGGAAATGGGATTTTTTGATTGTTCCTGCTTGAGTTTTGTTGTTATTGTTCTTATTTGTTTTTTTAATTGTAAGAATTGGTGGTAAGAACCCCTGATTTCAAGGAACTTGTGAGATATATTAAATATGAAAGATAAGCTTTTAAAACCCACTTCTCAAGGCTGGGGAGATGCCATAGCAGTTGAAGACACTTGCTGAAAACCCACTTCTCATGCCTACTTGTTCACATGACCATAGAGAATTATGGTTCATTGATTACTTAGCATGAAATTAGTTGTTTTTGAAGTTACCTTCTCATTGCTGGGACAAAATACCTAACCAAAAGTAGCACAAGGGTGAAGGAGACAGACACAGAGAACACTCAACTCCTCCCAAATCAGATACACCTTTAATCCCAGCACTAGAGAGGCAGAGGTAGGAGGAATGCTGTGAGTTCGAGGCCACCCTGAGACTCCATAGTGAATTCCAGGTCAGCCTGGGCTAGAGTGAGACTGTACCTCAAATAACCAAAAAATAAAAAAATAATAATAAAAATAAAAAATAAAAATCCCTAAGCCAACTAGGAATGAAATAATATTTCCTCACAACATAAGGAATAGCTGACATCATATATACTGGAGGATGACTGAATAATTGCCCTTAATATCAAATCATATCTCACAAGGGACTTCTATCCATATTATATCAAACTTCTAAGACTTAGCAATACAAAGACAACTTTAACCACCACATCAGCCAGTGCCCAGGTGAAATCACAAGAGGAACTGGCTAGATGAGCAAGGGGGCTGCTCCCATGGCAAGCCTGACAAGGGCACCAGGGTGATGGTGATAGACTCTGAGGATAAACAAAGTGTGCTAAAGCAGAAATGCAGAAGCTGCTGGGAGCGCAGCACAGAAGTAGACTTAAAACCCACCCACCATGGCTCAGGGAATTTGTAGAAGAGGGTGCAGAAGGGGATGTCCAGAGGCACTGCCACCCACACCCTTAAGATGACTGACTGATGCTCTTTCATCTCATAATCCACAACCCCAGGGGGAACACCAGCAATCCCACCGAGGAAGGTCCTCAGTGGAACAGGGGCAAGGATGGTGAAGATGATGGTACCAACTAGTGATGTGTCCACACAGAGTTTCAACTTAGTAAAAAATGCAAACCAATGCTACAGAACTACAATGTAATATTACCTTTTGCTTCTGTTTCCTCTCACAATCCATCTGTTTGGTAGCATGTGTTGGTACATTATGCCATATTATTGACACAGAATATTGCATTGTGCACATGTCCTTGTTGGCCTATGGACAGTTAGGCCACTTATAATGCTTGCATACTGCATAACTATGTCATAAACTTATACTTGTATAAGTTTTTCAGTGGACATATTTCCATTTCTCTTAAGTATATTCGTAGGAATGAAATAGGTTTAGCTGCACATAAACTGAGCCTCACACTGAGAAAATGTGAAGCTTTCTCACAAAGCACTTGCATCATTTTACATTCTCAGCAGCAATGTCTGAGCAGTCCCGATTCTCAGCGTCCTTTCCAACTTAGATGTGCACTTTATATCACAGCCTAGGTCACTTCATTCTTTATGTTTCTAGTAACAATTTTTGTGTTAAAATGTTTTTGTGATGTTAGTTTGGAAATTTCTGATTTCTTTTGTCCACTGTTTTGGGCAATAGTAACATAGTCTAACCTTTACTTTCAACCCTTTAGAGGTCTTCCCCTTTCTCTCCCTCCCTTTCTCTCTTCCTCCTTCTCTGCCTCTCTTTCATCTCCTTCCTTCCTTCCTTTTTCATTCTCTCTTTCCTTATTTTTCTTTTGGTGGACTCTTATAGATAGTATATGTACTTGTTTCATCAATTCTGATGATCTCTATTTTGAAAGCTTTTGTTAATTAATACACTGAGATTTAATGGCATTATTGATAACATGAGATTTAAAGCTGATATTTTACTTTTTGCTTCATATGTGACACATCTTTTTCATTTCTTTTTTATTTGTTTGGCAAGAATCTTGTTCAAAATATTTGCATGAATATTCATCAGAGGGAATTTGTCTATAGTATTTTTTGTATCTTTATCCAGTTTAGGAATCAGGCAAGTACAGTCTTCATAGAATGAATCTGGTAGTGTTTTCTTTACTCCTTTTTAGTTTGTGGAACAATTAAAGAACAGTTGATAGTATATCTTCCTTGGATGTCTGATAGAATTCAGAGTGAATCCATCTGGTCCAGAGCTACCTTTTTTTTTTTTTTTTTTGTAGGAGAGTTTTAATTATAGCTTCAATCTCAGTGCTACTACTGGATCTTTTTAAGTTCCTAATATCTTTGAATTATAACTTTGGAATGTCATATGTGTTTGGATTGTCCATTATGTCTTGGTTTTCCAGCTTTTTAGAATTTTAAGTTTTCAGTTTATTCTCCTGTGATCTTCTGAATTTCACTGGGGTCTGTTGAGACAATTCTCTGTCTCTGATTTTGTTAATTTGGGGGTTCTCTCTCCTTTTTGATCATTTAAAGGATTTATCAATCTTGCTTTCTCAAGGAACCAGCTCCCCACTTGATTGACTATATGTGTTGGTTTTAGTGGTTATTTCATTAAATCCTGCACTTATATTTGTTATTTCTTCCTCTCTAATTGTTTTGGAATTGGCTTCTTGTTTTCCAGAACCTTGACATGGGTCAGCAGGTTGCTGGAGATTTCTCCACTTTCTTCACATGGAAACTTGTAGCTCTGCACTCTCCTGTTACAACTGCTTTGGCTACACTGCAGGCAATCTAGTAGGTTGTATTATTATTTCCATGTCTTACTAAGAATTTTGAACATTTTCCTTGGTTTCTTAAATAACCTGTTGTACATTCAGGGGTGTATTATATAGTTTCTGTATTCCCTCTTGCTATTGTTCTCAACTTTCTACTGTATTTGATATAATGTAAGGGATTACATCATTTAATTTTACATTTGATAAAGTTTGCTTTACGGCCTACTATTTGGCCAATTTTGAAGAAGTTCCATATGTTGCTAAGAAAAAAAAATTATGTGTGGTTTTCATAGTTTCCTCTCCTTGGGACACTTTGAGCTGCTTCCTCATAAAGTTGGTCCATAGATACCACTGATGTGGACTCTGGTGGGGTGACTGAGGCCAGGCATTTGTCAGGAGACACTTGAGGCTCTCAGGTGATGGCAGAGGTCCATTACTGGAGAGTGTGATTTCTTTGGCATCTTAGGGATTGTCATAACTGGGACTTGGAAATTCACTGGAGTAGTTCTTTGAAGAAGCTTTAAGAGTAGGTCTCTAGCATGTGCTTCTGGGACCCCTGCATAACTGGCTTGGCTCTCTGCTATCAGAGTGTAGTGGTTTGAATAGAATAGGTGGCCCCCAATATAATCAGTTGTTTGTTTGTAGTTTGCATCTGTGGCCACCTGCTGGAGGCAATGTCACTGGGTGATCTTAAGGTGTGGTGGTGGGTTTCAGATTTCAATCTAAAGATGTGCAAAGTGTGCCTAGATGGAGTTCCTGAAGTGTGCTGTGGATTTTGGATTTTGGCTTGTGCTTCTCTCTGTCTGCTTGGGCCTGTGAAGGCAGGCCAGCTTCTTCTGCCATGATGGAACTTTCCCTGGATCTGTAAGCTTCAATAAATCCCTTCCTCCATAACTGTGCCTGGTCTGAAAGTTCATCTCAGTGAACCTAAATCTGTCTACTACACAGAGGAAAACCATGGAATTGCTCTTTGGGGTTTCCTCTTAGTCAAATGCTGCCAGGACCGAGGACACAGGAATTTCACAGGTTTTCTCTCTTGTGTGTCTTTGTCTCATTACCAAGAAGTCTGAGCCCAGGCTGGATGGCTGCCAGGCCCACTACTCAAGTTGGCTGGCTGGTTCATGTCTCTGACCAATGTGGTGAGGGGGTGCGCTTGTGGAAACAGTTTGGAGAAAAATCTGTCATGCCCTTTGACGGCCTGAATATAAAACACCTCCCATAGCCATAAGTGTTTATGATTAAGCTTCTTACATAGTCCCCAGCTGGTGGAGTCTTCAGAAGGTGGGGCCTGGCTAGAGAAGGGGCGTTACTGGAGGTGGACCTTGGGCTTGGGTAGCCCAGCCCTTTGTGTGTTCAGAGCTAGCTGACGATTCCCTTTGCTCTCTACTGCTAATGCATGGCAATGAGAGCTGGTTGCCATGCTTTCCCCACCTTGAGGAAACCTCCACTCAAAACTGTGAACCTGAACTGAACCCTTTCCTCCGTGAGGTGCTTCTGCTCCAGTGTTGTTTGTCCCAGTAGTGGGAAGTTCACTGCTGCATCCTGGTAAATGGTTACCATTCCTTTCATCCTGGAGTTGGCACTGGTAGTTTGGCTGGAAGGAGATGGGGACAGGGGCTTCTGGCCCTTCTGATCCTGTATTTTTGTTTGGCTTGTACCAAAAAAAGTCAAAAATATTAAGAAAAACATCAATTTCAAAGTTATCATCTACATTGGCATGGATTTATTAAAAATGTTAATTGTGTATTAACTTAAGTGATAACAATAGTATTCTTACTACTAAATAAAGTTAACAGAACTAAAAAATCAAAAGTTTTCTCCCATAAATTAGCTATGTCTCATGTTAGACAGTAAGGCATTGAGGAAAAATTCAGAATGATAGCTACCTAGGTAAGAAATAAAATGAGTAATTTGTAATAAAAAATAGTGGTTAGGGATAGGATTCTAAAAGTGTTTTCTTTATCTGCCTTTCTAAGCACCTTTTATATAAAGAATCACTACAGTTACTGGTAATTATGTATGCTTCCTAAATTTGTAGCATGTAGTGTTCTTATGAGACTGTCTTTTCAGTTTGGCACTCAAATGTGAGGGCTGTGCAATCAAAAATTCATGAGCTAACAGGAGAAAATTGAGTGAAGATTTAGAGTGCAATGATTAAAGAGCCTTGACAATTTATTTCCAAGGCAAGAAAAAAAATGTGTTCAATATGTATCCTCTGTCAGAGGTTGAAATGGTGGACAAGTTATTGCTTTCAAACACTAATCTAAAGTATGAGTGTGGAATAAGGGCTTAAAATGTGCCAAAGAAAGTAGTAAAGAATGATGGAAAGAAATTATATAACATGATTAATGTGTGGGCTATTCTCAGGAAGATTTCCCATACTTACTTCCAGTGATAATTTAGGACTCCTAAGAAATTCTATCGAACAAAAGAATCATTTCAATAGTATCAGATAAATGGATACTATAGAAATTCAGAAATACTTAAACAGAAAATACATTAGCATATTAGCATATGGTATTAGGTTTTGATGTCTTTAACTTTTATTTATGTAGTATATTATTAGTTATTAATTGATATTAATTGTAATTATATTATAATAATATTTTTATGCTACTTTAACTCTTTTGTTTACTAATGTTTTAAAGTTTTATTTTTATTTATTTATTAGAGACAGAGAGAAGGAGAAAGAGAGAAAATGGGTACACCAGAGCCTGTAGCTGTGGCTTCCTGGGTTCTTTCTCCAGGCCAGCCACAGTACCCCGCCCCCCCACCCTGAAAGTGTCCCAGGCAACTGGAGAGTCAGTTCCAGTAAACAATTCTTGGTTTATTGTCAGGGAAAATGGATTTATAAGCATCTGAGGGTGGAAAAGGACCCTAAGGGGATTGGTGGATATAAAGATTGCTAATCTATGGGGACAATATTCCCAGTACATAGACAATGGTGGGTCAGGTGAAGGTGTCAGCTGATAAGCAGTTTCCTAGTTAAATGGCCAAAGACCACAGAGTTATGGGCAAAGCCTAAGTCTTATCTGAAAGTCCAGGTATCCCCTGATTGGAGAGGGAGTGGTCTTACTTTCTGCCAATCTCTGGGTCTGGGATTTTGTATTGGGGACCAGGCCCACTGCAACCCCCCACCCCAAGGATGGGGGAGGAGCTCCCCTGCAGTCTGGCCAGGCAGTTCAGCCTGCTATGACCCCTCTATAGCCTGGGGCCTTCATGTCAGACAGTTTAGGTTTGCTTTAACTCAGGGGCCTGCCAATGTCTGACAGCTCCCCCTTTGTTTTTATAAATAGGCTTATATAGGGCTAGATGGTATATGAGAACCTGATTAGTAGCAACCTTAGCAATATAAATTATTTGTTGTCTGAGAAATTTGACTAGGCAGGGGGCTACAAGTAATAGGGTTCCTATAACAAGAAGGGGTCTAAGGAGGTGGAGAAGCCAAGTGACTAAAGGGTTAGAAAACCAGGTGATAAGGTCTTCAAGCTTGTAGCTGTCAAGCAGCTCCCTGTGGAGTTTTTTGAGAGTTTTAACATCTTGTTCAACAATATTTGACTCATTAATGAAAAAGGAACATTCTTCCCCGAAGACCACACATGTCTCCACATATTCAGCAGTAAAGAGCTCTAAGGCTCTACGGTTTTGAAGTACCAAATCCATGAGAGAGTTATTGTCTCTGAAGAGATTCGAGGCTGTTGATGGTGGATGTCATGGCCTGGTCAAGCTTGTCTCGGAAGTCCCCTGTGAGGTGGGTAACAGCGGCTCCTGCAGCAGTGGAGGCACCAAGAGACAGTGTCAGGCTGAGACCCACCAGCAGAGGGATAAAAATCTCTCTGTGTTGGTGCAGGTGGAGCTGATAGGAGGCTTCCTCTTCCTCGTAGATATATGCCTGGGGAACAATCAAGACTGGGGAACAATAAGTGGGAGAGGAAATATTTATGCATGGGATGGTTAGCCCTTCACACCACAGGAGAACAGATGTCTTGACATGAGTGTTCCTGTTTGTGGAAATATTGAGGAGCATTCAGCTCTGGATGGCTTAGAGTTGGATAGGCAGAGAGGGACACCCTGACCAGAATCAAAGAGGGGAATATCAGTAAGGAGGGATTGGGAATAGCTTATTATAGATGTAGGGTATTCAAGGGTGGCATTAATAGGAACTGAAGTTAGCAGGGGACAGGTAGGAGATGCAAAAAGTAAAGCAGTTAGAAGCATTAGGATGGTTAATAAAGGGGAGAAGGTTGGCCACATATTGGATATATTGTGCCCATCTTGTATTTTTACTGTGACTTGTTTTTCCTGTGAAAGAAATAGGAAGATCAGAAGATAATGAGTAGTAGATGATACTAGCATAGAGATTTCCCATCACCCCTATCCTCCAGCGTTCATTCCAGGGATCTCCTGTGGAGAGTGCACATTCTCTAGTTTTCCAGGAGGCTTTGAAGACAGCGTCTGGATGCCTAAAGCTGTCAATGACTTAGTAATTGTATCAGTATCCCCCATAATGGTCCTGGTTTTTAAGGCATTCTTTGTTGGTTTGGCGATAGGCAAAGCATGCCATGCTATTTGCACAAACCATAGACTTAGGATAGATACAGAAAGTGACAGTGACTTTGAAGTCCTTAGTAGGACAATATCCTGCAATATCCTGTGCCAGTGATTTTATTTATCCCTAGATAGGACTCTCAGGCTTCAAAGCACCATATTGGGGGGGGGAGATGATAGAGGTAGCGAGAGAGACATTTGCAATGGAATGTAAGATTGTTAAAGCCACCAACAAAATGGAGGAGAAGGAGGCCTGTGGTGGCCATATGGCTGCATCCATATGTGGTGGACATTCCCCCAGGGGGCTCCGTTTTTCAACCAGCAGGGACAGTGCTTTCTCCGTTTCTTCCAGCTCTGATTTGTCAGCATCAGGCGAGCCATTGCTTTGGTTGGTGGGGTGGAATCAGACATTTCGAGCTGGTACCCAAATGGGCCTAGGCTGGTCCTGTGGGCAGACACAAGCAAATCCCCTTCCTGTGGTGAGGAGCAGATCTGGTCCCTTCTCACCATCGCACCAGAACAGGAGGGGCAGTGTCTGCTATATGCCAGTGGAAGGTGATAGTAAGGTATTGGGAGCTTTTGTACATATTGACAATGTTTAAAGTAGTCAGAGCTGTAGCTAAGTGAAGGTTGGGCAGACAGGTATTCGGCTGCTGATTTTTAAGTTGGGCTTTTAATGTTTGGTGTGTTCTTTCTACTATACCTTGGTATTGTGGGTTATGTGGGATTCCTGTATGATGGATAATCTTCCATTGCATGCAAAAGGCTTTGAATGAGGAACTGAAAAGCTGGTCCATTATCAGTTTTTATTTGGTGGGGTCACCCATGATGGCAAAGGTAGAGGGCATATGATGTATAAGGTTTTTTGAGTTCTTTCCTGTTTGTGCCAGGGCCCTTACATAATGGGAGTAAGTATCCACTGTCACAAAGACACATTTCTGATGACTGAATTGAGGAATATGAGTGAAAGTGACGTCAATCTGCTAAAGGCCATTGGTCTTGAGGCCTTGGGGGTTAGTGCCCATCATCTGAAGGGCAGGTGTTTTTATTAGTGAGGCACGGGACTGGCATCCTTGAGTATACGTTGGAGTTAATTTTGGGGAATCAGAGGGAAGTGTGATTGTAATCCCTTAAGGTTATGTGGGTGTTAGCATGACTTTTTTCTGTTTCCTCAAGGGTAGCCAGGAAGATGCCTGTTGGTTCTCCATAGGAGGGCATCTGGTCTGCTAGTGCATTTCCCTTGGTGAGGGGCCAGGTTAGGGGCTGTGAGACCTTATGTGTTGCACAAACAGGGGGCCCTTCTTCTGCAAATGAGGTTGGAGACTTTTATCAGCAGGAGTGAAAGAGGGCTTTCATCTAATCAGATATGTGAGCTATGTGAGCCAGCAAGCCAGAGGAGTAAATTAACAGCATAGATCCTGTCTGAGAAAAGATTAAAGGGGGCTTCTTCCTCAAGGAGCTCCAGATAGATAGCATGCAGTTCCTTATATTGTGGGGATCTGTCAAGAAGTTCTTTAAAAATGATGGTGGGAGGTTGATTCCCTGGGTGGTAAAGAACTACCATTGCTCCTCTCTTTCCCCCATCTGTAAACTTGGTGGGGGGACTCCCGGGATTTGTCTTTTGCAAAGAGTCAGGGCGGAAGCCATTTTAGGAGGGTATATTGCAGGAATCCATTTTTCATTGGGGTAGTGGTTGTCAATTTGACCAGGGAAGCCTATTAGGCTGATGGCAAATTCAGAGTGGTTCCTAATAGGCATTGTATGTCAGCAAGGGAGAAGGGGGTTATGATAGTGTCAGGTTCTTTGCACAAGGTTTGGAGAGCCCAATCTTGCCCAGTTTTGATCATGGCTGTGAGGACATCAGTCTCTGTTAATATGCATGGGGCACTGCCAGTGGAGGTGTGAAATCATTCCAGGACTCCTTGGGGCTGGTATAGCACTCCCATGATAGTTGGGGAGGAGTTAAATTTCATAAGATGAACAGGCTTGTCTGGTGAGTACTGGGCAAGTGCCATATCAGAAAATATGTTATTCAGGGTTAGTCATGAGCCCTACGGGTGTAATGTGTGCTGCTGTCTGGCTAAATGTGTATACTATGCTTACCAAACTGCCCAGCAAGCACTTCTCTTAATGTTCATACCAATATATTAATGCTACTCTCACTTTTGGTAGAGAATCTTCTCTTTTCAGATGACAGTGACCTTGGGATGACTCAGAAGGCATCATGGTGCTGGAAAGAAATGACTGGAGTGCTCAGTACTTGAATATTTCTATCACACCTTCCAAGGCTCAAGATCTATTATGGAAGAGGTGGCAGAAAGAATTTAAGAGCTACAGGAAGGGTCAGACACCTTACAATGTGCTCCCCCAGACACAAAATGGCCTGGATATCCATGACCTCACAGTGCCTGACACTACCTACACAAGACCATCATAATAGGAGGAAATGATCATGACACCAAAATAAAAGAGAGACTGATTGAGATGGGGAGAATGGAGGTTCAAAGGGTAAAGTGGGGGAGGGAGGGTATTATCATAAGATTTTTTTTATAGTCATAGAAGTTTTTAATAAAAAACATTGAAAAAACCCAGAAAGAAAAAGAAAAAAAGAAAACATGTTATTAATCTTAGTTGATGCTTATTTTGCCTCTGGGCATAGGGGGGCTGGGTTGTAGCCTTTTAACATATCAAATAAGGGTTGTAAATCATTAGCGGGGATAGTAAGCCATGGCCAGAGCCAATTGAGATTACCCAGAAAGCTCTGAAGTGAGGCCAATGTGAGCTTCTGAGGAAAGGAGAGTGTGGGTTTAAGAGACTGGGCAGAGGTGAGGGAGAGTTCTGTCCCCAAGAAAGCTATGGGTGGGATAAGTTGGACTTCATTTGGGGCAATTTGGAAGCCTGCCTCTGTGATGGAAAGTATTAATTGATCCCTTAGCTCGGCTGGTGAGGTGGAGGAGTCTTTCCATACTAGGGTGTCATCCATGTAATGGTAGATAATAAGGCCTTGATCTAAATGTGGCCTTAATGCCATATCAACTGCTTCTCGGCATATAGTAGGGCTATTAGCCACACCTTGGTGCAGGACCATCCACTGAACGTGTTTGGCAGATCCTGCATTATTGATAGAGGGGACCGAGAATGCAAAGCGTTCTCAGTCTCAGGGGTGTAGGGCTATGGAAAAGAAACAATCCTTAATATCAATAGCAAAGAAAGGGGTGTTGGCTGGAATGTCTGACACTCGGGGCAGTCCTCTCTGAGAGGCTCCCCAAATGAGCATGGCTTTATTGATGGCCCTAATATCTTGTAGTAACCTCTCCTCCTGAGGCCTTTCAAATTACAAAGACAGGAGTGTTCCCCAGGCTCCGTGAGGGGCGGATGTGATTAAGTTGGAGTTGTTCTGTTACTAACTGATTTAGGATTTCAAGTTTCTCCCTTGGCAGAGGCCATTGTTCATCCCAGGTTGGCTCATCAGAGAGCCATTCTAGGCAGGGAGTTTCATACTTAACAGTGGCCTTTAGGATTGGCGTGACATCGGTGCAGGTACCTCTCACAGTCTTCTCTCTCAGTGCATTCTCTTTCTATACTGCTGGAATTAACTACAGCTGGGGCCTCAGGGATGTCCCCCCCCCCCCAGCCAGTTAGTTGTTTCTTCTGCCACTAGGGGTCAGATGAGACCTGTAGTTCCATCTGGGTCCTTCCACTTAAAGGCTTCTTTGGTAACATACTTGTGAAGGACTGCCTACCCCCATTAATTGGGGCCCGGGATTTAATTTCCAGGGTTGAGGAACTTCAGATTGCTCTAGGATTGTTTTATCTGCCCCATTATCAATTAGAGATTTGAAAAATTTTCCTCCAACCTCTAAGGCCAGCCTTGGGTGGGCCCCCTCTAGGATGCTCATTACCCATTGTACATTATGAGTTTTCCCTCTTATTGGCTGGGCTGAGGGTTGCCCCTTTTGGAGTTTAAAGGCTCTAGGGACTTGCCATCTTTGTCATAAATAGAGCAGCAGTCTTTTTCCAATGATATCCCTTGCAACATTTCTACAAAATTGTTTTTGGAGGCAGGGCACCTTTAGCGGCCTGATGTTCAGGGCATTCCTCTCTCCAGTGTCCTTTTTCTCCACAACTGAAGCATTTGCCTCTGAGTTTTAAGGCCACTGCGAAGGCCTGTGCGAGAGAGGTGGTCTTATATGAGGCAGTCCCGATATCCTGAGTGGCGACTATCCATTTATCGTAATTCTCATTCTTGAGGCTTTGGCAAATAAGTCTCCACTCTATGGTCATTCCTTCCCAAATCATGCTTTTGAGAAGGAGGTCCCTGGTCATAGGGTTGGGGAATTTTCTCCCTAAATTGGTCCTTGCCCTTAATATAAAATCAGAGAGGGTGTCCTCCAGTCTCTGAGGAAGAGTCAGTAAAGAAGAGGTATCCTGGATGCTGAGGGAGGGGGTTCTATCCCATGCCTTGAGGGCACAGAGGTGAACTTGGTCACAGAACCCTGGGGGCTGTTGGGTCTGTTGAAGACCTGTGGAGAAATCGCCGTGTCCGAATAATTATCACCTCCCCAGAGGATGTTCTCTTGATTCTGGTTTCTTTTTATTTGTTGGAGGCATTTGTCTCTATAGAGGGTTTCCCATTGAAGGAACAGAGGACTAGGCAGCGAGGACTGGCAGATATCACACCAGTCCTGGGGGTTACTAAGGAAGCCCCATAGACTCAGGAGGGACTTAGTCCATTGTACATGGATCCCATCCTCCCTAATGGCCTATCTTAGTTCTTTAAGATCACCAGCTTGATAAGGGTACCAATCTAGGGGTGAGCCCAAGTCGGTTGAACATTAAAGGAAAAGGCTGCCACTTCCTGACTGAAGATCCTTTTATTGTTATCTCAGGCCTCACATAGTTGTTGTGTGGTTGTAATTTGGGGAGTGGATGGAGGAGGGTTCTAGGCAGGAGAATTTATCATGTTAGGATATTTTGGTATTTGTTACATGAGTCTGGAGGGGGGCAGCCCAGATTGGGAGGTAGGTATGGTGGCAAGGATTGCTAAAGGGAAGTATGGGAGTTTGGGGTCACTTTTTTCCTCTAATTTCTTGTATTGATTTTTCAAGGGAACTGGGGTCCACTACTGGCTGTTTCTCTGGAATCCTCCCATTGGAATCATCATCTGGTTTTTGACTGGAGGTGGTTTTAGGGGGGGGGGCTAATGCATTGCCTAACAGCTGCTACAATTGGAAGAGAGAGGGGTTTCCTTCCTGAACCTCCCATCTCCTGGCTAGATAAGCTATATGGGTCCATGTGTCTGGGTCATATAGATCCCCAGAAATCATCCAGGGGGTTGACCTGAAGGACTTCTTTCCAAAAGGAGGTAGCCTCGCTCTGGGACAGCTTAATTCCCCTAACATTCAGGAGAGCTCTTATTCCATGAATCTGATTTCTTTTGGTGGGAGGTGATGTTACCCATAACAGAGAAAGATTAGAAACTCCAAAACCAGAGGGCAACATTCCCAAGGTCTGATTAGCACATGCGGGGTTCCCCAAAAATCTGGGCGTGAGCCTGTCCACAAGTTTAAGAGGCTGGCGACCTGCTCTCCAGGCTTTTAAGAAGTCAATGTGTTACCTTTTTTGTGTGTGTCAGAGAGAAATAGATAGAGGGTTTTTCCAACACCCAATGGGCTGTTGGGGTCCAGGCAGAGGACAGCTGGCCTTCAGTCAATACCAAGAGTGGCCTCAGCCAAGAGATGTCAGTTGCCAGTTCATTGTGTCTGGTCCCTTGAGATGGCACAAACCGAAAATAAAGGAGGAAAAAGAGAATCCTGCCAACCATCAAAAATGTGGAGGCAAAGGCCTGATGTCCCCCAAAAGATGACCGTCTGATCATCCATCTAGGAGAGCTCACACTTACCTTGGCATGTCTCAGAGTATCCCTCTTCAGGCACCAGCTGTTGGTTCCTAGGTTCTTGCTCTGGGAGGCCTTGGTTCCCCGGGAAGTGTCCCAGGCAACCATGGAGACCAAGATTGTGCATGCCTCACTCCTGGGGGGTCAGTTCTGTGAACAGTTCTCGGTTTATTGTCAGGGAAAGTGGATTTATAAACATCTGAGGGTGGGAAAAGGACCATGGGGGTATTGGTGGATTTAAAGACTGCTAGTCTATGGGAAAATTTGTTCCAGCAAGTAGGCAATGTTGGGTCAGGTGATCCAGGGTCTTAGTGGGGTGGGCTGTGTGAAGGTATCCACTGATAAGCAGTTTCCTAGGCAACTGGCCAAAGGCCACAAAGTAATGGGCAAAGCCTAAGTCTTACCTGAATGTCCAGGTATCCTGTGCTTGGAGATGGAGTGACCTTACTTCCTGCTGATCTTGGGGTCGGTCTGGGATTTTGCCCAGGGGTCCAGGCTCACTGAAACCTGCAAGAATGGGAGGAGGATCCTGGCTCGCTGCAACCCCAATAGTGGGTGGAGGAGCTCCCCTGCAGGTCCGGCAGGTGAGGGTGCTGCTACCCCTCCAAAGCCTGGGTCCTTCATGTCAGACAGTTTAGATTTGCTTTAACCCAGAGCCCTGCTAATGTCTGACATGTAGCCACTGCAAATAAACTCCAGATGCATGTGCCTCTTTGTGAATCTGGCTTATATGGGACCTGGAGAATCAAACCTGGGTCCTTAGACTTTGTAGGCAAGTGCCTTAACTGCTAAGCCATCTCTCAAGCCCTGTTTACTGATGTTTTAGATTAGTTTTTTTGTTGTGTAATTTCATGTATTTTGTGGCTTGAATTCTATATGAATTCTTGGAGAAATATCTATGGAACTATTATTGGAATTTGTAGAACTCCTCAAAATATTTTAAAACTATTATCTTATTAAAAAGAAACAGAGATTAAAACTTTAAAGCTAGAAAAAATTGCAGAGGTATATAAGTTTACTAAATATATTTCTGCTGTAACTATTAGCTATTTATCAAGTACCAGAATGTACCAGTGCTAGCATTCCATAAAATACTTTGAAGTTGGAAATAGTATATGCAGGGAACATTTATTATCTCCACAATGGACACATATCAATACTGCTTTTGGTCTTTGGTGTATGAGTAAACAAGGCATAGACTTCATTGTTCAAGAGTTCATATCAGAGTGAGGGAAAACAATATAAAATATGTAATGATATGCAATATGAGAATGTTGTGATGACATACTGATGAAGTTGCTTGAATATTTAATAAAGTAAAAATGATAATTTGGGATTATATAGTGATTGGCAAATAGTTTTCAGAATAGTTATAATTAATTTCCACAAACCCATACATTAAAGATTAAATTTGGGCTGGAGAGATGGCTTAGCAGTTAAGCGCTGGCCTGTGAAGCCTAAGGACCCTGATTCGAGGCTCAATTCCCCAGGACCCACGTTGACCAGATGCACAAGGGGGCGCACACGTCTCTCTTCTCTCTCTGTCTGCCTCTTTCTCTCTCTGTCACTATCAAATAAATAAAAATAAACAAAAAAATATTTAAAGATTAAATTCTAGTGTTCCTAGGAAAACAAATATTTAACATAAATGTAAAATACTACAGTGATAATGTCAAGTGAGACTCTTAGACTTATTGCAAAAGAAGACCTTATAAAGATGTTAGAATTACTTATTATAAGTTTTCTGTTACTCAACCTAACATAGAAATTTATCTGAAAGATACTGATTGTATCAGTAATCTAATGGATGTTTTGCCAATAAACTTGTGTAGGAAATAGAGGTTTTTGTTTCTTTTATTTTGTTTTTGTATGTATTTTGTGGCGTGGTGTATGTATAGGTGCATGTGCCCCATTACTTGGTACTATTATAATTTTTAGAAATTTTTAAGTAAAGATACGATAATTTGGGACTTTATCTACACATCTGTTCAATCTGCTTGGCTTAGGTGCTATACCAATCCACTGTTTCCTCATGGACTTTCTGTCTGGATGAATTAGGCATTGATGGAAAAAAGTTGTGTGGAAATCCCTTTGGTTATTACATTATAGTTTAGATACATCAATATTTCCTTTATATATCTAAAAGCTCTAATGCTGTGTACATAGTTGACTGAACTAGGCAAAAATTTATTGAACTTAATCTAACTTAAGCTTTTGAGATCCTTTTGAATTTGTAATTTTGTGTTTTTACCAAATTTAAGAAATTTCTATTTTATTTCCTCAAATAGTATTCAGGATCATATTCTTCGTTTGAGTATCCAGTGACATGCATTTTACGTTGATTATTTATATCCCAAATTAAAAAATTTCATAGACAGTGGCAGTAGGGTAGTGATTGAAAAACTCTTAGTATTTAGTATATAATTTTTATGGCCAACCCTAACCCTATCCCTATTCTGTGTGCCTCTAATTCAAATTGAAAAATAAATCAAGTAACTAAATAAAAGTGACCAAAGTTGTTCACATTAATCAATTTGATTATGCTAATTTTCTTTCTTCTAAGTTTACTGGAGTCACCAATTAAAAACTGGGCTTGAGCAGATGGCCTTTGAGATGACAAGATGTCAGTTTGCTATGAAAAAGCTGTAGTTAAATGAATGCAATTAAGATTACTAAGAAGTAGCTTTAAAGATCTCCTTCACAGTAAAGTGCCCTTTTGATTCTTGGTTTATTGAATTAGTTTTCAGTTAAATTTAAAGCTCTACTTTTTGTGAAATTCTATTGCTTTGGGGCATTTTTTGCCTTCAAAGAACAGTTTTTCTTTCTTGAAACAGATGTTGCTACATTAATGAAATTTGTAGTCATTTTCAAAATCTCTGAACACATTTGTTAGATGGTTTCTATCTGGCATGACATTTGACCTAATTCTATTTTGCAGAATATAATTGGAGTTTAGGGATGACATTATACATACTTTTCTAATTATATCAAATGAGAGATAACCTTTTTATTAAGAATGACATTCAGAGAAAACTGGCCTGTATAACCTTTTCTGCTTGAATACACAGGAGCAGACTCTAGTGCTGGTATTTCCTTCACAAGATATGCCCTTGACTTTATTATTTAAATAGTCTTAGGAAAGTATCTAACTTCACATATTTACAATTTGGAAAATGAAACCTGTACTATAGTCTATTATATTACAATTTTAATTTTGCTAAATTTATACAGTAAAAATGGGGTACAAGTTTTTGGCACATATCACTGCTGTTATTGATTATTTTTCTAAAACTTAATAAATTCTTTAACTCTTGTGCTTTCATAATTTAAGTCATTAGAAATCAATCAAATATAAGCTTATAAAAATACATGCAGTTGCAATTTTAGCATAATAGACCTTAGAATGTCATAATCAAAAATCTTTAGGGGCTGAGGAGATGACTTGGTGGGTTAAAGTGCTTGCTGCATTCCCAGTGACCTGAGTTCATATCCCTAAACCCACACAAGAAGTTGGAGACAACAGCATGTGTCCACAACACCAGTGCACCTATGGTGGTTAACAGAAATAGAAGCATCCCCAGATGCACATGGTGAACACAATGGTGAACAACAAGAGACCATGCCTCAGCAAATACCTTTAACCACTGATCCATCCCCTGAGCCAGACCATGCCTCAGAAAGTGTCTTTAACCACTGAGCCATTTCCTTAGCAAGACCGTGCCTCAAACAAGGTGTAAAGCAAGAATCAACACCTGATGTTATTCTCTGACTTCTACATGCACACCAGGGGAACACACACACCTGTATTAACACCCTGCACACATATTTTTACATGTTAACTTTAAACAATGGGAGGAATATAATAAGTAGATTAGGATTTATAGCTTCATTATTATAAATAAATTATTTAAGCCATTTGTCCATTAGATTTATGATAAATTAATTTAATTCTGTTGTTCCTAACTCAGAGATTTTATAACTGTTTGAATTTCTTGTAAGAATAATGGCAAGTCAGGTATACAGGGTTATAATACAATTCCAATAATGTACTTCCAAAGGCACAGATATAGTAGCATACTTATAAGTACTCTATTTTTTCTTATTTTTCATCATTATTTATTGTTCCTCATTCTGAATTGCATATACTTTTTATTTCAATTTTGTTTCTTTTTTGGCTGCAGGAGTTTATTAATTTATAGTCTTCATAAAGAACTATTTTAAAGCATCAATTGAAATGATAATTTTACTATATTATTTCTGTTTTACTGACTTGCCTTTTTCATCACTAATCTTCAATAGCAGATGAGGGAGATGTTATTGCTGATGTCCTTTTTCTAAGTGTTTCCATGAAGTGAACACCATCCTGTTCATTTTCTTTTTATTTCTTAGCAATAAAGAAATTTGCAGAACATTCATATTTTAGTCTAAGTATAAGTTCATGTGTTTAGATTTTCAAAATGATGTATTCAGTTTTCATATTTTATACTTGTTTAGTAAAACTTCTTAGAGTAACTTTAATAATTAATACCAGTGAGTTTGGTGTTTGGTTTCTCTCTATCTTTCTCTATCTCTTTCTCTTTTACTCTCTCTCTGTCTCAGTAGAGTAATAAACACATATACTTTCTTTGGTTTCTACTTTTTAGAAAATAAACACAAGCTCAACAAACTTAAGCTATTAAAATTATTTAAATAAATATTATTTCCACTTCAACAATAAATTAGATGTTCAATAACGGCATTGTCAATCTTGTTGAATTGCAACTCCTGTTTGATATGATTATCCTTTGAAAATGTTGAATTGTTATGTAAACATAAATAAGTATGAATATTGAGGGCTATTAACTTGAGATTCCTTTGCCTTGTGTTTAACAGGGCACACTAAGAGCCTGAAGATATGGGTTAGCTGTTAAGGTGCATTCCTGAAAAGCCTAAGGATTCAGGTTTGATTCCTCATTACCCACGTAAGTCAGATATACAAGGTATGCATGCATCTGGAGTTGTTTGCAGTGGCTGGAGGCCCTGGCATGCCCATTCTCACTCTTTCTCTTAAATAAATAAATAAATAAAATATTAAAAAAAGTGTAGACTAGGGACTGCCTTTGTAAGATGTGGTGAAAGAGAAGAGTCAGAATAAGAAAACAAAATAAATGATTCTGAAGAGAAAATAAGGGCTTCAGAAATTTATAAGACAGTGATAGGATATCTCAAATGTGTGAAGAAAAGCAAGAATAAATTGAAAAGAAGGCAAGCAAGTACAACTGCACGATTCCCTGATAGGGAAGGCCAGTTCACCCTGGTGAGAAGAGGCTGGCAATCCTTTCGTCAGGACATGGCTATAGCCCTTACATGCCACAGGCAGTTGTGGGTGTCAGGAGACCTCCTCGAGTTAGGAGGTCACCGGGAGAGAGGCATAATACTCTGTGACTCAGAGGTCAGAGGCTGGACATCTAGCTATAATGTTGAATCAGCTACATTGGAGAACTGAGAATTGGAATCAACCACAGTTGGGTCAGGGAACCAGGACTGAATCTTCCGAGGTTCTGGTGTGCAAAGAATGAAGTCACAGCAAGGAAGACAGTTCCGGCAGACATTAAGCAGTAGTGTAACTCAACACCTGCCTAAATCATAGTAAAAGCAAGAGTTAAAGTTTAACTTGGCCACTATTCTCACAAACAACCAAAACTCTCCAATGTTGGAGACTCCAGGCACAAACAGCTCCAGCATCTTTGTTGCTGTTGTTTGCTTGTTTCCCATTGTGTTTCATGTTATTTATTTATTATTATTTTTACTTTTATTAAGATTTAGCAATATTTTAATATGTAATATGTTAGAAATTATATTTTAATTTTTATTCCTCTTTGTGAATTCATCTAATTTTGAATACACATTTTAATTATTGAGTAATCACTTTTATCTTCCCTTCTTAATTTCTTTTTTTTCTTTCCTTTTATCTTATTTTTTTTAATTCTATTTATTTATTTGCAAGGATAGAGAGAGAGAGAAGAGAGACAGATATAGAGAGAATGGGCACACAAGGGCCAATAGCCAGTGCAAATTAACTCCAGTTGCATGCATCCTCTTGTGCACCTTGATCTACATGGGTACTGAGGAATAGAACCTGAGTCCTTAGGCTTTATAAGAAAGCACTTTAATGACTGTACCATCTCTCTAGCCCCTAATTTTATTTTTGAAGTACATAATTATTGTAAATCCCTTTCAGTTTTCTTTCTGTTTTACTCTATTCATTTTTTTTTTATCTGTTCTGGTATCTCATTCTCTTTTTTTTCTCTATGTCTCTCTACTCTTAATCTTTTCTTTTCAGCTATATAACAGTTCTTTTTTAAAAAATATTTTATTTATTTATTTATTACAGACAGAGATAGGGAGAGAGAGAATGGGCATGCCAGGGCCTCTAGCTACTGCAAACAATCTCCAGATGCTTGCGCCACCATTGTGCATCTGGCTTACGTGGGACCTGGAGAATCGAACCTGGGTCCTTGGGCTTCCCAGGCAAATGCTTTAGCCAGTAAGCCATCTCTCCAGCCCTATTACAGTTCTTTTTATTTTCACCTATCTTTGCCTCTTCATCCATTTATCTCATTAATTTATTATTTACTCATTTACTCAGAATAATTTATAGCTTTATAGCACATTCTACAGTCACATTTTGTGGGTTGTACTATGTTACTATGTTTTCATCAGTTAAGAATTTATTTTGATCGTTTTGTCTTCAACCAGCATGACTGGACATTTTGACTGGGAACTAACTGGGAACAACATATAAGGGCCAGCACATAGATCCCCTTTAGGGATTCTATTCCTTTCACTCATAAGCACACATGGCACATCACTGTGTTTGGGCAGCATTCAAGTTCCAGCTCTTTGATTCCCTTCTAAATACCCTTCCTTCACCCTCTGAGCACAGATGATATACCATTGTGATACAGGAAATTGGGGATCCCTTTGCTAATATACCAGTTTATCCCATTGCATTGATAATTCTGGGGTATCCTGGATACTTGTCTTTGAATTCAAAGAATGAAATACAAAAACCAGAGGATAAGGTTCAGAAAGATTTTATTATAGATTAAAACTTTAGGGGCTGGAGGGATGGCCTAGCAGTTAAGGTGTTTGCCTGCAAAGCCAAAGGATCCAGGTTTGATTCCCCAGAACTTCCCCAGGACCCATGTTAGCCAGATGCAGAAGGGGGCTCACATGGCTGGAGCTCGTTTGCAGTGGCTGGAGGCTCTGGCATGGCCATTCTCTCCCTCTCTTCCTTTCTCTGTCAAATAAAGGAATAAATAAATAAAAATAAAATATTTTTAAAAAAATCTTTAGGAGGTAAAAGGGAGGGAGGCAAATACTTTAAGAAGGGGGAAGAGAAGGGAGACTAAAGCCCAGAACATAAGAGAAGGAAACAAGATGGAGCTCTTGCCTAGGGAAGCAGGAAGCGATTTCAGAAGCCTCGTAAGAGAAGGCAGCATTCTTGCAGAGATGCAAGAGGGGGTCGAGAAGCCCGCGCTGGGCATGGAGAATGCTGTGCTCAGAAGCCAAAGGTAGCTAGAGGACAATCTCAATCTTAGAGATTGGATATCTCCAAATGAATTCTTTCTCAACATGGATCTGGGTGAGAAAGAATTCATTTGGAGATATCCCCAAAACAATACAAGCCATTGCCAATGAACTTTATCACTCATCAGAACTCAATGATATATTGAAGACACCATATGCTTTAGTTGCAAAACATTGAAAAATCAAGCTGGAATGGAGGTGGAAGCATCCTCATGACTAGCTAGTTGTCGCAGTGCTGAAAAGTTCTATAAAGGCTGCTGGGGAGAAATATCTTCAGTAATCCTGCCTAGATGTCGACTCTGTGCTGTGTCCTTCACAATTAACCTGCAGGGCAAGATGCATCCGTGGTGTGACAGTGGAATGAAAGTTATGAGAGTAACCAGTTCGTTTTGGTTTGATCCACAGTAAGGAAATAATGTCTGGCACTATAAATCTAGACAAAACTTTGTGGCTAAGGACTTAGACCCAATTGAGGATCCCAATATTGTGGTCACGCTAATAGGACATGTCAAACTTCCTTCTAAATATCTGTTTGCTCTTATGACTGACACCGTTTGCAACCTCAAACACAGGAGTTTGCTTATGCAAAGATCAATGGTTAATACAGAGATTCATAGTTGGCAAAACAATCAAGAATAAGCTATTTATGGAGAGTGGAGTGTCAAAGAGGTAAGTGGGGGGGAGGGAGGGTATCACCATGGGGTATTTTTTATAATCATGGAAGTTGTTAATAAAAAATTAAAATTAAAAAATAAGCTATTAATATGTTCTCAACCCTAGAAATGACATACAAACCACACTCTCCAATGCTCAAGAAACTCCGAGGAAGACTGGGCAGAGAAAATCCAAGAATAAGAGGATGGGTAGTGGGGCTGCAGAATGCTGTCTTCAAGGTATGACCAGTGTGCTACCCTCATGAGTCACAGCAGGTCTGGTTTCCTGAACAAGACTGGTTCTTTCACTATCTCATCATGAATGAGGGACAGGTCCGTGTTACTCCACATCTCCCAGAATAAATAGTGACAACTAATGATTGTTGAGAGAGGAATCATGTCCATTAATGGTGTAGATGCCATTCTCCAATAAATAACTTACCCTCCATGATCATGCAAATGAACTCCAGTTAACTAACTCAGTGGATCACACAAACAAGCAGGAACAAAAAGTGCATGAAAGTACGATGAGGATCTCATTGTAAAAACAAAGGTTTTATTTGGAGGAAAAGGGGGAAGAGAGAGGGCAATTAGGGAAAGCTGGATAATAATGCATTGTATTCTTGTATGAATGTGCCAAAAATAAAATTAAATAATTAAATACCAAAAAAGGAAATCACTCATAACTGAGCTACCGAACTAAAATAGATAATTTTCTAATATTTGGCTAATAAATATTTGAAAAAAAGTATGAAACATCTACAGCCATCAGGGAAATGCAGCTTAAAACTGCCCAGAGGAGCTACATGAGCAACTGGGGGAAAATGACCAACATCTGTCCAAGCAACTCATGGTCTAAGCCACTCAGCAGCAAAAAAACTGACATGATGCTCATACAAGTGCCATAGTGGTGCATAGCCATGGTGGGAAACCAGCTGCTCTTGATTTGGCTAACTGATCTGTTCAGAGGAACGGAACCCATAGCTGGAGCTGGGAAATGAGTCAGAACCACATCCAAAAAAAAAAAAAAAAAAAAAAAAGAATCTGCTCTCCATTATCAAGCTCCCACCAATCGTGGGCTATAAGAGGGCCTGCACTATTACATTCTCTCTAAAATAATAATGGGTATCCCACTTACCCAGTACTGACTTCACTCTTCATCGGAGACTTTGCTTCTCTTTTTCAGATGGATGCAGAGCTAGAGGAGAGAATCAGCCCATAGAACCCCACCAGGGCCCCAGCTGAAACCACAGAGGAACTGGGGAGATAAGCGAGAGTGCTGCTTTCTTTGTGAACCAGGTCCCAGCACAAGGGTGAAGGAGACAGACACAGAGAACACTCAAGTCCCACCAAACCAGAGATCCAGAGACACAGAGGCTACCAAGATCTTATCACTGAAGTAGACCTAAAACCATCCCAACATGGTTCAGGGAAATTTGCTGAAGAGGGAGCAGAAAGATTGTTAGAGCCACATGTTGGGTCATTATGCACAGAGACATTGCCTCTTCCCCATAACTGATGGCTACCCTCACAATGCATGACCCACATTCCCCAATGAAGAGGGTTCCTGAGGAGTGGGGAGGACAGAGAGGAGGCTAACTATGGCACCAACATGGCTGTACACACACTGTGTACATAATTAACAATAAAAAAATTCTAAACAACAACAACAAAAATCCTGCACAGAGGCTCCATCTCATGCCAGGCAGTCAGAATTGCATCAGAAACATAAAGGCCAATGCATGAAGATGCGTGTGGAAAGTGACTGTCATCCACAGATGATGGCAATGCAAGCTAATATGCTCACTACAGAAGTTGGTGTGGAAATTCACCCCCAAATTAAACTACTATATGACCCAGTATCTCTACTCCTGGGTATATAGTTATAGGATTCTAAGTCAACATATATCATAGATATATTTTACCTTCCTAGTTATTGTTGCAACATTCATAATACCTATGAAATGGAGCTGGCCTAGCTGATTATCATGTGGTAAATATACATAGTGGAATTTTAATTACATGTAAGGAAAAATAACCAAAGCATCTGGTACCTTCAGTAAGAGGATCTTATTATTGAGTTCTGGTGAGTACCCAAGAGACCTAGCACTAGTCCATACTGTTTGGGGGCCCTTAGAGTCAGATATTTATTTATTTATCTAACTTTATTATTACTTTTTTAAAGTAGGTCCCCAATTTAGTCCAGGCTGACTGAGAATTCAGTCTGTAGTGTCAGTGTGGCCTCAAAATCATAGTGATCCTCCTACCTCTGCCTCCCAAGTACTGGGATTAAGGACACGTGCCAATACTCCACCTCATCCTGATATTTTGCAGTCAGTGCACACACATTGGTGAAATTCAGCTTACTAACACATGCACAGCTTCTCATAGTGACCACAATGACATACTTGTTCTACCTCAGAAGCACTCTGGTTAAACATGGCTACTCTATTTCAGTGATGAGAATATTGTGCCTTGTATGTTGAAGACATGATTACAATTGTCTAAAGTATGGTCTATGAATGTATAGATTATTTGGTTCAAACTGTTCTCTATTAGCTCTTACTTTTGTTTGTATTTTCCACCCCCAAATGTTGTTTATTATACCTCTATTTTCTTGGAGCATAGTTTTGTTCAATCCCATAAATTTTTGGATAATTTAACATGGCACATCTCATATAACCATGATACAAATACAAAGTTAAGAAAAATTCCCAGGTATAGGTAAAATAAAAGATATGATACTACTATGTTTATCTAATCATTGTGAATGATATGGTTACTAGTGTTTCAATTATAGGAATTAAATAAAAAGAAAAAAATTATACTGACCTTTCTACTCTAACCTAGTGGTCTTTATAGATTCTGGAATAGTTACAATTAATAAAGATTCAGTGAGCTAGATTCTATCATGGTTCATTTATATAGCTTCACATAATTTTCCAAGATGGAGAACATCATATGAAGGAAAAGCAGTCAAAAGTATTATGATAAACGTCCCTGTGGCCCACTGGACAGTGTTATAATGCACAGGGAAGTGTTATAATCCACAAACTCACCGGGCAGTGTTATAATCCACAAACCCACAGGGAAGTGTTATAATCCACAAACTCACCGGGCAGTGTTATAATGCACAAACCCACCAGGCAGTGCTATAATCCACAAACCCACCGGGCAGTGTTATAATCCACAAACCCACCAGACAGTGTTATAATGCACAAACCCACAGGGAAGTGTTATAATCCACAAACCCACAGGGAAGTGTTATAATCCACAAACCCACCAGACAGTGTTATAATGCACAAACCCACCGGGCAGTGTTATAATCCACAAACACACCAGACAGTGTTATAATGCACAAACCGACCGGGAAGTGCTATAATCCACAAACATATGTAGCTGCTGTTACTCAGCAGGCATGCATTCTTAAGTTGATTGTGGACAGGACATTAGATTTTGGAAAACATGCTTTCTAGTAGGGAAGGCTGCTTAGAGGGTTATAAATGTGAGCAAATTCACATAATACCATTTCATAAAGAGGAAGCATGGAAATAGGAAACAAGGTGTTTGTAAATGATATGACCTGGGCTGCTAATCTCAATTCTTAGTACAACTCAAAGCTTACTGGTATCCTAAGGTATTAGAGAAGAAAAAGTGAAAGATGTGGTCCTGATATGAACATGACTGAAAACCTATTTCTAAAGACTATGTTATAAAATCTATCTTGGTGCCTGTCAAGAAGCAAGAAGTCACTGCAAATAACTGTTCTTGAGTCTTTAGCAGACTGTTAGGGCAAGATGCGATAAAGGATAGAGGATGATGTGAGAGGAAAGCAGTTTGGAATCATATCGTGTGTGTGTGTGTGTGTGTGTGTGTGTGTGTGTGTGTGTGTATGCATGCATGTGTGCGTGTGTGTGTGTGAGTGTGTAGATAGAATGTGTTTAAATTGCACTGAATGTTGGCTAGTAATTTAACCATTATAAGAGTATTTAGGAATATTTTAGGCACGGCTAAAAATATAAGGATCATAAATGTCCTATTAAGTTTTGGTTTAGTTATATCTTTAAAACCATTTTACTAGAATAGATTTCAGAAAAACAGAGTTTCTTAAAGTACATGAGGATGAGAATCACAGTCCTTGTTTTGAAGGCCCAATATGGTATGAAGTACTTCTCAAACATAGATAACATTTATGAAATACGAAATTTCAGTAAAAATTCTGTTTCTGTGCTTATCTGTAGTATAGTCAACACTCACTGAGCAACTATAACAAATAGAAAATCTAGATATGCCTTATATCCTAGAATATATAATATATTTAATAATAATAATATATAAATATATATACATAATAATAATAATAATACACCAAATATATAATATATAAGCAGTTTCTCATCTTCTAGGACAGAAACCAGAGGAGGCTGATATGATTGTTCTTGAATCATTAATTTTACTTGGTGAGGTACTGCTGAAAAGTATGTGTGTATGTGTGTGTATGTATAAATGTAAGTGCACCTGCACATCATGTGCTTAAGTAATGGCTATCATGTAACAATTCTTTGTTTCTCTTTGTAAAAAAGACACAAAGGGCAAGCAGTGTAAGTTGAGTATCAGCTAGCAGTTATGCCTCTCACAAGAAGAGGTATGAGAGATGCTGTGAAAGTGTTGGTGAGGTACTGTGAGCATCTTACAGCACTTCTCTTCCTGGTACACAACCAGGCAACAGTGAGAGCCATTTAAAAAAATAGATTCCTTGTCATGGTGATGAGTCTTGGATCCACCCAGTGTTTTCTGACGACAATAAGAGGAAGATTCTTTAACCAAAAAAATGATACCATGATTAATCATAGGCTTTAAGTATACTCACTTAAAAGGCTGTTTGATGGCTCTGTTTAGCCTAAGGTTAGTTTAAGCTTCTTTCTGGGGTCTATAGGTATTTTACTTGATTATCAGTACTATGTGTCCAAATGAAAAGAAGAAATAGCATAGAGCTTACAACTGGACAATTCACCTCTATCTGACCTGCCAGGGCTCAAGGAACAATGCAGAAATAATCATGGGAAGAATATGAGTGCTGGTCTCACTGTGGGCCAAAGAACTATCTCTACGGAGATGGTGGCAGACACTGAGGAGCATCAGAATTCATCAAAGTAGAAAACAAGCGGCTGTTAAAAGCTCAGCACTGAAGCAGTCTACCACTCCCTCCTCAAGGTCAGGGTACATTAAGGAAGAGAGAGTGGAAAGAATGTAAGAGTCACAGGGAACATTGTTGCTCATCCCAACATGAGCCAGCTGGTGCGTTCATAATCCTATAATGGCTATGGCAAGCACATTTCTGAGCCTATCCACATTGTGGTATAGAGCGTGGGGAAGACAAAAGGATAATGAGACAACAAGACAACGGAGGAAACACCTTGAAAGAGGAGGGGCCTCAGGTACCGAGTGCACGGACAATGTGACCACAAGCATAGAAGGATGGGGACATGATAAGATTACTGGACGTTCTTAGTAAAAAGGAAAATAACTAAATAATAAAGTAGATGCCTGATAGGTTGCCATCTTAGCTACCCAGGCCCTGTAAACTACACATTTAGGAACCCCAGAACAAGTGTCATGGCACTGTGCCCTGAAATCTGGCTAGCAGAATGCCTCTAGACTGTGGGCTGGAAGCACAGTCGCAGGCATTCAGCATTCACCAAGGCAGAAACGTGGTTGGCCAGAGTCAGCAGGGCATCATAGTCCCAGATTCCAAACATGTATGTCATTTTACCAAGATATTCTTATGTTCATCTTTAATAATTATGCCAAGACAATTCAATAGGAGAATGAAATTTTGCATTTTCAATAAATTTTGCTCAAATGGTATGTTATGAGAAAAAAAAATCATAGTCTGTACGTGTGGTGGTCTGAATGTAAAAGTTCCCTGTACCTGCAGCTATTATTGATTAAGCTTCTACTCAGTCTCCAGCAGGTGGAGCACTGCTGGGGGAGGTATGCCGCTGATGATGGACCTCCAGTCCGGGCCTAAGGTGCATTCAGTGCCACCTGGTGCTGGCTGCTGTCTGCTAGCTATGGATGAAATGATCGAGCATCTTTCACCACGAGGAAGCTTCCTTTGGAATCTGTAAGCCTGAAGTAGCCCTTTCCTCCCATGAGTCACTTCTGGTTGGCTGTTTGTCTCAGCAATAAGGTAAGTGCAAGGAACAACTGGGGGTTTTGTGCTGACGAATCTGATGACTGTGTGAGTTTGAATCATTTGAAACATGGTTTTGGGAGGAATTTGGAAGGATATGGTACTTTTGACTGGAGTAGTCTTGTAGTGTCATAAGTATAATGTACTTGTCCTTGCACTCCATAACTCTGTTTGTAAGCTTGATGGACTATTCTGGTAACAGTTTGAACATACTAAATGCAGAATGAATTGTGGACTAAGAGTTCTTGACTTATGAAGTTTCAAAGGGGAAGGATAGAAGTTTGTTAGAACTGAGCTACAGCTAGAAGGGTTAGCCATGTTCTGCTGAGCTCCTCAACATTTGAGCAAAGTTGAATTTAAAAGCAATAGAATAGTGTTCTAGTCAGAAAATGTAGAGCAAAAAGATATTAAAGATGTAAACTTTGGGGCTGGAGGAAAGGCTTAGCACTTGCTAGCAAAGCCAAAGGACCCAGTTTCAATTCCCCAGGACGCACATAAGACACATGCACAAGGGAGCACATGTGTCTGGAGGTTGTTTGCAGTGGTTGGAGGTCCTGACATGGCCATTCTCTTTGTCTACCCCTTTATCTCTCTCTCTGCTCCTCAAATAAATAAAATTATATATTATATATAATATCTCATTTATTTTCTTTTTTATTAATATATATTTTTTATTGAAAACTTCTATACTTACAGACAACAAACCATGGTATTTCCCTCCCTTCCCCCACTTTCTTCTTCATAACTCTGTTCTTCATCATATATCCTCCCTCTCCCCATTAGTCTGTCTTTTAATTTGATGTCATCATCTTTTTCTCCTATTTTGAGGGTCTTGTGTTGGTATTGCTAGGCACTGCAAGGTCTTGGATATCGAGGCCAAATTCTGTCTGGATAGCTATATATAAGAAGTGGTAGCCTTCCTTTGGCTCTTACATTCTTTCCACCACCTCTTCTGAAATGGACCCTGAGCCTTGGAGGGTGTGAGATGTTTCAGTGCTGGACACTCCTCCATCCCTTCTACTCAGCACTATGTTGTCTTTTGGGTCATCCAGTGTTCATCACCATCTGAAAAGAGGAGCTTCTCTAACCAGAAATGAGAGTAGCATTAATATATGAGTGTGGACATTAAGTATAGTGCTTTCAGGGCAATTTGGTGAGAGTAATATATGTATTTATCCAGACAAGAGCAGGCTGTATACCCCTAAGACTCATGACCTCCCCTGCCATAGGCTTTTGATTGGGTTTTCAGTACCAGGCATGTGTTTCCTCCCATAGAGTGGGCCTTCAGTTCAATTAGAGAGAAGTTGGTTTTCACCAGGGCAGACATGCCACTGTTGCACTTGTTCAGTTATTTGGCCTGTCTGGCCAAACTTGAGGTTTCCAGTGCCCACTGTTTTTACCGCTGATGACTTCTGTCTCCCATTAGACTGCATACAGTGCAGCTTTTTCTAGCTTTTAGTTGGCTGGGCTACAGGGAGAAGGTTTTCTGCTCAGCGCCAGTTTAGTTTCTCAGTGAGTGTTGCTCAGACGTATGAAATCTTTTACAATAGGGTCTTACTATCTCTTTCTCATGGGAAACCAAGGGCCTTGGCAATAGCCTATAATGTTTTGGAGGTAACAGGGTCCTCCCTGGCTAACAACTCACTGGAAGGTATCCCATCCCTGGCACTGAAAATTTTCTAATAACAATCTATGGCTTTTGGATATGTAATTATTTAAGAAAGTAGATTTTCATATGTCATATTCAGACTATTTTGAAATTTGATTGTCTTTCTCCCTCCTCCCCCTTTCTTTTCTACAATCTTTTCCCCTGGCATCACTTAGGCCTTTCCCTTCCCTGTAATCTGTTCTTCTACTTACATATATACAATACCATCCTGTTAAGACCTTCCCTCTCCTCCCTCTCTTATAGCCTTTTTCTAGCTTATGGGTCTCTGCTATTGATTTTTGGTCCCAGATCACACACAAGTGTATACAAATAAAATAAAATCTTTAAAAAAGCATTTGTCTCTGCCTGACTCTCTCTCTCTAAAATAAATAAAGTAAATATTTGAGTGAGAGGGCTGCAGAGATAGCTTAGTGGTTAAGGTCTTGCCTGAAAAGCCTAAGGACTCACATTCAGTTCTCCAGTACCCACATAAAGCCAGATGCACAAGGTGGCATATGTGATTGGATTTCATTTGTAGTAGCTAGAGGCCCTGGCATGCTCATTCTTTCTCTACGTGCCTTTTCTCTTCCTTTCTCTTTCTGAAATACCTAAATAAATAAAAACTATATTTTTTAAAGGTCACTTGTTGGGATTGCAGAGATGGTTCAGCAGCTATATGTGCTTAATTGTAAAGCATGAAAGCAAGAGATCAATTCTTAAGCCATTCAGATAAAGATAGATGGGCATTCTTCTGCAGTGGCAAAGGACTCTGGCATGGACACACACACTCACAAACATATACACATGTGTAAATCAACCAACCAATCAATCAATTAATATGATGGCATCTGTAATTAGTTTTCTTTTGAGAAGTACAGGATATAACTACAATGAAATATGAATGCACATCACGAGAATGGTTAAAAATGAAACATATTGCTACTATCAAATTTTGACCAGTATGTTTCAAGAGAACTGTAGGTATATCAGACCACATAAATCTTGTAAATTAATAAAATTTTTAGAAAACCACTTGGAATCCTCATATAAAATCACATATGAGCTAAATATTTCATGCCTAGGTGTTACGCAAGAGAATTGCTGTATGTACACCCAAAGATCTGTGAAAAATGTCAATATGAGCCAAATTGAGAAAACTTTCCACCTGCAGAGAACATATAAACACGATCTAATGTCTAGTGGACTATTAATACTCAGCAATAAAAATAATGAAATATAGGTGTATACAATAACATAAATTAATCCTAAAATTGTGCTATGGCAAAAAACAAGAGAAATGGCACTTTATTGCATATGATTCCAGCTGTATGAATACAAGAACAAAAAAGCTAGGTAGGCATGGTGGCACACACCTTTAATCCCAGCACTTGGGAAGCTGAGGCAGGAGGATTCCTGTGAGTTTGAGGCCAGCTTGAGACTACCTAATGAATTCCAGGTCAGCCTGATCTGGAGAGAGACCCTACCTCATTAAATCAAAAATAAATAAATAAAGCTAATATAATTAATAAAGTCATGAAATGAAAAAAAACTTAAGGTTTTCTTGCAATTACTAGAAGGGAGGAATGGGATGTAAACAAGGCTCTGGAATACTCTGTGTTTGAATACAGTTTGGTGTCATGAGCCATGTCTACAGCTGCCAATGCACATTCAACTGCTCACTTTATAGACATTTTATACTGTCCCAGGACACATGCAATACTTAATACTAAAATTTAAATGTTTCCAGTATTCCAGCCTGTATTTATAAGTAAATTATACTTCATAAGCAAAAGTTACAGTTGGTCAGTGGGTTAAAGAATTTCACTTTGTAAAGGAAATGATCTTCAGTTGTCAGCTGAATGGTGAAAATTGTGGATTTCCTGTTTTCTCAAATGAAGAAGAATATCCTCCCCAAATGATGCAAGTAAAATGGCTCCAAAAATATCTCTTAGACGCCGTTAACAACTCTGAATTGTTAGCCTCTGCTCCACTGGCCAAGTCATGTTTAATTCATCTATAATTCCATGGCATAGAGTTGTACCTGAGGAATCTCTAAAATGGTTTTCCTGCTACATGGAAGAATTTGGAAACAGAGACTGAACACTTTTATATGAAAGATAACTTGGAGATTTGCCATAGTCACAGAAATAAAACAAAAGATTACCATTTTCTGCTAATAAAGATAGTTTCTATGGAAAGTCCTTATTCTTAAAGTGAAAAGTTTGCAGGAACTATTGTGATCTGTGTATTTATCAGAGGCATGCGGTTGGGAATGTGTCTCTGATCGCCAGACTTCTCCGTCAGTATGTGGACTACATTGATATAGAAGTCACTTTGACATGTTTCTTCCAGAACTTTAATTTCTGTGCAGGTAAGCCATTTGACATTTACAGATAGTTTTTAAACAGAATGATTGCACATTATGGTTTTCTATTTTTGTCAGGAAAGATTTTTGAAAGATACTGGATGGAAATTAGATTCTCCAAGTAAATCAATATTGATTCTTGGTTTGTCACTGAACAAATATCAAATAAAGTGATAAAGAAACAAATTACTTAAGATGGTATATTTCGCATGATGGAAGTTTGAAGTTTTATGTACTCAGATGGATTATATCAAATTTGAGCTTTAAATTCTGATTTAATTTGTCCTGCCATCTCTATGGACAGAATGATGTGGATTATAGAACCTGTGACCTATAAAATGGATGACACAAAGCTTCTCATTTCTACTTTGTCTCCACGGTATGATCAACAATTTTTCTTTAGTTGCTTTCTACCTTTCAAAACAAAATTTAGCAACCTGACTGTCTGTTGAATTTATGTTTAATTTGGGGGAAAATGTAAAGGAAATAAAGTAAAAATATGGATAAGATGTCACTACTGCTTATTTCCCAGGATAGTCAGTGCATCAGAATTGTCTTTCTTCATGAATGGGTGATCCATCAGGTTATCAGAGAAACTCTTAAAGAGTATTTACTATTTAAAGTGACCACAGTGTAGATATTTTGTAGAAACAAGCAGAACATTCTGCATTCCTTCACTATATTTATACTCACTTTTTTTTAGATAGAGAGACAGAAAGAGAGGGAAAGAGAGAGAGAGGGAAAGAGAGAGAAAGAGAGGAAGAAAGAATGGGCATGCCAGGGTGCCTCCTTGTTCATCTGCCTTGACACGGGTGCTAGGGAAATGAACCTGGGTCCTTTGGCTTTGCAGGCAAGCTAAGCCATCTCTCCAGCCCCCATATTCACTTTTGTAAAGTAAAAATATTGAATTATTAATAGAGTTCAACTGATTTCTTTTTTATAATCTTAATTAATTTATTTGAGAGAGCAAGAGAGGGAAAGAGGTAGAGAGGGAGAGACAGAGAACAAGTATGCCAAGGCTTCCAGCCACTGCAAATGAAGTCCAAACACATGTGCCACCTTGTGCATCTGGCTTATGTGGGCCCTGGGGAATCAAACTGAGGTTCTTTGGCTTTGCAGGCAAATGCCTTAACTACAAAGCCATCTCTCCAGCCCCTCAATTGATGTCTTATTAGTTGAAATTGGCGTACCTGGTAAAAGCATTATAATTCTATAATGCTTTACATACATTAAAGCAGAAAATGACAATGTCCAATATGAATAATGGTTTATTGGTGCTCATGAGAATATAAAGATAACATGAAGTATTTATGAATCATTGTCACATATCACTTGATAAATATTGATTACATTTTAAAATCAAATATTTCCCACTCATGCTATTTTCACTTATTATTTTCATTTTATAAATACAAATGTTTTAATTCTGACATTCAGTTTCTTGCACTTTTGGTGTGTTATACTTTATTTTTTAGAGACTTTAATAGATATATAATTACAATTATTCTATTTTCTTCATCCATTTTTCTTATTTCAGGAAGTTGAACAATACTCTTGTTATCTTTAGAAGTAACACCATATTCTGATATACATTTGTGTGTTTATATCATAAAATGTAAATTTTCAAAATTGTGCTTATTATAGCAGTCAGTTTTAATTATTTTTAGAACTCATAAACAATTGTGATACCCTTTACAAGTTTATGGATTGATATCTAGATGGCAGGTAAAAGCATAGACATAGGTATAGATAGCAATCTTGATTTCCTTGTGCAGAGTTATTTGTTTACTTCTTCTGCCTTTGTTAAGACTATATCTGTCCCTTTGGTCTTATTCAACAAAAGAAAACAAAAATGCCTTGTGGCTGATCATCAAAAACAAAGGAAATTCTTATTACTTAAGGATGACTGGCAAAGAGAAGTTATAAACACCTTATATTTTTCCACATAATATTTTCCACAAATTAACTTAAAAATCTAATTGCAAATGATGAGGCTATATTGCAGTAACATTCATTAATAGTAGGTTTTGTTCATAACAGAAGCAATCTAGAAAAATTCTTTCCTTGCAAACAATGGAATCAGTTTTTTTTTTCCCCCAAGCCACAGTGCAAATGAGTGGCAGACTAGTGTGAAGGGATCACAGAAGCCTGATATGTGTCCCTCTTCTATTTATCCAAAACATAAAAACTTTTTAGAAATTAATTGCTCTGTATCTACCTATTGTTATATAACAAACTACCTCAAGTGTAATGACTTTAACTGGCCATTTTATTTCATATATGATTTTTATGAGTTAAAAATTTGAACAGGCCTTGGATGTGTAACAGGGGAAATTGGGATTATGAGGTGCTTTCTTGAACCCCAAACCCTGAGTTCATACCTGCAAACTCACCAAAGAATTGGCAACTCAAGGTTTAAGAAAATTATTTTTAAGTACCACATTTTATTCAGATCTTACAATGATGTGGGGATTGATAAGCCTTGATGGGGCATAAGAAAGGGAAGGCAATGTGGGGAGAAAAGAGATAAAGCATGTGAAGCCCAGGAGCCCATGAAAATACATGGATCTTAGAAAAAATAAACATAAAAACATAAAAAGGGATTTTTTTAAAATAGGGTTCTTCCAAAGAGATTAAAAGTGAAGACATAATAAAAGTCTATTCCCACTCTGGCAACCATGCCGGGGTGGAAGAGATCTCTTAACCATCCCAAACCCCAGAAAGCATTGGTAACAGTTCCAGAGGGAGAGAAAAAATGCCCCACTGTTGTGGCTGGGAGAACTTGCACTACTATACTAGGCCACCCCTACACCAGGTGTCCCAGCCCATTGGCCTGGGCTTAGAAGGAAATCCACCCACACCTGGGCAAGTGAGCCCTCAGGGAGATCTGATAGGGTGGGATGGGCCAGCACTAAATCCCATGCTTGATGCAGGCTGGCGAGCTGAGATAGGCATGGCGAGGGTGTGATATGCTAAGGTCCCTCCTTTTAAGGGCCTTCTTGATCCTGCCTGGTTAAAAATCATTGCCTGTTATGGAGCCCCCACAGATGGAAGCTTGCTTTGTAATGCATGTGGAGCAAGTGGAAACAGAGAATCTGTTTCTAAGATTGCTTACTTTCGTTTTTTTCCAAGGATAAGGAGAGTTAGAATAAAAATACAGTTTTAAAAATATTTATTTATTTATTTCAAGGAGAGAAGGAGAGAGAGAGAGAGAGAGAAAGAGAGAGAGGGCACATCAGGGTCCCTATAGAACCACCGCAAATGAACTCCAGGTGCATCTCATGCATCTGGCTTTAGATGGGTACTAGGGAATTGAAAATGGGTCTCTAGGCTTTGCAGGCAAGTGCTTTAAGCCATCTCTTCCTCCTCCAAATAGAAAAAAATTAAACAAAAATATTTTATGGGCTTCCTAAAATACTGTATAAATTGTTACAGAAAAATGAGACATATTTGGAAGTAATGGTAAACTAAAAATTGATATTTTAGAGAGAACAATAGTTATTCTGTCAGTGATGTTACATGAATATAATTTACCACGGTAGAGCAAGAATAGAGATAGCCCGTGGGACCACTCTGATGGGTGTGCAGGGATGAGCAAATTCCTACATGAAAGTCACCAAAGCTAGCATTTCAAGAATGAAAAGATCTAACTGAACATGTCTTAATCACAAAGAACAATACCCCATAAAACACAAGTGAGGTATGTAAAAATAATATTGGCTGCCCAACATTCCTGCCATGACTAGATTTGAGACAGTGCCTCCAAATCATCTGCTTGGGTTATGAACTATGTCAGTCTTCACTATTCAAGTCCTGATAGTTCACACATCTATAACATGGACTTGTTTGGGATTACTTTGCTTCCTATTTTCAATGTGTAAATTTCAAATTTAACTTATCTTCTCAACACAAATTTATCGTTAGAAACAGAAAACTTTCCTGACTCTCTTGGAGTTAATAAACTCATTCTCTGTAATCCCTTTTTTGTATTCCTTGTGAAATTGAATTGTAATTACATTTTAATGTCAAAATTTTGTCCAAAAGAATAGGTGCTTTTGAGGGCAAGGATAAAGTATTAATCATTGTATTCCTGGAAAGTAACACAGTACTTGATGAATTGTAGGCAGGCTTTTAAAACTGTAAATAAATCCACAAGAATACTACACTTCTCCAGAGTAGCTTGACTTTCAATATCGTCTGTTTCTAAACTTATATACATTGTTTGTTTTAAACATGCATACGAATACATATCAACTATGATAGTGATATTCTAGATAAATTCCTTGGTTTTTAATATTATTTACCATGTGCAGAAGGTAGATTGTTGTCATTAAACAATCTTTTCCTTTAGGTAACCTGTTTTCTTGAACGTGATTTCAAATACATGTGTCTAGCCAAATTGTTCTGAGTAAACCAAACTAGAAAGTCAGTAGAAGTGATCTCAAAGGGTACAACATACAGGTAATGCTACATATATAGAATATTTCACAAATTATTTACAAAACTGGACTGACAGAACAGTCTTGATAAGTAGGTAGACTGACCATTAGTTACCATCTCATTTCAGGGACAAAACACCAAACCAGGTTGGAGCGGATTTAAACTATTTTTTTTTTTTTTTAAGGAACATAGCAATTTTCTTACATAAAACTAAAAGCCAGGAGAAACAAGCTTCAATCCATTGACAGAAAGAGCATTGTTCTCATTCTGACAAGAATGAGATAATTTTTTTTTTTTTCAACACTTCAAGTAAGTTCAATTGCAGAGCAAACAAAAAAGTGAAATGGCTGGAAAAACAGCCACCCTCAGGAGGGAATGTAATGCATGGACTGGCTTATCCGCAGCAGAGACAATTGTGGGGCTGTGATCCAAACGGATTAAAAATTAATTCAGGTCAAGCTTTTATAAGGTTGCTCTAGCTTGAATTTAGGTTAATGCGTGAGCTGAGAACACATATATTTTGCACCCATTTAAAGGCTCTGGACTAGGTGTTGAGGAAAAGATTAGGGACCAGGATGGGCACTGGAGAAAGTTGTCCTGTGTGGCGCCCCAAGGACAGAGTAGGGCCAGTGAAGGATGTACTGAAACCTTGCCTGGACCCTTCCCCTTGAGGACAGAAGCTGAAAGCACAGGAAGAGAGAGAGTGGAAGAGAGAAAGGCAGAGGTGAAGAAGGAAGGAGAGAGAAAGGAAAGAAAGGACAGGAAAGGAAAATAGAGCGAACGGGCACACCAGGGCCTCTTGGAAGCGCAAGCAGATTCTAGATGCATGCGCCACTTTATGCATCTGACGTTTCGTGGGTACTGGGGAATGGAACTCCTATAGCTAGGCTTTTCAAGGAAGCACCTTTAACCACCAAGCCATTTTCTCAGCTCAGTGAGGGTTGATTTTCTGGAGGGTTGTAGGGAGCTGCACTTGGTGTTTCTGCTCCAGTTCTGACATTACGGGCGTCCTTGTGCACCTGAACCCCAGTGTCTGTTCGTTTGCTTTTTACCAAGTGTTTAATAGCTTTGTGGAATCTACAGCCAGAGTCAGCTATCTGGATCTCAGAGAGACTTTCTCAGCCATCAATCCTTTCTTGGCAGTTCCTTTAATGTTTTGATTTTGAGTAAAAGGGAGGGTATTTGTAAATACCTCACCATTTTTATATGAGAGACTGAAGTATTGATAGAACTTGATACCGTGGTGTCAAAGAACCCATCCCATACAACTACCGGTGACATTCAAGGCAGAAAGAATGCAGAGCATGCATTCATCTGTATATACCAAATACTTTCTGACATCCTGAGGGTAGTTGTTGTATATGGAATGTTAGTACCTTAAAATTTTGAATTCACTTTTCATAGTTCCTACTGGTAGTGTTTGGGCAGGTGTTCCTAACAGTAGGGTTCCTAGGTGCTAAAATAACAGACAACAGGCAATTTTTCTTATAAAACTGTCATTATGCACCAGTGTCAGTTTTTTTTTTTAATATTTTTTGTTCATTATTTATTTATTTATTTGAGAGTGACAGACACAGAGAGAAAGACAGAGGGAGAGAGAAAGAATGGATGAGCCAGGGCTTCCAGCCACTGCAAATGAACTCCAGACGCGTGCGCCCCCTTGTGCATCTGGCTAACGTGGGACCTGGGGAACCGAGCCTCGAACTGGGGTCCTTAGGCTTCACAGGCAAGCCCTTAACCGCTAAGCCATCTCTCCAGCCCCCAGTGTCAGTTTTTTGTACACAACAACCTTTATGTCTCTGTGAAAACAAAATTAACATTGATATTCTTCTTTATGGCCCTGTGATCCCCCTATAGTCTGCTGACTTTAGCAGGGAATGCTGAGTAACTGGCAAGAGGTTGGGTTGAGGCCAGGTTTATGAGAGCCTACATTTTTCTAGACTAGCAACCGTGCATGACACCCCGTACATAGTGCATCTCAATAATGCAGAGGGTATATTCAGAAGTACCTAAAGTTTGAAAGCCTCTTTGACAATCTGCTTAGGTTGTCCAGTCCACATCAGAAGTCCATACCCCATGTCAGTGGTATGGGAGAAATCCTCTCCCCAGTGGAAAGCAGCATGAGATTACAAATTGAGGATCAGATTTTACAGAACCTATAAGGAAAAGGGAAGACTTAGGAAAAGAACCAAACTTGAAAGCACCAGTCTAAAATATTTAAACTCGTGTGTCATGATGTACACATTGAACAGTACATCCAAGACAATTTGTTTTCAGGCACTTGGACTTCTGTTTTTTTCAAATTCATTAGTCCACTCTCATTCTTGGGAGTACCTTTCTCTTTCTTAATAAACTATTGTTTTTGGTTTCATTTTTAAAAACAAAATAAATTTTCAATTTGAATAATGCAAGACTAATGACTCTAGATTTGGGCTTATGAAACTCAAATTTGACCTCTGTAGTCTTCAGTTATCTCATGACATTGAGAACAATGATGTTGCCTTCTCTGCTGTTCTTTCTGGTACTTTTGGAAGAAGTGTTATTGAGGAAGTGTATTTTGCTTGAATGGACTTGCTGCAAATGTCAGTGGTCACACACTTCTATTAGGGATGAAAACTGACCACAGGTGAAATCTGATACAAACCAGTTTCTATCAGCCACGATGGCACCTTCATTTCCCTTGACTACTTGTTGAAAATCTTATTTTTTTTTTCATTTTTTATGTTCATGTAATGGAAATTTTGAAGTTTCTTGCCAATACCAATGCACCAACAACCTCAAAAAGCATAGATTCTTATCTGTTATGAATTTAAAGAATTAAAATCCATAAAGCAGAGGGGAAGGTTTAGAGAGACTATATTAGATTAAGACAACAAAAGAGAAGCAATTGCAGAGTTCTCCTGCCATGTGGAGGGCAGGAGCCGGTAGAGGTTCCATGTAGCAGTAAGGAGGGGTCTCTGCACCCCAGCCTGGCAGGGTCACGCTGAGGAGCCTTACCAGAGCCTCAAAGGTCAGGAGCCGGCCAAGAGAGCTTGGCAAATTTATTTCACCTGGTAAATGTGTTTATAGCTTTGTGATGGTGAGGACTGCCTCCCGGCTCAGGTGAGACAGAGAGACAGCTGATTGCTCTGGGCTGGAGGCTGGCTCCGAAGAGGCTAGCCATGATTTCAAGTTCTGGGGTGCGGGGTCAACTTGACCAACTACAATGTCAGGATTAGAGTTAAATTCTAAGAAAGGGCAATCTCCCTCCAAGGAGTGGCTCAGGATGTTTGTGGAAAAACTGATCTAGGGAAGAGATAAGGAGAAGCCAGCTTCCTCTCTGATCTCCACTAAAACCCAAAGACATACCTGGGTTTTACTTTCAGGAGCCCACTCACCTTAACTAACAAGCTACCTGACTCCTTCATTAGCATTTCAAAATATTCCATAAGAATTTAATGGATGGAACCATCTACTGGAATATTAATTGTTGACATTTCATCTCATGGGACTTCTTTTCCTGAGAACTTAAGGGATAGATAGAACAGGTTTAATTTGAAGTATATTGAGTGAGAGAACTAGAGGGAATTTGGGTCACTGACTGGAGAATGCAAGATCTTAGTGGAAAACAAGATTTTGGAAATCTCAAACTTCCAAAGACAGCATAAATATGGCAAAAGATATTTAAATGAAAAATAGAAGGGAGAAAACTCACCAGCCCATCACCCCTGTGCTTTGACTTCCTGTTCTCTGGCTTTTGCTCTGTTCCTCTGATGCCCCCAAATCCTTGCATCCCGTGTCATGCTTGCTCCATTCTCTGTCATTCTTCTGGGTCCCTTCTATGCACTCTTTAATCCTCTGTCTTCTAAAATCCCTAAAATCAGAATGTGTTTCCTATATACATCTCTCTAACTGTGCTTTTTATTTTCTTCCAAAATGTTTTTGTAGCTTAAAATAGGTACAGAGCAAGAGGAATATAGATCAGTGACAGGCACATGTTTAGCTTTCCTGAAGGTCTAGATTCAGTCATTAGCAACAAATAAGGAGTGTGTCTTAGGCCTAAGAGTTATCTATGCTGCTAGAAAACTAAGTTGCTGTACTGGATTTACTTTAACATAAGAATTGCTGAGCTGACTATAAGCATCAGCCATATTTGTTACATGAGTAAAGGCAGGGATATATTTACTGGATCATCTGGGATAAATACCTTGACTAGGGCTGGAGAGATGGCTTAGCGGTTAGGCGCTTGCCTGTGAAGCCTAAGGACCCTGGTTCGAGGCTCGGTTCCCCAGGACCCACGTTAGCCAGATGCGCAAGGGGGCGCACACGTCTGGACTTCATTTGCAGTGGCTGGAAGCCCTGGCGCGCCCATTCTCTCTCTCTCTCCTCCTCCTTCTCCTCTCTCTGTCACTCTCAAATAATAATTAAAAAAATAATAAAAATTAAACAAACAAACAAACAAACAAACAAACAAACAAAAAAACCTTGACTAGGAATTACTGACATGTAACTCCAGATTTTAAGTTCTACTCTGGAGTGAAGGTGAAGAGATTTGGATATTAAGTGATAAGAGATGAGTAAAGGTGGCTGACCTTGACAAAAATTTAATCTCATGTCTATCTTTAAGCATAAAATTGATGACCCAAATTATAGCAATTGCTTTCTTACTGTTGGAGCAAAATACCCAACCAGAAACGGGTTCTGTGCAGTATGTATATGGTGTATGTGACGGTTGGTCTAGTCATGTGTGTTTGCAGATGTGTGGTATACGTGTGTGTGTGTGTGTGAGAGAGAGAGAGAGAGAGAGAGAGAGGGAGAGAGAGAAACAGAGAGAGAACCAGAATAGTGAAGGCAGATAGGAGAAAGCTAGCTGTTTTTAGGCAGCATCAATTAGGGCTTGAAGCCCAAAGAGAGAACCAGGACACAGCGCCCAACATGCCACCTTGCTCTGACATGGAGTGCAGACTGAGCTACAGCACCCCCTCTGCCCAGTCAGCGCAGCACCCAGATGAGCAGCCCTGTGTGGCCCGGGGACCCGCCCTCAGCCCACCAGCCAAGCAGGCCTGCCCTGGACCTACAAAGTCTCCTGCCTGCTGCTTCCTGCTCTGGCCTGCTCTGCCCAGCTGGCCCAGCTCGGCTCAGCGCTGTTTCTGCCCTTAGCCTGACTAGTCTCTTCCCCAGGGCCACGGGGATCCACATGCGTCCAGCTTGTCCCCCACTCAACCAGGCTGTATGAGAGAGAACAGCATAAACTGTTTCTTGGCTTGGGTGGCTTTTCTGCTTGTCTCTGCTGTATAGTTTGGGGAAACTTCTCTCTTTGATTACATGCATGATTTTCCTCTGATTTCTGAATCTACCATGTGTGTGTTTTCCCAAGTTTCCTTACACAAGCACCTAGATTCTACTTATCACATGTCAACAGTTTTAATCTAATCTGTTGTAAAAACAAAACAAAACAAAACAAAAACCTAAATTTCTCTCAAATCCATTTGTTTGAAGCTTTACCCTAATTTGTCTTTAAAAGCCTCATTTTCTCTTAAATCCATGTGCTTGTAGCTCTAGTCTAGTTCTCTTTCCCTCCAAACCTCAATTTCTTTTAAACAAACCTTATAAACTATGTAATGTTGCCACATTTGAGGGTGTTCCCTAAACCCTACAATTTGTGATTTTCCCCTAAATAAACTTAATAACTCGTAATTTATCCTTCTTGAGTTTGTCTTTATTGATTCTTTATTAAAGGTAGGAAAGAACAAAAACTTGGGGTCCATAGCTTGGGGTGCCCTTCTGAACCCCCAAATCCTGCATCAATAGAACATCCAGTGTCCTTCTCTTATTTCTCACATATATATTTTCTCAATACCGCGTATCTTCCTCGATCCAGGGCTTCTGTCTATTACGAAGTCCTGTGATTCTTTGCTCATAGGTTACATAGATTCTAGGGAGTTGAACTTAGTGCTCTCTGGTCCAAGAGGCTATTGTGTTTTAGTTACCAGTGCTTTTAATTTCTGAGAAATCTTACAAGCCCTAATATAATTTTTTTAAAAAGCATGCAACCTTAAAAAATAAACGTGAAAGGGAATTTGTGATAGAGACATGGGAATTTGGGGCATCTCTGAGGGTGACAGGCTTGGTTGGGCTGCAACTCAGGATTAGGTCGTCCAACAACTCAGGATTAGGTTGTTTAACAACTCAGGATTAGGTTGTCTAACAACTCAGGATTAGGTTGTCCAACAACTCAGGAGTTAGGTTGTCTAACAACTCAGGATTAGGTTGTCCAACAACTCAGGAGTTAGGTTGTCTAACAACTCAGGAGTTAGGTTGTCTAACAACTCAGGATTAGGTCGCCTAACAATTTAGGATTAGGTTGTCTAACAACTCAGGATTAGGTTGTCCAACAACTCAGGATTAGGTCGTCTAACAACTCAGGATTAGGTCGTCCAACAACTCAGGATTAGGTTGTCTAACAACTCAGGATTAGGTCGTCTAACAACTCAGGATTAGGTTGTCCAACGACTCAGGATTAGGTTGTCCAACAACTCAGGATTGGGTTGTCTAACAACTCAGGAGTTAGGTTGTCTAACAACTCAGGATTAGGTTGTCTAACAACTCAGGATTAGGTTGTCCAACAACTCAGGATTAGGTTGTCTAACAACTCAGGATTAGGTTGTCCAACAACTCAGGATTAGGTCGCCTAACAACTCAGGAGTTAGGTCATCTAACAACTCAGGATTAGGTTGTCTAACAACTCAGGATTAGGTCATCTAACAACTCAGGATTAGGTTGTTTTACAACTCAGGAGTTAGGTTGTCTGTCTAACCCATGGCCACACAACCTTCCACCAAGTCCATACCCTCCAGGTTCTTGTCTAATGAATTTTGAAGAATGAAATCCACAGGCCAAACATGAAGTTTAGGAAGATTTTATTATAGAGACTAAAAGAAAGAAAATAAGACAGAGCTCTTACAGAGTGAGAGAACATTCCTAGTATTTTGGGAATGCCCTGGAGACCTTGATTTGGGTCTTTAATGGAAATTTACTGGGTGGTCGCTGACTTGGTCAGTCCAGGTCTCATCTCAGGTGTCTCCAAGTTTCTAAGGGAGAGAGTAATTTCATTTCTAAATTATTTTCTTATAGAAAGAGAAAAGAAAACAAGATAAGATCCCAACCATTATGTTCCTGGCCTGAGGACATTAGAAGTGGTAATGACACATTTGGGGAAGAAAGGCATGAGGAGGAAGCACACTCGCCCTTCTAGGCTCCAACACATTTCTCTCCCTAGAGATTCAGGGACATTTCTCATATTTAGCCACTTTTAGTTTATTTTCAAGGGTTCAGTAGGTAATTCTGTCACACCCTTGCATAGGGATGGGAGAGAAAAAAGGTAAGACTATATTGAAAAGCTTGTTGAATCCACCAATAGTTAGAGAGACTGTTTGTAGAGGAATACAGTATGTGACATGCATCTGTGTGACCCCACATAAGCCAGTGTTCCCAAGCCCTATGTGCTCAGGGTAGAGGTGGCACAAAGAGATCCAATGGGCGATGGCTAAGTGGAACTCCTCTGCATTATTTCAGAGCAAGTAGAAGATCTAGACAAAGTTAATAATATTAAAGGCATGCCTAATAAAAAGAAGTACAAAATAAATTTGAAAACAAATTAAACAAAAAACTGTATGTGTGGGGAATCTGGTGCAATATTAAGAAAATATAGCTGGGCATGGTGATGCACTCTTTAATTTACTTGGAGGCAGAGGTAGGAGGATTGCTGAGTTACAGGTCAGCCTGGTGTGTGTGTGTGTGTGTGTATATATATATATATATATATATATATATATATATATATATATATGTATTAAAAACCTCACAAAACCCCCAAGTGAGATAATCTATGCACAAAAGGTAGTAAACAAAGAAATCCATTGTATTATTGCATGACTGTTAAATAAGAATGAAATGAACATGGCAGGCAACTGCTCAAGGGACTGGAAGTCAAGCAAGGAATCTAACTCTTTAGGGAGTCAGGAACATATGATGCCATACACACCATGCACATTTGCATGACAGACAGTAACTGATCCTTACCAAGGGAGGCTAGAGGACACCATTTGTCACATAGGGTTCATCACAGCTTCCCTAGCCCAAGAGATGATCACCTGTATCAGCTTTAGCCAAAGCAGAGTTGTTACATACATAAGCCAGAAGATAGATTGGGATCTTGGAACAAGGCACTTACTAAAGTTGGGCTCTCCTCTTCCACAGAGATTGGCAGTCAGAAGTACTCTTTCCTGATGTTCATGTTTCGAAGAGGTGACCCCTTGAGAAAGTCATAGATGAGTCATAAGGTTAGACAAACAGCACGTGATCGATGGTGGACAAATCACCTTGAAAACTACATAGGTTGAGTCTTTCCTCTTATTGTTGTCAGATAGACTTAAGCCTTTTGTTTTGAATCTTTATTTCTGTTTATAGAAGTTATATGTATGATGAAAGATAATCTCATTTGGAAGAAAGTAAAGTATGATGATGTAAAGATGAAGTCAGTATAGGTAGGTACTTATTTGAAGTGTTCATTAGTGTTAGCAATTTGCTTTTAATGTGTTATAAAACTGTGACACTCAGGGAATGAAGTGCTATTAGAGATCCCTTTTTTAGAAGATCCGATCATTGAGGGGATGGAGACTTAAGTGTTATACTTTATAGTGAATAATTCCCTATATTTTCCATGTGCATCCTGTATAGCACTTTGCAAGCTCAGACTCCATTTGCTTTAGTGTGCAAGGCCCAGGAAGCTGCCTTGGCTGTTGCTATGCAGGTTCTATAATCTTGACCTTGCTTCTTAAAATCCCCATCTCTCAGTTCCCTCTTGTTTCATACTATGAAAATTAGTTAGTGTGTTTAGGATTACACAAAACAATGGGAAAGGCAGAAGAAACATTAAGAAAGAAACAGAGTCTGGCAAACACGGATTAAGAGAGAGTTTAGAGAGAGGCTGACAAAGATAAAAGCGAAGATCACTGAGGCTCTTGCAAAAGCCTCTGTCTCTTCTTGGTTGCTCCCTGATTCCATGGCCGGGGACCTCAACTGTATTCTTTTAAACTTGGTCCATTGTGGCCAATGTGACAGTACTTAGAGAAAGGGCTTAAAAGAGGATAACTTATATTAAATGAGATCATTTGATAGTGGCCTGATAACAGGGGATTAAAGTGCTTATTTAAAATAATTTTAGAGAGCTCCTATGCTCTCTTGTTCTCTGCTGGGCAAGGACACAGTTAGGCAAATATCTAAAAGATAGAATGAGAACCTTCAGTATGAACTGGATGCACTTACAACTAGAACTAGCGTTGCTACCTTTAGAGCTGAGGGGAAAAAAATCTCTTTTGAACCTTCCCAGTCTATAGTACTTTGTGATGGAAATTTGCATTTAATCCATACTTCCACTGGTTAGCTGTCTAACGAGGACAGGCATCAAACATAATGCCAAATGGAACAAGAAATACACTCCCTATTTATGCTGTGAATATATAAATAAAGTTTTAGATTTGTCGTCATATGTTACTAAGACAAACTAGTCAGGCAAAACCAGGAATGTAATGACTGACATAAGTGGAGTAAAATTGGTGAACTAGGTAATTTCAACATTACCTTCTTCCCCAAAGTCTCTCTTGAATATACTTTATTCCATGTAGACAGCTTTTCACCCATATAATCAGAGAAAGTGGGTATTACCTAGTTTGTATATACATTGTTTTTATACCTCATGGGCTAAGAGGGTGGGCAAGGGTGGCATGGAATTTTTATTTTCTGAATATCATGACCCTTTCAAACATACCTACAGTGAAGGGACTGTCCAAAGTACTACAGAGATGTCAGTGATATAGAACAGATGGAGCTATGAAGGGGAGATTTCCAGGATAAAAAGTTGAATTTATTAAATTATTGACAAAGAATTTTTGGAAAAGTAAGCTACTAGATACCTGTGGTAGATGCCAATGTTGGCTCTAAATATAAATTTGTGTGATTTCTTTGTTAATGGCAGATTTTTTTGGAACCAGGAAAAGATATATGCATGTTTTTTGCTTAAAGCTGAATTGACTGAAGTGATGCCACTGTACTAATGGAGCTTCAAAGAAAGCAATTAACAATTCAAATGGCTGAAAAATGATCTCCATTAAATTTACATTATATTGTTATTAACTAAGTGATGTTATTATGTCATACAATAGATGTGTATGATTATCAGATCAAAAAAGATAAAACTGCCTTATTTGCATCTATTTATTTTTGTCATATTTACCAAACCTAAGTTTATTTAATTTTTTATAAAGCATATTGGTCACAAGTTGTATTTGATTTTGTGGTGAAATATTAGGCATAGTTACTTTATAGAAATAAGATAAAAACATTAAAAATTAGTAGATTCTCATTAACAGAAATTTCTATAGTTTTATCTTCATTTCCATATAGTTTTTGTTTAAATTTAATGTATTTTCCTCAACCTTGGATTAATTAAACTAAAATTTAATAGATATGGATACTTTTATATTATTATTGCATTTGTTGTGGCATCTTTTCATAATTAATTTTCCTCATATTATCACATGTATAAACAGTTAGTCAATTTTCTTTATACTTGTGGTATACAGGTGGCCTTTGTGGTGTGTTTGTATGTGGGATGTCCATACATATGTATATACATGTGTTATGTAGGTGGACATGCATGTGTGTAAACGTGTGTGTTCATGCGTGGGAAGGCCAGAGCTTGATGGAAAGTATCTTTCTCAATTGCTCTACCCCTCATTTGTCGGGATACGATCTCTTGCTGAACCCAAAGCTCACCAGTTCAGGAAGTCCAGCTAGCCAGCTTGCCCCCGGGTTCTACTTGTCTTAACGGCCCTCCACCAGTGCTGGGATGACCTGTGTGTTCCACCTTGTCCAGCATGCAGATGGGTTCCGGGCAAGCATAGCCATTATGCTACAGCCCAATTCAAGATATGAAAACATTTTAAATATATTTTACTTATTTTTTATTTGAGGAAGAGGGAGACACACACACACACACACAGAGAGAGAGAGAGAAAGAGAGAGAGAGAGAGAGAGAGAGAGGGAGAGAGAGAGAGAGAATTGGTGTGCCAGGGCCTCCAGCCACTGCAAATGAACTCCAGATGCATGCACCTCCTTGTGCATTTGGCTTATGTGGGTCCTGGGGAATAGAACCAGAGTCCTTTGGCTTTGCAGGCAAACACCTTGACCACTAAGCAATCTTTTCCAGCTCTAGATATAGAAATTTAAAAAGACTGTTTTAAGTAGCAATACTTATATTCTAAAGAAAATGAAATAATATTGATTTTATTAGCAAGTAATATCTTATGAAATCATCACTGCTATGATTTGAATCTGATTTGAATGTCTACCCAAGAGATTTGTGTCATACAGCAGATACTGAGAGAACCAAGGAGCAGGGTTTTTAAGAGATGAGACTGTGAGAACAGGTCAGTTAACATCCACGATATCAGAAGGACTTTGAGAGCCCGACTCTTTGGCTTCCTGTGCTGAGATGTGGTATCTTCCTTTCCCATGTTCTTTCTCTGTGGTGTTACCCATCATCAGCTCTATGTGTGAAGGCCTCACTAGAGCCAAGCTAATTATGACCTCTGCCCTGGAATATTCAGAATGTGATAAATGAAACTTTCTTCATTACAAAGTTTGTTTTCCTTCTGTTTTTCTTTAGTTCACTGTGAGAAACAAATTAACAGACATACACACTGTAGACTACTGTCTATGTAATCACATAGTACTAGAATTGAAGTTCCAGAGAGGGGGGGAAGCAGAAAAGATGCCATAAATTCCTTAGTATATTGAAAGAGACAAATTATTGGTTACTAAAGTGAAAGTTATAAGGATATATTGATATACTATGTTGAGATATATTCTATTGAGTTAGAGATATATTCTATTAAGTTAACTCTGCCTTAAAGAAAGGGCACACTTTTAGATCAACTGCCCAATATCAGTTTTCATTTTATTTGCATCTAGTTCTGCCTTTTGCTAGGTCAGCATATTTCCTTTTACACCTCTGCTCATCATCCTCCATGACTATTTCCACATTTGCAGTAGGCAATATTTAATGTTAATACCATGGTCTATACCTACTTAAGGAAAAAAAGTTCTCTTTTATAAAATTTTATCATGATAATTCTGTACTGCTAACATAACTATAGATGCCTTGTTTTTAACTAGAGTTACATCCTGAAACACCCATCATAAGTTAAAAATACCCAAGAGCAAACATGTGCTTAAAAACCTACCTAACAACTATCATAATATAGTACAATATATGGAATGTATATAATTTAATCTTGTGCACACACTCCTGACTGGGAAGGATAGCTCATTGCCACTGTCCAAAATCACAAAGGAAAACCAAAATTCAAAGTTCTGTCACTACTGAATACTTACTGTGTTCACACCATTATAAACCCAGACATCATAAGTCTAATTGTTATAGCATGGGAGTTGTCTGTATAATACTTACGACTACCGTTTTAGAGTCAAATGTAGAAATTAAGAGCATTAGCCTTGAAGTCACATAGACTGGGTTATCGTTCAGTGGTTTGATAGGATGGTAAATGCTCTACTTTTATCATATGTAAATGAGTATGACATTGCATGACTACACTATCATAGTGACGTGAGCAGCCAATAACTGTCCTTTTCTCAACAGAAACAACAAAAATTTCCTGCTATAGCTCCATACTGCCCAACTTCCAGGGATATGAGCAGGAAATATACAGATGAAGCTTTTTCTGTTTCATTAACCTAGAGATAGAATTAAGTTGCAGAGCTGATTTTCACAAGACCAAGAAACAGTTTGGATTATTATTTAACTATATTTCTTTTTGTATAATACCAAAGATGTGGAAGCCGTTTGACAAGGTTTTATTCTCTAAGGGTCACGAATTTCCTATATAATTGTTTCAGGAAACTAATTGTTGCTACTTATCATTGTATTAATTTGTACTTTCATTTCTGTGACAAAATAAATACAAGACTAAAAAACTAAGGCAGGAAAAATAATTTTGGCTCACAGATCCAGAAATTTCAGAGATCAATGGATCCATTGCTTTGGGATATAAGCAAGACAAACACCTGTGGACAGCAAAAGAACTAAGACAGATGCTGAGGTACCCTAGGCAAGACACCACCCCAAGAACAGTTACCTACTTCTCCAATTAGGCCCTACATCTGAAACTTCCTAATAATGCCATCAAATTATGAATCCATGAATGGATAAGGCCAGAGTTCTCATTAGCCAAACAGCGCTCGGTGATTATGCCCATTGCTGGGAGCCTAGTTGTGGTTACATGTGCCTTTTGGCCAACATATCTTCAACTCCATGCCATTAGAATCATTAGCATTCATTCAAGAAGCCCAGCATAGATTTCTTTGGTGATATTTACTTGATACCTAATACTAGAATTCTGTGAGGAATTACTTATTTTCACCATGTACATATTTGGTTTTTCTGATCCTTAAGCACTCTTTATATATGAATTATAAAAATAAATATAACAACTCTATGATTGACCTATACAATATTATTGCATTCTGACAGAAAATGTGTCACTTTCTCTGATGAGCTTTCTTTCTATGTCACCCATGCAGGCAAACTTCAACATGGGTCTACTTCAGTCTTCCAGTGTCTGACCTGATTGAAATATAGTCTCAATTACAAGATTATATTTTGTGAGTATGCCTTCTGGCTTGCTGTATAATACAGACATTTCTTTAGATCAAATTACTTTGATATCTTTTCCACCACTATAAAGAAAGCATGCCAGGGCTGGAGAGGAGGCTCAACAGTTAAGATGCTTGCCTACAAAGCTTAACCACCCGTGTTTGACATCAAAGTACCCACAAAGAGTCAGATGCAGAAAGTGATGCATGCATCTGAGTTTGTTTGCAGCAGCTAAAGGCCCACCCTGGGGCACCCATTCATTCATTCCCTCTCTCTCTTCCTCTCCCTCTCTCTCTCTATTTCTCTCTCTTTCTCTCCTCTGTCTCTGATTTCAATTAATTAATTAAAAAAGAAAAGCAAAATGAAAAATAAATGAACAAAAGAACAGGCATAGCATACCTTGACAAAAACTAGAGAATACAGGACACTATAAACCTCAAACTATACTGAAACAATCTTTAGTTAGCCAAAGCAGGCCAGAGGTGGAATAGATCTTACTCCATATGCACAGCAGCATTGAGATCAGCAAGGCTTAGCATCTTAGTCCTTCAGGCTGCTAAAACAGGGTAGTAGAGGATACATGGAATATAAGCTACACTGATTTATTTTTCATAGTTCAGAGGCTAAAAAGTCCAAGATGAAGTTATCAGTACATTTAGTGCCTGTTGAGGTCTGAATTCTGGTTCAGATGGCTGTTTCCTCATTGCATCTTAATGTGGCCAGGGTGCTCTCTGAACAAATTCCAATCTGAAATATCTGACCTCCTTATATCCCAAAGGGTCTACCCTCTAATGCGCATCTCTTGGGAGATTGGGAGTCCACATTTAACTTTCGGTATGATGCAAACAGTTAATATATAACACCTTGAGTAACTTCAGAAAAATACTCCCAGAAGATCTTATCTGAATGAAAAACATTGACTCAGATTCAGAGAAAGCATAATCCAAAGGTATAGTAGTGGATGGATTAAAAGGAAAAGCAAGATCTAAGGCTATTGGCCCTTTTATAATACAATGAAGAAACATAACAGCAACAACAAAAATGGTTCAAAGCTAGGTGTGGTGGCACATGCCTTTAATCCCAACACTGGGGAGGCAGAGATAGGAGGATCACTGTGAGTTTGAGGACCTCTTGAGACTATATAGTGAATTCCAAGTCAGCCTGGCCTAGAGTGAGACCGTGTCTCAAAATAAACAACAAAAATCATGAGTTGTATTACAAGAATTTCCATGTACTATAGGAAAAGAAATTCAGTTACAAAATGGCCATTCATATAAAACTCTGTAATTCTGACCATCATATTAGCAAGTATTTTAAAAAATGTGGTCAAATTTCAATAAGGAAAGTAAATCATGTAGGGGCCACCTGTGTACTTTTCTTCTGCTACTGTCCGGGAGTGATTGCTAGACTTGAAACAGCTGGGCATGGTGGTGCACGCCTTTAATCCCAGCACTAGGGAGTCACAGGTAGGAGTATTGCTGTGAGTTCGAGGCCACCCTGAGACTACATAGTGAATTCCAGGTCAGCCTGAGCTACAGTGAGACCCTACCTCAAAAAACCAAAAAAAAATTAAAACAAAGCAAAATGAAAACCAAAGACAGTTCAGAACAATACATAAATCAGGGGATACATGCTGCTAAGATGTTAAACGAAATAAAGCTTTGCTTCTAGGAATTTTGGAATAGCATCATGTATTATAATTCTGGTCTGGAGAGAAGACTTAGTAGTTAAGGTGCCCTCCTGCAAAGCCTAAGGACCCAGGTTCAATTCCCTAATATCCATGTAAACCAGGTGCACTGGAAGGTACATGTATCTGGAGTTCATGTGCAGTGGCTAGAGGCCCTGGCCTTCCCATTCTCTCTTTATATCTGTTTTTTTTCTCTCTCTCTCTAACAAATAAATAAACATTAAAAAACTGAAATTCTATTACATATAATTTGAAAAACAGCACATAGGATGTCAAATAACCTTCTGAGGTTTGGCCTAAGGTGACAAAGCAGGTCAGCTAACCCTACGGAAAATGAAATAGGTGAGGTTAGTCCTATAACTGCACTGCATTTTTGTTTAGAAGAAAATTTGGGATCAGAAAATAGGAAAGGGATACTAGAGACATGACTCAGAGGTTAAGGCACTTGCCTGCAAAGCCTAGTCACCCAGGTTCCATCCCCCAGTATCCAGGTAAAGAAAAATGCACAGTAGCACATGATGTGGAGTTTGCAGTGCCTAGAGGTGTGGCACAACTGTTCTCTCTCCCTTTCCCTTCTCTCTACATATCTCTGTTTGCAAATAAATTTAAAAATATTTTTAAAAAGGAAAATAGACAGGGAATCCAAACAAAATACAACAGACTTTAGTTTGGTGAATTTGGAAATTGTGGGTCATATCTGAGAGAGCAGAGATATAGAAAGGGTGGGTTTCAGAAATGTGTGTGAAAGTTCCTTCAGTCTATGAACAATATTTATATGCTCCATACCCATTCCTATGGCAAATCTGAACAGAGTGCAGGACAAAGAATTGCTTCCAGATAAATAAAAACTCCCAACACCAAGCCAGTTAATTAGTGGTGGTTTCCCAAGGAGAACAATTGTTTAACCTAGTACCAGTGAGGATAAGCGTGCTCATTGAGTAAACAGGGGCATTTAGTGATAGCTGCCAAAGGGTCATGTGGCAGCCACATAGTTAAACTGAAGTATGAATAAGACTCTTTTGGTGGGAAAAAAATCATGAAAGCAACTTTCAAAGTGTCAAACTAATTTGTAACTTCTGACAAAAACAGTAAGATAGCAAAACCTAGACTCAATAATTTAATAAAAACTAGATGGAAATAAAGATATAAGAAAATCTGACCCATAGGAGAAAAAGCAATTCATAGAAGCAGGAGTAGTAATGATAGATGGCATTGGGATTATAGACATGATCTTTAAACCAGAAAATTTTATAAATACTAGCTGTATAATACCATCATATATTATCATAATGAATAGTTCAAGCAAACTATGGTTATAAAGAAAGTAGGCTTATTTTGGCTTCTTGTCTGGAGGCCCGAGAATGTCCTCATCTAGTGATGGCCTTTTTAGAGGCAGAGTCCTAATGTAGTTCTGGGCATCATATGGCAGTAGACATTGGATGCATGGTGAAGCTTACAGATCCAGGGGAAGTTCCGTAAATGGCAGAAGAAGCTGGCCTGCCTTCACAGGTCCAAGCAGAGAGAGAGAAGCACAAGCCAAAAGGAACTCCAGCCAGACACACTTTGCATATCTTTAGATTGAAATCTGAAACTCACCACCACACCTTAAGATCCACCCAGTGACACTGCCTCCATCTAGGTGGCTGCAGATGCAAACTACAAACAATAATGAACTGAATATATTGGGGGCCATCTATCCAAACTACCACACATGGCATCTGAGTTCTCTTTCTTCTCGTAAAGCCACCAGTTCTCCATCACAGGGACTCTACACTGCTAATTTATTCATCTCCTAAAGGCCCATCTCTAAATACCATTCACAGATTAAGTCTTATTGTATTACCTCACAATGGGAATTAAACTTTAACACTTGAGCCCCTGGGCAACATATTAAAAGTTATTTAAATCATAACACTTATTATGCTTAAATAGCAAGAATAAAACATAAAATGAAAAGAGACACAAAAAAGAAATGATGGAAATTCTGGAAAGGAAATGTGACTTATTCTGAAAGACAATTTTACTAAATGACATTAATAGCAAGATTTGCAGAAGGAAAGATCAGAAAATTCTGAAACACACACAAGAATGAAATCAATCAAAACACAGGAAAACTGGACTTTCAAGAAACTGACAGACTTTCATTGACTTGCTCAACAACTAGCTGTCCAGTGGACACACAACAGGCAGTCTGAAAGAAAGGAAGGAGGAGGGAAGAGATTGATACTGGAAGAATTAATGGTTGAATGTTCCTCATGTTTAAGTAGAATTATATTCCCAAAGCTCAAATGTCCTCAGTGAACTAGAATGGGATAACATAAAAGTCTATCAAGGTATATGTTACTACATCTTAATTTTGAACAAAAAGAAAATTCTTATAATATCCACAGAGGAGTAATCCATTAGAAAAAGAACATAGATATGAATTAAAACAAATTGCTCATCTAACATTATGAAGTCTCGAAGAAAGCAGAGTGACATGTTTTAAGATCAGAAACAAACTATTACATCATATTCTGGGCTAGAAAAAAGAAAAAAAAAACTGGGAAACATTTTTGTCAGTGAAACAAAGTAGAAATTCTTGCCCACTGAGTAAGATTTAACAAGGTTAAAGAGAAGGCTTTTAGGTAGAAGAAATAAACCCCATATATAGTACTTAGAGGTACGCACACTGTGGTGGTTTGATTCAGGTGTCCCCCATAAACTCAGGTGTTCTGAATGCTAGGCTCCCAGCTGATGGAGATATGGGAATTAACACCTCCTGGAGGCAGTGCATTGTTGGGGATTTGTTTTTGGCTAGAGTTGTTGGACTTGGAGCTACAGAGTTTGATGTTTTCCCTGGTTGATTTAAATCTTTTATTGGTTGAAGATTTCTTTGCTATGCCCAATGCCATCTTTTGCAGTCTGAGTGTTTATTTTGTGCCATTATGGTTTTGGGGGGGATTTTTTTTTTTTTTGTATTATTGCTCAGTTAAAAGATCTTGGACTAGGGGAATGTTTTTGAACATCATTAGGATTGACAAAAGTTATAGGGAATTAAAAAAATATATTTATTTATTTGACATAGAGGGAGAGAGAGAGAGAAAATGGGTGCTCCAGGGCCTCCAGACACTGCAAACAAACTCCAGACATGTGCGTCCCTTGTGCATCTGGCTATGTGGGTCCTGGGGAATTGAATCTGGGTCCTTTGGCTTGCAGGCAAACACCTTATACACTAAGCCATGCCTCCAGCCCAACTATAGGGACTTTTAACACTAGATGAATGCATTGCATTTTACATCATGGATGGTTGTCAGTTTATGGGGGCCATGGGTGGAATGTGGTAGTTTGTTTCAGGTGTACCCCATAAACATAGGTATCCTGAATGCTAGTCTCCCCAGCTGATGGCAATAGGAAATTAAAGCCTCCTGGAGCCAGTGTATTGTTGGGGGAAGGCTTATGGGTATTATAGACAGTTTCCCTATGCCAGAGTTTTGAATATTCTCCTTGCTATTGCTATTGTTCACCTTATGTTGTCCAGGGGTAGATATCCATCCTCTGATCATGCCATTGTTTTCCCCTGACATGGTAGAGCTTCCTCTCAAGTCTGTAAGCCAAAATAAACCTTTTTTATTTTTCCAAAAGCTGCTGTTGGTCAGGTGATTTCTGCCAGCAATGTAAACCTGACTGCAACACACTAAAATTGTAGAATTCTAGAAACCTATTTAAATCATGACTGGCTGAAGAGCAAAATGATTTACTGTAGACTGTATTACATGAAAAATAAAGGAGAAGGAGAAATTTGGCATATACCATATGGTTCTTTACATGGTATCTAAGCATGATAACATAATGAAATATGTTTATATCATGGTGGAAAAAGAAATGCCACATAACAGTAGCTAGCACAAATTTATTGTGGCCATATTAATATCCACAAGGGTTTTTATTAAATCAAGTTATGTGGTCCTGAGTAAAGATGGACATTTAATCTGAAGAATATATCAATGTATTAATAAAATATGTAATCATTACATTTTTGCATAAAATTCTATATCTTCAAAACCTTTAAGTTAAAAATGGCAGAATCCAAGGTACAGATACATTTTTGGTCATAAATGGAGGCTTTGGTACTGTTTCTCAGAAGTCATTGATAGAACACAAAAACAATGCCCAGGATAGAAATGGCTTGAAAAATAATACTGAATCAAATTTATCAGATAGATATTTGTAGAATTACATCAATAGATTAAAAAGATATAATCTTTATAAAAACATTTTTTTCCAAAAAAATTTCATCCTAGTAAGTAAATGTGAACATTCAGACATTCATTTTCTTTATTATGCAATATTTAACACCGGATCATGACCACTATGAAGTGAAATTCCTTAGTAAATTAGTTATTTAAATACTAAGCATCAATGACTTTGCATTACTAAAAGAGGCAACCAAGAAAACATCTTGATGATTAACAAGGCTACCTAGAAAGTAGTCTTTTGTAATGGTTTGAATCATATCTCTAAAACTTTATTTGAAAATAGGGTGTTTGTAGATAAAATTAAGATATGAGTTTGGTCAAGTCACATAAGATCAGGATGAATTCTAATCCAGTCAGTGTCCTTGTGGCAGGTGACAGACATGCAGAAATTCAGAAATGACAGCCATGGTAGATGGTCATGTGGCCACAGAGGCTGGTTAAGGAATATGCAGCTGGGAACCAGGAAGCATCAGGGTTCATTCACAGCTACAAGAAGCAACAGAGAACAAAGGAGGGTCCATCCTGGAGCACCCAGAAAGAGCCAGTCTTGCTGACACCTGGATTTGGGCCTGTAGCTTCCTGATGTGTGAGAGGATAAATTCTCCTGCTTTGAATTTACGTGGTTTTTCATTTATTTTAGCAGCTGTATGTAATGAATACATCTTTAAAAAACAATCAAAGGCAATCCAATTAAGCCTTTATTATCAATTTATATATGGAAATTTAGAGGATGAATACAGGTGCCAGATGTGGGATGTAATGAACAAAATCCAGTTTTCTCAAAAATAAATAATTGCAATGCAGAGATTAAGAAACTTATTAACAGGAAAATTACACTGTAGTTTTCAACAATGCACATCAGGTGATGAGATTATAAAGAGAGTAAAGAAATGATTAACATAAAAGAGAAATCCTGATAACTGTTGAGGGTGGGGGTAGTATTTTAGAAGGATATGATGAACTTCTGAGAAGACCACAGCATCCTCAGCCACATGTGTCAGTCACTGAGCTAAACACTTTAAGATGGCATTTGTATGCCTAGGTAATACTTAAAATATATTGAAAATTAAAAATTTAACATTTAATTTAAAAATTAAACATATTAAGGTGACTAGATATGATGAAGAGGTTAAGGCATGTAAGATACTGAAGAGAATCAATGAAAAAATATTATCAGCATAAGAAAATTCAATAAGCAGGATATAAAATTAATTTAAAAGCTACCATTTACCTATTTATCTTTATGCATACAAACACTATCAACTAAAAATAATGGGAGCAAACTCATTACAAAAGCTTCCTGGTAGAGGAATGTACTCTTTAGTTGGCTCGTCCTGTATTTGGACTGGTAGAAGCAGCTTGGAGGTAGAACCCAGAGACTCAGATTATTTAGGGAAATTCTGGTTTGATACTTTTCTTTGGAAAAGAGAACAACCTAGAACGACAACCTAGAAGGACATGATAGCTTTCTGTATTCAAGGTAAGATAGGAAATTACGTAAGTCAGTTTCCTATTAACTACTGTGAATACCTGAGGAAACAATTTAAGTGGGAAGGGAGGAAAGATTTATTTTGGCTCATGGATTTGTTTGAGAATTTTCAGTCTATAGTCAGGTGGCTACACTTTCTGAGCCTGTGGTACTACAGAACACAATGGTGGGGTGCAAAAAAACCCAAAATATTTCACTTCTCAGTGGACAGGAGGCACAGAGAAAGGCAGGGCTATCTGCCACCAAGAACATGGCCCTGTTGACTTACTGCTTCCAGAAAGGTCCACGGCTGGACATCTCCAGAACACTGCCCTAGCTCAGGAGCAAGCATTCAGGGATGCATTTCTAGCAGGCATTTCATATTCAAACCAGAAAAATCATCAGGATTTTATTCTTATGTTGATGAAATTCAATTTGCCTTTTTTTCATAGCAACATACCCTAGGTACGTGGACTTTTTGGAGAATTGGCAGACTCAGTCTGGACCAGGAATACATGAGAAAGCCTGGGCTATCTTGGTGTGAGGAAAGCCCCAGGCAAACAGACATGAGCACAGGAGAGCTTAAAAGCCTCCACAGGACAGGGCTAGAATGATTCCCATGTCCAGAAGAGAAGTGCCACCGTAGTTTCAGGCACTAGACGGACATAAATTTCAGAGACAGTGAAGCACGATGAATCAGAAGCCGCCCTCACTTTCACAAAACTAGTAAGGGAAAGGACTGTACATTAATGTCGGCATGTCTGCAGAAACTGTTTTCAAGACTGCAGACTGTATAGTTGAGAAGAACAACGATTTTTTTTTTAACTGAGGATTAACAGTGAAGTAATCTAGGTCGAATCACATTTCTCTGTTTTAACTTGTAAAATATTGATTTGGGAAGGCTCTTCATTGTAATCTGAAATGCTGAATTTGTGGTAAATAATCTCACCCTTAAGGTCATGTGTTTTTGGAAGAGGAAGCAACCATTGCATTCCAAGTTGCTGCTTTAAATCAGAGGCAAATACCACCTCACCAATGGTGGAAAAACAAAGCATGGTAGGCTTCTCACTGTGATGCTAAGATATGCAGCATCATGACTTATGTAAACTTGCCCAAATTATTTTAACTTGAATCTGACTGACCCTTTAGATGTAAAACATATTTTTACAGAAAATACAAGGTGTTCAGAGTCAAATACCACCTAGAAAGCAATTGTATTCAATGCTGAAGACAGAGTAAATTCTACAGAAAAAAAAATTCCATCTCTCTTCAGCAAGGCATTGTATCACTTTGTCAAAAGGAAAACTTTCAGATTAATAGCAGCTAATAGCCATGACAATGTAGTGGCTAGGAGCCATGGCAACATAAAACGAGGTATGTGTGCCTTTGAATGGAAACGTAACTCCCTATTGATAATTCTGGGAACATTGTAAACATGTGAATACGAAAATTTGAAGAACTTGAAGAACCATTGCTCCTTTTGTCTTATGTGATAACCATATCATGCTTTTCCAAAAATGAAACATCATTCTTATAGAGGAGCTACAGTGAGGCCTATAATTTATTTGAAATTGCTTAAAATATCTAAAATTGCCTTCAAAGGTAGAATGGTTGAAGCAAACAGTTTTAACAACTCTGAAATCAAGGTAATGTGGATATAATATTTTATTTTACTATATCTGAATGTATGAATTAAACCTGTGTGGGACTAAGAAGATGGCTCAGTGAGTAATGAGCTTACTACCTAGCATGAGATCTTGAGTCCATATTTCCAATACCCAGGCAAAAGCTGGGCATGATGGCATATGCCTGTAACCCAGCACTGCAGAACTGTAGACAAGGGATCCCTGCAGCCGGTTAATTGGTTAGTCTAGCTAAATCAGTGAGCTCCAGATTCAATGAGAACCTCTCTCAAAATAAGATGAACAGAGATTGAGGATGACACTTGCTGACTGCCACAGGCATATGCACACTTGTGCACTTGCATCTGCACATGCGTGTTACCACACATATACAAACATGCTTACAAACATTAATACCATACACATGTATAGATAGATACACATGCAACAACAACAACAACAACTTCTCAGGAAGACGATTTTGGAATTAGAAATTCAGAAGGTAGTCTGAAAAAAGAAAGGACAGCCTGGTCGTTAAGATTCGATAATAGAAAGACAATGACAGGTGGGACTGGCTGCGCAGGCCGGCACTCCATCACGCGGGAGACAGGACACAGCTGGATTGCTGGAAATTTGAGGCCAATCTGGTCTACATATTTCCAGAAACACAGGATTATTCTGAAGCCTCATCTCAGCATCTCAAAAACAAATAAAGCATAAAACACTCAGACCCCCAAAACAAAGATACAATATACATGAAATACAAAACAAACAGCAATTACAAAAACTTGCACACACACACACCTCCCATCTCTAAAAGAACAGCCAACAAATAATAATAATAATAGTAATAATAATAAAGATTGTGAATCAACAACAAACAGATTGGTTATGAAGATTTGAGTAGCTGAGAATTGTTAATTTGCCATTTTTCACAGATTAATGGTGCTGTTTTATTTATTTATTTATTTATTTATTTACTTATTTTTGAAGTCAGTGAATACAGTCAAGTTGGTGCCATTGTTAGCTTCCTCCCTGTCCTTCCCCCTCCACAGGGACCCTCCTTGCTGGGGTATATGGATTGTGCATTATGGGTTGAGCCTTCAATTTTGAGAAGGAGGAAATGTCTCTGCATATCATGACCCAACGTGTGGCTCTGACATTCTTTCCACCCCCTCTTCCACCAATTTCCCTGAGCCATATTGGGTTCATTTTAGGTCTATTTCAGTGTTGAGATCTTGGGTATCACTGGGTCTTTGGATATCTGGATTGGTAGGGGTTGATTTTTCTCTGTGTCCAACTCCTTCACCATTCTGCTGATTCCTGGTTCACCAAGAAAACAGCACTCTAGCATGCTTCCCCAGTTATTCTTAATTTCAGCTGGGGCCCTTTTGATATACGATGGGGTGGCTCTCTCCTTTGGATCTGCGTCTATCTGATAAAGAGAAGCAGATTCTCCAACAGAGAGTAAAGTTAGCACCAAGTCAATGTGACAACCATTATTTTTTAGAGAGAGTTTAATGGGAAGCGGGCTCATTTTTTGATATGGTCCTAACTTGTTTCCCAGTTCCATCTATGAGTTCCATTCCACTAAGCACATCAGTTAGCCATAATTTGCCATTTTTATCAAATATGTAATAAATATTCTAATCATTTTAAGTTAAAATTTTTGTGCAATATCTTCACATATTTCTTGTAACAATATCAGAGCCACAGGGAAAAAAAAATCAAAGATGTAAGATGTAAGATAAAAAGTAAAATACATCCTAAAGCAGAATCAAATATGAAATAGACTTTGTGGCAGCTGAAAAGGAGAAAATAGTGAAACAAAATGACACAAGTCAATTGTCTATACATTTGTAGTTTCTCTTGTGCTTGAAAAAAATCTCTTAGAGAAACATATTACAGTATAAGCAAGCAACATTTGAACTTACATTTTTAATGATAAATATTGACAAAACATAAAATCTCACTAAATAAAATCTACAATATATCATCAAAATCAAATGAACTTATATTTAGTAATGCAAATGAATGTTTAATAAGTTCAGAACAAATTGTTATAAAACTAAAAATTACTGTAGTCATATATATTTACTATTGTATTTTCCTAAATTAAATGATAGTAATCAAACTAAACAACAAATTAGTATTCAACAAACAGTATTGACATAGCCTAGTGGCAGCATGCAGCCATAATGCATTTAGATCCATACCTTATACTTCATTTATGAAACAGTAGCCTTTACTTCAGCAGTACAAATAACTAAAGGAGAAGTTCACTGATGGGATTACATAAAACTGGAAGCTCTATACAGCATTGGTAACAATCTTCACTGAAGACAAAACTTGAAGAAAGGAAGAAAAGTTTGTTAGCTATTCATATGAAAAGTGATAAATATTCAGAATATGTAAGGGACACAAACAATTCACCCACAGAAGAACCAATAATCCAGTTTTTAAAATGGGCTAGTGGGGATGGAGAAATGGCTTAGCAGTTAAGGTGCTTGTTGGCAAAGCCAAAGGACCCAGGTTAGATTCCCCAGGACCCACGTAAGCCAGGTGCACAAGAGGGCACACACATCTGGAGTTCATTTGCAGTGGCTAGACATTCTGGCATACTCATTAACCCTGCCCCCCTCAAATAAATAAATAAAATTATTTTAAAAAACTGGCTAGTGACATGAATAGATGCTTTATATATATCTAAAGGAAGTAAAATCAATAGTTCAAAGAGAAGCCTGCACCCACATGTTTATTGCAAAACTATCCACAATGGCCTAGATAAAATTAACACATGTCTATTTAATAGATAAAGAAAACATGGCCTATATGCACAATAGAACTTTGCACAGCCATTTAAAAATAATTACATTTTGTATATGACACAACATGGACAGGATTGAAAGACTTCATATTAGTGAATCAAATCAGGCACAGAGAAGAAAATACAAAATGCTTTCACAAAAGCAAGCTAAAAGGTTGTTCTTATAGACTCTGAGAACAGAATATCTATCAAAATTTTGGAAAGACGGAGAGGTGGAGAAAGAATAGATAATGTATACAGCTATGAAATTAGGAAAAAAGGAACACCTTATAGTGCTGGGATTAGCATAGCAGGATAACTCTGGTTGATCGTAATTCAATAGTTCAAAGTTGCTAGTAACACACTGATTAAAAGTCTGAGGTGAAGGATAGAAACATGACTCAGTCATTTAAGGTGCCTGTTTACACAGCACCACTGGCCAGGTTGGATTCCCTAGTTCTGATATAAAGCTGGGCACATAAAGTGGTGTATGCATCCAAAGTTCATTTGCAGTGGCAGGATGCCTTAGCATACCCATATTCACCCTCTTTCTCTTTCTGAAATAATAACTAAATAAGTATTAAAAAATAAGTCTAAAGTGATAGATATGCCAACCATCCTAATTCATTATATATTGTATTTGTGTATTGGAATGTTGCATTATACTTTCTAATTATTATGTGTCAATTAAAAATAAAGTATATTTAAAATATCAACAAAATAATGTCAAGTATGGCCAACATTTAAGTGGATAACTTATTATGTTGGAGTAGTAAAGTATTAATTCATCTAACCTATCAGAAATAATATATAGTAGATGTGTGTGGGGTATTATTAGGAACTGACTCAGAACCTAGTCTGTATCATTACCAGAGGATTGTCCCAGGAGTAAAAGAGGGAAATGGACCCAGATAAATCTTGAAAATATGCTAATGGAAGACTTCCTGGCAGATACACTAATGGTAAGTCTATGATAGAGTCCTTATCTATAGTATGCTTTTAGCAGTGGGTAATAGGTCTGTCTAGAATACTTATGGCACATAAACTTGGAATTGCATATTTATAGTTGATGAAAAATACCGAGTAATTTACTATTCGAGGGCAAAAAGAGATGAACTGTAAATTCATCCCCTCTGGGTGAATTTTTCAGTACATACATAAATTGGAGGTTAAAAACAAAACAAACCTTACTATTCTGGCTTGGTGAACATATTCATGGGGCAAAGAAAGTTCTGGGGGACATGTGCTGGAGATCATACACACTTTCTGCTCTACCTGAAGTCCATATTTTAGCAAAATTATTGATAAAATGTCATGTTATATGAACCTCTGATTTATGCTTACCTAATTTGAGATCAAGTCCTCATAACTGGCATGACATGGACTCCAAATAGTGTCTCTTCATTGTCTGAGAGGCTGTTCACAGGGAAGTTGCCTCATAAAGATTAGTTAATTTGGGCTGGAGAGATGGCTTAGTGGTTAAGCGCTTGCCTGTGAAGCCTAAGGATCCCGGTTTGAGGCTCGATTCCCCAGGACCCACGTTAGCCAGATGCACAAGGGGGCGCATTCATCTGGAGTTCGTTTGCAGTGGCTGGAAGCCCTGGCGCATCCATTCTCTCTCTCTCTCTCTCTCTCTCTCTCTCTCTCTCTCTCTCTCTCTCTCTGCCTCTTTCACTCTCGATCTCTCTCATATAAATAAATAAATAAACAAAAAATTAAAAAAAAATGATTAGTTAACTCCCACTGTGCAGTGGCTCATTCGATTCACCTAAGGTTTTGCCCATCCCAAATATCTTTTGACTGTCTTGTCAGCCCCTGATACTTTAAGGGAGACATATTTTGCATGTAATAGAGTGTTTTTGGTTTCTTCACCCAGGAAATTTCAGTTTTCTATGCATCACTCCCCCGAAGCAGAATGTTCAGTATTTAATTCTGTTAAGTATGAAAATGTGATGGCCTTTATCCAAGACAGATTGCCATCCCCCACCCTGCGCTGTTCCCAAGTGTGTGTGACTTAGTCATAATGAACACAGTGGCTTTTTCTTCCTCCCACAGCACCTTACCAGACGTAGAACGTGTGCTTTCACAAAGCACTTCAGGGAATGCTGACTAATCTCTAAAGGTCAGAGCTGCAAATGATATGTATTTGTCACCTCTGATTCTACAGTGCTTTCTACCAGGAGCAGGGTGAGTGGCTCACAAAACTGAATATTAGATATCCAAATAAAATGCTGGAGTTGAAAAGCCTCAGGAAATGTCCTGGGTTGGAGAAAAGTGCTCAGCATGACAAGGTTGTAGAGAAAATGACAGGTCACATGTGATAGAAATACTGCAGCACAGGATGTTCTAGAACTACTCTCTGTGTGTGACGGTGGATTTCTTGAGCCCACTACGTAAGCTTTCCTAATTGTGTCATTATGAAACCAGTGTATAATGTAGAAATGTGCTCTAAAATATCTGCCTTCCACCTTTGAGGAGGTTCAGGTTTATGATACTTCTCTCAATTCTAACAGACAATCTTTACATGTATGCAGTTTTAGATGAGAGGACTTTTCCATAATTTCACATAAATCAGCATGTGGCTTCTAGACTGTGTATCTTATAATCACATTGATATGTTAATTTCACATATACCTTCTACAGAGATTGTATATTTTGTTCTTTGCCTGTTGTCTTCTTAATAATGTGAACCTTCAGACAAGGAGACATATGTATTAGTCTATTTCAAAAGTGAAATTCAAGAATATATAGGTTGGGGCTGGAAAGATGGATTAGCGGTTAAGGCACATGCCTGCAAAGCCTAAGGACCCAGGTTCGATTCTGCAGGTCCCATGTAAGCTGGATGCTCATGGTAGCACATGTGTCTGGAGTTCATTTGCAGTGGCTAGAGGCGCTGGCATGCCCATTCTCATTCTCTATCTCCTTCTTTCTCTCCCTCTCTCTCTAACAAATAAAAATAAATCTTAAAAAAAAGGATATATAGACTGTTTCATAGTAAAAGTAAATTCAACCCGCTAGAAAAGCCAGTGACAATGAGTTCTCTTGAAGCTTAGCAGACATGAACTATGCTGGGCCTATTGTCTTTGATGGAATATGGATTTAGGTTTTGATTTTTGCATTGTTTTGCTTTTTTGAAGTTGATCTGCAGTAATACTGCATTTTAAATGGAATATTCCTCATACAATGTATTCATTATGACCAAGTATTTAAATAAAAATGTGGGACTCATGCTAACTGCAATGTTGAAGTGCATGAGGGATCTTTATAATAAAACCATCATATGTGTAGACCAAGAGCATGACCCTAAATATAAATATAGTAAAGAAGAAATCTCCCATGATCCTTGTTTTAGTCACCAGCCTGCTTTCACGTCTTTATTACAGCCCACATTTTCCAATCTTCTGGTTATGACTCTTCTTATGCATTGCTCAACCTAATCTCAGATGCTGTGACACAGGCCGAGTTCTCCCGCATTCACGAGGCACTCTCGTGCTACCATAATCACATCGTCCCACTGGAAGGGTGGGAAGAAGCGGTGTCTCTGGGGTGGAAGCCCAGGGCTCTGCATACCTATTGGCTATCTCCTGCAAAGCTGTTCCCCTATGCTCACATCACATGTTTCGTCACAGTTTTCTGTAATTTTTGATAACATGACATGGTCCTCATAATGCTTTGAATGTGGTCATATACTTAAATTATTGGCTAGTTGGTGCTGAAGAGATGGCTCAGTGGCTTAAGGCTCTTGCTTACAAAGTCTGATGTTATGAATTTGAGTCTCAAGTAAAGCCAGATGTACAAAGTGGCCCATGCATAAAACATAATAAAATAAATTTCTGATTAATGTTGGTGTTCTTTATGAGAAGAAAAATCCTCTGAAAGCCATAACAAAGTATTTTTTTTGTTCACATTGAAATCCAGAGCTTAGAAAATATTAACAAATACATAATTGTTAAATATCTGAGGAAAAGGAATAAAACTGATCTAAAAAGCACAGACGTTATTCAAATAACATATATCTTATAAGATATATCATAGAATTGAAGTTTTAAAAATATTTCATATTTACTTATTTAAGAGAGAAAATGGGCATAGCAGGGCCTCTTAGCCACGGCAAATAAACTCCAGACACATACGCTACCATGTGCACATGGCTTATGTGGGTTCTGGGGAGTCAAACTTCTGTCCTTAGGCTTCGTGGGCAAGCACCTTAAGTTAAGCCATCTCTCCAGCCCAAAATTGAAGTTTTTTTTTTTTTCTAGTGTCTGTTAACATGGATTTTTCTCTCCCTTTTCTTTTTATTTTTTATTTATTTTTGTTTTGTTTTTCAAGGTAAGGTTTCACTGTAGCCCAGGCTGACTTGGAATTCACTATGTAGTCTCAGGGTGGCCTTGAACTCATGGTAATCCTCCTACCTCTGCCTCCTGAGTGCTGGAAATAAAGGTGTGGACCACCACATCCAGCTGTTAATATGGATTTAATAAGATACACACCAAAGATCTGATATGTTTTTATGTACTCTTTTTATGATGACTTATTTATTATCCCAAATTTGTGTTTTTTTGGGGGGGACCTTGGGCATACACGGTCCATACTGGGTTCCTGATGTAACATGTCACTAAAAGGGTGGATAATCAATGAAGAATTACACCAATAAACACCTTACATACTCTGTGGATAAGACATGTGATATTCATGAGGTCATGGTGAAATATAATAAAGTGAGGACATTTAGAATTAAGAATGGTGAGTTCATGTCAAAGGGAACTCTGAGTAAGGAGGATCAGCTACTCTGATAAAGATGTTAATGTGAAGGGAAGAATGATTGAGGGCAATGTGTCAAGAACTTTACAAGGTCTACGAAGGAGAAAATTGTTTTCATGAGTATATTTTAAAATAAATTATTTTAGCTTAAATAATAACTCTACTAGAGATAGTCATAGTCAACCAAGTTATCTGTAAGAAACATCATAATTATTTTTTAACTATACAGACACTTGTAAAGCCCTTATACATAACACACATAATAAGAACTTAATTAAGTCATTTTTAATTTCAAGTTTCAAGATGATTGACAGTGATAAAAATCCCACTCTTGAGGGGTGTCAGTGGATGCACAGTGGAGATAGCAAATAGCTATTCAGTTGTGCTGTGCTGTGATCACTGTGCTTGCATGGGAAATCCAAGTTGTGAGCTTATGGAAAGGGGGCCCCATCACCCTGTTTACAGTTAGCTACCAAGCGGCAGAATGAATTCATATGTAATCATGATGGGGTAGATTCTAAATTCTGTCATATCAAAAGTTGGTACTTTAAAAACTGCTAATTCAACCAAAGCACTGGGGCAGAATTATGCCATGCATGTGAATGAAGATAGCAATTAAGATATAAACACAAGATGCAATGACTCACGTCTCTGGCAAAATTTAGGACAATAAAATCAGAACATGGAAAACATGTACCAGATATATTTTCTCTTTGCATAATAAGAGACCGATTTCACCTTCTTGTGTAGTTTCAAATGCCTTATTCTAGTATTTGGCACACTTACTATATTACAATTATTCTCATTTTAGTAGAAAATCTATGGGGTGACATGACAAGCTAGACTAGGCAAAGCTACAAGGTAAGGGCTTGAGGGAGACACCATGTCCCTGTAAGTAAGGTGGAGAGTGATGGAGGAAGCCGTTCAACTTCCACCTCTGACCCACACAAGTACGTGCACACACACCTGCATCAATACCAACCCGCAGACATGTGAACATCCATGAACATGCACACCAAACACACATAAATCCTCTAGTGAACATGTTTTCTTTTCTAAAATGACCTTCATTTAGTACGAATTGCGAAAGTATATACTCCTCCAGCAACTAGGTTCTTGGTTGCTCTTCATTTGTTTGGCACATAAGAAGAGACAATTTTCTACCCCTGGGCTTCAGTTGCTGCTGCTAGGAACGCACCTCCAGTCTGCTGCTTTCGGAGGGAGGTGTGGCCTATGCACCTTGTCTGGTTCCAACAATAGCCTTTTTGCTTTTTGAGGCATGCAGCTTTTACATATCATGTCTGGGGGAGAATTTCTTTTAACAGTTTCCCTTCTTAGGATTAAAGTTAATTAATTTGCTTATTTGTTTCCAGAAGTATGGATTAATGATTTTTAATCACTTTTGGATAATTTCTGGAGAATTTGCTGTTAATGTACACTTTACCCTGTTGTAAGATATTTCTTACAAACAAATAATGTAACTATTAATATACGAGTACTGAAGAAACTATGGAGATAAGAATCACTAATATCTCTATTAGTTGTTCGTAAGTTTACACATGAAGCCAACTGATATTTCTGCTGAATATCTATCCAGATTTTTAAGGATCTAAGGTAAAACTGGAGAATTCTATGATAATGTGAGCTTTTTAAGAAAGTTCCTTATGATATTTCCGAAATACCTTTTTAGAAACAACAATATTGAAGTTGTCAATTCCCAGTTCCCTTTGCTCTGATGCAGTCTTCTTGGCAAACCTTAAAAGTTAAATCACTGAAGATACATAGCATTTTAAAAGCTCTTGAGCCATGCTTTTTAGATGATTAAAAATAGATGTGTTGGTGAAATATTGATAGGACCTTTTGGCTCACAAATAGAATTATTTCCCAAACGTATACTCTTGAATTTTCTTATGGAAGGGTTTTTGGTGTTTTTAGGATTCTTCGGAGAAAATTTCTTTGAGATAGAACATTTAGAGAATACTTTTAACCTACACATTTTTCACTAGTGAAACTGATTCTCATATTCTGTTGGAAGTTTGATTTCTCTCTTTTTTTTTTTTTTTTGAGGTAGGGTCTCACTCTAGTTCAGGCTAACCTAGAATTTACTATGTAGTATCAGGGTGGCCTTGAATTCAAGATAATTCTACTACCTCTGCCTCCCGAGCGCTGAGATTAAAGGTGTGCGTCACTATGCCTGGCTCCAGAATTCTTGATAGACAAATGAACTCTATTGATCAGTATATTACAAGGGCCATGGAAATGTCTGTATGTAATGGGGTTAAGACGTTTTCTAATATATAGCTTTGGAAATATAGATCTTTAAAATATAACCTATGTTTATGAATTGCCTAGTTTAATTTATTGTAATAGCTTGTAGGGGCTGTTTATACTTTGTTTAAAATCTGTTAATACTGATTTTCATAGATTTTTAAAATTTTTATTTCATTTATTTGAGAGAGAAGAGAAAGACTGGGGGGAGATAATGGACATGCCAGGGCCTCTAGCTACTGCAAATGAACTCCAGATACATGAACCACCTTGTGCCTCTGGCTTTATGTGGCTACTAGGGAATCAAACTGAGGTCCTTTGGCTTTTCATCTAAGGGCTTAACTGCTAAGCCATCTTGCCAGCCCATTTTTATAGTTTTTTTGAAACATAAAGAGCACTGGATAAATGTCAAATAATTTATGTGTATTTTCTCCCAGTCTTCAGTGTTACTTTCCATTCCTCAGTCATTTAACAAACATTTATCAAGTGCCTTTTATCTATGTAGGCAGTACATAAATATCATAATTGTAAAGAGAAAGACCATTCTAGGTGTTAATACTACCTAACTGTAAAGCACAAAATGGCTACAGTCTATGCATAAATTAATTAGTTTCCATATAAGCTGAGGAATTTTTTTTTGAGTTCTTTAACTTAATATTTATATTGTTCTCAGAAACATAAGAGGAGTAGTCATAAAGGAAATGTTACATTCAACTAAAACCTGTATCATCATTGTTGTCTTTAACATGAATTAATTGTTTACTCTTATAAAGAAATGTTAATATTTATATCCTTATTTGATGTTCATGGTAATTCTATTAAGTTCATTCTGTAATAGTTATTTTACCAAATGATATTAAAAATGAGAATGCAAACATCTCTTTAAGACCCTAATTCCATTATTTTTGTTGTAAATACACAGAGGGGGGGGTGATGAATTAGAAGGTTTTTTTATTTTTAATTTTTGCATAAAACCATCATACTGTTTTCCAGACAACTACACCATTTAACATTCTCACCAACAGTGACCAGGGCTCTAAATTCTGCACATCTTTGCTAGCAGTTTTGTTTAAATAAGAAGTACTTTTAGAGATGTGATATGGTATGTCCCCTCACAGACCCCCAAACTTCAATGGTTGGACATCTTTTTATATGCTAGTATGTCAACTAAGTAATTGTATTGTGATTTTTTTGAAACCATAGATTATACTGATGGACACTATGCTGATGAAGTAATCAAGCCACAGAAAGAATGCATCATGATTCGGTTTATATGAGGTACCTAAAACAGAAACCCATGGAAGCAGAATGGGAACCTCCTAGAATCAAGGGGAAAGGAAAATGGTCAGCTCTGTTCATTTACTGTGAAGATTCAGTTATGCCCAATGAGTAAGTTCTATGGAGAGTCTGTATAATACGTGCCTAACAGCACTGTGAGCTGCAGTTAAGAATTTGAGAGAGCTGATGGAGGGGGAGTGTTGAGTACCTTGCCTTATTTTATACTTTATCTAAGCAGTGAGATACATTCTAGAATCTAGGCAGTCTGAGATAAGAATATGTGTTCCTAAGATTACACCATATTGCTTCATGTTTGGGTTAATATAGAAATTCCATGTTCTCATACATTTATTTAAGTATCGTTCAGACCCTGAATTATTTCTTTGATGCTCTATGCATATCTTTTTTTTTTTTTTTGGTTTTTTGAGGTAGGGTCTCACTCTAGCTCAGGCTGACCTGGAATTCACTATGGAGTCTCAGGGTGGCCTCGAGCTCACAGCGATCCTCCTACCTCTGCCTCCCGAGTGCTGGGATTAAAGGCGTGCGCCACCACGCCCGGCTGCATATCTTTTTTAAAAAGGTATTTATTTATTTGAGAGAGAAAGAGAGGGGGAGGGAGGGAGGGAGGGAGGGAGGGAGAGAGAGAGAGAGAGAGAGAGAGAGAGAGAGAGGCAGAGGATGGGCACACCAGGGCCTCCAGCCACTGCAAACGAACTCCAGCTGCATGTGACAACTTGTGCATCAGGCTCATGTGGGTCCTGGGGAATAGAGCCTCGAACCAGTGTCCCTAGGATTCACAGGCAAGTGCTTAACCAGCTATGTTTTTAATATGCTTGACATATCCTTACACCTGGGACACAAATGTTTAGCACAGTAACTGCTCTTGTTCTTTGACTCAACTTCAGTAGGGTTAGCTACAGCTGCTTCAAAAGCTCTCGCCACTGTGACAGATTTATAACTGAAATGTGACACTGGGCTCCTGTGAAAGCTGGTTATGACAAGAACAAGTATTAAAAGTGACATTTTCCAAATTACTTTAAGAATCTTGATTTTCTTTATGTTCAGAACATCTCATCTTAGATGAAGGCAGACTTTTTCTTTTCAACAGAGGAAGATAAAATTTTTATCAAGGGGCTGGAAGGTTGCTTAGTGGTTAGGGCATTTGCCTGCAAAGCCAAAGGATCCTGGTTGGACTTTCCAGGACACACATAAGCCAGATGCACAAAGGGGCGCAAGCATCTGGAGTTCATTTCCAGTGGCTAGAGGCCCTGGAGTGCCCATTCTCTCCCTCTCTCTCTCTTTTTCCCCCTCTCTCTCTCCCTCCTTCCCTCTCCCCCTTCCTCTTTCTCTCTCTCAAATAAATAAATAAATAATATTTAATTAAAAAAGATTATCAAAAGGTCCTCAAGCTTTTTTACTTTGCTAATGTATGCCACTAACTTTGTGTTATTTGCTCTAGAAATAAGAAACACATAATTATAATCTTCCAACATTTAAAATTTTTCTTCTTTCCTTGATTCTTGATTCTTTTAGCTTTTAGATCTTTATTGGTTCTGTTCTTGAGGCAGAATCTTACTCTAGTCCAGGCTGACCTGGAACTCATTCTTTAGTCCCAAGCATGCCTTGAGCTCAGGTCTGTTCTCCTGCCTTTGTCTTCTCTGCGCTAGGATTAAAGGTATGCACCACCACTCTCTGCTTAGCTTTTAGATTTTATGTGGTAAATTCTCTCCTCTCTCTTTTGTTTTATGAGAGAGAGAGAGAGAGAGAAAGAGAGAGAGAGAGTAGTGGCATGCAAGGCCTCCAGCCTTTGCAATCAAATTCAATGTGTGCTCCACCTTGCATGCATGTGTGACTTTGCATGCTTGCCTCACCAGATGCATCTGGCTTACATGGGATCTGGAGAGTTGACTTTGGGTGCTTAGGCCTCACAGGCAAGCACTTTAATTGCTAAACCATCTTGCCAGCCCTAAATTCTCTTTTTACTTTTACTTCTCTCTCTCTCTCTTTTGTTTATATGCCCTAGTTTTTCCTTTCTTTCAGATAACAGTTCTTTTTTTAAAAAATATTTTATTCTTATTTATTTATTTGAGAGAGAAAGAAAGGGAGAGGGAGAGAGAGAGAAGGAGAGAGAAAGAAAGAAAGATAAAGGGTGGTCCAAAGCCTCCAACCACTGCAAACGAACTCCAGGCACATGTACCACCTTGTGCATCTGACTTACATGGGCCCTGGGGAATCGAAACAAGGTCCTTTGGCTTTGCAGGCAAGCACCTTAACTGCTAAGTCATCTCTCCAGTCTGAAAGTTCTTTTTTTTTAAACGTTTTATCATTTACTTTGTTATCTGGGAGAGGGGGAAGCAGGGGAGAGAGAGCGAGACTGAGAGAGAGAATGAGAATGGGTGTACTCGGGCCTCCAGCCACTGCAAACACACTCCTAACACATTGTCATCTGTGCATCTGGCTTATGTGGGTCCTGGAGAATTGAAAGTGAGTCTTTAGACTTAGCAGACAAGCCCTTAACCACTAAGCCATCTCACTAGCCCAAGAGAATAGTTCTTAGTGTGATAGTTGATCATAAAACTTCTCAATATTTGTTTTTGTTTTTAATTAACCCTTGGCACAAATGAGTATTGATTTTCTTCCCTGAACAATATGGAGATGTTACTCCATTTCTTTCTGTGTACTCAACACTAAATTAACCGTGTTCTTTGCAGGTCTGGAACATTCATATTCAAAGTCTTTTATGCTTCAATCTTAAAATATGGTCTCCATGCTAATTTTATAGGAATATCTATTTTGTTTTGATATATTCACCTTGAAGTTTTCAAGTGAGCAGTGAACACATTCACTGGAGTATTTATGTGTATAAACGGTGTGTCATTTTGTTCTGTTCTGTTCATTTCCTCTGGTTCTTTAGGTTACTTAGGTCATGCTTGCATTACCGAGATGGGTACTCTCATAGTTCATTTTTCCTTTGGTTGCATGTAAGTGAGCTGCATAATTAGACTTTCTTTCTAGAGGGAAGATTGAGCCTTCCAATTCTTCAGAAGACATGTGGTTCTTCTCTCAATTCTGATGTGGTTGGATAAGCCTCACCTGCTCACTGGAGTGATGGAGTGATGCTGAGTTATGGACCACCTGTGAAAAAGAGTTGCAGAATATGAAGACCAAAGTAACTTTCCTTAATTTCTGATTTAATCCATCTCAGACACTTTGTCTTCACAATATTGATGCCCTTAGGCTAACATGACATTTTGTTCTTTTCCTTAGGGCCAGTGGCATTTTACATAGGCTAATGTTTCCTAGAAATGAGATGTGAGTCAATAAAATTGTGTACTTCGTGATCTTTTACAAATGTTTATGCAACTTTAGAATCAGTGCTTTTTATGATAAGAACTACACTGTAGCAATTTTAACATAATTACCTGTTTCTGAAGGAGCAATATTTTGGCTAAACTAAAAGTTTTATGTTTTATAGTTAAATCTGGCTACAGAGTACAAGTGAACTAAGGAACAAGTAAAATTATATTACTAGGATAATCAAGATTCTTTGGACTAGCATTATATCTTCATTGGAAGATATGAGAATGTCCTAGTTTACAGTACCATGTATTCCTGAATTATACTTCTCTCTCTTTCAGTAGGTATAAGACTTTAGGAATGACTTTAAGCTCTCTAATGTCAGCTTCCTTGATTTAAAAAAAAGGATTATTGGGCTGGAGAGATGGCTTAGCGGTTAAGCGCTTACCTGTGAAGCCTAAGGACCCCGGTTCAAAGCTCGGTTCCCCAGGTCCCACGTTAGCCAGATGCACAAGTGGGCGCACGCATCTGGAGTTTGTTTGCAGAGGCTGGAAGCCCTGGCATGCCCATTCTTTCTCTCCCTCTATCTGTCTTTCTCTCTGTGTCTGTCGCTCTCAAATAAATAAATAAATAAATAATTTTTAAAAAAAGGATTATTAATAGCACATATCCATTGGGATATTTAGGAGTTAAAGAAGATAATCTCTTACTATAATAATTCATACTCAATAAGTAAAAACAGTATTAAAATTTTTCTATGCGCCATTCCATTGTTGACATACAGAACTGCATCCTGTTTGTAGTTTCAAAACTCACATTTGTACATAGAATTTTTGGTAGCCAATTACTATTAAATACAATTTTTATTGCTTTGACTATTGTTTTCCTCTGACAGAAATGAAGAAGTCAGCATCAAGTGACATTAATCTTTGAAAAAGTTTCATCTTAGTTCTTACTTTCTGTGTCATGATAGCTTCATTAAAATATAAGATCTCATTTTAGTTCATGCCTTGCCAAGAGCCCCAAAGAAGACAGGCAAGACATGAAAGAATTGGTTCCAGACATTCTCATGTTCCATGTCTTCCTTTCCACGTCCACTTTCTGACCGCAGTAGCAGCTGCTTAGCGAGTTCGTGTGCTTCACCTTCTTTATCATCTGCGATTCTTCCTTCTAGCTTCACTCCTCAACAGTCTGATATAGCTGTATCCATTCCAGCCTCCTTCCCAAACCATCTGATATATTTTACTGCAGTGAATGTTTAAATAAGCAAATTGTGACTTGTTTGTACTCAGTTTTGAACTCTCATAACTGTCTTCCTGTCTTCAGTGAAGACAGACTTTATACTGAAATAACTGAGTCTCTCATACATAGTTTTCTCATCCTGTAGCCTTTAATTCTCTCAGGTTTCCTCTCTCTTCTATAGCCACAGAGTGGCCTGTCAGCCCTGCAAGTTGCCAGTCCTATGTCCTGGGATAGAAACCTCATCACAGATATGTTTCTTACTGTTTTATTTCCCTTTCATCTTTTTTTTAACCTACTATTAACTCTTATTTATTCTCTTACTATAAGCCTAAACAACATGGCTGAAAAATATTACTACCTACCTCACATAGCTAGAACAGTATTTCTTCAAATAATACCAATATCTTTTTATTTTGGAAAATTTCACACAAATGACTTTCATTTCCTTGGTAAGCATTTGATGGCTGTCTCAATGCACACTGGATTTGGAGCAATTTTAAGCTATGTGTCCTCATGATCTCTATTTTAAACCATGCCTTTGGCCAAAAGGGAAATTAAAGTCACTGCTCAAATACTATTTGTCACAGTTTTCAAGTCCTAAGTAGTATTTGATACCATACCTGGATATAATGACCCTGGTATCCAAGATACAATGTTCTCCTAAATTTCTTCTGATTTCTTTAAGAGTTCCTTCTTATTATTCTTGCCAAGGTATAAAATTTAGGCCTCTATAACTTGGTGTTCATGCACTTTCCTTTCTTTTCATTGACTATTAAAGAATTTATCATCTTCAAGACCGTGAAAATAATGCAAATATAGAAATAACACGTGAGTACATAACTCTAGCTCCAACGCTGATGCTGACTTTGTCATCTCACAGTATCTATGTGATGATTTCTAGAATATTACATATGCATTTGAAAACTCACAAATGTGAACCCCCAGTTTTCCAAAAGTCTAGTCCATCTCCAGTTTCTTGTGCCATCTTGTAAGTTTTCAAACACCTTCAAAAATAAAGCCTTTTATGGTATGTCATACCTTAAAACCCCAGCACTCAGGAGTAAGAGGTAGGAGGGTCACTGTGAGTTCAAAGCCAGCCTGAGACTACATAGTGAATTCCAGGTCAGCCTGGGCTAGAGCAAGATACTACCTCAAATAAACAAAACCAAACAGCAACAACAAAAATGATTTGACACTTCCTTTGCTCTCACTTTGGTTTCTACAACATTCATAAGCCCAACTGGGAAGCCTGGTCATATAGGGATATAGCAAACATGACTATTTCACTCACTTTCATGTTATCTTCTTTGACTAAGTCAACAGCTCTTGAAAATGATATTTGAACTGAGAATCACCTTCTCTTCTTTTGACCTTTTCAATCTATCATCAACAAATGAGCTGAAGAAATCTTGTCAAACTCAACTCTACACCTTAAATGTATCTCAACTCATTTCTTACTGTTATCACCATTAGTAGCTTTGTTCTAGTTTTAGCTGACCTCAGGACAAACACAAAAGTTCCTCTTTTTAATATATTTTCTATTCTCTTTACATGATATTATCATCCCATACAAAATTCAGTTACTTCATGTTGCTCCCACTTAGGGCATCTATAAAGAAAAAATATATTTAACTTGTTTTATCTAAATGCAATTTTCTTACATCCTCTTTTAGTTCTCATTACAAAATAATAAATTACATTGTGTATCTATGTATTGGATTTTTTTCCAGTTCTCTCTAACATAATGTAAAGTTTATGAAAGGACCCATCTTTACTTAGCTTGTTTCTCATTGTAAGTCCTTTAAGAATACATATTGAGTGGATAAATACTAAGTACTCAATATGTGCATGGTGAAAAATGAACACAGAAAAGTGTATGTCATTTATTTCAAAGCATAGGAGAGTTTGTATCAAATTGTCGACCTAAATTGGAAAATCTAGATGAAACGTAATAGATATAATCTCAAGATTTAGGAGAAATATCAAAAACACTGCTGCACTGCAGATGCAGCATTCTAGAGCAAGTTGTTGAGGACCTGCTCAAAGAACAAAAGCTGTTTATGGTAGTGGTCAGAGGCCCTGGCGTGCCCATTCTCTCTCTCTCTCTCTCTCTCTCTCTCTCTCCTTCTTTCTCTATCAAATAAATAAATAAATTAAATATGCTTTAAAAAGAAAAAAAGAACCTAAATAAAAAATTTAAAAAACTTCACAGCATAGAAAACAATTAGAGAATGAAATGATAACCTATAGAATGTGAGAAAATCTTTACCAGCTATTCTTCTGACTGAGGAGGAATACTTGTAATAAAGAATTCAAAATGTAACAACAAATACAACTAAATGGTAAATCCTATTTTAAAAAATATGGAAGGTGATCTGAACACACCCTTCTGAAGAACAAAACAAAATTAGGGTCCAATAAATGAATTAATAACATGCTAAATGGTCAGGGAATGTATAGCAATACTATAGGGAGACTCTGTTTCACCCCAGTGAGCAATTAAATATGACAAATTAAAACATGTTTGTAAAGATGTAGAGAAAAGGAATACTTACATACTAATGGTGGGTGGGGATATAAATAGTATAACCACTATGAAAACAATAGGAAGGTTCATTAGAAAACTAAAAATATAACTAAAAAACATGATTCAGGTGTTCTACTCCTGTATGTATATCTAATGGGAAGGAAGTAGTCACCATGTTTAGTGTGGCCCTATTCAATAGCTAATATATAGAATTAGTATAGATGCCTGGTAACAGCTTAATGCATAAAGAAAGTACAATACATACATTTTAAATATTATAAAGTATTATTCATCCAAAAGTAAAAGTGAAATAAAATACATCATTTTTAAATAAACTAATCCAGACACAAGTATCTGAAGGTTTCTGTCATTGTAGAAACAAACAAAGGGTGACCTGAAAGTAGAAAAGGGATCATTCAGGCCTAGCATGGCGGCCACAGACAATGGGGAACATGAAGGACACGGGGCAGAAGACAATGGCTTGTCAGCATTCATAGATACACACATGTACTGAGGTACACTTTGTACAGTTAATGCGTATTTGTAATCTAATTTTAAAAACTAAAGAAGAGTGAAAGCGAAAGGCAATAGCAGTAAGCAATCTGAATGAAAGACACAGGGTAGAGAAAGGCACACAGGAAAAGAGTATGAAAAGTATATGAAGAATACGACTCGAGATTTAGATGGTGATATGCAGCAATAAAACAAGTCTTAACCAAACATCCAAATAACTGACAGAGGTATATGTGAATATTATATGCATCTCACAGGACATCCATTTTTAAGCACAAAGTAACATAGATGTTAGAAAACATTTGCTGTGGGCTGGACAGATTGCTCAGTGTTTAAGGCACTTACCTACAAAGCCTAGTGACCTGGGTTCAATTCCCCAGCACCCATGTAACGCCAGCTGTACAAAGTGGTGCATGGGTCTGGAGTTTGTTTGCAGAGGCTAGAGGTCCTGGTATCCCCATTCTCTCCCCGCTTTCTTTCTCTCTATGTTTGCACATAAATAAATAAAATATTAAAAGAATTCATTACTAGAATTAAAAAATCACATAATGATAACTTATTTGCCCTAAGTAGGAAATTTAGACTCAAAGTTTATATATCTAACAATATATCCTGGCAATATATAAAATGAATAATGTCAGAATTTAAAAGAGAAACTAGACAAATCCAAACAATGTTGCAAAATGTTAGTATTCAGTTCTTTTTAAATGATAGAAAATAGATCAGAAAACCTGTAGGAGATACACATAAAATTCAAACCACACAGCTGATGTATGCTCCAACACATATAGTGCATAGTAATTATAGACTACACATTTTTCACATGGACATTTGTTATAGTGTTCATGGTTTTGGCTGGATATGGCACACCATGATCAAAAAGAACAAAAATGTACTCTATGGTATACTGTTGTAGCTTCTGGCAACAATGAATGGGGATAGAATGATGATAGGCCTGCTTTTGCAGAACAGGGTTTCATTTGTCTCAGTATACAGAATATCCTCTCCCAGAGACCTGGTAGTAAGTGTTATTCTGAGTAGGGGACAATTAGGGGATTAACATCAAGTAACATTAAGTAACACAGTAGAAAAGGCCCAGCGATGCTTGGGATGACAGTGGAAAATATTGGGTGCCATTTTATATCATTTTTCTGTGTATTTTTTCAAGATTGAGTTCTTTCTTTAATTTTTTTAAAAAGTGCTTTTGGGGGTAGAGAAAGGAAGGGAGGAGGATAGTTAATAGGTTGATATTGTATATATGTAATTACAATGATTGTAATGGGGAGGTAATATGATGGAGAATGGAATTTCAAATGGGAAAGTGTGGGGGTGGGGAGGGAGGGAATTACCATGGGATATATTCTATAATCATGGAAAATGTTAATAAAAATTTTTTAAAAAAGTGCTTTTGGGGGCTGGAGGGATGCCTTAGCAGTTAAGACTCTTGCCTGCAACGTCACAGAACCCAGGTTTGATTCACCAGGACTCATGTAAGGCAATTGCGCAAGGTGGCAAATGCATCTGGAGTTTGTTTGCAGGGGTTAGATGCCCTGGCATGCTCACTTTCTTTCTTTGTATTTCTCTCTCTTTCCATATGCCTCTCTATCTTCCTCTCTTGCTCAAACAAATAAATCATTTTTTTAAAAAACGTACTTTTGGGATGAAGAGATGGCTTAGTGGTTAAGGCACTCACCTGCAAAGCCTAAGACCCAGGTTGCATTCCCCAGGACTCAGATGCACACAGTGGAACATGCATCTGGAGTTTATTTTCGGTGGCTGGAGGCCCTGGTGCACCCAATTTCTCTCTCTATCTGACTCTCTCTCACTCAAATAAATAAAAATAAATGGATAAATATATTTTTAATTTTTTGTTTATTTTATTTATTTGAGAGTGACAGAGAGAGAGACAGAGAGAGAGAGAGAGAGAGAAGAGGCAGATATATATATAGAGAGAATGGGTGCGCCAGGGCCTCCAGCTCCAGTCACTGCAAACAAACCCCAGACACGTGCACCCCCTTGTGCGTCTGGCTAACATGGGTCCTGGGGATTGGAACCTCGAACTGGGGTCCTTAGGCTTCACAGGCAAGTGCTTAACTAAGCCATTTCTCCAGCCCATGAATAGATATTTTTAAAAGTACTTTTATTTATTTATTTGCAATGAGAGAGAGAGAGAGAGAGAGAGAGAGAGAGAAAGAGAGAGAGAGAGAAAGGGGAGAGGGAGAGAGAGAGGGGAGAGGGAGACAGAGAGGGAGAGACAGAGAGGAAAAAGAGAGAGAGAGAGAATCGGTGCACCAGGGCCTTCAGCTGATGCAAATTAACACCAGATTCATGTCTCCCCTTGTGCACCTGCCTTTATGTGAGTGCTGGGGAATCAAACCCAAGTGGTTAGGCTTTGCAGGCAAGTGCCTTAGCTACTGAGTCCTCTCTCCAGCCTGAGATTGGAATTTTCTCACCACATTGATCTGCCACTTTTCCTTTGAGTAAGCCACAGTGATTCTCCAGTCTATCCCCAACCTCTATAGACAAGGTAATGGACATGTGTGGCCATGATCAGCTGCTTATGTGGGTTCTAGTTCTGAGATCCTTCTAGTGCCTAATTCTTGAGTGGCAAGCATTCTATATTTTTAAAATTTTTATTGACATTTTACATAGTTATATACAATATACCATGATCATAAACCTCTCCCACAAACTTCCTTTATCTCCTTCCCATTATTCTTTATTTTTTGTTAATTTTTATTTATTTATTTGAGAGTGACAGGTGGAGAGAGAAAGAGGCAGATAGATAGAGAATAGGCATGCCAAAGCTTCCAGTCACTGCAAACTCCAGATGCATGTGCTACCTTCTGCATCTGACCTATGTGGATCCTGGGGAATCGAGCCTCGAACTAAGGTCCTTAGGCTTCACAGGCAAGCATTTAACTGCTAAGCCATCTCTCCAGCCCTCTATTATTCTTTTTAACAGGTGCCTGTTGTATTTTTTCATCATTATTTCCCTCCCATTACTCAGTTCTTATGTAGGCAGCATCAGCCACATGAATGTCATGGCTCGTTTGTGTCTGGAAGTTGTATTGCAAAGTACACCCCCTCTTCCTTTGGCTCCTATATTCTTTCTGCCACCTCATAGCAGTAGGTCCAGAGCCTTGGTGAGTTTGATAGAGATGACTAACCCAATACTAAATACTCAACTTCTTAGCACTTTGATGAGCTTTGAATCTGCCAAGTGATCATCATCATCACCACACACAGAGACAAGTAAATAAATAATTTTAAGAAATGATAATGATTATATGTAAAGGTAATAACAAAAGAAAGTAACTGAGAATCAGGTAAATACGTTAGATTTAAAATTATAGTATTTAGACCAAAGACTATACCCCAAAGGACAATAATTTAAACTAATCAGATAGCATAGAAATGAGAAAAGGAAAAAATGGCAAAGAAACACACAAAAAGACCACCAAGTTCACTAATAGCTAGAGAAATGGGAAATATTAAAGGAGATATTATTTCATGCCTAATAGGTTAGTAATGCCCTTTTACTTATGTCAATCTAATAAACCTAAGCAATATTAATAAGTAGATCTAGTGCTGCTGACATGCATTTGACTTTATGAAGCCCCTTTGGGAGACATTTCACATCATTACGCATAGTTAGGCTTTCGTACAGTCTGGAAACCCAGCACTCTCTCCTGGGGGGTACTACCTCATTTTGAGTCCTATGCTAACCGTAGTTCATTGGATTTGGGGTCATCTGCCTTCCATATGATAACCTTCTGCATTGTCACCTCAAGAATATACTCATTTAGCACTGCTAATGTTAGTTACTTTCTGCGGTCACTAGCTGAAAAGCTGCTCATGGGCTAGTACTGCTAGCGTCAATCTGGCGCGACCTTAGCCCCATTAAATGCTGCCTTCTGCTGACAGAATGCGCTGTGGAAAGGTTCCTGTGTGCTCATCTCATGCACTCATTTAGTGTTAGGTTTCAGCACCCTCTTATTTTTAGCTGTGGTGAGTTTCGATTCCCCTCAGAGTCTAACACTATCTCCACAGAGAAGTTTCTCTGGCTATCAGTGACAACAGTAATTATTTCTGCCATGACCTCCTCAATGTGACAGAGATGTGACAGAGATAATTTATCTGGTGCTAAGCACAGTGCTTCCTCTTCTGATTGTCGTGTTGATGAGTCTTGAGTCTCACCAGCATTCACTGTCATTTGTAAGAAGAAGCTTCAATAAGTGTGACCAGCATTATTCCCTGGGCATAAACATACTTTTAGAAAGCAATTTGATGGGCTCAACATACTTATACTTAGCCAAAGAGCAGTTGTAGCTTTCCTCTAAGGACTAGGGTCTTCTGAGCTAAGGTTTGGGCTACATTTTCACTACCAAGCGTAAATTACTTCCTATGAAGCAAGCTTTACAACCAATCAGAGTGTGATTGATTCCCCTCATTATATAAGTGCCACTATTACAACTGTGGACATTTCTTGCCTGGGTGTGAAGCCTGTAGAGTTTGTTGCTTGAGACTGTTGATGATTTTTCTCCCCTTACAGCTTGTGTAGCACTTTCTAGCACAATGGCATCTAGCCGGGACAGAGGTGGCTTCCAGCTTAGTTCCAGCTTGACTTCTCACTGTCCTGCAACCTCAGCATGTGGTGTCTTAAGCAATAGGACCACTATCTAGTTTTGTTGGGTAACTAAGGACATTGGTAATAGCCTGTATAGTTTTGAGAGAGAGAGAGAGAGAGAGAGAGAGAGAGAGAGAGAGAGAGAGAGAGAGAGAGAGAGGAGAGAGAGAGGAGAGAGAGAGAGAGAGAGAGAGAGAGAGAAAGAGAGAGAGAGAGAGAAGTATCCTGCTGGGGAAAGGGGAAAACCATACCCTGAAGCCACAGATTATTAGATTGAATTTTATTTTTTTAAGAGGATACTCTATCAATTGTTAATTTTATTTCCCCCATTATTACATGCCAATTTATAATATATTCTTTGTAATGTAATTCATCATTAGCACAGATTCATTTGATGTTTTGAATTTGAGCTCTTATTCTCAACTATAATAACTTATAAATAGAAATGTCACTACCAGATGACTGTATTAATTTATCAATATAACATATTAACACCCCTACTCAGCTTTTCATGTGTGACAGATGCATTGTGGATTGTTCTTAGTTTGATATTTACTGTGTTGTCATTTTTTATAAAATAATAAATGATGTGTAATCACACTTGTTATTAATTGCCTACAATTGATTAATTTATTTCTTCTGAGCAATTGAGAAACTGTGTAAAGTGGAAACTCATTATTCAGAATAATAATGCATAGCTATGAAACTCACCATTAATTTCCAATCTGTCCATTTCTGCTTTTTCTTTATAAAGAACATCTTAGTGAGTAACCTCAATGCTTGTCAACATCTTGCAGTTTTATGTACAGGTTAGTCTCACATACTATGTCATCACAATCATATGGATTTTCTGACATCTCTGTCTCAACAGGTGGAAGGCTTCTACTTATAAACAGAATTCAAAATGACCCCTAGGCATTGAAATATTTTGTATCTTATTGTTGTATCCAGGAACATGAGACTTTTACAAAAAATAAATTCAGCCAAGAATCAATAGTTCACTGGATGAATTTCAGTTGTGACAAAAACAATGTATTGTATTATAATAACAATAATATTATTAACTAATTTCAAATAAAATTAGGTGGAAATGAAGAAGTTTTACATCTCAAAGAACAAGGAAATATTAAGTATTAAATAGGTATGAGATATAAGCAGGGGTGGAGAGATGACTCCATTGTTGGTGCTTCCCTTGTAAGTAAAACAGCTTGATTTTGATCACCAGACCTCATTTAAAGAGAGTGGTATGATGGCGTGCATGTATAATCCAAGTGCCAGAGAGGAAGACACAAGCAGATTCATATGGCTTTCTTGCCTAAGTGGGTCTCTGACCAAAGAGCGATCCTGTCTAAAAAAGGCGAATAGCATGCCTAAGGAATTACTCTTCAGGTTGTGTCCCCTGGCTTTCATTCTCAGTGTTTACACACATCTCTGCCTCCACATATACAGGCACTCTCTTAGGCACACTAACCTATACAACCTCCCGCACAGAAACAAAACTGAACAAACAGGAACAGGAATACAAGCAGAGGTATGGGAGGTCAAGAGGAACAAACTTGACAGAGTAAATAATATTCTGATTCATAAGGCTAGAAATAAAAAGGTAATTATTGTGAAAGAAGTGTAACAACTTAAAGATGTAGTTGAATGACAAAGTTTTGCATAAACCTTTAACAAAGTCTTGATTCATATTATTTTTTCTACCTTAGTATTTTAAAAAATCTGTTTTACCCTAAAGCTTGGCTACTTTAGGTCCTATTGAAGTACTTAACCTTTTGGGAGTCCCTTCTAGAACTGATTTCCTTTGTAGTGTTCCCTTTTCTGACTTTTAGTGACAGGTCTATACATTACATATCTTTATGTTTCTCAAAGGGCTCTTCACAGAGTAAACACTATATAATAATATGAATCACTGTAACTGGCTTATATTAAATTTTTATTTACATGTCAATAAATACTGAAAGCTTTAGCTGATTGTTATAAATGAATAATGTGAATGAACACGCATTTTGTTAAATAGCCAATACAAATTAAACATGTGAAAAACTTCCAAGAGTTACTAGTTAGATGTATATGGATACATAAGACTACGCAAAAAAATTAGACAAACTACATTTGATTAGAAGCATTCTGATCCCTGTGTTGTTACTATGTCTAAATTTATTGTTTCTTTATAGGCAGGCAGCTCTGCATATTCATGTTTATAATTATCACAGCCCTTGGATCAGAAATGCTAAACTCCATATATTATAGATAAGGAATTTATGGTTAATTAAACTGAGCTTGCTGACCTGTCATAGTGTGATATCCTTTCTTTTTACATGCTACAGTTCCTCTGTTTCATGCTAGTAGCTAAGCCACCTCTCTCATCTGGCACAGGTAAGCCAGTAATGTTTACTGAAAGGAGATGTGACTAGCTCCTTTGCTTTCAAGAGACCTGATGACTGTCTTCAGATACACACACACACACACACACACACAGCCCCCTCCACACACACATAATGAATTCAACTTTTACTTCTGACAGCCATGCATAAAAACCCATATACACATGGGAAAATACCTAAGGACAAGTAATTATAGGGTTAAACTTAGGTAATTGTTCTTTGCATTCTGAATTGACACCTCCCAGAGCCAAGGACACCATGGCCAAAGGGCATTACAAGTGAATGAGGTCCAGCTCATTATAGTTAACTTACATCAGTCACACGAGCAGAATATAGGTAATAAATTAGAGTGTCTTCATCATTAACTTGTGTTTTATTATCCCCAAATGCTGCATTTCTCAAATATGCAGTGCTGTGTTCAGTTGTGAAACAACTTTGTTTTTTGTTTTCAGATAATGAAATTGTTGAAATCTAATGGCATCCCCCTTGGAAAATATTGGACTAAGGTGGATTATGTCTAGATGATTTCAATGGACTTTGTTTTCAGAAACATGCTGCCAAAACTCAGGAAAATGCAGAAAATATTTCATAGGTAATGTCATTGTTCTGGTGTGGGCATTTTGCTAATACAGATAAGATTTTTTTTGTATAACAAAACAACTTATTTCAAGTCAGAATTCTTTTGTTTGTTTTAAACTTTTTATTTATTTATTTGAGGGAGAAAGAAACAGGCATATATATATGGGGGAGAGAGAGAGAGAGAGAGAGAGAGAGAGAGAGAGAGAGAGAGAGAGAGAGAGAGAGAATGAGTGCACCAGGGCCATCAGCTACTGAAAATGAACTCTGCACTCATGCACCACTTTGTGGATCCTGGGGAATTGACCTTGGGTCCTTTGACTTTTCAGAACAAGTGCCTTAACTGCTAAATAATCTCTCCAGCCCTGTTTGTTTATTTTTAAGGCAAGATCTCTCTTTATTCCAGGCTGACCTAGAACTTACTCTGTATTCCATATTGGCCCCAAACTCACAGTTATCTTCCTAGCTCAGCCTTCCAAGTGCTGGGACTAAAGGTATACACCACCACACCTGAAACAAGTTAAAATTCTACACTTACTTGCTTTTTTATTTAGTAGTAGTTTGCATACAGTGTATAGTGTGATGAGTGTGGTAGATTGAATATACATGTATGCCACTCCCATAGATTCAGGTACTTTGATTAGAATTAAACTTCCTACTTAAGGCCGGGCGTGGTGGCAAACACCTTTAATCCCAGCACTCTGGGAGGCTCAGGTAAGAAAATTGCTGTGAGTTTGAAGCCAGCCTGAGACTACATAGGGAATATCAGATCAGCTTGGTCTAGAGTGAGACTATCTCAAATGACAAAACAAAACAAAACAAAAACAAAGCAAAACAAAATGAAAAAGCTCTCTACTTAAGTTTCCAGCAAGCAGATTCGTGCTTGGCTGATGCAGCAAAAATGTCACTGGGGTCAGGTCTTGAGTTCAGTCCTACTGGGTGAATCAGTTTTCGCTGTGCCTATTTGTGCTTGCTATGGCTGGCTTTTATTTTCTGCTGTGGATGCTGAAGTGAGACAGCTTCCTCTGCATGATGGTAGTTCTGCTGGAATCTACAAGCCCGAAGTGAAACATTTCCTCACATAAGCTGCTTCTGGTAGGATGTTTGACCCAGAAACTAGAAGGTAACTACAATGATGCATATTCTATTAATGCAACACAGTGATATGTGTTGTGATACTTGTTTTCTTTCTGATAGACATTGAGTATTGAATTAAGATGCAAATGTGTATCTGAAATTAATGATTAGAACTGAGTGTTTACCTATTTAGACTTTTTTCTTCCAGAATTGACAGCTAACTTTTTCAGACATTTTGTAATTTTGAGTAAGACTTGTGTAGTTATTAACTCTTTAGATAGTTGCCTAAGCTTTCTTAAGTAGCAATAACTTCTGAAAACTATTTGCTAGCTTGTATAGTAAATGCACAATATGAAATGAATGTAGTGGTCAAAGGCCTGCTAATTTCACAGGGCTGCCAGCTATGCACATGTGCTACTGAGTTACAATCACTAAAATTATAGTTTATGAAGTATATGTAAAATTAAATTTTAATATTACATTATCATTTCTTTAAGTAGTAACTCTAGAAAATTATATTCATAAATAATAGGTTATTAACCAAGCATATTTCAGAAATAACATGGATAAACATCACTGTAACAGCTTTGATGTTTAAATATTAGAACAAAGTTCAATAACTGTGTATTAACAATTGGTTATAATTTTCAAGTGTCTTAATTTTTTCATGATTTAAACCCTTTTTGTAATGTCATGTTGCCTAATTGAAAGAGGAAATCAGTATAATTTGAGGATTGATTTGTTCTCACTACAGTGAGATTACAGATTAATTATGATCACTGCCCAGAATTATGGCTGTTAACTTTTAAAGCTATATATAAGTACTGTATCCCAGGCTTCTCCATTCAGGATAATGCATATGGTGGACATAAATGTAATGTAATCACAAAATTAACACTGTGAAATAGTTACTGTGAGCATTCATCTTTTTATGTTTTTCATTTTTCTTCATGCAGAACTATTTCATTCCCTGAGGTCAGAATCACCCAGTTCTCTTGTCACTGGCATTAGTCAGGTGGAGAAAGACAAGCAATATTAATTTCTTTATCTGCCTACTCCTATCTACAGCCAATTGCAAGCATTCTTCTAATTCAGCAGATTAAAAAAAATATGCTATATACCCTTTGAAAGTATTTATGTTTGTTAACACAAAATTTAATTATTTTTAAATGTATGGGACCATCATAGAAAATCTGGTAAATATACAAACCATGTCAGTAGGAACCATCTGTTTTATGTGTATGACTATGTATTGTTGCTTTGCCAAATTTAGTTGTTTTACTATGTAAGACTTAAAAAATTTGCTCCATTACTTTTGTTATTTTGAGCAAATTGTTCCAAGCATAGTCCTGAAAAGATATGTGTATAGTATATAATCCCATTTATTGTACCATGATATAACATAGATGTGGATGCCTCTGGGAACAATAATGATAGGAAAAACATATTAAGTAGCTATTAAGTATAGGTTTCTTATGATACATTTTGCAATGTTTATTTTGGTATCAATAGTTGCACCACTAGAAACTAACATAAGAGGAAAATCTAAATGCTTAACCAGAAAAGCTACACAGTGTGTACAAGGACACAAAGCAATTAGGAGGTGAATTCTACCCAGGGAGACAGTCAGATCCAGGACACATATGGTCATTTGCAAATGCAGAAAAAAATTTCAGGGATAACTGTTGAAGAGTGATGCTATTTGCTTTTGTCATTTTGTTTTTCTTCTTTATTTTCATGATTATATTATAATGTGATATGCTTTTTTCATGAGTATATGAATGCTGAAAATATTGTTTATAAGTAATTATTGATTCATTTTTAAAATTCGGCCATATTCAAAATGAAGCCTTTCAAGCTTCAATTTTATATCATATTTTATTCTTTCCATCAGCATTCACTAAGTCCTTTCTACACTGACCCACATGAAATGATCTATTAGTCAGCTAGGACCTCTTTCTATGGGGCTGACATTCTAGTAGGATTAAAAGATGGCAGAAAATAATGTAAACTAAACACACAGACAATAGGTACATATATGTGCACATACACATGCATGAAAGGTATCTTCTCTCTCTTAACAAAATAAGGCAGAATCCAGTGATATAACTTCTCTAGCCATGCTTATTGAGTGGCTGAGAAAGATTTTTTAAAGCAATACCTAACTGATGCGTACAATGTAAACATATTGAATGTTAATAGGTAATGTGCTGTTCCAGAATGTTCCTACATCATATGATACTAATTTATTAGTTTAAATGGGGGCATTATCTTTTATCATAGCAAAACTTTCAGTACACTTTTTTTCTTGCTTTTGAGAGAGTACATATGTCTTGACTAATGAATTAAAGTACTATCATATTATATCACTTCTCTAACTGCAAATGAATAATATGGGAAATAAAATAACTTTCAGAACATATGTATCCCATTCATGAAGACTTCATGCATGTTATTTAGTGGAGAATGAATCAGTGAGGTAATCAAAAAAGAAATTAAAAATTTTCTTGAAACCAATGAAAATGGAAGCACAATATGATAAAACCCCTAAGAAACAGCCAAAGCTGTATTAAAAGAGAGTGTTATAAGAAAAAAGACCTATGTAAAACAGAAAGATCTTGCCTGATACATGCCTAGAATTCAGTCACTTGAGAAACTGAGGCCAGTTCTGAGGTCCACCTCAACTCCATAGCATGGCTCTATCTCAGAACAAAATCAAAATCAATAATCCAAGAAAATAAATTTCACCTACCTTGCTTAATGTTTTCTCTTGGGGAACTAGTAAAGAGAAGCAAACTAAGCCTAAAATTCATAGAAACAACAACAACAAAACTATCAGTGATTAGTGCAGAAATGAAGACTTTGTTTCAAAAGGTAAGATCAATCAATGGACGGCTTTGTTGTGTGATTTTTGTCTCTTATTTTCATTATTTTTTGAAGCACAAGTCATTGAGAAGCATGTTGAATAAAGGACTCAATGAAAGATGGACTGAGCTGGCTGAGTGAGGAAAAGGCAGGTATGATGGATTGAGCTGTATGAGGTCCTTGAAAAATGTAATGGACTGAGCCAGTTATGTGAGGACCTGGAAGGTGTGATGGAAGTGTGTGTGAGGGCTTGGGCAGGTGCAATGGGCTGAACCTGGTGTTTGAGAGCCCAGTAGGTGTAGTGGACTGAGCCAGCTGTGTGAGGATCTGGCAGGTGAGTTTCACATAGAAGAAAGAATGAAGTGTTAGGTGGAAATGGACTTAGAAATTTTGCAGAGTGTAATTAATTCCTAGCCCTCAGGGTTTCAATGTGGTGGCTATGAAGAGATGCAGAATATTTAAGTAAGTGCCTGAAACATGACATGCAATGCCTGTAAGACATGCAAGGCCAAATGAAGTGCAGTGCTATTATCCACTTCCTAGAAAAGCTTACTTTTTCTCTCATTCACTAGAGAAAAGCCTCAATATGCAGGCCATTTCGCTTTAACATAAAAGGAAATTTCTGTTAATGCATCAAGAAAGTGATAAGATTAAACAAAAGAAACCATGTAAAATTTGTCCTTACTGCTATCATGCATTAATTCTTTCATTCAGTTAGACTGAAAACGACTTCAAAAACAAGCTGATGAATGGTTCTAAAAGTTTAATCTCCTTATTTTTAAACTACACAAAGCAAATGGTTGTGATGCTTTGAGTGTTGCTTATTTCTCATTATGCATGCAGCTTCCAGTTATGTCAGAGAGAAGTGATTCTTTGGAAAGCATGTATTATTGCCAGCTCAGTGAAGGGACTGACAGACTGCAGTGCAGCTGAGCCTTCGAGCCTTTCTACCCCTTGTATACATGCATTTTCAAGGGTACACTCATCAAATGGCTTGTTTTTGACCCTAGTCCCAAAATGACTGTTTATCTATCAAAAGGTTTTGAGGGCTGGAGAGATGGCTTAGCAGTTAAGTGCTTGCCTGTGAAGCCTAAGGTCCCTAGTTCTAGGCTCAATTCCCCAGGACCCACGTTAGCCAGATGCACAAGGGGGTGCATGTGTCTGGAGTTCGATTGCAGTGGCTGGAAGCCCTGGTGTGCCCATTTTCTCTCTCTCTCTCTCTCTCTCTCTCTCTCTCTCTCTCTCTCTGTATCTGTCTTTCTCTCTGTGTCTGTCTCTCTCAAATAAATAAAGTGAACAAAAAAATTTTTTTAAAAAGGTTTTTATCCTATTTTAGGACATCCACAATAAGGAGCTGGAGAGATGCCTCAGTGGATAAAACACTTGCCACTGAAGCATATGCACCCAAGTTCAGATTCCCATGTCTCAATTAGAGGTGGACACTATAGCAATATCATCTGTAATCCCAGTGCATAGCACAAAAAAGAAGGCAGAAACACAAGATTCACCTGAAAACCCACAGAACAGCTAGTTTAGCAAATGCAGTAGTGAACAATGAGAGGTGGGAAGTGAGGATTGACACCCAAAGTTATCTTCAGCTCTCCACATATATGCTATGGCGCAGGCATACTTACAGAAATACACATAAACAGTCACACACACACACACACACACACACAGACACACACACACAATCATCCACATTCATAAAGCTACATGTCAATCAACTCTGCCAATACTTAACGTAATTTAAAATTTTCAGCTAGTTTAACCTAGGGCAAAAGAATGTGTTTTTTCTGTTCTTTACAGAATATGATAATTATGTTTAATTAAAAATTAATAATATATTAACCTCATTCATCATTTTTATTAGCTCAAAATCTATGACGTTTACTAGAAAATATTAGTCAAACATATAAATGATTACATTGGGCCTAGATATGTAAGTTTGATTCTATGATCATGGAACATTCCCACAGTGAGTCTGTAGTGACACTTTAATCCCCTTGTATTAGTCTTTCATCTCTGTGCTAATGTTTTACACAGGTTAATAAATTAATTAGTTGTGTGCAATCATATTAACTTGCAAATGAATATGGTTATATAGAGACTGTTCCCTGGCTAGGAGCTCTATAGGTTCTTATATTTTCCATTCGTTCATGCATGAATGGTAGTGCTTGATTTCTGTCTTTGATTTTCAAATGTCTAAGACTTCCTATTCATTCAGTAAATGTTTTTGTAAATCTAATCAATATCTTATACATATAGGAACAGAAAGATAAGCAAGAGAAGGTTCCTTCCTCACTAACTGTAAGTTTTAGCTGACGGTAGACAAGTAAGAACTTGTGAAAAATTAATTATAGGGGCTGGAGGATTGGTCAAGGGTTAAGGCACTTGACTGCAAAGCCTAACAACCCAGATTTAATTCCCTAGTACCCACATAAGGCCAGATTCACAAAGTGGCACATGCATGTGGAGATTGTTTGTAGTGACCGGAGACCCTGGTTCTCTCTCCCTCCCTCTACCCCCTTTTCTCTTTCTCTCTCTGTGCTTGCAAATAAATAAATGATTTTTTAAAAAATAATTATAATTAAATATCATAGAAAACAATCCCAACAATAAAAATAGAGCTTCATAAAGTTAAAGTTTGTATAAGGCAAAAGAAACTATCATCACAGTGAAGAAATAGCCTACAGAATGAGAAAAAAATCTTTGCCAGTTATACCTCAGACAAGGGGTTAATCTAGAATATATAAAGAGCTGCAAAGTTAAGCAATAAAATAGCAAAGAAACCCTGCCAGTCCATAAATGGGTTAATGAAATAAACAGACAGTACTCAGAAGAACTATGAGTGACCAACAAATCATTTAAAAAGATGTCCAAGATCTTTAACCACCAGGATAATGTAAATTAAAATCACTCTGAAATTTCACAGCTATTTATTTCCTCTTAATATTTAAAGACTTTTAAGGCTAATTCCCCAAATAACTGAAAGATCCTGATGTTTTTAGATCATTGTGTGGATAACTATCTCAAACTAAATTCACTAGGTAACCTGTAAGCATGCAAGTTAAACACAAGCATAATTACTTATAAGCTATTTCTAAGTAAACCTATTTGTACCTTCAGATTGTAGATGTGATTATCTAGATATTTATCTACCTTTACACATATCTACACTGTATTTATAGCTATATTTATTTCTATATATCCTGAAAATCTTAGATATTTTGTACACATTTATTATTATTAGCAAACTACAGTTCTTTTTATTTCATTCTTCTAAGCAACTTTTGGTGAAGTCTTCTAATTTAGTGATTTTTTTTGTGGGGGGGGGGGTTCAAGGTAGGGTTTCACTTTAGTCCAGGCTGACCTGAGCTAGAATTCACTATGTAATATTAGGGTGGCCTCCAACTCATGGTGATTCTCCTACCTCTGCCTCCCAGTGCTGGGATTAAAGGCATGCATCACCACGCCCAGCTTCTAACTTAGTGATTTTTTTTAATAGAATCCAATAGTATGTTTAAAATTCCAAGCATTTTAAATTTAGTCAACTACACACTTTACTAAATCAAGTTTCTGTTTCTTTTTTATGACATTTCAGTTAAATTATACAAGTGATTAGCTTTCAAAATGTCTTTGGAAATATTAACAATGCATGTTACTATATTACAAAAGGAAACAGATTTAGTCCTCTACATTATTCTTTTAAAAACTTGTGAATTTTTCAGTTGCTTACCATTTTTGTAAATTAAGCTATATATTTGTCTAAAATCATTCTCTAAGATTCTCTAAGTTGGATTCTCAAAGGTCATGATACAGCTACATAAGTCTTATAGATACAAATAGCCAAAGTTTAAAATAATTTTACTTTATTGCATTAAATTCCCTCGAGCTCATGAAAAGGAATTGGAATAATTGGAAAAGAGTATTGAGCAATAACGTGTTTTTCATAAGATTTGTCCTTGTAACAATTTTGTTTCACCGAGTTTCTATGTTCTGCCTCCGTCAGCTCTAATTGAGTGAACACATTCAATTCCCTATGTCCTTGGTCCAGAGCACCTGGAATGTCTCCTAGCAGCTGTATGAGTCACTCACTGTGACTCACCCACCAGCCTTGGCCTGTGTTCTTTCATGGCTCCAAAAACTGTGTGAAGATTTTTCTGTTACTTTTTGTGTCTTCCATGTATTATAAAAGTGAGCTTTATAAGTAACAATGTTCTCCTCATCCTCTTTTTTGTTCTCATCTATCCTTTTATCTTTTTGTGATATCTTCAAGTGTCTCTCATGTAAATAACCTTTTTTTTTCTTTTCCACCACTGACTTTCATTTACTGCCATACTGATCTATCTTTGGTTTATTTCTTTGAAAATCCACGTGTTGTTGAACATTATGCTCCACACTTTAAAATTGCATTTTTAAAATCACCGCACTGTTTGAATTATGAAACTGGGAATAATACACTTGACTTGTGTCAAATTGACAAGTTAGTGTGAAGTCGGCAGCAGAATGCTAGCTGGATATGGGGTAACGCTTTGGCAGTTAATCTGCGTTCCCCCAAGTTTTACAAATGTAGATGCATGATCAATATAAATGTGATTCTTAATTAAATGTAGGAAAGATACCTAAGAAAAGTAGGAACTGAAGAATAAATAAATTGTTTATATATCAGTTTACTTACTGGATATAGTTTATTTTGTCCTTGCTGTATCTAAGTAAATGGAAACAAAGTAACTAAATAATGTTTATAGTTTCTGGTGACACTTTTATAAGTCTTTCCAGTAAAGCTAGCAATTACCTTATGAGGTATGGAACCAATACAGGAATTCTTTGCATACATAAAATTAATTTTTATTACATATTCCATATTAAAGTTGGTATTTATGCATCTAAGTACCTATTGTCAAAGTACCTATTTTTCTACTTTTAAAAAATGTTAAATATCTTGGGACAAATGGAACTCATTACTTGGATAAAATTTATTTTTCTAGTTTATCTTTATGCTTGTGGTCTACTTCTCAAAATATTGACTCCAAATAGAGAAGTAGGGGAGGTGACAGAAATCCCCATCTGTCCTTGACCCTACTCTTGATCTTGATGCATCTTAATGAGCACAAGTCTGCTGAAACTGTTCCTGACATTTTCTTCCAGCTGCCGTTACCACGGAAACTACAGCCCCAACACCGCCCCTTGGTTCTCTCATACAGTAGGTATTTTCCATAATCTGTGTAATTGCTCTTACTTTTTAATAATTCCATACATTTGTTTTCATTAATAATATATACATTTACATGTTTACACACTATAAATGGAAATAGTAATTGAATAATACCATATATTCAAACTTTGACTTGCATTTTACTCAAAATTTTATGTGATGTATATTATTTGTATATTATTTATTTAATTATTTATTTGAGAGAGAGAAGAGGGAGAGAAAGGCAAATACATATATATGTATATGTATATATATGAGAGACATTTTCTGAAAATATAAAATGTAATAATGCATTGTCATCAAGAAATCAGTTATTTTTCTCTACTACACTGTTTATGTAACCATCTCACAATTTATTTATTCCTTTTTTAGTCTAGAATTAATTCTTTATTTTGCATATATTTCCATTATGGAGACTACACTGCTATTGGCATGTTATTACATATTTTTGGTAGATCTTTGGATTTGTATATCTACTCAACATAATGTTTTAATTTTTATTTCTGTTTATTTTTTTATTTATTTGAGAGCAACAGACAGAGAGAAGAAGAGGCAGAGACAGAGAGAGAGAGAGAGAGAGAGAGAGAGAGGGAGAGAGAATGGGCGTGCCAGGGCCTCCTGCCACTAAATGAACTCCAGACGTGTGCGCCCCTTGTGTATCTGGCTAATGTGGGTCCTGGGGAAATCAAGCTTTGAACTGGGGTCCTTAGGCTTCACAGGCAAGCGCTAAACCATCTCTCCAGCCCCAACATAATATTTTAAATCAATACATATTTCAAACATGTAGATTAAATATTAAAAAACACAGTTTTCTTTCTTTATAATATAGCATTGGTCATATTCTTCTAACAAAGACAATTCATAGCAATTTATGCTTTACAACAAGCAAAAAATAAATTGAAATATAATCATTTGTGCATCAAATTATTAAACATTTTGGAAATAAATAATTTTATACATAGAGGGTAGTTTTATAAGATACAAAAATAAACTTAGTGTGATAGCTTATAAAATTCCTTTGTTGTACATAATTATAATATTTACAAACAGGCAGCAATCAGGTCTAGGTTTTGTAGCCACAGAAAAGCATGAGGATGTTCTTGTTATTCTACTTTGTGAATATTGTGTAAATGGAATTGTACTTACCTTGGTTAAGATTGTCTTAGTAATTTAGGAAATTCAATTTTAGGACTAAGTATAAGAACCTCACTAATTAGAAGTAAGTTGAAAACCTCAATTTTTATGATAAAACTTTAAATATATGGAAAGGAAAAGGGCATATTAGAATTATTAACATAGGTAACATGGGCATTTATTATTTCCTTAAACCATACGAATAAAGTGGAATAGCAGCATTCAATTCCGGACTACTACAGAATGACAAATGACTTTCAAAGTAGTAGAAGTAGGTGAGTATTTCCGTTTCTTCAACACCCTGACGATGTTTGGTATAATAAAATACTTTGGTCCACGTGGGCAGGAGCAAGAAGAAAAAGCAAGCACTGTGCCACCTCAAGAGGGTGTCTCCCAGCCTTCAGGAAGATGCTCAGCTAACCCTTTCCCTGCTCCTTTTTTTTTTTTCATTCTTTCATTTTTATTTATTTGTGTGTGTGTGTGTGTGTGTGTGTGTGTGTGTGTGAGAGAGAGAGAGAGAGAGAGAGAGAGAGAGAGAGAGAGAGAGAGAGAGAGAGAGGGAGAGAGAGGGAGAGAATGGGCATGCCTGGGACTCTAGCCACTGCAAAGGAACTCCAGAGGCATGTGCCACCTTGTGCATCTGGCTTAAGTGGGACCTGGAAAATGGAACCTGGGTCCTTAGGCTTCACAGGCAAGCACCTTAACCACTAAGCCATCTCTCCAGCCCCTCCCTGTTCCTTTTCAATTGAGAGCATCTTAGGACCGGAACGGAAGAATGGACTGTGTTCTATCACTGAAAACCCATAGACCCTAGTTAGACACCTGCAGCTCCTCAGAGAAAGATGGCAACCTGTGGACCCGTCCCAAACTTCTCTGAGAAACCTCATTTCCTTGTGCGGCAGACCGCCAGCCCCACCCCAGTGGAGGCTGCAGGCAGAACTAGCTTCAAAAACTTTTGCAAGTTTTTGAATTTTCAGCTTCAGAAAGGCTATCACTGAAAAGAGAGCTGAATTGGTACAGAGGCCAGAGACCTAGAACCGCTTTCACCCCAGACCAGGTCGTGGCAGTTTGAGTCAGGTGCCCCCATAAACTTAGCTTCTGAGTGCTAGGTTCTCAGCTGATGGAGATTTGGGAATTAATGCCTTCTGGAGGGAGTGTATTGTTGGGGGACAGGCTTATGGGTGTTATAGCCAGCTCCCTCTTGCCAGTGTTTGGCACACTCTCCTGTTACTATTGTCCATATTATGTGGGTCAAGGGGTGATGTCCACCCTCTGCTCATGCCATCGATTCCCCCTGACATCGTGGAGTTTCCCCGCAAGCCTGTAAGCCAAAATAAATCTCTTTTTCCTACAAGCTGCTCTTGGCTGGGTGATTTCTACCAGCAGTGTGAACCTGACTGCAATATAGGTTGAGGTACTGAAAAATGTCTTTAGAGTCAACTGCTATTGTGGCATTGATATCAGAGAAAAATTAGCTCAAACATTGACCTTGAGGAAGATAGAATCCAGATTTGGTTCCAAAATCACCATGCAAAGCTGAAGAGATCCCACAGAGAGTAACAGTTCCTAATGGCAAAAAAAGTTTCAACCCGAACGTCCGGGAATAGGTAGAAAATTGAACATGCAAAATTACCTTCCATTGCAGAACATCATGAAGCTTCAGTGGAAAGAGCAAGTGTTGCAAGTTAAGGTTCTTTTTTCCCTGCATTTAATCTTGTATAGCATCATATTTTTTGAGAATATCATGATGATAAGGTGGCATTATTATATGTGGGAATTTTTAGTTACAATGTAGACCTTTCCTAAATATTTTAATAAAACTTTCAGAAACAATAGCTATTTTCAAGTGCACAAAATAAATCTAATGAGTATGGCAAAATCAGCAAACTCATAACTAATTCTACATGATGGTTGGCATTTACAAAGAATTTCAAGCACAAGGATATGAAATTGACTTCCATCAGTTTCTTTGAAGTGCATTTCAAACCATGATCATGCATAACTGTGTCACGGAATGATTTATCCATGAATCTTCTGTGGATGTATAGCGTTAAACTGTGAAAATTTTTCATCTTTTGACAAGTCCTTGGAGTCTAGTTTATTTTTATACAGGAAGTCATTATGCCAAAATAGAGACATGAACCAATCAGTTCTCATGTTCTTACCAATAGGTTGCACTACCCAAAAGAATTAAGGTGCAAATAAATGCAATTAAAATACTTTTGATTCATTTGATTAAATAATTAATTTGAGCTTCTTTTGAATTTCATCCATTTATTTATTTGAGAGAGAGAATGGATACACTAGGGCCTCCAGCCACTGTATACGAACTCTAGATACATCTGTCACCTGCATCTGATTTACATGCGCCTTAGGGAATCAAACTGGGGTACTTTGGCTTTGCATACAAACACCTTAACCACTAAGGCATCTCTCCAGTCCTAATTTGAGATTCTTATGTGAGCAAAATTACATGATTATTTAAAAAATGTTCTTATATTTTCTGTAAATTTTCATAGCTGTTTTCTAGTGTCTGGGACAGAATATCTGATGAAAAGCAGCTTAAGGAAGGAAAGAGTATATTTGCAGTTTATGGTTTTGAAGAGACATCCATTACAAGGGAAAGCACGGCACTGAGCAGAAAACCAGCATCATATTCTCACATCATCAGCAGGATCAGAGTAGGTGGGGTTAAGGAAGGAAAGAGTATATTTCCAGTTTATGGTTTTGAAGAGACATCCATTACAAGGGAAAGCACGGCACTGAGCAGAAAACCAGCATCATATTCTCACATCAGCAGCGGGATCAGAGTAGGCGGGGATGGTATAATAGCTCAAGGCCTGCCCCAGTGACACACTTCCTCCAGTAAGGCTCCATAACCCAAAGGTTTCATAACCTTGCTGAAAAGCACTACCAACTGTGCATTAAGTATTCACAAACATAAGAGGGACATTTTGTATTCAAACCAACATATATGCTTTATTTTTGTCATTTTGTTATTACTAGTCTTTGAAGTAATTGACAATTGACCAGAATGAAGTAAGTAGATGTATACCTAAGGAAATTTGGCCTTGAATCTAAGATTATAAAGCACCTTTTTGTGCTTGCTTATCAGTAAAGAGCTGTTTGCATCTAGAGTAGAGTAAAGTAGAAAAGGCAGAGCATTGAAGAACTGCAGCATATGGAAGTGCATATTTGATCACAGAGTCTGTGCTTAGTAGTTTTAATTTCACTTAATGCCATGAAATTAATGATATGCCTTAAAAATCACCTGGGCTATTGTGGAATACAAACTTTGGAGGGCAGAGCGAGACTGAGGATTCACTAAATGTTATGGCAAAGTACAGAATAACATGAATGGAATCTCAGAATTAGTTTAATCCTACCCTGCTTCTATGATGAAATATCAGCAAGCCCAATTTGGAGGGCCTTTTGCAAGTAATTACAATATGCCAATGTTAATTGCTATTATTCTCAGAGGACAGAATTCCACACTCAAGCTGCTCTTGAAATTGCTGTTATTCCTTATAAAGTTACACAAACTTGCCATAAGAAATTAAAAGTTATTTCTTATATTTATATGAAAAATGGTACCTATACCCTCTCTGTGTCTCTGACATTCTTCTCTCTCTCTCTGCTTGCAAATAAATAAATGAACAAATAAATAAACTTGGCAAATCTAGTTTAAAAACAAAAAACAAAATAAGGTACTTAAAGATGCATAAATGCAAAATTGTTAGAGCCTAACTATGACGAGGATTAGTGAATTGGAAGAATAGCAAATAAATCTAAATCTGTGCAAAATAAAATTCTCCTAATGAATATAAGCAAAAATAAATATTTAAAAGATGAATTTATTTTTAATTTACTTACACATTATCTGTCCATTATTTCCTGATAATTTTGGAATTGGACATGATACTCTTTAAGTTATTGGGCATGTATTTTATGAACTACTTCAAGTTTTGTAAATTTTGATTTCTACCACTGGAAAGTGACAATTTTTAGTGAATAGGAATCAAAGACTATAGATAATATAGCTGAATCCATTCACTGGATTCTACTGTGGTAGAATATCATAAAAGAAGACTTCCATAACCCTTCTGTTTCTGTATCTTACTCCTATTTTATTTATGTGACCTTTTTGCACTTCCATCAAATATTGAGCCCACTTTTACATACTGAAATCTGGGATGATTTTGTGACATGAAGGAAATATTAAATACAGCAAAGCAAAATGTGGTTTTCAAGTCTGGATCTTAATAGGTCTTTGGCTCTTTAGCATTTTAGAGATGGTATTTTCATGTGAGATGCAGTATTTTTATGTAGTTTATGTCACATGTGGACAGAAAAGCTAGCCTGAAGGAGCAGGTGCTAGAGCCAGGCTACTGCGGATTTGGAAAATATTGACTAACTTAAGGCAGATGTCTTCATTTCCACACATCTGACTTGGATAGCTGTCTCATTAAAACGAATAAAATGATTGTTTTAAGACACAGCTGCATTTGGGTGCAGTCTGTGATACAACAGTTAATAAACAACAGAAAATGGTGTCCCACAATATAACAAGTGTTTAAAGTGGCAACACTGCATTCTAGATAAGGTAATAGAACAATAAAAAATAAAAAAAGTGGAAAAGGTTGTGAATGCTGAAAACATGGCTGGAAAACCCCCCAAAGAGAAAGTTGTTGGCATTTTCAAACAAGACAAACAGACCTGGTTAACTGTAGGAAAAGTGAGGAATGTCAGAGGTTTGAAATTTTACATACTAGCCTGTCTATCTGGATAAGAAGGATCGTGAATTTCTGAGTGGCAGGCAGCCTCTGGAAAGGAGAAAAATCAGTTACTAAAGACAGAACTAAGAAAGAAGAGAAGCAGAATTCCAGAGAAAGCGAGCTTCCTTACGACTACACAGTTAGGGGACTTCTCACCTCCAGTTAGTTTTCTCAGCCTTGAAAAATTTCTCAAGGAGAGTCCATTAAGGTAAAGCTCAAGGGAAATGACTGTTGGTGAGGAAACAAGAGAGCATCCCAATCAGGCCTACGCACTTCCCTCAGACATTCTACTGGACAAAGAGCTCAGAAATCTTTGAGGGATTTCCACACACGCCTTTCTCCATAGTCAAAGAAATAGGCGAGAGAGAGAAATTTCAGAAGAATTTTACTACCCCTCTTGGACATAGAAATTTGCAGAAAAAATACTAAATTTTTATTAAGAATTAACTTCACCAAGGCACCACCAGCTTGGACCCTTCACTGCCTGAGAATGTTCAAGTTAGAAAGTACACTGCAAGCTGACAGCTTTCTGCAGACAGGAAGCAAGTTAAGAAAGCTGCCTAGTGCAAACATGGTCTATTTATTATACACAGAAAGAGACTTTCCAAGGGCTTGCCAAGAGATACAGGAAAAAAGTTTAGATATGTATATATGTATATACACACACACATACACACACATATACATATGTATATATTTTGTGTTATGTATATGTGCTTTCACAAGGCTTATCTCCAAGATGGGAGAAAAAATAATAAAATTAAATATACACTAGAAATGTACGGTTGCATCAGATGACTTCAACTAACTTGTACATTTCCATAAAACAAAGACCATATTAGATCATCAGTGGACATGAGTTCCCATTATAAAATCTATATCAGAGGTGGAGAGATGGCTCAGCCATTAAGTTACTTGCTTGCAAAACTTCAGGATCCAGTTTCAACTCTCCAGAACTCACATAAACCAGATGCATGAGGTAGCACATGTTTCTGGAGCTTGCAGTGGCTAGAGGCTCTGGCGTACCCATCCTGTCTCTCTCTCTCTCTCTCTCTCTCTCACATACACACACACACACACACACATACACATAATAAAAATAAAAATAAAGTTACAAAAACTACATCATATGGGAAATTTGCACAAAATCAGGGGTTGGGCCTGGGAAGTCATATAGACTTGGGTTTAAGGCTTTACGGGAGCTTGGGACATTTTTATTCTGTATAAGTCATATATGGCTTTGTACTGACTATAGCTTTTGCATAACAGGATACAATGTATATATTGAAAATGATTTGCTTTCATTCAAGTGAGTCTTTCTTCTGTGTATGAATTAAAATCTCCCGAGAAACCTGAAATACTTCATGCTTCATCTAGAAATTGTTTGCCACAGCTTTTAAAAATGGAAATGTCTTAACTGGAGTGATCTGTGTTTTGCTCTCTTTTATTGGCTTATTTAATGCCTTAGCCTAAAAAACCATCTGTATGTAAATTTTAACTCCTTTGGTATTCATCAATTATTAACCACCATCCATATCACGCCTTAGGAACACATCTGAAATGACCTTAAAATAGAGTTGGTAATTGTAACTGGCTCACTCTGACAGCTTTCCCACCCGCCATCCTGCTGCCACGTGAAGATGCTAATGATAATGAAGATGTGGTTATCCAAGACAGCAAGGGAAGTCTGCAGTGTTTGATGATTAGTCAGACAAAAATGGTGTCAATTATGGAGACAATCATCTTGTCTCCACTGTGGTGAGAGCTGAGGCAGAACATTTTGTTCTTGCAAACATTATAGATACATGCTTCACAGCTGTCAAGTGTATAGCTTGAGAAACTGCCTTACAGAGTCAAATAGCAACTTTCACAGTTTGCAGTTATTAAAAATCTTCCTAAAGGATTCCCATGCACATATAGACCTTTTCTTTTTTTTCCAGTTAATTGTTTTGTCTTGCCCAGTCTAAATGTTCTGTTAATGTATTTATCAAAGCGGACAGAAATCACAGCAACGTTTTTCAGACTTAACATGATTGGGAGCTTAAAGAGGCAGAAAGTATCATATGAAATAGCCAGGATCTTAAAATATTTACAGATTGAATTCAACCTTTGAAAAAGAACATGTGAATTCCATCAGTGTTGAAAATGCAAGAGGAGTGACTTTAGAGTATTTATATACTACTGGATGAAAGAATGGCTGTAAAGGAATCACTGCCCTCATCAGTCACCGAAACACTGCTGAAACCCTAAAGACTGCAGAATATGCGGAAATGTGAAGGAAGCCTGCTTCCTCTTATCAGAGGGCTGAGTGTGGTTGTTAAAAGTTCTTTATGGAACCTATTAATGTGATATTTACTAATTCATAGAGCTCTCCTTCTTCATTCCCACGTAGAATTCAACTTATCTAATAAAATGTGGAACAAGTATTTCAGAAACACAAACTTGAAGGCTGGAGAGATGAGTTAGCCATTAAGTCGCTTTCCTGCACAGCCAAAGAATCAAGGTTTGATTTCCCAGGACCCATGTAAAGCCAGATGCACAAGGTGGTGCATGTCTGGAGTTCATTTGCAGTGGCTAGGGGCCCTGGCATGCTTAGTCTTTCTATCTGCCTTATTCTCTCTCACTCACTTTCAAATAAATAAATAAAATTGAATAACATAAACTTGAAATTTGCCTGTAGAGCACTGTATCCGGTTTGCCTTCCATAATCTTTTTAAGCCAAATGATGATTTGCCTCTAGAAAACATACAATCTTCTTTTTCAAAGAAGTAACTAAAATAGAAAACAAAAGTTTTGTAAAATCATTGTACTAGTCATAGCAACAGTTTTCAGAAACTCTTATTAGTGATCTTATTTCATAAATTAATAAAAGAGATTATAATGATTTAATGGACTCAATTGGCTAAATTTAACTATTTCCAATAAATATATATTTTGCTATATTTAAGATTAGTTAAAAACAATATGGGCATTCATTCTTTTTGTGGTAAATTATGAAAATTATCTTAGGGAGACTTAAGATAGGAGGACAAACAAAGCAGGAACTTACTCAAGCCAGGAGAAATTCTCCCCCTTCCCAGCCTGGTTGGGGAGACCATGATCATCTCCCCACACAGGAGAAAGAAGACACTAAGGCTTAAGGGCTGAAGGAAAAAGAGTGCATTGTTCTTTGGTCTCATTCTTTTCCACTGTCTTCTTCAGCTCTGTGCAAATGCCACATCTTCCTCTCTACTGTGACTTTAGCATAAATGTTTTTGGCACTGTCATATACTGTAATCGTATTCCTTTTCTTCAAGATTATCTTGGCAGAGTTATTCTGCTTACAATGTCAAAAGCTGGAAAAGAAAACCACTTCCATTTGAACAAGAGTAAAATTGGATAATCTACAAAACCACAAGTTTTATTACCTTCATCAAATAAATGAAGTTAACCATGGGGACTGAATTCCAACTAGTGACAGATTTGATACATATGTAGTTATTAAAGTAATCTTGACTTACGTCACTAACAAAGTGTCCATATGCAGTCAAAAGAATATCTAAACTGAACTATGGGGAATTGCATCAAAAATATGATTAAGAAGGAAAAAAACAGTGAAATATTACTGAAGATAAAGTGCAAGATAGTGTAAGATTTTGTTGAAGATCCAAAGCACAGATAGAAAATGAGACAACAAATAGTCTATATTAAAATTAGCTATAATAAGCACAGTAAAAATATAAACTATGAGTGTAAGAAGTAATTTGCAAGTTTATAAGTGATTAGCATTCCTAGTAAGGACATGCATAGCAAGAACATTAAAGTCAAATGTTTGTTCTTGCCTCTTGTGCTTTCTTATAGACCCATGCCTGATTTATGTATATTATTTAATTTTAAAATTAAAAGAAGTTTCTAAAGAGCTCTTTTTTTGTATTTTTTGGTTTTTTTGAGGTAAGGTCTCACTGAAGCCCAGGCTGACCTAGAATTCATGCTGTACTCTCAGGGTGACCTTGAAATCATGGCAATCCTCCTATCTTGGCCTCCCAAGTGCTGGAATATATATATATTCCATATATATATATATATATATATATATATATATATATATATATATATATATATGTTGTTTTTTCTTTAATTCACTACAGAGAGAGCGAGAGAATCAGCATGCCAGCCTCTAAACCCTGCAAATAAACTCCAGATGCATGCACCACCATGTGCATCTGGCTTATGTGGGTACTGGGGAATCAAACCTGGGTCCTTAGGCTTTGCAGGCAAGCACCTTAACCACTAAGCCATCTCTCCAGCCCCTCATGTTTTTCTTTCTTTAAGGACCTTTTTCTTTGTTTTTATCAACATTTTTTTTTTTTGTTTTACTTCTAGTAAGCCTTGAAACTTGATTTAAGTGAGCTACATCAATTGGACCTTAAAAATGAGGAGATGAATCAGTGGTTAAAGGCACTTGCTTACAAAGCCAGGGACCAGGGTTCAGTTACCCAGTACTCATGTAAAGCCACAAGCACAACGTGACTCACGCAGCTTGAGTTCATTCACAGGAACCACAATGTCTGTCTATTCTCTGCTTGCAAATGAATAAAAAAAATTTTTTTTTATATACAGCTAGTTCACCAAGGCTGATCTCAAACGGAGGATCCTCCTATCTTGCCTCTCCAATGCTGGGATTTCCGGCCTGTGCCCCCACACTGGGCCTGGATGGGCTCACTTTAAGAAAGGAAACAGCTAGAGGAAACCAGCAGTCCTTATGAGTAACCTCACTTAAAGCCAATGGGCAAGCAGTAGCTAGTGAAAAAGTTAACTCCATGGAGGAAAATACTGAGCAGGAGGAGGTAGGGAAGATCCAAAATTTCTGAGGTTCCTGCCACATCACAAGCACCTGTTGCTTATTTTTGGCTTAACTCCAGAAATCACAAACCAAAGAAAGAAGATGATAAAGATGGTATCTTTAAATGATTGCATTTTCTTAATATTTATTGTTTCTGATTCAAGTTCATTTCAAAGCAATGAAATTAATAATTTTAGAGCAACCACTTAGGTCTCATATTGCAAAAGGCAACATATACTAAGTAGGATTATTGGTTAGTTTATTTTTCGATAACCAATTCGTTAAACATGTTTATAGTTAAAACACCACATAAAAGAATATATGTCTTTATACATATACATGCAGCTATTATTTAAGCTAAAGAACTTGACTTGAGGAATTTAAAGAGAAGCTATTATAGATATCTACCAAATTTTAAGCCTAACCGCCAAAGTTCATTCCCTGGCACCCATGAAAAAGCCAGATGCACAAAGTGGCGCATGCATCTGGAGTCCATTTGCAGTGACTGGAGGCCCTGGTGTGACCACTCTTTCTGTCTGTCTCTCTTCTATCTCTTTTCCCTGGAAAATAAATAATATTTTTTAAAAATAAAAATGAACCTTATAGGTTCAGTAAATTGCTGGATGTGCCTTTCCTCAGTATATGTATCTGGGAATATGGTGGGAAGGCAGATAGGTGGTGTTGGTAGAACTACTTTTCCCAAGGAGCACTGCTGGGCCTGGGGTCCCACATGCATACCACTATTCCTTGCAACTTCTTCACAGTGGGTTTTGGGATCACACATGGTTCCTTGTGCCTATAAGGTGAGTGTTTTACTGCCTGAGTGATCTTCTCAGCATTTGAATATTTTTCTGTCTACAACATGGGAATCATGGTTAATATTGATTTTAACAAAACATATTCTGCATGAAAATTTCAAACTACATGTGATTTACTTATAATTTTTTTTTATTTTGGTTTTTCGAGGTATTGTCTCACTTTAGCCTAGGCTGACCTGGAATTTACTCTGTATTCTCAGGGTGGTCTCAAACTCACAGTGATCCTCCTATCTCTTCCTCAGGAGTGCTGGGATTAAAGGTGTGTGCCACGACTCCTGGCTTACTATCTTTTAATTAATTATTAAACTAGTCTCAAGTGAGTAAAGAAATAAGTGTTTTAAAAACCAGATTTGTTTAACTACATTAATTATATAGCAGTTAATATTTGTTCTCATTTTCATTTCCTGATCTTATTGCTTCTGCTAAAGTATTTCCTAACACATAACTCAAGAAGATGAAAACTCCTCAAAGTAGATATATGGATGCAAATAAGTTTCACTGAGGAGTCATTGAGATTTCTCCTCATTATTTACTTTTCATGTATTCGTTATTGTCATTGGGTATAGAAAACTAAATATAATTTAAATATGTTTATGAATCTTAAAAATGAAGATATTTAGTGATTTCTTCTGTCTCCTGCAATTGACACATTGGACAAACACCATTCTATTGTGGTGAATCTCAGGATAATATCTAAGTGACTGATTCTGTAGTAACATTCTGAACTTCAGTATGAAATTATGCACATAAGCAAATCTTTTTGATGAGGAGTCATCTATTATAGAATTCATTCACACAAAATATAATGCCTGATATAGACTGTGCAACAGGATTTAAAAGGTAAATATGCTATGAACAATGAAATTCATGACTTGGAGGACAACAACCCATTACAAAATCTAAAACTGCCATGAAGAGAAACATAGTCCTATGTAGTAAAGAGGGGTTGGGAGGAAAGTGTGAGAACAGGAAGCCGCCACAGCACGTCAGGTAGAAGCCAGGGGCAAAGGGGGATGTCACAACCTGTGGTCAGTCGGGTGAGCATGCTTGTCAGCCTTGGGGATGGTCCAACAGGCCTGGGATTCTATGAATGGACATTTAGTACTTTTGTGAGATTATTGCAAGAAGACATGCTTTGACTAACAGAAGCAGTGCCAGAGTGGGCTGGGACCATGGTTCAGTAACTGTTTGCCAAGCATGAGAAGTGTTGCGGGTTCACTACTTTGACCATGATAAAAGTTTGAATGCTGGAACTCAAATATGATTGACATTTATTCATTGAACTGATGACATAATTTGACTTAGAGAAGAAGCTAGAATACTTACACTAAGGAAAGAAGTGAGCCATCTACAAAATAAAAGTAATTTCCTTGAAGAAAAGAAGTGAGCCATCTACAAAAAGAAGTGACATCTTTAAAGACCTCCTTGGGACAAATCTTTCAGGAGTGGCTGCCTGCTGTTACCTGCAGTGCTTCTTCCAGGACTGGGGTCAAGGGACTATCATATTTGCTAGGGTGACATTGCCACCTGCTCTGCCCAAGGCCTTTACTAGACTAGCTTCTGGCCTTAGAAAGGCTGAGATAGTTGCTGAGATACAAGCAGGAGCTGGAGGCACCCACCCTGGGGAAAGAGACACTTCTGGGTCAGTGCTGGTCCCAGAGCTAATCATGGAAGCAGGATGTGGCAGCCTGACGCTGAGACTCACAGCAGTCATCCTAGAGTGACTAACCTGGGGAGACATTACCACCGCTGCCCCGGAGACAGTCAATGCAGGAGTATGGAAGTCACATGACCATGATGCCACATCATGGATAGATGCAATTATTTTCAGTCAAGGATTACAAAGGAAAAAGAAAGCTATATCTAGGTAGGATAAGAAAATTAGTGGTAATGGGGATCATATATCCAAAAGTGAAAGACATTCTGCCAATAGGAGTCACTTAAATCAAACTTGAAAACTAGGGTGAAAGAAAAATTAACTGAAAATATTATTAAAGGAATCTCCCATTGGCCACCTAAAGCGTGACACTATTAAGCCACACTGTTTGGGTGTGGTAGTGGTTGAGATGAAGGCTCCTACCCAGTTCCCAGCTAGTGGGGCCTGTGGGACGTGGAGTGGCAGCGGAGGAGATGTGTTGCTGGAGGCAGGCTTTGGGATGTCATAGCTCAGCTCCCCCTTGCCAGAGCTGGGTCACTGTCATTGCTACCTGTCAGCTGATGTGGCACTGTGATGTGATGTGATGTTGTGCAGCAAGCTCCGCTCAACTGAAACAGCCCCTCTTGAGGGGAGAAGGGAGGCTCAGGGGCCTCAGGAGGTCAAGTCTAGGAGAGATAAAACTTAAAAAATGACACTCCTCCCTAAGGTTATACAAAGGATAAACAACCACTTGGGGAGGAGACTCTGCCTCTGCAACTCATGCAGTGAGCTTGAGATGTAGCATCAACGAGATGTCACCTATGCTGTGATTTATTTAGTTATTTGGTGATGTAACTGCTGTTGAGTCAACCACACTCCTGTAAGCAACCCCTCACCCTGCCCTCTAAGTAACTCCAATAAATGCATTGGTTTGCCAAAATTGGTTGTGATGCAATCATGCTTTGGCCTATTGTTTGTGCTCTATCTGGGGTGAATAGACATGTGTTTGTGTACCCTCAGTGAAAAAAAATTCATGCAACAACCTCCGTTGTTTTCAGCTTCTGCTCTGCCATATTTTCCTGCCATGATGAAATGTCCCCTCAAGATTGTAAATTGAAATGAATTTACTCTTTCCTCCCATCGGTTGTTTTGTCTCAGCAATGGAAGACAACTGCACCAAAGTGGAATTGCTAACTCATGCGTAGCAAAATTACGTGGCCACAGGATGATTATTCTCCAATCAATTGTCATCTCTTTCGCCTTATTAATAAAAGGAACATTTAGAGCAAGTTTAAGATTTCCTTTAAATTTCTATTAACATTTAGCAACATCAAAGTTTTCAATATGGTTGAACACTTAAAATTATGGGGTATGCTATCTAAGGCAGAATAGCGACAACGAATGTTGGCGAGAATATTTACAATCCCCTGTCTTAAACTGTGTGCTGGCAGAAGTTTTTCTTTGACTAAATTATCAACAGATTGTAGACAAGCTGAAACCAGTCTTAATTCTCCCTTGTCTAACCAATTAAGGCATCTTATTTCTTGGTTTTATTGTACTTGCCAGGAAGCACAAAATTTCCTGGAAATGTTTTTGAGAAAATATTTCAGTGGAATTCAGATGGCACACCATAGAAACCTATTAAGCTCTATCATATTTAACAGGCAAACTATGATATTTTTAAAGAAATTTATCATGATATAGCCTGGTTAGATAGTTTATGTTGGCCTGAAAATTTCTTTAATGTTGTCATAGAGTGTTATAAGGCAAGTGATTCAGAGATTAAGAACTCAAAAGTCCTAATGCCTAAGTTCAGTCATACCTTTGTATTTGCTTGCTCTATGAATTTGGGTGAGTTATTGAACCTTAGTGAGCCACATTTCTCTATTTACAAACTTGGCCTAATGACATTGTAGGTCTGTAAGGGAGATTTAAAGAGGAAACCATTTTAAAGCACAGAATAGTATTGGAGACATTGTAATAATCATGTAAATTATATTTGTCACCTACTTTTCATAACATTAATAAGCAAACACAACAACTTAAAGCAATGGGAATCTATAACCTTACAGATTCTTTGGGTTAGAAATCTGGGCATAGCTACAGATGCATTCTCCATTGGGGTATGGTATCATCTTCAGGCCTGACTACAAAGGCTCTTTTTTTTGTTTTTGGCAGAATTCACCTCTGGACTATTGTCCTGAGGGACTTTGTTTTACCAGTCAGCCTGGTATTATTCTTGCTATGTGGGACTCCCTAACATGACATTTTGCTGTAATTATGTCATCAGAAGAGATGTCTCCAATAAAGAGAATATTATAATATCATGTAACATGATTGAATAAGTATCATTTGGTCACTTCTGCATGTTCTGTTGGTTGAAAGAAAACCAACACTCTGACCACAATCAAAAGAAAAAGATCTCACTAGGGTGTGAACCTTAGGAGTCTAAGATAGTTGGTGACCATATTAGAGGCCATGGAAGTAGTTTAAATAAAAAAAGACACTACTCATTCATGGAACTAGAAGGTTTAAATCATTTATCAGTGGATTGTTGGAGCGGGCTTACAGCATGCTCATGAGTGCTGCTGTGTGTCCATCCACCTACACACTCAGTGTCTTCATATTGTTAGATTGGTATCACCATAGTGCATGTTTTATACTACTTAATTTTGACAAAAGTATAAACCTTAGCTGTTTATATTAGAGGACCATTTGTTAAACAGTTACAATTATAGAATTTTCACAGTTGGTAGTATGCCTCAACTTCAGTTATCAGGCTTCTGTGGAGGGGGGCTGTGCATGTTCATATGTGTGAGTGGAAACACTCAGGTCACTGCATGTGTGGAAGGCAGAGGACAACTTATCAGGGATGATCCTTACTTTGTACCTTGTTGAAGGCAGGGTTATCATTCTTGCTCACCACTGTATTCACCAGGGTAGCTGGTCCATAAACTTACAGAAACTTCACTCTCTGCCTCCTTTCTCACAGTAGGCATACCATGGCTATGGACACAAGCCCCATAGCCTGAGTCCTTTATGAGGGTTCTGGGGAATCCAAACTCAATTAACTCACTCAAAAGTACTCTATGGACTGAGCCACTTCCTAGCCATGATTCCTTAATCATATATATTTTAACTCTACATAAGTGGGAATGTCTTAAATTTTAAATAATAATCAACTAACACAACACTGTTTTCTTTTTCTTTTTTTTTTTTTTGATTTATTAGTTTTCTTTTCATCAAATACAGGCAGTTTGGTACCATTGTTTACGCTCATCTATGATCTACCCCCTCCCATTAGACCCTCCTTATTGATGTAAATGGGTCGTGCACTGTGGGGTTAGTCCCCAGTTATTGGTATGCTAAATGTCTCTGCAAATCATGACCCAACATGTGACTCTGACATTCTTTCCGCCCCCTCTTCCGCAAAATTTCCCTGAGCCATGTTGGGTTCATTTTTGGTCTGCTTCAGTGCTGAGATGTTGGGGGCATCTGAGGCTCTGGCTCTCTGATTTGGTAGGAGTTGATTTTTCTCTGCGTTGGTCTCCTTCCCCTTTGTGCTGGTATCCAGTTCACAGGAAAACATCACCCTTGCTTGTTTCACCAATTGTCCTTAGTTTCACTTGGGGCCCTTTTGAGGTATGTTTTTCTACTGGCAGCACCAAATTTGGTCAACTACTTACTCAGAGCATTTAATTTAAATCAATATAGTCCATTTAGATGTTAAGAAAATGTAAATATTCATGAATTTGCTATGTTTCTTTTTATAAATAATTTAATTATTTTCGTATACAAACAGGTGATTCTTTCATCATAGTATTTTCAGACATTTCTTTTGCTTCTCTTATCTACTCTTTTCTCTTAGTCTTCTTGTAACATCATTCCCATGTCTCTGTCATGTCATATGTGACCTTTTGTCTTTCCCATTTCCTCTGTACCTCTTCCCCTCCCACTGTCTCCTATCTAGCTTCATAGCCCATAAACTTTCACCTCCCCTGAGTTATTATATTCACATAAATATTAAAAGGTAGGATCCACATATGAGAGAACATGAAATTTATAATAGATTATTTACCAAAGTCACATCTTATAGGAGCAACCATGCTTTGGTACTTGAAGTTAACAAATGTCAAACTAAAAAATGTGAAACAAAGTTAAAAATAAATAACAGTATGCTGCCACAGTCACAAATCAATATCATGTGTTCATCATTAAAATATTGTGGGGAGCCGGGCATAGTGGCGCATGCCTTTAATCTCAGCAATTGGGAGGCAGAGGTAGGAGGATTGCTGTGAATTCAAGGCCACCCTGAGACTACATAGTGAATTCCAGGTCAGCCTGGACTAGAGTGAAAGGCTACCTTGAGAAATTAAAAAAAAAAAATTGTGGGCCTGGAGTGATGGCTTAGCAGTTAAGCGCTTGCTTGTGAAGCCTAAGGACCCCAGTTTGAGGCTTGATTCCCCAGGAACCATGTTAGCCAGATGCACAAGGGGGCACATGCGTCTGGAGTTAGTTTGCAGTAGCTGGAGGCCCTGGCCTGTCTATTCTCTCTCTCTCTCTCTGTCTCTTTCTCTGCCTGTTGATCTCAAATAAATAAATTAAAATATTTTAAAAAGCAGGAAAAATATTGTGGAATAATTTTCTTCAAAGTTACAACTGAGCTTCTGATTCCAACCAGAATTGATTTATTACATGATGACACAAAGTATGAAGTACTACAAAATACATAAAATAAATAATAATAAGGGTAATATTATTAATAAAATAGTTAGCATTATTATACAGTTCATACTGGGTTAACATGGGAATTAACATTATACTACAGTCACCACTGAGCTGACTTGAGAATCAACACCATCAGTAAGGATTTTGTCTGTTATTGAGATTATATATTGGTGTTCAGACATTTGTGCTATATAATATGAAGCATAATATAAAACATATACTATGTACAGTTTTCTCATTGATGATTTATATCCACCAAGAATAGAATCACTGGACCTAAAGCATGGTTGCTCCTATAAAATGAGGCTTTCGTAAATATTACTTCTAAGGAAAATAGTTAAGGAAATGTATCCTAACAATTATTAAGAGTAAATGTGGTTTGGAATCCTAAAACTGTGCAGTAAACTTAGGTATCTATTATAAATTTCATGTTCTCTCATATATGGATCCTAAGATTTATTATTTATGCAAACATAATAACTCAGGGGAGGTGAAAGTTTATAGGGCTATGAAGCTAGATAGGAGACAGTGGGAGGGGAAGAGGTACAGAGGAAATGGGAAAGACAAAAGGTCACATATGACATGACAGAGACTATGGGAATGATGTTACAAGAAGACTAAGAGAAAAGAGTAGATAAGAGAAGCAAAAGAATTGTCTGAAAATACTATGATGAAAGAATCACCTGCTTGTACACAAAAATAATTAAATTATTTATAAAAAGAGATATAGTGAATTCATGAGTATTTCATTTCAAAAACTATGAGGTAACAACATTTTCTGTAAGGTAAAGAAATGGTGACCTTAACCATAAATAGGCATTCTGGTGTCCTGCCTCCAGATGGAATTTTAATAGGCACATCTGGGCATGGATTCAAGAACAGACCTTAAGTAGTCACAACAAATTGAAAAGTCTTTCTCCTTTGCATCTGGCACCTTGCATTTAGGGAGAAATCTTTAATGTACAATATAGAATTACATCACAGAGTGAGACAGTGAAAGAACTTGGCTGTGTGTTGCTTGTAATACAGTATCTTCTGCAAGCTCAATTGAAACCTTGGATGTTTAGAGAAAGAAAAATAAGAAATATAGTGAATGTAGTGTTTCAATTATGGCCATGTTTCAAAATAATTAGAAAGCATCATAAAAACATGAGTAGATAAGATATATACTATCAAATCTTCAGGAGAAGAGACAAAAATTTATCTAAACTATTATCATAAGATTTAGAAGCTATAGAGAACTGTGGTTAACTTGTTTATAGTAGTATGTCTGAAAACTGCAAACATGTAAAAATAAAATAAGGCAAATTATTTCTTCACTACTATAAAAATATTCTAGATTATAATTGAAATTTCTGTCTTCAGCAATTTTAGGAAATGTCCATCTTAAGCAGTTTGTTCACATTTTTGCAAAATCATGGTCATACATGTGTACATCATGTTACATAATTTTCCACACAGCAATATTTTATAGCTAAATTAAAAGATAATTTTTCTCTAAATTAATGTATAGGGCCCTTTTGTAATACAATTAGATGAATTTTTCTTTTATCTTTTAATAAATATTAATGAAATTCAATATCTTACCAACAATCTCAGATTTCTTAAAATATTCCTCAATACTTTTTGCTTCAGTTCATTTCTTTTTAGCTTGATTATTTTAGTTATTATATTAAAAGTACCTTAATATAGACTTTATCTTTTGAAAATAGACAAAATACAATGAGTGATAGTGTATTTGTTAAAAATTAACAGGACTTCAGTTACCAGAATACCTGTCCTGCTTATGGCAGGAATATATTTGACAAACAGTATAATATATTTGCAAAGAACTTGTGAAGAAATCAAACTTGAAAGTTAACTTATACAAACTCTAAAATAGATGATTCCTGAGCAAGTTTGAGGTATTATCTTTAGAAATACTGCAAAATACTTGTGAAATAATATTTACAACTCTCCACAACAAAATGTCAGTATAATTTGGACCCCTATCCAAAATTAACCCCAATGGTGGAAATTCAGAGGTATAATAATAGAAAAAAAATTCAGAAACTGTACAAAAGCTTCAGAAAACCTCAACACTGTCTGAAATCAACATTTAAAAACAAGTCATCAGATCTGGTTGTGATGTTGCATACCTTGAATTCCAGTACTTGGGAGGCAGAAGGAGGAGAATTGCTATGGGTTTGAGGCCACGCTGAGACTACATAGTGAATTCCAGGTCAGTCTGGGCTAGAGCAAGACCTTACCTTGAATAAAACAAAACAAAAAGAAAAGAGTAAAGACATCATCATCTGCCCCTAAGTGTCATCTTTGTTCTACTTGGTATTTTATTCTGCATGAATTTGATTGTGTACTTTTTATGTGTGTCACATCTCAACTAGGAATAAGCTGATAGAGATCAACAATTGGTGGAGTAAGATATGAAATATGTAGAGTTTGACAATGAAAGGAAAATGAATGAGTTTAATCTTGCAAACAAGGTGGGTGTGAAACAGCTGCAAGTTTTATAGGGACTCTGAGTTAAGAGATTGCCTCAAAAGAGACTCGGACATTCAGGATTTGTGACTGGAACAATGGTCCCAAGATATAGGTGTAAACATAAATATCATGTTAATTTTAACAAATGATATACACCGTGGGCAGAAGCATGGATGGTGAAGTCTCACAAAGGGAATCACAGAGCCCAAGATAGAGGGGGCTTCTTTCTTAGGCAGAATACCAGAGCTCGTGATGCCTGTCACTACAAAGGCCAGTAAGCCAAGATAGGAACTAAATATTAAACTGTGGTTTCAGAGAAATGAAATCTGGGAAATAAGAAAAATAATGTCCTAAAATGTTGGACTGTCCTGGGATAACACTAGCTGAACATATTTTCACAGACAATCAGAACAAGGCAGTTTATCATCCTAAGTTTATTCTTGCCCCTCTGCTCCAGGGGTCAGCTTTGTGTCTGAGATTCATGGTGTTGGGGTTCTCTTCTTCCAGTACTTTTTCCTTCAGTACATCTATCTGTGCTGTGGAAGCTCATGTACTCCAAATTCTGTTGAAATTCATATTACACCCAAGGCATAATCTATATCAAGGATTAACTTGGGATCTGGAGAGATAGCTTAGCAGTTAAGGTGCTTGCCTGCAAAGCCAAAGGACCTTGGTTTGATTCCCCACATCCCACGTAAGGCAGATGCACAAGGTGGTGCATAAATCTGGAGTTCGTTTGCAGTGACTGGAAGCCCTGGCATGCCCATTCTCTCCCCACCTCACTCTGCCTTTTTCCTTCTCTCAAATAAAAAAAAAAATCCAAGGCATAAACAATAGTGTGTACCATCTGAGCTATTTATAATGTATATATTAAGTTTCCTTTCTATAATTTGAAGTACAAATGTGCACTTACAAAACAGAATTCAAGTTATCCTATTTGTCCATTCGTATCCCATATCAGTTTTACAACAATTCAGAGAAGTTATTCAGCCTTGGATAATGGAATAAATGTGTCAGTTTATATTTGAATATAAAAGAGGTAAACAGTCACTATCTTGTTATGTAGAAAATTTTAGGTAAAGTTTTTGTGACACTATTTGTACTACTTGAGATTGCTCATTTTGGTCGAGGCTTCAGGAATCATTAAGAATCTTACTCTAGCATAAAAACGGAAATATAGACCAATGGAACAGAATTGAAGACCTGGACCTTAGGTCAAGTAACTATAGCTGCTTGATCTCTGACAAAAGTGTCAATAGCAGACTGGAGAAAAGACAGCAACTTCAACGAATGGTGCTGGATAAATTGGATAACCATATGTAGAGAAATGAAATTAGACCCACTCATTTCACCATAAACAAAAATCTAGTCCAGATGGATGAAAGACCTTAATATAAGACCTGAAACTTTTCTCCTATTGGAAGGAGAAGTAGGAGGAACTCTCCATGATATAAGAGTGGGGAATTCTGAACAAAACCCCAGTAGCCCAGGATATTAAATAATCACTCAACCAATGGGAGCACATGAAGCTAAGGAAGTTTTACACAGAAAATAGATTATCCACAAAATGGGAGAAAAATTTCTCCATATATACCACTGACAGTTATACACTGAGGCCTAATATCTAGATTCTACAAAGAACTCAAAAACCTAAATAATAAAAAAACCTACTCCAAAACTGGGGCAGAGAACTAAATAGGGAGTTCTTGGATGAAGAAATACAAATGGCTAACACACACTCGACATTCCTAACCATTAGGGAAATGAAAATTAAAGCTGAGATTCCATCTTACTCCAATAAGGTTAGCAATCCTTAAAAAATCAGGCTGGGCATGGTGGCACACACCTTTAACCCCAGCACTTGGGAGGCAGAGAAAGGAGGGTCATCTTGACTTCCATGACACCGTGAGATGACATGGTGAATTCCAAGTCAGCCTTGACTTGAGTGATACCCTACCTCAAAAAATAAATAAATAAAATCAAACAACAAATGTTGGTAAGGATGTGGGGAAAGAGAAACCCTCATTAACTGTTGGTGGGAATGAAAACTTGTACAACTACTATGGAAATCAATATGTAGATTCCTGAAAAGAATGAATATAGAGCTATCAACAGACCCAGTTATTCCCTTACTGGACATTTATCCTAAATGCTTCATGCTTCACTACAGAGATATTTGTCCAGCAATGTTTATTCCTGATCAATTCATTATAGCTAAGAACTGTAACCAACCCAGATGCCCATCATTGGATAATGGATACCAAAGTTGTGGTACTACTGAGAAGTAAGGAGAAAAAAAGACAATACAATGAAATTTGTAGAAAAATGGACAGACTTGGGACAGGTCTACTCACTGAAATCACACAATCACAGAAAGACAAATGCTGTATAGAATTCCATTCTATACAGCAGTAAGAAAAAATGACATAAAGAAATTTGAGGAAAAATGGTTGAACCTGGAACAGATCATTCTCAGCGAACTTACCCAATCACAGAAAAAAAATCGACACATAGTCTCACTCATCTGCAACACCTAACCTGAATTTGCCCAAGATGCCTTACATACCCAGCAAGCACCTCATGGACTAGACAATAAGATGGATGGGTGGGTGGGGAGGGAATCAAAGGGTGGAAAATAGTAATCCGGACCCAAATGGCAATGGTACCATAAAATTTTACTTCCTAAAAGACAGACCAAATGACTGAACCTTCACTAGTCCCTTACAGGAAACACCTGAACCACAAGACACTGGAGAGGGTAGGATCAAGACTGACCTAAATCTCCTACATCTTCCTTCCCTCCCTCTCCCCCTCTCTCCTCTATCTCTCTCCTCTCTAACTCTTGTATATTAGTTATCTTTTTCCTCAATTTCTTAATGGACACTGACCTGTAACCCCCACTTCCAGCTTGGGCCTACAATCCACAATGAGCTTTTGATCAGAGAAACCTACAAGGTTTCCCAAAACAATGACAGACTTCTGTCAGAGTAATTGATGACCCACCAAAGGCCAGTGGTAAGACCCTATTGCTGAAGACTCCATACGCAGCTGGCACGTAAAATGGAATGACATGGCTGGAAGCCAGGAGAGAGTCAGTCCCCAGACGGTCAGCGTGTCTAGTGCCAGAAGGCGCTACATAGGCGACTGGGGGAAGTGACCAAGATCTGTCCAAGCAACACATTGTTTAACCTAAGTAGCAACAATTAACTGGATGTGATACCCACACAAGTGCAATAGTGGTACACAGCCATGGTGAGGAATCAATTGCTCTTGATTTGGCTAACTGATCCACTCAGTGGTACTAGACCCTTAGCTGGAGCTGGGAAACAAGTCAGAACCATACCCAAACACAAGCCCACTCTACAATATCAAGCTACCATCAATCACGGGGTATAAGAGGGCCTACACCTATCAAACTGTCTATCAAAAAAGTAAGTGATATCTCAATTTTCTTGGTGCTAACTTACTCTCCGTTGGAGAATCTGCTTCTCTTTTCCAGATAGATGCAGATCCTAAGAAGTGAGCTGCCCCAACATACCTCAGAAGGGGCCCAACTGAAACTAAGGACAACTGGCGAAATAAGCAAGGGTGATGTTTTCCTGTGAACTGGATACCAGCACATAGGGGAAGGAGATCAATGCAGAGAAAAATCAACTCCTACCAAATCAGAGAGCCAGAGCCTCAGAGGCCCCCAACACCTCAGCACTGAAGCAGACCAAAAATGAACCCAACATGGCTCAGGGAAATCTTGCGGAAGAGGGGGCGGAAAGAATGTCAGAGTTACATGTTGGGTCATGATTTTCAGAGACATTTATCATACCAATAACTGGGGGCTAACTCCACAATGCACGACCCATTTTCAATAATAAGGAGGGTCTAATGGGAGGGGGTAGATCACAGATGAGCCTAAATAATGGTACCAAACTGCCTGTATTTACTGAAAAGAAAACTAATAAATTAAATTAAAAAAAAAAAAAAAGAAAGACAAATGCTACATGGTCTCACTCATCTGTAGTTCCTAACCTGGACAAGCTTGTTGCTGACATACCTGATAGACAACTCAAGGCCCAGACAATAGGGACAGAAGAGCTTGGGAGGAGGAGAAAGAAAGTATTGGGAAAACAAATGCAAAATTAAATCCAAAATGAACTTAGATAATATTGGACCATTAGTCAGAAACAGCTTTGCAGTGAGAGGTAGCAATGCATGTCGCTATGATTCAAACAGCTTATGTTTAGATTTTTATGCTAAAAAAAATGTTTTCAAGGGTATCATACTAATGTTGCTAGGATTACTTTGTTTTGATAATAAGTGTATAATGGGAAATGTGTCCAACTGCATTGAAATAATTATAAGACTGTAGGATCTTTTACTCCTACAAATAATTTTTAGAAAACACTGCCATACTTACAGGGACAATTTCCTTTTGTTCTTATTAATGCGATTGTTGACCCAGGTTGACAGTGATTTATACCTTAACATAGAAGAAGCTACTATTTTGAAACACAACCATTTCTTTTGTTATTGTTCCAGGAAAATCATTTACCATTATTGAAGTTAGTTTACATAAGTTCGCAGGAAACAGTTTAAGCTTGTATTATGGTACTCTGAAGTACATATGTGCATTGTAAGATTTAGAACAAAAATTAAATTACTTGATATAAGATATAATTTTATTAGGATATCCATGTTTACAGTGAACTAATGGAGAGTGAAAAAAGTACAACTGTTTGACATGAGGGTGTCATTTTATATTCTAGCCTCCTTTCTACACAGTACACCAGACATCAATCACCAGGGATGGAATTCACAAATATGCTGAAGAGATATTACAGAAAGCTTCCATACACTTTTCACTTACCCTGTATATTTTGCAAAGTGAAAAAAGAAATTGACATAATCTTCAAGTGAACTCTCCAGCTCTAGAAACAAATAGGAAGACTTAGATCTGTAATACTAAAGAATACTTTGCAAAATAAACTATGCTAATTGTTTGAAGAATCTCTGCAAATTTTGCATAAACTGCCATGTCACAATACAGCCAAAGAAAGCTCCTCATGCAGAGCTTTTCTATCTCTTGTTTCTTCCACTAAACAAAATATTTGAGCCCTTTACTTTTTTTTATTCTCTAAACATTTCCACAAGTGATGTCTCAAAAAGTATTCGTAAGTATTGAGAATGTTAGGTGTCTAACTTAGATTTGTATGTTGCACTGGTATGCAAAGACTGGATTTGGAGATGACTGGTAATCAAAATAGCTCCTGGGAAACTAGTACTAGAAAAGTTGTACCAAGGATTTGTTTCTGGTTTCAAAGGGACATTTTAGTCATTATATCTTCAAATACAATGCATTTACTTGAAAAGAATTTTATATTTTATGTGTTAGATTATAGTTTAATTATGTATTATGAACAGATAATATTGTTGGTATATTTTATTAATTTAGGAAAGGCCTAATTCTTTATTCTTTTATTGTTTTTGAAAGCTAAAATGTTGCTTCAACAGGCATATTATTTACACAGATGGCTCAAGAAGTATTTCAACTTGTCTAAGAAGAAAGTGTTTTATAATCTTTTGAATTACTGAGAAAGATTTCAAATATTCAAACATTTGTATTACCCCCTGCTAAACTTCTGATTACTCCATTTCTTTGGCATACGCAAAATGCCGATATATTTTGGGTTACTTGCAATACACTCTCAAGGCAGTGAATAAATGTTCTGTTGCTTTTTAAAGTAATTTTATGTGATTGAGTAAAATTGTACAACCATTTACCACTGAATTTATAGTTTACATTAAGAGAAATCATACATAAAACAACATGAAATTAATGAGATCCCTGAGTTTTAAATGAAAACATCAGAAACACAGGGATTTGGAATAAATTTAATAGTAGTTTCTTGAGAAGGTGATCTGCACAACATTCTGAAACTCTTTTAATGAACAGTTGGAGGTCCTAGAGTAATGTGGAGGCAGATAAACCTAAATATCACTCTGAGAATGAAGGGGCATCTCACTGGTCACAATGAAGTCATCATGAATGTCATACCTCCAATATCTTTTCACACAGCTCCCTGATATAAAGAGGATTCACAGAGACATTTCCTCCCACCAATAACTGATGGCTAACCCCCAATGCGTGACCCATATGCCCCAACAAGAAGGTCCCTGTGGAGGAGGGAGGACAGAGAGGAGACTAACAATGATATCAACTTGACTGTATTTACTGAGTACAAAACTAATAAAAGAAAAGAAAGAAAGAAGATTCAAACATCTGTGTACCATTGGTAGTTTCTGAGTTTGTAGGCCATTACTACTATACATTCCATATCTATAGATAAACAAAAGTAAAGTTAGCAACCATGACAACTTTATGCCACACATGTCCTGTTTGCCATTTGATTCCAAACACAACTCCAAATAGTCTCATGACAGCCAAGATTATAACACAGCACATACTTTGTTGTTTTCACTATACAGAATACAAATCATATTTATTCTTTATATTTCTCCATGCTTAGGAAACTATTTTCCCCAAGAGAGTGCAATCATTGTCATTTTCAGGAGACTTCAGGTTAAGGTGGTTTCCAAAGAAACACTGAAGACTTGTTAATAGAAGTAAGAACCCTGCAGAGGAGGGTTATTAACAACAGAACCTTTCAGCAACCACACAGCCAGCCCTCTGGCATGGGGAGGAGCTCCTACTCACCAGGCCCTGACTGAGGCAGCAATATCAAAACTATAAGGAAATGATTCTTCTACTCACACCTTTCTTACAAAATCAATAAACCTGAAGGAGAGTACATCAGGATCCAGCCAAGCAGCTCTAGAACAGCTCTGACTTTGCATGTCCTCCCCTTCCCCCAGCACCAGGAACCATTGGGGATCTCAGCGCTTCAAAAACTGGGAGCCAGCCTTCTTCACACGGCATCCAGCACAGCTGATCTGAAGAGGAGAATTGTCTAAACAGCAGAGCAAGTCCTCAATGCTCTAGTTTCATACTCCATGTAGCTCAGACAGAGTGTCACCCCAAAAGGTAACTGGCTATGTTACACTAAGGCAATACATACCCTGAAGCAAGAAGTATTATCTTGCTCTGGAAGTGCCAGTCACACCTACCATATAGGGCAGGTTGCTAAAGGAAAGAATCCCAGAGAAGAAAACTTTCAAAACCTACTCCTCTAACAAGAAAAAAACCTGACATGTTAGCACTGATTGACGCACATTTAGTCCAATTTACCATTCTTAAAAAGTGGTTTTAGACTAAAATTGTGTCACTTTTGCTATTTATTAGAATATTTTTGTTGTGGTGGTTGGTGGTTCTTGTCCTTCTTAAGAGCCAGGCTCCCACTTTGGTCCAGGCTGAACTGGATGCCCCTGTGGCCCAGGAATCTCAGCTTACCTGTTGAGAGGACTGAGGGCACGGCAGGCTTGTTGGTTTGCCAGCTTGTTTTATTCCCCACCTGTGCATAAATACTCCATGGTCTTGTGTTTGTGTTTGTGTATTGTTCAGCTGGATTTTAGAATTGTTCTTTGTTTTTCTCCACCCAGCCTGGCATAGAATTGTTCTACTTCTTTTCCCACCCACACCTTGTTTTCTTCCCATTTCTTCCTAACCCCTTTTCTTCACACTCTCCTCCTTATTCTCCACACCTACAAACGTATGTCTCCTGAACACCTTCTAAAACCCATAGAAACTGACAGTACCCAGTGTTTTCTCCCAGATATTTGTGCCACATCCATCTTCTGAAAGATAATAGTAACTTTGCACTGACCACCTTACATTGCTGCCACTTCTAAGTAATCAAAATCCGTGCATACTTCTACCAGCCTTGTTCTGTTTTACTCAGTGGCAACTATTGAAATCAAAAGGAGCATTGTTGTTAATCGGATACTAGGATATTTGTGTAGCATACATATCCGACAGCTTGGGTCACTCCCGATGTTATTCATGAAGTAATATAGAAACCATATCTGGTGCCTTGAGACCCAACTTTGAAGTTATAGCTTCCGATTTACATGACTAATAAATACAACAAATCACTGAAACACAAAGAAAACACAAGCACTGAAATAACTTGAGATGCAAAAATACAAGAAATACAAAAAAATCAGGAAAACATAATTCTCCTAAAATGTACAAATTCTCCAGTTAGACTGACTACATGAAACAGCAGAAAGAGAATTCAAAAAGAATGATTGTAAATATACTCAGAGACATAAAAAAATGAGATCAAAGTAATAGGAGAAGACAAGAAGGTCCTTGAGGAGAACACAGGGAACCAACTTAACAAAATAAGGTCAATACAGCCTATGAGTATTGAAGTAGAAATACTGAGTAAGTGTCAGTGAGAAAGGCTGGAAATGGAAACCACAGTAAATCAAGTGAATAACTGTAGAAAATCTCCTGGTAGAATGGAGCAGAGAGGGGACAGAATGACTGACATAGAAGACAGGCAGATCTAGAACATAATCACAAAGGGAGATAAACTAGCAGGAAGGTATGAGTGAGATGTCAAGACAATTGAAATATAATGAAAAGATCACACTGAAGAATTTAGGGCACAGAGGAGAAGAATTTAAAGACAAAGTAATTTCAACAAAATCATAGAATAAAACTTTCCTCAATTGGGAAAGATGCTAATCCATATATAAGAGACATTTAGAACACCAAACAGGCACAAAAGGCCAGAAAAAAAGCCACTCTTGTCATGCTGCAATTAAACTACTGCACATACACAAACCAATAAATTATATTGAAAGCAGTAAGAGTAAAATTTATAGCCACCTATCAAGGCAAACCCTTCAGGATAGCAGCAGATCCCTCAACACAAACACAAAAGCTGTGCATTCGACGTTCTGAAAGATAGCAACTGCCAACCCAGACTACTATACACAGCAAAATTACCTGCCCTAACTGAAAAGGAAACAAGAACTTTCAACGATGAAAACAGACTAATGGAATATATGAGCACTAAGTTATCTCTACAGAAAATACCTGAATGATAATTTGGACTGAAAAGAAAGAAATGCACATACATGAGACAATGGGAAAAAATAAACCATGTTCAAATAATACAAAAGAGTAACAGAAAAACAGCAAGTGCTGCAAGATCAAGAATAGCAAGAATAAATTTCAATAATAACTCATAAGATCAATGGTCCAAACGCCACAGAACAGACTTACACACTGTATTAAAAGCTTCTATTTGTTGCCTTCAATAAATTTAACTCCCCCCAAACAGAGATACTACCTTAAAATGATAGAATGGAAAGTGGTATTTGAAGTAAATGGGCCTAGAAAGTGAGCAGATATTGCTATTCTAATATCCGACCATTTAGACTTCCACCCAACATCAGTTAGAAGAGATAAAGATCACTTTATATTGACTAAGAGAGCAATCCAACAAGAGGACATTATAATTCCAAACATATATGCACCAAACATAGGGTCACCCAATTTTATTAAATAAACACTCCTATATGTAAAGCCATAGATAACCCCAAGCACTTATCAATAACCAGTTTTCAGGGGTCATTCTGGCAAAAAAGAAAAATTAAACAATCAAACAAATAAACAGATAAAGCCAGGCATGGTGGCACACATCTTTAATCCCAGCCCTTTGGAGGCAGAGGTAGGAGGATCATCATGAGTTCCAGGCCATCCTGAGGCTACAGAGTGAATTCCAGGTCAACCTGATCTAGAGCGAGACTCTACTTCAAAAAAATCAACAGCAACAAGTAAACAGATAAGCATCTGGATTAAGTGGCACCATAGAACAAATGGACCTAAAAGACATATACAAAATGCTCAATCTGGATGCTACAGAAGGGGCTGGAGAGATGCTCAGCAGTTAGAGCACTTGCCTGTAAAGCCTAAGAACCCATGTTTGATTACCCAGGACCCATGTACATGCATCTGGAGTTTTCTGGAGGCCCTGGTATGACCATTCTCTTCCTTTCTCTCTCTTCTATTTGTCTTTGTTCATAAATAAACAATTAAACAAAATATTATATAAATGCTGCAGAATACACATTCTTTTCAGCAGCACATAGAACATTCTCTAAAATAGACCATATATTTAGACACAAAGCACTTTTTTTTTTTTTTTTTTGAGATAGGGTCTCACTCTAGCTCCGGCTGACCTGGAATTCACTATGTAGTCTCCGAGTGGCCTTGAACTCACAGCAATCCTCCTACCTCTGCTTCCCTATTGTTGGGATTGAAGGCATGAGCCACCATTCCCAGTTTATAAAGCAAATCTTAACAAATACAGAAACTACTAATCAGTAGTAAGAAAGACTATAGAACATACACAAATTCATGGAAATTAAACATGTACTAGTGAGTTATAAAATGGTCACTGAAGAAATCAAGAAAGAAAAATTTAAAAACCTTAGAATCAAATTATAATGAAAACACACCATACCAAAACCTAAAATCATGATGGATGAGGTTAAATTATAATATTAACTTTATATAGATAGATAAATGATATATAGGCAATAGATATATAGATGATAGAAAGATAGATACATGATAGATAGATAGATAGATAGATAGATAGATAGATAGATAGATAGATAGATAGATGATAGATAAATGATAGGTAGTTGATGAAGCAGAATTTGAGTTGAAAAAGAAGAAAAATACTCTGAACTGTCCCCAGTATTACAGAAAAATGAAAATGCTTGGCAGTCATTCTTTGCAAGAACAAAGAAAGATAAAACTTATCCAGAGCAACTTAAATATTTATATTCTTTGTTTGGTAGAGGTTGCCATAATGCTATATTAAATGGGAAAATAGTTAAAGAACACATTTCATTTCTTATGAATAAAACAAAGTATGTGAACTTCTGACTCCCAAACTTCCTGATCCTCAAAAAGCATTTGACTTCCTTCTTTAAATTTTGATATTATTATAATTTTAACTTCATCCAAGAAAAACATTTTTATAGTCTTAAAACATTGATGCCCTTTGCAATTACTAACCAATTTCTTATACAGTGAACTTTGCTAAACATCTCTGTATTGTAATGACTTAGGCTTTTCACTAGTTTTAAAATTGAATTCCTTGGTGAAATAGAATATCTTTCTTTGTTTTCCTTGTGCTGAATTTATAAGGTGGATCTTATTTATTTAACTATATCCAACACATATCTGCTATTTTAGCCCAGACCCATTGAATTCTTTTTGCCACATAGTTTCAAATCATATGGAAATGATTGCTTCTTATTTTTTCAGCTTGAAGTTAGTTCTTCATTACTCTTTTCCCATCATTGATTCTTCCCCTGTACTTTTCAAACATTAAGCATATTTACTTGGGCAAAATATACCAGAATAGTGAGAATGCAGAAATAACAAGCAGCTAAAACTTAAAATCTGCCCAAGGCCATGAAATTTCATATAATTTCTTTTTCAGATTATACTTTTCTCATAATTTTCTTCAGAACAAAAGCACTTTAATTTTCTGATATCAAGGTTCACTATGCTGCTGTAGTAGACATTGTTCTATTTTCACTTTAAATTAACAATGGAGAGGTTTTGCTATCTCAAGTGTTTCTGTGCCTATCTAGGTTGTGAAATTTATATTCTCCTTTGTAATGCTTTTTGTGTGTGATGAGTTCTATAATCCACAACAAAACTATGAAGTAAATTGCTTCCTTTTATTTTAAATTTGGAAAACTAAAGTTTGGAAACTACCAAGTTCACATTGTATTTATCAGCTAGTGGGAACCCAATGTAATTATGAATAGTCAGTTTCTCCCAACCCTGTCTTTTTCACCTTTTTTCCCCCTCATTTCTCCCTGCTTTTATTTTCTTTTTCCTTCTGAGAAGATTTGTCTTAACTATTTTTTTTGTTGTTGTTGCTGGCAAGTGATTTGGATGAAAACTAGAATATTCGGCCTGTTACTAGTATTAGGCCAAAAGAACAGGATTCCTTCAACAGTAGCAACCCTGAAAGATTACCTGAAATAATTCAGTACCAAGTGAGATAGATTGCACTGGACTTTCATTGAGATTTTGCTTTTCATTTTTTCTATCAAATGATACTTTATTTTTAACAAATTATGGTGCTAGGCACTGATACTGTACTCTGTCTCACTTCAAATTTATTCTTAGTGCAATTGGCTTTTTTTCTCCCTAGTATTTCACTTTGGGTCTCTTTAAGAGAAAATGTTCACATTTGTTTTCCTCAATTATGTTATATGTAATACATGTTTTTATTTTTTTCCAAGTAAGTAGAAAACAAAACTAAATAGAACTGCCACAGAATTATCAAACACTTTATATATTAATTAATCTATTTTACTATATATTAGTATGTATATTAAATTCTATCTTCACATAATCAAAGAGAGTATTGGACATGCAGAATCATAAAAATTCACTGCAGCACACTGAAACTAGTAGAAATTCTAAAGGGAAGTCTTTGGGCCAAGAAAACCATGATTTCTGACAATTTTGCAGAAATGAATGAAGAGCTAAAATTGAAAGTGGGTGTTTGAAATAGTGAGGGATACAGAAGTGCAAGACCATAGCCAGCTTTTTATATGGGTTATGGAGAGTCAAACTTGGTAGTCTCCAGCCCAGAGGCCCTCATGGGAGGCTATGGACATTGCCACCATGTGAGAAGTACAGAAGGGCTAACAGTAAAGTCTTGGACGAACCAAAACTGAAAAAAATAAAAATACCATGGAGGACATTATATCGTCCGCATCCAAGAAGGAGGAAGAGCCACACTGATGCAGAGACTGAAGCATCCGTAAAATATGACCATGATGGAGACCAGCGACTGACGGAACACGATTCCAGACGAGGAGGGAAGACTAGGAGAAAGTACAGATGTTACGGCCTGAGGACGCAGATGCGGTGAGGTGAGACAGCTGAGCGTGCACCCACGGTGAGAAATACTGAGTGACTGCAGCCAGGAGGGCTCAGGCACCGACCCTCCAGCGCACAGAGAGGCCTGCGCCTGCGCCAAACTACGAGGAGCAGCAGCCACATCGGAGCTGGCCCGCTGACTTCGGAGGGGTTCTGGACAAGATCCGCCCCCAGACCTCTGCAGCCCGCTGAGCGTTTCTGCCAGGATCAAGTCGGCTTTGCCTTTCCTTGCAGTAGTTCTCCGCACAGCTAAGCACGTGATGGTTTTGAAGGAGAACAACAGGCTAACGACCGAGCTCGCTTCCGGTCTCACAGGAAGACCTCCTTACCAGAACCACATCCTCCATCTTCCTCTGGGAGGCAGCCAGGGAAGATGGGGAAGGACAAAAGGATGGCGGGGGACCTGGTTCTGTCCCAGGAGTATTGTCTATTACTAGGTACATCCTGTATACTTACATACACACACCTGAATAGCTGAATCATCTTTATGTTTCTTAAAATATCTAATGTAACATAATAAAATATATTTAATTCAAGTGATACGTTGACAAGGTAAATTGAAATAAAAAAAATCAGTAATCACATGTTAAATATGTCACAAATATACCCTTGATAAGAAAAAGATAACTAGATTGGACTAAAACAATGGCATCAAAACAGAAGCAAGAACTATTTAAGGACTACAAACATTTTAAAACATATTTTATTTATTTAGTTATTTATTTACTTATGAAAAAGAGAATGACAGAGATGGGGCATGCAGGTGCCGCAAGCATGTACCATTTTGTGCATCTGTCTGTATGTGAGTATTAGGGAATTGAACTCCAATCTTTAGTTTTTGCTGGAAAGCATCTTAATCATTGAGCCATCTCTCCAGCCCTAATGTTTATATATCTTGATATAGAACATGTGGAAGTAAAAAAAAAATGGAAAATATATAATATGAAAACATTGATAGCTAATGTTTTCTGATGGTAGTAAAAATTTTAGATAAAAGTATAATCATATATAATCAAACAGTGGCTTTTGGGGGTTCACTTTTATTTATTTATTTGAGAGTGACAGAGAGATAAAGAAGGAGAGAAAGAGAGAGAGAGAGAGAGAGAGAGAGAGAGAAAGAATGGGTGTGCCAGGGCCTCCAGCCACTGCAAACAAACTCCTGACACGTGTGACCCCTTGTGCATCTGGTTAACGTGGGTCCTGGGGAATCAGGCTTCGAACCAGGGTCCTTAGGCTTCACAGGCAAGCGCTTAACCACTAAGCCATCTCTCCAGCCCTCAAAGACTGTCTTTTATGAGACAAAATGTTTAAAAAATATTTTACAACTCCCAAATTAATTGTAGAAGCATTTAGCTTGAAATGCATATTAAGTTGGTAACATGTGTTGTAGAAATACATTGAAAATATGTTTTTTGTCTATTTTAGTTTTTGTCCAGAACACTGATGGAACGAATCTCAGGATAATATCAGTTTGACAACTTGGGTAGCAAATTTTTAGGTGTGTGGGCTGCATATGTCCCAGGATAGCTATGAAAGTGTTATTACATATTTGTATATGAAACCTTCATGTCACAGTGTCAAAAGGTATGCTGTCCCTGTGAGAGCAATGGCATGCATAGGCTTCTATATTCCATCACTGTGCATTATCGTCATTTTCAAGAATACACATGGTTATTGCAAATATTGACCACATACTGAGAGACATATTGAGCACATTTCAACTGAACAGAATTATAAAGAATACATTCTGTAACGTTAGTGGTTTTATAGTGAAAATTAATAGCAAAATGGTAGCTTAAAATTTTCCCAATGCTGGCAAATGATCAACATATTTCTAAATAAATATGACTCCTTGCTTCCTGATGATATTAAACAGATATTAAAAAGAAATATGAAATTATTTTAGGCTGAATGTATATATGTGTGTATTTGTTTGTGTATTGAAATATATGTTTTATAATACTAGAATTCTGAATATTCATTTGTTAAACATTGATTTCAAGGAACTGGCAATTAAGTATAAAACTAACTTTAAAGAAAAGTAAAGGAACATAGTAGGAACAGAAATAAGTGAATTAGAAAACATGTAGAATAGAGAAAAAATCAATAAAGACAAGTTGGGTTCATGAAGAATATAAACCACTCTAATAAGCCAAGGGAAAAGTTAACTAGAAAAAAAGGAAAATATAATTTTAATTATCTGTAATAAAAGGTTATTTCTATATAAATAATACAGATATGAACCATTTCTACCTCCATCTCTCTCTGGGTTCTCTCTCTTTTTTTCTTTTCTTTTCTTTTTCTTGTTTTTGTTTTTCGAGGTAGGGTCTCACTCTAACCCAGGCTGACCTGGGATTCACTATGGAGTCTCAGGGTGGCCTCAAACTCACAGCAATCCTCCTACCTCTGCCTCCCGAGTGCTGAGATTAAAGGAGTGCACCACCACGCCTGGCTTCTCTCTCTTTCTTAACAGTGCTAAAGATTGCACCTATGATCTTATGCTAAGCATAAGTGTTCTACCATTGATTTATTCTTCCAGATATGAATAGTGGTTTCTCATGATAATCTTATGCCAGCACATCTGAAAAATGTTGATTAGTGACATGCATAATGAAACTCAATATGGACGAATTCTGATTGCCAGGCATGGTGGCATATACCTTTAATCCCAGCACTCAGGAGGCAGAAGTAGGAGGTTCACTGTGAGTTCAAGGCCAGCCTGAAGTATATAGTAAATTTTAGGTCAGCCTGCGCTAAAGCAAGCCCCTACCTCAAAAAACAAAACATACACACAAAAAACTTATCAGTACTGATCCATGAAGAAAATGTGAATAATACATTAAAGAAATTTAAGCTATACTTTATAATCTTTACAAAAGAGACATTAAACTAAAAGAAAATAGTTCTAGCTAAAAAAAAAATAATAATAACCTTGACACCAAATCTAAGAAATGTGCCAGTACTTAGTAGTTCTAAGCTACTGACAATAACAAATAAATATGTATGAAAAAGTGTGAATAACTGCACAAGGTCTTCAGTGATGCATAGAACAACTTTGTCTAAAGCTGTGTTTCTGAAGTATAAGATTTCTTAATATTCAAAATGCAAATTCATATAATCCACAGTCATTAATGAAAGAAAAAAACAAAAAATCCAAACATGTCATTATATACTTAGATTTATTTTTAAAAATACAAAATTGGAAATAGCAAGGAATTCATTCCTTTAAATATTCCATGCATTCTTATTACTACAGGGACTATAGTGTTCCATGTTCTCTGGGTTTTATTAATCTTGTTTAACTGTAACCTTGTACCCCTTAAATAGGTATTTTATCAGAGAACTGAAAGAAGTTCGAAATTAACTGAAACTGAGATACATGGAATTAGGTAGGAAGAAATAGGTAGTTCAGTTGGGATGAACATATTGTGGGACCAGGACTAGGAGCCAGGGTGAAGAGGCCACAGAATCATTCATATACATACATCATCAGAAAACTTTGTGCTGACAAATCTTTCTTTTTCTTTTGTTCAACATTTAATATTGTAACATTATGATTTTCCAAAATAGTAACTGCTCAAGTTTACTGAAATTCCAATTTACACCTAATACTTGGGATACTGTTAATCTTGAATCTCTTAATCTTCTATTTCTAATGCCTTTATATCAGGAATAAGACTGTAGAAAAAACACACAAACGTGTTGTCTTTAGTGCTTAACCCCTTGGGTTTAGCACCTTAGCCTAATTAAAAGTCATTAAGTTATGTCAACCCTTAGTAATCCTTTAGATAAAATGACACACTTCCTGGTACTTTCATTCACAATTCATTACTTTTTCAATAAATCCCACAAAAGGTCACAGTTCAGTAACTGGCTTAAACCACATGTCTTGTTTATTTGAAATAAGCTGGTTTTACATAAGTAAGTAAAATTTCTAGCTTAGCATTATATTCTATTAAGTGGAACATTGCATAATGAAATGAAGAATTTGAAAATAGGAATTTTTATAAATCTACTGACTGTTGTTAATTTATCACTTACTGTTACCTAAATTCTTTTAACTGTGAATTATAATAATTCATTTTCAATGAATAGCATGAACAGAGTCGGTAATTGTAATGCTCTTAGAATTAAAATTACATTAATTAGAATTCTAAAAATTTGATATTATTTGTCATCTCTTTTCTTGATGTTAGGTCATGTACAAATTAAAACATAAGGTTATGTACCCATATTTCTAGAATATAAGCACTGGCTAACATTTTGTTATCCAGTATAGTGTCTATAGTCACAGGGGTGCCCTCAACAGTAAACATAATAAAGGACTTTTGAATAGAAACTTACTGCTTTCACACTTTCTGAGTGTAAACTTTAATTTTTTTTAAATTTATTTTTATTTATTTGAGAGCGACAGACACAGAGAGAGAGACAGATAGAGGGAGAGAGAGAGAAAATGGGCGCGCCAGGGCTTCCAGCCTCTGCAAACGAACTCCAGACGTATGCGCCCCCCCTTGTGCATCTGGCTAACGTGGGACCTGGGGAACCGAGCCTCGAACCGGGGTCCTTAGGCTTCACAGGCAAGAGCTTAACCGTTAAGCCATCTCTCCAACCCTCTGAGTGTAAACTTTAGACGTGCAAATCAAACATAAAACTTCTTTGTGATATTATAGATTTCTAAGCTCCTCCCATGAGGACTTACCTATCATCAAATTTTATAGTTGTCAGTCATATTCTATATTTTACATCTGATACAAGCATTTAGAATTCATATTACCAAGTACGTATTGGATTGATATGGCACAGTACAGAATCTGCTATAACTGTGAACTGGAAATTCTATCTTTTTTTTCTGCTTTTAAGGGTTTTTTTAATACTTTCTCCAGATGCTCAGATAGTTTGTTGAAAGTGCTTACAAAGAAGAATAAGCTTCATTTTAAACTGAGGAAGGGCTTTGGTTTATTTTAGAAAGTATAATGTTAAATTATCTCTATTAGTTTATGTAAGTCAAAAATTTTGCTTAACTGGACTGGGGAGGTGGCTTATTGGGGAAGAAAAAAAAACAAAACCTTTTTTTTTTTACAAGTCTAATGGCCTGAGTTCAAATCTCCAGAAGATATGTAAAGACAGATGCAGTAGTGAAAGCACCTATGACTAGATGGGAGGCAGAGACTATAGAAGCCACCAGATGCAATGGGACAGCTAAGCTGGTTCACGCAATGGTGAACAAGAAGCCTTGGATCAAACAGAGCAGAAGGTGAGGACCAGCACGCAAGCCTGTCCTCCGGTCATCACATGTGTTCTTTGACAGGCACCCCTCACACAATGAGCACACATCATGTGTTCTTTGACAGGCCCCCCTCACACACATGAGCACACATACATATGTATCTTACAAATGCACAAAAATTAGGTCCAGGATACAGTGCCAATATTAATAGGAAATATGTTCATTAATGTATGCTTGTAGTTTATAAAAACATGTGTGGTTTCTTTTCCCTAATGTACACATAGTACATAGTTCACTAGCATATTTTAAAATGGTCTGTCATTAAAGAAATGCACTGAGGAAAAGCTGATATAGGTGCAATGAAATGGAAACAGTGATAATATGAAATATCTAACTTAGGGCCAAACGTTTAGCAGAGGGGAACCTCTACTGACCAACAAGGTCTGGCTCTCTACTCAAGACTGACTCCCTCACAGCAAAGCCTGCCGGTGTGCATAGGCACAACCTCTCCCATGATCAGAATCTCCCCATCAAAGTTCAGTATTTTTAGGCAGTTGATGAACCTACACGGACACATCATTTTTTCTCATTGTTCTTTTTTCCCTTAGTGATTATTTTTGGGGGTGCACATTCTGTGGGTTTGTACAAATGTATGGTGACCTGCATCGATCACAAGAGTATCACAACGTCATAGCATCAGTGCTTTAACAGTTCTCTGTGCACTCCAGCATGGCAGTGTGATACTATAACCTCAGCATTTGCATCTTGGATACAGAAAGTTCAGTAGTTCAAGGTCATCCTTGGTTACAATAGTGAATTCAAGGCCAGCCTAGGCTATATAAGATCCTTTCCCCATAAACAAACATATCCTCTATGCCCAACCTATTCATCTTTCCTACCCTATGAACCTAGCAGCTACTGATCATTTTACTGTCTCCATATTTTTCCACTTCCAAAATGTCATACACTTTGGACCATACAATATGTAGTCTTTTAAGATTCATGATTATTTCAGAACTCAATTCCATTTGTGTTTCCCTAATGATGCATGTTAGCATTACCCATGAGCTCTGGTCTCCCCTGCACTCTACCCTTGGATTCATCAGATGCTCACCTTTTGTCTACCTTTTCAAGAAAGCATCACTTTATTTGCAAGTCTTTTTTCACATTCTGATTTTATGCCTTTTGCTATTTATGGGCAATCTTTGGAATGATCTCATCAAATATTTGCCTTTATGTTGTAACTTTTGTTTGTTTGCTTGATTGCTTCTGAGGTTCTTGTTTCTCACATGGAGGAAGATTTGTATTTTCCACAGATCTTAGATGCTTTGCTCTCATCTTTCTCTTCAGATATCAGTTAAGATATTTTCTGCAGCATGATGCTTCTTGCTTTTCTATGAACTGGGTGAGTATTTTAAATGTGATCAGCAAAAAAATGATGTCATGGTAATGGATAGCTCCATTTTCCTAACAAATATATAAAACTGTTAGGGTTTAAACAATGGAAAAATAATTTTATGTATACTCTCAATATTGCATTTCTTGAGCAGGTAGAAAGAAAGAGTAAGATTTCTGCTTCATTATTAAATGTTGATGTGTACTTAAGCTGATTATGCTTTAGTTTTTGCACTTTGCTCTTGTCGTTATTTTAGATTGTGAGTTACTGGAGGGTATAACAGTATCTACAGAATACATTTACATGCATGAATAAGTTAATAGTCAAGTATATGTGGCATAATTTAAAACTTTTCAACATGAGAAAATCAATTTTTAAAATTTTTTTGTTATTTTTATTTATTTATTTGAGAGCGACAGACAGAGAAAGAGGCAGATAGAGGGAGAGAGAATGGGTGATCCAGGGCCTCCAACCACTGCAAATGAACTCCAGATGCATGTGCCTCCTTGTGCATCTGGCTAACATGGGTCCTGGGGAGTCCAACCTCGAACCGGGGTCCTTGGGCTTTACAGTTAAGTGCTTCACCACTAAGCCATCTCTCCTGCCCGGAAAATTCATTTTTTTAAAAAAAAACTTTATTTTATTTATTTATTTGAGAGAGAGAGAGGCAGAAAGAAGGAGAGAGAGAATGGGCACACCAGGGCCTCCAGCCACTGAAAAAGAACTGCAGATGCATGTGCCCCCTTATATATCTGGCTTATATGGGTCCTGGGGAATTGAACTGAGGTCCTTTGGCTTTGAAGGCAAATGTCTTAACTGCTAAGCTATCGCTCCAGCCCCCAGAAAATTCAGTTTTTAATTGAGAAACTAGGATCTTTTATTCTAGAATTATGAAAATTGTATAGAAAGCTATAAACTCTCTTTTCCCCCAAACATACTACAATTAAGTTGGCAATTATGCTGTATACTTTGTTCCTATAAAATGTCAAGCTGCTACAATTATACCATTAATTATTATTGCCCGATACCCTGGTGATTCCCATGCTTTCAGAGAACTTAATCCATGAAAGTCTTGATATAAATATTTAGGCTATTGGAAGTGTTAAATTACTAAATGTCACTCTAGTGACACTCCAACCAATTAATTCTCATTTTAAGTGAAAGAATTTATCTTTGGGAGACATTGTATCATGCCTGGAATCATGGATTGCTTTCATTATGTTCACAAATTGCATATAGAAAATAAATATATTTTAGTAGTATAAGAATAAATTAACTTATTGTCCAAATGAAACATTGAAATATATGTCAAGTTGTAAATGTAGGGAAGTCCAGGCTGGTGTAAGGGAGGTTGACCAAAAGGACGAATGGACACAGGTATTGATGGTGTCACTACTACTATGAGGAGTGTGTTCCAGGGAATATTGTAAGAAGTGAAAAAATAAACTGAGATATATGATATTTGATACTTTGCTTAAAAATTGATACTTCTGGGGCTGGGAAGATGGCTTTGTGGTCAAGGCGTTTGCCTATAAAGCCAAAGGAATCAAGTTTGATCCCTTAGTACTCACGTAAAGCCAGATGCACAAGGTGGCATATGCATCTGGAGTTCACTTGCACTGGCTGGAAGTCCTGGCACATCCATTCTCTCTGTCTCTTTTCTCTCTATCCCTCTCTGCATGCAATAAATAAATAAAATATTTTTTTGAAAAGTTGGTAAGGCTTTAGCTCAAATGAATCCTTTTATTTTTAACCTGGAATTTGGGGAGGATGGTAAATTATAGTACTGTGCCTCCCTTTTATAAATAACTCCTTTCAAAAACAACAAAGATCATAGAGTTGTTTCTGCTGTACATAGATTTGATTTCCGTTGTTTTTGATGACTTCTAATACACAATTGTCTAGATATATGTGTATTTTTAAATTTTTTGTTCATTATTTATTTATTTATTAGAGAGAAAAGGGGAAAATACAGAGAGAGGGAGAGAGAGAGAGAAAGAGAGAGAGAGAGAGGATTGGCGCGCCAGGGCCTCCAGCCACTGCAAAAGAACTCCAGACATATGCACCCCCTTGTGCATCTGGCTTATGTGGGTCTTGCAGAATCAAGCCTTGAACTGGGGTCCTTAGGCTTCACAGGCAAGTGCTTAATCACTAAGCCATTTCTCCAGCACAATATATGTGTAATTTTTATTGAAAATATTGAAATTTTATTCTCCCAATGGATCTTTAATAAGTCACAGCAGATTCTTTATCTTTCATATGGTATTTTAAATAATTATCCCACAGAAAAAAGTGCCAACAAGTGTTTTCACTATGAGAAATCATGTTCATGTTCTTTCAATTGTCTGACACAATTAGTTTTGATAACTGATTCTAAGTACATTAATACATTATAAATGCCAAGTTCTTCATGGAAACTAAGAATAAATTCACATATACCTATTTCTTTTGATTTGAACATTCAGAGAAAAGTAGATGTTCTAATTTGATTTTATAATTTCCATACATTAAATAATAATTAATATTCAAGATCATTATATATGAAGTCATACAATTAATGTTAATTATGATCATGACAAACCTCTGAATTATGGGTGATATTGAAAAACTAAGGTTTAGGTATAATCAGATTGGGGCTGGAGAGATAATTAAAGGCCTCTAAGGCCTGCAAAGCCTAATGGCTCATTTCCTCAGTACCTTTGTAAATCCAGATGCACAAAGGGGCACATGCATTTGGAGTTTGTTTAAAGTGATAGGAGGCCCTTGCATGCCCATTTTTCTTTTTGTGTAAATAAATATTTTAATAAAGAACTGAGCCAAACAAATGTCCTGAATATTTCTTTGAAAGCTAAATTAAAAAGAATTATGAGGAGCATTGAAATTAATATAGGCAAACTCTGTGATTATTTAAAGCAATAAGAGAAGATCAAAAATTGTTGTAATATATCATATTTCAATAATAAAAATAATTACACTTTAAAATTAGTACAAAAAGATTAAAATTCATTTTTTTTTCTTTTTGAGGTAGGGTCTCACTGTAGCTCAGGCTGACCTGGAATTCACTAGGTAGTCTCAGGGTGGCCTAGAACTCACTTCGATCCTACTACCTCTGCCTCCCAATTGCTGGGATTAAAGGCATGCTCACCATGCCTGGCCTTAAAATTCATTATTTTTAAAGATATGGTCAGGATATCAGAGTACTTTTTCACTAAGGCACAAGAGGTGGGTGGAATTACCCTCCTGGAGTGTAGGAGAAAGCTTTACCTAAGTGGGAAAGGGTCCTCATGGGAATGGGGCTGGGGAGAGGGGACAGAAGAGGATAACCTGGTGGGAATATGACCAATTTGCAGTCTGTTCATATATTAGAGTTCACAGTAAAAACCATTAAAAATTAACAGTTATAGGTATCACTTATCTGGGATTCTTCCCTGAGGTTGTTTAAACTTGTTTCCTGTATGGAGAGATCAGACAATTTTTAGAGTTAGTCAGCATTTTAGAAGAGCCCATGAAAGACGGTGTCCAGGTGAGCAGGTGGTAGATTCTGCATTTTCAGGGTTGCTGAGGTGATGGAGCGAAGCGCTCTCTGCCTGATGGATGCAGGAGCTGGAGATGAGGCAACAGCATCAGCAGAAGTCTGTGTCTGCTTTACCATGAAATGAACTTGTGGGAAGGTTCTAAAGCAGCTAAGCCATATGTATGATGGAATCTCTCATGATCCTCATTTCCACCTTTAGTCCTATACGTTACAAAAACATCCCTAAAACATGGCTCCATTTTCCAACATTCTTGAGCACTAAGCTTTCCTTAACCACTTGACTAACACGATCAGTTCATTGTAGTCATAAAGGAAACCAATAGAAAAGTGTATCTCATTGTTCATAACTGTACACATAATCTACCCTGAAAAAGCACTGTCAGGGAAATGAAATGATATTTTGAAATCCTCTAAGTGGCTATCAACAAGACAATACACAACAGATATATCGGAATGCATAAAATATAGTACATACTATGCAGCATATCACTATTCATTGAAAGTTATTTGCCTCGTATCAAGTAATTGCTGGGAGAGTACCATTACTGGAGTGCTGAGTCCCTTGTATCTTCAGTTAGGCCATGAAGGATCCTGGTTGCTGGAGGAGACACATCTGCTGTCCCCTTTGGCTTTGTTTCCTGTCACTCTGAGTAATTGCCCTAATTGTTTAGGAAACTTTAAAAATGAATCCACAACATGCCTATACCTCCCCTTCAAACAAAAGGATTTTTATTAATCTTTATTAATTTAAGTTATTCTGCAATAAGTGAGTGATACTGGTAAGCTAATTGATATGTTTGAACATGATGGAAACCCAAACAGGCTGTTAGTAAAAAACTAACAAAAGCAAGCATCAATCAGCAGTGACCTGAGTGCTGAATCCTGCCTGGACTACTGTCTGTCTGGCTCTCCTTGAGATTATTCCTGAACTGGAAAGGAGGAGGAATGACTGAGGAAGAGGGACCATTCCCCAAGGAAAGAGACTGTTACCAACAGTGATTGGTTTATAGCAGATTTTTAATAATATATTTGAATTAACTAATAATTTTGTAATATGTTGGAAATTCATGGAAAGGGCATTTGTTTCCTTATTGACTCATTATTTATATGTAGAAATAACCTATATTAAAATTTTAAGTGCTGTGAGTGAGACTTTCTGAAATTTTCAATTGCTGACACCATATTGAAAGAGAACAGGAGCAGAACTATATTTTACAGGCACTCAGCCAGAGAAGCAGGCCCGAGGTGAACATGGAGAGCACCTGGCTGCTCTGGCAGGACTAAAACCCGCATCTGCCAGGCGTGGTGGCGCCTGCCTGAAATCCCAGCACTTGGGAGGCAGAGGTAGGAGGAACACCGTAAGTTCGAGGCTAACCTGAGACCCCATAGTGAATTCCAGGTAAACCTGAGCTACAGTGAGACCCTACTTCAAAAAGCCAAAAATAAATTAAAAAATGAAATAGAATAGAATAAAACCAGTATCTGATCCAGTTGTACGCAAACTGACGGAAGGAAAACTCCACACATCAGCTTCCAGGTTTGTTCCCTCCTGGGTCAACCGTTTGAGCCCACCAGCCATGAGGCCTCTTTCTCACACTCCCAAGTCTGGGGACGAGGCTCACCCTAACTGGGTCCATACGAAGGAGTCTAAGGATTGTGTCAACCTGTTCTTGGTCCCCTTTGTCCTCTGGATCCACATGAACACAGGTGTGTGAGTCTCTCCCCGCCTAGAGCTAGGCTGGGCTGGGGAGGGTTTCTGCCTGTCCTTGTGCGCTGCTGCCTTGTTCTTGGATGCACTGGCTCTGCCACACTTCTGTTCTCTGCTCTTCTATGTGAAGGGGACCTTTTGAATTGGGCTATCAAGCTTTCCTTCCCGTGTGGGTGAATGTCAGGTCTTTTCACTGTGATGGAGAATTCCGCTGTCGCCCTTTGGGATTCCTGCTAGTCTTCCTTTTGGATCCATATACTACCTAAAATAAGCCTCATAATTCATAATTAATCCTTCTTGTGTTTTCAATTCTTGGCTAGCTAGGATAAGATTCTGAAAGTTAGGGTCCACAGGCCTGAGATTTCCTGCGTCTTTATGGAATTTTATACCTCCTTGCATCCAAAATCCTGCACCACCATTATGTGGAGAATAGGCAAAGCTGTCAATGACTTCTCCATTGTTTCCATGCCCTGAATATGATTTCCTGTTAATAAGACACTTCTAAGTAAAAGGTTCTATAACCTGTTAAATTGATTTTTGATAGTTTTACAAGTTTGAAAAATTAAAATGGCAGAGAAAATAATTTTATGCAAATGCAGATAACAAATGGTAAACTATAAATAATATTTGATGAAACTCAACCTTTGTAGACAACCAATAGATAATTAGTTGGCACAGTAAGTCTTAAACTTTCTTTTCAAAAGTAAATCAAGATCTTTGCATCTAAGTTCATTAGGGAAATAGGCTGGTAGTTTTCTTTTCTTGTGGCATCTCTGCCTGGTTTTGGGATTAGGGTGATACTAGCTTTATAAAAGGAGTTTGGTAGCTCCCCTGTTCTTCAATTGTGTGGCACAATTTAAGGAAGATTGGTTTGAGTTCTTCCATGAAGGTTTGATAGAATTCAGCTGAGAAGCCATCTGGCCCTGGACTCTTCTTTTTGGGGAGGTTTTTTATTACTTCTTCAGTCTCCATGAGTGTGATGGGTTCATTGAGGTGATTAATCTGCTCTGAGTTTAGCTTTGATAGATGGTATGTGTCCAGAAATTTATCCATCTCCTCCACATTATCCAGTTTTGTGGAGTAGGGGTTTTTGAAATAAGTCCTGATGATTCTCCCAATTTCACATATGTCTGTTGTGATCTCTCCTTTTTCAATTTGAATTTTGTTAATTTGAAGCCTCCCCTTTTTTTGCTTGATCAAATTGGCCAGGGGTTTGTCAATCTTGTTTATTTTTTCAAAGAACCAGCTCTTCGTTTTGTCAATTGTCTTAATTGTTTCCTTGGTTTCCAATTCATTAATTTCTGCTCTGACTTTAATTATTTCCTTCCTTCTAGAGCTCTTTGGGTTGGATTTTTCTTGTTTTTCCAGTGCCTTTAGGTGGATGGTTAGGTTATTGATTTGGGATCTTTCTGTCTTTTTTATGAAGGCATTGAGTGCTATGAATTTTCCCCTGAGGACCACCTTCATTGTGTCCCACAAGTTTTGGTATGATGTGTTCTCATTATCATTCAATTCCAGGAATTTTGCAAATTCCTTTTTTATTTCATCCACTATCCATTTATTGTTTAAAAAGGTACTGTTCAGTTTCCAGGTGCCATTGGGATTCTTGTGGGTCTTTTGTTGTTGATTTCTAGCAATATAGTATTGTGATCTGATATCATGCAGGGAATTATGTCAGTTTTCCTAAATATGTGGAGGCAGTCTTTGTGTCCCAGTATATGGTCTATTTTAGAGAATGTTCCATGGGCTGCTGAGAAGAATGTGTAGTCTGTGGATTTGGGATGGAAAGTTCTGTAGATGTCTGTTAGTCCTAAGTGCTCTATGGTTTTGTTGAGCTCCCTTACTTCCCTGTTGAATTTCTGTTTGGATGATCTGTCTATTACTGATAATGGTGTATTGAAGTCCACAACTATGATGGTGTTGGTGGCTATTTCTGTTTTATTGTCATGTAGGTTTTGTTTTATGAACTGTGGTGCACCGGAACCACAAGACACTGGAGAGGGTAGGATCAAGTCTAACCTAAATCCTCTACATCTTCCCTCCCTCCCTCTCCCTCCCTCTCTCTCTCTCCTCTCCAACTCCTATATATTAGTTACCTTTTTTCCTCATTTTCTTAGGGGGCACTGACCTATAACTCCCAGTACCAGCATGGGGCTATCACCCACAATGAGCTTTTGATCAGAGAAACCTACAGGTTTTCTAAAAGAATGACAGATTTCTGTCAGAGTGCTTGATGACCCACCAAAAGTTAGTGGTAAGACCCTATTGCTGAAGACACCATATGCAGCTCACACATAAAATGGAACGCAATGGCTGGAAGCCAGGAGAGAGTCAGTCCCCAGATAGTCAGAGCGTCTAGTGCCAGAAGGTGCTACATGGGTGACTAGGGGAAACGACCAATATCTGTCCACACAACTCATGGTCCAACCTACTTAGCAGCAAATAACCTGGTGTTATGCCCACACAAGTGCAATAGTGGCACACAGCCATGGTGGGGATCCAACTGCTCTTGATTCGGCTAACTGATACCCGCAGTGATACAAGACCCATAGCTGGAGCTAGGAAACAAGTCAAAACCATATCCAAACATAAGACCACTCTCCAATATCAAGCTACCATCAATCATTGGCTACATGAGGGCCTACACCTATTAAAGTCTCAATAAAAAAAGTAAGGGTTATCTCATTTGTCCTGGTGCTAACTTACTCTCCGATGGAGAATCTGCTTCTCTTTTTCAGATAGATGCAGTTCCTAAGGAGAGAGCCACCCCATCATACCTCAAAAGGGCCCCAGCTGAAACTAAGGAAAATTGGTGAAACAAGCAAGGGTGCTATTTTCCTGATGAACTGGATACCAGCACAAGGGTGAAGGAGATCAACACAGAGAAAAATCAACTCCTACCAAATCAGACAGCCAGAGCCCCAGAGGCCCCCAACACCTCATCACTGAAGCAGACCAAAAATGAGCCCAACATGGCTCAGGGAAATTTTGTGGAAGAGGGGGTGGAAAGAATGTCAGAGCCACATGTTGGATCTTGATATACAGTGACATTTATCGTACCAATAACTGTGGGCTAACTCCACAATGCACAACCTATATACCTCAATAAGGAGGGGCCAATGGGGAGCAGGTAGGTCACGGATGAGCCTAATAATGGTACCAAACTGCCTGTATTTGCAGAATAGAAAACTAATTTAAAAGAAAAGTAAATCAAATGAACTAGAGAGCTGGCTCAGCAGCTAAGGTGCTTGCCTGAAAAGCCTAATGACCTGGGTTCAACTCCTCAGTGCCCACATCAAAGCAGATACAAGTGATACATGCACCTGAAGTTCGTTTGCAGCTGCTGGAGCCTCTGGCATGCCCATTCTTTCTGTCTGTCTCTCTTCACTCTGTCTCTGTCTGTTTGCAAATAAATAAATAAAGCACAATTAAAAGTACATAAACTGCTTCACTTTTGTTCTCAACCAAGAATTAACACTACATGTTTTTAGGTTTAGGACACACTGCCAGGTGTTGCATAAATGAGGCTTAAACATGTGTTAAGATATTAAAAACATTGAAAATTTAGACAATAAATAGAAAGTAAATGGCATACAATGGAATGTGTAACAGAAAATCACCATAGATTGAAATTGTTAAAATCAAGCCAAACAATACTTGGGATTGAGGAGCTCCCCCCCGTGAGTACAGGGACTGGATGGGAAAAAAGTAACTAAATCAGGGTGACACAAGTTAGAGGAAATTAACTCATCTCTAAAGAAACACTTTTGTTTTCTTAACTATAAGTTTCTAGTAAAGTTAGATCAATAAAATATCTAGACAAACTTTGAAAACTGGTGTCTTTTGAAAACAGGAAATCATAATTTTAAATAAAAATAGTAGTATAAGACATTTTTAAAGAATCCTCAAAGTTTATGTATCTGTATTAAGGAGAAGAAATATGTTTCCAAGATTGTAAAGAAAACAACTCAGTGTGATATATTATTTGTAGTTTTAAGACTTACTATGGTGCTCTGGCATGAAACGTAGAAGTTTCCAGAGGCAGATTTTACACCATGGCCAGTATCACCCAACATAAATCCAAGTTCATGACTAACTACAGAACAAAGACATGGAGATAACCTTAAAGGTTTCACCATTTAAGTGTCAAGATCTGCTAAATTCATACAACTCATTCATGAAGACTAAAGTGTAAGATAGAAACCTCTGGTGTGAACCCAAATGGCTATAATACTTTTAACTTGTCCAATGAGAATTTCTTTTGTAAGCCATAATGTCAGTAACAGACAATGGCTACCCTACATAAAAGAAAACAAAAGAGTTGGAAGCAGTTGTGTTCAGGTTCACATTGCTGGTAGAAATCACCCAACCAAGAGCAGCTTGTGGGAAAAGAGGATTATTTTGATTTACAGGCTCAAGGGGAAGCTCCATGATGGCAGGGGAAAACGATGACATGAGCAGAGGGTGTACATCACCCCCTGCCCCACTTAAGGTGGACCATAGCAACAGGATAGTGTGCCAAACACTAGCAAGGAGACACTGACTATAACACCCATAAGCCTGTCCCTAATAATAACACCTCCAGGAGGCGTTAATTCCCTAGTCTGCATCAACTGAGAACCTAACATTCAGAACACCTAAGTTGATGGGGGATTCCTGAATCAAACCACCACAGAAGGTGAGAATACTAGCTTGGTAGGTGTTGAGTAAGGTATTCCTGAGGAGAACAGCATGTGCATTACTATCATGTGTGTTCTTGAGTTGAATGCATGATGTTCCTGAATTGTAGTTTAAACTTCATAATATACACTGCATACTACATTGTTGTCTGACAGAATTTAAAGTACAAATACCAATATAAGAGTGTATGTGTGCTGTATAGAGCCAACTGTAGTGAGTGCGATAGGTGTCCAGTTCTAGATGTAAACATTACACTGGTGGTTGTAGTCCCACCCTCTCATTGGAAAGTTTTTATATCCTAGGATAAAAGTGAAATAGTTCTATTAACAGGTTGTTTATAGTGTGTGATAGAATCAGATGATGACCACTTCTGTGTGGAATTAACTAATGGACATATAAACATGTCACTGATAAATGGGCTGTACTTGTGCTTGGAAGAAAGTAGACAGAAGTGAAAGGTGAAAACATACATATTTGACTTTAGTTACTCAAAAGTAGAAGATGGGAAAACAGGATTTGTGAAAGCCTAAAATTGATGTAAACAAACTAGAATATTTATGGTCAAATACAGGGGCACCAGTGACAGATTCAATGCCATCTCTAAGTGTGGTGGTAAACACCTGTAATTTGAGCCTTTTGAAGACTGAGGAAGATGGCAAAAGGTTTGAGGCCAGCCTGGACTACATAGAAAGCTGCTGCCTCATATAAAACCCAAACAATGAAACAAACAGAAGATAGTGATGCCAAACTGACTGAACAGTTGGGGCTCATTGCCACTCTGCACAATGAGAGGATCTGGGTGGCCTCCTTTTAGTTTTGCAAAAGACTTCTGTAATCAAAGTGGAGATCAGAATATGGTATGGAGCTAAGGATGCAATATCATTTATCTACTCATTTAAAACAGTTCTGAGCTTGTGTCTAGGTAATGACAGAAAAAAATGAAGGCTTAAAATATCCTTACTTATGGCCAGAGAAAAGTTTAGCAGTTAAGATGCTTGCCTGTGAAGCCTAAGGACCCAGGTTTGATTCTCTGGTACCCACGTAAAGCCAGATATACAAGGTGGTACATGCGTCTTGAGTTTATTTGCAGTGGCTAGAGGCCGTGATGTGCCCATTCATTCATTCTGTCTATCTCTGCTCCCCCTCCAATAAATAAATAATCCTTACTCAGTGTATTTGATACTGGCCAAAAGAGTCAAAACCAGCTAAAATAGTGTGAAACATTGAGGCAGTACAGGCTTCTGCCTGTGAGGTAGTCACAATGAAACAGAAAGTAATGAATTAAGTATTATCATATAGTGTTATTATTATATATTACAGTTATTTTATATAATATATTACATGTAATATATAATGCTAGTATTATAGTGTATAGTGAAAACTCACATTTAAGACATGTAGATTTTCCCAAGCTATGTGGAAATTTAAGATGGCAACTTCTGACCAGAACATAAATGGGAGCCAATTTTGCCCTCTTACTGAAGCAACTACAAATAAATGGACAATGGTTTCAATATACTGGACATTAAACCACTAAGAACAATGATCCATGAGAGGTGTAGATGGAAAAGGATAAGGCAAGTTAATGATTGTCCAGGAATAAAATGAAGAGAAAAGAAATACCAGAAAATGGAACATATCAATAAATACTGGAGTAATTTCAAGTGGCAATGTATAGTGTGTGTGTGTGTGTGTGTGTGTGTGTGTGTGTGTGTGTGTGTGTGTGTGTTTGCTACATCTTCTTGATGGGCATACATATATCAATATAGGTAGATTAAAATATTTCAGGAAAGTGTCAGACTACAAATGTTCACTCAAGAATAATGAATTATGGAGAGGTAGCTTAATGGTTAAGGCCCTTGGCTGCAAAGCCAAAGGACCTTGGTTCAATTCCCTAGAACCCATGTAAGCCAGATGCACAAGGTGGCACATGTGCATGTGAGTTCATTGGCAGTGGGTAGAAGCCCTGGTGTGCCCATTCTCTCTTCTCTAACTGCCTCTCTAAAAATTAAATATTAAATAGAATAATGAATTAGTATTGAACACTCCATGATCACTTCTCTAAGGCCAGGGTCCATCACAGAAGAGGCCTCCTGAAAGACTATAAAAGGCAAAGGAAGAAGAAGAATGCTCTGGAATATTTTCTGCCAGACATTAAGTGGCTTTTCCACTTATGATCTCACAGCGGCTGACACTATCTATATAAGTCCTGCATAGTATGATGGCATCATAATAGAAAAGTGCTGGTCAGAAAAAAAATGAAGGGATTCAGTGGAAGTAGGATAGAGGGGAAACACAAGAGGGTGATAGAAAGGGATCATAATCAGAGTACATTGTAAATATGAATAGAAGTTGCATACAAACAAGATTTTAAAAGAATAAGATATTCAAGCATTTTATGTGTATTAAAGAAATTGAGAGCTTTACAAGAGAATGTCTCAGAAACACAATGACTTTATTAGTGCACTTTTCAACTATGGAAGCAAAATGGTTCTATATAAACTCTCAGAAAATTAGGAGGGCAAATACTCTTCAACTAAATCTATGTTGTCACTTTAAACCACATAAAAATCAAAACATTAAATGGCAAACTATATAAAATATAAGTACAGAAAATTTTATCATAAATTTAAATATTTTTTTAATTAATTTATTTATTTGAGAGCGACAGACACAGAGAGAAAGACAGATAGAGGGAGAGAGAGAGAATGGACGTGCCAGGGCTTCCAGCCACTGCAAACGAACTCCAGACGTGTGCGCTCCCTTGTGCATCTGGCTAACGTGGGACCTGGGGAACCGAGCCTCGAACCAGGGTCCTTAGGCTTCACAGGCAAGTGCTTAACTGCTAAGCCATCTCTCCAGCCCATAAATTTAAATATTTTTAACATTTAAAGAGCAATATGATTTGTCATATCAACAATCTGACAAGGTAAAACTATGTGATCCTCTCAATAGATGCAGTAATAGCATTAAATACTATTGAATCCCTTCCTAAAGAAGCATTTCAGCAAACTAGAAACAGCCATAAGCTTCCTTATCTGTATTGGTGGTACCCACAACTAGCTTTCCATTTACTGTTTTAGGACAGTTTTTACATGTATGGAAATAAAGCAAGGATATTTGTCTGCACCTATTCAAGTTAACATTGTTCTAGAGGTTCTAAATAAGCAACAGAGAAAGAAGTCATTCACATTGGGAAGGAAAAACAAAACCCTTTACTCAAAGACAACATAGGAGTCATATAGAAAAGACTTATGGAATCAATATAGTTAACTGCATTTAGTAAGAAATGCTGGAAAGCTTTCATGGCACAAGCTAGTGTAAAAAAGTCAATTGTATCCCCATGTGCTATAAATAAAAATTGGAAAGTAAAATATAATCCATGTATATAACTACATCAAAGTATAACCACTGTAAGCATGAATTTGAACAATATGTTCAGCTACATAGAAATGAATAAGCTCTAGGATAGTTTGAATCTTTGAAGAATCTTTGTTTGAAATTAAAATTTATATCTGTCTCTTAAATTTGAGCCATATTTCTGTCCTTTGTGTTCCCAGACTGGGATGGCTTAGTGTCGTCAGTTACAGATCACTTGTAGCCAGGGAGGAAAGACGATTGCCATGCCTACAATGAGCAGGTGAGAAGGATCTCTTATGCAATTTGTGCAGACTCGGAGTGAAGAGGATAAAACTGAATGCAGATAATGTTCACCCTTGAACTGCAACTGCTGGAAGTAGATATGAGTAGAAGTATTTAGTAAGGAGAGAACATGTTCAGATCCAGGGATTGCTCTGCAAGCAATGCCCCAGGGCACGAGATTGGCTCAGACTAGAGCAACATAAGACTGGAGCAGCATTGAAGGAACTATCAGCGAAAGAAGAAAATTCTCAGCCAGTCATCATACATGCAAGACCTCTTCAGACTGTCTGCTACCCACGCAGCAATGCACTATGCTTTTTCTTTTAATGTTGACTTACATGTGCAGACACACTGGTTTAAGATCATTGTATGGATACTAAATCTTGAAATTCAGAAAAACAGATCATACCTTTTCACATCTATGTCTCTACTTTTAACTTTGAAGATCAATGTGTTGTACTTAATGATTAAGTCTTAATGAATGTCATGAAAATATTAAAATGTTATGCTTTCATATAATTACTAGTTTTTCCTAAAGTTGTATTATCAAAATACATGTAGAGAATGAGTAGAGGGCCTCATATTTTCTATAGGTCAGTTTGAAATGTGTTTTAAAGACACATTGTGAAAATATATTTATGAAATTAGCCTCTAAGTAAAATTGAATGTTTCATAAAAGCACAAATTGAGATGTCATAATTTTGTTCATGAAAGTTGCAAACTCAGTATTCTTTAATAGTTTCTTTTATGAGTGACATTTTGCTGCTTAAAATTAAATAATTTGTTATACAACTTGTGGTGAAAATGGATAACTACCTGTCATCTATAATGTATATGGCTCAAATTAATTTGAAAGAACATTAATTGCTTTAACTGCAGAACAAGATCATTTTGTATGTCTAGCTTTTAGTTAAGCTACATGAGTAAAGATTTGTTATGGTTCCATGGTTCATAAGTACTGAAATATTTATGCATTTTCTAAATCATTTGGTATTTTTCCTTTTCTCAGCTACATTGATTATAATGTAGAAAAAAAGATACATTAGCTCTAACACGGTAAGTATTCTTTGCTTGTTTTTAGGGCTGTGGAGAAAGAAAGGGGTATATCATGTCATGAAATATCTTTTATTCAGATACAAAGTGTTTTAAAGAAATGGTCTTTAACAGTCAGCATATTAGTTTTGTCTTACCATGATATGCATCTTTATTCAAAAAGACAGGTTCTTAGTTGCAGCCGTGTTTGGACATTTAAACTTGCCCTCGCTCTTCTTTTTCATTTAAATTGTTCTGTATAAACATCTTATTTGTGCTTATTTCTACAGTAGCAAAGCAGCTACCGCAGATGCCTGAAGCGGAGTCACCAGTTACTCCTCAGAACAAAGCTCATCATTTTACTCATCTGTCTCCTCAAGGGAAGGATGCTTCTGTCCAGCATGGCTGCTGCTTACCGGAGCCCCGTTACCACAGCGAAACTATTTCTAACCAAGCTTTTTATAAGCAGAGGAAGCAAAGGGGCCTTTCCCTCTCTGTCTTCCACTTACTTCCCATCATATCAAACTGTGTTATGAATTCAGATAAAATTAAGAGAATGTGTGAAAATTTACCTATAATTCCATCAATTTGCCTCTTTCAAGTATTATATTTTAGTTATTTTGAACTTGGATGTGTTCCCCAAAATAATAAGAAATTGGATAAAAGGAAAGGAATAAAGTGTGCTGGGCCACAAGACAGAGAAAATGCTTGGTGTGGTGCGCAATTTTAACCCCAATGTTTGGGAAGCTGATACAGGAGGGTTGCTGTGAGTCTGAGACAAATCTGGAGCTATGGAGTGAGTTCTAGGTCAGCTTTGGCTAAAGTGCCACCCTACCTTGAAAAAACAAAAACAGAAAAAAAGAAAGAAAGAACAAAAGAAACTAATAAAATATCTGTGATAAGAAAGCAGAAGGGGTACTATCTTTGGAAAGAAAGAAAACCAGAGAGAGAGAAGAAAAGCTGAGGAAAAAAAAACATTATGACACATATGTATGAAAATTTTATAATGAAACCCATCAATTTATATGTTAACCTAAAATTTAATTTAAAAATACATAAAAATATCATGGTATGTTGTCTATACATATGGATATTGTCAATTAAAAGTTAAATATATATATAGCATATAGTATATAATGACTTCTACTGCAGACATTTCAGAAATTCCCATTTTTCTTTGTCTTTTGATTTCTACAGAAGCAACATATACATGTTTTAAACCAGAAAATAATGGTAGAATAAAATATTTAGCTGTATAAAAACATAGGCATTTGTACAACCACTATGCTCCCAGTTGTTATTTTTCCCTCTTTTGAATGCATTTGCTTGTATGGTCTCATGGATAATTCTTATGAATTTTGTGAGAAACTAGACAAACATTTTTCTCTAGGATTCAACTTGTGCTATATCTTTCTTAAGTCAGTTGACTTTTCTACTATACTATCATAGTCCTGAACTATAATTGCCAAACTCCATTTCATTAAGTAGCCTAAATTCAGATCTGCTTCATTTTTTGTAAGCTATTATGGGGTAAAGAATGGTTATTGTTCATCTTTTCCTCACTATGACCAATTTGAACCAAACATATGATAGATGCTCCTCTCTGTTGAAGAATGAATCCATCAGTAAATGCATAAATTTAGCATCATCCTAAGAAAGAGTGGAGAGTAGGTCAACCTCCATATAACTCATGAGTGCATGATTTTGCTTATCTATCTTCATTATCATCATCATCACCACCAGCAGCTTGAATGATGCCTGGTATTTTGATAGGTGTGTTACATCACCTAACTATTAAATTCCCATGGGGTATTAATTTTATTTATATTTTAGAAATTAATGTATTGAAATTATGATCTTTACCTGTAATCTATCTATGTCACTTACATCATCTATCTATATATTGATCTATCTATCTATCTATCTATCTATCTATCTATCTATCTATCATCTACCTATCTTCTATCATCTGTATCTACCTTCTGTTATCTTTCAATGGAGCCCATGCAGAATTTTACAAAGGAATTGCATAAAATTGGTAAACTAATGGAACTATATGATGCTTATGTTGACTGTTTAAATGGTTTTAGACATGTAAACTGTCTCACATAGAATTCTTCTCTAAAAGTAATAAATACTAGTATTTATAATCTCTTAACTAAGATTATAAGTGTAACTATTAAGTGACAATTAGAAGATAAAAAGCTTCAGTGATAATAATCGTTTTAATCACTGATTAAAGAAAATAAACTTATATAGACTATGAAAATAACATAAAGTGTAATCTGCCAGCAATACTAAGCTGATTAATTAATTTATTTCAGTAATCTCATAATTCAAATTTGATATATTATATTACTGGAAAGAATAGGAAGGCATGATAGAGCAGAATTAAAGGCATTAGAATTACTTTATATGTACATTATAATTCTATTGGTCAATTGCCAATGCAAAAATTATTCAGCATGTATCATTTGTACATACTTATTCAATAAATTTCTAGACATACTCAAATGATAGTCTTTTGTTATACTTCTGACCTTTATATTAATTACAGCTTCTTTCAAAATGTCTTCTTTGGTCTTCATCTACGTTCTGAAACATTTTGTTTTTACCATAGCATCAATAGACATCATCTAATAAGGACACATATACCACATATTAAAATATTCTCTCATGCTTCTATTTTCTCACTGAATCTGACATTTATTAAGGACATACAATAAATAATAATAAATAAACATCAGTTTGTTTAACTTTGTGTCCATAGTATTAATAAGCTGTATTATCTGGGGAGATTTGCTTTTTAGACCCAATGTAGAAAGTAAAACGTATGACTGAAATGAAAGTTGTAGGCTCTCATTAGAATTGAAGAACAGGTACAGAGTTTCCATATATTTTCTACACTTACATATTTGCCTTCCCCATCATCAACATTTCCTTCCAACGTGATGAGTTCATCAGAAATCGTGAACTCATACTAAGACATTATTATCGCCAAAGCCTACATTTTATACAAGGTTTTTTTCACTCTTGATCCATGTTTTATGAGTGTAGACAGATGCATATTATTATACAGAGGCTTTTTGCACCTCAAATCATCTGTTCTCCATCCCTTTAGAACAACTGGCAACCTGGCAAAGCTGATCGTTTTACTGTGAATGTAGATTTGCCTTTTCCAGAATGTTGCCACTCCTTCAGTTGAAGGATTTTCACCAATTCCAGAGGGCTTGTTTCCCCTAACAAATATGTGCTTAAAGTTCTATGCCTTTTTGTGACTGGAAAGCTCATGTCTGTTTCCACTGAAAACTACTCCATTTCCTAGGTGTGTCTGCTTATCTGTTGAAGGGCTTGTTGGCTGGTACCAAGTTATGAGTAAACCTACTTGTTATATGTTTTCAAGTTCTGTGGTAAATAGCAAAGTGTTATTGTTGGATCAAATGATAAAAGCATGTTTTGCTAATTAGGGATCCTTAAAGCTGAAGTTGGAATTGGCTGTGCCAGTTTGAATTGTTACCAGTGGTGAAGCTCATTCCCTAGCCATCACTTTGCATTTTTATTGATTGAATTTAACAATTCCAATACGAAATGTTTCACATTTCCTTAATGACATGCAATGTTAAGGCATCTGCCATAGGCTTATTTTCTTTGGTGAGGTGTTCAAGGTCTTTGAACCATTTCTTGTTTATTCTTTTATCAGTTCTTAAGTCTTATATATGTCATTATAAATGTTTTCACCATATTTGTAACTTGTCATTTTATTCTCTTAACAGCTTTTCATAGAGAATGTGGTTTTTGTTATTTTTATCCTTAATCATGTATTATATTTTTCCAACTGCTAAAAGCATATTAAACACTAGTTTTAAGACATTTACAATCAAGAATTGTGTAACCATCCTCAAAACATCAGTAGTTTCTCATCTATTCTATGCTATCATTGCTGGAAAGTTCCATCTTGTTTCTTTTCTCTTGAGATGTTATTATTTGAAAGCTTCCCACTAGATGAAGACTTGGAAAGACAATTTGTTGTCAGTGAGGTTAGGAGAGTCTGGCAATTAAATTGGGACTAGAGCTCTCACAAAGGTTATCTCAAGCATCTCTTTGCCACCTGTGGGTGGGATAGGAAAATGAATGTCTGCAGTTTAAGGATAGATCCCTTGAGAATTGCCCAACAGTTTGATCCTGGAATTCCAGCATCCAAAACCACGAGGAATGAGTTTTTTGTTTAAGTATTAAAGGAAGCTGAATGTCCTAAGGCAGATTTTAGTATTAAGAAGAAATGGGATGCTGCTATGACAAATACCACAAAATGTGGTAGCTGATTTTGAACTGGATAGGGGGTCAAAATAGTAAGAGATGTGAAGTACAGGTATAACCACAGACATTTCAAGTGACTCTGGTGAGGCATCAGAGATGAGAAGCAATGTTAACTGAGAACTAGAGAAAAGGTGATCCTGATTATAATGTGGCAGAGAATTTAGCTGACAAATGTACTAATCATTTTTTAAAATATTTTATTACTTTATTTATTTATTTGAGAGCAACAGACAGAGGGAGGGAGAGAGAGAGAATGAAAGGGCATGCCAGGGCCCCTAGCCACTGCAAATGAACTCCAGACACATGCACCCCCTTGTGCATCTGGCTAACATGGCTCCTGGGGAGTCGAGCCTCGAACCGGGGTCCTTGGGCTTCACAGCAAACACTTAACCACTAAGCCATCTCTCCAACCCAAATGTACTAATCTTTTGTGGGAAGCAGAACTAGTGACTGTTAAATTTGCATATTTAGCTTAGAAGATTTATCAGTAAATGTTAAATGAACAATTCAATTTCATCTGAATGCTTATGAGTAAAATAAAATAGAGATGAATTCAAGAAACAATTGCTAAGCAAAAGGGAACCAATGACTAAAAGTTTGGAAAACTACTAACCAGTACATATTCAAAAAATGACAAAGCCTATTTTTAAGAGAACAATGAATATGACTCAGGAAGCTTTATACAAAGAGGCAGATGCTGCACTTGGACTTAATCAGCCATTTAACCAAAATACCATAAATGCTGCCAGCTAGAGCTAAAGGGGACAGGAAAGAAAAACAAGATGAAATGGAGGAAAAATTACAGTTTCATTAGAGTCTGAAACATTGGCACATATAGTACACTACAAATTATTATTATGAATGATAATAATTATTAATTATTCATCATTATTTTTTTCAAAGAATAATTCCAGGCCTTACACATGATAGTGATATACTTCACCAGTGACCTACATCTCCAGCCCTGATGAGCATTACTCTTCAGTAAATTAAGACTTTGGAAGCTATTCTTCAAGAAGAAAACAAAGGGTCCAAAGGCAACTTGGAGGTCATTGAGGCCACCACTTATTTCTCTGAAGTCCATATGAGAGTGGGACTGGCCTGATGGACCTTGTGAGTATGGGCATGCAGAGCCTTGGAGGTGAATTCTCCTCCTAAAAGAACCACAACAGTGACTATTTTACTTTAATGGGTCTACAAGGTAAAAAGTTGATTTAAGAAGGATTATTTTGGGCTAAGCAATGAAGGCATTTATCTACAAAGCCAAAGAGTGCAGGTCCATTTCCCCAGTACCCACATAAAGACAGATGCACAAGGTGAAGCATGTGCCTGAAGTTTGTTTGCAATGGCTAGAGACCCTGGCACCCCCATTCTCTCTCTCTCTCTCTCTTTCTACTTTCTCTCTCTCTCTATCTGCCTCTTCTTCCCTCTCTCTTTAAAGTAAAAAATAAAAATAAAATATTTTTTAAAAAGGATTATTTTGAAATCTTTGGATAGAATTGAAATCTTATTTAATTTGTCTTTGCTGAAGAAGAGCCATTGCTCCTTCCTTTTACTCTTTCTTCCCTGTATAATGACAATTTCTACACTAAAGTTCTGCCATCTTGGATTCTGAGAGCTCATTATTCATCCTACTTGATGTGTTCACAGGAAGGAAAGGATTTACCTCAGAAGAAACCATGCTTAAAATATCAGCCATATTTTTAGTTCACATTTCTTTAGAGAAAAGGTTGGACTTTACAAATGATGGCAAAAATAAGATTTTGAAGGTTGTTAGGAGGGAATGGATATGATTTATATGTGAGAAAGGCAGGAATTAGGACCAGGTAGCAATAAAATGATATCAAATTCCCCCTAAGTTTCATGTTCAAACACCAAACATCAGTGTGATGGTATTTGCAGAGGTAGCTTTTGGTCAGTTCAGCTGAAGACCTAAGTATGAAGCCAACATGGTGCATAAGTGCCTTAAGAAGAAGGCATCAAGGGTCTGAAACCTCCCTTCTTCCCTCCCTCCTCCCCTCCCTTTTCCTCCTCTCTCTCTGAATCAAAAAGAGTTCTCTCCAGGAAACAAATAAGCTGACTCCTTAATCTTTGCTTAAGTTTCCAGAACTCTAAGAAGTAACTCCTTGTTTCACTTACTGTGCTTGTAAAATTTCATTATAGGAGTGAGTCATGGAGGGATGTGGTGAGATAACTTACCAAGAAAAGTGGATTACAGCAGCAGCTTTCAGAAACCAGAAGTACACCTAACATTAATCTTGTTTTGCATGTGTGTGTGGTGTGTGTGTTGGGGGGGACTCATGCTCATATGTGTACATGCAAAGACCAGAGGTTAAGTGTCTTCTTTAGTCACACTGCTCTTTATTTTATGGTGGCAAGTTCTCTCACTTGAGTCCATAACTTGATGGCTAAGCCAGTCTAGCTACCAGCTTGCTTCAGGGATTCCCACTATCTGTCTCCCACAGGCTGGGATTACAGTGAAACACCAAGCCCACCTACCATTTACATGGGGGCTTAGGGATCCAAACTCCAGTCCTTACATTTGCATAGCAAGTGCTGTATTGACAGAGTTATTCCTGAAACTTCTTAAAACCAATCTAATTGCACACAAGGCATTTTCAGATTTATTGCAGACAATGATAGCTATATATGCTTAAAAATGAATAATTTTTTATGTCTTCACCCTTTATACAGTTATATATTACTTAAAGTAGATTGCAAGGGACTAAAGAGATATCTCACCTGTTAAAAGTGAAGTGTTTGTTGCAAAGCCTGCCATCCCAGGTTCAGTTCCTCATCATCCATGTAAAAACTGGATGCAAAAGTAGTGTGTGCATCTGAGATCCTATGTTACCGACTTTGATGAGGCGTGGGATCACAAAATTTGAAGCTCACGGGCCAGATAGTCTGTCATTTGTTGCAGTCTGTGAAGACATGGTGTCTCAGAATAAGTGGAGCACAGACCAGACACCCCAAAATTCTCCTCTGACTTACACTCTGTGACATACATGACCCCACACTCACCTGCAAACATGTAAACATAATATTTATAAAAGTAGATTTGAAGATATATCTACATGTGCAGATTGATTGGGGATGGGAGTTGTAAATATGATGTAGAACATTTAGATAATGATATTGGTCAAAGCAATACAGAAAGATAGATGGGAGGACCAAGATTGGACAGGATGAGGTTCTCATTCTGGTGACACAGTTGAGGAATATCTCTTGTTCTCTCCATATGTTCTTTTTGAGAAGTACAAATATTATTATTATGCTGCTGCTTCATATATCCACACTCTATCCACACTATTTGAGAGTATCCTGGTATTGTTTTGAGAGTTGTTAGTGTCACAGTCTGGGCCCTGGTAGCCTTATAAGATAGTCTCAAGCAAACGTTCTGATAGACGATTTAGAAACGTAATTGTGAAAATCATAGAAAGGGGAGTTATACACTTTGGCCACACTGGAAAGAGGAATCAGGAGGTCAAGTGACCCTCCCCCTCACAACACACACACACACACACACACACACACACACACACACACACACACATTTGGAAGCATGGCATAAAGTTTAGCTTTAAACAGATGGTAAGAGGTAACTGTAACTGAGCTGCACTTGTCAAGTTGGGGTCCTGCTTATCCTCTTTGTCTCAGCTCCGCTGTTTCCTTCCCGTAAGGTATTCTGACAAGTTGTCAAAAGTGTGTAACGTCTCTTTCCAGGAGACAAGTTCCTTCTCTAGCCAGTATCAGGCTTCAGATTGTTTTCTCCTCTAGCACAAGCTTCCTCGAGAAATCTCAATTCTTTGGGGACTATTGCTTCAGGAGTGTGACTGCCAAAGGAACTGGCACAAGTGTCTCATTAGAATATCTTTATTCTTGACCCTCCCCTAGCACACCACCAGACGCCTTTCTGTTCTGTGTGAATCTGGATAGCCCCACACTCTATGCACCCCTCAGCTTACACACTGCCACCACTGCTGTGTGGCTTCCGGCACACACCCCTGCTTCTTACATCCTTTGCCCTATCTTCCCACCACTGCTGCCCTGACTCTAGGCACATGTTCCCATGCCACATGCCTTCCTCCACATAGCTACCATCACAATATGCGAGTCTGGGCTTATGTTTCTTTGCTATGAACCCTCATTGCATCATCCTCCTCCGCGGTCACAGGCACAGGTCCAGGTACATTTGCTTGCTGTACATGTGACACCCCTTCCCGACACAGCAATTCCCCATGTGAATTTAGGCTTAGCCATCTCTTTCACATACCCCTGCCCTGACCATGGGGTGCAACACACACACTCTGACCTGCCAGATGAGGATCTGTGTGCATGCCCTTTCAACCAGGCTGAGGGCACCTCACATCGCCCATCCATGAATCTGCACCAACTGTTTCCACAATTGAACCTCAAGCAACATCAGCAGAAAGTCAAGCACTGATCCAAACACTCACTTATCACAGGTGTGCCAGAGAAACTTTAACAACAAAATATCTCCAGATTGCAAGTTTGAATGCTAAATAAGTAACACACACACACACACACACACACACACACACACACACACACACACACACTAGGGCAATTTCTCTCTTCCAAGAAGGCCCACTCTCATAGACGTGGTCCCCTATTAGAACTACTTGGAGGAAGTTCCAGAGAAAGAATTTAAAGGCACCATTATGAATGTGTACAAAGACTCAAAGAGGACAAGAATAGAAATGAGAATGAGTTTCAATTAAACATAAATAAACAGCTAAATAAAATGTGGCAGTCAAACCAGGACATGGAAGTGGAATCCAATAGAGAGATAGAAATTCTGAAGAAATGCCAAACTGAAATGATACTTGGCATGAAAAAAAAAAAGTAATAGGTCAAGTGAATAGCCTCAACAATAGACTGGACAATACGAAGGACAGAACATTAAAGGTCAGTGACATTGTAGCACAAACGAATTGGTTTGTCAAATCCAATAACAAATTAAAAATATATGACTGGAATATGAGACATATGTTGGACACATGAAAAGACCAAATATAGAAATAATAGGCATAGGCAGAAGAGAAGAACTTCAAACCAAAGTAATATAAACTATTTTCAATAAAATTATAGCAGAATATATCCTAAATGTAGGGGAACAGATAGCCATTTAAGTATAAGAGACATAAAAAACACCTAATAGACAGCTATAGAAAGGAAATTCCCCATGACATATTTTAATAAAAACAGTAAATACACAAGAAACAAAGGGTACTGAAAGCTGAAAAAAGCAAAAAGGAAGTCACATATAAATTGCTGTTTTTTCAATGGAAACTTGAAAAGCTGAAAGAGTTTGGAATGTTGTGCTGTAAGTATTGAAAGACCATCACTGCCAAACTAGACTATTGGACCCAGAAACTTATATGTCTTAGTAGGAGGAGAAAGAAAAGCTTTCCATGATAAAAGCAGACAATGGAATTTATGACTACTAACCCAGCTCTATACAGGATATTAGAAGGACTCTTTCAGACTGAAGCAAAGGATAAATATGATAAAGTGGTTGAGAGAAAAATAATAATCAGTGCTATAACAATTGTTAAGCAAATGAAGACCAAGAAAGCACCAAACACCACAATATCATCACCATGACAGGAATTAGTCATACCTTTCAATATCAACTCTATATGTTAATGGTATCAACTCCTCAATTCAAAGACACAGACTAGGGCTGGAGAGATGGCTTAGTGGTTAAGACACTTGCCTTTGAAGCCTAAGGAACCAGGTTAGAGGCCCTGGCATGCCCATTATCTCTATATACATGCTACCCCCTTCAAATAAATAAATAAGTATTCAAGAGGTGCAAACTAAAGAGATCAAAAAACAGAATCTATTTATTTATTTATTTATTCTGTCTTCAAGAGTCACACCTCTTTTTTTTTTTTTTTTGGTTTTGTAAGGTAGGGTCTCACTCTAGCTCAGGCTGACCTGGAATTACTATGTATTCTCAGGGTGGCCTTGAACTCTCAATGATCCACCTACCTCTGCCTCCCAAGTGCTAGGATTAAAGGCGTGCGCCACCACACCCAGCTCACACCTCATTATAAAGTTACCTTCTTCTTATTTGGATAAAATACTTTACCAAAAGCAGCTTATGGGATATTCGTGGGGAAAAAAATCATTCTGACAGACAAAAGGTGGCAAAATCAGGGGATAGACATCACATCTTGCCATAGTAGCTGGAAGAAAGCAGAAAGAGTGAACTTCACTTTAGCAAAGGGGATAGGTGGCAGATAACAACCCCTAAGCCCAGCAATCTACCTTCTCCAGAATGCCTCCACCTTCCAAAGTGCAGTCAGGTGGGAAGCAAGCATTGAAAACACATAATACTGGGAAAAACACCTGATACAAATGACCACAGACACTAACAATGTGAAAGAGTGCAAAAAGGTATACAAATAAAATAAAACCAAGATAAAAGCAAGTGTCACTACTTTGAAAAACTAAAACTATATCTATTGTATGACCCAGCTTTAGCATTCCTGGACATATACCAAATTACGCAAAAGCCCACTACAGATATATTTATATATCCATGTTAATTCCTAACCTAATCACAATAGCTAGGGAATGGAACCCAGTTAAATACTCATCAAGTGATGAATCAGTAATAGAAAAATAGATAACAGGGCTGGAGGGATGGCTTAGTGGTTAAAGTGTTTGCCTGCAGAGCCAAAGGACTGTGGTTCGATTTCTCCAGGACCCACATTAGCCAAATGCACAAGGTGACACATGCATCTGGAGTTCATTTGCGGTGGCCGGAGGCCCTGGTGTGCCCATTCTCTCTCTCTCTTTCTCTGTCAAATAATAAAAATAAAATATAAAAAAAAGAAAAGTGGAAAACATACACAACAGAATTTTACTAATTTATAATGAATAAAGAAATTGTAATTTATTATGCAAATGGAAACTGTAAAAATATATTGAGTGAGATAACAGGGTTAGAAAGACAAACACCACATTTTCTCTCACATATGTGGCCCATAGTTTTGAATCTTCAGACTTATAATACAATCTCCAGAAACTAGAAGTTACAAAGGGGCTAGCATGTGAATGAGGTCTAACAGGGAGAAGGGAGCAGAACACAAGTGATATGCAATGTGTAGAGGAGATGCCTAACCATGAGCCTTGGTGAGTGTGTTTTAAGTCTACCACTGTGATGGGCTCTTAGGAGCCTCTGGATTTCTGCTTTGGTGTGTGTTGAGTATCCTTAGCACCTGTCTCCTTCACCGTGGTGCTAACTGTCAGGCTCACCCTGGAAGCAGCACTTTTGTTCATCTCCCCACTTCCTCTGTGGTTTCACCTCTGCCTTGACTAAGATGCAAGGGGTGGTTTATCTCCTAGGATCTCACTACCTTCTGAAAAAGAAAAATCAGATTATCCATTAGAAAGTGAAGTCAGCATAGGTTAAATAGACTGAGTTTTGTTAATTAAGGGAGAGTTTGATGGATGTAGTCCCTCCAAAGACTACTGGGAGCTTGACATTGGAGAGCATAATCTTTGTCTTCATAGCATCCAGACCTGGTCCTCAATTATAGATAGGGGTTCCTTTCCACTGAGCGGCTCTCTTAGCCAATCAGAAAGCCACAAAGGCTGTGTGCCGCCATTGCACGGGCGCACTTCTTGTCAGGCTGGCTATGTCTGAGTGGCTAGATCCCTGTTTGCCCACACTGCTGTGCGACACTTTCCCCTGTAGCTCATGTAGCACTTCCCAATAGTAGATGAGCCAACTGTCCTGGGACTGGCTTTCTTCCAGGTTCCAACTAGGGCTCTCTGTCTTCTATGCCAGCAGCATGTGGTATATTCAGCAATAGGGTCTTACCTTTTACCTCAGATGGGTAATAAAGAATCAGCAGAATTTTTAATAGTACATAATTTATAAAAGATGTATAAAATAAGTACTTAAAATGAGAAGAAATAAAGTAAAATCTAAATGTCCATCTTGAGGAACTAATCAGAAAAATCAGTCAAAGGAATGTTAAAGCAAAAACATCAATGAACTAGAAAACAGAAAAGTAATCAAGAAAATCAAGAACATCAAGTTAATATTTGAAGAGATTAACAGACTAAATAAACTTTAACTATACTGTATGAGAAAAATTGACAATATGAAAATAACTAAAATCAAGAACAAAAATTATGTTAAACGAATGTTGAGATCTTTATCAACATTAAGCAAGTAAAATAATTACACACTGTGGTTGCTTGAATTGGATGCCTCCATAAAACACATGTGTTCTGAGTGCCTGGTCTCCAGTTGTGGCAGTTTGGGAAGTGAGGCCTTGCTGGAAGAGGTGTGTTATTTTGCACAGGTCTTGGGATGTTATGGCCAGCTCTACCTTGCCAAAACCCATCTTACTTTATTGCTGTGATCTTCCTCCAGCTGTGGCAGAAGTGATGTCTCACTCATGCCATGCTTTCTCCTACCGTCATAAAACTTGCCCTTGAGACTATAAGCAACAATAAACCCTTTTCTCACATTGACTGCTTTCCTTTGGGTATTTTGTCCCAGGAATGCAAAGGGGACTACAACACATAGGAACAAATTGTATAACCAAAAAGTGATGGAAGAAATACTAGAAACACAGAAACTACCAACACTGATCTCTAAAGAAATAAAAATATGAACAGATATGCAATAGCTAAAGAGATTAAATTAGTAATAAATTGCATGCAACTGAGGAAATAGCAGAATGAGATAGCTGCACTGTTGAATTCTTCCATGCATTTATAGGACAATAAGCATTGTTTTATTTTTCTCAAATCCTTCTGATGAAATGAAGAAAAGGGAATACTTCCTAACTAATGCCGTGAGGAAAGCATTATGATGATTCTCATGTGTTTGAATTCTTAGTCCACAGATTATAGTGCTGCTTGGGAAGTTTGTGGAATCTTCAAGAGGCAGGGCCTCATTGTGGGAGTACATCCTCATGGTTGGATCTTGGAGTATCATAGTCAGTCCTGCCTGGTGCTTGCGACACTCTCTACCTGCCAATAGGAAGATATGTGCCATCTGTCCTCTCCCTGAATGCCTTCCCCACTATGAGAAAGCTGACTTTCAAAACTCTTTTCTTCTGTGGACTATTTCTGATTGGGCGTTTTGTCCCAGGAATAAATAAGTAAGTAATACAAATAGTTCAAGAAAATAAAATCATAAATCAATACCTGTTATTAATATAAATGAAGATATCCTGGATGAAATATTATCAAACCAAATCTATCAGAATTTTAAAACTTATACAGCTGGGTGTGGTAGCATACCCCTGTATCAAAAGTATTTGAGAGGCAGAGGCATGAATATTCTACATCTGTGACATGCCTAGGATAAAGAACAAGACTGGAGAGGGGTACTTAATAGGATGGTATTGTATATAAGTAAAAGAAAAGATTATTGGGGATGAAAAGGCCCAAGTGAGGTCAGGGGAAGAGATTGAGTAAAGGAAAGGTAGAGGGAGGACTAATCAAAATCTAAGAGGATATAAATAAATCATATGGAAACCTACTTTTTTGGACAATGGAACATTCAGGAACCATAGATTGTTGCTAGAAAAGTTTTAGGGCCAGGTATGGGATAACTTCCAATGAGTAGTTGGCCAAGGAGGTCCCTGATGCCCCCAAAACATTATAGGCCATTGCCGAGGCCCTTGGTTTCCCACCCGGAATAGATGGTAAGACCCTATTGCAAAAGACTCCACATACTTGGGCTGCAGGATCACTGATAAACCCTGCTGGGACTGAGCTGATAACCTCCTCCATGTAGACCAACTGACAGAAAGCTGGAAGAAGCCATTCTCCATGCAGTTCAATGGGAAAAAGAGATACCACCAGTGAAGATACTCAACAGTGGACACTGCAAGCCGTATAATTGGCCAGCCAGGCCAAAGGAGCCAACTGGTGCAATAGTGGCACGTCTGTCATGGTGGAAACCAACTGCCCTCTAATTGGACTGGAGGCCTGCTCCATGGGAGGGAATACATCGCTGATACTGAAAATTTAAAACAGGGATAGTCATGAGCCCTAATTTGTAACATCTGCTAAGGTCTGGTTAAATGTACATACTATACTTATCAAAGTGCCCAGTAATCACTCCTCTTAATGTTCATACCCTTATATTAATGGTACTCTCACTTTTGGTAGAGAATCTTCTCTTTTCAGAATACAGTGACCTTGGGATGACTCAGAAAGCATCATGGTGCTGGAAAGAAGTGATGAGAGTGCTCAGTACTCGAATATCTTTATCACACCTTCCAAGGGTCAGGTTCTATTGCAGAAGAGGTGGTGGAAAGAATGTAAGAGCCAAAGGAAGGGTAGGACTCCTTACAACATGCTCCCCCCAAATACACAATGGCCTGGATATCCATGACCTCATAGTGCCTGACACTATCTACACAAGACCATCATAAGAGTAGGAAAAGATCATGACATCAAAATAAAAGAGAGACTGATTGAGATGGGAAAGAAATATGATGGAGAATGGAATTTCAAAGGGGAAAGTGGGGAGAGGGAGGGTATTACCATAGGATATTTTTTATAATCATGGAAAATGTTAATAAAAATTGAGAAAAAAGAAAAATAATTGAAAAAAATGAAAAATAAAATAAAAATAAATTAAAATAAATACATAAATAAATATATATACTATTATATATATTATATGTATGTATGTATGTATGTGTATGTATGTATATATATATATATATATATATATATATATATACACACACACACACACACACCATTATATGTTAACCCCAGAACTGGGGAGAATGAGTAAGCAGGTTTTTATGAGTTGAGACCACCCTAGACTAAAATGTGAGTTTCTGTTCAGCCAGGGATTCAGTAAGTGTTTCTCAAAGGGGGAGGGGGATTGCATCTTTATATACTGTAGGAAGGAAGTACCAGCAGGGCTCAGCTCCAGCCCATGCTCTGGGGCTTCCGTTCCTAAGCCTCTGCAGGACCTGGCTTATGTGAGGTTCTCCAGCACTGTGTCTTCACCAGTGTAGGAAGTCAGAGAAAACACTTCCATTTGGCTTTGGTTGAAGAAAAAACTTAGCCTATAAATACTGCTTTATCCACTGGAAGAATGACTGCTGGCAATGATGGGCCTGGAGATGTGTGGTATGAATGAATTCCAACTGTCTTCACTTTGTATCGGGATGAGGCAACTAAAAGAGAAGCAGAGCCCATAGTTTTTGCTTTTGCCAATGGCAAATTATTTCACTGGTTATGAACAAAGTGAAAAGAAGCTGTTAGAAAGTTATGAGACAGGAGACTCTTATGAGGCATGGTTTGAATATGAAGGCACCCCACTGAAATGGAGTTTCCAGTTGTTTTGCTACTTGATTTTCTTGCATCAGGTTCAGCTCTTCCTCTGTACAACACACTGTTTTGAATTTTCCAGTGAGAGAACTTCTGCAATGTCTATCTAGGGATGCAACTTTAGCCCATGGCACGTCTTGTGCTTTCAAGGCAATAAGGAAAGGCAGAATAAAGGTGACAAGCAACTCTAGAAGGATTGCAAAGTGATTTCAGCAGTTTGGGATCATCAGTCAGACACTGCTGGAATATCCTCCAGTTGAAATGCATTTCATTATATTCTTTTTAGAATAGATCATACAGTGATGAAAACAACCTTTCATTCAGAAGCCATTTCATCCTATGGATTAAGCTGCATACTTCAGGAGATTTCAAAGAAGCTACACCTTGTGCAATTGCTCCTCAAGGTGGAGGAAGAAAGAACCCAGTGATGATTCATGGAATTGAGCCACTGCTGGAAACACTTCTCCAGGTGTTAACACCTGAGCTCCCTGCATATTTTATCATATTAGCATTGTTCTCCAATCTACATATTGAGGGACCAAATCCTAGCGTGGATAGAATCATCTTGAGGCAGAATTTAACCAATACATGTGCCCCTTGCTTCAGTCAGGTATGAGGAAGGCCACCTGACCAGAAACATGCTGCTGCTGCAAGCCAGGCTGGAGAAGACTCCAGTGGACCTGGCCTTGCTGTGCATAGCCACCACTTTCCTCCTCTGCTGTCATCAAACCTCAGCCTTGACATGGTGGACTTAACAGGGTCTCTGCAACTCTTCTATCTTCTCATCAAATAGCATGATACCTTGGGCTGGAGAGATGGCTTAGCGGTTAAGCACTTGCGTGTGAAGCCTAAGAACCCTGGTTCGAGGCTCGGTTCCCCAGGTCCCATGTTAGCCAGATGCACAAGGGGGCGCACGCGTCTGGAGTTCATTTGCAGAGGCTGGAAGCCCTGGCGCGCCCATTCTCTCTCTCTCCCTCTATCTGTCTTTCTCTCTGTCTGTCGCTCTGAAATAAATAAATAAAATATTTTTTTAAAAAAGTAGCACGATACCAAAACCTTTGCTTAAGAACGTGGAAATGGGGCTGGAGAGATGGCTTAGCGGTTGAGCGCTTGCCTGTGAAGCCTATGGACCCCAGTTCAAGGGTCGATTCCCCAGGACCCACGTTAGCCAGAGGCACAAGGGGGCACATGCGTCTGGAGTTCGTTTTCAGTGGCTAGAAGCCCTGGCGTGCCCACTCTCCTCTCTCTCTCTCTGCCTCTTTCTCTCTCTATCACTCTCAAATAAAAAAATAAAATTTTTTAAAAAAAGAACATGGAAGTGCAAGCAGTATAGTTTGTTTTTCTGATGAGTAAGTAAAGTAAACAGGGTTAAGTTCTGAGATAACTGTGAAAGAGCTAAAACTCTTCCAAACCAGAGGGATTGAAACCAAAGTCACCAACAAAGACTCTAACCTACAGGCTGGTGACTGGGTGTCCTGAGCTGGCAGCTCCACAAAGAGAACATCCAAGAACCTATCTTCATTTTATTATTTTTATTTGCTGACAACCTCCACACATGTGCACAATGTATCCTGATCGCAATCTCCTCCCACCACTTTCCTTTGCATCCCCTCCTGCATGACAGGTTCATGGTATTTAACTAAAGATACTGAAATATGACTTCCTAATAATGCCCAACATTTATATTTGAACCTGAAACTATGAGTTTATTTTGATTTAGTAATATGTAAAAGTCATATTTAATGCATTATTAAATCATAAGTTTGCTGGGCTTTTTTATAGTCTTGCCTTTAATTATTTTTTAATATTTTATTTTTATTTATTTATTTGAGAGAGAGATACAGAAATAGGAATAGAGAGAGAGAAGTAGGGAGGGCATGCCAGGGTCTCCATCTACTGTAAACGAACTTCAGATGTGTGCATTTCTTGTACATCTGGCTCCTGGGGAGTCAAACCTTGGTCCTTTGGCTTTGCCATCTCTCCAGCTCTAATTATTCTTTATTTGTTGTTGTTATTGTTGCTGTTTGTTTGTGTTGAGGTAGGGTCTCACTCTAGCCTAGACTCACCTGGAATTCACTATATAAACTCAGGCTGGCCTTGAACTCAGCAATCATCCTAAAGAAGTCAATCATTTTTTAAAATTATTTCCTTTTTATGAGAGAGAGAGAGAGAGAGAGAGAGAGAGAGAGAGAGAGAGAGAGAGAGAGACAGAGAAAGAGAGAGAATGAGAGAGTAAGATGAAGAGGGATTGGGCACACCAAGGCCTGTAGCCATTGCAAACTAACTAGATGCATGCTCTGCATTGTGCATCGGGCTTTATATTGGTACTGAGGAACTGAACCTGGGTCCTTAGGCTTTACAGGCAAACACCAGAACCACTAAGCCATCTATCTAGCCGCAAATTGTTGATCTTGTTTTTTTATTGGCATATGTAGTAGTCAGCTTCATGTCGCTGGGATGAGCCTGCAGACCAGAGGGAAGCCCATCATGCTGAAATTGACGGCCTGTATCAAATCCAGAACGAGAGGGAAAAACCACCACACAAGCAAGCACGCTTCAGCAGCTACTGGCAAAGCTCAAGCACTCTGCATGTCTTTAGGCTGGAATTTCCTCAAACACACCACAGGCCTGGACCCCAGGATCTGCCCACAGTGGCACCTCCTCTGGCCAGGCAGCTGGGGATCTAAATTACAAGCTTAAATAAGCTCCTGTATCTATTGGGCAACATCCATTGAAAGTAACACACCATACAAGGAATTAGTTTTCATCCTTGCATTTTCCAGATTTTGTTTTTGTTTCCTTTCCCTTCTCTTCCCTCCATACCTCCTCCCCACTTTCTGTCACACCCGTCTCTTCACCCCCTCATTGTCCATTTTACATTCATGTCAGTAAAATTCATTTTCCTCCCCCAATTCTCAACACCATTTGTTCCCCTACTGTGGTCTTCTATCTAGTTTCAATGCCTATACCTAATCTCTTATCCCCTTCTCTTATCATAGAAACACTAAAATTTAGGATGTGCAAATAAAAGAGCATATAAGCCTATTTCTTTCTAAGTCAGAGTTATCTAAATTATTATTGTTCTTTTTTCAATTCCAACAATTTTCCTGCAAGTTCCATTTTTCTTTATAGCTGAGTAAACTTTTACTGTGAGAATGCAGTGTATTTTCATTTTAGTAGATAGACATTTAGATAGACTCCATTTCCTCGCTGTTGTGAATAGAGAAGCAATTAACATAGATGTAAAATCATCATTTGGTAGTATAGAGTCCTTTGGTCATAACATTACCTTCTATGGATCTGTTTACACTATTTATATCATTTGATTTTAAACTATATAAGCCATATACATTTAATATTTTATCTATTTCATCTAGGTTTTCCAGATTTTTGGAAAAAAAAATCTTTCATTCCACAATAATCCCCTGGATTTTATTTGGGTCTAATTTTATTTATTTGGGTATTTTTTTCCTCATTCTTTATGTTGTTTTGTTGAATTTGTCAACCTTTTTAATTTTTTCAAAAAACAAACCTTTTGTTTAGTTCATTCTATATATTTTTCTTTTAACCTCTATTTCACTAATTTGTTGCTATGTATGATGTCTGGCCTTTGAGCTCCTGGGGATTCTTGGAATCTTAACTCAGGTTACCATACTACAACCAGCACATTTCTCAACTGAGTGATCTCCACAGCCAAGGTTGTTTTTCTTAATGGTTGTTACATAGTTATTCCTCATTATTCCATTATTGGTATCTCACGATAATAGTTGTCTAACCTTGTCTCTACTCACTGTTATTCTGGTTAATCATGTAGAAGAGGAGGAGGACAAACAGAAAAACTTCATGAGAGAGAAAGAAGAAAAACAAACCACACTAGAATATGAAAGAGAAATAAAACCCTAATAATGAAAATGAAGATAGGAAAACTAAAATTCAAACATGAAAGACATCACAACATGGAATAAAGTAAAATCAAAACTAACCATGTGGGGAAAGTCATTGAAAAATAAAGAAATAAAACAAATTGCAGAAAAAAATTATGACTATGATATTAAAATCTTCTATTATTATTTTCTCTATACCTATGTGGCCTTTTATATATTTTAGTGCTTGTTTTATAAAATTGGGATCTCCAGTATGTGGTGCATATATATTATCTTTACAATTATTATATTTTTTTGATGATGAATTTTTCCCTTTATTAAAATGTAGTGGCTCTTTTTCATCTCTTATAACTAGCACTTTTTGAAAACTATTTAATCAGGAAGAAGAGTAGCTCCTCTCACTTGTTTTTGTATCTGTCTGTTCTAGAGGTTGATTTTGATCCACTGACACTCCATTTTGGGGCATCTTGCAAGATAGATTTCATGGAGACATCTGATAGGTCTTTTGCCAGTCCACCCACTTAGTATTTGTTTGGTGAAGTATTAAGATCACTGACATTTAATTTAATAATGAAAAAAGTTTTCCTATGATTTTTATTAAGAGATTGGCTCTTTGCTTGGAATACTGGTATTTTAATAAATATTTGTTTATTATTTATTTATTTGAGAGACAGAGAGAAGAGGGAGAGAGAGTGAATATGGGCATACCATGGCCTCCTGCCTCTAAAAACAGACTCCAGATACATACAACATTTTGTTCATATGGCTTTATGTAGGTACTGGGGAATCAAACTCCAGCCATCAGGCTCTGCAAGCAAGCACCTTTGACCACTGAGCCATCTCTCCAGGCTGCTAGTATTGCTTTTGCTTTTCCCCTGATAGCTTTGATAATTGGTTGGCTTGCTTTGTTGAGCATAATTTATTATTTTTCATCCTTTCTTTGTTAATCTGTTCTTCAAATACATCTTTACTTTTCTAAAACTTAGTCCATAATAAATGTACTAATGATGAAGATTTCATGAGAATATTACTCATAATAATCTCTTCTTAAGAATTAAAGTGTCTACTATTATCACAAATAAAAATTTGATGAACCTCATAAAACAGCTTAACACTGACAACTTCTAAGTTTATTTAATCTAGAAATTATTTTTAGCCAATAGCATCACTTGCCATCCTAATGAAGCACTTTTCTGTTGGCATATTTTTAGAAAATATGGAATTAGATAAACTAAAGAAAGATGATGAGGGCAAGTCTGCTTAACTTTCGCAAACTGGTTTTCTGGACTTAGTTTATAGTTTGGCGTATCAATAAAATTTTAATAGTTATTTGGAAAAACATATCTTCTAGAAACATTATAGTAAATACTATTTTTCTTGTATTCTTGGTATAATTTAACATTAAAAGGGAATATTACTTTTTGAGTTGTATGTTTATTTAATACAATAGTGTTTTATTATTTAGAAGAATGAAAATATATTTCAATATGTTATTTCAAAATATTCCAGATATGGGCTGGAGAAATGGCTTAGTGGTTAAATGCTTGCCTGTAAAGCCTAACGACCTTGGTTCAAGGCTCGATTTCCCAGGACCCACATTAACCAGATGCACAAGGGGGCTCGCACATCTGGAGTTCATTTGCAGTGGCTGGAGGCCCTGGAGCACCCATTCTCTCTCCCTCTCTTTCTCTCTCTCTCTCTCTCTGTCTCTCTCTTTGCCTCTTTCTCTCTCTCTCTATCACTCTCAAATAAATAAATAAATAAAAATAAACAAAAAAAATTTAAAAATAAATTTTTAAAAATATTCCAGATATTTTCACATCAGTTTTCTATCTCTGTGCTAGATTACATATTTTCATAATATGCATCTTTGATACGTTTATTTTGGGTAGATTCATTAACATCCTTTCAAAAATGTTGACAGTAGTACATTAGATAACATGTTTTGTAATATTTTATAAATAGCTAATACTAGCTTTATTTATATCTTTAATTAGTCAATGAGTCTCTAAAAGTGTCACAGTATAAATTTAGAAGTTATAATTTTTAAAAAAAATTTAGTTTTTATGAGCTTCTAGTACTTTAGCAGTAAAATGGGTATATAAGTGTGTCCTCCCAACTGGGTAATGTGGATTGAAGGACGTAGTGATGCAAATTTGTAAGTATTTGTTACTTCTATGGCTGGCTCTGTCACTGTGGCTTCCCTAATAAATCAGTGGTCACCCACAGAATAGCAAGGGTGGTCTCTCAGAAGTCATAAACTTCCACACCACCAACTATTCCAGTGTTCTCTCAACAAGTCGTAACTTCCCCACACTCCCTGTACTCTGGTACCTGTACCACAATCATAATGTGTCATGATGATTTCACCACCACAATTTTCCTTTTATTCAAAAAGTTATACTATCCAACCCTTTCATTATTATTGATATTGTTGGAACATGGATTGTGAATGGTCAATATATGACAATATTAAAAAAGGGAAATTAGGTCATTAAGGCTGTCAACTTGCCAATTTTCTTGGTCACATTTTGCTAATGCATTGCTCCTGTCTAACTGCTCATCTTACCCTCTGGGAGGTGAGAAGAAAGCCTCACGGAAATGAAGTTACCTACAGGTTGCTTTTCACAGACATTTCCAACAGTCGCTTTTTTTAGGTGAAGTGAAACCAGCTTGATTTCTTTTCCATTGCTTTTCTGTCCACTGGAGAAAGATATCACATTCTCAAGCTTGTTTTCTATAAGTACACATCATTCAATGATTGACCAAAACAACCTGCAGAAGGAAGATGGAGAATTAAATTCAAGACTCCTTATACCCAAAATGTTTCCTTCTGAAGGCTTGTTTTTCAGAGAGATTTCTATTTTGAATAAACTGAACGATAATGGGGCTTAAGGGAGTCTTTTTTTATAATTTTTCCTAACTGTTCTAATATGCATCTGGCATATTTGGAAACATTTTAGTTTTTCCTCTAAGTGTTATTACTTACTGAGGTGAAAATCCTGCCAACATAATCTCCTTGGTGGTTTCTTTGCCCCTGAGACATGTGGTTGATGAGGATATATGTCTGCCTTCTACTTAGGAAACAATAGAGGATTTAGATGACGGCAACAAATAACTTTTCATGAATGTATAAAATCCACCGCTTATGGATGGGAAAGCCCATAAATGGTATGTTAGACATTGAGTGAATTGGACCCAGTGGTGTTCTGCAGTTTGGCCATGCACAGTAATATGATGTAATTCATCTTGATTGTCCCTTGCAACACAGAAATGTACTTACGAGACACCTGAGGATACAGAAAAGAATTAGAATTATGTTTCCATTCAACTGGAAAAGCTGATAATTAAAAGTTAAAATGGGGACAATATGGGAATTTATTTTAATGGCAAATAAATGGCATTTTCCTATTAAATGTATTGTTTCAATCTGTCATGTTTTCAGTGTTCTAGAAATGTATCTTTGGAAGAAAATGACATAAGTTCACAAGTAAAAGTCAAAAATATTTATTAATCATAAGTCTTGGCAAAATCTTTTACAAGTATCCTTTTATAAAATATTACAAAATATGTTATCAAAATGGCAATTTTATTTATTTATTATCATCAAAAATTTTAGAATATAAAAGACACAAAACAAAAAGATAAAATGATTAATGTAAGGTAATGTGATGAGTTTTACTTAAGATGTAAATATGGGAGTATCAAAGGAAAAGCAAAGAATAACAAGCTGGTAAAATCATTTTAATCTAAATTTTATAATTTTTCTTCTACTTTAACTTTATTTATCATGAGTCTTATTAGCAACTAGCTCATTTTAATAGAATTATTTGGGATTATAATAAATGTTGCAATCATTTGCTATGTGCTTTACACAATAACACCAGCTTCATACTTACTATATGATTCAATTTTTGCAACAACCATCTGAAGAAGTGACTACCAGCTATATTTTACAGATGAGAAAATGGCTTCTCTGTTAACAGGTGGAGGTCTATAGTTAGTAAGTGAAACAGTCTAAATAAGCTAGTAGGTAAGTCTTTATTCACTAGCTTATTTCTTTTTTTTTAATTAATTAATTAATTAATTAATTAATTTATTTATTTGAGAGCGACAGACACAGAGAGAAAGACAGATGGAGGGAGAGAGAGAGAATGGGCGCGCCAGGGCTTCCAGCCACTGTAAACGAACTCCAGACGCGTGTGCCCCCTTGTGCATCTGGCTAACGTGGGACCTGGGGAACTGAGCCTCGAACCGGGGTCCTTAGGCTTCACAGGCAAGCGCTTAACCGCTAAGCCATCTCTCCAGCCCACTAGCTTATTTCTTAAAAAAATATTTCTATATAAGAAAATAGAATTGATATGTATTATTGTCTTAAAGATTAAATGGCAACTTTTGCAAATAGCATGCATGTAGGCTGAAGATCACAAATTTAATTATAAGAAAAGGCAAAATTTTATTGTATTTATAAAATTTATTTATGAAAACAAGACAAGAGATGCAATTGGAATGATTTATGTATTTATCATATGTATGAATGATACCGTAATCTCAATCTTTTCTTAAGTTTCACACACACACACACACAAAACTTCCATGGTAGTTATGGATTTCAAGGACTTACCTTTTTCTTATTATCTACTGTATCCAAGTTCCAAGCCTGACACATGACACTCATTAGATAAAATACTACTTTACAAGTACAGATAAACACACGAATCCCTCCTTCCTTATAAGGTGTGTAACATGCAGGTGTTTTCATTATTTCTAAAAATAGAGTATAAGATTTTATAAGGTAAAAATGAAACATTCTTATATTACAGAAGTATATTTTTGAAGCACAATTTCATCATATGTGAATTAAGGGAATTTAAAAGAAAAAGAGTAAAACTGTCTACAAATCAAAGAATTGAATGTTACACACTCCAGACCTAATCTAGGCATAAAACACATCTGAGAATGTTCAAGAAAATGTTCTGGGCTTTTCTTCAGGTACATATGCACAGTAGCTAATGAAACTTTTCAGAAGACCTTATCCCAAAAAGCCATGTGGTCCAATGTGACAAGCACGGCACACCTGTCAGTCCTCAAGGACAAACCGAGGAGAGAGTGACAAGAGTTCAGTCCACATTCTGCAGACCCCACTAGAGGCTTCCCTCCAGGTCCTCACGACAAGTCCCAATAAATGTGGACAGTGTGCCCTTACAGCTGTAAAATGTAAATAATAGAGCACTTTCCACAAAATCGAACTTTCCCCCTGTAAATTTAGTTAACAACTCAGCTCTCTTGGTGTTGTAGTTTGAGAATTTGTATAGGTTACTCAAAGTTCATCACAAGGAGAAAAAGAGGAGAGATTAAGGGAAGGAATTAGAGAGAGATAGAGAGCATGCACAAGAGAGGAAGAGGATGAGGGAGAGGGAGAAAACCTATGATCTCTCCTACCTAGCTGAGCTGTTCATATTAGCCCCTTGACCCTACAGCAGGCCTTAAGCTACATCTTCATCACTGACTTACTCTGTCCACTTAAATACTTATTTCCACATATATTATAGTATTGACTTTACAGCTTTCTTTCTACATAGTTAGGTAGTATTCACAATGATTTTAAGTCTTCAGGATGAGTTCTAATTCTGGGTCTTCAAAATCATCTTTCTCCCCAATGTTTGAGCTTTCAGCCATCTACCTTTAGTACACCCCTGCTCTCTTCCCACCTTCCTTTTACTCTCTCAAGGTGATAATCATAAGAAGAGTGAACACATATTGCCAATTTAATTGTTACTATTTTATAGAAGTTTTTTTAATATGGGGAGATATTATATACATGGATAAAAGACATTTTACCAAATAATCTGTACATTTAATTTCCATGTTACCTTTATATTCCAGCTAACAAGTTAAAGAAGAGATGTCTATTTTCACAAATGACCAAGGGAATTCCATTAAAATGAATAAAATAATAAAAAATAAAGCAAATAAAGACTCCACATTTTCAAATTATATTATTTCCCAAGAATCAAAAAATAGTTGAGAAGTATAAGACATAGAGAAATCTGTCCAAATCTCACTATATGGCACATTAGTACCTAGATACTATAGGGAAAGGTGCTTCTCTTGCCTAACTTTTAATTTATATTCTAATTTAAAATACTAGATGTTATTCTATATTAACAATATGAAGATTCAAATTTGTAGTATCTGTGAGAATGTGTTTGATTCAACAATTCCAAACTTATTTTCTTAAGGCATTTTTTTTTTTTTTTTGAGGTATGGTCTTACTCTAGCCCATGCTGACCTGAGATTTACTCTGTAGTCCCAAGCTGGTCTTGAACTCACAAGGAGATCCTCCTACCTCTGCTTCTGAATTGCTGGGATTAAAGGCATGTGCCACCATCCTTGGCTTCTAAGGCATTTTTATAACTGGCTTATTATATTCTTTCAGAAAGAAAGAAAGGCGGTGGGGGAGAGATTGGGAGCAAGCTAAATTTCTTTTACAAGTAATCACTTAGGGACAGGCTTAAGAAAATATCAATAGATGCCAACCTGCCCTATAAGATTGAAGTGAGGATTTCAGAAGATGTATTTCCTCTATGCCCCACTTCAGCCTTGAGTTGCTGCCCATCTTCTAAATGATTCTGGAGTCTTAGCTCTTGAGGGGGGATATTGTAGGTAGGCAGACAATAGACTTAGAGGCCATTGAGTGGAAGACTCCAACTCTTGTTTTCCTGGTAGCATTCAAAAGGGAAGAAACACTTTCTCCAAACCAGAGTAAGAAAGTGTCTGGTCCTGGGAGCCTGCCAATCACACACGTGGTCAAGAGGCCACCTGACACTTAACATAATTAATTAATAAGATAATATGCTATATCCTCAAGAAGCCCCCTCCATTGGTGCAGTTGCTCACAGATCCTCACTACACAGCCTCCTCTTTTCTGTGTTGAAACTCAAAAGCATAACTTTTTCTTGGCTCCTTCTTTCTCTCCTTTGGACACCTCATAGATATCCTAAGCATGCTTGCCCTGATACCTTGGGGTTTTTCTACATTTATATTCCCAGCACCAAACCCTTGACCCAAATGACTCTCTCTTTCTTTTAGGAAAACCTTCCACACTGTTAGGGTTTTTAAAAAATATATTTTTTTCCTTAATAAAATTTATTTTTAAGCTTCTCATTTCCTTATCTGAATTCCTTAATTTTTCTTGTTGGGCTAAAAGAACTTAAAAAACCCTAAGCCACTAGAGACCAGCCCATCTGGGCCAAGAGGAAACAGAGCTCTTGAAATTTCATACCATATTCATATGCTATGTCAAGTAAATCTCGGTTCTAGATTTTTTTGAAAATGCATATTGCTTTACATTAGTTGTATTCATTATGACATATTCATCCCTGTCTATAATGTATTTTCATCAGGTGCACCTCCTTTGCCCTCTCTCATTCTCCTTTTCCTTCCTCACTGGTCTCTTATTCTTCTCAAACATTCACCTTCTACTATCATTTTTTTTTAATTTTAAACTATATTTAGCATTTAGTAAAAGTCATGTGACTTTTGTCTTTCTGAGTTGGGTTTATTTGGTTCAAGTGCAAAGAAGGACCAAGCAGACACACATTCTATGGGGCCTCATTCTTGTGCTGGGGTCCAAACCACTCACAAGCATGTCATGATCCAAACAGGAAGCATTTAAAAGTTTACTAGTTTTTGTTGCTACTTGAGGTTTAAGATTTATTTATTTTTATTGACAACTTCCGTAATTGTAAACAATATCCCATGGTAATTCCCTTCCTCCCTCCACTTTCCCCTTTGCAACTCCACTCTCCAAAAGCAGGATTGTTGATTTCTATAGTTAGTCTAATTGTGAAAGTCATGCACAATAAGCTCTGCAACATTCTAGGCATTTGGAACAAATACGTATAGCCCATGCTCCATGGGAGAAGATTTAACCTTGGATTATTGGAGCAAATAAATTATCATATATTGAAACAAATTTACACTGTGCAGTTTTCAGTCTCTTTGTTTGTGGATATTTTAAGCTATGGTCTCCTTGATTACTTTAAATAGCCCCTTAGCCATTTTATATGTTATTTATACCCAGCAATTGTTTGATTCTTCTCAGTCGAATTTTCATGTCTTTAATTTCGAATTGTGTTGTTTCATACCCTTCATAGCTCTTTAACATTATAAAGCTTTCCCCTGTCTTTCTGAATATAGGATATATAAAAATTATAATAACTTGTATAGCTCATGCCTATCTGTTAACATGAATAGTTTGTCCTTTAACAATGATCAGGTCTGTGTTATGTCTGGTCTAGTTTCTATTAACCAACTTTTCACCTTATTATGGTAGAATTAAGCTGTCTTTTTCCACGTACATGAAGTTTTGGGTTTGCATATACCCCAGTAATGAACTTATAGAGAAAGAAATAGAGAAAAATATAGCATTCACAATAGGTACAGAAAAATAAAAATAAAATAGCTTGGAATAAACCTAACCAAAGATGTGAAGGACCTTTACAATAAAAAGTTCAAAACACTGAATAGGATAATAGATGATGGAAAGACTGTTAATGCTCCTGTACTGGAAAATAAGTTGTATAAAGTGGCTATTATGCCAAAAGTCATCTATACATTTAATGCAATCCCCATCAAAACTCTAGTGATTTTGCTCAACAAACTGGAAAAATAATCCAGGAATGCATCCAGAAGCACTAAAGATCATAAGTTGCCAACAAAATCTTAAGGAGAAAGAAACAACTGAAGTTTCTATAGTACCTGCTCTCAAATTATACTCTAGAGCCAAAGCAACAAAAACAGTGTGATCCTGGCACCAAAACAGACATGCAGACCAATGCAAAAGAAGAGAGGACCCTGAAATCAGTCCAAACTGCTCTAGTCACCTAATATTTGATCAAGAAGCCAAAAAACTCAGTGAGAAGAGACAGCTTATTCAACAAATGTTCTAAAAACTGGATATCCATCTACAGAAGGATAAAAGTAGATCCATATCTTTCACAATGTACAAATATCAATTCAAAGTGGATTGAAGTATAATCAAAGATTAGCTTATACCAGATTTTTATTTATATAAATCAATGTTTAATATATAACCTGAAATACTAAAACTGCTAGAGGAAGTAAATATGGGACACACTTCAGGTACAGGCATAGGCAAGAACGTTCTGAATGAGACACCAGCAGCACAAGGAATAGGCACATGTGTTAACCAATGTGATTGCATAAAATGAAAGGCCTGTGCCCAGCCAAAGAAACCATCACCAAAGTGAACACATAGCCTACAGAATGGGAAAAAGTCCTTCCAACTATACTTCAGAGAACTATAATAACTATAATTTACAATGAACTTCAGAATTTAGACACAAAAATGTAAACCTTCCAGTTTTATGAGCACATAATAGATACTGTGTGATCTACTATCTTGACCTGTTTGGGCTGATATAATGCAATACACTGCACTATGCAACAAAGATTAATCTCAGTTCTGAAGCTGTTGTTTTGCATGTTTGTGCATTTTAATTAGTCTGTGAGGCAGGGTCTCATTTATTCTTGGTTGGTTTCAAACTCACTTTGTAGCTGAAAGTAGCCTAGTTCTTCCATTTTCTAAGTCCTGTGATTACAAGGTTGTGTTACTAAACCTTGTTCCAAGTTAAGTGTGTCAGCAAATTTATTATCTTCTGTGGGTTGACTTCCTGGTTCATAAATGGATGCCTTTAGTATCTCCACACAACGGAAGAGAGAGAGAGCAAGGGTAACTCTGTAAAGCTTCTTTTATTAGACCACTAATTATATTTGTCTCCCAAAGACCCTGCCTCTAACATCTACTATATGAGTCATTAGCTTTCAGTGTATGAATTTTATGAGGTAGAGTCTACATTTACCTTACTGAAAATTGGACATATTATTTCTTTTGTTGTCATTGTTGTTTTCACAGTAGGGTCTCAGTCTAGCTCAGGCTGACCTTGAATTCACTATGTAGTCTCAGGCTGGCCTTGAACTCATGGTGATCCTCCTACCTCTGCCTCTTGAGTGCTGAGATTAAAGGCATGTGCCACCATGCCCAGCTTATTTCTTGATATATACCTGAGCTTTGGTCTAGAATTGAATTGTTACTTCAAAATATTTTACTCAAGCTGGAGAGATGACTTAGCAATTAAGGTGCATGCCTACAAATCCTAAGGACCAAGGTTCAATTCTTCAGGTCCCACACATGATGGCACATGAGTCTGGAGTTCATTTTCAGTGGCTAGAGGCCATGGCATACCCATTTTCTCTCTCTCTCTCTCTCTCTTTCAGTTACTAATAAATAAATAAAAATAAATCTTTAATAAAAATATTTTACTTTTTATGTTTTTTACTCAGCTTTAGTCAAGTATTATTTTATCTAAAGTTAATTTTTCCATTGTTGAGGAAATACTCTTCTAAGTATGACACTTCAGCTATTCAGATTTCTCTTTACTTTAAATGATGCAAAGCAAAGATTATCCATAGCCCAGGCTGAGCTGGAATTCACTATGTAGTCTCAGGGTGGCCTCAACCTCAGGGAGATCTTCCTACCTCTGCCTCCCTAGTGCTGGCATCAAAGGTGTGTGCCACCACACCCCAATCTTGGATAATTTTTGATACACATCTTTTGTTTATCTGCATGTCTTCTTCTGAGACTATCTGTTCATCTAACTACCCATTTGAAATTAAGGTTTACTTATGTTTTGATTGGTGAAAACATCTCCCATCATTGTAACAGGCTCTCTGTCTGCTGGCTGAAAGCATTTCTGAAAGTGGTCATGACCTGGTTCCAGGCCCTCTTGGCCTTGTTCCCAGAAGTAGTCCCACACACCAGATGATCTGGAAGAAGTGGGTCTGACCTCCAAGGATTTGGACTTAACCAGAGCCACCATCCACTAGTGAGAAGGCTGCTGACCTCAAACTCACTGCTGCTGACTCTGTACATACATACATACATACATATATATATATATATATATATATATATATATATATATGCTATAGGTAACAACATTTGTAACACAAATTCAGTGAAGGTATGTCAAAATATTTATAAACAACCCACAAGGATGTTCTTTTAGCTTTATAGAAAGTATATTTGGATTTTATGGGTATTTTAGATATGAAGGTAGTTCTAAGTTTGATCCTCATTTATGAGCTGGATGCTTACAGGGAGATCAGGTTTAGGGACCTTTTTCAAGACTTCGAGAAACAGAACATTCTTAGATAAAACAATTCATATCATAATGAAGGAGACACATTATTTTTATAGCCTTAACTACCTCTCTGGTGGCAACTTACTACTGATAATCTGGTTGATTTAATCATGGTCTACAAAACATAGACCTGAAAAATCACATTCAAATGTGCACCCTACATTTTAAACCAGGCTTATAATTATACCTGCTTGGAAGGCTGAAGAAAGTAGAATAAAAGTTCAAGGCCAGTGAGGGATATAGATTGTGTTTAAGACTAACCTAGTGTTAGTAAGAACTTTAATTAAAAGAAAAGTAAAAAGAGGGCTGGGCGTGGTGGCACATGCCTTTAAGACCAGCACTCAGGAGGCAGAGGTAGGAGAATCACTGAGAGTTTGAGGCCACCCTGAGACTACATAGTGAATTCCAGGTCAGCCTGAGCTAGAGTAAGACCCTACCTTAAACAAAAAAAACAAAGGGAAAAAAAATTAAGAAGAGGGATGTAGCTCTATTGCTAGAGAGTTTGCCTTATGTGTAAGGTCATAGATTCAATCCCTAGAAATAAATAAGAAAACAAATAAAACAACAGCAAAAAATCCATTTAGCTTTGCTTCACAGATCTTTATGACTTAAACATTCATTGAATAGTCAAAATGAACTAAGTGACCTGTCAAATTACACACATTTTGATCTCTGAACTGACAGAAACAGATGGATTTCATTCACCACCATCCTTTTACCATTCTGAACCTGTCACCTCCAAGGCTGAGCTGGATGGCATGCCTCTCTGCTTCTCAGCTTCTCGCTTGACATGAGCCTGCACTTTGCTGGTCTCCACTTGTCACCACCAGCATGCAGGTGACCAAGGGCTGCCTAGTGGTAAGCGGGAAAGTTTGCATGTGGTGAGTTAATGTGGAATCTACCTATTCACATTACAAAGAAACTTAGTATGGTGCCTTCCTTCTCTATAAACATAGGCAACTTACTCAAAATTCAAATCACAACTAGGGTTTCAAAACAACAAAACACTTGTGAACAAATCCCTATAGAGTATTGATTTTTATGCATATCAGTAATATGTGGATACCTTGACATTTGGAAAATGCGTATCTGTTACCTATTCTCTTGAGAAGATTAAAATTCAATCTTTCAGGAAAAAATATAGATACTAAACATTTAACCCATTCTTTTTTTATAATCATTAAGTACTTTACTATGTGAACATATTGCACAGAGGTCATGTTCCCATCAGATAATACTCATATTTCCTGTCTTCAACCCCCATTCCACTGAGGGCCGTCCTCAGCGTAGTTACTGGGAGTACTGTGGGTCTTGAATGTACCAGTCTCTGCCCAGGGAGCAATGCCTCAAGTACTCCTTCCCACCCCATTGCTCATAGAATCTCTCCTTTCACTATTGGGCAGTGTTCCATGAGCCTTGGTGGGCATGTTATGTCTCTTTTGGTGTTGAACTCTACATCTTCTGAATTTCTGCTCTGTTGAGTTTTGAGTTTCCTTTGTAACATATTGTCCATTACATTTGTTGATTATTCATATGATCACCACGAGAATTAACCAGATCAAAATAGTTTCTCTTTTATTTCAGTCTAAGTTTCATGCAGGCCAGGCTGGCCTTGGACTAGCTATGTAGCCGAGACTAGTCTTGAACACCTGTTTCTGCCACTGAAAATAGTCTCCTTTGATGCTAATGTTGTCATACCATGATGAAGTGTTAAATGATTCAATGCTTTTATTTAGGTAGCCATTTGAAATGAAAAAGCAGTTTAATTTTCTCAATATTTAATTTGTACTAATTCTGTGAGGAAAATATGAAAAAAATAGTTGTAAACTTTTGTTAAAAAAGCATCATGCTTAATTTCATTGGTAGAGGGAGGAAAAACGATACATAAAATTTTATCAAAATGATAAACCCATGGTTTTGAAAGAAAGCTCAATATCAATGCATATTGGAGGAATTATATTCATATGTGAGGCATAAGTTTATGTGACAAAATATTTATATTCAAAACAGAATGTTGGTTATACAATAATAAAATCCATAATCTAAGCAGAGACTACAAAATAAGATCTCTCAAAGGTGATTAAACCCATGCTCAAAATCACCTCATAAAAATTGCAAAAGTTCATGGGAAACTATTGCACACTCCATGAAAGACTATGAAACATTTGACAATACGAAGAATTTGCAAAGATTTGGATCAATTCAACACTCATGAATTGTTGGTAGGAATATAAAATCTTATGGTTCTTTAAAAAAAGTATTAGCTATTACTTATTAAATTTCACATATATTTATCAGATAACACATTCATTCCATTTTTACTTACATATTCAAAATTGATTTAAAAATATGTATGGCTATGACTAACCCAAGGTTGTTGCAATAGGTTATAGCAGCTCTGCCCATAATGGCTCCAAACCGGATACAACTCTTGCTCTAGAAAAGAAGGGACAAATGCTGCACTGGACAATACATGCAGGCAGAGTAAAAAGCCTAGACCTCCAATTTAAATAGTTACATATCTGTATTTTAAGAAATGTATCCTGTAACATTGATCTGCTGTAACTTTTTTATTTTTATTTTTTTAGCTGTAACTTTTAAACATATTTTTATCTATTTACAAGCAGAGAGAGATAGAGAGAGAGACATTGAGAGAAAGAGGCAGACAGAGAGGATTCCAGGGATTCTAGCCACTGCAAACAGACTCCATTGTGCATCTGGCTCTATGTGGATTCTGAGGAACTGAACACAAGTCCTCAGGCTTTGTTTGCAAGCACCTTAACCGCTGAGAAATCTCTTCATCCCCGAGCTATAACTTTTTATCAGTGTCTGAAAGCATATCATCAGCTCCCTGGATCTGGTGGGATGGACGTTACCTTGAGAATTTAACATAAAGGAATAGTTCATAGCTCCTGTATTATTCTATGTTTTCTGTATTCTCTATGAGAAGGTGACTATGAGAAAGGTTTTGGCGTTATCTTCTTGTTTCTGGGACAAAACTCCCAACTGAAAGCAGCTGATCCATGAAAGGGTTTATTTTGGCTCAGCATCTTGAGGGTAATATTCATTATGGCAAGGAGAAGATGGTAGAGTGGAGGCTGAACATCATGTCTTTCTACAACAGTTGGCCAAAGCATCAACAGTGAGCTAAGCATGGGCAAAGGGGAAAGGGGGCTATAGCATTCCAAAGCCTACTCCAGCCACAGACATACTCCAGCAAGGCTTCATCTCCCAAACTGCAACCAGCAGGAAGCAAGCATTCACAAACACAAGAGGTTAGGAGGAACATTTCATTCAAAACACCGTAATCCGCCTCTACAACCTCCACAGACTCGTGAACATCTTATGATGCAAAATACATTCAGGCCAACTTTAAAAGTACCCCGTCTTTACTAAATCCAGCACTGTTAATAATCCAGGCTAAAGTTTAATCTGGGATGGTCATGAATCGTGTAACTATGAGCCTTTAAAACTGAATCATAAGTTAAATACACGTAATAGCACAGAGTAAACATTGCTACTGTGAAAAGGCGCAACGAGGAAAAAGCGGACCAATGCAAGATCAAAACCCAGCAGAGAAAACATTACATAGAGCAGTTTCATGTCCCGCATGTAGAAACCGAGACAAAAGGCTTCAAATTTTGCCCTCCAGCCATACGGCACGCAGTTCAGGCACCACCCCCTCCCCACACTAGAGCACCTTTCCTTTGTCACAGCCCGCAGGCCCAGCAGCTCCAAGTCCTCGGGGGTCCGTGGCACGGTCCCTCATGGCCTCTATCGGGGATAATGATATTCTTTACATCTCCAAAAACACGTTACACATCCAATGGCCTCTTGTGCGCGTTTGGCTTACAAAACCAGTACCGTGTGTGCTACCAAATTTGTCAATCCAGACAAATATGAAGAGCGAGAATTTCCTTCAGCATTTTTCCTTCTGACTCCTTCTTTTCCAGAGATCATGAGCCCTCTTCCTATTGTCCCAGTACGGAATAGCCGGCCCAGTCTTCAAGAATGCTAATGTCCCAGAGCACTGCAGCCTAACCGGGCTGTGGTCTCTGGCCCAAGACTTTCCTTTCTGCCCATGCCAAGTCTTAGTAGCCTTAGCTGCTTTCCAGTCCAAACACATCAGTCCATTACCTCAAACTCAACTTTGCTCAAGGTCTCAAGACACAGAAAAAGTATGGTCAGCCTCTGCCACTAACTGCCTCCGGCCCAGTCTCTGCAAAGTTCTTTGTCCCTTTATAAGCCAAGCTTACATTGCTCAGATTTCTTTCCGCATTTAGGTCTCAGCTCTTGCCAGAACAGTCCAGCACCTCTGCCTGAAGCAATGGAAGGGATTTCAGTCCAAAATTTCAAATTCTTCCACATTTCTTCTGCAAAATCCAGTTCCAAAAGACCAAAGAGAACATACGTTTATTATAGCAATGGCCCATCACTTTGGTACTGATTTTCTGTTTTAGTGACCTCCTTGCTGAAACAAGACACCTGCCAGAAACAACTGATGGGAGAAAAGATATATTTTGCCTTACAATCTCAAGGGGAATTGCCATGGCAATGAAAGGCTGGCAGTGCAGAGGCTAGACATCACTTCTTTCCTTAGCAGCTGGGAGGAAGCTACATGTGTAAGCCGCACTTCGGATGGCAAGGTTTTTCGTTGTTTATTTGGGGGCTTTATTTGGGGGGGGGTTCGAGGTAGGTTCTCATTTTAGCTCAGGCTGACCTGGAATTCACTATGTAGTCTCAGGGTGGCCTCGACCTCACGGTGATCCTCCTTCCTCTGCCTCCTGAGTGCTGGGATTAAAGGCATGTGCCATCATGCCATGCTCTGATGGCAAGGTTCTACCTATTCATTTGCCACCACTTGCAGACCAGACATTCAATACACATGAGGTTATGGGAGCCACTTCATTGAAACCATCCTAGGAAGTAAGAGTATTTACAAATGATATAATATGAAAATGAAAATACATAAGTGAAGACGACTAAGGAAATGGCTCAGTGGTTAAGGTGTTTGCTTGAAAATATATAGATGAAATCTTAAATGAACTATAGATAAAAATATTTCTTCTTGTCATAATATTTAATGGCAAGTTTATTTTGTTTAAAATAATTATTACTGCATAATTAAAGATGCTTAATCTTTATTTTATTATATTCATTTTAAAAACAATCTTTTAAATGTTGAAACATTCTTAGATGTAAATTTAAGCCAATTAAATTTAAAATGTTTTGTAATAAAGGCAGGCTTTTTTTTCTATTTCAGTAGTTTAATTTGCAAGTGGTTTTATATTTCAAGAAGTAGTTTTATATTTTAGAAAAGCTACAGAACTATTACAAAGAATGTTAATATAACACCTTACATAATGATGTTGATTTATCATGACACAGAGATCAACTTAATCCAATATTATTAACTAAATTAGACACCTTACTTGTGTTCCAGCAATTTCCACTCCTTTTCCTTTTGTCTGAGGACCCAATCCAGGATTTCAAGTTGTACTTCTTTCTGTTTCCTTGGATGCTTTGATCTATGAAGCGTCTGTCTTTCCTTCTTTATACTTCCTAGACCTCTTATTTCATAAATATTTGTAATTAAACTATCCATCCATTCATTGAGTTTCTACCAATTTGAATTTGTTTCCTCCTCATTAAAATAAGGTAATAACTCCTTTATAAATACAAGCAAGTCTTGAGGAGCTAGTGGCCATACATTCAATAACATTTTTCTGCAATGTTTCTGCAGTTGGAATCTAAGGCCAACATTTCAGCAAGATTGTAAATCCAAACCCAAAGGACTTCACTCTAACAATTTCACTTCAAATGCACTCTGAAATGTAAACTCCAAACTTACTATTTCAGTAAACAGGGAGCATATATAATATGAATTATATCTCACCAAAGCTAACTAAAATCTTTCATAGACTCCTTCAAGGCTCATGCTGTTAAGTCAAGAACACCTCACTCACACCCTCTCATGCCTTTCCCCGGCAGTCCTGCTCTGGTGGAGCATCCTCCACCTTGCACCTAGACTGCCTCGGACTGAAACCCTGATGCCGGGGCGCTGTGCCTCACAAGCACCTCGCTGTAGCCCAAGGCATAGGGATCCCCTTCCACATCCCTGCTTTGTCGGATGAAATCCCAGGTGTATTGCATTTCTTTCCTTCTCTATTTCACGTCTATTTTTTCATCTTTATGTAATTCTGTTTCTGATGGCCCTTTATGCTCATTCTGTTTCAAAGTTGAACCCAGGAAATAGTCTGCCTTTTCTCAGAGAAGCTCTAGCAAAAGTAAAAATTAATGCATTTGTTTGAGTTATTTGAAAAGACAAGCATACGAACACGATCTCAATGTGACAGGCCCATTAGAGAGTTTTGCAACTTTATGAGGAAGATTGGCACAGTAGGAGTAATTCTTTAGGAGGATTAATCTAGTACCAGAGTGTGTATTAGCGGAGGGGAAACTGTTCACAAAAGTCTGCTAAGCAGATGCCCCAGTCTGTGAGGATGCCAGTAATAGAATACATTAAAGAAAGAATGTGTCTAGGCTGTGATGCTGGAAGGATGAAAATACAATTGTAAGAAAGGTGTTTGTGAATAAGGAATCATAAAATTACATAAATGATACAAACTCCAGTTCTTTTAACTATACCTATTCTTTCCTTTGTGATGGTAGGGGTTTGGTATATTGACATCATATTTTCTTTGGTGTAATATTTTTATTTATTTTTAATTTATCTGAGAGAGAGAGAGACATACAGAAAGAGAATGAGTATGGGCATGCCAGGACCTCCTGCCACTGCAAACAATCTCCAGACACATATGCCACATTTTGAAATTGACTTTACAGGGGTTCTAAGGAATTACACCCAAGCCATCAGGTTTTCAGGCTTGGAAAGCAAGCAAGTGCTTTTGTAGTTGACCCAGAACTATCTGAACAGCTAGACTTCATATTTTCTTTGCATTGTTTTTAGTGTAGTATACTAATAATTATCATTTTAGTAGGGACATTAAAAATTTTACAGTATCATTTTTGATAATTTAAGTCATCTGATTAGAAATTTTATGTAATTTAACTGTAGTGGAGAAGAACAAATAGCAGTTATATTTCTTTGTGCACTCCTGAACTTTATAAGGCCAAGTATATATGTGTTAGTCTGAGAAATAAAATCCAGTATGAAGAAATTAAATATCAAGAGAATTTATGGGATGATGAAGCTTATTTGTATTCTTGATATATATGTAATATAAATGGTAAGCTAGATATAAATGTAATTAAATGATTTACTTAATGGAAAAATTTACCAGTAAAAAGTAAATGTCTTCATTGCTCATCTCCCTAGAAAAATAATTAAACTTCAAAGATAAACTATTACCATCATCCACATAAACTTTTACTGTCATATTTTACAAATAAATGCTCAGTAGAGTGTTAGGTTAGAAATGTTTTCTGAAAGTCTCTAATGGACTTAATGTTTCTTTGCATGCACATCAAACTATTATAATGAATAAAATGTATGTATTTGGGAAGAAATTGCATGTAGTTTGGAGAACTAAAATGACTCTAGTTGCAACAAACAGTATCTATGTGTATTCTTTTTTGTTTTGTTCATTAGTTTTAGACCTTATAGTTTTTACTTTATCTAGTTTTCAGAATGGTCAAATTCTTGTCAGATGTTTTGTATTGGGCTTTAGTTAAACTTTAGTTAAGCTTCTTTCAGACTTTTTTCAGACAGAAAGAAGCATTTCTGTCAGACATCCAATCTTGGCTACTCATGCCTTGCTTCTTTTACTAGTTCCTGTGATAAAATATCTGATAGAGCCAATTGAAGAAAAGAAGGATTTTTTTTGCTCAAGGTTTCAGAGGTGTCAAATCTCACTTGACAATGTAGAAATGCTCACATTATGACAACCAAGAGAGAGAGAAGGAAAAAGAAACAGAGAGAAGAGAGAGAGAGAAAGAAATAGAAAGAAATGCAGGAAGTGGCAGGGAAATCCAAACAGGCTTGGTTTCTCTCTTTTTATCAACTCTCAAAAATGACCACACATTATAAATTCATCACAGATTTATTTATTGATTATGCCAAAGCCCTGAACATCCAATTAGTTCCCGAAAGCCAATCAGGTGACAAGCAAGTCCCCGGTACTTAAATCTGGGTGGGGGGAGCATTTCATATTCAAACCATAATAACTGTTTGATTTTTTCTTAATCCTGCTGGTCTAGCCTTGGCTTTCCTCATAACTATAAATTTATCTTTGCTTGGTCTGAAGTGGTATTATTCCAGAATTATAGTCACTAACCCTACTTTATTTAGACCTATTGTCATGAAATCAATGTGGCTTTCCTTATTTCAAAACCTTTTTGAAATAGGTCTCTAAGAGCAGATTTGTTTTTGATGTTGTCATGCATTTACCCTCACTTTTCAATATCTATTAATGTTCATACCTTGTTTCCTAATTGTGTTGAATAATTAATGACTGTAAATAATGAGAATCAGTCTCCTCATGCTACATTCTGATGTGACAATTTACATTATAGTTACTATGGAAAATAATTGAGTCACAGCTGCAACTATTCCTATGCATATTTTTGTCTTTGGACAAACATTTAATCAGTGAATTTTAAATGTCAAGATCTCCAAGGTCAGGCTTCCAGTTGAAAAATAAAACCGTTAAAATTGGCAGGATGTCCTGTTTATCTAGACAGTTCTGTCACCTCCTAGAAGTCAGCTCAGAAGCAGAAAAGCTTTTACTCTCAGGGTACAACCTCTTGCATCAGTGATACCTTTTCCATATTCACAATCTCTTCTTTTGTAACATAAATTTTATTCCCGTTATTTTTTGCAACCTGTTGCTTGTTTTATCAGCAAGTTTTTTCATATTAAAATTATACTTACTGTAGTTTTCCACTATCATAATGTGGAAGGAATTATTTGTTTCTTTGAGATTTATTTATTATATTTGCATATACTTTTATTCAATTGAACATATTCTAATCCTTTAAATATTATATTTAATTATAAGTGCCTGAGATTTGATGAAGATATGATTTATTATTAAATTATTATTAGACACAATGACTTTCATCAAATCTCCAAAATTATATTTTTTAAAGTTTCCTTACTTCTGAACTACAACAGGGGCATACACTTTATATACACTTTAAAAATCCATTTGTGAAGCTTTACCAGTGAATGCACCATCCCTAATCACACTATGGGATGGATCCAGGAAGCCAGAAATAGTGGGCAACTGGTAAGATTTTACAGATTTTATAAAACTAACATAAAAAAGTTGTGATTCATCCCTCACAAAATACTAATAGCCTTAATAAAACTGTTGCTTCCTCCAGTAGTTATCCTCTGGCAAAAATTCATCCACTCTCTGACATTGCTTCTCTCACATGGGATTACTGGGAAAGTTGTGTGGCAAAGCCTTCTATTCACCACTATGAGAAGACCTACCAGTGGACTCCAATATGCGATGTCACCAGAGCCCCAGCAAACTCCAAGCCCAGCTTAAATATAAGCAAGAAAATCTATCCTGTACCAAGAAACATTTCACAGAGGATGTCTAATTCACTTCAAAGACATAATTATTTGAAGAAAAATGATTCCATATACTTGTACAAAATCAAATTTAATGAACATTTTAGTTTTAAGTTGAAGTTAATTATGTTCTATCAAATGGAACATAAATATGTTAACTTCAACTTAAATCAGAAATTTTGAACTCACAGTTATAAAGTAATTATAAAGTAATGAAAATGTAATATATAAAGAAAATATGAAAATAATTATATATACTGAATATTTTTATATATTGGTGTTTGTATTTTATATTTCCAATGAAAATGGTAACTATGTTGGTCTATATTAATATTGAGAATATGTTCATCAGATTGTTGTAGACTGTTCACCAAATAATTTTTTGATTTTGAGAAGCTATGTTTTCTAGCTAGGCTGAAGTTTATAAAATTTTAACGGATCATGCATGATAAAAATCTTTTCCAAATGTGTCCATCTGCTTATGTCATGTGTGCTTCATTGAGAATCATATTATGTTTAGGAAAACAAAAGATAAACCATTTAGATTTTTCAAATCAGTCTTAAGACATTCACTGGAATGTATTTGTGTAATTTCAATAATAGTCTGTTTTGAGATGAAGTAATCCAAGACCCTTATAGTTTATTAAGTTACACATGTTGTCTGTAATGCAAAGTAGTTCATGAAATCAGACTGTAACCTTTATGATAATGGTGTAAATGTACAACCTTCACCTTTATTTTGATTTGTAGATAAGTGAAAGCACATATGGCCAAAATAGTCTGCTTGAATCTTTTTTAACTTTCTGCATAAAAAAATCTATGAACTAAATTCTAGAGAGAGTACAAATTTTAATGCTGATGTTTTTCATATAGACCATCACTTGTTTTGTTCTAAATAAATTTTAATCATGATGATTTTGCAACAACATTGTGTACAATAAATTTTGATGCTGAATCATTTATCTTTTAAAATTAAATCTCAGGACATCTTAAAGGGGAATGTTATAAAAATATGATTTTTTCACTTATAATTTTATTTATAACATTATCAGGAATACCTATAATTTCTATAGGAACACTGATATTTCTGCCAATTGCATTTTCCAAGTTCTTATAAAATTTTGGAACCAGGACTTCCGGCCAAGATGGAGACTGCCTAGCTGCCCTGCAAGTCCTGGGGAAAGAAAGATAGATGCAGATCCTAAGGAGAGAGCCACCCCATCATACCTCAAAAGGGCCCCGGCTTAAACTAAGGAAAATTAGCAAAACAAGCAAGGGTGCTGTTTTCCTGATGAACCAGATACCAGCACAAAGGGGAAGGAGATCAACACAGAGAAAAATCAACTCCTACCAAATCAGAGAGCCAGAGCCTCAGAGGCCCCCAACACCTCATCACTGAAGCAGACCAAAAATGAACCCAACATGGCTCAGGGAAATTTTGCAGAAGAGGGGGCAGAAAGAATGTCAGAGCCACATGCTGGGTCAGGATATGCAGAGACATTTATCGTATCAATAACTGTGGGCTAACTCCACAATGCATGACCCATATACCTCAACAAGGAGGGGAGGGGAGGGGGTAAGTCATGGATGAGCCTAACAATGGTACCAAACTACATGTATTTGCTGAATAGAAAACTAATTTAAAAAAAAAAAACAAAACACTGGAACAAAACTAGAAAGTTACAAGTAGAAAAATAAACACATACATCTAGTATATTAAATTGGTAATAGCTAATAAATTACTTTGTTTAATAGATTTGGACATACTTGGTATGTAAACAACACATGTTATTACCATCCTTTCCCTCAACTTTACCCCTTTTTTGAAGAGGCCTTACTCATTGGAGATTCAGGTCAACCCCATGGAGATTGTGGGGGGCCAGCAATCAGTTATGAGGGAGAAGCAATGTCTTTGTGCATGTCCCAATTTGTGGCTCTAACAATCCACCCATTTGTCCACAAAATTCCTTGAGCCATTTTGATGGTTTGATTCAGGTGTACCCCATAAACTTAAGTGTTCTGAATGCTAGTCTCCCCAGCTGATGGCAATTGGAAATTAAAGCCTCCTGATGCAGTGTATTGTTGGGGGCAGGCTTATGGGTGTTATAGCCTGTTTTCTCATGCTAGTGTTTGGCACACGCTCCTGTTTATATTGTCCACCTTATGTTGGCCAGGGGTGATGTCCACACTCTGCTTATTTTCCCCCTGACATCACAGATCTTCCCCTCAAGACTGTAAGCCATTATAAACCTCTTTTTCCCACAAGCTGCTCTTGTTTGGGTGATTTCTACCAGTAATACGAACCTGACTACAACAGTAAAGTGGTACTGAGGAGTGGGGTTGCTGCTAGAGCCCTGACTGTGTGACTTTGGCCTTTTGGAGCTGATTTTCAAGAATGTGGAAGGATTTGAAAACTTGGCCTAAGAGATGCCTTGCAGTGCTGTAAGTACAGCTTGATGGACTATTTTGGTCAGAGTTGAAAGACCTGAATGCATTAAGAACTATGGACTGTGAAGTTTGGCTTATGAGAGTGAGAAAGAGTTTTGCTTGGACTGGGCTAGCAGTTTGTGCAAGAGGCTTGCTGTTATGACTGTGTCCTGAGAAGTTGTGCAGGGTTGCTTTGCATGGAAATGAACTAGTATGAACAGAGGGATATGACACATAAAAAGGAATCATTGTGTGAACTGATGTTCATTCAGTTGCACTTGAGATGTTACAACCACTGAAATTGGTCCAGTTGACCTGTACCGGAGCAACAGGAAAATATAGACTCTTTTGAAGGGGCCTGAGTGCTCAATGAGTGTCCTGTTCTTCAAAGTCTGCTTTATTCCCCTCTGGATTAACAAATTGACACCCTACCTGGTATTGTGGAGTATAACAAATGCAGGAAAGAAAGGGTTATTGAGTTTGCAACACAGTTTTGTCAAAGCAACTCAAAGTCTAAGCTACTCAGAAACAAACAACCTGATGTGATGCTCACACAAGAGCAATAGTGGCATACAGCCATGGTGGAAAGTTGGGAAATTAGGACACATATTAAATTTTATCTACTCATACCACTTAGAGAAGAAACAGCAGAACACTGGCCCTTTATGGGTCCAAGGTGATTAAACCCAATTTCTTTTTAAACAACTAGCTATCTCCCACAACAGACAGGCACATGGACAGTACCTCAAACCAAGGAAATGATGACTAGGGATTAATAAAGCAATAAAGCATGACCATCACCAGCCACATGCAAAAAGACAGATTGCAAAGAGTAAATTCATGAAATACAATAAAGAACCAAAATCTCAGAAAACTACAAATACAGTTTCAATAGTATGTTATTATGCACCTGAACCACAAGACACTGGAGAGGGTATGATGAAGACTGACCTTAATCTTCTACAGCTTCCCTCCCTCCCTCCTTCTCTCTCCCCCCCCCCTCACTCTCTCTCTCACTCTTCTTTCTAACTCTTATATTAGTTATCTTTTTCTTCCTTTTCCTAGTGAGCACTGACCTGTAACTCCCAGTACCAGCATGGGGCTATCATCCACAATGAGCTTTTGATCAGAGAGACCTACAAGGTTTCATAAAAGAAAGACAGATTTCTGTCAGAGTACTTGATGACCCAACAAAGGTTAGTGGAAAGACCCTACTGCTGTGGTTGACATGTAAAATGGAATGGCATATCTGGAAGCTGGAAGAGAGTCAGACCCCAGACAGTCAGCGCATCTAGTGCCAGAAGGTGCTACATGGGTGACTGGGGGAAAATGACCAATATCTGTCCAAGCAACTCATGGTCTAACCTACTTACCAGCAAATAACCTGTTGTGATGCTCACACAAGTGCAATAGTGGCACACAGCCATGGTGGGGAACCAACTGCTCTTGATTCGGCTAACTGATCCCCTCAGTGGTATGGGACCCATAGCTGGAGCTGGGAAACAAGTCAGAACCATATACAAACATAAGCCCGCTCTCCATTATCAAGCTACCATCAATCTTGGGCTACAAGAGGGCCTACACCTATTAAATTCCCTATAAAAAAGTAAGGGTTATCTCATTTGTCCTGGTGCTAACTTACTCTCCATTGGAGAATCTGCTTCTCTTTTTCAGATAGATGTAGATCCTAAGGAGAGAGCCACCCCATCAAACCTCAAAAGGGCTCAAGCTGAAACTGAAAAATTTTTGAAACAAGTAAGGGTGCTCTTTTCCTGATGAACCACATACCAGCACAGTGAAGGAGATCAACACAGAGAAAAATCAACTCCTACCAAATTAGAGATCCTAAGACCCATAGGCCCCCAACACCTCATCAATGAAGCAGACCAAAAAGGAATCCAACATGGCTCAGGGAAATTTTGCGGAAAAGGGGGCGGAAAGAATGTCAGAGCCACATGTTGTGTCATGATATGCAGAGACATTTATCTTACCAATAGCTGTGGGCTAACTCCACAATGCACGACCCATATACCTCAACAAGGAGGGGCCAAGGGGAGGGGGTAGGTCACGGATGAGTCTAATAATGGTATCAAACTGACTGTATTTGCTGAATACAAAAGTAATTAATAAAAAATAAAAATAAAATGTAGTATTAATAAAAATGAAGTGGATTATAGATAAAATAGTGTCTGCCACATTTAGTAAGTCCCAGAAGAAAAGTTAAAAAATGACATGACAATAAGATTAGGCTGAATTTCTTTAAAGTATGCTTATTTAAAGCTCATCAGAATGTTGGGTTTGCAAAGTAAGCTAACCACCAGATGTCAGTAAGAAATATCCTTTACAGCTGCAACAGAAGCACAGCTGACTTTTTTCTTTGGTGACAAGAGAGACACCACTGGAACAGCAAATACGGCAGGAGATGAATCCTCAATGGGTTTGAAACATTGGGATATGAACTCCCGTGGGAGCTAAAAAGTCCCTGGATAACACAGAAACCTACCTGCCATTTTCTTTTTGTAGGTTCCCTGAATATTAAAACACAGGAAGAAGGTACGCCTGTGTGGCACGTGTATATCAGGCATTGAGTTCGAGGATAGAACAAAAGTTGAGTATGTTCCTATGGTTTTAGAGTCTGGCAGAACAACTTAGAGAGACTTCCTTTGGAATAAAGCCAAGCAACATCTCCTGTCTGCCACGTATAGACAGAAGAACGGGGAGGAGCTTGGAAGCACTCAACAATCCAGGTATAATGTGCTGAATATCTGTGTTGCAGTCAGGTTCACATTGTTGGCAGAAATCATCCCACCAAGAGCAACTTGTGGGAAAAAGGTTTATTTTGGCTTACAGACTCAAGGGAAGTTCCACGATGGCAGGGGAAAATGATGGCATGAGCAGAGGTTGGACATGACCACCTCACCAACATCAGGTGGACAGCAGGAACAGGAGAGTGTGCCAAACACTGGCAAGGGGACACTAGCTATAATACCTATAAGTGCAACCCCAATAATACACCGCCTACAGAAAGTGTTAATTCCCAAGTATCCATCAGCTGAGAACATAGCATTCAGAACAACTAAGTTTATGGGACACACCTGAATTCAACCACCACATTCTGCCCCTGGTCCCCACAAAGTGACAATGATCCATGACCTTAAATGCAATGCATTCAGTCCAACTTTAAAAGTCACCATAGTTTTTTTGTTTTTTTTTTTTTGTCAATCCTAATGATGTTCAAAAATTCCCATAGTCCTAGATCTTTTAACTGAGAACTGAGTGTAATACCAAAAAATCCTCCCAAAACCCATAATGGCAGATAATAAACAACAATCACACTTCAAAAGGTGGTATTGGGCATAGCAAAGAAATATCAACCAATACAAGATTTAAACAGGGCAAACCTCAATCCCAGGATCTCCAAGTCCAACCACTATAGTCAGTGACAAATCTCTAACCAATGACAAGTCTCTGGAGTTCCAATTCTGACCCTCCAGCTAGGCTACTCACAGTCCTGGAAAACTTCATCTGGGGCCAGTAGCTTTCCTTAGATGCCATCTTGCTGTTCCAGAATCTCAACTGGGTCTCTATCACAATCTATGGTTTGTCCTCATGGCTAGGTTCCCAGCTGATGAAGATTTGGGAATTAATACTTCCTTGGGGGAGTGTATTGTTGGGGCAGGCTTATGGGTATTATAGCCAGTTTCCCTATGTCAGTGTTTGGCACACTCTTCTGTTGCTATTGTCCACCTTATGTTGGTCAGGGGGTGATGTCCACCCACTGCTCATGTCATCATTTTTCTCTGCCATCATGGAGTTTCTCCTCAAGTCTATAAGCCAAAATAAACTTTTTTCCCACAAGTTGCTCTTGGTCAGGTGATTTCTACCAGCAATGAGAACCTGACTGCAACAGTAAAGTGGTACTGAGGAGTGAGATTGCTGCTAGACATTTGACTGTGTGGCTTTGGCCTTTGGAGCTGATTTTTAAGAGGAATGTGTAAGTAATTGAAACCTTGGCCCAAGAGACGCCTTGCAGTGCTGTAAGTACAGCTTGATGGACTATTGTGGTCAGAGTTGAAAGACCTAAGTGCAGTAAGAACTGTGGACTGTGCAATTTGGCTTAAGAGGGCTAGAAAGACCTTTGGCTAGGCTGGGCTAGCAGTTTGTGTGGGAAGCTTGCTGTTATACTTGGGTCCTAAGAAGTTGTGCAGGGTTGCTTTGTATAGAAATGAACTGGTGTGAATAGTGGGATATGGCACAGAAAAACAGAAAAATCTTTGGGTGAATTGCTGCCCATTCAGCTATAATTGAGAGATGACAACCTTTGAGATTGGGCCAGCTGACCTATGTTAGGACAACAGGAATAATGTATACTCTTTTAAAGGTGCCTGAGTGCTCAAGGAGTGTCCTGTTCTTCAAAGTCTGTTTTATTCCCCACCCCCCAGATTAATAAATTGGCACCCTACTTGGTATTGTGGAATATAAGAAATACAGGAAAGAGAGGTTCACTGAGTTTGCAACATGGTCTTGTGTTTTAGAAATGGCCATGGGCAGTGTGAAGCAGATTTGCCTTCATGGGGACCCAATGGAGCCATTAGGTTGAACCATCGATTACAATAGAGACCCAGTGGAGATGCCTGGACCATGAGATGGCTGCTAATGAAAGCTGCCAGCCCCGATGAAGTTTTCTAGGACTGTGAGTAGCCTAGCTGGAGGGGTAGAATTGGAACTCCAGAGACTTGTTCCTGGTTAGAATTATCAGACTTGGAGATTTGTCACTGGCTAGAGTTGTTGGACTTGGAGCTACAGAGTTTGATGTTTTCCCTGGTTATTTTAAGTCTTATATTGGCTGAATTTTTTTTTTTTTTTTTGCTATGTCCAAAGCCATCTTTTGCAGTGTGAATGTTTATTGTGTGCTATTATGGGTTTTGGGGAGACTTTTTGGTATTATGGCTCAGTTAAAAGATCTTGGACTATGGGGATGTTTGAACATCATTGGGATTGATAGAAACACGGGGGACTGAATGCATTGTATTTTACATCAGTCATTATATTACATTTATGGGGCTAGGCGCAGAATGTAGTGGCTTCATTCAGGTGTCCCCCATAAACTTAGATGTTCTGAATGCTAGATCCCCAACTGATGGAGATTTGGGAATTAATGCCTCCTGGAGGCAGTGTATTGTTGGGGGTGGGCTTATGGGTATTATAGCCAGTTTCCCATTGCCAGTGTTTGTCACATTCTCCTGTTGCTATTGTCCATCTTATGTGGGCCAGGGGGAGATGCACACCCTCTCTCATGCCATCATTTCCCCTGCCATTGTGGAGCTTCCCCTAAAGTCTGTAAGCCAAAATAAACCTCTTTTCCCACAAGTTGCTCTTGGTTGACTGATTTCTACCACCAATGTGGACCTTACTGCTATAAGGCACACCTCATCAATCATCAGAACTACTAGAACAGTGGCAATGGACAAGCCAAAGTAACATGCTTTCAGAAATGAGGAAAAGCCCCATTGTTCAGAAGAACAATGCTCCCATGCTAATTTCTGAACCCAGATATAATGGCACATGCCTGTACTGTGGAACTTCAAAAGCTGAAGCAAAAGGATAACTAAGAGTTTGAGGCTAGCCTAAACTAAAGTGAATTCTAAACCAGGCTGAAGTACACATTGAGACCTTGTTTCAAAAAGTAAAAACCAGCCACCCTGAGATGACAGAATTAATTCCAGGTCAGCATTGACCAGAGTGAGACCCTACCTCGAAAATCCAAAAAAAATTAAAAACAAAAAGTAAAACCATATTATCTGGATAACTTCTGTGTACCAGGCACACAGCCATAAATTGGAGCACATTTTCTCTCTCCAAATGGAAAACATATAAGGTCTTGTAGAAAAAGCAAAAACAAACACATTTTAAATACAAATGTAGACAAGAACAATAAAAATGAGCTACCAGGTAAAAGACAAAATATCCAAAGATATGTGGACCCTGTATGACTGGTAGCTCAGGAAAGACGTGTGGACATTAAGACTGGTAGTTCATCAAGGATGTGTGGATGCTGTAAGAATGGTGGTTTAAGAAAGATAAAGTGAACACTGTAAGACTGGTGGTTCAGGGGCTGGAGAGATGGCTTAGCCATTAAGCACTTGCCTGTGAAGCCTAAGGACCCAGGTTCAAGGCTCGACTCCCCAGAACCCACCTTAGCCAGATGCACAGGAGGGCGCTCGCCTCTGGAGTTCGTTTGCAGTGGCTGGAAGCTCTGGTGCACCCTCTCTCTCTATCTGTCACTCTTAAATAAATAAGTAAGTAAAAATAAACAAGCCTGGTATTTCAGGAAAGATATGTGGACCCTATAAAACCAGTGGTTCAGGAAAGATGTGTGGATTCTGTAAGACTGTTGGTTTGTGGTTCAGGTTCAGGAAAGATATGTGAACACTGTAAGCTGGTGGTTCAGGAAAGATGTGTGGGCAATAACACTGGTAGTTCATGAAGGATGTGTGGATACTGTGAGACTAATGGTTCAAGACAGGCATTTGAACACGGAAGAATGTGAGAAGAATTCAGAGTGAGTTTGCGGGAAGAGCAGATGGTAGATTGGAGGAAGAGTGTACTCTGAGGCCCCTTTTATGAAGACATCAATCACATTTATGGGGCTCCCCTCATGTGATCTGTCACTTGTCACAGGTCACACTTCTAAATACCATCACATTAGAGGTGAGATTAAAACAAATCAACTTGGGAGGTACACAAGCATTCAGTTTAGAGGGTGCAGTAGGTAAATAGAAAGAATGGCTCCTAATGAATTGTGAATGATGGAAAGAACTTAGACTGCAGCACCATGTAGGCCAAGGCAAAGGAAAAGAGAACACTAAACAGGTGTAGGAAGCTAGTCAGATATTCATAATATTATTAAGTGAGAAGTTATGAAAATTGTGTCTTTTTGTTTTTGTTTTTATTTTTTGGAGGTAAGGTCTCACTGTAGCTCAGGCTGACTTGGAATTCACTATATAGTCTCAGAATGGCCTCGAACTCATGGTGATCCTCTTACCTCTGCCTCCCAAGTGCTGGGAGAAAATCATGCATTTTAATATAATTTTCCCACCATCCACCAAGCTTTAGTATTTTCAATGTTGTAATAATTACTTTCTCTTTGCTGTGAATGAACACCCTGACAAAAGCAATTTAAGGAAGGAAGAGTTGATTTCAGCTCACAGCTCAAGTCCCAATCCAGCGTGGGAGGTGGCAATGCATGGTGGCAGGAGCTCGAAGTAGCTGGTCACACAGTGTCCACACCAGACTGGTAAGTGCTCCTTCCCAGAGAGCTTTCTTCTTTGCATCCAGTTCTGAATCCCAGCCCGTGTAATGACACCCACCACTTTCAAGGTGGGTCTCCATACTTCAGTTAGCCTAGTCTGGAAACTACCTCAAAGACATGCCAGTGGATTTATTTCCATAGTGATTAAAATTTATATTAAATTGACAACTGAGATTAACCACCAACATTTTGGCATGGGGGACAACAGAGGACAAAAAGAATAAGAACAAAACAGGAAAGAAACAGAAGGGTCCAAAGTAGCTTGAGAAAAGGAGAGAGGGGTAAAAAGAGAGTAACTAAATGGGAATGTGATTAAAGTTCTCAATAAAAATAAGTAAATATTTTTTTAATTAAGAAAAAAGTCACTGAGGGCTGGAAAGAAAGTTAAGATGCTTGCCTGCAAAGCCTAAGGACCCAGGTTTGATCTTTCTCCAGATTCCAGTAAGCATCTGGAATTCAATTGCAGTGGCTGAAGGTCCTGGCATTCCAATTCTCCCCCCTAAAAAAAGTAAATTTAAAAATCACTTAATTAGTTAAATTTCCTTTTAAAAGATATCATATCTAATCATTTGAGAATATTTTCTTTCAAAATTAAATATGGTACCACTAAAATATTCCAAAAAATATATCTAAGTAACTTGAATAACTTTTAAAAGATCCAGGATTATTAAACAGGATGATTTTATTTTACAACTTAATATTAGCTATATAAATTAAGTGTACTTCCTTTACTTTAATATGAAAAATAAAACAACACTAAACATACATTCTTCAGAGTACATGTCAGTGTCTGAATGTTTGTGTCCTTTTTAGTCTGTGTGTTGAGTTCCTGACAGCAGACATGACAATATTATGAGGGTTCGATCACTAGGCTGAATAGAATTCGTGTCTTTATGAAACTGGCCTACAGGACTTTGGTCTGACTTGTGTGGAGGTTTGAGTCAGGTGTCCCCCCAAAACTTAGGTGTTCTGAAGGCTAGGTCCCCAGCTGATGGAGATTTGGGAATGAACGCTTCCTGGAGGCAGTGTGCTGTTTGGGGCTGGCTTGTGGGTGTTACAGTCAGTGTCCCCTTGCCAGTGTTTGGCACACTCTCCTGTTGCTATTGTCTAATTTATGTTGGCCAGGGGGTGATGTCCACCCTCTGCTCATGCCTTCTTTTTCCCCTGCCATCATGAAGCTGCCCTCTTGAGTCTGTCATCCAAAATATCCCCCCCCCCGTTTTTTTTCCCCAAAGCTGCTCTTGGTCAGGTGATTTCTGCCAGCAATGTGAACCTGAGCGCAGCAACCTGTAAGCACCGTGTAAGGACACAGTGACAAGGAGCTAACAGAAAATTAACCCTCACTAGCTTCCAAACCTGCTAACACCATATTCTAGCACATTCCAGCCTCCAGAATGATGGGAAATAAAATTCTCTTGTACCCAAGTTGATGATATTTAGGCATTTTTTGTTTTTACTTGATGGCCATGGAAAGACTGCATCACTTAAAAACAGTAGATGAGAATAAATTTTTTCTAGTTAATGGAAGCATGCTCTTGTATTTCAGCCTTGGATCTGTTCTTTGAATTCTGTAATTAATGTTTGTTCAACACTTGGCTCTTAACCATCCTTAAAAACTTTTCTACACCAACTTTCTCAGCTTTCTTTGACAGTAAACTTGCTTATCATTTCAGTTTCTTGTCTCTTCCTTTCTTTGATCTCATCCTTATTTTCTTTTACATAGTTTTCCAGACAAGCTAATAAAGGAAAATTATTCAAAAATTATTATACAAAATATCCCTAAATGTAATTTCTTTTAAAAGGCACTCCATATATCCTCCAAATACACACAGGTAATTTGGTTACTCTTATGATGCTGTCTTCTAAGCCATCTGTTACCGTGCATTAGAAAATATTTGTATGCATGTGGGTGGGGTGAGAGTTAGAGGCTTGTCTCCTGGTATTGTGAGTTTTTAATGGATTGAAACTTCCTTCTTCATCTTGTCTTTTCTTATACTATTGTTTGAATAGTCTTGATTATACATACGTATTTGTATACATTAAGTTGAAGATAAAGTTTGGCTTGCAGATGTGACTCAATAGTAGAACACTGAATAGGGACAAGGGCTTTGGTGCAATCTAAATTTTATTTGGATTAATAGAATGAACTTAAAGGCTTCCGTTTTAGGAAGCTGGTCAGATCTATGTTTATAAAAGATATAATCCTTCGTTATCATAATCCTCCAGTCAAACAACACACGCATGCCAAAAACATAGGTAAAGGAGTGGTTTCTATCATAATACTGTACACCCTCACATATTCAAGTGCTTGTTCCTGGATACACACTTAGTATTGTTTTACAATTGGTATATATAAAGTCTGCATAATTGATATCCATAAAATCATATATGTTCCTAAGAATACTATTCACTGAATAATCTCCATGGAGAGGTGGGCAATTTTGTTGTTTTTACCAATCTGCAAAGAAGAAAGTTCTTATTTTGGAAGCTGTAGTAAATGTCACTGTCCTCCAGTTCCTGTATCTTCAGTCTCTTACTGGGGGATGCCATTGTCACTACATCTGCCATGCAAGTCCATGTTGTAAAAAGATTTTTACAAAAGATTTGTCCATTGTTCCTGTTTTCAACTGAATGTGGAAGAGTGGATTGGCATCATCATTGATCGTAAGTCAAAGATGGGAGCCTTCATCTCTGTCATTTTTTTCTGCATCATGGAATGAAAGCAATGAGGAAATGGCAGAGGGGACAGTTGACTTCTAGTAGCATAGAGTCCCAGGGTCAGTCTCTGAAGGCTTGATTCTACTGTCCTCCACCCTCCCAAGCAGGGTCACTCTGGCTCAGGCTTACCTGCAATTCACTATGGAGTCTCAGGGTGGCCTCGAACCCACATCAATCCTCCTGCCTCTGCCTCCTGAGTGCTGGGTTTAAAGGTGTGTGGTACCATACCTGGCATGACCTTTTTTTTTTCTTTTTTCTTTTTCTCCTCCTTTGAGTTGGGTGTGACTCTGGTATTCTCTATTATTTTTCTTTTTTTAATTATTTTTTATTAGTTTTGTATTCAGCAAATACAGGTAGTTTGGTACCACTATTAGGGTCATCCGTGACCACCCCCTCTCCATTGGCCCCTCCTTGTTGAGGTATATGGGTCGTGCATTGTGGAGTTAGCCCACAGTTATGGGTAGGATAAATGTCTCTGCATATCATGACCCAACATGTGGCTCTGACATTCTTTCCTCCCCCTCTTCCGCAAAATTTCCCTGAGCCATGTTGGGTTCTATTATTTTTCAAATCTACTAAAATACATTTCCTCTTTTAGCCTTGGGTGATTTGAGTTGGGATTCTAACATAAGAGCTGACAGAAGGAAATGCAATGATGAGAAGGAAAAAGTGATTTCAGAAAGAGAATTGAGACCCAGCTTGAGATTATTGACATATGTGTTGGTGTTAGTCTGATGTAAGCAGTGTTACTGCAAGTTTTAATTTCTTGCATAAGCATATCCTAAATTTTATACTAAATTTTTCAATGTCTGCCAAGTGTTTTTGAAAATTTATATAATTAATGAAAATCACTAGTGGAAGCACCTACCCATTTGCATGCATGAGCACACACATACACACACCATATATGCATACACACATATGTGTCCTAGGCACTCTCTCATATATGTGGCCTTGGTTAAAAGAATATGAAAATTTTCAATAAACATGTATTGGAATAGATTGGCTGATATTCCAGATCTTCCACTTTTTCTTTAAAAGAAAATTTGTGACTCTGATGGTATGTACAGATAGCACTTTATAAGCTTGTTTTCTTTCCAGAACCATCTGAAATTCTGAACAAAAGCAAAGTTTTATAAAAACAATGTGTGGGCATTTTTCTGCTTAGCTTTAAGGCTTAACTTTGGAAATGATCTCTGGAAAAAAAACAAAAAACAAAAAAACAAACAAACAAACAAACAAAAACCTCATTCTTAAAGACCAAGCTAATTTGTAAGCCCAGATAGAAAATAAGTAAGAATATTTAAGTCTGTACATTTCTAATATTTAAGCCAGGTTTTATTGTTCATGTCACTACAGATCTTCACACTAGGCAAAGTATATGGTAGGTGAACCTTCAAAATCCTGTGCTAGGAGTGGCTGCCATGAGTATTTCCTACTGTTCATAGTCAGGGTTCTAATCCATTGTATTGGAGTGCTAACCATCTTCACAGCAGACAGCAAGAAAATTGAGTGCCTTTTCTCATCTCATTAGTTGAAGGAAAGGGCTCATTCCACTTGATTGCAGTGACTCGCTTTATGCCTGGGCATTGATTCCCTGCCAGCTCTGATATTCATTTGGTAATATGTTTGGATCAAACATTCCAATCTAAGATTACATATAACTTGGCCTTCAAATAAGCAATGTCTATCTTAAAACCAAAACAAAAATATTAATGGCCACAACAAAAACATTCCAAAATTTTAACTGTTTCTCTTCTTGTGTTTTGGTTTCGATATTTATTATAAGATATATTGAATATATATATATATTCACTATAGTAATATCAAATAGTTATGTAACATTGATTATAAAACTAATCAAGAGAAAGAAACAAGAACAAAAATGGTAGAAAAGTAATTGAATAGAATAACATTACAAATGAAGGAAATCTGAGAGGTATAAGTTCATCTCTTAGACTGTTCACTATTTCCTAGGAACATCACACTGTGAAACAAAGCCTTCAATAATGTGACTCTGTCAGGGAACACAATAAACTACAAATAATTCATAGGTGAATCCTTAAAACCACCATCACCATCTATCCCATAAGCAAATTCATCAGCTCAGTTAGTAACACTTATTTTGAAAATGACTATGGGTTTTGTTGCCCTCTGTCGCTTTTGGATTTGGACCTCTACATGGAAGATCTACAGCATGTATCTGCCTGGGTGTGGGGAGAAGATTGGATTGTGGGAAAAGTAAATAGATGTAGTCTTGTAAAATAAAAACATAATTTCTAATTACAACTCATTACAGTTAATTAATTAAACAGCAGTAGGGACAGTATGCAGACTTTAAAATCACTCCTCATCCAAACTTCTTTTAAGACATTACTTAAACTTGGTGTCATGGATGGTTAAGTCAGCCCTTTTCAGAACCTGCAAATGACCCCAATTTTGATCTCTCAGTGGACTTTCTTCTTCCGACTTTCTCATGGGCAGAAGGTGTTCATACTCTCTCCTTTTTCCTTCTTGTAAATTAGCAAAGACTCTCTAAATTAAAAAAGGGAAAAGAGGGACATCACCCAAAAGAAATGAAGGAAGAAATGGGTGTCATTCAGACAGAAAGCAGCTTTTATACCTTCTAAACCTATTTTAGTCTGGCATATTTCCTTATGGCACTGCAGTACAACCTTTGGAAGAAGTTTAGTCAGAACCAAAAGTTTCAAGGATTGCTTGTTCTAAATTTTCATATGAGGTAAAATATTTTCAGAAGTAATTAATTAAGTGAATGAGACGTGTGCCAGAGGAATCAGTCGCTAGGCTGGAGAAGAACTGGTTGTGAATTTAGTGCTATGGGTGTAACCACAAGAGCTGGAGCTAAAAGGGACATCGAGGAAGGAATCCGGGCAGATGGTGGGAAAGCTGAACACACAGGCTGGGTGAGGGGAGCAGGGGCAGTGGAGACCCGTTTTTGTGAGTCTACACAGATCAAACGTCAGCTTCAAATGCCGGGAATGATAGCAGCTGCCAGAGCAAGAAACAACACGGCCATACAGATCCATAAAATGCAAAAGATTCAGATTTTGGGTTTTTTTTTTCTTTCTTAAGGACATGAAAATATGAAGGAAATAAGTACAAGTAAAGGAGGTGTATTTTTATCTAAAGCAGACTAAAGTGAGAACACAAATGGCTCATTTAAATTTTCAAGTAAGATAAACTTTGATTAAGATTTGACATATTGTTGTTAATTCCTTTATTTAACTTTTTTGACAACTTCCATTAATTATAGGCAATGAACCGTGATAATTTCTTCTCCTCCATCACTTTCCCCTTCACAAGGCAACACTCCATCATATCCTCCCCTCCAATTAGTCTCTCTCTTATTTTGATGTCATCATATTTTCCTTCTGTCGTGAGGGTCTTATGTAGGTAGTACCAGGCATCTCAAGGTCATGGATATCCAGGCCATTTTGTATCTGGAAGAGTGTATTGTAAGCAATCCTACCCTTCCTTTACCTCTTACATTATTTCTACCACCTCTTCTGCAATGGATCATGAGCCTTGGAAAGTGTGATAGAGATGTTTCAGTGCTGAACACTCCTCTCTCACTTCTTCTCAGCAATGTGCTTCCTTTTGAGTCATCCCAGAGGTCACTGTCATCTGAAAATAGAATCCAAAGTAAAAGTAGCTTTACTATATGAGTGTGAATGTTAATAGAAGAGTTTATTGGGTACTTTGGTGAGCATAGTATATGCACTTAGCCAAACACCAGCAGGCATTAAATCCCTAAGGCTCATGACATCTCCTGTCATAGGTATTCAGTATGTGGCATGTATTCCCTTCCATGGAGCAGGTCTTCAGTCCAATTAGTGAGACGTTGGCTTCTCCCATAACAGAAATGACACTATTTCACCCATTGGCTCATTCAGCCTGGCTGGCCAAACTTAAGGCATTCAGTGTCCACTGTTATTTATCTCCACTGGTGACTTCTCTCTCCCATAGGGCAGGATGCAGCATAGGTTTTACAGCTTTCTGTCCAGTACAGGAAGGATGTTTCCAGTTCATCAACAGCTTGATTTCTCAGTGACCTTGTAGCCCATGAATGTGGAATTCTCAGCAAAAGAGTCTTACCTGGTGGGAAATTAAGATGTTAGGTCCTTTAAAAAAATATTGCTGGGCTGGAAATATTGCGCAGTGGTTAAAGCCATTTGCTTACAAAGCCTGTCATCTTGTGTTTGATTCCCTAGTACCCATGTTAATGCACAAAGTGGCACATGCATCTGGAGTTAATTTATAGATTCAGAAGACCCTAACATGCATATAATCTCTCTCTGACTCTCTCTCTCTTTCATAACTAAATATATTAAAATTTTTACTATATGTTGATTATACAAAATAATGTTTCATTATAATAATTTTCTACTTGCTACAAGATGTATTTTAATCAGTTTCACCCCCTCATTGGCCTTTGTTAACTTTGTTCCTACTGACTAAAATTTAAGGTCTAGAGAAAGCTTGATTAATAAGTCAAATAGTTTGTTTTCTCTACTCGTAGTAAGGGCCATGTGTGATCTTATGAAGCATAACAAATGTGATATTTTCTTTATCTTTTAATAAGAAACTTTCTGCAATAAGGAAATATGTGGATTGATTGATAATGGGTGTTTGATAATTCTTCTCAAGTAATGAAAAAACAGTAAACTTTTAAAATCCACAATATGCATTGCATCAACATTGTGGTATTTAAAACAACCAAATTTTCATTCATTTTAGTCTTGAATTTGTATATAATGAGAACAAAGTTTAATCATATAATATTTGATTATAATTTCCAATATATTTGGCCAACAATATTAAAAATATGTAATTTTCTTAGTAGCAAACATTTTATGAAGAACATTTGCTCAAAAGATGGATCCAAAGCTAGGTGTGGTGGCTCATGCCTTTAATCCCAGCACTCGGAAGGCAGAGGTAGGAGGATTGCCATGAGTTCTAGGCCACCTTGAAACTACATAGTTAATTCCAGGTCAGCCTGGGCCAGATTGATACCCTACCTTGAAAAACAAAACAAAAAAGAAAATGGATCCAGTGAGGTTTGTACTTATTTTCACATTGTAAAAGGATAACAGTATTTTTAATGTTAGAAAATAAGGAATGCACCTCTCACACACAATTTTAATGTCCAAAGAAAGTTAAAAATTTCACTTTAAAGGAAATTTTGTGAGGTTTACTTAACATTGAAAAATTTTGTTTCATACATTAGTAAATAATAATACTAATAAATAAACTGAAGTGAAAATAGTATGTTCATTGTCATTAGATATAAAGATTAGGTTATCTATGAAAGAATTCAACAAAATGCAAACCTTTATCTTTTTTATATGTGTCCTCCCTCCCTCCCTCTCTCTCTCTCTCTCTCTCTCTCTCTCTCTGTGTGTGTGTGTGTGTGTGTGTGTGTGTTTCTATGAGTAAGGGGGCTCAAGCGTCAGTCCCCAGGAATGACTACCACCTCTTTTTGAGACACGGTATCTCACTGGTCTGGAGCTCACCAATTATACCACATGGCTATACAGCAAGCTCTGGAGATCTTCCTGTCACTGTCTCCCTAGCACTGAGATTATAGGTATGTGTGCCCATGCCTAGCATTTTTATGTGGGTAGTGTTGTCAAACACATGTCCTCATGCTTATAAAGCAATACTTTATTCACTGGCCTATATCCTCAGCCCCCTTACCTATAAGTAAAATTCAAACATTTCCCAAAGTTACAATTAAATATTTTAATTACAAAATACTAGAGAAGATCTAAATAAGGAGATATATTACATGCCTAGAAATAAATGCTAAATATGCCATTGCCAAAATGTTAAGCTACATAAAAGACAAAATTTCAACTAAACTATCAACAAAGGGCTGGAGAATTGGTTTAGCAGTTAGGATGCTTGCCTTCAAAGCCTAAGGACTCATGTTCAGGTCCCAGAGGCACAGTGATGCAAATGTGTAAGGTCACACATGGGCACAAGGGGGCACAAGCATCTAGGGTTCAGTTGCAGTGGCTAGAGGCCCTGGCATGCCAATTCTCTCTCACTTTTGCATTACAAAAAAATCAAAATAAAATAAAAGGCAGTATGTTGGGCTTACCTCAAAAAAAATCAACACAGACCTATGGAGTCTGTTAGAATTTAATTATTCATTTTTATATATGTGTGGATGCATGCACACATTTGCACCTCCGAGAAGTGTGAAGGACACTTGAACTGTTAACAACCACCACATGCTTGTTCCTACTTTTTTGTTGCACTTTCATGAACAACTTGGGAGCTGAACCCAGACGAGCAGGCTTCGTGAGCAAGTGCCTTTCACTGCCAAGGAATCCTCACAGCCCAGGATTCCTAACAATTATGTAGTAGGAACGGTAAACACAACTTTAATGTTTTGGGCAAGAATTAAGAAGGCATGTACATACCAGAAGTTTCCAAGGAGCTGAAATATAAGCAGTGCAATATTGACACAGAGCAGGTAAATTCACCCGGGGAGTAAACAGTCTGGAGCAGAACCAGCTAATTTGTGGAACTTGTAACCAAGACAGCACAGTGCATTGCTGACAAAATAAAGACAGATGAAGTAAATGCTCTAAAATTGATTGTTCATATGCTGAAACCACAGCTAAAACAACATGTTATTATATATACAATTATATATACAATTGTATACAATATATACAAATCCTTTAGCAATTGTACTTGCCAAAAATGTAGGTTTTGTTTTAAATATACTTTTATTAGTTATGAACATACATAGTATGTAAACAGTTTTGAAAGTTCAGATGAAATTTTAGCTTCTGAGATTTTGGTCTTGGTTTCAGAGTGGGGAATAGTTTCTTAACCAGATCCACTCAGTATTATCGAAAAATTAACATGCTTAGCACATTGAAAGTAAGCATATTATTAACATTTTTTAAACTACAAGTGGGAGGAGATATTCACAACCCAGCAACACATTTTTAGAATATTTTAAGAACTAACAAGTCACTAAGAAAGCAAAAATTATCCAACTGTAAAATTAAGGCAAATATTGTATGAATCATGTTAGTGATGATGAAACACAAAAATAAAATTATGGGACAATTTTATATCCTTTTTTTCTGACCAATATGTGACTTTACCCAATGTTGGAGGAGAAGTGGTCATACACATCCTCTTATATGAAGAAGTATAAATAAATACAAACACTTTAAATAAATTTATGGTCTAGCCTAAAGGCAAACTATCTATTTTAAGTAGGAATAAACTTTCAAGTTTAAATGTAAGGTGAATTCTTAATCATGTGCAAGAGTTGAAATACTGTTGATGTTACAAAAATATTAAAAACAAGCCAGATGTTCAAAAGGAGGGTTGTGTTGATCTGCTGAGTAATGTTAGCACAGCACAGTGTTTTGAAATAGGCAAACTGAGTACACTGTGAGAGCATGCAGCAAATGCATATATCTTAGTATAGTAATATTTGCTGCACAATCCCAACCCAGTTATAATATAAAGCACATGGGATTTGGTAAAATAAAAATTAACAAAATTGGAAATATGCTTTCTGTGAAATATTTATATGTACAAAGTAATATAAAAAATACATGCATGAAAATGATGAACACAATATTTAGAAAGAAAAAAAATCAACCAATTGGAAATGAGGATAGTGGGATGGAAACACTATGTGTAGATAGACTTTTAAGTTTTGGTCTGGAGTTTCACCTTATTTATAAGTGAAAAGGCTTTCCTAAATATATATAATAAATAAAATAACACTATATTGACTGAGAGTAAACCAAACAATATGATTAATCCATTCTGTGTTTACTAGAGAAGGGATTGGCAAAGATCTCAGGGGAAAAAAAAGCAAAAAACAAAAAAAACCCAACCAAACAAACAAACAAAAAAAAACAATGAAGCGAAGCTTCCACTAGTTTTGGCCAAAAGAGAGGCTACGCCCGTCAAAGTCTCTCTAGATTAACAGTGCTCATCCCCTTAAACCTAGGCTGACCTCACTCTCCACTGGAGAATCTGAAAAGACACCGAGAACCAAGAGCAATCAAAATCTATCTGCAAGACAAAAAAAGATAGCTGACTCCCTGACACAGATGAACCACTCCTCACACAGGAAGTGGGAGACAAGAGCGCTGCTTCCACCTGGAGCCTGGCAACCTGCACCAGAGCACTGGAGACAGACACCGCAGATGCTCAACACACACCGGGAGAAGCCCAGGCGCTGCTGAGAGCTCCGCGCTGAAGCAGACTCCAAACGCGTCCACCGCAGCTCAGGGAATTTTGCCTAAGAGGAGGTGGAAAGATTTTAAGAGCCACGGGATGAGCGAGAACATGCACAGGCATTGCCCCGCCCCCCAACACTGACAGGCTGCTTCTCTCACAGTTCATAACCCACCATCCCATGGTGAATACCATCAGTCCGCGGAAGAGGGCCCGCAGTGGAATGGAGGTAGGGAGGATAGAAATAATGTTACCAACATATGGTGTGTCCAGACAAAGTTTCTACGTAACAACAACAAAAAAAAGAAAAAAAAATAAAGATAATAAAAAATACACTTAACCCTGGCTTGATACAGATATGAGGAGAATCAGTGAGCTGAATAATTATGGACACAAAATCCATATTGATTCAGCTATGCCCTTTTCCTGTAAAGGTAAATGTTATTCTAGCCAGACTTTGGAAAACACCACCTATATCATGCTTCAGCTACTCCACATCACCATTAAAAAAAAAAATTAAAAATAGGGCTGGAGAAATGGCTTAGTTGTTAAATGCTTGCCTGTGAAGCCTAACGACTCCAGTTCGAGACTCAATTCTCCAGGTCCCACATAAGCCAGATGCACAAAGGAGGCCATGCACCTGGAGTTCCTTTGCAGTGGCTGGAGGCCCTGGCATGCCCATTCTCTTTCTATCTATCTCTTTCTCTCTCTGTCTGTCTGTCACTCTCAAATAAGTAAATAAAATAAGAAAAGTTTTAGAAAAAAATTAAAAATACTTTTATTTATTTATTCGAGAAAGTGAGGGAGGTAGAGAGAAAGAGGCAGAGAGAGAAAGAGAATGGGTACTTTAGGGCCTCCAGCCATTGCAAACAAACTCCAGATGCATGTGCCACCTTGTACATCTCGGTAATGTGGGTCCTGGGGAGTTGAACCTGGATCCTTTGGCTTTGAAGACAAGCCCCTTAACAGTTAAACCATCTCTCCAGCACATATCTTTGCTTTTTGAACACTTTGCTTTATTTTTATTTTCTATCAGAGTCACAGTTGCCTCTATCAGCTCATACAAAATTCTATAATAATTTCCCACTACTCTAGTAAGGATTTCTTCTTGCTGGGAGGTTTCTGAGTATTGCACACACCATCCTTCTATCATTGCACTGTGCAAGCAAATTCACTACCAATATTTGGAAAATGAATGTGTTATAAGAAAAAACACTTAGCGTGCCATGATGTGATAACATGTTGACAAATCTGTCTTCTTTATTGAATGAATGGCCCAGTATTTTTAAAAGAATTGAAACTTAGCCTGGTGCGGTGGCACACGCCTTTAATCCCAGCACTTGGGAGGCAGAGGTAGGAGGATCAATGAGAGTTTGAGCCCAGCCTGAGACTATATAGTGAATTCCAGGTCAGCCTGAGCTAGTGTGAGACCCTACCTCATAAAACAAACAAACAAACAAACAAACAAACAAACAAACAAACAAAAAAGAAACTTAAGTAGTTTATTCCAAATAAAATCTGAATATAGGAATTCTATCATTTCAAGAACTGAATCAGTGCTGCCTCATGATGTTTTGCTAGTACACAGAGGTTTGTTTAAGAAATGGATGGATGGCGATTATTTTCTGTGGCATATGATGCTACACCATATTCCATGGGAGATCTGTTATAAAGCTGGGTGTTCACATGAAGTAACAAAGCACCCGTTTTCCTGGGAGGTAATTTCAAGGGACATGCTTCTGTGACAAGCCATATGTGCATATGGTGGGCAAATTAAGTGTTAGCATAGATACCAGTGACTGTAATAAGCTATGATTTCTGGAGTAGCCTATGGAATAGTTCCGATGCTCCCTTTATTAGAGCTGTCCATACTGTACCTGGCCATTGTTCTCATCCCCTGCAGTGTGCATTCTCAGCCACACAGTTATGTCTTGAATCACAACCACGCTGGCTTTGTAGGACTTCTAATTGACAAGAAATGAGGCTTTTGAAGAGATAATGAAGTCACCCAGGATTACATGTTCATATAAATAGACATGCCGGAGAGGAAAAGAAAGGGTCTGGAATGAATAAGAAAAGTAAGAAAAGGCAGTGAAGCACTCATGTATAACTCTTGGAAACTTGAGTGAGAAAAAGTTGAAAAGCAATGTTACTCTTAAACCTCAAAACCATCTAAATTTGAGGAAAATGGAAGCGTTGTAGCCCAAGAAACAATAGAGCAGGGGTGGCTCTATTGTTACTAACTCTCTAACTAACTATTGTAACTAACTCTCTCCCTACTCTGTTGTTTTGTAATGACTTCTGTCACTGGAATAATTGTTACATATCAATTTTCGATCTCACCATATCTGTGTCCTTTGTCCTCTTGGTTGAAGTCTTGTGAGGGGGATTTAGAACTAGTGTTTATTTTAAAAACATGATCAACAGTATTGATTAAGCAAAGGAATCAAAGTTTGATATATAGGATGTGAGCAGTGACTGACTTATTAAAGTGGTCTCCAAAGTTATTAGGAAAGCAAACCATCGTTATTTGAGAAATAATAACTGGAGCCTATAATCTGCTCTTATCTCCTATACATTCCTTTACATCTATGGTGCTTGGTAGATCCTTTGGGATTACAACCTGCTTCTATATCTATTATTTAACTGAAGAGGCTTGTATGGAAAAATAAAAGCAAAGAAAAAAAAAAAAACCCAAAACAAAAAAACAACATTTGATTTCAGGTGATAGAGCCTATTGAAACATGAAGGTAAAGACTGCCTCTGACCGAACAGTAGTACAGAGGTACAAATAAAAAGGTGCGGGCTGGAGAGATGGCTTAGTGGTTAAGTGCTTGCCTGTGAAGCCTAAGGACCCCGGTTTGAGGCTCGGTTCCCCAGGTCCCACGTTAGCCAGATGCACAAGGGGGCACACACGTCTGGAGTTCGTTTGCAGAGGCTGGAAGCCCTGGCGCACCCATTCTCTCTCTCTCTCTCCCTCTATCTGTCTTTCTCTCTGTATCTGTCGCCCTCAAATAAATAAATAAAAAATTTAAAAAAATATATTAAAAAAAAATTAACAGAGACATCAAACTGCTATTCAGTATGACAATAAGAACTCTTGTGTGTTCTAGCCAACACTTAATACGACCAATTTAAAATTAAAATTAAAATTTAAAAATTTTAAAAATCTATTTAAGTCATGCCGGGCGTGGTGGCGCACGCCTTTAATCCTAGCACTAGGGAGGCAGAGGTAGGAGGATTGCCGTGAGTTCAAGGCCACCCTGAGACTACATAGTGAATTCCAGGTCAGCCTGAGCCAGAGTGAGGCCCTACCTCGAAAAACCAAAAAAAAAAAAAAAAAAAAAATCTATTTAAGTCTACTAAATAGCATTTTAGTTACTTAATGTGTTATATATATATATTTAAATGTGTTTAAAATGATCAGAATTCAGGAAAATAACATTACTAATAAGGTTGATATTAGGTAGTAAAATTATATTTTGGTGCTGTCTTTGAATAGGTGACAAGAGAGTTAATATATAAGGCCAAATTTGATTTAAAAGTATATAAACCAATGATTAAGTAAAGGGATTTATATAAGAGAAAATAATGAAATGAAAAACAAAACATAACTCATATGAGGGTTAGAGAGATGGATCAGCAGTTAAGATGATTGCCTGCCAAACCTAGAGACCGAAGTTCAGTTCCCCAGTACCCACATAGAGACAGATGCACAAGGTTGTACATGAATCTAGAGTTCATTTGTAGTAGCTAGAGGCCTTGGTGTGTCCAATTCTCTCTCTCTCTTTCTCAAATAAATAAATAAATAAAATTAAAAATAACTTATGATAGTTAAAACTGAATAAACATTCATGTGTAGCATTTGATATATTATTTTTATGAGTCAATGCTCAAAGATCCACATGTTCAGTTTAGTATAGTTAATGATAATATGCAAGGTAATACTTCAGCTATGAGCATTTCTTCATATAGAGGGACTGTGCAACCAAGGCAGAGTTTTTTTTTTTTTTTAAATAACATGAGTAGAAATTGTGTATATCCAAAACATCTCTGATATTCATTAAGACAATGTGACACTTAGAATGCATCACATGCATTTAATTATGCAATCCTTACACAGAAGACTAAGTAGTTCCTGGGAGATAGCTAATTGGTCGTAAGTTTGCATAGCAAGAGTTTGGCTTTGGATTTTAAAGCAGTATGACAAATAAATGACTCAATGAATAATAAAACAGACATTATATGTAAAGAATGTTTGTTGATTTCAATTAACTTCATATAAATGTCTTTCTAATAAAAGACACCATAGAAATATAAAAAGTAGCCTTAAATTTGAGAGAAAACTAAATCAGAATGAAGTATAATATTTTATGCATCTATGAAGAGTAGGTGAAAACTCATAGTCAGAGCTGACTGGGGAGGTAGCTCCGCAGTTAAAGGGGCACAGCTGTAAAGCCGTCTGGCCCAGGTTCAATTCCCTAGTACTCATGTAAAACCCCAAAGAGGCACATGCACGTGGAGTTCATTTGCTGTGCAAGAAGTGTGCTCCTTTTCTGTCTCCCTCTCCCCCCCCCCCCCCGGCAAATAAAATAAAATTATACAAAAATAAAGAACACTTTCTCTATCTCCCTCTGTCTCTCTTTCAAATAAATAAAAATAATTTTTAAAGGAAGAGGGCGCTGGAGAGATTGCTTAGTGGTTAAAATACTTGCCTGCAAAGCCAAAGGATCTCTGTTTGATTTTCTAGGAACCAGATAAGCCAGATGCACAATCTGGCAAATGTGTCTGGAGTACATTTGCCATGGCTGGAGGTCCTGGTGCACTCATATTCTCCCTCTCTCTCTCTCTCTCTCTCTTTCTCTCTGTCTGTCTCAAATAAATAAAAATAAAAATATTTTTTAAATATTATAAAAAGAACTAACTCGGTTTTATTCAGATGCTGTTGCAGTCAGGTTCTACATTGCTGGTAGAAATCACCCAACCAAGAGCAGCTTGTGGGAAAAAAGAGGCTTATTTTGGCTTAAAACCTATAGGAGACACTCCACGATGACAGGGAAAACGATGGCATGAGCAGAGGGTGGACATCACCCCCTGACCAACATGAGGTGGACAATGGCAACAGGAGAGTGTGCCAAACGCTGGCATGGGGAAACTAGCTGTAACACCCATAAGCCTGCCCTAACAGTACTCCGCCTCCAGGAGGCGTCAGTTTCCAAATCTCCATCAGCTGGGAACCTAGGATTCAGAACACCTAAGTTTATGGGGGACACCTGAATCAAACCACCACAAGTGCTACCAATATAAAAGGTTATATCAACGCATACATTGTGAGATGAAAAACCAAGTTTCAAAAATTACTGAGCGTAAATATTACAATGACACAAATATTATAATATTAAATATTAAAATGACACAAAGAGAAATGAGAACTCTGAATAATTGGGTTTAGGTATTAAGATTCTGTCATTTATTAAGAGTTTAACACAAATAATGAATGGACCTCTTTTGTTTGCTGTATCACTGTTTTTATCTGAAATACATTTTGCCTACAAAGTGAACTGACTAGGGTGTTATTAAAGTGAGTAATATCATCTTCTGTCTGTAGGACACATGTTTTTTACCACTGTGAAATATCTAGGACGCATTTTTCTTACATTCTCCATCATCTCCCTGTCAAAAATGCTTTTCACAGCCTCTCTTAGAACTCGACACAGGGCTGTTGCATGCTCTTCCTCTGCAGCCCGGGAGCATCTTGGCTGCACTGGCTCCTGGGAATAGCTTGGACTCTGACGCCCGGCAAGATAAACGAGTCCTGCGTTTTGCTGTGTTACGACCTGGTAAACAAGTTGTCCAGTATCCGGACAGACTCACCAATCTGGCTGGCTTTCGATTGCACAGATTCTTAACTTTCTGAGCAAAGAGCAGCTCCCAGCCACTTCTCACTGCCTCCGCATCAAATTGGTTCCTGCTACTTACATTGGGCAGCGTGCTTTCAGATCGGCTCAAGGCGTCTTCCACTACGAAGCCTTTGGTACTTCCCAAACAGCTTTATCACGTTTTATAATGTAGTTATAATCTTTGCTTATGATGACCTCATCTCTTTAATGTCATATTTTCAAACTTTCCTCTTGTGAGTTTCCTTTCCTACTAATTTTTGATATCACTGAAGTCAATGGACCTCACAGTTAGAAAGAAACCTGTTTGGCCACATTAGCTCAGTACTTCGTCAAAAATTCAATAGTTGTTGTTTTTTAGTAAGTTAAATTAATTGACTATATTGCTATTCAGAAAATCAAATGAAACTGGAAAGAAAACACTTGTGCAAAACTGCAGTGGTAAGAATATTCTATAAAGAAGGAATCACATTACAGATTGTATAGAACATCCAGGAAAATAAATGTTCCTAACTGCCCGCTCTCAGGGCTGGAAGATAACTACAGGTTGTATAGAACATTTGTGCAAACAAATGTCCTAACTGCCTGCTCTCAGGGTTGCAGGCATGAAGCCCTGAGCTCAGTCTCCAGAACTCCTCCCATTGAAAGACACTGGCTGCTGGGCTGGAGGGATGGCTCAGCAGTTAACGCACTTGCCTGCAAAGCCAAAGGACCCAGGTTTGATTCCCCAGGACCTACATTAGCCAGACGCACAAGGGGGTGCATGTGTCTGGATTTGGTCTGCAGTAGCTAGAGACCCTGGTGTGCCCATTTTCTCCATCTCTCTCTCTCTCTCTCTCTCTCTCTTTTCTGTGAAATAAATAAATAATAAAAAGGTTTAAAAGAAAACCACTGGCTGTGGTAGCATGCCTGTAATCCCGTTATTGAGAAGTCAAAGGCAGGTACATCCCTAGGATTCCCTGGCTAGTGCTAGGCCCAATTCTCTAGGCTAGTGAAAGCTCCTGTTTCAGAAAAGGAACACCTGAAATTCCTTTCTGGCTGGCACATACATGTGTACCCACACACTCACCTGCATACACATGAACATGCACATGCAACATAACTGCCTTTTTCCATCTTCTTGGGTTAAATTAAGGACCTTTTACCTTTAGTGAAGGTTTTAGGAAGAGATGATTGATTTCTGTTAGAGTTACTTCATCGAGTTATATCTTGCAAATGTACCTGAACTCAAGTGATAAGAAACAACTTGAGTAAAAGAGTCACTGGGATCAAAAATCAATCCAGAGTTATCGTGAGTAATCTTCAGTATACTATCTCAGTAGTTTATACTCACCAGCCATTAACTGTACAAAAAAGAATCTTTCTTGTTAAAATGCATGCTACGGGCCATATAATAAGCAATAATCTCCTTTCAAATTTGAACATGTGAGTGGTAAATTAAAAAAATACTGTAGAGAATGAAGTCTAGTAATTGCTTTGATTTTCTACAAAAGACATTCCTTTTTGCCAGTCTATTTATTTTAATGAGCACAAGCCCATGGTAGAGTGGTACTGGTATCAGCATGAAGCTGATGGGCCTGGAGACTATTCTCCAAATCCAGAATGTGCAAGTTAGATAGTGAGACTTAGAAAAGGGCTAGTGATACAGGCCAGCAGCAGAACAGTCAAGTAGCATATGTGAGGTCCTAGGTTAAATCCTTATGTTTGTAATATAAATAGTAAATTTAAATAAATGATTACATGTTAAAAACTCCACCAGTGTCACACCAAGGCAGAAACAGAAGAAAAATAAGATCATTTCATTTTCAGGTGACAAAGAAACAAGAGGATCAGAAAAAGGTTTCTTTCAAAGAACATATTACATTCAACCTTAATTTACAAAGAAGGACACTTTGGTAACAGAAATTGGGGCTTTTCCACAAGCTTCTAAATAAAGTGAGTGGACAAAGAGTTAAAGCCTTGAAACATAAACAAATGCTTACAGTGGCTATCTTAGGCTTTGGAAGATCAAAACACTATTATTGTCTTTTTAATTTTTTAATCACTGCTATTAAATGGTTCATTGCACAGTGGATAAGAATGTGATTTCATGAACCAGAACTTGTAGATTGATATAAGATCAATATACTGTAACCCAGTGACTGATTAACTTTGGGCCAACTGTAGAAGTTTGACTTCCAAGGTTTAAAGTTAGTGGGATAGCTTTCCTAGAGGATGCTTGGGAGAACTTAAATAGTAACTGAAAGAGGGCTGGAGAGATGGCTTAGCGGTTAAGCGCTTGCCTGTGAAGCCTAAGGACCCCGGTTCGAGGCTCGATTCCCCAGGTCCCACGTTAGCCAGATGCACAAGGGGGCGCACGCGTCTGGAGTTTGTTTGCAGAGGCTGGAAGCCCTGGCGCGCCCATTCTCTCTCTCCCTCTATCTGTCTTTCTCTCTGTGTCTGTCGCTCTCAAATAAATAAATAAATTAAAAAAAAATAGTAACTGAAAGAGCTGCTACTCCATGAAATGTATTAGTTGCCTATTGTACTACGATAAGTGTCTCAGTTATTGTGTTGTACCACTCGGCATTGGCTCACATGAAAAGTGTCCAATAAATTAATTTAACTAATATTTAGAGTTGCTAATATTCTTAAATGTTTTGCTTGCCAAAGATAGGGTTTATTTTTAAAAGTCATTTTATTACACATATACTAAGATAAATATGTGGAGGCATGCAGGCTATGACTATATATGATGAATAGACTACATTTCCATATATGTTCAAGTTTATCCCAACAACCAGCTTATTTTTCCATCTGTAAGTAAAATTTATTATTACAAATAGGCAATAAATGATTTTACCTGAAACCAGGTTTGGAAGTTCACACTTATATCTAAATCTAATCACTAAACAATATGGGATCAGGGGAAGGAGTCCACAAATTCCAGGCAAGCCTGAGCTATATACTTTGTCTCAAAAATAATAATATTTTAGCTGAAATTTTTGATAAAGTATGTCTACATATAGCAAAATCTTAGAATCATTAAAAAGCCTGTTCAGTTTGATACACTAAGAGGCTTATTAAATAAAAAAAATCCCAAGGGAAGGTCTAAATTGAACAATTGTTGCATATTTTATGTGTTTTTGTTTGGTTATGTGTAGTCAAATATGCATGGATGTATTTTTATGTATAGTCAAACACAAAACAGTTATTTTCCTACGTTTGATACACAAAAGTAAAAATATCAGAACTAAGCATAGTTCTGTATCTAATGCCTAGTATCCCAGCACTCTGCAGGTTGAGTTAGGAGGATCACTGTGATGGTTTCTATTATTGTCAATGTGACAGGAAACCACTGTGAGGGATTGTTGTGATTAGGTCTGTTGAGGTAGGAAGACGCACATTCACCATGAGGTGTATGGAAAGGAGGTCCCCGGCTGAGCACTGGCCTTCATCAGTCAGTTTGCAGTGTTTATGTAGTTTGCAGCATACCTAAAACTATGGCCCATTTACCAAACTGACACACATGAGACTTCAGGAGAAAGTCCACTGATCTTTCCTAGGAGACCCAAGCCATCCCCATTAACTAAATGTTGTGTGGCCAGTCATTTACTTTTGAGATAATTCACTTAATCCCAATGTTATGGTCAGAACTTCACACACCGGGATCTAAATGCCAACAGCCAAACATGGATAATAACAACAAAGAGAGGAACAGAGGAACCCAGACTAAGGTTGTTGCAATTATCTCCTTTAGTCCTTCTAATAATTTATTTTATTTTATTTTATTTTTATTTTTATTTATGGACACTTAGTATGTAAACAGCACATGCTGGTACCATCCTTTCCCTCATCCCTGACTGTTTTCCAAAGGGTCCCTCCTCATTGGGATCATCTCCATGGAGATTGTGGGACACACATTGTGGGGGCAGCAGTCAGTTATGGGGTGAGGTAAGGTGTCTGTGCATAATGTCCAAAAGTGTGGCTCTAACAGTCTTTCTGACTCCTCTTCCACAAGATTTCCTGGGCCGTGTTGGGTTGATTTTAGGTCCACTTCTGTGCTGGGCTCTCAGGAGCCTCTGGATCTCTGGTTTGGTGGGTGTTGAGCTCGGAGTCTTCACCCTGGTGCTGATACCAGGCTCACTGAGAAAGCATCACCCCTGCTCATCTCCCCAACTCCTCTGTGGTTTCAGCTGCGTCCTCGGTGTGGTATGGTGGGTCTTTTTCTCCTCAGGTCCTTCTTCCTTCTGAAAAAGAGAAGCAGATTCTCCAGTGGAGAGTGAAATTGGCACAGGTTAAACGGGATAACCATTATTCGTTTAGAGACAACTTAATGGGTATAGATCCTCCTAACAATCTTACAAGAAGGATTTAAAGACTGGAGAGATTTTTACTTAGCAGCTAAGGCAATTTCCAGCAAAGGCAAGGGACCAGTTTCTATTCCACAGGGCCCACGTAAGCCAGATGTACAAGGTGGTGCACAAGTCTGGAGTTTGTTTGCAGTGGCTAGAGATCCTGGTACGCCATTATCTCTCTCATGTATCTGCCTCTTTCTCTCAAATAAATAAATAAATAATAATAAAATATTTAAAAGGAAGGGTTTGATAATAACGATCCTCACTTTTAGAAGAGGCATAAATGAACTTTTGCCTTCAAACAGCTAAGAGAAAGCCGAGTGAGTAGAGGGCTGGGCTCTGCTAGGGAAGCAGGAGTCAGTTTACCAGGGCATAGTTGAAGCAGAATCAGGGCTATAAAAACCCTAACATGTTTTCAAGACTGAAAGTAAGCGTGGCCACACCATGTGTATGAAAGCTTATGGTTTCCATTGTCAGCTTGTGTCTGCATGGAAGCAGAGTCTGAACAGCTATGGAAGCAGACGGGCAGCCCTGCCCTCTTCATCTGCCTGAAGACCACCACCAGTTTTTGTCAGCCATGGCACATTTTAATCCCAACCAATTACCTCCTGAGCCATGTGGTGTCTGTTCTGCAAGTACTACTATTCTTCTGCCAGTCACCCCTTTTTGTGCCACGCTCAGCAAGGAGGATTCCTTTTTATTTATTTATTTATTCAGATCAGCATGATGCCACAACTGGTATGATTCTCAGCTACTTGAAGCAGTACTTACACTAATTTCACTTTGAGAATGTCACTAGCCCATGCTAAAGATCAGAGTAAGAAATATGCCCACAAAATTACTTTGATGTTTTCCCAAAATTTGTATAAAAACAATTTGCTTATGAAAAGCTCTAGTATAAACTCTTTCAATTCTTAGTACAATAAGTAAGGAAATTTGAGCAATCATTTGTTTTACATCTTATAGAAACTGTGGTTCATTTCTGCGAGCAGGTTATCGCCCACCCCATTTGTTATTGCCAGTGAGAATTTATGAGCCTAACTTTTAGCTCACACATCAAAGGGTAGATGTCATTTTAGCAGGATCTTATGCTTTACTCTGGGTATCATTTTATCTAGATATTGATCTATTTCAATTCTTAGCTTAAATTTATGTTATCTTATAGGTTATTCACTCATCCCTTTAAAGTGACATTTTTTGTGAAAACGTGTATTGTCTATAAATAAAGTCTAATGCCATAATGATCTTAATTAAAATGCAGGAAGTGATATAAACCCCAAGTTTTCTTCAACCTGAATTTACTAAGTTCATCTGAAATAGCTGTGCATTCTTCTCCAAGGCATCTTCACAAGGTTTCCATGGTACTTTCTGAAATTACTACTAACGCACAAAGCATGTGTTAACTCTGAGAGAGAAGGCAGAAGAAGGAGTCTGTCACCTGCAGTCAGAAAGACATACTTTGCAGACATCTTGATGAGATGAATACATTATGTGTAGGCTCAAAACTAGATACAATGTACATAAATCTGAAACAGAATCAAAACTGTCTGGTGTGGTTATCAACACTGGGTAGTACTCACCATTGGGCCTGAGAAAGCTCTGAGAACTTGTTCAAATCTCTGTTGGTTTTGAAGTCACACATTCTATCAGGATAGCAATACTATGATAGTAATATAACCTTGTGGACTAAATACATACAAATACACGTATTTAAATTATATCTGCTTCTCTTAAACATATAGTCATAGTGGTGGAAAGTGGTTGACAGGAATAGATGCCTGTACGGCTCAGTAAAGCGATGAGATCAGCAACCTTGGCAGAACTTGGTGGTGCTTGACAGTAAGCATACAATTTCTCTTTCTCAAAGGAGACCGGTCCTGTCAGGAGCTGAGAAGGCCTTTGACAGTCTGATTATCCTGACAGATAGATCCACAATTTTAAAGGTGTCAAAGGCTTTAAAAAGTATTTAAAAAATTAAAATGCCATGCAGGCCAAGGAAAACAGCTTGTCAGTTTATGAATTTTGTTTAAAATGTATATAAATACTTCAAAAGACAGCTTGTATTTTTAAATAAAGCCCAGAACATTTTGAAATTAGCACTTGGATTTAAATTGCACAGCAAAGCCCAGAGGGCTTAAAATATTTCTGTCTGTGAAGCCATACAGAGATTCCAATAATCATTAGTTACATTAGCCTTAGCAATTTTGCAGAAAAGTCTGAAAATCAAGTACTGCAAAGTATTGAAATTTTATGATAATCCAAAGGTTAATATTATAGAAGACACTTAACCTAATTTGGCACAGTTTAAAGAGTATAATATGAATATCAGATAATGAAAAAATATTTGTCTTCACTTCTACTTGTATATCATTTAGCGAGAGTAAAACAATTAGTTAAGGACAGGTAGAGGGGTTTCTGGTGTCATTTTTGAACATGTCAGATTATGAATGACTACTATATTCAATTTCAATAAAAATGTATATTTTTCTCATTTTACCATTTTGATCTTTCCAAAATCATGTTTTATTTTGATCATCTTCTCTGTAGATTGAGATTCTGATTAATAAATTGTGACATCATTGGGATGTTATTTATTTTAAAATACAAGGTTTTGAGGATGGTCTTCTTTATTGTTGTTTAATTTCTTCAGTTTTTAATTTTGTTTTAACTTATTTATTTGAGAGAGAGATACAGAAATAGGCGAGGAAAGAGAGAGGGAGAATGGGCACACCAGGGCTTCCAGCCACTGCAAACGAACTCCAGATGTGTGTGCCCCTTGTGCATCTGGCTTACATGGGTCCTGGGGAGCCGAACCTGGGTCCTTTGGCTTTTCAGGCAAGCACCTTAACAGTCCAGCTCTTTCTTCAGTTTTTTAAGACTCCATATCATTTAAAGAATACCATGAAATACATGTAAGCAATATAACCTAATAAAATGTAATTTAAATAAATAAATAATTTGTTTAAATTGACATAAAGGATTGGAAAGTAATGTGATTTTAGGTATAGAGTAGGTGTATACACATACCTATAATTAAATAAAACAGGAAAACAAGATCCAAGTATCAAATGAGTGAATACCATGCATGGAACTATATGCCATAGTTTCTATTCTCTTCTAAAGATTGTTCACATATTTACCTTTAAACTAGCAGGTAGCCAAGCTAAAGGGTGGACTTGGATTGCTTATAGTCTATCATATATGAAGAAATCAATGCTTTAACTTTACCTTTGATAGTAATAGAAAGAATTATCTTTCTATATCTTTTCAAAGAATTGATACTTCAATCTACTTCCTTTATAATGAGTATAAAGACAATTAAGATATATTTTAGAGGTAGTATATCAGAAGAAAAAACATGGAGTGACCAACACAAAACATTATGTCATTATTCTTTAATAAGCCTTGTTGGACCATCCCTATATGCACAGCTCCACTTTGAGCTAAGGTGTGAAGTGGCAAGGAAGTGTTTTTCAACCTCAGTACTAACATTTTAGCCTGGCATTCATCTACTGTGTACTGAGGAGTGTTAGTCAGTATCTCTACCTTGGTGCTAAAATTTTAGCCTGGTATTCATCTGCTGTGCACTACAGAGTGTTAGTCAGTACCTCTACCTCAGTGCTAAATTATTAGCCTGGTATTCATCTGCTGTGCACTACAGATTGTTAATCATTACCTCTACCTCGGTACTAAAATTTTTGCCTGGTATTCATCTGCTGTGTACTGTGGAGTGTTAATCAGTACCTCTACCTCCATGCTAAAATTTTAGCCTGGTATTCACTGCTGTGCACTATGCAATGTTAATCAGTACCTCTACCTCATTGCTAAAATTTTAGCCTGGTATTCACTGCTGCGCACTGTGCAATGTTAATCAGTATCTCTATTTCAGTGCTAAAATTTTAGCCTGGTATTCATCTGCTGTGTACTGTGGAGCGTTAATCAGCACCTCTACCTCGGTGCTAAAATTTTAGCCTGGTATTCACTGCTGTGCACTATGCAATGTTAATCAGTACCTTTACCTCATTGCTAAAATTTTAGCCTGGTATTCATCTGCTGTGCACTGTGCAATGTTAATCAGTACCTCTACCTCGGTGCTAAAATTTTAGCCTGGTCTTCATCTGCTGTGCACCGTGGAGTGTTAATCAGTACTTCTACCTCATTGCTAAAATTTTAGCCTGGTATTCACTGCTGTGCACTGTGGAGTGTTAATCAGTACCTCTACCTCGGTGCTAAAATTTTAGCCTGGTATTCACTGCTGCGCACTGTGCAATGCTAATCAGTATCCCCAGCCTTTTCCTCCAAGGTGGTAATAGTTCATCCTTTCAGCTGTGACAACACAGACCTGTCAGGTATTACCAAAAGTCCCCTTGAGAAGAAGGCAAAATCACTGCTGGATGAGAGCAGTGCTTGGGGGCCTGGAAGACTCCACAATCCCTTCACAAATAGCATCTCTTTCAGCTGAGGTTGTGAAAACTATGAATGGCTGTCAACTGAAACAGTGTGTCTGACATACAATGAGTATAGGTATTTGCTAGACAAAATGATATCAATATATCAGAGATTCATAGATTTTTAATGTTAGTGAGACTTATGTTGACTGAGGGAGAAACACTCAACTATTTACCAAAAAAACAAATTCTTTTTCCTGACCACACTGTAGGCTTTTCAGTCTCCCTTAAGAATGTTGCTGTGTGACTGTGCTCTAGCCAAGGAAGTATGAGTAGAGGCAGACAGTGTTTCTGTGAAAGACTTAAGAACAGTCATAAGTCTGTCTTACACTTTTAACCCATATTCTTGCATTCCAAATGTATTGACCAACTGGCAAATGATGTGTCTAGAAAATGAAGAGCCTTAGTTCCTGAACTGAATGTAAAAATGCTAATTTCTATAAATGGTTATTCTGGTCTGCGTTAAAAATGAGCAACATATTATTGTGTATGAGCAGATAACCATTTTGAAACTATCCATCAGTGTTTTATGATGAATAACACAATTGGATTGATGTAATTTGTCAAGTGAATCAAGCTAAATATTGACCTTTCCATGACTGTTCCCCATTTTTATACATATGTTCATCAAATAGGCAGTATGTAGTATCATTGAAGTAAGTTTTACATGCGTCATTTCATCAAGTGTGTTATATTACAATGATCCTGACGCAGCTAGCTAAAACAGGATACGAACATAAGTAATCTTAATAGAATAACAAAGTAAATAAACTAAGAATTAAACAGCCAGTTTACCTAGCACAAAACTTCGATGAGGTTGTCATAACTTTCATGACATTTGCCAATTTCAGTGTAAGAATGAAGTTAGTACAATTACATTTTAATGCTTAGGTCCCATCATTATGAAGCCTTTATTAATGAATCCTTTTTCCCAGGCCAGTCTGTTTTTAATTGACTGTATATCACGTTTTACATTCCACTTTTAACTATCTCCAAAGAGCTTGAAAAAGTCTTAGAATTTTTATATCCAGAGTCATAAGTACTTTTTTTTGTCTGAGAGCCTTTAGTATTTGGTCTCTGACTTGGAAAATGCTCTATACATATTTTATTTGAGTTACAATATCAATTTCCCATACCTTCAACTTATTGGAAACATAAAACACTTTTTCAGAATATAATTTTTGTAAACTTCCATGAAAACTACTGTTTCTTAAGAGGAATATACATATAATTATGAAACAACTGAAATTTTTCTCAGATTAATGTGAATGCCTCATTGATAAGACTGAGGGGCAAGGCCAGACTGAGTACTGAACTTGCAGACAAACGATATTGTCTTGGAAAATTGTAAATAAATCATACTATATCTAATACCAGTCATTATGGTTTTAAATCCTATATAATATAGCTTGGTGCTCAATCTTTCTGAGTTTGTATATTCCTTTTTTATTTCAAAATGTCACTTTAATAGGGACTCACTGTTATATATTTCATAATCTTGTTAAATTTCCACATCAACATAATAAACATTCAATAATATATACCTCATGTTTTTGGGAAATTTTTATACTTAAATGAATGTATTTGGATTGAATAATCAAGTTCTGAGATTTTATAACTTTTCATGAAGACAATCAGTTTTGTAAAACTGGTTTCCAGAGACTGCCAAGCTGGTTCTCAATCAATATTATATTTTTTTCTAAAAATATAAGTAGAAAAAATTCATAAGATATGAAAACCAGATGAAATTTTAAAATCCCTTTTTAATTTCATGTAAATTTAGCCAAATACTCTGCAATTCTTCTTATGGTAGAAATTTTATTTTAATTAATAAAGCTTGGTTTATTTTATTTATATATTTAGTTAGTTATTTTATATCTCAAGGTAGGGTCTCACTGTACCCAGGCTGACCTAGAATTCACTGTGTAGTCTCAGGGTGGCCTTGAACTCACAGTGATCCTCCTACCTCTGCCTCCTGAGTGCTGGGATTACAGGCATGCACCACCACACCTGGCTCAATTTTTTAAATTTACTATTTTAAATTTACTTCTTTTCACACATGTGTGTGTATGTGTGTGTGTGTGTGAGTGTATGAGCACACCACTGTATCTCATTGTTGCACATGAATAATGGACACTTAGCAATTTTTTTGCATCCATATTTATGTGGGTAGCTGGGAAATTGAACTAGGGTGGCATACTTTGCAAACAAGTGCCTTTGGCTGCTAAGACATCTCCTCAGCCTCTCATTTTAATTTCTTAAATTATTTACTTACTTGGGAGAGGCAGACAGAAAGAATATTGATGTGCCAGCACTTCTGGCCACTGTAAACAAGTGCAAATGCATGTGTCATTTTGTGGATACCTGGGAATCAACATAGGCCATCAGACTTTCCAAGCAAGTGCCTTTAACCACCAACTGATCTCTCTAGTCCCCTCATTTTAATTTTTAAACAATCAAGATAATAACTGTAAAGTTTGTAGCTACTTAATCTTTTTAAAATTCAAAGCTTTCATGTAATATTAAATTCATGGCTCAGTGCTAAAGTTTGTTCAAGTTTTGTTACGGCTATCAACATGCCCTTATACTTTATACACTCTTTAAAAAGAGTGAAGGAGTATTTATGTAACTTAGCAGAAGATGATGGCTGAATATGGTGAGTTTTCTGTCCCACAGAAAAGGACGTTATTGAGAATTGGACTTGAGGAATTAAGTAAGATTTATAAGTCTAAATATAGGTGTTGTTCGAGGGAGAACACAGCCTTTTGCTAAAGAAAGTGTCATCCATTCTTGTTCTTAGGAGACAGAGTTAAGTGGAAGATTGCATTTCAATAGTAATTTTTCCTGGAAAAGAATGTGTTTTTCACATAAATGTCATGCCTCTAGCAACCTGGAGAAATAAATACACTTTTTAAAACAGCGTTAAAGCTTTGCTCACCACATCCACAAAAGCTGAGCGGTAAGACTTTCCATGTGCTAAAAAGACAAACTGAAAAACACAGAAAAGGGGCAGGGAGGAGGGAAAGGATGGCACTAACATTTGTTGTTTACATACTAAATATGTCCATATCTAATAAAAATAAATTTAAAAAAGAATCCTTATTTTAATTTTTTCATCCCAAATAAATAACTCAAATACAAAAAAACATCAAAAGATTGTAGCTTCCTAGTGTCTACTGTGATATGGTGAGGGCTGCTCAGAATTTAAGTGAATCTTTTTGGTATGATTTTTATGGCTATGTGACTTAGACACATACAAACCATTGACTTAGGAAGTCTCAAGAGGATGTAAGGAAACCATTATCCCTCTCTCTCAGACATGCTGAATAGTTAAGGCTCTAATGCCCTTATAACTGTCTGCCTTATTCACTTGTAGAGTTGTCCAATTTGCCAAATAAAAATGTGTTCAATTGTGCTGCTGCACAGTTAGGCAGATGCCATCTTGACAGGAAGTATCCACGTTTGAATTTAAACTAAACAATGAATTAGCTATAAATATAAGCATGTATTATGTTATTCTCTACAAATGATAATGTAGTCATTTAGTACAAGTGACATTCAAGTTAACAAGATGTCTTCTATTTTTACCTGTAATCATTATTCAAGATACCTTTCTAAAAGATTAAATAAAAATTAAGATGTATATACCATATCAATGCACTTTATGTATGTACAGTGTTTTATGCTTTATGACTCCTGTAGGGCAACGTGTTATAAAGCTATCAGATTCAAACTTGTACTAATCAATTCAAATTTCTGATGTCAATTTCATCCCTAAATGCCACAGTTAATATAGATGAACAGAAAGTATGACATGATCTAATAAAATCCCAATTATGTATATAAAGCACTATTATGTATGTCAATACAATCTATACAATATTATTTCATTTGAACAATGATATCGTAGCTTTTATGTGCTTAATTTCACATTGCGAGGAATTTCACAAATAGAATTGTACAAGCATATGTAGAATTAATTGTAAGAAATTAAGAAACAAATTTTTCTCATACTTTTTGTATAACCAAAATTATGTTTCTGAAAAAGGTAGATATTATGTTTGCTAGGAAGCATTTTTCTTAAAGTAGAATGGAATCATTACTAAGCACAAAATCTCACATACTTGACTTTAGATGATCAAATTACCTATTTCAACTCTTAGTGTTTGCAGGTAAAAATAGTGTTCAGACTAAATAACATATCTATCCTGAGTTTTTTGAAGCTGTTCTTGTAAGAGTTTTATTATTGAACATAATTATTCTAAAAATTATACTATTCACCTAACATTGTTGAACATTAGTAGGTCTGCGGGGTGAGATGTCTTTGCACATTATGAGTATTTATTTATACACATTGACTATGACTAATTCTCCATGTCAATGTAGCTAAACATTATTCTGAATGTTTACATGAAAGTGGTTTTTGGCTGACATGAGAAAATTAGTATATTTTGGGTGAAACAGATTGCCTTCTGAAATGTCCTCATTCTATTAGCTGAACTGAACAGAACAAAGAATGGCTTTTCCCAAGGAAGGAAGAATTCTGTCAGCAGACAGCTTTCATACTTAAATCTCAATGTCTGCTCCTTCCTGGTCATATGCTAATATGCTCAGCAGGTTTTGCACTTGCCAGCTTCTATGATCACATGAGTATGTTCCTTAGAATTGATTTCTCTTCTATTTAACTATCTCTTCTCACAATCCTACTGCTTAGTTTTACCTGAATAATCCTAACTCACATACATTTTAGTAGGCATCTGCTTGTCATCTCAAAATGTTTGGTCATATGGGATAAATTTGAGGCATAATATTTGAAATTGAATCTATAAATAATGCACAATATCTCTTATTGGAAATAAGAGTATGGGAATTTGAATGAAGTGTACCTAATAAACTTGTGTTTTGAATGCTTGATTCCTAACTGATGGCAATTTGAGAGGGAGGACCTTACTAGAGGAGTAGACCTTGAGATTTATTAACTGGCTTGCCAGTGGTAGTCAGCTTGCTCTCATGCTGTTGTCCACAACAGTAAGTAGATAATGCTCCACCCTCTACCCTGCTCATCACCTTGAGGTTTATTAACTGGCTTGCCAGTGGCAATCAGCTTGCTCTCACGCTGTTGTCCACAACAGCAAGTAGATAATGCTCCATCCTTTTTCCCTGGTCATCATGTTGACTGTAAACCAAAATAAACAACTCTCCTCCTAGCAGCTGCTTTTGGTTGGGTGCTTTGTCCCAGCAAAGAAAAGGTAACTGCAACAAAGAGCCAGATATTTTACCTTATTCATGATGCCTGGACTTCTCATTGTTTATAGTAGTCAGCATACAGCTTACTAGATTTTTCTATAGGTCTGGATGTTTTTATCTTTCTGTGGTCCTATATCATTCATTCCCATAGCACTTATATGTTTCTTGTAAACACTGCTGCTATGCTTCTCTGTAAATGTAAATCTGTCACTTATGTCAAATCACAGTTAATCCTGTTAAGCCTGCAAGTATAAGTGAATTGTTGCTTTTTCCAAGTGGAAAATGGATAGGCACACATGGAGTAAATGTCCAGAAGAGTAATTGCCGAACTGCTTTCCTATAGCCAGGATAGCTATGATTTTGGACATTAGAAATTTAGTATGTTCTGTTATGTCTTTTTGGTAAATCTACACCAGTGCAATAACTGTTGAATGATATTTTCTGGAATTATATGGAAAGATCAAAACTAAAAACAAAAACTATTTAATTATGACATATTCTAACCTTAGGAAGCAAATTATTTTGAGAAATGTGAAGCCTTATTTGTCAATGCAGATTTCTATTGAAAAAAATAGTATTTAGTGAATCTGTGAAAGTAACAGAAAAACAGAAGTAAGCTTGTTGAAAAAGAATATTTTATGTGCATGGTTCATCCCTATTATTTTGGGGTTTGTTTGAGCTGTTTAGTAGCAAAACATAATTATTCGGTTCTTCATTTTATGTTCCAAAGAAAATTCTTTTTTTTTTTCACCTTGATCAAATTTTCCAAGTTTATTATTCCTCCCGAAAAATTTCATTTCCAAGAGACAAATAGATTCAGATTTATTTGTACAAGATTACCTTTAAGAACAGTATGTCTTAAAACTAATCAGTTACATCTATATCACAATATACAAGCACAGCTTCATCATTAATCATTGCTCTTCTCTTCATTCAAGTGAAAACAGTGTAGCAGATACTAACTAAATTCCTCTGCCCCATATAGGAATGAAGATTTAGTATACCAGCAAGGCAAATTAATTCATAGGGCTATCATAAAGGTGATAAATATGAGATGTGCAGGGCTAGCCCCTTCCATTGGAGAGCTCTGTGAAGAAAACTCATCTGACTGGAGGAGTAACAACAGGCACAATGACCTAACTCTTCCTACCACACAAACAAAACAACAAAATCATGCTATCTTAAAAATTCATTTTTTATAAATCCAGCCAATAATTTCTTTTAAAAGTTAAGTATAACCTTTGTTTAAGAGATCACATCTAAGTTAAGTTTAAATACTATAATTAAGCAAAAAGCAGTCATATGTGCAAATATGAAAATTCAAGTTGTTCCTGCATAAAATTGTTTCAGAGAAAATCTGCTGCTTAACAATCACACTGAGCTACCAACTAACATGTCATCATCCTTCAAGTCACATCACTTGCAGCTAATCTCAATTACACTAATGACAAGTCTTTCTTGAAAATGAAGAGGCACCCAGATGCTGTGCAGGCCTTTCTCGGGTCCACTAGAACTTGTAAAGAGGATGGCAAATGTGATGGCCAGATTAAGGTTCCCTTGGATGATCTGACTAATCATGACATATTGAAATCTGTGGTCAATGATAATACAGGCATTCCTTCCAGGATAAAAAACAAGGTTCTTAGGAAACCATCAGATAAAGAAAGGGTTTGGTACAAAGGTTCTCCAAAAAATCCTATAGGACAGACTCAACTGCTACCAACAAGTAAGCCTGTAGACTTGTAATTACCAAATGTAGCTGGGCTTGGTGGCACTTTAATCCCAGAATTTGGGAGGCTGAGGTTAACTAGGACATTTGTTTTCAGAGGGAGACTGTAGATTCAGGCCAGTCTGGGCTATACAGTTCCTGGCCAGCCTGGGCTAGAGTGGACCCTGCCTCAAAACCCACACAGAAAATTCTTAGCTGAGCAAAGTCAAAACTAAAAATGTGAACTGAAAAAAATAAATAAAAATAAAGACTATACATTTGGCATGGTGGCACATACGTTATTCCCAGCACTGCTGTGGTAGAGGTAAGAGGACCGCTGTCTGCGTACAGAGTGAGTTCCATGTCATGCTGGGATAGAGTAAGACCTTACCATAAAAATAAACAAAAAAGTTTAAAATTTAATGAGCTAGTGATGTGACTCAGAGGTTAAAGTCTCTTGCTTACAAAGTCTGACGGCCTGGGTTTTAGTACCCAATACCCACTTAAAGCCAGATGTACAAAGTAGCACATGGCTCTGGAGTTCTTTCCAGTGTTAGAGGCCCTGGGATGCAAGAATTCTCTATCTCTCAAAAAGGTAAATAAAAGATAAACAAAAGGACTGTAAGAGAAAGCATCATAAGAAAGTCATTTCCTATATTGTTTACCCTGTTAAGAGAAGACTAGCATTTCATTCCAAGATAAATATCTGCTTAGCCAACAAACTTATGATATGCCCATGTGTGACAGGATGAGAGAACTGGTTATCTTGACAGGAAACAAGGAGAATGTCATAGTGGAGTAAAGACATCTGTGGTTCCTGAGAGCAGAATTACATTGCTAGTGGGCTGCTATTCAGCCAAGAGAGTCTTCCATTGTCAGGGAGGATCTTAACAGTGATGGAGAATAAGGATAAAATGCCCTTTTAAAGGATGAAGCCTAGACAGAATGCAAGACACCAATGTGATTTGATATTTCGTACTAGAGAGAGATGATCCATGAAGAATGAATATATGTTTCCACAAAGAGAGGCAGTATTTGGCTGTGCAAACACTTTATCCACTAATCCATCTCTCCAGCCCAAAGTTTTAAATTTTTATTTGTTTAACTGTGATTAGAGAGAGACAAAAACATAGGGGAAGAAAGAGTGAGAGAGAATGGGTGCACCAGGGCCTCTTGTTACTGTCAATGAACTCCAGATGTATGTGCCACTTTGTACATCTGGCTTTACATGGGTATTGTATAATTGAACCTGGGCAGGCAGGCTTTTCAATCAAGTGCCTTTAACTACTAATCCATGTTCTCATTCCACTACATTAGATTATACACATGCATATTTATGTTTTTATGAATCAGCATTTAATATAATACCTTATTTTTTTAATTGTTGCTTTTTTACATTTTCTAGTCTTTTGTCCTATCCATAAAGGCCTTTATCTATCTTGAGTTTTAAAATTCAATTTTCATACTATTTTCTTGTATCTTAAATGTACTTAAATTACTTAATTCCAAATTCCAAGGTGTAATAAATTCCGTTGTTTTTTTTTTTTTTTTTTTTTTTTTCAAGGTAGGGTCTCACTCTGGTCCAGGCTGACCTGGAATTAACTCTGTCATCTCAGGGTGGCCTTGAACTTATGGCAATCCTCCTACCTCTGCCTCCCGAGTGCTGGGATTAAAGGCGTGCGCCACCACGCCCGGAAAGTAATAAATTCCATTTTACATTCAGGATTCATAAATTCTATACATGAGAAAATGTGTCTTATGGCTAAAGCCCTCATGGAGTCTAAACAGGAATAGAAGTTTGTTCTTATATCCTTCCTGAAATCATGAAGGGGCTGAATGTAATTCATAACATTCACTTTTAAATATTGGTGTTATTAAAGTTGACTAACACATCACCAGGACCTCTGGCCCTGGTAGTTTGGAAGAGGAATGAACGACAGGTTGACTGAGCAGCTAGGACAGACCATCAAGCAGAAGCTCAATTCCTACAAGACATCACTTATCCCTGCATGGGCTCCACTGAGACCTAGCTGGACCAAAAGAGGAACAAGCACAATGAATTCAGAGAAGCCATACCGCATGTGAGTTTGAAGGCAAGAGGAGTAAGAGGCCACCAACTTGAATAAAAAAGAAAATAACTACCATCAAGTGCTTGACAGAATCTTCCACTAGTATATTCTGAAGAAAGACCAACCCAAAATTTTCGAGTCTCCCAAATGCAAGGTCCCAGAATACCTTCTGACACTGACTGTACAATGACCCGTGGGTAGAACCACAAGCACTGCCCAGGTACAGAATCTTCCACACAGAATATATCTACTACCCCAACCTAGTAAGGTTCTTTAAAACTGACAGTAATCTGACATTTCTCTCTTTCACTTATCGCCTCTCCCAAGGTATAAAGGTTTGAGATTAAAATTACTAGAAACAAAGCTAGTGCACTTGGGTACTGGGAAAAGCAGCTTTCTCCCCTGGGGCTTCTTACTGAACTTGAGTACCACATCATCTTCAGAAAATGCTTAGAATGCTTGGATAATTTTATTTATGTAGCAAATATTTTCTGAACATGTACTGATATGTAGAGACTGAAACCTCTAAGGATTGGCTTTAAAAAATCCTCATAAAGCTATCATGGAATATTTTGAGGATGGGCCATGAAAACCAAATGATCAATATAAAGCTATAATATATCACTAATGATGATGCAAATAAGATATTTCCCTAATATTTTATTAAAACTATCCTTGCATTTATCATGGAGAGTCACTGAGTCTTAATACACTGCTAGGCAGAGAACAAATTATATTTTGTGAGACTTACATTCTATTACAATGGCTTAAGTCTATCAATATGGTACAAAACAGCCATGGAAACTAAGTTACAGATGAATATCTTGTATTCCAATAAACCTTGCTTACTAACACTACTAGTAGGTGAGGTTTGGCTCAAATGTCATAGTTTTCCAGCATTAACCTAGAGCAGGTTACAGAAATATATATATGTATATAGATATCTTAAGTATCATACATATACATAACACATCACCATCTTAAGAGACTCTTAAGTATCTTGGACTAGTTTCAAACCCTACAATTTCTTTTTTTGGTATATATTATTATATTCACTGACAGTTTTTGTTTCCTTTCAAATTATTAGGTAACATACCACTGAGATACTTTCTATAATTGTATAATTACTTAATGGTCATTAAAATAATAATTCAAATCTAATGCTAATTACATAGGACATGTTTACCTGTAACAATAAAAATCTTCAGCACAAGGGTGAAGGAGATAGACACAGAGAATACTAAACTCCTTCCAAATCAGAGATTCAAAGACACAGAGGCTCCCAAGAGCCCATCACTGAAGTAAACCTAAAAGGAACCCAACATGGCTCAGGGAAGTTCACTGAAGAGGATGTGGAAAGATTATTAGAGTCACAAGTTGGAACATTATGCACAAATTGCCTTTTCACCATAACTTATGGCTTTCTCCTCAATGCATGACCCACAATCCACATTGGGACAATTGGTATCCCCATCAAAGAGAGTTCCTTGGGGGGGATGGGATGACGGTAAGGATGGTTCCAACATGTGCTGTCCACACACTGAGTATATACATATCTAATAATAAATATTCAGTGTGACTTCTAAGCCCTAACTCCCGTATTGTGGTAGTTTCATTCAGGTGTCCCCCATAAACTTAAGTATTCCGAATGCTAGTCTCCCCAGCTGATAATAATTGAAAATTAAAACCTCCTGGAGGCCATGTATTGTTGGGGGAGGGCTTATGGGTATTATAGCCAGTTTCCCCATGCCAGTGTTTGGCACACTCTCCCGTTGCTATTTTTCACCTTATGTTGGCCAGGGTATGATGTCCAGCCTCTGCTTATGCCATCATTTTCCCTGCCATCATGGAGCTCTCCTTCAAGACTATAAGCCAAAATAAACCTTTTTTCCCAAAAGCTGTTCTTGGTTGAGTGATTTCTGCCAGCAATGAGAACTTGTCTATACCTATGTGGATAAGTTTGGAATCAGTTCCCTAAAGGCTCTCACATTTCTGTACAACTTGCAAAGACAGGGGTGTTTTGACTGCACTGTGTATTCAAGGTGTCAGCAGTGAGTAGACCCAGAAGGTAGAGACAATCTCCATGTAGATCAGAGGGTAAGAGCACATGCTATCTAGTTTAGTAAAAATATCATCTTCCTATGAGATGAAAGGGGCCTTATTTTACTTGCAACCTGTTATGAAAGAATCAGGTTCCCAAATCTCCAGGATTTTTACTTGTGTCAGAAACTTACACTCTTACAGGCATAGTGGGAATCCATGCTAATACCACCTGGCATTTTTTACTGGGTCCTGACAGCATGTGAAGTAGTTGAAATGTAAGTCATTGCTAGCCAACCTCTCTCTCTCTCTCTCTCACACACACACCTTATTTAAATTTCTATAATCCTATTTGGGAAGATTTCCTTAAATTGAAGTATAGTTGTATATATACAGGCGTGCAAAAATTCAAAATATATTAGGGACACTAACTCAAAACATAAACCACTATCTTCCAGACATAATACGAACATTGCCTTCATTAACACAAAGTAGCTGTCATTACCTGTTGAAGGCCTGCACAAGATTGGTCTCTTCACCATTCCGTCATGGGTGGAGGAGAGACTCACAAGGAGTCTCTCAGGAGACTCTCAGGAGTCTCCTCTCAGGAGCAATTGGCAGTTAATGCTTAGTAAGAATTGAGAATGCTTTTCTTCAGTAGTCTAGCTGCTAGGAAGTTGCCTAGTCTCCAGTGAATAAACCCCTGCTCATGCTAAGGCAAGCAACCCAAAGAAAAGTTGGTGAATTACAAAAAAATGACTTGAAAATAAGAGAAGGACTTATTAGGAAGAAGGATGTCAGTGGGAGGGGAGGAGAATAAGAGAGGGTAATGGGGATGACTATGCTCAAAGTACACTGTAGAGTATGCAACTATCAAATAATAAATAATAATTTAATTAGGTTTCCTAATAAACTCCTTTTGAAATCTGGGAAACAAGCATTAAATACAAGGTCTTTTTTTTTTTTTTTTTGGTTTTTCGAGGTAGGGTCTCACTCTAACCCAGGCTGATCTGAAATTTACTAGGTAATCATAGGGTGGACTCGAACTCACTGCAATCCTCCTACCTCTGCCTCCCAAGTGCTGGGATTAAAGGCGTGTGCCACTATACCTGGTCTTTTATGCAAGGTCTTTTGATTCTAGGTATTCTGTGACAAATACAAGAACCTAGCTTGTCCCTTTACATTATTTTATATGCAATGGTCTTGCTTACTCTGTCTTAAAGAGAACAGAAATTATGACAAGAAATACTCAGTGCACCAAAATATATACAGAATTTTCTGATATTTTTGCCTTGTATGTCTTTGTTATACTCATAATACCAATTAGTCAGTTTACACAGCCATTGGTATGTAAAAGGAGATAGCACTTAGTTTATAATTGCCAGTTATCAAATTTTCAAAATTTTCACAGAATGATTATTAAACCATTGGTACTTTGAACTAAGCTATGAAAATGTATTAGGTACCTTTGCATTACTGCAGTAAATACCTTGAATGAAGTCAGCACCAGATAAATGGGATAACCATTATTATTTTAGAGAGAATTTAATAGGTGCAGGCGCTCTTGTAACACACGATTGGTGGGAGCTTGAAAATAGAGAGCAGGCTCATTTTTTTTGGATATGATTTTGACTTGTTCCCCAGCTCCAGCTATGGGTTCTGTTCCATTGAGCAGATCTGTTAAGCAATTCAAGAGCAGTTGGTTAATCACCATGGCTGTGTGCCATATTGCAGTTGTGTGAGCATTGTGTCAGGTTGTTTGCTGATGAGTAGCTTAGACCACAAATTGCTTCAATTGATGTTGGTCATTTTCCCCTAGCCAATCATGTAGCACCTTTTGGCACTAGGTGAGTTAACTGTCTGGGAACTGACTCTCTTCCAGATTCTAGCCAGGTCACTCCATGTTTTGTACCAACAGCATATGGTGTCTTTGGCAGTAGTGTCTTACTTTTAACCTTTGGTGGGTCATTACGTGCTGTGACAGAAATCCATCTTCTTTTGGGAAACCTTGTTGATCTCTGATCAACAGCTCATTGTGGATTTTAACCACATGCTGGTTATTTCTGTTTTTTGAAGTTAACAAATGGAATCATTATAACATTGAAGTATAAAAAGATGAATATCATGTGTCAAACACAAGTTTAGTTTATGAATTTTTAAAGTTCTTCTTATAGTATTGTATTATATAATTGTAACAAATGCTAAGCCAAAGAAAATATTTTATTATTTTGGTAACTTGTTAATATTATTCCTTTACTTTCAGGTGAGAACTAGCTTATTTTGGGCTCAGGCAATAAATGCTGTGAGGGAAAAGGTAACTATATCACAAAGCTTCGCAATGTAATTATTATCCTCACAATGTTGGAGAAGTTGAGGAAAGGAACTAGATGTTTAAAAAAGGTAACAAGAGTCTATAACTACGGAAGATGGAAATGTCCTAAAAAATTACTTCTGCCCAGCCTGCATTTTTGAAAAATAATTATGGGACAACTGAAGAAGTTTTTTCTTACCACCAAACTCTCAAGTATATGTCTCCAAAATAGAATAAATGTACATTGTCATGATCATATTTTATTGTCTTTAGTTTTATCATAAATGTCCAGGTCACATTTCCATAAGACCCTGTGTAATGATGTCATATTGCACAATTTAACCTACCATGTCCTCACGACCCTGAACAGAGTCAACTGTACTAAGTTTTCTTTAAAAATCACTGATAGTAGTGTTGAAAAAAATTGGAAATATCATGTTTGTAAAATACATTTTCTACACAATGTAATAAGCAAGCAGAAGATCTTTATTGTACATTAGGAAACAAAAATGAAATTTCCATACTGCAAAGTACATGGATGAATAAGTCCACCACTATCAACAGCTGCAATAGGAAAATATAAGGTCATATGAAGGTCCCATCTGTGTACCTTGGAAAGGTAGACATTAGAGGAAATCTTTGTTTTATGTGCTGTTGATCTATCATTTTATGATGACCTAGCCATTGAGATAGAATTTAGACAAATAAATAACAAGATGGATTGTTTCAGGGACACTGGTGTCAGGGACTTTAAATTTGCTCATAGAGGGACAGAAGGATGATGTGTCTCATAATTTTGATCTACATATCCATTGTCTAGGAAAGTTTCATCAGTTATTTGTCTTCAGAATAAATCACTGATGTATGGACCTATAAAATATTGCATGTATTTAAAGCATTCATCTTGATTAATTTGGTGATAAGTATGTGAAACAATCACCACAATCAAAACCACAAATGCAGCTGCCACCTTGGGTGTTTCATCACACCTCTGGAATTATTTTCTTTAGGGTTTTTTATTTCAGATTTTGATTTAATACCTAAGGGTTTGAACCTAAGCCTTTTGTGTTTCTAACAGGTTCCCAGAGATAAAAGTTCTAATAGGTCTTTGTAATGGAAAGGAACCCATCTTTTGATAGATTAGCCTTAATAACACTTTCTTTGTGTAAAACTTTCTCAGATATTTCATTCAGGAGTATTTCTCTTCATCTCAGCAGCTTTGCTTGCTTATTCTACATAGGAGAATGTTATAGCAACTGAAATCCTAGTATCCACTGTATACTGGCTCTCAGCATCTCCTTATGACAACTGAAAGGTGAACTCATTGAGATGTTAGAAAATAGACTATTAATAATGAATCCTGCCTCACTATGGCAGTTTGATTCAGATGTCTCCCATAAATTTAGGTGTTCTGAATGCTAGGTTCCCAGCTTATGGAGAGTTGAGAATTAATGCTTCCTGGGGGGAGTGTATTGTTGGGGGAGGGCTTATGGGTGTTATGGCCAGATTCCCCTTGCCATTATTTGGCACACTGTCCTGTTGCTATGGTCTACCTTATGTTGGCCAGGGGGTGATATCCATCCTCTGCTCATGCCATCATTTTCCCTGCCATCATGAGCTTCCCCACTCGAGCCTGTAAGCCAAAATGAACCACTTTTTCCCACAAGCTGCTCTTGGTTGGGTGATTTCTACCAGCAATGTGAACCTGAATGCAACACTCACTCAAAAATATAGCAATTTAAGTTAAATATAATAATGTTTTACACTTAATCCTTTTATACAAAACAAATCTATGTAAAAAATCATATAGCCACTAGGAACTGTGTATTTTACTTTGCTCAGTCTGACCCAGGTCATTACCAACTTGAGAAATTGTCTTCTGGCATTTGTCCTAAGTTTTCTGGCCAGAAGAATGGCCCAGGATCTGAACAATTACATAACACAGAGCAATTTTTCAGACTGGGATACATACACTGAAGCTGACTTTCCTTAGCCAAACATCTGATAGATAGCACCACAAAAGATAATGTGTACAGCTTGAATAATAGCATTCTATGTACATAAGACAAAAAATAAGAAACTATTCTGTATTTTTTCCAATCTTGACTTGTATATGAGCACAGATGAATATACTAACCATAAATTATTAAGATATGTCACCAATTTTTAGGACCCAAATTATTTTCCTAAGACGTCTTAGGCTTTTAGTCATTACTATTCTAATAACTATACAATTTAATGTTGTTTTAACTTGCATTTTTTATGCATGAATGTGTCCATAAAATTACTTTTATCTTTGAAAATATTGGATATTGTTAATGGCTTATATATCTGATTCACATGAACCAGATTTTACAATTTTTCCTATTTTTATTTTCTCAGCAACTTAATATTTCTCGAGCTCCCATGGAAATCACAAGCACATGTTTAGAGGGAGATAAATGCAAATGACATGAGAAGTTTAGAACAGCACATTCACTTTCCCACTTAGTCGACTTTATACTTAGCACTGACATAGTTGTAATTTCTTATTTAGATGAGTTTTGTTTTTTTTTTTTTTAAGAAAGTCTAGCACTGAATTCAAAAGCTGATTGCATCCTCTCACTTTAGGAACTGTGTTGTCATTCTCTACTCCTTTTATCTTGCTCTGCTTGATTTAAGAAGGATTGGATATGAGCAAAGCACACTTGCCTAACCATGTACTGGCCCCACCATTAGAGAAACCAAAACAAAGAGAAGAGCCTACTAATGAACTAGGGATCATTTTCTGAGTCTCATTCATTGTGATAATTTATTTTCTCAGTCTGTTTGCAGTCACCCATGGAAGCCATTGAGAGACTTATCAGTGTGGCTTAGCAACAATTTTTTTACAGTTTTTATTTATTTACAAGGAAACAGAGAGAGAGAAAGAGAGTATGACAGGGCCTCTTGACAGTGTAAACGAATTCCAAACACACCAATTTGCACATCTGGCTTTAGGTGGGTACTGGGGAACTGAACCCAAGCCATCAGACTTTGCAACCAAGTGTTTTTTTTTTTTTTTTTTTTTTTTCGAGGTAGGGTCTTACTCTAGCCCAGGCTAATCTGGAATTCACTATGGAGTCTCAGGGTGGCCTCAAATTCACAGCAATTCTCCTACCTCTGCCCCCTCTCCCTCAGTGCTGAGATTAAAGGCCTGCACCACAAAGCCCAGCTCCAAGTGCTTTTAAACAATGGGCCATCTCTTCAGCCTCAGCAAAAAATTTTAAAAGCAGAAGCCCTCATTTTAAGATAAATTTCTTGTGTTTTTCTTATTATTCAAAACAGTCCTAAATGTTTTACAAACATATTCTTTAAATAGATCTACCTTGGTTTTCATAACAGCATGTTATCAAAGTCTATGATGCAATAGTCATGAATAAAATTATTCATATTCACAAATAGTCATATTTCACATGCCATTCAAATTTATTAAACTAACATCCCACAGAAAGTATTTAAATTAGGGAAAAGTGACTTACTTAAAAATACTCAGTATGTTGTATAGACTTTGCAGAATTAAAATAAAGAAATGAATTCACTATTCATATATGGAAATCATGCTGTATTTCAGTCAGTATCTACATAAATCTTGCTTTTGAAATGATATGTCAAAGTTGTTTATAAGCTGCGCCATCACCTCAGAATGGCCAAGTGCTCAGAACATTTGAAACTCTGCTTTTGCATTTGTTTCTAAAAAAGAAAGTTGGTGAAATGACTTCATACCGTAAATTGAATTTCACAGATATTAGATGGTTCTGTTTTAAATTTTCCCCATCTCTGTGCTTTCTCATAAACTGCTATCTCCTTGGCAGCCAACAAATAGATATAGAAAGGATACAAAAATCATTGCAAGAAGATTTTGTTCATTATTCCAAAGTCAAAGATAGTAAGTCAATTCACTCTTAGCTTTCTTTTCTTTATTTTTCTTATAAACTATGTATATGCAGTACTTGCTACCACTCTGTGAAAAATCATAATTCACAATAGGAACTTACATAAATATATGTATATGTATTCTTTTTTTTTGTTTGTTTGTTTTTGTTTTTCAAGGTAGGCTCTCACTCTAGCTCAGGCTGACCTGGAATTCACTATGGAGGAGTCTCAGGATGGCCCTGAAAACTCATGATGATTCTCTTATCTCTGCATCCCGAGTGCTGGGATTAAAGGTGGGTGCCATCATGCCTGGTTAAGCTTTATTTTTTCATAAATTATATTCACTCAAGGAAGTATGTGTGCATAGAACAAAAGTACACAACATAAGAAATTATCATTTGTTTGTTTTTCCAATCTATACAAATGTGGGTGAAAGAGCAATGCAACTAAACATGTGCAATGTTTACTTTGCCTCCCAGTAATAACGCCAGTGAAGACCCAACTCTTACTTACAGAATACTTGTTTTCCAGTCGAATCTTTACTACTTACATTACTATTTCAACATGGGGACAAAGAAAGGAGAATGACTATGCTCATGTTAAGAAGTGAAATTGAAGTTGTGATGCAAATATGAGTTCAAAACAATTTAAACCACTGCTGTCACATTGCTGTGTAAATGATGTACTGCACTGTAGAAAAATATCTTGAGAATAAAGAAGGAAATAATGAAACTAATATTACTATTAAATATTAAAATATCCATCTAATGTTAAAAATAATGCAAATATTTCATTTTAATGTGGTACATACTTAAAAGACATTTTAAATTCTTGTATTGATGCAAAATATGCATTTCCTTTTATTTCTCATTTAAGAGAAGGACTTATTAAAAGAGATGGCTGCCATTAGAAGATAAGGTGAGGTCCAGAGTGAGAAATAAACCATCTGGCTTTATATCCCAAAATCAATTTAGTTATATAATTACTTACTAAATTTCCAGCTTCAAAGACTATGTACATAGAACAAGTAACAGACTTGGTAAATAGTCTCAAAGAAATTAGAATTTCATGTGATAAAGAGACCCAATGGTATATTGGTCCTATAATGAGAAAGAAGCTGCTCGAAGGGCAGATGTTAAGGAGAAAGGATTATTGGGATTTCATAAGACAGAAATTTGGCCCTAACCTATATTAGAAAGTTTCTTCAAAGAAAAAGGACTACAGTGAGCCTAAAGGACAGACATGTGCTCAGCAGATGCATGGTCACTTTATTTGACTTCCTTCTTGCACAGAGTGTCACCTACTCTGGGATACAGTTTCTTAAAATTTTCAGTCATTGCCTCTTTTTACGTAAGAATATTTTACATAATCCTTGATATATAGGTATATAAAGTATGCATACAAAGCAAACATTTACTTATAATAAACAATTAATAAATATATTTAAAACAATTCTTTCACATGAATATAATCTTACCATTTACTAAAGATGAAAGAAAATTTGTATACTAAACATATGGATATGTTTGTTTTACAAATAAATTAAATGTTGGCTGAATATTTGATGGTGAGGCCCAAAGTATCTTCAACGTTTTTCAGTGTTGATGAATATTCTGATTTTGTCATTTTCAATGTAAAGAATTGTATAAATACATAATAAAAAAATTGGTAGGGGCCTATTTACAGCCATTTCAGAAATTGTAGGAAATTCTATCCTAATCCCAAGCTAAAAATTTATTTAATGATTATGGGACTTTAGTCATCAACTTAAGTAATAATTTTTTTTATTTAAATGTTCTAACACAAACCCAAAGATACACTAATCTGAAACATACAAACTAAAAAATTAAGTAGATAACTTCCTGCATCATATCTGACCACATTGCATTAAAGCTAGAAATTAATAGAAGAGAAACAACAGAAAACACACCAGCTTCCATAGACTAAACAACATGCTAATAAACAACGAATGGGCCATGGAAAAAAATCAAAAAGAAAAATTGATATGATGACAAAATTAATTGACAACAAAAACAGAGCATAACAAAACTTATGAAAAACAATGAAGGCAGTCATAAGGAGAAATATAACAAAGAGAGAGATTTCCCATTAATATCCTAGCCATCCACTTAAACATCCCTAAGAGTTCCAGATGGAGAAAAATAATTAAGATCTGAGAAGAAACTAAGGAATTGGAAACTAAGAAAACAATTAACAATATTGATGAAACAAAGAACTGTTTCTTTGAAAGAATAAACAAGGTTGATAAAACTGTGGCCAATTTGATCACACAAATAAAGAGAGAAGTCTCAAATTAACAAACTTTGAAATGAAAAGGGAGAGGTCATAAACAACATCAATGAAACTGGATGAATCATTAGGACATATTTCCAAAACTTCTACTCCACAAAATTGGACAACCTATAAGAAATGGATGAATTCCTAGACATACACCACCTACAAAAACTAAATCCCAAGCAGATAAATCACCCAAACAAACCTATTACATCCATTGAAATTTAAATGAATAAAAACATCTCTCTGGGCTGGAGAAATGGCTTAGTATTTAAGGTACTTGCCTGCAAAGCCAAAGGGCCCAGGTTTGATTGAATTTACAGCAGCTGGAGGCCCTATCACACCCATTCTCTCTCTCTCTCTCTCTCTCTCTCTCTCTCTCTCTCTCTCTCTCCCTGCCTTTTTATCTCAAATATAGTAAAATAAAATATTAAAAAAACATCTCCCAAAAGGAAAAGTCCAGGACCTAATAGGCTCTCTGCTGAATTCTACCAAACCTTCATTAAAGAACTGAAACCACATTTTCTCAAGCTTTTTCACAAAATCAGAGAATAGGGAATGCTCCCCAACTCCTTCTACAGAGTTAGCATCACCCTAATACCAAAACCAGACAAAATTCAACAAGAAAACTATAGACCTACATTCTGACAGATTTGGATGCAAAAATCTTGAACAAAATCCTTGCAACTGACTTCAACAACACATCAAAAGCATCATCCACCTTGATGGAGCAGGGTTCATCCCAGAGATGCAGGGAGGTTCAATATATGGAAATCGATTAACATAATACACCACATCAATAACTTTAAACAGAAGGACCACATGATCATTTCAATAGATGCAGAGAAGGTCTTCAAATTTCTGGAGAGGCTAGGCATGGGGCACTTACAGCTCAACATAATAAAGGGTGAATACAAAGCACTGAAAGCCCAGGTTTTACTTAACAAGGAAAGACATAAGGCATTCCCATAATATTGGGGGAAAAGACAGGGGTATCTGCTCTCACTATTACTCTTCAACAGTAGTAGGGGTCGTAGCCCAAGTAATTAGAAAGGAGAAATATATAAAAGGGAAAAAGAGATACAAATCAGAAAGAAAAGTTCTACTTGATGACACAACCCTATACATAAGTTACCTGAAAGACTCTGCCATAAACTTATAAAGGTGATAAATTCCTTCAGCAAAGTGGCAGACCACAAAACAACAACAAAAGAACAGAAATCAGCTTGGCTTTCCCATTTTCAATAGTCACAAACGAATCAAATACCTTGAAATAATACTAACCAAGGACGTAAAGGACCTAGATAATGAAAACATAAGTCACTCAAGAACAGAATTGTGGAGGACATGAGAAGATGGAAAGAACTTCTATGTTTCTGGAAGGGAAGAAAAATATTGTGAAAATAGCAATTCTACCAAAAGCAATATATAGATTCAATGAAATACCAATAAAATCCCAGCATCATTCTTCACAGAGATAGAAAAACATAATCTGAAAATTCATATGGAATGGCAGAAGGCCTTGGATATCTAAAAATACCTTCAGCAAAAGAATCACCTGTGGAGGTATCACCATATCCCATGTAAAGTTATATTACAAAGTCATAGTGACAAAAACAGCACAGGGCCTGGAAAAATGGATCAGCATTGAGGCACTTGCTAATGACCTGAGCTTATTTCTTCACTACCAATGTAAGCTGCATGCACAAATGAGCTCATGTATCTAGAGTTCATTTGAAGTGGTTTGAGGCCCTGGCCTGTCCAATAATCTCTTTTTCTCTCTCTCCCTCTCTGCTTGTGAATAAATAAACAAAATATTTTAAAAACCATAACACGATACTGGTATAAAAACTGACATAAGCTCTTCACTGCGAGGGTAGCTTGAATTAAGGGTTTGGGGTCCACTTACCTCAATGACTGCTAGTCTGAAATGTTTCTGTAAGAGCAGGGCTGGTGCAGACGCAGCAGTGTGGAAGGCTGGGCAATGGCGTCACACTTACCTGTGTTCCTGTGGAAACTATGTGAATATTTGTTTTATATGGATTTTTACTCACTTTTCAAACATACTAAAGTGTGCCCCTCAGCTGCTGAGCAAGCATTTGTAGCTTGTACAATGGCAGAATGGGCCCAAAGCTTAGTGTTGTGACCCATTTTGAAAATAAAGTATCTTGAAATAAAAAAAAAAAGGTTGACATATAGACCAGTGAAATAAAATTAAAGACCTGGCCCTTAGCTCAAGTAATTATAGCTACTTGACCTTTGAAAAAAGGAGGCAACAACACACACTGGAGAAAAGTCAGAATCTTCAATAAATTGGATAGCCACATGTAGAAAAATGAAACTAGACATACTTCTCTCATCACATACGAAAATAAACTCCAAATTGATTAATGTCCTCAATAAAAGGCCTGAAACAATTAAATGACTGGAAACATAGGGGGAACTCTCCTGACAAAAGAGTGGGGAAAAGACTTCCTGAACAGTACCCTAGTATCCCAGGAAGTTAAACAATCATTTAACCAATGGGATCCCATGAAGCTAAATGCTTTTGGACAGACAAATATACCATAAACAAAACCAACAGACTACCCATAGAATAGGAGAAAAATCCATCAGCTACGCCACTGTCAAGGCCTAACATTGAACCTACAAAAACTAAAATCAAACAACAACAACAACAAAAATACAATCAAACAATGGGGCAGAGAAATGAATAGGGAATTCTCAAAGGAAGAAACAAAACTGGCTAATACTCATTTAAGAAAATGTTCATATCCTTAGCCACCATGAAAACTAAAATTAAAACAACTATGAGATTCCACCTTACTCCAGTCAGGATGGCAGTCATTAAAAATATCAAATGACATAAATTTGAGTGATAGGTATGGAAAGAGGAACCCTCAATTTCTGCTGGTGGTAGTGCTAACTTGTACAACTATTGTGGTAGCTTGAATGGATAATTTCCCCCTCCCTCCCCACAATAGATTGAGGAGTTTATTAAAGCTTGTAACTTAGCCAGGTTAGAGGAGGTCTCACTATGGGAAGATCCTAGGGTCCAGCTATAAGGTGTGTTTTTTTTTTTTTTTTTTGTGGGGGGAGTGAAGAGCTGAATCCCAGTTTAGGAGATGCAGAGTGCTTGAGCTCTGCTTAGGGGTCCTGGAGTGAGCATGCTTGAGGTGTTGGTGGCGCTGTTTCCTCTACATGGACCTATGAAAGAGGACCAGCTTCTTCTGCCATTATTAAAACTTCCTCTCTAACTGTAAGTTTCAATGGGCCTTGTTCCTCCCATAAACCATACCTTATTTAGAAGTTCATCCCAGCAACATGAAGCTGTCTACTACAAACCACTATGGAAATCAGTATGGAGAGTGCAGAAACATGAAAGTAGAACTAAAAACTGGCGCAGCTATTCCACTACTGAGCATCTACACCAAAAGTTCCACTCTTCACTGCAGAGATATGTTCTCAGTGATGTTTATAGCTGCTCAATTCACAACAGCTAAGGACTTCAATCAACACAGATGTCTATCATCTGAAGAATGGATAGAGAAGAGGTGGTACATAAGCACAATGTAATTCTACTCAGCAGTAAGGAAAATGATATAGTGAAATTTGTAGAAAAATGGACAGAGCTGGAACACATCATAGTATATGAACTCATTCAAGCACAGGAAGACAAATATCACAAGTCCCGCCTCATATGTGATTCCAAACCTGGATCAGCTTGAGTTGCAGGCATACCTGACAGGGAACTCTAGGGTCAGATAATAGGAATGGAAGGTTTTTAGGGAAGGGGAATGGGGAAGGAGAGAGAGATGCACATAAAACTAAATCCAAAATGAATCGTTACCATAGAGATCTTCCTTCTGGATAGCAGACTAAAGTATATAACCCTCAGTAGGAAAATAGGGAGAGTATCTGATAAGAAGTTCCTTGGAGAGTGTGAGTAAAGCCTGTCCCTAAAACATTGGGCTCTGGCTTGTAAGTCCCACTACCACAAATCAGTTAAAATCCACATTCAACTGCTGATCAGAGAGACCTATGAGGTACCCAAAACAAGACAAACTTCTGACATGGCACTTGATTACCCTCCTGAGTTAAAAGGTAAGTTCCTATTGCTTAAGACACCACATGCTACCAACACAGGACATCAAAAAATCCAGCTGGAATCTGGGAGGACCCCCGTTCCCAGATGGTTAGCGGGTGTAGTGCTGGGAAGCACTACATGAGCTGCTGGAGGAAAATGAACAATAATGTTGTGAGCACTCAGGGCACACTGCGATATGAAATCAAGCAGCCTGACAAAATAGATACACCTGTGGAATGGTGTCATCCAGCCTAGATGAGTAACCATGGCTAAGATTGGCTAAGAGATCCACCCAGTAGAAAGGCGCCCATAGCTAGAACTGAGAACCGGGTCAGAATCCTATGGACACCAAGGTTATAGACTCCAGTGAGAAACTCCCATGAGGTTTTGGCATAAAGAGAGGATACAGCCATCACAATCTCTCAAAAATAAGAATACTTGTCCCCTTTAACCTGTGATGAACTCAACGTCCATTGGAGATCTGGTTTTCTCTTTCATAAGGCAGTGAGAACTGAGGACAACCAAAATTCATAGCAAGACAAGAAAAGATAGCTGACTCCCTAACAGTAACTTAGCTATCCCTTGCACATCAGCCAGGGTCCAGGTGAAACCACAGAGGAATTGATGAGATAAGCAAGAGTGCTGCTTCAATGGTGAGCCTGACAACCATTTCCAGGGTGAGGGAGATAGACACTGAGGACACTCAAAACCCACCAAAGCAGAACTCTAGAAGCTGCTGAGAGCTCAACACTAAAGCAAGCTTAAAACACACCCACCAAGGTTTAGGGAGTTTTGCAGAAGAAGGGGCAAAAGCCTGTAAGAGCCACAGGGTGAGAGGGAATGTCCAGAGGCATTTTCCCCCCTCACAATGACTGACTGCTGCTCCCCCAACCCATAATCCACAGCCTCATGGGGAATAGCAGCTACCTCCCTGAGGAGGGTCCTCAGTGGAATGGGGGCAAGGTAGGAGGGAAATGATGGTACCAACACATGATATGGCCAAAAAATTTTTCTACTTAACAAAAATAATATTTTTCTGTATTCAAAGCATTCTATTTCTATAAAGACAGAAAACTTTGTATGCACAGTAAAAGCATTGCAACTAGTAGCATCAGTGACCTTCAATCTGAAATGAAGTGTTTCCAGCAGAGTTGGCACTCAGACGTGTGATGACACTTGCCATGCTATGCACCCTAAACCAAGGCCGTAGTAAAGTTGCACAAAACTGCATTTGGTTTTGAATTAATTTTTGGTTTTACAAATTAAGAAGTCTTTTATTATAGTAAAAATTAGTAGGAAAGAGAAACACCAGACAAGGAGAGGAAATCACAACCTTTGGGGGCTTTACAGTTGAGAAATCTGTGTTTCATGTGTTTTGCCAGTTAATGACTGCAGCAAGTCAGCCCTCTTGGCCTAGGCAAGGGCTCTCATGTCACAGGATCATGAGCTCTCTGCCACTCTCTGTAGTCACCAGAGTAAGCGGGTGAGAGCCTGCCACTTCATCTGTCAGGCATCGCCAACTGTCATTTACCTAGTGCTGAAGAAGCACTAATCCATGTCTTTAGAAGCCTCTGGGGATGCTTCCCAGTGGCAGGAATGACAAATTTAGTCTTAGAGTAAAAGGGCCTGGACATATGGAAGGTGCATTTAGAAAAGCTTGAAAGATTCCCGTGAGCTCACATTTTCTTTTGTAAAGTGGGAATTACAATGCACTGAGGAATATATATATATATTCTATTGGTGTAATGGCAAAAAAATCACCTATAATTTACATTTGTTCTTTATATAATTTTGTCACTATGTTTCTCACTAGTAATACTGTAATATATGCAGTATATTATTTAAAACATGTCTATTTTACTGAATAGGATAACTCAATACACAGGCTCTAGAATCATTAAAAAAGTAAACCTCAAGATACCTGTTTTAATATTCTCACAAATTTGATAAAATATATTCCCATGTGTTGGGAATTATATTTTCAATCCCTTTCCAGTCCGGGACCCACATCAAAGCAGTGAAATCACCCATTCCCTTCCATAACCATAAGCATAATCTTCATGCTTATATAAAGCGTTCTCAGACACAGTTTTATGACTCCCATTACAGGTTCTTTTTCAGTAAATGCAAACTCTTTCATTTCAACAAATTTAATATATTTGAAAGAGATTCATTTTACATATTCATTATCACCTCTTGGCTGCCAGTGTTCATTAATTTTTACCCCCACACTGAGCTTAAAATCATCCATGTGTTTTTTCTTTTTTTAATCTATGTTTCACACAAAAAAGTGGCAACATGTAAACTGTAATAGTAGTCACTTAGCAAAAAGGAGTTTTCTCATGTAGCAAAGAGCATTTGTTCAAAATAAAATCAATATATTAAAGGCCAGACTCAAGGTAGCTTTATGTATAGGGAGCTCAGAGGCTCCCCATCATGGGTGGGATACAGACCTTCATATTCCAAACATCCTGGAACTAAGGTTCAATTGCTAAATGGATGTAAGCATTCCTTCCTAAAGAACGGCTGCAAGAGCCCTGTAGCGTGTTGTGTCCTGGCTGCTGCTGAGTGAGGCCTGGTGCATGTTACTTCTTACCTCGCTTCTTTTCCTAACTTGGATCTGCCTACAGTAGACCTCTGTGATCCTAGAGGAAGCAGCATCTTTCTTTCACAAAAGGTATAATGAACAAATTGAAGGAAACAACTGCGCCAGCAACTTCTCCATATTGAAACCAGCATTATTCCTCCTTCAGCATACTTCGAGAATCTCGAATCCAGTTTCTTCATAAGTAGAAACTTTTAATAATATTTTATCATGGAACATATATTTTGTTTTTTATCAACATTATAATTTTAGACTATAATTTTAAGTATCAATATGTTTTCATAAGTGTCAAAGATTCACTTAGTGTGTAGGCCAAGTGTCAAATCCAAATAAAAATAATTTCAGTAATTTTGTCCTGTGGTTTTTATTTATAGTATAAACATTTTGAATAAAATTATACTCTTGAAAATAACTTTTATTTATCTTTCTCATATTTTAATTGGATTTTGAAAACTATTTTATGAATTAGCAAATCTTTCCTTTTTGAGTTTGTCAACTGGTTCTTTAAAAATCATTTAATTCAGATTATTATACAGGCAAAAGCATTTATATACTTTTACTTGGTGTGTGAATCTACACACAGGCTTATAGTCAAAACTATACCTTTCTTGGATTCTCGACTTTCTCAAAGTTGCTGCTATGTCATATGTACCTCATCATTTACATAGGCAAATTTTATATTTAAACTAGCATTTCCACAATGCTGACTAGCATATTAAAAATTGTCAAGCAGATTTTTACACATTTCCTTTTTTAAGAGTCTCATGCTCTACTGACTGAGCTAGCCAGGCACCCTTCATTTCCTTTTTTAAAATATCACATTTGTGGGCATTTTATGAATTTCCTTCTATTTCATATATCCCTCTATTGTATTAACTCTGACAAAAGAGAATAACATAAAACTCATTTTAAGTCAGGATATTTGGATGTATTTTCAAAATGGAAACTGTTTTCAACTCCCACTATTTCAACAATTTATATCTGGTAATAAAAGGAAATAAAAAAAGTATAGGCTGCATTGCTATGCATATGTTATCTTTTACAGGTAGCATTCATAAGCACCATATTTATTTTTCTGTACAGAGGATTTTATTATCCTAATTCTCTAGAGAAGAAAATGAGAGGAATTTTGACTTTGGAGAGACACGTGCACTAAAGATAGCTTTGTACAGTCAAATTGGATGGGAGCTCTGATCTTGCAGCTACATGACCTCAGACTTAAATGTCTTTTCTTCGGTCTTTTAGCAGGAGATAGTGCTGGAATAAGCCTGTTTTGTGACTTGAAAAACAGCTATATTCAATAATCTTTTAATTACATTCAATAACAAGTACCTCATAACACTGTTGTTAGAATAAATGAAAGGCAAGACCTGGTTGGGTGTCCAGTAGATTCAGGTAGCATCTGAGTCCCTAAGAAATAAATTTCTTTGCATAGTTACTATAGCAGAAATCAATATAGAGTCTAACATTCCTTTATTTACTAAATGTTAAAAGTTATCAATGTTTTTCTGATACATCTGGAGAGATGTTACTTTATGGTGATTTTGGCTACCAAGGTCAACTTAGAATTGAAGGAATACAAATTCCTGAAAACAAGCATGTGTTTAGAAGGAATGCATTGGTACATGGCTTAAGTATTTATGGTAGAATAGCTCCAAAGATGATATATAAATCACATTATCCTTTATTAAAAGTTTTGGGGGCTGGAGAGATGGCTTAGAGGTTAAGCGCTTGCCTGTGAAGCCTAAGGACCCCGGTTCGAGGCTCGGTTCCCCAGGTCCCACGTTAGCCAGATGCACAAGGGGGCGCACGCGTCTGGAGTTCGTTTGCAGAGAAACAACACTGGTATACTTCAACAGAAGAATAATAAAAATGCCACACATACACACACACACAAACACACACACACACACACACACACACACACACACACACACACACACACAGCTATGGTTTCATACTAAACAAGAGAAACATGGCCCTTTTTAAAGGTTATTTTGAGACAGGATCTGAATCTTAAACCCAGATCTGCCTGGAATCAATATATAGTCCAGACTGGCCTTGAACTTGTTCTCTGGTCTTGGCCTACTGAGTCACAGAATTATCATTGTGATTCACTGCACCCAAGTAACACCGGACATTTTTAACAGTCTATATGAATCTGATGACCAGTGTGCTAAGTGAACTAAGCCATGCATAGAAGGACACATTTGTATGACTCTGCTCATGAGAGAGAGTAGATCCTCTATGTGGGATCTCTAGCCACAAGGGTGCTTTTCCTTGGCTCTGTACTTCCTTCAATAGATATGATAATTTAATAAATATCCTTCTATATTTTTAATTCAATTATTTGGTTAAAATTAGAAATGAACCTAGGCTTTGGGGTTCAAAGACTTTCCTAAACCCCAATCACCTGTTACAATAATGAGGCATTTAAAATTGCCACTTATAGAAGAACATATTAGAATGGTGCAGTTGGAACTGAAATAAATAGGTAATAGTCATTGAAAATACATAAAGATTAATCTGTGCTACATGCATAATTTCTAGAGCTCTCCACTGTAAGGCCTATTATTAACAATATAGTAAGATATACTAAAAATTTTCAAACAGGCTAGACTTCACGTTAAATGCTTCCCCCCCCCAAAAAAAAAACAAACATAGACACAAGAGTATAAAAGGAGAAAGTGGAATGTATTGGATTTTTTTACTACCTTGGTCTTGGTGATAGCATCATTCATGTTTATATATGAGGCTATACATACCTATAATCTAATCTAATTGTTTGCACTCCATATGTGTAATTTTCAAATATCAATTATCCCTCAATAAAGGTGTTAAATTATTAAGCACAATATTATCAAAAATGATGATTCAATTTACATGTAGGAAGCTGCAAATATTGAAATGACAGATTATAAATGAAAGCTAAAAGGAATATTTTAAATACTTATCAATGAAAAATATATCAAGAAATAACCAACACATTTGAGAAAGAATCCTAGAGAAATTTTTAAACTTAGAAATTAAGGTGGAGATCCAATGAACTAGGAAATTAAGATAATAAAATTTAACAAACATTGTAATATTGGTTGATAAATCTAAAGACATCACATACAAGGAGGTAGAGAAAAAGACATGAGAGTGAATATGAGAGGATAATATATCCGAACTATAATGTGAGGCATTCTCTTGTGTGTGTAATCAGGTTTTCAGAAGAGAGAATAAAAAGTACATAAAGGAAGTAAAACTAATAGTGATGATACCTAAACATACCTTAGAATTGCTGAGAGATACCCAGCCTGAGAGTTGTTAAGTCTGATAAACACCAAGTGACACAATAAGAATAAAGCTCTAGGATAATTTAGACAAAACTGCTAACACTAAGTGCAGAGAGAAAACAATAAATGCTGATAGATAGAAAAGACTATTATGATGATAAGAGATTCTCTAAATTATAAAACACTGGGATACCTGGAGCTATCATCCTAGACACAGCTTCCTGTTCAGTGATTCCTGGCAAAGATACATCTGAAATAATTGTTAAAACAGTATTATTTTTGGTTAAGAAAATCTGAGGGTATGTAGTAAGAACACATCTGGGCTACAAGAACTTACAAATTTGACTCCAGAATGAACAAAATCATTTGAGCTATGAGAAGATAATGTGAACCAACGAGAAAGTATGCATGCAGTAAATCCAAACTGGGTAAAATATGAAAAATGCAAGAGGGGAAAAAAAACATGAAGTATAAAAGTAAGTGAACAGAATTCAACCATGAATAAAAGAAAACTAAAAACAGAACTGAGGCTTTCATTGAGTTTTATGTATTCCTAGAGAAATGTGAGTATAATGGACCAAGTTAGATGTGGCTAAATGTTTGGATTCAACCAGTAAATCAGAATGCATGTCGAAAGTCCAACAACTAACATGATAGGCACAGATTGTGCAGCTTTAAAAAACAGCACTAGAGAAATGTAGAATTAGCAAAGCACATTCAAAAGAAGTCTCATTTCTAAAAGAGTAAAAGAAACTTAAATCAAAAAAATGATAAATCTATCTGAAAGTGTAATTTTGAATGCAGTCCTATTAATGGTGATTGTTTGATTTTTCTCTCTCCCACTTTATGCCTTTTATTTCTTTTCTGGTGTCATTGACTCAAACATGCTCTGCAGTGTAGCTCTGAATGCAGGCGCTCGCAGGGAGCATCTTTGTATCCACCTGACACTTGAGGACATGCTTGTAATGCATCACAAAGCACTCAGTCAGATTGTGTAAACACTCTTATTGAGCTAGGTAAGCTTTCTTCTTTCACTAGTTTTAAAAGTAAAATTATGTATAAGTATATTATATATGTATACGTATACATACATACATACATATCTATCTCTATCTCTATCTCTATCTCTATCTCTATCTCTATCTCTATCTCTATCTCTATCTCTATCTCTATCTCTATCTCTATCTCTATCATCTATCTATATCTATATCTATATCTATCTATCTATCTATCTATCTATCTATCTATCTATCTATCTTATACATACATTTTCTTTCCTATGTTTATGTGGTAGGTTTTGTTGTTGTTGTTGTTGTTTTTTGAGGTAGGGTCTCACTCTGGTCCAGGCTGACCTGGAATTAAGTAGGTAGTCTCAGGGTGGCCTCGAACTCACAGCAATCCTCCTACCTCTGCGTCCTTAGAGCTGAGATTAAAGGCATGCGCCACCACTCCTGGCTCATTGTGGCAGGTTTTAATAGCATATACATGATGGAAATATATGAAATAGTTGCACATGTCAAAATTAATCTCAAGAAGCTGATTTTTTTATGAGAAATTTGCATATCTACAATAAGATCCATTTATAAAAGAGCTATAAGATTCAAAAAACAAATAGTATATCCCATTTGTAAAACAGCTAAAATGCACAAAACAAAATAATATGTATATTTTAAATAATTTATTATTTATTTATTTGACAGAGAAAGAAAGCAAGAGAAAGAATGAGTAGGCACACCAGGGCCTCCAGCCACTGCAAAGGAACTCTAGACACATGCATCACCTTGTGCATCTGGCTTATGTGGGTCCTAGGGAATCTAATCTGAGTCCTTTGGCTTTGCAGGCAAATGCCTTAACTGATAACCTATCCCTCCAGTCCTGAATGATATATTTTTAAGGTTTAACTAATGCTTCAAGAAATGCAATGTAAACTAACAAAGTCCTCAACCTAAAACTAATTAATGATTACGTCAAGTAATGTAGCCAATCTGAATAGTATTTACAAAATTCTCTGTCTTCTGCCAGGGTTTGCTTGATTTTTTTTATAATGTGTATGCTAATTAGGTTGAAATAAGCAATTAATAATACATATGCCTAAAAGTCTCTAAATTATTCTGGGAATAAAATAACAATAAGGCAATATTCTTTTGCTTAGCAATTATTAATAATTTAATTTTTTAATAGCTAAATTATACTCAAGCCTTAATGAGAACTATGATCTGTACTATGAAACATTTTGTATTACCTCGCTGAGCACCTGTAATATTTCTATAATATTCATAGATTTTATCATCTGCTTTACTTCTTTGCCTTCTTATTATTAACATATTTTGTATGGATACATCATGTGTTGTCACCATCTTTTCTGTTGGGTACTTCTGGAACGTCGGTCAGCAGACTGCTTACAGAATCTTATCTTTTGCAAAAGGCCAGTTTATGGTCAGGATGTGAAGCCTGGTGCAGTCAGGATGTTAAGCCATTGAGGCAAGATTAGATGAACACCTAATTATATCCCCTCTAGGTTTCCTGACAATTCCAAAGCCCTAATTCACACCAGCCAGCTTATTCCCCCATTTTTCTTCCCCTATATAACCACTGTGTAAAAAATAAAGACTCTGAGACCTTGACAAACATCTAGCATGGTCTCCTTCTTGTGTCTGTTTGCCTTTTCTCATTCAGGTTAATTTCCCCTCATGTCCTTGTTCAACTCCCCGCTGGCCAGGACATCCACATATATAATCTGTTATCTTCATAATCATTAAATATTTGTTCTACATGACATTTCAATGTACTCAGAAACTTCAGTTCAAAAAAGTTATGAACAATTTCCTCCATATGACATTTGAAAATTTATTTCCTTGAGACTAGCTTCATTATCTGATATTTTCCATGACAAAAGCTAAAAACAAAACAAAGAGAAAGCACAAATACTCTGTAGTCAGCATTTATAGCTCCTCCCTCATCTGGTTATTAATTCTTTTCCATGGATTCTACATAGCAGGCTAGTGTTAGTTTTTAATATGATCCAGGTTTCTGTTTACTTGTAGGACATTAAGTTTCCTTAATTAAGCTTATTTATCAATTTTTATTATAGCTATTGCTGCATTATTACATTTGATTCCATAAATACAAGAGTCTTAGATTTCAGTCTTTATAAATCCAGTTTACACACCTCCCATAAATTCAGTCCCTTCTGTTTATATTTCTGTTAATATACAGAAATCTTGGATAGGTCTTGCCAACATTTTTGACAGTAATATAAGAATAAATTGGTGAAAAATTAATAATTTAATCTGTAAATATTGTTTGTGTCCTCAGGAATTAGTTTTGACTCTTCATGTTTGAACAACTAATAGTATTATGGAACCTATGAATTAATATGCCGTAACCTAAATGTAGATTTGGTATAGTCATGTCACAAAATTATTACGTAGAAAGATAAAGACCAGTTTAAAATATGTGTCTTTAGTTGTATTGCTATAATATATTATCAGGGTAATTTTGCATCAGAACTTACAAAAATGTTTTATAATGATCATCTATAAATTGTAATTTGTTTACTTGATTCCTACTTTTATTACTCAGTTTTTAAAATGTTAAACACATGACTGAAATTTTCTTACAGTTCTATAAATGTAATAATTTAAACTTAAATCCAAATAAAATATGAAAATTTCTTCTATTTTAAAAAAATGAATCATTTAACTAACTATTATATTGTATTGACTAGGAAAGTATCACATTTATGTTTATATGAACAAATATTTTATTTATATCAATAAAATCTCTGGAAGTCACAGAGTGCTAAATCATTTAAAATATTTCTGAAGTATACTTTAGATATATAAACTATACCTACTTGAAATATATAATTAAATGAGTTGAATAATTTTATCTAATTTAAAGTAATTAATTCAATACATTTTTAGAATATTTTATTACCAAAAATGATCATTAACAACTATACCCATATACATTACTTTTCCATATATAGCATGGGGTGACCACAATCTACTGTTTATCCTTAAAGACTTCCCTTTTGTGAAGATTGACTGTGAATGAGACAGTTAAATTAGTTTGTTCATTAATGTACTGGTTTGAATGAAACGTCCTCCACAGGGTGTTTGTGATTAAGCCTCATATTCATTCCCTCGCTGGTGGAGCATTTGGAAAATGGGGCTTTCTTGGAGGAATATTGAGGCTTCTTAGTCGGGGCCACTAGGTGTTCAGGATTTGCTCACTCGTGTTGCTGCTGTGACCAGACGTGAGGCTCCACGTCTGTTCTACCGTGCTCCCCTGCCACAGTGAACCCCTCATGACCATACACGTCTGTTCTACCGTGCTCCCCTGCCACAGTGAACCCCTCATGACCATACACGTCTGTTCTACCGTGCTCCCCTGCCACAGTGAACCCCTCATGACCATACCCGTCTGTTCTACCGTGCTCCCCCTGCCACAGTGAACCCCTCATGACCATACCCGTCTGTTCTACCGTGCTCCCCCTGCCACAGTGAACCCCTCATGACCATACCCGTCTGTTCTACCGTGCTCCCCTGCCACAGTGAACCCCTCATGACCATACACGTCTGTTCTACCGTGCTCCCCTGCCACAGTGAACCCCTCATGACCATACACGTCTGTTCTACCGTGCTCCCCCTGCCACAGTGAACCCCTCATGACCATACCCGTCTGTTCTACCGTGCTCCCCCTGCCACAGTGAACCCCTCATGACCATACCCGTCTGTTCTACCGTGCTCCCCTGCCACAGTGAACCCCTCATGACCATACACGTCTGTTCTACCGTGCTCCCCTGCCACAGTGAACCCCTCATGACCATACACGTCTGTTCTACCGTGCTCCCCCTGCCACAGTGAACCCCTCATGACCATACCCGTCTGTTCTACCGTGCTCCCCTGCCACAGTGAACCCCTCATGACCATACCCGTCTGTTCTACCGTGCTCCCCCTGCCACAGTGAACCCCTCATGACCATACCCGTCTGTTCTACCGTGCTCCCCCTGCCACAGTGAACCCCTCATGACCATACCCGTCTGTTCTACCGTGCTCCCCTGCCACAGTGAACCCCTCATGACCATACACGTCTGTTCTACCGTGCTCCCCTGCCACAGTGAACCCCTCATGACCATACACGTCTGTTCTACCGTGCTCCCCCTGCCACAGTGAACCCCTCATGACCATACCCGTCTGTTCTACCGTGCTCCCCTGCCACAGTGAACCCCTCATGACCATACCGGTCTGTTCTACCGTGCTCCCCTGCCACAGTGAACCCCTCATGACCATACCCGTCTGTTCTACCGTGCTCCCCTGCCACAGTGAACCCCTCATGACCATACCCGTCTGTTCTACCGTGCTCCCCTGCCACAGTGAACCCCTCATGACCATACCCGTCTGTTCTACCGTGCTCCCCTGCCACAGTGAACCCCTCATGACCATACACTGGGATCAAACCTTTCTCCCCACCCACAGGCTTCTTCTGGTTGGGTGAAACTACTACACTACCATAAGGTGTTGAAAGTCCACTACTATTGTGGCACACATCAGTACTTCACTGTTGGTTTACTGGCAAATATTATTCTATTATATGGCTATACCTCATTTTGTTTGCTTATTCACCAGTTGATGACTAAAATTTGGATTGATTCCACTTTCTTGGCTAATTCCAGCATCTTAGGGATACAAAGATTTTACCTATCGAAAGGATTCATAAATCTTTCTGTGATGTTCTACCATTCTACATAGAAAGTACCATTTCCTGGGATTCCAAAAATCTCTAATAAAATTTTGGAGTAGAATCCTCAAGACTATAAAATGGCTTTCCACTTTAGCTACATATTAAAATCAGCTATGAAACCATTAACATCTGAACTTTAAGGGTGACCTTCAAAAATTACAATTTATTAGATCTGAGGGACAGACTAGCTAAAAAGTTTTACAAAGTATCCTATGTGACATGAAGCTCTCAGGTCTTACAACCATAATCTTATAATTATGTTCCTTTACCTAGCTTTGGCTATGCCTTAATCAGTAAAAGTCTCCTCAGTGTAGAGCATGGTGCATGCCTAAATAGTTGTTCAGATTACAATCAAACAAAGAGCAGAAAAATAGAAAATCCTCAGCCCACTCACAGGCCACCATACAGCTTGGTTAGTACATGTGTGGATTTCTCCTGAGGAAGAAAAGCATATTTCATTTAGATACATCATATTCATAATAATGAAAAAAAAATGAAAGAAAAATGATTCTTTGAAACTAAATTATTCTACTAATATGCTTCTCTGCAGGCAAATTTGTCTTCATACAGTGAGTCTTAGGGTTTCTCTGTAAAACAGAGAACAAATCTTTAAATACTTGAATCTCTAACTCATTCTTAGACTTGATATAAGTTTAAATCACCTCTCTAGCAGAAGACTTCTAAGCCCCCAACCATTACCACATACACATAGATACATATATACATATGTAAATATACATACATATAATTATTTAATTTTTAAATCAATATGAATGGTTTTTGTTTCCTTGGTCTTCTGGAATGTTGGCTTTAAAGAATGAAGGGGATCTTTTTATTTTTCCTACCATGATTTCCTTTATTGAAAGACAAACAAATGAAAAGTTTTGAGTACTTATAGGAGTGAATGATAACATGTTGATTTAGCCCATGTCTGCTCAAACTTAGAACAGACTAAATGTTACTCAGAATATAATTTCATCACTGCTTTTATCAGTTTTCTTGGAAATACAAACTCTGGTGGTTAGGTAATCTTCAAGAGCCATAAATTACTACTGATAGGGCTGCAATTAAGATCTCATGTTTACTGAATAAAAAGCCTTTTACCAGGAAAGATAAATACCCCTAGCCAGTCAGTCCAATTACTTAGTTTCTTTTTATGCTTTTCTCTTGTTTCTGAAGTCTTAATGTACATTTAAGTACATTCCAGTTGTCTGATCAGCAGCATTTACAAAAGAAGCAAACTGAAGGCAAGCCACATTGGGCTTAATTTGACATCTCTATTCTGAAATATTTAGAACTTGAATTATAAGTTTAGTTGGAAAATATTTTTAAAGGGACATAATTAGATATATTTCATATTAAAAATAAATAGTAAACATCAATAATGATAATAGTAAGTTCTTTAATTATTGTGTTTGCTTTGCACTTATGATACTTTGAAAGGCTTTGTATATATTAAGTCATTGTAATACCAATAACTACAAATTTGAAATTGTTGATAAATTTATCATATATACAGAACTTAAAGCCTGTAGATGCACTAAAGTTTCCTAAAATGTTTCACATTAATGAAAAACCTACCTTGAAAAAAAAAAAAATCCTGCATGCTGGACATAACCCTTTCCTTCCATCAGATACTCTGGTTGGATATTTGGTCCTAGAAATGAAAAGATAACTGCTACCAATTAGAAAAGGTTATTAGCATATAACACTCCTTGTCATATATCCTAAGGACTCTACTTACTACCTTAGAGATACTTACTCACCCACGTTTATTGCTGCTCTATTAACAACAGCTAGACAAGGGAACCAGCCTAGATGTCCTTCAGCTGATGAAAGGATAAAAGAGATGTGGTACATTTATACAACAGAGTTCTATTCAGCAGTAAAGAAAAATTAAATTATAAAATTTCAGGGAAATGTATGTATCTGAAAAAGGGTATACTAAGTGAGGTAGCCCAGGCCCAGAAAGTCAGATGCTACATGTTCTTTCTCATAAGTGGATCCTAGCTACAAATATTTAGATTTGTATGTGAGTTGGAGTAAAAGTCAGTAGCAGTGACCAGGAAGCTAGAAAGGGGCTATGAGGAAGGGGGGAGGAGGAATTTATGGGGAGGGCATTGTCTATATGTGTGTGTGTGTGTGTGTGTGTGTGTGTAATATATATACAGATTTCTGGGATGGAATGGCCTAAGGGGGTCAGGGGAAGGGATTGAGTCATGAGTTAAGGGCAGAATGTCTCCTCAAAGCAGGAAACAAGTGTTCTATCTAAAATAGCATAAGCATATCTTAAAATCATTTTGCATGCAGGGTGGTAAGGTTTTCAGTATTTGATTTTATAACTGCATGCATAACTTTAAAATAAGGATAATTAGAATCCAGGTGTGGTGGCTCATGCCTTCAATCCCAGCACTCACTTGGGAGGCTTTATAGAACAACAAAGAAAACTCCTGAACTGATTCAGTTAGGGTAGTTCTGGGATTAGTTTAAGAGCACAGTCATAACTATGAAATTGTTTGTTGTTAAGGCATTTATAGCTACAACTTAGGAAAATGGTCCAGAAAGTAAGATCATTTGCCACACAAGGATGAGGACCTGAGAAGTTCTGAGGGTGTCTGATTTCAATTCCCCACCACCTCTGTAAACAGCTGGGTGAGACCTGTAACCCCAGTCCTACTGGGAACAGAGACTGGAGACTAGCTGTGACTCACAAAAACTGCTGCCCATGTTGAGAGAGAGCTTCCAACTCAAGGAGATATATATAAATAATAAGGGAGGAGATCTGGCATTCTTCCCTGCCTGGCCTCCATGTGTGCACACATACAAGGTGCATGCATCTGTCAGATACATACATATACCACACACACACACATCAACACCACAAATACATAACACACACACACACACACACACACACACACACACACACACACACACACACAGAGAGAGAGAGAGAGAGAGAGAGAGAGAGAGAGAGAATATTTTATAGCTAGATTTTCTATAATGATGGCAATCTAGAAAATTATAAACTCTAAATTTTTAAGGTACTATTCAATGTACCCACAATCTGTGCATTTTCTAAAACTGTGTTTAAAATAGTTAATAAATGATATTTATTAAATAGAATATTTAAGGGCTGGAGGGATGACTTAGTGGTTAAGGTATTTGTCTGCAAAGACAAGGGACCCAGGTTCAATTCCCCAGGACCCACATTAGCCAGATGTCACATGTGTCTGGAGTTCATTTGCAGTGGCTAGGGCCCCTAGCATGCCCATTCTCTCCCTCTCTCTTTCTCTCCTTCTTTCTCTGTCAAATACATAAATAAAAATAAAATATTTTTAAAAATAGAATATTTAAATTAAAAGAATTTAATAGTAAAATGCCAGCAGTAAGTACCATTAAAAAATTTTCACTGTGTTTCCAAGAGTACAAACATGGTTTATTGATTCAGCTGTGCTTAATATGTTTTACTAAAGACAAACACTTGGAATGATGTACTTCTTAGGCTCACACTCAAAACCATTGTATGTCATGAATTGTTATGAATTGCAGGGGTGTTACTATACATACAAAATTTTCTACTCTTATAGAAACCCAATATTTTTAATTATGGAAAACAGTCTTTCATGATTACCAACTGTCATTCCTCATGTTATATCAAGATGGTATATCACTAGATTGCTTCTGCTAACATGTTTTATGATTGCATTTATTCATTTTTATTTGTAACACTTTTTATTACTGAAAATTTTTCCTCATCTATTATGTGACCTCATTCTGCCAAATGTAGTAGATTGAGTTGGCAACTTTTTCATTTTTTTTATATTTAAAATAAACCATTCTACCTTCTTTTGGCTTTTGGAGTTTTCATTCAAACAATGGATAATGGATGTCATTGTGATGGGCTTGCCTTTATATAAGTGCCTTGTTTCTCTCCTGTGATTTTCAGTATCCTTTCTTGGAGTTAACATAAGATTTTCAAAAATTTCTGAACTGTTTTTCGACATCCTTCTGCCATACTGTACTATGTATTTGTGCAAAACAGTGTTCTAAGTGTTCATGGCTATAATGTACAGCAACTCTGGCATACATCAAAGATGCTCTATGTAATGTATTTCAGTGAGTAAGCTAAGATTAAATTCTTTATAATGGTGCAAGAAGCTGTCCCCTTCTTCAGATCCACACAGAGGAAAAGCCACACAAAACCACAAACAAAACCACCAGCACCACAGGCAAACACCACAACTGCAGGACCCGGAAGAGCTCGCTCTGTACCCCTTAGGCTGGAGAGATGGCTCAGCGGTTAAGCGCTTGCCTGTGAAGCCTGAGGACCCCAGTTCGAGGCTCGGATCCCCAGGACCTATGTTAGCCAGATGCACAAGGGGGTGCACGCATCTGGAGTTCATTTGCAGTGGCTGGAAGCTCTAGTGCGCCCACTCTCTCTCTCGCTCTCTGCCTCTTTCTCTCTCTCTGTGGCTCTCAAATAAATAAAAATTTAAAAAAAAACAACCAAAAATAGAGAACCCTAAATTTATAAAGTATTCTTTGTGTTTCTTGGATTTTTTTCTAAGTAGAACTAAAGAATTAGTACCAGTAAACATTGTGTTTTGAGTCTCAGAACAAATCTACATTTTGTAGCAGTCCTTCACTTACTAGACATGAATGAATTTGAGGGCAGGTAAGTGACTGTTAACAGAAACAATATTTACATGGAATGTAACCTTTGGGATATTCAGAATATTCATTTTATTCTACTACCTATATGATCTACATGTTAAATGAGGTTTTTTTTTTTTGTTTGTTTTTTTGTTTTTTTGTTTTTCGAGGTAGGGTCTCACTCTGTTCCAGGCTGACCTGGAATTAACTCTGTAGTCTCAGTGTGGCCTTGAACTCATGGCGATCCTCCTACCTCTGCCTCCTGAGTGCTGGGATTAAAGGCGTGCACCACCACGCCCAGCTTAAATGAGTATTTTTTTAATAAGATGAAATTACCTTTCTGATTAAATTGAGGATTTTTAGTATAATGAAAATAATAAAGTAACATAAATACGTATAAGGTATATAAGCAAAATATTAATACATATTATCTATAAATGTAAGGTATGTTATTCTGTAATCATACCATTACACATTTTAGTACATGAAAGGGGAAAAGAAGGATATTTTTACCTTCAAATTCATTAATCTATTAGTGTAGACCTAGGTAAATGTCATATTTATGACTCGAGAAATTTCTTATTCCTTTCACGATTGGTCTACACATGATTCTTTCCAGAAATTATAAATAATCTTTGATGTTAGATTAATTGAATCACCATTGAAATATTCATAAACTTTCTATCAACATGAAACCTTAGTATTGAAAATAAAAAGTAAATACTGGAAAAATATCACACTGAAACATTGACTAACACTGGTCAAGTCCTTAATGAGTCCCTGGGTACTTTTGATGTTAGAGTTGTAAAATGGATACAAGCCTGTGCTTCTCAAGGGACAAAGGAACTTGGAAATTCCCATTGAAATTGCTTTGAACTAGTTACTCTTGATACTGTCAGGAAGTTTATGCCATGGTACACTGAAGAACAGCTTAACTTACTAGAGTGTGTGTAAGAACAAGGGAGGGACCAGAGACTAGTAACTGTGCCCACAGCTCCAGGGAGGAGTTCCAGAAGGGCCAGCACGGACCCAGCACAGCAGGCTGTGCATGAAAAGTGCTCCTGGGGTGGGCTTGCTGGCAGAAGCTGTGACCTATACTGCGCTCTACTCAGCTCCTGGACAAAGTGACTCAGCTGCACTCTGTCTCCAACTACTCATTAGTAGCTTAGATCTTTATGGTCAAGGGCCAGAGGACAAAGTTTGAGCAAGGGGAGGGTGACTTAGAGCATTATACAACACTGTACAAGTAACCTTTTAAACCTGTGTTTCCCTGGTATTAAAATAATGTTTTTTTATAATCTTACTGTCTCACAGAGATCATCCAGAGAGATGAGGAAAGATTTCCCAAAACCTAATTTTAGAGAGTGGAAAGAATATAAGAGCCAAAGGATGTAGATGGATGAGTGCCTTGTAACACTGGATCTGGACTTTTTATGTTTTAATGAATTTGGTGGCATTGCTGGATAAGTCTGTATCTACTAATCTTTCCCTTGACTCCAGATCTTTCTGCTGTGTGAAGTAATTCAAAATTTATTTTTTTCCTTTTTCTTATTTTCTTTATTATTTTTATTATTAACAATGTATTTTGTATGGACACATCATATATGATACCCTCCTTTTCCTCATCCATGCTCCATTCCCCTCGGGCCTCTCCTTTGTGGGGTTACAGATATTCCCCATGGGGTCATGGCTCACATGTTGTGGGAGCAGCAGTCAGTTTTGGGGAAGAGGCAATGCCTCTGGGTATGATGCCTCAGCCTGTGGCTCTTACATTCTTTCTGCCTCCTCTTCCGCAAAATTCCTTGAGCCAAGGTATGTTTTATGTTTACTTCAGTACTGAGCTCTTGGGAGCCTCTGGATCTCTGCTTTGGTAAGTCTTGAGTGTCCTCAGGGTCTGTCTCCTTCACCCTGGTGCTGGTTATCAGGTTCGGCATGGAAGCAGCGCTCTTGCTCCTCTCCCCCATTCCTCTGTGCCTTCAGCTGTGGCCCAGCGGAAGTGTGAGGGTGGTTTATCTCCTCTGGTTTCACTGCCTCTGAAAAATAAGAACAGACTCTCCAAAGGAGAATGAAGTTAGCGTAATTTAAATGGGATAAGCATTAGTACTTTAGGGAGAATTTGGTGTTCATTTCTCCTCTTTTAGCCAAAACCTAGTGAGAGCTTGACACTGGAGAGTGTAATATTTGTCTCCATAGGATTCGGATCTAGATCCCAATTCCAGATATAGGTTCCTTTATACTGAGTGGATCTCTTAGCCAATCAGAAAGCTATTGGTTTCCCACCAAGGCCATGTACCACTATTGCATTGGTGTGTTCATACTATCAGTGTATTTGCTTCTGAGTAGCTTAGACCTCTGGTTGTTCAGACTGTGGTTGGTCACTTTCCCCTGGTAGCTCATGTAGTGCTTTCTAGCAGTGCTTTCTAGCACTACATGGGCTGTCTGAGGACTGGCTCTCTTCCAGATTACAGCCAGGATTAGGTAATGCATTAGCAAACAGTTCAGTGAATGCTAAAATGAAACACAGAAATTAGTTTAAAATCATAAAATATGATTCTTTATGAAAATGCATAATTTTTAATTCTTTCCATTTGAAATAATTCAAAATTAGGGGAAACTGAATATACTGCAACAATAATAATTAATTTCAGACATGGGAATTTTTGGGTTACTGAGGACCAGAGTTTTGCCTCACAACTTTTGAGAATCTGTTCAGTGGTTAAGAAACTCAAGAGGCACTTTTTGTAGTCACATTTGTCTTTGTGTTACATGCTTAGCCACAAATGCAGGAATACACCTTGACAATTACTCCTGAAAGAAAGGGGGTTGTCTGTTTCTATTACTGATTGACGTTTGTTTAACTCCCACACTGAGTTTATTCATTATACACATTTTCAGATTTCTCAAGGGTCTAAACTTTAAAGTTCTACCTAAAGTTTCAATTCCAAGCATGTCTTTTTTTTGTTTGTTTGTTTGTTTGTATGTTGTTTTGAAGTAGGGTTTTGCTCTAGCCCAGGCTGACCTGGAATTTACTCCAGTCTCAGAGTGACCTTCAACTCACAGTGAACCTCTTACCTTTTCCTTTGCTTTATCTTTGCCTAGTTTTCAACGAAGTAAAACCGTTTAGCAAATGATTTAATATTTCTTTTTCTTTCTCCTGTTTTTTAAGAACAATTACAGAATTTAGAATTTATCATTTTTTTGATATGTAAGGTCCTGAAAATGTAGAATCTTAACTTGCTTGTGGATTGTGCAATGTGATAAATCCAGTGTGACTGTGTACCCCTTTATCTCCTTCTCTCTTACTGTCAATTCCTAAAGAAAATATCAAGGTTAACATTCAATGTCATTAGTACTTTATACGTGTTTTACAATCAAAATATTTTAATTGACATATACTTATAGAATATTTAGATTGTTCTTGTCTTTTTTATAATTTAAACTTTCTCTTAGACCATTTCTCTGTTTAAAGAATTATATAGTTTTCTTTCTATGAAGCAGTGAACAGTTGTTTGCATTTAACCAAATATATCTGATGATACTAAACAAAAAATTCCTGTATATGCTATCTGTAGTTACTTTTCAACTTATAGTATCACTTCAAACAATTTATTTTAGAAAACTTCATGGAATGATGTTTGCCTCTGTATTTTTAGAAATCTGAAACTATATTAATGCTACCGTCTACATTAATGGTTGCTTAACTAGGCTTAGGATTCACATAAAATTCTTTCTTCCAAGTTCTTGCAGTTCATTGCAGTGGTAAAGTATGAGAACTGGCGCTAAGATGCCAGTTTGGGCCCATCTCTGCCTGTTCTCATGGTGAACTCCTGGACCCTACCTCAAAAAAAAATTAATTTAATTTTTAGTTGTGAGCCAAGAACAGTAAATTATAAGTTCTGATGTCATGATATTATACCATATGTTGTATTACATTATGACTTCACCAAGTATTTGCAATGGTTCCACTTACATATTTCATTATTTATCAATTATCTAAGGAAAAAGAAATAATCAACTATACATGTTCAATGAAATGCATCCTTCTTTTTTTGTTACTTCTCCTGATATTTTTCAGAAAATGAATGAACACCCTTTCTGATATTCTGAATATCAATGCCTTTCCTAATAAGTGATTATGATGATTCTACTCTAAAGAAATTCCCATAAGAGCAGAATTATTTCAAAGGCTGGTGCTTTTGCCATTAAACCTTGACAAACATGAATAAGGTGAGTTTATCTACTAAAAAAAGATTTATAGTCCTAGCTGGGTAGCTATTTTCCTATTCTGTTAGAAAATGCATAGTCTAATTTATTTCTACAACAGTTTATACAGTGGCTTATGAAAGGAATGTATATGAACTAGAATACACAGAGGAGAAAACACAAAGCTTCAAGGCACATTGAAGATTTGAATTAAAGTAAATCACTAACAAAATGGCTCCATGAAGTAAATATGCCTGGAACATTATATTATGTGCAGATGACTTCTCAGTTTTATTAATGAGAAGAATTTTAAGGTACTATCTAAAACTATTCCCAAATTATTTGCTATCTGGGGTACGTTGGGAAATACAGCTAAATACTAAAGCAAGATGACAGAATGTGCTTTCACTGCTGGTACTCATTTCCTTTCTTTTATGCATGGAAGGAAAAAGAGTTCTCTTTGTTCAGTCCCTCAAGTCCATTCATTTCCATGCAAAGTAGACAATCCTAAATGAGGACTCCTTATTTCAAGACTGTCTTCCTTTAAACTTTTAGAACTTGGCACATACAGAATCACTGAATTAAAAGCTGATATCTTTGATATAGTAACTTGCAATCAGGGTGCCAATTTGTTTATCCAGGGGTTGAATAAAGCAGACTTTGAAGAACAGGACACTCCTTGAGCACTTAGGCCCCTTCAAAAGAGTCTACATTCTTCCTGTTGCCCTAGTGCAGGTCAACTGGCTCAATCTCAAAGGTTGTAATCTCTTAATTGCAGCTGAATGGTCAGCAGTTCACCCAAAGATTTCATTTTTTCTGTGCCTTATCCCTTTGCATGCACCAGTCCATTTCTATGCACTGCAATCCTGAACAAGTTCTCAAGATATGGGTTTAACAGCTAGCCTTTCACATAAGCCTCTCTAGCCCAGTCCAAACAAAGCTCTTTCTCAAATTTATAAGCCAAACCTCATAGTCCATAGTGCCTAATGCATTCAGGTCTTTCAACTCTGACCAGAATAGTCCATCAAGCTGTACTCACAGCACTGCAAAGCATCTCTTAGGCCAAGGTTTCAAATCCTTTCACATTCCTCTTGAAAATCAGCTCCAAAAGGTCAAAGCCATACTGTCAGGTGTCTAGCAGCAACCCCACTCCTTGGTACCACTTTACTGTTGTAGTCAGGTCCACATTGTTGGTAGAAATCACCCAACCAAAAGCAGCTTGTGGGAGAAAAAGAGGTTTAATTTGGCTTACAGGCTCAAGGGGGAATCTCCATGATGGCAGAGAAAACAATGGCATGAGGAAAGGGTGGGCATCACCCCCTGGCCAACATAAGGTGGACCATAGCAACAGGAGAGTGCGTCAAACACTGGCCAGGGGAAACTGGCTATAAGACTCATAAGCCCACCCCCAACAATACACTCCACCGGCAGGCTTTAATTTCCAGTTTCCATCAGCTGGGGAACCTAGCCTCCAGAAAGTTTATGGGGGACACCTGAATCAACCACTACCAGGAGGAAGGATCATTTGTTGCCAGACTTACCTGAGGACAGAGCTGACTCCCCAGGATTCAGGTGGGAGGGGATCAAGGAAGGTGCTCTGTATCAGGCAGAATCCAGACCACTGGATGGATGGAAACTTACACCCCACATACAGTCCCTGCCCCCGTCATGACGGGAAGGCACCCCTGCCCTTGATGAGAGGGACCAAGAAGAAGAGGACAAGATGAATCCATCTTTTCCATAGGAGGAGAGAAGGGGAAAGTGGGTGACCTTATAAAACCCAGATTCAGAGCCCACAAGAATGTATTACCAGCCCTGGAACCACTCCCATCCCAATGGGAAATTTTGTTCATAATAAACCAGTTATCTGTGCTTCCCCTTGACCTTGACCTTCTTTCTGGTTATCCTAAGGCATCAAACTCTTTGTTCACCCTAAAAAGTGAGCCCCAAACCCCCAGATAACTAGACAGCTCCAGAGGGTCCCGGCAGCCGTGATTCTGTGGATCTTGCTATAGGTAGTGCACATTTAACTGACGCTCTACCATCAGGGGGAAGTGTCGGGGGAGGAATCCCAGGGTGCTTGTCTTCCTTTAAGTGGTAGAGGGGGTTCATGCCTCCTTGACAAGTAGGGTCCACCACAGGAGTATAAGTATGCCCTAAATATAGTCAAAGGATTAGAAACATTTTGAAGTCCAGGAGTGTGGCATTTACGAGACAAAATAGTGTTGGATTTCCCATCCAGGGTTAGGGGCTGAGATTCCTTTCTCAAAGCCAACAAAAGTTTGGAGGTGCCAAAACTGAAGACAGACTCAGAAATGCAGTGAAAAACAGAAGTAGAAAACGTTATTCCTCAGCGGCAAACAAAAGCTCCCTCTGAGAAGGGAGGGTCCCCAGAGCTGGATATCCATCCATTGCCTGGGCCCCCATACTAAGCTTTTGTCCTGTTCTGGTCTCCTCCTCTGTTGCCATGGTGATTAGGGACTGAGATTCAGCTCGTTCCCATAACCCCTTCCCTGAAATGTATAAAGCAATACCCTTTAGCATACCGGGCAGGAGGACAAGAAGGAAGAGATGGCCCGGGGGTTACGAGCACTGCCAGAAAAGCCTAAGGACCAGGTTCCATTTCCCAGCGCCCGCGTAAAGCAGAAGCACCGTGGCCTGTGCGGCTAGAGCTGGCTGCCGCGGCGTGCTGGGCAGTGTGGCTGTCTAAGGCTAAGCCCTCGCCTTCGCTCCACACGTGGCCACAAGGCGAGGCTCTGCTGAAGTCAAGTTTCCATGTTTCACGTTTTGTACCCAAATTGTACTTCCTCGGGTGTTCATATCATTTTCTATTTCAGGCGGCTTTCTGCATTGGAAATTGATATTTGAAGAGCGACTCCACCTACTTCCAGAAGACAGGTCCTGATCGCCCCTTGCGATGCTTCAGCCCTAGAGCATGATCGGCTCCCTCGTCCTTTTCAGCTAAGCATCCCTGGTACTCAGGTGATTTGTCCTCACCAGGTTGCCGATCAGCTTTTCAGTGCTTTGTTAGAATACAAATGAAAGTAGAAGCAACGGCAGGGCATTTCTGCAGATGAGGGATGCAGGGCAGAGGTGGAACACATAAGGAAAATCAGCCGGCGGAAATAGGTTCAGCAGGCCTTTTCCTTCAAGGCTTGGAAAGCAATTGTACCAAATCCTTATTAACTATGTTAGTACTGTTATGGGAAATGTCGTTGTTAACATTATTTCTTACCACAACCAAATTAACTTAATTACTGACCCACCAAATATGCACAGTTATCGTTTTTTCATATTCAAATATAACAACAGAGGACCCACCACAAAGCAGTTTTGATGTGTTCAGTCCCTTCTCTAATCCTAACATGGAGTCTTGTTCCTGTTGGTAATCATGGGCTCACCTGAACTTGATTATGGCAGTTTAATGTATTATTATAACCAGAAAGTAATTTTAAATTATAGCTGTAGCTTAATGTATTACAAATATAATTTAATTTTTTAGCTTTATACTAACCTATGAAATATATGTGTAAAAAAAATGATCACTAGTTGGAAAGGAAATTAAATGCTTAAAAAGACTTCACAGAGGTAAGTCAATTAAAATTGAAATATAAGTATACATTGAGTATCAGTATAAATATTGCAAAAAATTTACAAATAGTCACTAAGAAATAAAATTAGCAAAAGGAACTACATGGTATAGCTTGCTACCAGGGACCTAGTCATAGGAAGATGACACATTGGCACTAAGAACAGTGAGAAAATTTTATGGAAATTTATCAAATAAGAAAGTAGTGGTGGGCTGGAGAGATGGCTTAGCGGTTAAGCACTTGCCTGTGAAGCCTAAGGACCCTGGTTTGAGGCTCGGTTCCCCAGGTCCCACGTTAGCCAGATGCACAATTGATCTCCTTCCCCTTTGTGCTGGTATCCAGTTCACAGGAAAACATCATCCTTGCTTATTTCGCCAGTTGTCCTTAGTTTCAGTTGGGCCCCTTCTGAGGTATGTTGGGGCAGCTCTCTTCTTAGGATCTGCATCTATCTGGAAAAGAGAAGCAGATTCTCCAACGGAGAGTGAGTTAGCACCCAGAAAATTGAGATAACACTTACTTTTTTGATAGACAGTTTGATAGGTGTAGGCCCTCTTATACCCCGTGATTGATGGTAGCTTGATATTGTAGAGTGGGCTTGTGTTTGGGTATGGTTCTGACTTGTTTCCCAGCTCCAGCTAAGGGTCTAGTACCACTGAGTGGATCAGTTAGCCAAATCAAGAGCAATTGAGTCCTCACCATGGCTGTGTACCACTATTGCACTTGTATGGGTATCACATCCGGTTAATTGTTGCTACTTAGGTTAAACAATGTGTTGCTTGGACAGATCTTGGTCACCTCCCCCAGTCGCCTATGTAGCGCCTTCTGGCACTAGACACGCTGACTGTCTGGGGACTGACTCTCTCCTGGCTTCCAGCCATGTCATTCCATTTTACGTGTCAGCTGCGTATGGAGTCTTCAGCAATAGGGTCTTACCACTGGCCTTTGGTGGGTCATCAATTACTCTGACAGAAGTCTGTCATTGTTTTGGGAAACCTTGTAGGTTTCTTTGATCAAAAGCTCATTGTGGATTGTAGGCCCAAGCTGGAAGTGGGGATTACAGGTCAGTGTCCACTAAGAAATTGAGGAAAAAGATAACTAATATACAAGAGTTAGAGAGAAGAGAGATAGAGGGGAGAGGGGGAGAGGGAGGGAGGGAAGATGTAGGAGATTTAGGTCAGTCTTGATCCTACCCTCTCCAGTGTCTTGTGGTTCAGGTGTTTCCTGTAAGGGACTAGTGAAGGTTCAGTCATTTGGTCTGTCTTTTAGGAAGTAGAATTTTATGGTACCATTGCCGTTTGGGTCCGGATTACTGTTTTCCACCCTTTGATTCCCTCCCCGCCCTCCCATCCATCTTATTGTCTAGTCGATGAGGTACTTGCTGGGTATGTAAGGCATCTTGGGCAAATTCAGGTTAGGTGTTGCAGATGAGTGAGACTATGTGTCGATTTTTTTTCTGTGATTGGGTAAGTTCGCTGAGAATGATCTGTTCCAGGTTCAACCATTTTTCCTCAAATTTCTTTATGTTGTTTTTTCTTACTGCTGTATAGAATTCCATTGTGTAGATATACCACATCTTTGTTATCCATTCTTCTAATGATGGACATCTGGGTTGATTCCGCTTAAGTAAATCTTAAGCCAACTCTTCATCTGACTCATACAGACTGAAGTCTAGTGATGTGAAACTCCAGTTCTTTCACCCTTCAGAGAAGAAATGAACATTGATGTGCTTACTGTCTTTTTCTACATATAACACTTGAACATCTTTATGAGAGGTACAGTATCATATGTAGATTCATGTGTAAGTTGGGCAATGATCAACTCATGTAATTAACATACCCTTTACCTTACATGCTGTCATCTGTGTAGTGAATATGCTTAAAATATTTTATTCTACTTTGTGGCATATAAAATATTACTTGTCATTTCATTCCTTCATGCTTATAGCTGTGTAGTTTTGCCATGCATAAGGGTGCTGAAAAAGGTTATTTTTGATGTCATATTAAAATATATAGAAAAGCCAGGCATGGTGGCACATACCTTTAATCCCAGCACTTGGGAGGAAGAAGTACAAGGATCTTCATGAGTTCGAGACCACCCTGAGAGTGCATTGTGAATTCCAGGTCAATCTGGGCTACAGTGAGAACCTATGAAAATCCAAATACACACACATACACACACACACACACACACACACACACACACACACACACACACACAACACATACACACACATACAATAGTCACAAATGATGTTGCAACTCTTGCAATTCCAACACTCAGGAGTCTGAGGCAGGAGGATAACCATAAGTTTTGAGGCCAGTCTGCCCAGTATATTGGTCTACATAACAAGAACACCCCCAGAAGCTAAAAGGTTAAAAAGAAATAAAATATGCATAAAATATGCCTTCAAGATCTTTTTACAGATTGAGAAAGTAAAGCTTAGATAAAACTGAAATGCATGAGCTTTCATATTATGATACTATATTTACTCCAGTTTCTAGCTATAATTTGTTAAATCTAAACATGTAACAAACATTTTATCACACAGGTTTATTTTAATTCTGACTAAACACTACAGAATAATTGTCCACTCATTTTTACAAACTAGATCTGAGTCTCGAGAGATTGCTCAGTGGTTGAAGGTGCTTGATTGCAAAGCCTTAGGGCTCAAAGTTGATTTCCCAGCACCTACATAAAGCCAAACACCCAAGATAGTCCATGTATCTGCAGTTCATTTACAGAGGCAGGAGGCCCTAGGGCACCCATGCACTCTCTTCCTCTGGCTCTCTCCCTTGCACTCTTTCTTTTTTTTTTTTTAATTTAATTTATTAGTTTTCATTTCAGTGAATACAGGCAGTTTGGTACCATTATTTAGGCTCATCTGTGATCTACCCCCTCCCATTAGACCCTCCTTGTTAATGAAAATGGGTCGTCCCTTGCACTCTTTCTATCAAATAAATAAGTATTTAAAAAACTAGATCACTATGTTTTACATTTCAATCAAATATTTGATTTAAGATTAACACTGGAGAATACCATTAGACATTTTACACAAGATGTCAGTGAATGAAGTAATTAGATTATATATTTAAATTTACTCTGACAAACAATGCTTTAATCACTAAATGTGTTAAAATTAAGTAATCACTATTAGTAAGTTTTTCATAAGATATTCCTAAAGATATTCATGGAAAGAAAATATCAAATAGAGAAAATTTAAAACACATCAGACTGCCTAGGTGTGATAGTACAAACCTTTAATCCCAGCAGCACGCAGGAAACTGAGATAGAAAAATTCAGACTTCAAGACCAGCTAGGGCTACATATGGAGACCAAATCCCCCTCCCCCAAAAAATAGTGAACATAAAACAGCCCTAAGAATACTTGGTAGAATATTGACAGAGGGGTTAAACAGTCCAAAAATCATATTTGGTGTTTCAGCTTTATACTTAGATAGCAAATAAATGTTTAAACTGAGACTATAACAATCTCTATGGAACAAATAATTAACCTTCAGTATCATTTCGAGAACTGTAGTCACTTGTTACTGCTATAGACACCCTACACTTCACATTGCCCATTCAGTTACCAACAGGAAGTGGTCATATTAAAAGACAGGTGGTCTGTATCATTAATACTCAGATCACACTAGTTCATTAAATGAATCTGGTGCATGTAACTTCACGTTATCACAGAAGATAGAAACCCTCCGCTATCTACTCCACGTGAAAGTACAAAATACTGCCGGGCATGGGGGTGCACACCTTTACTCCCAGCACTCGGGAGGCCGAGGTAGGAGGATTGCTATGAGTTCAAGGCCACTCTGAGACTTTGTAGTGAAGTCCAGGTCAGGCTGGGCTACAGCAAGACCCTACCTCGATAAACAAAGTGAAAAAAAAAAAGCACAAAATACCATTTAAATTGTAAATTTACATCAGTGTATACTGTAGATTTTGCTGAGAATGTCTTTTTCTTTTCTTTTTTCCTTTCCCCAACTCCCAACTACATTTTGTTATGTTTAATTTAAAATGTCACGGTAGGAGAATGATTTAGTAGGTTGGATACAATATTACTGAAGAATTTCATTAGCATTGATAAATATGGAGCTTTACTTTGCAACAGAAGCAATGATATTATTAAGACTAACTTTTCCTTTATGCACAGTGGAAATGTTTCTGTTTTGGTTCCTGAGATTGGATCATTTCCCAAATACCTAAGTCACTGAAATAATTCAAAATAACAAAGTATCCTTAAAAAAAGAAATCCTTTAAAAAATAAAAAAGAGATAAAGAAAGCTAGACACCTGTAAAAAGAAATCCTTGTAAACACTAAATCAAGCATATATATTTACATGTAAAGGCAAATGTTGGAGTTGCTCATAGTGTAGTGGATATTAAGTAGAGTTTGGAGATAAACTGCTGTCTACACTAATGCCTCCTATAAATACTGAGCTGTCCACCTCTCAGGGGACAAGGGACTATTTATGCCAAGCAAGTAATTTTTCTGCCTGTGCATCTTCTGCTGTAATGCCACATTTTAAAATGTGTAAGTTGATCTATAGCCTTTCCTCCTCACAGACATTCTTTTACAGGTAGTCATATTAAGAATAAAGCAACTGAAGCTGAGGTAACCATAGACAGTTTCAGTTTTCCCTTCCTACAATAATTGAACACTAAACTCCTGTTCTTCTCTTCAACAATGGCAAACTTTTCAGGATACAGATCATCTTCAATACTTCCACGTGGTAAACAGGGTTCCCATCTCCCATTATTTTTCCCTTGACTATTGAGGGATCCTTGACTGACATCTGAACTCACTATCCAGCACAGTGAGAATCTGTCACAAAAAGCGATCACTTTATAATATGTTTCAGTAACATGCCTTCCTCAATCTTCCATGGGTAGTCCCAGTTCTATTTCTCTGCTTTGTGACTTGATCTTATCTTTTCATATCTACTATTTCAAAATATGCATGGAAGAATAGCATATTATGTAAAGTTGGGGGGGGGGAGTTGAGGGTTAGCAGGCCCAATTAAAGAATAAGAAAGCAAAAGCTACTCTTGAGTCTGGAAGGGGGAATTTAATTCTACCTCATGCTGGTTTCCCTTCAGAAATCCGAACAGCCTCCATCTTGCTGGAGGCCGGAATTTTCGAGAGCTGCCCTTCCATAGAAATTCAGATGTGATTATTCCCTTTCCTGGAAATGTGGTGAAGTGCCTGGACACTTGGCACTGGTACAGAGGTGACAATCAGACGTCACACAGGGAATTCCCGTAAAAGACACTGCTTAGAATCACCAGGTAGAGTTTTCATGCTCAGGAGCCCTCCCCATTGTGGGAGCTTTCTTCTTGACTTGTCTTAATATGGTTCTCCTTGTCACCTCTGGGGACCCTCTCCCATCGCACAGCCCTTCGGCCTTCTTTCCTTCTCTTGAGGACTATAGTAAAGCCTTTCAAAGTGTCACTTTCTGTGGTCTGTGGATTTCATCTCATTGAATTGATAAGATAAGATAAGAAGCTAGACGCCATTGACTCGGTACAAATTTTTGTGACTATGACCATAGTTAGTGCCCTAACTCCTGATTTACAGCCCAACCAAGAGCCAAGGAGGGCTCCATCTCTGTCAAAGACACTCCAAATTCCCATATAGTCACACAGTAACCCATACCAGAAGACACACACAGGTTATATCTGATTTATAATTTATTTTTAATAGTAGACTAAAAACTATACATTTGCATCAAAATAGATTAACTGGTGTAAACTAAAATATAAAAGCTATTTTGATTATCACATCAGTAAAGTATGTCAGAAACAGTTCTAGAAGTTGACATTTAATTAAAAATTCTGTTTGGTTCCACTAATAATTTTCCTTCAGAATCTCTTTGAAGTGACACTTTTCAGAATGGAGAAGTCGAAAAAAAGGATTTTGCCACCATTTATAATTTTTAAACCCATTGGTATGTTATTTACTTTTAAATCTAGTGTTTCATATCTGTATAGTGAGTAATGTTGGCAAATACACTCGAGGGCTAATACACTTAGTAGTGTTTAATATGATATATAATTCTATATAGTGCTTCATAAGTAATAGACATGTAATTAATATTTAATATAAGTATTTGCCACTTCTTCAATGATGTCTGTGACGGTAGAATATAGAGGATTAGGGTAGCATAAATTTTATTAAACAATTATAGTTTTACTAGAGAAATTATTTCTAAGTATAAGTTAACTAGAATAAATGAAGTCTTAATAAATGGAGACAGGATATAAGAAAAACATTGTGGGGCTGGAGAGATGGCTTAGCAGTTAAGCGCTTGCCTGTGAAGCCTAAGGACCCCGGTTCGAGGCTCGATTCACCAGGACCCACATTAGCCAGATGCAAAAGGGGGCGCATGCGTCTGGAGTTTATTAGCAGTGGCTGGAAGCCCTGGCGCTCCCATTCTCTCTCTCTTTCTCTCTTTCTCTCTTGGTCACACTCAAATAAATAAATAAAAATGAACAAAAAAAATTAAAAAAAAAAGAAAAGAAAAACATTGTTTTATGTTTTGTAGCAGAATGAAATCTTTTGTATCTCCTTTCTGGTAGTTGAGAGTTAAAATAAAATAAACAGGTTTAGGTTTGACGAAAACATGTCATTGGATCATCTTGCACCATCACCAGAGGGTACTACCTAAAACAACACTGATTTACATGCAAATAACACAATACAACTCTTTGTCTGAAAATAAAATCCTTGCACAGAACTTTTTTAAAATTAGAAAGAAATGGAAAGTAAAGTTTAAAGCTTTTTCTAGTATAACAAATAATTATGTAATATATATATATACATATATATGTATATATATATGTATATATATATATATATACACACACACATATACATGTATATATATATATATATATATATATATATATATAGTTGAATTAAACTTTCATTTATTATGTGTTATACTTCAGGAGACATAAAGTCTGAATTCAGAATTAAAGGTCCCTTAAAATAAGATTTCCTATAAGTAACTTTTCTGAAGATGTGCTGTCCAGAATGGTGATATTCATTTTCTTATGATTTTTTGTCCTAGACAGGGTGGTAGGATTGTTGGCAGAGTAGGAAATGCCAATCACCACTGTTGTCAACTGCCACTAAGAATTATTGCTGAGAGTTTGTTCATAATATTTCAAATTATTTTGCTCCTTTGCCCTTATTGGGGGAGTATCAGGATGACGCAGACAGGGACTGGAGAGATGGCTTAGCGGTTAAGCGCTTGCCTGTGAAGCCTAAGGACCCCGGTTCGAGGCTCGGTTCCCCAGGTCCCACGTTAGCCAGATGCACAAGGGGGGGCACGCGTCTGGAGTTTGTTTGCAGAGGCCGGAAGCCCTGGCGTGCCCCATTCTCTCTCTCCCTCTATCTGTCTTTCTCTCTGTGTCTGTCGCTCTCAAATAAATAAATAAATAAAATTAAAAAAAAAAAGGATGATGCAGACAGAAACTTAGTAATTGAAATTCTATCTTTAAGATAAGTTTGAAAAAAATCTTCAGAAAAATCTGTTTTGACTCTGGAATTAAGCTATGTCCTTTCTCACTTATAGGGCATACCTATAATTGTATATTTGTAATACTTAGCAATTTTAAATCGTCTAAGCTCATATTATGAGGTAATATAAAAAGCAAAATATTATAAACATTCCTAACCAAGAAGGTGATTTCTATGATTGAGCATCTCCAGGATATTACCCCAATCGTTTTCTCTTAGCTTTTGCAGGTTAATTCTACATACATCATGGACCATTTTATAAAGCACCCTTCTGTTCAATTACTTCATTCCAAGTTTAGTCATATTAGCCTTACAGGAGGAAGGGAGGAAGCTGAATAAGTGAACCGTTTCCTGTATATATTTAAATTGCATACACATTTAAATCATACAGAAATTTCAGTGATTTTGCTAAGAATGAAGACAATAGCATACAAAGTAAAATTCAAAGCAAAAGCAAAAGATTTAAACTACAATTTTAAATCTCCTAAGAAGACTCATTTCAATAAAAATAAGTAGAAATTCAATTATTTTATTATTATTTATTACATTTTATTTTGTATTATTATATATTATATTATTTATGCATTATATTTATTATTACTATTCAATTTATTAGAAAAACTATATGACAAAAACATTAAATAGAATATATAATGTTTCAATATACACTTTTGAGTAAATGTAGAAAAAAATAGGGAAAATTTATAAGTTCACAATTTTAAAAATAGCAGAAAGATATAAAAATCAATTTATCACTCCTATCCAGCTAGCTTAGTATCCACTGATCAATTTATGCAAATGCTCGCTCCTTTCCTACTCTCCTTTGCCTCTGGTAATCTCCTTTGTGCTGTTAAGCTCCATGGAATCAATTTTATGATAGAAATTGCATTAAACATGTGTGATTACAAACTTTGTTGGGAATTCCATTGGATAAAGAAATACCTAGTGCCTTAATGAGGCATACCATTGACCATGAGCACCTGGGTTGAGCCCTGGAATGAACAAGAGGGGTAAAAAGAGAAGGCCAGCAGAGTACTGGCTTGCATGTCTCTGCTTCCTGTCTGCTGAGATGTGAAGAGGCATTTTCTCACTCTTGCTCTTGCTTTTGCTACTGCAGATGTGAGCTGTTCCCACCCTCATGCCTTCCCCATCTGGGTGAACTGTACCTTTCCATCATGAGCCTAAATAATTCTATCCTCTCTTAAGAATCTTCTTGTTGGGTGTTTGGTGTCACAAATGAGAAAAGTACATAATTAAAACTGTTAGTTGATTTGGGAAGTATAGATATTTTAGATACATTAAGTATTATAACTCACCAACCCATAATATTCCCCTAGTTTTCACTAACTTCTTCCATCAATGTTTTATAGTTTACAGTACAGATATCCTTTGCATCAATGCGTTATTTTTCTTGCAGACATGATATATTTAGTCGAATGAGATCTGCTTGTATGTAAAGTAAGTTACAACATATTTCACAGAATTGTATACATACATGATTGTCTTTTGATCATAATTATTTAGATTAGAAATAAAGTTCAAAATATGGTTAGAAAGTCAAGTGACAAATTTCTAAGTATGTTATAATCAAAGAATAAGTTAAAAGTTTATACTGTATGATTAAATATTATAGAATTTAAAGAACAGATCTAAATTTATAATATTAAATACACTTGCAAGAGTAGAAGGCCACTAATCCTATGACTGATCTGAACAGGTTAGAAAGAAAAAAAATTATACTTAATAGTATTTCCACTATAGGAACAATAATTATAATAATCATAAACTTGTATCTGTCAAAGAGGAAATCTATAAATCAAATCAGTTAGTTTACAAAAGTTAAGAAATCTTGAAGCAACCATTTATCAAAGGATACACAAAAATGAAAACATCACAATGTCAAATTTATAATAAATTTCAATACCTAAAAAATATATTCACAATAGTTAATATTACAGATCCATGTATATTACCACTCAGACTTCAGAAGAAAAAATGATAATGTTATGAAAAATCTTTTGTATCTTAGAAAAGTAAGAAAGATGGGGATGGAGAGATAGCTTAGCAGCTAAGGTATTTGCATGCGAAGCCAAAGAATCCCTGTTCAATTCCCCAGGAGCCATGTCAGCCCGATGCATAAGGAAGCACAAATATCTGGAGTTCATTTGCAGTGGCTGGAAGGCCTGGCATGCCCATTCTCTCTCTCTCTCTCTCTCTCTCTTTCTCTCTCTCAAATAAATAAATAAATAAATTATATTTAAAAAGAAGAAAAAGAAGACAGAGATTTGGTAAGATAGCTCAGTGGGTAAAGAGCTTGTCTTACAAACATGAAGACCTGAGTTTAATTCCCACACCAACATAAAAAAATAAAATAGCTGGGTGTGGTGACCCATGTTTGTAACCTCAGCATTTCAGGAGTGAGTATCCCTGAAGCCTGCTGGCCTGTCTGTCTGTAGACTACTAGGCAATTTCCAGGCCAGTGAGAGAGCATGTCGCACAAAGATGGATGGTGCTGAGAAACATCTCTTGAAGTTATCCTCTGGCATTCACACCCCGCACACAAACATGCACCTGCACAAACATATGCAACACACACATGCACATGCAAAACACACCTATTGTGACTTGAGAAGTGTTAACTTGTGCTGGAGAGATGGCTTAGCTGTTAAGCGCTCGCCTGTGAAGCCTAAGGACCCCGGTTCGAGGCTCAATTCCCCAGGACCCACGTTGGCCAGATGCACAAGGGGGCGCACGCGTCTGGAGTTCGTTTGCGTGGCTGGAGGCCCTGGCGCGCCCATTCTCTCTCTTCTCTCCCTGTCTGCCTCTTTCTCTCTCTGTCACTATCAAATGAATATATAAACAAAAAAAAATTTAAAAAAGTGTTAATTTGTCAGAACTGGAGTTAGTGATCATATAATGATATATTGTACCATGTTTTTTTAAATACATCTATTTTAGGGAAAATGTTTTTAGTAATTTGTACAATTTTCAGAAAATGGTTTTAAGGAGATCTAGCATAGCAAGGAAAATAAAAGGCAAAAAGCTTCTTAAAGATTTTACACATAAATGTAGTTTATGTTTATAAAATGCACTATAAAAAATAATGTCATCATGTCTAGGATACCACCAGGGCAATGCCAAATTATCGTCTGAAATGGCAATGTATCATTCTCCTGCTTGCTTTTTCTGTTTTATTTTTTTAAGATTATTTAAATTTAATTTGATGTCATTTGAATTAAAGTCATAAATTGACAGTCAGACACTTGCTTTGATTTCCTACACTTTAATGTTCTATTGTTCCAAGAAAAGAAACCAAATTTAAGAACTTAATTAAGCATAGGAGTTTACTTTCGGGTTGTCCTTTATGAAAATGTCATCGGATGGTAAATTTCAAGAAAAGTTTTAGTATAATAGCATCTATATAAGTAACAAACTCCATAAAAGATTTGTGTAGTTATGTCATCCCTTTGCTTTTAACATTCAGATCTTCAATTATTTTGATTGATATTTTCTATAATTCGGATGGAAATAGAAAGTGTGATTATAGCAAGATAGTATTTTATTTCAATTTTAGCTTTTAAAACTCATTAAATGTAAGATTCTTCTTTGCCTACACAAATGGTTTTCTTAAATTTTATAGCTTGGACTGGGGAAATGGCTTAATGGTTAAAGCATTTGCCTGCAAAGTCTCTAAGGACCTGGGTTCGATTCCCCAGAACCCACATATGCCAGATGCACAAGGGGGCACATGTGTCTGGAGTTCGTATGCAGTGGCTAGAGGCCCTGGTGTGCCCATTTTCTCTTTATCTCTCTTTCATAAAGAAATAAATAAAATATTTTTTAATAACAAAATTTTTTTATAGTTTGTACTTTTCAGACTTATACAAAGACCTTGGACTTCCAATTCCTCTAAGTTCTGAGTATGTATTTCCTTGCAAATATGTGTATATCAATGCAAAGGTACACACACATATATAAAATGTACTCCTTTCATAAATAAATTTGAAACACTAACTCTACTTCCCAAGTGCTGGGTTGCAAGCATGATGTACCACCAAATTTATTAATAAATTTATTTTAGTTACTTTTATATGAGCCAAAATTTTACATATTTAGAAGTTATGTTGTGATATTTCAATGTGCTTCATTGTCTAATTCTCAAGTCAAAATAACTAACATGCTCATAATTTCAAACATTTATGACATTTTTGCAGAAACATCCAAAATTCTATTTTCTATCTAAATGTATGTTACTTCATTAAGTATAGTCAGACTACTGTGAAAAGTACACTAAACCTTAATCTTCATTTCAAACTGGAACTTTGCACCATCTATAACTCTTTCTTTCTTCCTTCCCTGTTCCTTCCTCAGTCTCTAGAATCATTGCGATGTGAGCTGTTTTAGATGACACGAGCTTATGAAGTCATGGGGTGTTTCTCCATTCACTGTATCTGAGATCAGCTGTTTTAGATGACACAAGCGTATGATGTTGATCAGCTATTTTAGATGACATGCGCATATGAAGTCATGGGGTATTTCTACATTCACTGCTTCTATGAGATCAGCTATTTTAGGTTACACAAGCATATGAGTTCATGGGTATTTCTGTGTCCTTCTGTGACTGACTCATTTCATGGAGCATAATGTCCTCCAGGTTTATAAAGTCTGGCTCTTTTTAAAAGTTTGTTTTATTTACATTGACAAAAGTTTAATATAAGAAGGTATGCTATATTATCCATCTCACATCATTTTATTTATTTTTTTAATTTTTTCTCAATTTTTTATTAACATTTCCATGATTATAAAAAAAATCCCATGGTAATACCTCCCCCCCCTACTTACCCTTTGAAACTCCATTCTCCATCATATCCCCTCCCCATCTCAATCAGTCTATCTTTTATTTTGATGTCATGATCTTTTCCCCTCTTATGATGGTCTTGTGTAGGTAGTGTCAGGTACTATGACATCATGGATATCCAGGCCGTTTTGTGTCTGGAGGAGCACATTGTAAGGAGTCCTACCCTTCCTTTGGCTCTTACATTCTTTCCATCACCTCTTCCGCATTAGACCCTGTGGTGGTTTGATTCAGGTGCCCCCATAAACTTAGGTGTTATGAATGCTAGCTCCCCAGCTCTTGGATATTTGGGAATTAATGCCTCCTGGAGGGAGTGTATCGTTGGGGGCGGGCTTATGGGTTTTATAGCCAGTTTCCCCATACCAGTTATGGCACACCCTCTTGTTGCTGTGGTCCACCATCTGTTGGCCAGGGGGTGATGTTCACCCTCTGCTCATGCCATCGTTTTCCCCTGCCATCGTGGAGCTTCCTCTCAAGCCTGTAAGCCAAAATAAATCTCTTTTTCCCAGAAGCTGCTCTTGGTTGGGTGATTTCTACCAGCAATGCGAACCAGACTGCAACAGACCCTGAGCCTTGAAAGGTGTGATCTAGAAGTTATTCAGTACTCAGTCACTTTTTTCCAGCACTATGATACCTTCTGAGTCATCCCAAGGTCACTACCATCTGAAAAGAGAAGATTCTCCACCCAAAGTGAGAGTAGCATTAATATAAGGGCATAAATATTAAGAGAAGCACTTACTGGGCAGTTTGATAAGCATAGTATATACATTTTTCCAGACATCAGCAGATGTTATACCCTTAGGGCTCATGACTACGCCTGTTTTAAGTTTTCAGTATCAGGGATGTATTCCCCCCACCACCACCATGGAGTGGGCCTCCAGTCCCATTGGAGGGCAGTTGGTTTCCACCATGAAGGACCTGCCATTATTGCACCCGTTGGCTGGACAATTATAAGGTTTGCAGTGTCCACTGTTGAGTATCTTCACTGGTGGCATCTCTTTCTCCCATTGAACTACATGTGGAATGGCTTCTTCCAGCTTTCTGTCAGCTGGTCTACATGGAGGAGGTTATCAGCTCAGTTCCAGCAGAATTTCTCAGTGGCCTTGCAGCCCAAGTGTGTGGGGTCTTCAGCAATAGGGTCTTACCATCTATTCCTGGTGGGAAACCAAGGGCCTCAGCAATGGCCTATAATTTTGGGGGGGCATTAGGGACCTCCTTGGCCAACAACTCACTGGAGGTATTCCACCCATGGCACTGAAAATTTTTTAACAATGTTCTATGGCTCTTGAGTGTTCCATCACATCATTTTAAAAGCTAATACTTTTATTGTGTAATTTGTTTTAATTATTCCAATTTGAGCAATTTTAATCATTTTTATATAAGACTTGTTATACCTACTTTATTTTGACATAACAATTCTTACAATTTATTTAAAATGAAGAGAAATTATTTTAATTATGATATAATGACCTTACTCTTTTAAATAATTCACCTTGAACACTGATCATATAATTAATTTTCAGTTAGTAAACACTTTTCATCCTTTCTATGTAGCTGAAACCTGGGAAGAAAGGGTACAGTCAATAATGTTGTAGAATTGACATTTGCTCTAAAATATGAATGCCACTTATTCACTGATTTTACATATTTTTACTGAACATAGTGTCAGGGAAGATGTAATTGAAGAAGGAAATGCTTTCCATGCTTCCCAAACCACTGCAGGTTCAGCTGGTAGCAGTAGAAAATATTAAATTAATGATAAAAGAAAGACATGTATAAATATACAGGTCAAATTTTTAGGTAAGAAATTATTATTACTGTGAGACCTTGGAATATGTAATGAGATGAGACCAAGTAGTAGGAAGGTAAATATGAGGAAGCTTCAATAGATATCTGGAGAAAGAAATGAGCAATCAACTTGGAATGAAAATTCTTCAGACTGAGGACAACTAAATGCAAAATTAAGAGGGTTTTAGCAGAATTATAGTTTACACACAAAGATTCCTTCCCAAAAGCTGACATGTTAAAGGCTTGTTTCCATCTGGCAGCACTATTGTGAGAGGTGGTAGAAACTTTAGGAGCTGGATCCTTGTGAACAAAGTAGACTACAGGGAGTGTGATTTCACGGCCTCTGTGTGTTCCCAGCTACCCTCTCATCTGTCTCCTGCACACCCCAACATGGGAAGCTTCCATTACAGGTGCTGATGCCTCAAGGACCCAGAATCCAGAGGCAAAGAATTTGGAATTGAAGTCCCTAAAACTATGAGCCATAACACATCCTTCCTCATTTAAGTTGATTCTGCCACAGAAATAATTATCTGACTAATGTAAGAAGTGTGACAGAGAAGTGATCACTCTGTTGATTGTCACAGAAATAAAAATCCAACTAATGTAAGGAGTGTGATAGAGAAATGATCACTCTGGCAGGAGTTGAATGACAGTGGGGAAATGAAGCAAAATTAAGGGAGCAGTGTGCTGAGATAAGTAGTGCAGAAAGCAAGAGAATGATGGGAATATTGGTAAAATACCTTATCATGAGCATTTTTACTAAGTATTGAATAGGAAACAGAATTACACTCTAATGTCAGGGGAAGAAAGGTGAAGAAATGATATCTAAACTAGAATATGTTTTGTGAAAGCACAAAAGGAGGTTCTCTTTTTTATGGTATCAAATACAAGAATGAAAACACAACATTTAGAAAAAGGGAATTTATTATTGAAGGTATTTAAGGAGGTTGAGAACAATAAACATGAGTCTTCCAGAAGAAAATGATCAGAGACTATTCTTCTAAGAGGAGTGCCATATGGACAGGTACTTTGGTTTAACATTTCTAGTCAGGAAAGTAATATTAATGTGTTCTTTTGTTTTTCTTTGAAGTAGTTTGAGTTTTGAGCTGATTGTCAGAGTTAGGATACAAATGAAAATGTGAAAAAAGAAGAAATGACTAAGGAAAGTTAAAACATTTTGAGGTAGAAATGATGCATATACAACCAAGGTGATGGGGAGATAGAAGATCCCCGGACATGAATGGAACCAAATGAAGTTGGTATTCTGGTTTAATTATATATGAAGTCTTATCTTATCACTCTGCAATGCTGAGGCTCATTGGATGGCTTCAGAATGCACGTTTCTAATAAAAAGATATCATCCCACCTGTAATAAAACTAGGGAGAAAAAAAAAGGGAAAACTTTGGGAAAATGGGAATCCAGTTGACTTAATGACTGCATGCATATGTTCTATGCAAGAAAAACAGTATGGGGTGACTGACCCTTTTCAAAGTGGGGATATGAAAATTACATTACATTAGGAGGAAAACAAAATGGTTGTGCTTATGTTTTTCTGGATATTGGTATAACAATACTGATTAGTATACAGTATGAAATGAATTTCTGGAAAAGAAGAACAAGACAAATTTTAACATTTACTTGACAAGCTTTAATTCAGAATAAATCTTTAATTTAAGGCATGTGAAATTACCCAGGAAACTATAAGAGACATAATTTTACTTTAATATAGTTTCTAAAAGTGTTACATAAAAATATCATAGTATTTTCAAATAACAAATAGTTTGTTCTATATGATCATTCAGATGTAAAATAATGAAAATATTGTTCTTTATTCTTTTAAGCCTATCATTAAACTTATGGCAAACATTTACACATTATTTATAAATATACCACATGTAAATAACTAAAATAACATAATTTTTGGAAGATTACTATAAAATAAATTGTTGCTTTTACTGATACAAAAACCTTCTTCAAACCTACTGTTAAATATTCCTCAATTTTCCACAGGTTATAATTCTCTCAGTTGAAAAATGAACAGGGAATAATAGTTTGGAGGAAGTATCTAACAAGTTGATAACTTATTTATAGCATAAATTAAAATTTACTCTTTAACTGTATATTGATTTAATAAATTATTTTCATGAATATATTATAGTAGGAAGCTAATTGAACATTCAGATTGCCACATTTAAAAATTTTATGGCTATAATTTAGGGTTAAAATGACTTTAGTTTCCTGATGACAAATCTATCTATGTAATCATAATAATGACAGCCACAATTTCCTTGAATAGACAAGGTGCATCTTGCTGGCATATTAACTGGATGGTGAATATTTAATGATAATATAGGTTAAGAATGTTTGGCTAGATTTCAATTCCATTTATAATAATTAAGAATTTTTTAAAATGTTTTTATTTATTCGAGAGTTACAGAGAGAGAGAGAGAGAGAGAGAGAGAGAGAGAGAGCCAGGGCCTCCAGCCATTGCAAATGAACTCCAGACGTGTGTGCCCCCTTGTGCATTTGTCTAACGTGGGTCCTGAGAAATAGAGCCTCGAACTGGGGTTCTTAGGCTTCACAGGCAAGTGCTTAACTGCTAAGCCATCCCTCCAGCCCAAGAAAATTTTTACTTGATATTCTAATTCACACACTGAATGTTCTTACATGCTTTGATTGGTAGAGTAGATAAATGCTGTGTAGAAATTCAGATATAATTTTCAGGGAAGACTATTCTTTCATTACATGAGAAATACACACCCACATTTACATAAAAGATCAATGTGTGTTTAATTAAACAATTATTCCTCATAGTTTCTCTTGCCATGGCATTTAACAATAGCAATTATTATGCCTTTGCCTTATAATAATGTTACATTAGCAAGTACTGTCTGCTATTTTGTAGTATAAAAAATGCTTATTTTTATATTTAAATGTTTACAACTCCAAATTTTATTTCTGTTTTATAAAAGCCATTTTCTTTAATATATTATAACTTTCAGTAGTCAGAAAATAAGAACCTATATCTTAATCTATACTACAGAATATTTATTCCTGAAAATTAATAATAATGTACATCTAAAACTTTTGGATAAACTGTCAATTAACTCCAGAGCAAACAGCCTTATACTGAAATGCCCAGGTATGGTGGTATGAGTCAGATGCAGTCCATGAACTCATGCGCTCTGCATGTTTGGTCCCCAAGCCATGGCAGTTTGGGAGGTGGAGGTCTGCTGTAGGTGGTGTGTTGTTTGAGGTGGGCTTGCAGTGTGACAGCTAGCTCCTCCTTTCAGAAGCTCTACTCACTCTCCTGCTACTACAGCTTTCCACATGCTGTGGCAGAGGTGATATCCACCCTCTGTTCATGCCATGATTGCCCTTACCATCATGAAGCTTCCCCTTAAGACTGAAGCCAAAATAAATCTTTCTTACCATCAGCTGCTTTTGGTTGGGTGTTTTATCCAAAGAACAAGAGGTGCCTGTGACAGAAACTGGTACCAGTGTAGTGATCATTGCCGTTAGAAATCCAACTTTTTGGCTTTTTGCCTTTTACAACTGGTTTGTGGAATGAATGTGGAGGATTTGAAACCTTGATATAACAGACACCTTGTAGTAATTCAAGAGGACCATTCTGGTCACAGTTGACAGAACTAAATGCAGAAAGAACTACACACTATGCAGGATTTTAAAAGGCGCAGACATTTGCTCAGACTGAATTAGAAGCAATTTCTGTGAGAAGTCTGCTGCTCTCTCTGTGTTCTAAGAACTTGAGAAAGAATTAATGTAGATGTAACAGACTGATGTTCCCAGAGTGCCTGACACAGACATGAAAGTTTCAGGCTGGAGCTTGTTCCAGGCATAATTGTTTGAGAGATCACCACCACTGAGTTTGGTGCTGCTGTTCTGAATTAGGATAGTAGAATGAATGCTGAAGTGATTTTAGTGTTCTCAAAAGTTGGTTTTATTCCTCTTAATTATCAAATTGAATGGCCCACATGGTAGTATGGGAGTATAGCAAATGCAGGAAAGAAAGCTTAATTGGGTTGGAAATGCAATTTATTTTTTGGACATGGCCACTGGGGGATTTGAGGCAGATTTGTTGGAATGTATGCAGGGCGGTTTGATGGAGTCATAGCATGGAAGACGTGTTGGTTGCAGTGGAGACCCTAGGATTTTTGAGATGCCTAGGACAGCTGCTGGAGTAAGATGGAGTTTTCTCCAGGCTCAGACTAACCCACCAACTGGGGCAAAATTAGAACTAGAGACTGGCAAAATTAGAACTAGAGACTTCATCACTGGTTACAGATGCTAGACTTGAAGCATCAGGATTTGAGAGTGTTTCTGTTTGTTTTAGATTGTGGCATTTGTTCAGTCTTTGCTTGCAATGCCATATTTTGTAATGTGACTGTTTGCTCTAATTATGTTTTCTTTCTAGTTTTACAGGCTTACAGTTAAGAGACTTGGAATATGGGGATGTTTTAACAGTGTTGGAATTCATTTAAAAAAAACTACAGAGAATTTTAAAGTTGAATGGAATGCATTTGAAATTGAGATGGTCATGACTTTATGGGGACCAGTGGCAGGGTGTGGTGGTTTGTGTCATATATGTCCTCTAGAAAGAAATGGACTCTTAATGCTTGGTCCTCAACTGGTGGCAATTTGGGAGGTGAAGGCTTGCTGTATGGAGAATGTTGTTGGTGACAGGATAGAGGTGTTGTTGCCAGCTTCCCCTTTCCAAAGCTTAATTCACTCTCCTGCTATGATATTCCACCTGCTGTGGCAGAGAGTATGTTCATCCTCTTCTCATGTCATGATTTCATGAAAATTCCCCTCAAGACTGTAAGCCAAGATAAAAGGTTTCCTCCAACTGGCTGCTTTTAGTTGTGTGCTTTATCCCAGAAATGAGAAGATAACTACACTAGATTTGTCTGGAGAACTATGGGAATGCTGGAAGTAAATAAGAAAGATGTCAAATAAGTTTGCAGTACCTCTGAGGAGTCAGTCTTTTTCTTCTTGCTGGTCCTAAAATGTGGTCCAATGTCTTGTATTAGTATGCAGCAGCTTTTATTTTTCCAACCTGAGCAAAGTTTCATCTTTGAAAGTTTTGAGTATGTTCACTGAAAATGCAGATTAGCTTACAAATTGATGAAACAATCTTAACTTTGATGCTGGTTCTAGGGAAGAACCCATGCACTAAGATATGTCCTTTGTAAATTCTGACACATGTTGCAAGCAACTTTCTAGGATCAAATTGTATGTTACATCTTGCAGATAATGTACAACAGCTACATCAAGAATAACTGTTATTAATTATAGCTTATTATTCTTAATATTTCCATAATATGTTATAGAATGCTACTTCAGCCTTTACTTGAGCACACTCTGAATTAAGAAGGAACATGTGCCTGAGCTTAAACCAAAACATTCTGACAAAATTACTTACAGGAAAAGACTTGAACCACAAAAAGGAAGCAAATGGTCCATACGTAGAAAGAATAGTGGGATGAAAAATTAACTACCTATGACCAGAAAAGTATGCTAGGAGTCTTCCAGAATCCCCCAAATATCAATAGTACACTTTTTAATAGTTGAACATAAAACATTTAATGTTCTGTCAAAATATTATTGTTGTTAAGCATTTAGTAAATTGTGGCCCCCATGTGGAGATGTTATGATGATTTTTATTGTTCTTGCAAACGATCAATATGCTATTATTCTAAGAAGATGTTTGTGAGGAATGTATATGGCTTTTATAAATGGAATTTAACTTTAATCCCAAAACAGAAATTCAAAGTAAGCTACTACATTATCAAGACTTCTAGAAAATTAATGTGCTTATATAAAAAAAAGAGGAAGTTTCTAAGAAGTATGTTCTTCCAAAAGTTACGCCAGTTACCAAATCTTGTTAAATGGCCTTTCCAATATGTGGAATCATCTTTATTGGTTTATTTGAAACTCCCAAGTCTAGAGTTTCACTTAATTTGAATGTTTTCACTTGTGAGGGATGTTTTGGCAAATTGTTAAATACTTCTATATTTTGTAAGAGCACTAAAATAATTAGCTTGTTTTTCTAGGATAAGTTCTATACCATACAAAACAGTTCCAATATCAAGGCTGATCACCTGTCCAGAGTTGGTCATGAAACTCACAGACCAAACCTGAAAAACATTTGTAAGTATTTATCTGTTTCTGAATAGCTTTCACAGCCAGCTAAGTAATTTTCTCCAAGTGTTAATTGTTTAAATGTCCCAAGACATTAAAAGCTGTTAAAGTCTAATGACCCAAGTCTTGCTTTTCCTATAAAGGTGGAAACTTTTTCTCATGCTCTATTTTTTCTTTACAAGAGTAAAACAGGCTGCTATTTCTATAAAATACACAATTCCTTATATATGTAGAGCATATTCAAAGAAACTGAGATAAAACAGATTTGAGAGGTAATGTTTTTGGTTCATTATTGAGTTTGGTAAAGTATCTTTTTATAGTGTACCCAAACTACTTATTTTCATTTTCAGATAAAACATGTAATCTTGTCACGAGGTTAAAAGAAAGCTCACCTGTAGATGTCTTATTTTTGCGGTTTGTTTCTTTGGCTAAAATTTGATATATATTTTAGTAAGAGAATTTCAAACTTCACCTAAAGACAGTTTTTGTCATAATGGAAACATTTTACTTGCTGATCATTGTTTCATGATTTACACATGGGTTCTAATAGCCTACAGACTTTCTTCATTTCATTTATCCTTCCAAAAGAATATCTTGTTTTTCATACTGTAAACACTGGAATATTACAGTATGGTGCTTACAAATAAAAATTTAAAATCAAACATGACAGATTAGATGAAAAAGTAAATCATAATTTGGGTAATAACAGCTATACTGGAAACTAATTTTCCTGCCCTTTTAGATCTGTTAAATGTCATTTATTTTAATTTTCTGTTAAGTTGATGGTACAGCTCAAATAATGTCCAACTAAAAAGAAATTTCACATGAGAACTATAAATCAACTTTAACTAAATGATATATTTCTGTATTTGTCTTGGGAAAATACAAAAGCATGTACACTCCAATGAGTTACTCCATTAAATTATCAAGTTAATGACTAGAAACTTTCAGATCATATCTACTGTATATGCATTTTAGTACTAGTAAAGTAAACATCAAATCTGATACTGAACATGAAAATTAACTTTACTTATACATTTATAGTTACATGTAAATTTTGGGTCATTTTTCTAAGCACTATAAAGCTACTTAACTTGAATTATTAGTGCATTGTTCTAAGCTAGTACAGTTTTGTACAATGTTTTTATACAGTAGTTTCCTCATCACTTATATTTTAACTTTAGAAAACTATTAACAAATAGTACTTTAGCCAGTTTTCTTTTATCTTTTTACAATGTGAGAAGTTACCACATGAAAGATCAAGTATATTACTATTTAAAAGAAAATGTTTTTAATACCAAATGGCAAATGCATTTTAATAATTTTTTAAAATAATTTTAATACAAAATAAGTTTTCAGCAATTCTAATCCAACTCACTTTTCTAGTTAATGGTCAAAAAATCAGAATATTGTTTCATCTGACAAAAGAGATGCAAACAAGGAGTTAAGAGAATTTTACTGTCATATAAAGGAACCATAGTTGAGACTTTCTGAACAAGTATGCATTTTTTATAAGTGGTATAATTCATTGTAATGAACAACTGACTATTATTAGGCTTGAAAACTCAGATCTTAAACTCAGATTTGTTTCCATTGCCACATTCATTACAGCAAAAGGCAAATTTCAAACATATGTTGCTTAAACTTTTTGTTTTAGGTCAGTGGTGCAAATAAATCATAACAACTACAATCTCTTAACATGAAAACCCCACAAATGAGCCATTCAAAACAAACAACCTGAAGTCATTTCTTGACTCAAGATGTGAGGACACAGAGCCACGGTTTTAATTGTCAACAGAAGCATCAACCACATTGCAGGGAATTGTTTGTGGTGTTTCTAAGGAACTATGATTCAGCCGGAATGTCTGAGTTTAAAACTGTCAGTATGAGGACTGGTTGAAACTGAGAGTGACGCCACCTTCAATGATCTGAAGATCACTCTATGTTTAAGCATTCTGTGATCAGTGAATGACTTCTTAGGACTGACTGCTTTCTCTGTAGACAACATGGTAACATGTACGTCCTGTAAATATAAGCAATATAATTGCTCCACTTTTGAACTTTCAGTTAGACAACAATGCAGTAGCAGTCTCTTATAAATTAAATAGAATAACTACAACTACCGGCTTTTTTCATCTATTAGAAAACAAAGAGAATCATTGTTCTCTGTGTGTGACTGTATGTCAATCTTGAGTCAAACTTACAGATGAGAAAACAAAGAAATTTATTTCAAAAGCTGACCTCAATACTGCTTTTCAAGTCTATAATCAACTCACCTTCTTCTAGGAATCCAGTACATGAGCCCAGGAAGGACCCCAAACTACCTTTTTGGTTCCAAACTCAAGGCCAGAAGAAATTACCACTTTTGGGTGGAAAATGATTTAAGTGAGCACCAGTTATCATTAAGAACTGTCAATTTTGGAGCTGAGACAAAAAAATGACCTGCACATTGTTGAGGCAGAGGCAAAGAGTTATGAAGGCAGTCCAACTACAGCAACACTGCAGCTTTTGAAATGCCTGTGAAACACACATTTTCTCTTGGGGACTTTGAAATTTCACACCTGTGGTCCTAACACTGAAGTGTGGCCCAGGGTCTGTGCTTGGCCCTCAGGAGCTCTGGAGAAAGATAAGAAGGGGATTATGTAGAGCTCTCAAGTGTATCTGGAAAGCAATTGCTCCTGGAAGTGGTGACAAGGTTCTGGAGAAAACAGTAAAATGCCCCTCAGGAAGGCGATGATGAAGATGAGGCTGAGTAAAATAACGATTGTGATGACAAATATCCCGAAGAAAAGCTCCAGTGAAAGAAATCCATCCAGTCAAAATGCAGAAAAGTCAAACCAGAGCTGAAAAGACTTAAACCATCAACACCAATATCAAAAGGTCAAGAATCTTTCAAAAGCATCAAAAAAGAAAACAAAAAAAGAAACCCTCCTAAAACACCAAAAGGACCTAACACTGTTGTAAAGCAAACATGTGAGCAAGTATAGAAAAGCATGGCCCAGGGATGGAGAGATGTCTTGGAGGGTAAAGTGTTTGACTGTGAAGCCTAAGGACCAGGTTTCATTCCCTAGTACCCATGTAAGCCAGATGCATATGGTGGTGCATTTGTCTGGAGTTCATTTGCAAGTGGCTAGAGGCCCTGGCATGCTCATTCTCTCTCTCTTCAAATAAAAAAGAATTTAAAAATAGGAAAAATGTATCCCTCATCCCAACGTGGAAGACCAACTAGTCAATTATATAACAAAGTGCTTCTGGATGACAACCAGAAGCCTATCTCTTTAAGGAATTGAAAATTTCTACCTCTTTTTCTGTAAGAGATGATATCTGGCTGTCTTTTTATAATGCAAAGTGAGAACTATCTCAACCACATCTTATAAATTATGCCCAAGTTCCATTACCAAACATGTGCTGTGTTAGATGTCTGTTCAGTTTTTACTTATTTATTTATTTGTTTGTTTGTTTGTTTTGCTCTCTCTCTCTTTTTATTAAATATTCTATTCAGCAAATACAGGCAGTTTGGTACCATTATTAGGCTCATTCGTGACCTACCGCCTCCCCTTTGGCCCCTCCTTGTTGAGGTATATGGGTTGTGCATTGTGGAGTTAGCCCACAGTTATTGGTTTTAGAGCAACAGACAGAGAGAGAAAGAGGCAGAGAGAGACAGAGAATGGGTGTGCCAAGGCTTCCAGCCACTGCAAACGAACTCCAGACATGTGGGCCCACTTGTGCATCTGGCTAATGTGGGTCTTGGGGAATTGAGCCTTGAACCTGGGGTTCTTGGGCTTCACAGGCAAGCACTTAACCACTAAGCCATCTCTCCAGCCCTAGTTTTTAAAGGTGGTACTCCACCCTTGACTTGGGTTTAACTCTGTACAGGGTGTTATGACAGGACATAGTACTAGTCACCACACAAGAAATGGTGATAACTCTAAATATGCAAGTAAAACAAAGTCAGTATTTTAATTATAAATCATATCATGGGGCTGGAGGGATTTCTTAGTGGTTAGTGTTTGCCTGCAAAGCCAGAGGACCCAGGTTCGATTTGCCAGGACCACATTAGCCAGATACACAAGGGGCACACACATCTGGAGTTCATTTGCAGTGGCTGGAGGCCCTGGCGTGCCTATTCTCTCTCTCTCTGTTAAATAAATAAATAAATATAAAAAATCATATCATGCAAAATTCATTTCAAAATATTTACAGCCAGTTAAAATAAATGGGAATTGTCGAGTGTGGTGGCATATACCTTTAATCCCAGCACTCGGGAGGCAGAGGAAGGAGGATTGCCATGAGTTTGAGGCCACCCTGAGACTACATAGTGAATTCCAGGTCAGCCTGGACCAGAATGAGACCCTACCTTGAAAAACAAAAAACAAAACAAAAAAATAAAATAAAATAAATGGGAATAACAGAATAATAACTGAAAAAAAATCCAATGAACCAAACATCATTACAATTTATTCATAAATTCTAGAACTTGAAACAAACATGATACTTAATACACTGAACATATTGTGAAAGCAATGATCAACTAAACAAAATCATATCTTTATTTATTTATTTTAGAGGAAGAAAGAAGCAGTTATGGAGAGGAGGAGGAGAGAGAATGGGCACACTAGGGCCTCGGTCTGCTGCAGAGGAGCTCCAGGTGCTTGTGCTACCTTGTGCACCTGGCTTACTTGGGTCCTGAGGAATCAAGCCTGGATCCTTTGGCTTTACAGGCAAGTACCTTAACCACTAAGCAATCTCTTCAGCCCTAAATAAAATTATAAATGGCAGGCTGAAAGACAAACAACCTTTAAAATAAACTAAGAGTGTTAAAGAACATAAGTTCACTTAGACTTTCTGATGAACATAACCAACTTACAGTAAAATGTGAAGGAAACCGAGTGTGGAGGGTGGAGCTCTGGGAGTGGCAGGATTGTTCTCTACTCACCATGAATACACGAACATAGTCCTTTTCAGAACCTATAAAACTAAAATGCCATAGTAAATTCTATTGTGATAACATTTTAAAGTTTCAGTCAGGATTCTAGTAAAACCACACATGATCACAGGAGGGAATTCATGTGTGGTACTATAAACCTGCTCAAAAGTACATGAATAGACATCGACCTGAGGAGAGACTCTTATTGCTATTGATAAGTTAAATGGACAGGTATCAAACTGCCTTCTAAATATCTATGCTTATATAAATAGATTAGTGTTGCTTTTAGCCTTCATCACAGAAGTTTTTTCCCCACATTGGTAAGAGGTCAAAGCGCATATGGGACATTGGGTGAGCCTTGGTGTTTTTGTTGTTGTGTTTTTTTTTGTTTTTTTGTTTTTTTTTTTCTGTTTGTTTTTCGAGGTAGAGTCTCACTCTAGTCCAGGCTGACCTGAAATTCACTATGTAGTCTCAGGGTGGCCTTGAACTCACTATGATCTTCCTACCTCTGCCACCTGAGGGCTAGGATTGGGCCTTGGTGTTTTAAAGCCCATCCTCACTTTATCGTCACTCTACTTTTTTCATTGTGGAAGCAATATGATCAGCCATCTTCCCTTCTGTTTCCGTACTTTCCTCTCATTGTATGATTGTATATCATAGAAACATAAACTGAAATAAACTCTTCCTTAAGTTGCTTTTGTTAGGTAATTCATCAGAAATGATAAAGGTAAATAGTTTAAATAATCTAGTGACAAAAGTGTTGTGATAAAACCCACCATGTGTTCATAAGGCAGTCGCACAGCACTTCTCTGTGAGTTAAAGTAGCAGATGGCAAGACCCTATTGCTGAAGACTTCACATGCCTGGCAGCAATGTTACTGAGAAATCAAGCTAGGGCTGAGCTGCAAACCTTCTCCCTGTAGACTAGCCAACTGAAAGCTGGAAACAGCTGCACTGCATTGCAGCTCTGTGGGAGACAGAAGTCATCAGTGGTGAAAACAGTGGACACTGGAAGCCTCAAGTTTTGCCAGGCAGTCCAAATGACTGAATGGCACACTAGTGGCATGTCTGCTCTGGGGGAAGCCAACTACTCTGTATTGGGACTGGATGGAAGGGAATAGATGCCAGGACCCACGTTCAATTCCCCAGGACCTATGTAAGCCAGATGCACAAGGTGGCCCATGCATCTGGAGTTCAGTTACACTGGCTAAAGGCCCTGGCATGCCCGTGTGTGTGTGTGTGTGTGTGTGTGTGTGCCTCTTTTTATCTCTCCCAAATAAATAAAATTAAATTAAAAATAAAAATTGATAGAGAGTAGAGTTGTTGCTGCAGTAAACCTGATCATGTCTTCCATAAGCTTTTGGAACTGATTTGCTGTGAGAGAGTTTTGAGCTTTGGGCTAGAGAAGCCTTATAATGCTCTAAAAAAGAAATTAAGAAGTTATTCTGGTATGTGTTTAGAATAAGAGAATGCCAAAAGAAATGTAGACTGTGGAGGCTCAGCTAATGCTATTACAGAAGGGTACAAGGATTCTACCGAGAAGTGGGCTACATGTAGTTTATGGGAAAGTCTGGCTAAGAATCTGACTTCCCTCAGCCCATGTCCTGAGAATTCAAATAAAACTGAGCTGAACGTTAATAGACTAGTGAGGTTAGTGGAAGAAATTTCAAGTAGCCCATCACGCTGGCTATAGCAGAGCTTTTGTTGACTGCTCTTATCCAAGTGAATAATGAAGAGCAACACAATATGGAAAATGTGAAGTTTCCCGAAGAAACAAATATGAACACATTTAAAGTTCCAAAAAGAAGCCTGCAGCTGACAAGCCAGCTGGTGTTTTTAAAGACATCAATACTATTCATGTGAACCATGCCACTCTGTACTAGGGTTATAGGAAAGGTGCTCTCAGGGCAAGATGCCACACATTTTGGATACTCCAAATTTTGCAAATGCAAATTTTTCCTAAAGGAGAAAGCCTGAAGGGAAACTGCCACGAAAGTGAGTCCCTGCTCAAAAAATAGCTATCTAGTAGAGTTTTTCCATAGATTTAGTAACCAAAGCACAGGGACACTATAGCTGAGATTCAAGGGGACCAGACTCCGTCCTGAGTAGACAGTAACTTGTCAGTGAATTCCATGTGCTTTTCACAAGTATGCAAACTGTAAGAGTGAGAGTGTCATGGAGTATCACACCACTGTTCCAGAGAGCCTCGGAGGCCAGTCAGTGTCTGGCAGCATCAGGATCCCTGCAAGGGTGCCTCTGGGTGAAGTCCTGCATCCCTGAGAGGATGTTGTTTGAAGCTCTGACGGTGAATCATAAACTTCAGTGGAAACTCAAGAATGATGTGCATACCAGGACCATCTCCATTTTTGATGTAGGTACTGAGATCAAAATCCTATGGTGTCTGGCTCCTATGTGGGTTTTAGGGATCCAAATCTAGGTAATCATTCTTGCATGTCAATAGCTTTATCTACTAAGCTATCTCCCCAACCCAAGAGTCCCAATTTTATTTTATCTCTTTTTATTTTTTTGGTGTTTTGAGGTAGAGTCTCACTGTCACCCAGGCTGACCTGGAATTCATTATGTAGTGTCAGGGTGACCTTGAACTCACAGAAATCCTCCTACCTCTGCCTAATGAGTACTGGGATTAAAGGCATATGCCACCATGCTTTGCTGAGTCCCCATTTTTAAACATCATTCCATTATCTCTGAAAATATATTGTAGTATGATAAATGCTAAGACAATTAACTTTTGGCTTTTCTAGCATTTTATATCAATATCATTGTTATTAATATTTATAGAGTGAAAATTCTTATCTTGTCAACTTCTTATAAACAATAGCTTATACTCAGAAAAAGCGAGTTTATTTTGAAATTATGTTTGCTCGACCGAGAAGTATGTTTTCAGTGCACAGTGAATTTTGATGCATTGCCTCAATTCTTCCAAGAACTTATGATAGCACCCTAAGGGATAATACTCTGGTGGCACTATTTTTATGTATCATCATTTCTAAGCTTAGGCTGTGGAATAACCTCATTATCAAACACTTGCAGCATATCTTCAAAAAGTAAAATAAGATAGTATAGGACTAAATGTCAGGATTAATCAGTCATTTCCTCTAACATATTCAGTAGCTATTTGGTATACTTCCTCTTTCTACTTCCTTGGTTCCATTTCCTTGTGTCTCCCTTACATCCTGAGGCTCTTCTGGCTTTTAATTCCTTAGGCAGTCTACACTGCAATGAAAAATTGTGCATTTGCCTCCAAAATATAGATAAATCTTCTCCTGTCATTTCTGTATGGAAAGACATACCATCAACACAACAGTGTGCCTGGCTTTAGTAAGAAAAATAAAATCTTTCAAAAGCAATGTTTATTGCCATTTATCTGAGTGTTTTCCACTGTTAATAATACTTACACTTTAATAATTCTTTAACACATACACGCACATGTGCACGCCCGTGTGGACATTATATGAAGAATTGCATTTGGTATATGATAATAGATTTCACAAAAAATCAAGAAAATATATTTCCCTTTGAGATTCAAAAAAAATAGCCTGAAGCAAAATCAAAAGCAATAACAAAAGCAGCAGAAATTGGCAGCAATAAACTGACAAAGGGTTGGATTCCCATATGGGAATACCGTCGCTCTACCCTCCATATATGCAAGTCCTTCCTCTGCTTGAAACCATCTTTGCCACTGTCAGGCCCTGCGAGCACTTGCTTCTTCCACTGTAACGAGAAGGCAGGCGGTGCTGCTGTGCTGGGGGCGAGGCGTAATGTTAAGTCTGCTGGCTTGAGAGTGGGCTATTGTCGAATAGAAAGTCAAGCATGATTTTGAAAGTCAAACAAATATGACTTCTCCAGTGACAAGCATAACATAAACCCAAACAGATGGCATATCACACTATAACAACAGACCTACATGAGAAGGTGCGAGTCAGAGTACTATGTGGAATTTAATATATAAACTGGGCTTCACTGAGTTTGATGTAATTTGTCTACTCTTTCTGTTTACTGCAAACAAAATAGTCATTCATTTGACTGCCTAGCCTACTTCAGAAAAAAAAAAAATGATAAAGGCATTTGAAGAATAATCCACATCAGGAGTCATGGGTATGGTTACTACCCCAAGAAACTCTGTTTTAGGAGAAAATACACTTGTTAGGGTAAAGACGTGGCTCAACAGTTAAGTGCACTTTGATTGCAAGCATGAGGGCCCAAGGATGGCTGAGAGACCATTTGATTCCCAGCCTCAGGACACACATTCATCTGTAAATCCAGATGCACAAGGAAGCAGAGACCTGAAAATAACTGGAGCTCATAAAATAAAATAAAATAATAAAATAAAAAATACAAGCTCCAGAAGTAGTAAAAGACTGGCTCAAGTAAGAACAGATGGAGGAACAGTTGAGTGGGCCACTTGACAACTGGTTCAGTCCATGGCAGGATAATGTGCCATGCTGCATACCAGCACATGGGAAACTTCAGAGGCTCATACCTGTGTACATACTGCTCCCCCCACTCCTGCCCTGACACAACCAAAAAGAAAAAAAACAAAAACAAACCTCTTGACAATATGTGTGAGCACTGTGAGTCTGCAAAGGATGGATTATAAAAGCCAAAGGAAGGGCTGGAGAGATGGCTTAGCGGTTAAGCACTTGCCTGTGAAGCCTAAGAACCCCAGTTCGAGGCTCGGTTCCCCAGGTCCCACGTTAGCCAGATGCACAAGGGGGTGCATGCGTCTGGAGTTCGTTTGCAGAGGCTGGAAGCCCTGGCGCGCCCATTTTCTCTCTCTCTCCCTCTATCTGTCTTTCTCTGTGTGTCTGTCGCTCTCAAATAAATAAATAAATAAAAATTAAAAAAAAAAGCCAAAGGAAGAAACTCAACAAAGAGGCTCCTCTCAGTAAATAAAAACCAGTAGTACCACATTGCATAATTTGTCACACAAGGTCAGTCTCACTGACCTGGAGGTGTTTTGCAATATATGGAGATACTTTTGGTTGCTATTATATCAGAAGAGAGAAAAGCTACTTGCTTCCATTGAATAGGAGGGCTGTGAAGGCATCCTTCAGTATAAAGGGCAATTTCTCCTTTCCTCTCTCAAGAAAGAAATAGCTCTTCCAAAATGATGTGAAGATCAAAGGCAGGGTAAGACGCCTAGAGACAATGGGAGAGAACAAGGAGTTAGGTCAGGACAAAATGGAGTTTCAGCAGGAGGGCTACAGAGCTAGATTCACTGCCCCCTTATCTCTCACTTCTGGTCTCACCCTAAGGCTAATGTAAAGAACAGAGATTTACTCCCCCAACAAAAAAATTACTTCCCTTCTTCACCTTCCCCCAACTGAAGAGCCTGTAAAGCCCACTGTCTGTAACCCCAAGCTGACTGCTCCATTCTTGCAAGTCAGTCCTGGCAGTTCATGTCCCCCGCACCCAATAAAAACTTCCGTCTTTGCCTGAGAATGGCCTCCGTGGTCCTTGGTCACTCCTGAACCTTACACTAGGTAGGTGAGATAAAAGAGGGTTCTCAAAGGAAGAAATTCAAATGACTAAGAGACAACTAAACACTGGCTCAACATTTCTAGCAACCAAGGAAATGAAAATGAAAGCAGCTTTGAGATCCCATCCTGTCCATCAGAATGGCACTCATCAAAGCATCAAATGACAACCAATGCTAGCAGGAACGTGGATAAAGTGAAACCCACATCCACTGCTGGCGGTATTGCAAACTTTTATAACCACTGTGGAAAGCAATATGGAGATTCCACCAAGAGCTGAAAATAGATGTGCCGCTTGATCCACCTATACCACTCCTGGGCATACACCTTAAAGACTCCACTCTTGACTATAAACACACTTGGTCTGTCTTGTGGCTGCTCTATTCACAATAGCTAGAACCTGGAATCAGCCCAGATGCCCATCAACAGATGAATGGTTAATGTTTATGTGGTACATATACACAGTGGAATTCTACTTGGCGTTAAAAAAAAATGAAAATTTCAGGAGAATATATGAACTTGGAAAAAAACTCATACTGAATGAGAGTTCACACACAAGCACAGTACAATTGGCAGATGATTTCCCTCATCTGTTGTTCCTGACCTGGAGCAGCCTGAGTTGCCTGTAGACCTGATAGGCAACTTGGGGAACATATAATAACTAGGTTATAGAATGGTCTGGGGTGAATGTGGAGGGCGATTCACATAAAACTAAAGCCAACATGAGTGAGTAACATGGAAACTTTTTTCTCCTCGATAGCAAACTCAAAACTCAAACTCAAAAGGGGTATGTGGAGACTGCCTGGGCAGAAGGTATGGAGAGGGCAGGAGGAAGCCTAACCCTAAAACCCTGGGCCCCGGATTATACTTCTCAGTGCTAGAAATGCGATCTACCCCACAGTGAGCTGTTAGTATGAGAGACCTAAACAAGACAAGCTTCTGTCAAAGCATTAATTACCCACCAGAAGCAAAGGGTAAGACCGTGAAGGTAGCATAAGCTGCAGACACAGGACATAGAGAGATCATACTGGAATTTAGAAGGAATTCAGATCCCTCATGGCTCCTCTTCACAGGGCTGGCAAGTGCTACATGGGCTGCTGGGGGAAAAGGCCACCAATTTTGTTAACCAGTGGGAATCCTGCTAGATATGAAATCAATCAGCCAGACAAAATGCACACACCTGTGCAATAGTCACAGACACTCAGCCTCCATGGGTAAACAATGGCTCTCTGATTGGGTAAGAGGCCTGCTCAATGGGTACTGAGAACAAAGTCAGAATCCTTAGAAGCAATGGTTATGGACTTCAGTGAGAAGCTACCACTTTTGCCCAAAAGCAGTGGATACACTCATCAAAATCATTCACAATTAACATGCTCAGCTGCTCTCTCATTCTTGTTTAGGGACTTTCTTTATTTAAAAATAAATAAAACAGAAGCCAAGATTAGGGAGAACCGAAATCCACCATCATGACAGGAAAAGAAAGCCGACTCCTTATTATGAGATGGGCCACCTCTTGCACATCAGCCAGGGTGCAGGTTACACCACAGAGGACATGGTGAATGCAACCTGAGTGCTGCTCTTAAGGCCACTATGAGCCTGGCATGCTGCTCCAGGGTGCTGTTCACCATTCACATGTGTTTGGATAAGCATGAAATGAGAACAAAACAGGCAAAATGGAATTTAAAGGAGGGTCAGGGATTCCCTGGAGAGAAACTCATAGTGACTCTACTCTCAGCTTTTATTTTATATTGGTCAATAGAAAATTTTGGGAGGGCTGGACAGATGGCTTAATGGTTAAGATATTTGCCTGTGAAGCCTAAGGACCCAGTTTCTCTTCCCTAGTACCCATGTAAGCCAGAGTCACAACGTGGCACATGCATCTGGAGTTCATTTGCAGTGGCTAGAGGCCCTGGCTTGCCCATTCTCTCTGTCTCTCTTTCTCTTTCTCCCTCTTTCTCTCTGTCTCAAGTAAAAAAAATTACAAAATATTAAGCCAGGTGTGGTGGTACAAGCCTTTAATCCCAGCATTCAGTAGGTAGAGGTAGGAGGATCGCCAAGAGTTCAAGGCCACCCTGAGACAACATAGTCAGCCTGAGCTAGAGTGAGACCCTACCTTGAAAACAAACAAACAAAAAAATTAAAAACTATGGAGAACTAAAGCAGGGTTGAATGTTTGTAATTACCAATTATATGACAAATCACGAGTTGATTGACTCCTGCAAGTCCTCAGAGACCAGGAGTGGTTTGCCTCCTGCTTTACCAGTTCAGATAACACCTAAGAGTTGTTTGTTTTATGACAATTTTATCAGGAAACCTTTGGAGAACCTGCGAGCTCCTGACTTTACTATCCTCTACTCAAGGTGCATAGCCTTCTGTGTCCTCAGGCTTAGCTTGTGCAAAGATAAACCTGTTGTGAATTAACTGAATGTCCACATCTCCCTGAATTACCTTGATATCCACACAGGGAGATAGTGATAGATGGAGGATACTCAAAATGTATCAGAGCAGATGAGAGCTCAACACTAAAACACACTTTTAACAAACCCAAAGGCTCAGGGAGCTTTGTGAAAGAGGGGTTGGGAAGATTTTAAGAGCCTTGAACAGGTGGGAATAACCTGAGGCATTGCCCCACCCCCCACAATGACTGACTGCTGCATTCATAATCCATCACCCCATAGTGAATACTAGTAACCCCACTAAGGAGGGCCCCTCAAGGGAGAAGGGGACTGGATCAGCACATAATTTGCCCACACAACAAAACTTCTGATTAATAAAAATGTTTTTCTAAAGAGGTGGCATCATTTTACCACATGTAGAAACAAATATCTTAGCACCACCAAGTTTAGACCAAGTTTTTGCCTTATTACACTAAATTTCTTTATACTCAAGTCATTTAAATATGAAATTCTCATCACAAAAGTAAGAATTATATTGATTACTATAAAATAGTATGCAAATACTTAATACATAGCCAAATCCTAAATTTACCTTGGAATAAAGCAAGAATAAAGATACAATGTTTGGGTACATATTCCTCCTCCTATAATACCTTCTCTTTCATAATAGGCAAGAACTCTACCAACACAGCTACATGCCCAGCCCAGAAATATTTATAGCATTGCTGGTGACTGATTATTAGGAAAAAATAAAATCAAGATAAACTAAAATGAGATGCCATATAATGGAAAGTTTCTGTCCATGAAGCCATAGCAAAGTGAAGACCTTAGGGAAATGAGCTATCTTTCTGAATATTAACAATGGAGACATGAGCAAGAGACTGACGGGATGGTGGTATTTTTTTATATGTTCAAAATATACTAATAATCCTTACCCTAATAGGTAAAATCATTCTACATGAATATATCGTTATAGAAATGGTCTCAGCAGCTCTGGATCCTTAGACATTTATTTTTACTCTTCTTGACCAACATGAAAAATTTCCTTCTTACTTTCATTCATGAATCTGAAGGTGTGAAAAATTAGGAAGCTTTGCCCTTGAGATAGGACTCATGTGTATTCCTCGATTCTAATGCTTGGTTAACACTTGGAAATCTGGACAATTTTTTTTTTCTTGCCTGTTAGTACACACTATCACTATGTTGTTACAGATATTTCATTTTATTTTATTTTGGTGATAGAGTCTTTTTGTAGCTCGGGCTGACCTGGCATTTACTACGTAGTCTCAGGGTGGTCTCAAATTCTCAGCGATCCTCCTACCTCTGCCTCCCATGTGTTGGGATTAAAGGCATGCATCACCACACCTGGCTCTACACTATGTTGTGGTATAAGACTACTTAATGCTGTTGTCTTTTCTGTATCCACTTTTGATAAAGTAAGATTAAAGATGAAACTGTTGTCTATAGTACAGAATAGAATTATGGTAATGGTATAAATATAAACATGGTACTTTTAGAAATAGATTTAAACTCATTATTGTGTGGTATTGGAATGCATGAAATGTTTGGTTTATATCAGGTGTGCTAAAATTTTATTTGTAAAGTGTGAAGTGTACCAGTTTGCCATTTAAATTTGTTTCAGATGTTAGCCTCTCGAGCCTGTCATGTAGACGCATACATATAATCCCCTCTCAGAGCCTAAAGCAGAACAATCATTTGTCTGAGACCAGATTTGGCTGTGAAGTAAATTCACATCTAATCTGAGATACAAAAGGAACTTTATTTAAAACACCAGGGATTGGAAATCAAGCTCAGTGGAAAGCAGTTACTTGACCAGCATGTGCAATGAAGGCCTTATACTCAATCTCCACAGTATGGGAAAGAGAGAGGCAGAGAAGAAAATAGATAAAGAGAGATAGACATAGAGACAGTAACAGAGAAACACTAACATTCAAAACAGATGTTGGTAGATGATAACATATATTAGAGCAAAATATATAGTTAAATAGCAAGTACTTAAAATAATTTATGAAAGGCCACAATCTACTCATTTAACTTTGTGCTCCTTTTTAAAAATGTGTATGCGTAAATGTATGTATATTATAAATGAATGAATGCGGATGAAGTGTGGCTGTATACAGAAACATACTCACCACAGAACCAGAACAACAGAAGTTTGAGAGAAACCTGGGAGTCTCTGTCCATCTCACCAGAAACAGGATCTCCCTTCATTTGTTTTTCTGCTATGTGTCCTTCATTCTAGCTGGCCTGTGAGCTTCTGGACTCTTCTGTTTCCACTTCCCATTGCCATAGGCATCTTGGAACTACAGATCCTTCTGACACATTGTGTTTGGCTTTATGTAGGTGCTGAAGAAATGAGCTTGTATTGGCAGGCTTGTAATCAAGGGACTTTAACCACTGGGAAATCTCTCCCACCCATAATTTTACTCTCTTAAAATTCTTATAATTCCATATTTATGACATATATACTACAGTATAACATTTAGCAGAATAATCTGCTCCTAAGCACTAGTGGAAAAAAGTAGACTCTAATAAAAGAATGTACCCATAAATACAATTTTAAGCTTAAATAAAATATCAAAGCAGAATTAATTTTAATGGCTTATCATTCAAAGAAGGTATATTTGATAAATATTTAGAGCTTTTTTTGGGGGGGGTTCCAAGTAGGATTAGAAGCTAGCCCAGGGCAACCTGGAATTCAATATGTAGTTTTAGGCTGGCCTTGAAGTCACAGCAATCCTCCTACCTCTGCCTCCTGACTTCTGGGATTAAAGGCATGAGCCACCATGCCCTGCAAGCATAAGGTTTTTTTTTTTTTTTAATTATTTTTATTTACTTATTTGAAAGCAGAGAGAGATAAAATGTACAGAGAGAGAATGGGCACACCAGAGCCTTCAGCCTCTCCAAACCAACTTCAGATGTACACGTCACTTTGTGCATCTGTTTTTTTTATGGAAAAATGAGGAATTAAACCTGGGTTATTGGGCTTTGCAAGCAAGTACTTAACCACTCAGCAATCTCTCCAGCCCTAGAGTGTAATTTTAGAGATATTTAAATATACAATGAACAAGCTTTAATTATATATGTAGTCTTTGTTTTTAGCTATGCTGACCTCAAAAATCAAATATGCAAATATTCTACAATGTAATTGCTTTTAAGCACAAAACTTCCTGAGAAACCATGGTTATTTATAGAAGCTTACCTATGCTTCAAAGAACAAAGAAAAGCTTGTTGTATTGTTCCTTTTGGATAGTACTAAATATATTATATATATGAACCTATAAAAGGCTGAGTTTTACTTCATTTGCAAGGTAAAAATGAACCTGCTGCAGTATTACAAACAGCAACCAAAGGCAGAAGACCCTGGCTCAACAGGAAAGGCCTTTAGTACTCCTGGTACATGACACAACATAGAAAACTTTTATGCACATTAGTTTAAGTATTCCACTTGAGAGCATGAGCATGTCTAGATGCCTAGACCTTTGAATGGAATATAGTACTTCTTGGAAATAGATCTGAAAGCTAACTGTTTCTTTCGATAAATTGTAGCCCCTTTGTTTACAAGAAGAAAGTACATGCTGAAGTACCAGTAATTACTGTGCATTTTTAGGAGGCAATCCCTGATTCCAATCCCATTCCTGATCCTCAAGATCTGAAAACTCTCCTGTGACTGTAAATCCAGCCACTCCAGTGGCCATGCCTTTCTCTGCAAATCATGTGTCACAATAAATTTCTACTCACTTAAACCAGGTATTTTTGTCAAATAATGAGAAAATTGACTAATAAATAGTAGTATGAAATATAATCAGGTAAGACTTATAAAACCAGTAACTGTGAGGAAGAATTCCAAAAAGGCAACATTAAACAGAAGAGGTACTATAGACAATTCCACAATGCTGGGATTAGTAGTCCCAAGTACCAAATTCATCCATATTCATCCAGCAAAAAGTTCCAAAAGATCAAAGTCCACAAGGTCAAATCCATCTCAGCAACACCCCAACTCTCTGGTACCAAATTTTGTAGGAGGCAGTTCTACTGCTAGGATCAGTAGGATGCTGAGATGAGCATCCAACCAAAAAATCTTATGGGAGGAAGGGATTTATTTCAGGTTTATAGATCCTGGGGATGTTCCATCAATGGTGAAAGAAGCTGGCTCTTATTCATAAATCAACAGAAAGAGAGAGAGCACACCACCAGTCAGCCAACATCAAAAAGCAACAAACAGTAAGTCTCCCCAGAGCTCCAACAACTTAGCATACCTTCAGGCTGGAATTCAGATCTGTTATTTGTGACATGCTGCCTGAAGCTGGAATCTGCCTGCTAGGGAGAGAAGCTGCAAACTCAATTTTGATAAAACACCCAAGTCTATGGGGGCCTTTCTCTCAAACCACCAAAGACATGGTTAAAATTCTTACTGAGTTTTAAGAAAGGAAAATGATGGAGCCATATTAAGCAAAGTGCCCCAGTTAACTCCAATCAAGGTTGAAATATTAGAAAGTAAAAGTTAACAAGAATAAAAGGGAGAGGAATATGTGCATTTATCCAGGCAAATCTAAATATAAGTTACAAATGAGATTGTAATGGGGAGGTAATATGATGGAGAATGGAATTTCAAATGGGTAAGTGTGGGGGTGGGGAGGGAGGGAATTACCATGGGATATATTTTATAATCATGGAAAGTGTTAATAAAAATTAAAAAAAAGAAAAGTTACATATGAAAATATTATATTGGAATGTAAGAGACCAAATATTTCCACAACATAAAATAACAAAAAGCAATCCAACAGCTTCAAAACCATATCGCCCAAACATATGACAGCCAGAAAAACGAAAAGCATGTAAAATATTGAAAAGAAGCCGGGCGTAGTGGTGCATACCTTTAATCCTAGACTTGGAAGGCAGAGGTAGGAGGATCATCATGAGTTCAAGGCCACCCTGAGACTACATACTGAATTCCACATGAGCTTAAGATAGAGTGAGAACCTACCTCAAAAAACCAATATAGATAGATAGATAGATAGATAGATAGATAGATAGATAGATAGATAGATAGATAGATAGAGACAGTGGATTTTCCCTTGTATGTCACATTGACAAGGGTCGATTAGTGATAAATTTTTGTCTACTTAGCTAGATCAAGGATTAAGAGTCTAAAAGAAGTGCCTCTTGGGCAAGTATATGAAAGCATTTCCAGGAAGGATTACCCCTGGGAAAGACCTCCATGCAGAGTGAGCTGCCCTGCTAGTGACAGCCTGTATGTAAAGAAGTTTCAGGAAAATGTGATATCTTTTGCCTACCTGCATGTTCTACTCGCTGGGGGGAGAGGGTTATCTACCTTGCTGCTTCCTTCTGTCCTGAATTTCACATCACAGTTTCCTCAGCTTTCCAGATGGACTCCTGTGAGAGTGGCCTGCTGAGGTGCCATCCTCTTGGGCTGAGCATCAAGTGGGTTCTCAGGCTCTCTTGCCTATAGAGAGTCATTGTGGACTGCCCAGTGTATATCATGTGAGCCAATTGATTAAGCGCGCTTTGCAGTGTGTATTCATTTCATCAATTCTGTTCCTCTCAATACAACACCTTCATCATGAAGGAAGGCTAATAATACAAATGATAAATGATCTGCTGAGAATCTTTCTCCAGGCAATAAATTAGTGGACAGGAACACCAGACTCAGATGAGTGGAGAAAAGTCTCAGCAGTTAAGACATCTCAGGTTTTAATTTAATTTAGTGATGTCTAGAAAACCTGCCTGGCCCACTTTGGGAAAGGAAGAATATTGCTGACCTCTCAATTGAGGAAAACTATTAAATACCTTTCAAAAAATGTACATGCATCTATGCATCAATTTCACTTTAGAACATTAGAAGTTTTTACAAAAAGCCAATTTTTAAAAAAATCATTTGATCATGCTGGAGAGATGGCTAAGTGATTAAGTCCCTTGCCTGCAAATCCTAATGACCCAGGTTCAATTCTCCAGTACTCACGTAAAGCCAGATGCACAAGTTTGTTGAAGCTTGTGAAATATTAAAACATTATTGGTAGTAGCAGCAAATAAATAAATTGACTTTAATGATTGCCTTGAATTCCTCTCTTTGCTACAATCAAACAAAAGAAGCCACATCCTCCTTGTTGAGTACAGTACAGCGCTAACTGGAAACTAGGGATGGTTCAGTTCCTGCCTGTAAATCCCAACCTTAAATCTTTCTACCCCTTTGCAAGAGAACCAATGTATTATTAGTCTCTTCCATTTGCTTGTGGAGTATTAAGTCTCAAAATTTTGTAAGTGTCCTGGCAGAAGCAAAAGATTTCTAATCAGAGAATCTTGGGCTCCTCCCTTTGGCTGTCAGACTATTGAAACAATAGAATCCAAGAAATTGGACATTGTCCAGGAATCTCCTTCTGGGAGAAGTAAAAGACTGAAGCCTGGTGCCAGCAGCCAGAGAAACTTCTTATGGGTCTCACAACTTTCAGACCAGGTTTTGGAGAAATTTGAGCTGATGGGTCTGTGAGGGACAGCATCACACCTTTACCACGACTGCATATAATGCATACTTCTTGCTCTCTGTAATCTGAGCCTCATTGCCAGGCACAGAAAATGGACTTGGTTGCAGTCCCTGGACCTAGTTGTTCCTCTTCCCAGTGTGGCCACACTGAAGAAAACCCTACTTTCTGCATATCAATATTGCCTCTTAAAGTTTTTGTTTATTTTATTTTATTTACTCGAAACAGAAAGATAGAGAAAGAAAGAGGGAGAAAGGCAGAGAGAGGGAGAAAGCGAATGGGCACATCAGGGCCTCCAGCCACTGCAAATAAACTGCAGACGCATGTGCCATCTTGTGCATCTGGCTTATGTGGGTACAGGGGAATCGACCCTCGGACTGGGGTCCTTAGGCTTCACAGGCAAGTGCTTAACCACCAAGCCATCTCTTCAGCCCCTCAATATTTCCTCTTTAACTGACCTACTGAAGGAAGGCAGGTAGCCAGCCTACCTAGGGCCCATGTTTTGACTCTACCAACTCTAGGGATATGGTGACAATTTTACCCCCCAAAATGGGTGTGAAATAAGAATATTGATAGCTAACCTTTTTACTCTTTCTGACCCCTCACTACATTCCTCAAGTTGCCATGCTACTATTTATTTCTGCCTCTTGTGGTGTTTCATGAATGGCTCTTAAGTTGATTTTCTTTCTGTGTAAAGTGACATTCATTCTTTCCCATACATGAAATACCTTCAGCTTTGGGTGAGGAGGATGCAGAGGTGGACTGCTCTACCTGTTTAGTATTTTCAAAATTTTAACTTACTTTTGAGAACTCATTTTGAGAAACTTTCTATCAGTATACCTATCATAGAGAAGAAAGAGAATACTGTCTTTATTTAGCATAAGAATGGCAATGCTAACAGGAAGGAGGAAAAAAAAGTTAGGGTCTATTGTATTTCTTTCCCTGTCTTTCTCTCAGATTGAATAATCAATCTTGGATTGCTAAAGTAACAGCCCTTTACCTGTTACTACAAAGTTTCCATGGTAACTCTCACTACAGAATAATTGAGCTGCTTCTCATCTGAAATTTTTTCCCCGATAAATGTGGAGGAGTTTACAACTTGCAGTTGAATCTGAACTTGTGACATTGACTTTGAAATAAAGAAGATATCGAACCTAGTAGGAACATTAAATAATAGTTCTGCTTTAATGATTGTAACCATCATCATAAAAGAACAAAATGTCTTTTAATAAACCAAGGTTGACACACAATCCTGAAAATAGAGACAAATTTATAGATGGTTCTACTTTGTATTGGGTTGCTCTCTAGACACTTCTGGAAAGAATTGAATGCTGATACCCTGATAAAGAGATGAAGGCCTCTTGGTATGAACATGTGATCAGTAGTGCAGCTTCTTTGTTGTAATGCTGGTGTGGTGAGCCCTTGTCTTCCCTGGGCCACACATCACCTACACAAACATCAGTGAAAGCTCCTGCACAAATGTCTATAAATGACTTGTGATATCCACCACCACAGATAAACAGAAAAGTTCTTACCTAATACTACTACTTAGTGACACATTCAGTCATTTCAGCTATTCAGCTTGTCCTAGGTTTGCTATCACTAGTAGAAAATGAATATATCCATGTGTGTGTTGTTATGGGTGCACTCTTGACTGTTTATGTGCAAATTTCTCCTGGTTTAATTCTCTCCTCACTCTTCTGGATTTGCTTTGAGGCCCCCAGTGATAAGATCTCCATCTTCCCAGACAGATTGGGAAGGGGGAAGTTTTCTTACCTGTGTATTTTCCTGCTTGCTTTTTACTTGTCTTTTGTTCTTGGATAATCTCTTACTGTGACATATGAGATCTCTCTTTAAGCTCTGTGTCCTTACTACTGAAGGACCCAGAAACTAAATGGTGCCATGACAGGCTTCAGTAGAGCACTGCCCTGGTTAGGCCTAAATCACAAGTTTCAGCTTAAACAGAGAAACAAAGGGGCAGTTGCCCTTCCCCCTGCCCAGGACACCTGAGACTGGCCAAAGACTTGTCCCTCCTACCTCCCTGTCACGGCCATTCAAAGTACATACAAATGTTATTTACTGCTTGTTTCTTAGTTACCTAGCTTAGTTACCAACCTTGCCGCAGTGATGTCCTAAGAAATCAACCAATCATGTACCCATTCCCTACTTTTTTGTTCAAATCCCTATAAAAAACCTGCCCCCCTGCTGCTTGGGGCTCTTGTACAGAACCAATGAGTTGGTGAAGACAAGAGACAGAGCTTAAGTCAGAAAATAAAGCTCCTTGCCCTTGCATACATGTTTGGTTCTCCTTGGTGGTCACTGGGGGTGCCTAGAACTGGGCATAACATTACCTCTTAGTCTTTTCTGATCCCCCTGTGAGGGTAATCTTTTGACTTGGGCTTGAAACAGGGCGATAGGGGTTTAGGAAAGTCCTTTAACCCCAAGCCCTAGGTCTGCATCTACTTTTAACCAAAGAATTAAATACAGTACAACCGAGGCAGATAATTATTAAGTTATTACATTTACTTAGTGAAGTACAAAACCACAGGAAGGAAAATGAATGCACCCGCATGGCCTGGGAAAACCACAGAGGACATAAAAGAAAGTGCCAAGAGCTCCTGCCATGTGCAGGGCAAGAGTCAAGAACCTATGTGGAAAATAGGGGTCACAGGTTCTCTCAGGAAGCTGGAGGTTCAGCAGTGGTCAAGAAGCATAGAGAGAAGGGGAAATTGCCCTCCTTTGGTAAAGTGTATTTATAGCCCTGTGGTGGTGAGCTCCACCCTCTGGCTCAGGTGAGTCAGTTGACTGGTGACTGGTGTGGGCTAGAGGCTGGCTCAGGGAGAGGCCAGCCATGACTGAAAGTTCTGGAGTCTAGGCTTGACCAGCCACAATGTCTGTCAGGAGTCTAGAAAAAGACCTCCCTCCAGGGGAGAAGCTCATGCATGGAAAAACAAGTTTAGGGAACTAGGTGATGCTGGGCTCTGCTGGCGGGGGCAGGTAGTGCTGAAAAAAGGACCAGGCCTGCTGGTTCCTCCCAAGGGGTTAAGGAGGAAGATGAGTGTCAGGATGACCCAAAACCTATCCTAGTCACTGGAGAAAAACCACATTGAGTCGGGAGTATTTTTGAAGCAGGAACTCACAGGAACTCTCTTTATTGCTATGAGCAGTTGCCTATTTAATGTTGGGGATGAAGGTGGGGATTTTAGGACATGGGTGGGGAAGAGGTAAGGACCAATAGTAAACTGTAACTATGGAAATGGTAATTCCAATTGCCACATGGAGGCCATCCCGCCTTCACAAACATAAACCATTCCAGAAGGCGGGCAGCATTGAGCACTGGGCTCAGTTGTGTTAAAAGTACAGAAGGAAAGATGAATGTATCCCACATCTATACTGGAATTATTAGGGGAAGGTGGGGCCCAAATGCCCACAGGAAACATGGGGAATAGCTGGACAGGGATGGGGAAGGTGGCTGAGCAGTTTTTTAAGGGCATATGGACAACTGTACTGTAATTAGCCAGAGAGGCCCAGATTGGAGGCAAAGCCAGCAATCCTCCACAAGGGAGGGAGTTATTTAGTTTAGTAGGGTGAGGGACCATTTTAGGAACAGTCATCAAGGGTGGGATATTCCCAAGAGAAGTGATTGTCAGTGTCCCCTTGTTGGGACAAATATTTTAGGTCTCTCGCTGGTACCCAGATGGGTCTTTTATTATTTTTTTTTACAAAGTTTTTCCATAGACAAAAATTTTATGAGCTTCACATAAGTTTTTATCAAAAAACTCCTTTCTGTTACAGAATTTTTGTACTTTAATCATTTCTCAGTATAAAAGATTATCCCAAGGTTGGGAAACAAATAAACCCTTTGATCTCAGTAATACAAACATAAATCTTAAGGAATGGCCAGCTCTTATCAGTAACACTGAATATGTATAATCTTGTTTACATGTAGGTGCTAAAGTTTTGTTGTCAAATGGCCCAGAGATATGGATACAAGGCCAGCCAAATGGCTCCAGACAATTTCTTCTCTCTTTTTAATTTTAATTTAATTTAATTTAATTTAATTTAATTTAATTTAATTTTAATGAACCAGGCTCTTCTGGACCATGGTGCAGAAAGACTGTATTTGTCTTAGGTTGTCCTCTACGATATTTAGGCCTTACCCATCATCGGTACATGAATTCTATCATTCATGCCTTGTCTTAGGTTGACCTAACTCAAGAGAATCTTACCTGTCTTTGACTACCAGACTCTTAAGAGCTTTAAGATAATGTCTCAGGAAGCTGGGTTTGGGTCATAGCTGTATCCCATGTATTTTTGTATGGATATCTATAATGGATCTCAAAAGGCATTTAATGGGTATGGGCAGCAGACACAGAATGAGCAAAAGACAAACACGTGTAACAGCAAAGCTTTCTATCCAAGAAGTGAGAGAATTCCATCCAGGCAAGGCAGACTTAAAAGCAGATATTAAGTCATCAGTAGCTTTAGCTGCATCAAAAGTAAGATGATTATTTTGTAAAGACAAAATCTCTGAATGTAACTGGATTTGATAAATGTATTTTCCCAATGCTGTTGACTGTCATTATATGTTTTAGAAGTAATACAAAACCATTGAAAGTCTACATGACACTCCAAACGAGTTCTAACTTTCAACCCTAGTATATAGAGCTAACAGGTGAAACTATCTAGGGTAAGGATGGAGCCCAAGATCTTAAAGGAGGCACAGTTTGAATTTTCTCAGGAGCTACTTTAAAGCTGTGAGTATGAAGGATGGTTGGACATTAAAAGTACAAGCCTAAAGCCAAAAGCCACAGCACACTTCAGGAACTCATGCTAGGCACACTTTGCATATCTTTAGATTGAAATCTGAAATGCACATCACACTTTAAGATAAACAATTGAATATATTGGGGGCCATTTATTTAAGTTATCATATTTCGGCCCTGGCTCTCAATAGATTTATAACTATCACACATTATAAATTGTTAGAAAAACTTAGAATATTTAGGGTAAATACTGTCTTTTTTAGTTGGTTGTAAGGATAAGGATAAGGATAAGGATAAGGATAAGGATTCCCCCTTTTGTTTTTGTAATTGAGACTTGAGGGTATCTTTTAATGATAGCCTGGTCCCAGGGGTTGTATGGAATGCCTGTGGAATGTGAGATTTTCCAGGTCTGGAACAAATCTACAAAGGCCTTGCTTATGAAGTAGGGGCCATTATCTGTTTTAATTCGATCAGGCAGTCCAAGAGTGGCAAAACATTGAAGCATATGACTAATGGCAGGTTTAGATTTTTCCCTGGCATGTGCCAATGCCCAGTAGGTATGGGAAAATGTCAGTGAGCCCAGTCACCATGAGAGGGCAGATTTCTCTCCTGTCCCCACCTGGGTCAGTCTAAGGGAGTCACATGGCAGTCTCCCAGGAGGTGGATTGCCCACCAACTCCCAGTAGGGGAGGGGGGGCTGGCACAAGCTGCCAGGAGGGGAACATCTATTTAAATTACCAAATTCTGCCCCTATCTCCCAATAGATTTGTAACTATCATATATTATAAATTGTACTCAGTTCAATTTTGAAGGTCCCCACAGTCTCGACCATTTTAAGATATTGAGACCTACAAAATTAAACAAGTTAAACACTTCTAACATATAAAGGCACAGAGTAAACATTTTTAACTGGCATAAGGCATAGCAAGGAGAGACTAAAACAATGTAAAATGAACCACCATAACCTAAAATTACTCTCAGTGCCTGTAATTTTAACTTGCTTGAGGTTTTCTAGCTTAAAATCTTAAGTCTCAGCCAGGTGTGGTGGTGCATGCCTTTAATCCCAGCACTCGGAAGGCAGAGGTAGGAGGATTACCATGAGTTTTAGGCCACCCTGAGGCTCCATAGGGAATTACAGGTCAGCCTGGGCTAGAGTGAAACCCTACCTCAAGAAACCAAAACAAACAAACAAACAAAAAAACCCCAAATCTTAAATCTCTTTATCCAATATCTCTAGCTAAGCATATCAGTCTATTACAAATTTAACCCTGATTAAACTCTCTGGGCCTGGGCAGCAGGACACAGCCAGCCCTTATGCCAGTAGCCCAGTTCCAGCAAAGTCCACTGTAGTCTTTCTTTCCTCTTAGAAAGCTTATAAACCAAGCCTCAAAGTTTGATTCTGTCTGCATTTAGTATTTTTAAACTTTCATCTGAATAGTCCATAAAATTTGGCTTACCACTCCAGAAGACACCTTTAGTTGTAAGCACCAAGTCCATGCCTATTTCTCCAAAACGAAGGTTCCAAAAGATTAACATCCACATGGTCAGGTTCATCTCAGCTCATTTCTTGGTCTGTATCAGACAGCTTTAGGTTTGCTGAGATAAACTTCCAGACCAGGTACAGTTATGGAGGAAGGGATATTTATTGAAGCTTACAGATCCAAGGGAAGTTCCATAATGGCAGAAAAAGCAGGCCTGCTTTCACAGGCCCAAGGAGAGAGAGAGGGGGTGGGAGAGACAAGCCTTTACAAATACAAAAGCTGCAGATGCAGCTTGCTAGGATCTGTTCAGAAATACAAAATCTGCCAGCAAACCAAAAGTGAAAGGAAAAAGAAAGGGAACGAAGAAATGTTGACAAACAAGTGTAGGTTATAGAAGCAAAGTTTAGCGCATTAAAGATGAAGACTGTCTTATAACCTATGAGGGTACGCTCACCCACACATGTACACCAATTACCTCCTCAATGAATGCCTCTCACAGGGCACTAGTCTGCCCGACTCCAAGAGCTGCACATTAGATGCCAGATGATGGGCTCCACCAGCAGGGGCAGCTAGTGATGAGGGAAGGACCAGTCCTGCTGGTTCCTCCAAGGGGTTAAGGAGGAGATGAGCATGGGGACGACTCAGACCTCTTCTAGCCACCAGAGAAAAACCACACTGAGTTGGGAGTCTTTTTGAAGCAGGAACTGACAGGAACTCTCTTTATTGCTATGAGCAGTTGCCTATATAATGTTGGGGATGAAGGCGGGGATTTTATGATGGGGTAGGGGAAGAGGTAAGGGCCAGTAGTAAACTGTAACTATTGAAATGGTAATTACAATTGCCACATGGAGGTGGCAGGCAAGAAACCATTAGGCATCTTGCTGAGTCCTAGCTGGCCAGAGACAGGTCCCCAAACTTTAGCTAGGCTCAGGAAATTCCACTAGGCCTCACACCTGGCCCTTTCAGGGCCCAACAGGTGAGAGATAAGAAGTCAGATGATCCTTTGATCTGTAGAAAGTGCAGACCTTCCTGCCTTTTTAGAGGACCAGTCATCCTAACTGCCTGACAGCTACCTGACTCTCAGGCTCTCAGGCTCTCAGGTTTTACCTTCCATGAGTGCACACACACACACACACACGTGTGTGTGTGTGTGTGTGTGTGTGTGTGTGTGTGTGTCCAGACTTTGCCACATGTGAGGGAGACTTTTCCAGCTACCCTCCCCCTTCTTAGGCAAGGGGCAAAAATCTTTTTGGCTTGGGTCATTCAGCTAGCCTTTCGACTAGATCCTAACTTGTCCTAAAATGAGTGTATATTTCATAATGTATCTTTCCTGGAGTTTGTGGTTTTAATTCTTTGCTAACTCGGATAACAATCCAAAAGTTGGATCCATGAGCCTTGGTCCCATAAATTCTTTATGGAATTTAATCTCTCCCTGGACTCAAGATCCTGTATCATTATGGAAGTAAAAGTCAGCAAAAAAATAAATAAATAAATAAATAAATAAAAATTGTGGGATATTTGAGGTTTTAGAAACAAATGCTTAAGTATCTGGTTCAATGAAACTAGCCTGAATTCTCAGTGAGTTCTCAAGATACTCACCAGATACTTGGTTCAAAATTTACCCTTGACACGTTCCACCCTTAGAACAGTTCCCCATAGATGCAGGTACTACTGAGAAACAATGACAAGAACAAAGTGTAATTGTGAAGTGGGGATCCATAAAATTCTAATAAAGAGATGCAATCAATTATTTCTTTGCATTGAATTTAAGATAAAGCTCATATATTTCACTTGAAAATTGCCACATCACATTTATTTCAACTGAAAATACACTTGCAAATGTACAAGCATATTATTTTCTTAGCAATATTTACCCAAATTCTTTTTTTTAATTTTTTAAATTCTGAAAGCAAACATAAGGGCTACACATATTTCATTGTTCACAGATCTGTGTTTAGCCAATGTGTCAAAAATTCATTGATTTTTTTTTTATTTTACTCTAACCTTGCCATAATTTCAGTTAAATTTGGAATGTAATGACTTCAAACATTGTAATGATAAATTGGTTTTATATTATAAATACACATTTGACTTATGTAAATGACTGATTCAATTCACTAAAAGTATAAAGAATGTATGCCAGCGTTTATCATGTTCTGGCACAGTTTCTTTCTGATACTATAACTTGATGACATGCCTGAAATCACATAATCTTTTCAACATTTGGCCTTGACTTGGCCAACTTACTCCTGAACAGTGAATGACATCACCACAGTCAGTATCTGTCCTCCATTACCAAAGATTGTGATTTAAATTTCACAGTTACACTAGTATGTGTGTATGCATGTGTGGTGTGGTATGTGAGTGTCTGCATGTGTGTGAAGATGTGTGATACCAGATGACAGCATTGAGCGTCCCTCTTCTATAACTCTTCTGCATATTTCCTTGAAACAGAGTCTCATCCAGAACGTGGAACTGCAGTTTACTCCAGCAGCTCTCTGGTCTCTGCTCCCTACAGGGTCAGAGAAATGGGGGTTACAGGCATGCATGGTAATATCTAGCTGTTTTCACAGGTGCTGGGGAATCTAACTCAGGAGGTTTCAGGTCCTCTCAGATTTTTATGTTTGTGTAGCAAGCACCCTTAAACTACTGTGCAATCTCCCCACTCCTCTATACTTCTTTTGACAGACTTTTCAATTCATCTGGCCAAAGTTTTGTCAAGAAAAAAAACTGATTTTAGAAGTTCCTCCACTCATTTTTGTGATATTTGTTAACTGTCACATTCTCCATAACTTGCTTAATAAGCTCACCATCAGTAACTGGTTTTTGACTTTTTAAAATATTAACTATGCTCCACATAATTAGCTTTTATAGTATATTCTGTCTGAGCTGTTTATTTAAAATAAAACTCATAAGACACTTAAAAAAATTATTTCTATTTATTTTGGAGACAGTGAGAGAATGAGAGAGAATAGGTGCACCATGGCCTCCAGCCACTGCAAACAAACTCCAGATGCATGCACCATCTTGTGCATCTAGCTTACATGGGTCCTGGGGAATCAAACCTGGGTCCTTTGGCTTTGCAGGCAAGCACTTAACTTCATAGCCATCTCTCCAGCCCGGGACAGTTGTCTTTAGTTCCACTATTTTGCCTTATTAAATTTGGCACCAAGTTTATAGTTTTTAAAACTGTACAAATACCCTACAAATTAGCAGGTTGCCATATTATTTGTCTTAACACAATAGTAGTCATCTTTGTGCCCTTTGTTGAATAATCATCTTTTATAATTTTTATTTTATGGGAGAGTGGTCTGTGTTCTCATAAAATATTAGAGAAGCCATTCTGGAATTAGACATTAATATAGAAAATGAATTACTTTTTGAAATTAATATGGGTGATAAAATTATTCATCACTATATTGAAAAAAAGTATTAGTAATAAATGACAAAAATGAAATTATTAGCATGTAACAGATATTGTTTCCTTTGCATATTTAACTGAATCTTCTGTGGACATCATTGATTTGTATCATGTTGCAAAATGCAGTTATGCTCCATTCTCTAAAGAAAAAAAATGCCAGTTAATGCATTTCACTGAATAAAGAGACTTTCAAAACCAAACATTTCCATATGATTTATCCTCAAATGAGCTGTATTAAAATTGAAAATGAATACAAATATTTAGAGTATCTCTTGTGTCCCACGTTTTACTAGCTCAGCATGGTATATGTGGAGGATGGATTCAGCAAACATGGTGAAGGCTCAGAAAAGTGCACTGACATTGACTACATAGCCCACATTCATGATACAGTGCTTACTCTCTAAAGATAGCCAGGCTGATTGTATGCAACACCTTCAGCAAACCCTCAGAGTATTATAATATTAAAACTGTCCTGGTTATAACATCAATTGACCTAATAAATAAGGAGATATGTGGTGGTGCATGCCTTTAATCCCAGCACTTGGGAGGCAGAAGTAGGAGGATCGCTCTGAGTTCGAGGCCACCCTGAGACTCCATAGTGAATTCCAGGTCAGGCTGGACCACAGTGAGACCCCACCTCAAAAAAAAAAAAAAAAACAATCACACAAAAAAGAAGGAGATATGCAAGGTGAGATAGTCCCATGATGTCACAGATGTTGCAAGTTTTAGCTAAAGGTTTTGATAGTCATTATGATTATATTTACGAGTATTAAATAACCATTATTGAAATTAATTGAAAAATAGAAGGTCTCAGAGGAGATATATAAACAAACATCATAAATTACAAATGGAAATTATATAGTTGACAATGTTTTATTTTCAATTTTTAAATATTAATGGGATGAGTCAAAGAGCAGAATGGAGAGAGTAATACAATTGTCAGTGAAGACAAATCAGCATGAACTACTTATGAAGAGGGGAAAAAGAAAAATTCTCAGGAAATATGAACAGAGCTTCTGAGGGCTATAAGATTGCATGTAAGATTCTAATGTCCATGCCTTGGTTGTCTGGGAAATTAGTGTGGAAAATGTCTGAAGAAATAATTGTCAGGGGCTTTCCAAATTTAGAGAATGATAATTGAATTAATTGAAGATACTAAGTGAGCCATACCCATGTATTACTAGTACTGACATCCAAGGCAAGATAGTCTCAAGATTGAGACCACTCTGTGCTACATAGTAAATTCAAGGCTCACCTGAGATGCATATTGAGACTGTGTAAAAATAAATTAATAAAAGAACAAAAATAGGGTTGGAGAGATAGCTCAGCAGTTAAGGTACATGCCCACAAAGCATAAAGACCTACGTTTGACTCCCCAGTATCCATGTAGAGCCAGATGCACAAGGTGGGACAATCATCTGGAGTTTGTTTGCAGCAGCTAGAAAGGCTGTGGCCCATCCATTTTCTCCCACCACCCCCTTTCCTGGTCATGGTTGCACACACACTTACTACTATTACTCAGGAGGCAGAGGTAGGAGGATCTCTGTGAGTTCAAGGCCAATCTGAGATTACATAGTTAATTTGAGGTCAGTATGGTATATAGCAAGACCCTAACTCAAAAAAGGGCAAAACTATAAATATAGGTCAGTGATTGAGTACTTGCTTAGCATGAGCATGTGTCTGGCTTTGAACTTCAACACTGGAAACAAAGAAGAAGGTGAAGGATGAGCAACAGAAAGAGAATAAACATGAGGGCAAGTTCTTGAGTATATGAAATTGTCAAGGTAAAGCCCAAGTTCCACTGGAGACCTCAGGATGTTGGAGATGCCAGGAATGGAGTACACGTGAAAAGACAAAACTACAGGTACCTAATAAAACCAGCCTAAGAAAGAGATCAAATGTATTACAGGCAGCCAAGCAGGTAGAACAGGGTTTCAAAGCCCCTTGGAGCACAGATAATATAGCACAAAATCTAGATGCTGCTCATGGAACTAAAAGAATTGATATTTGCTTTGCAGCATTTCAGCATTGTTTTGCTGTCATCTTATTTGCTATGTCACATTTACTCTTATTTGGAATGGGATTGCTTATATCATTGAATACTGGAAGTATCATCTTCTGATTTTACTGGAGCTCTGAGTTAAGAGACTGCTTTCTGCATCAGAAGAAACATTCGACTTTGAATTATGGGAACTTTTGAAGTTGTTCTGAAATCATCTTACATCGTGAGATAGCTATGAGACTATTGGGGCTTTGGGCAGGATTTTATGGCTGTGTGTGAAACGTCCTTCACAGGCTCATGTGCTTGAACAACTGGTTCAGATGTCAGTTCTGTTTGGGAAGGCTGTGTAACCTTTAGGAGATTAAGCCAAACTGGAAAAAGGTGGGTTGTTGTGGAATGGGCCATGTAGTTTACATCTCAGCTTCAGTTGTGATACCAGCTTTCTGTGTCTTCTGACTGCTGTCTTGATGTAACTAGGCCCCTTTTGCTCCTGTCACCATGTCTTCCTCAAATCAACATGATAGACAATATGACTTGAATTATTACCCAGAGGAAGCCCTTTATCCCTAGCCTCTGTCACGTCTTCTGTCCCAGTGTTGAGAAAAGTAACTAATACATACATCCTAAAGTAAGGAAGCCTGTTTACTAGAAACCTACATTAATGTCACATAAGCATTTATGAGCATGACTTTGAGTGAAGTACAGGATCCAAATGCCCTTGAATATGGAATGCTAAGGGTTCTGGGACATGCAATAGAATAAGCTCTAAGTACATGCAGCAACGTGGGCATGTCTCAAGGAATTATGTGTCACTGGAAAAGGAGTGATGAAATCTACACATACTGAGAGACTATTTTAAGTGAGAAAATGCTAGAGAAAGAGATGAAAATAAATGGTTGCCAGGGGTTACAGATGAGAAGAGAGGTTGTGACTATACAGTTAACATAGGGATTGCTTGGTTGGGAGAATATTTCTCCTCTTGATTGAAGTAGAGGGCATATAAGCCAACGTGTGTGACAAACTGTCATAGAATTATATGTGAACACACACATGAGAGTAAGTGCAGAGTTTAAAAACATCAGTCAAATTCAGGTAAAGTCTATAGTTAATTACATTGTTCCAACCAAGTTTTTGCTTTAGTTATGCACTGTAATTTGCTGTGGGAAGGTGAACAAGGGATATATGTGATTACTCCTGAAAGCCTTTGCCACTTCCTTTGAGCATATAGCTTGAAATGAAGTTCCCTGAAAAAGCAGCACCTACATTGACAATTATCAGAGTTACTAACTTATTAGAACATTGTGAATGGGAAGAGTTGGAATGTCACAATCTAGTTGAAAGTTATCTTTATTAACCACTTATTACCAAACTTGCATATAACCCTTGGGCTAGAAGCTCAAGTCTTTTGTAACTAACTTTGGCCAAGGCAAAACCTAAGAATTTCCATGATAACATCTCAGACCTAAGGCAGAGGTTTCCATGTTCTGCTATAACCAAGTTAACTGGTATTCCACCATTGTAGTTGATAAATGCATTGGTTCCTATCCATCTTTTGTTTTATGATTATAAATCCTCATGTAACCATTTCCCTAGTAAATGCAAGATCGCTCCCTCCCTTTGGAGCAAGAGCTGTGTTTTCTTTTACACTGATAGTATGGCCAGTCAACCTGAGACTCCACATACACTGTGCAATTCTATTTATATGGAGTAAGAAATATTTGATTTTGAGCCAAATATGAATGACATGATATAGGAATCAGTGCCCTGAATGACATGGTTTGTCAAAGATACATAGCAAGCCAGGGCTTTCTGACTTTTGTTTGTTAATTTGAATATAAGCTTTAGTAAGCAAGGCAAAAGAATGGTTTCAATTACATAGATTGGTGAAAAAATCATTTTAGGACTTTAATATAATAGGTGTGGTACTGAAATGCCTGCTAAAAATTAAATACTTCTTTGTTTCTATAGCAGACATATTGCCTTTCTGTAATAAGTAGCCCAAACTACAGCAATCTAAGATAAGAACAAAAGAAACTATATACAGCTTCATGACTTGAACATTAGATGTGTATATGTCTTATGTATATACATATACAGTGTTTGTATGTGTGTATGTGTATACATGTATACTCACATATGTGTCTCTAAATACATACATATATCTGAAATATTTGATTACTGCTTTTTTGGGTCTATATTATGACTGAGATTTGCTAATTTGAGATTTTACATATATATATATATATATGCACACATGCATACATGCACACGTATATGTATATCGGCATACATACTTGCACATATATATATACAAATATATGTATATACGTAAGTATGCTGTATGGTATTTTTAATGTATGACCCCCCTGTAGACTCAGGTGTTTTACAGAAGCTTATAACTGAAGTCTCCAGCCGCCTGGCTAGAGGTCATGTCACTGCAGGCAAACCTGAACTCCAGCCCAGTGGTGTGTACAGAGGTCTGAGCTCAGTGGTGACACTGCTTGCTGCAGTTCCCCAGATGCTTTGGTGCTTGCTGTCTGTTTGGTGGTTTCTTTCGCAGCTTAGATTTATGAGTTGGAGCTAGCTTCTTCCACCATGGGTGTAACTCCCCCTGGACCCCTCTATAAGCTTGAAATAAACCCCTTCTTCCCTAAACTATATCCAGTTTGGATGCTCATCCCACCAACGTGGAGCTGGCTACTATTGCGTGTGTGTGTGTGGGGGGGGAGAGAGATCTCCAAAGAAAATTTTGAGGATCACAAAAGCATGCTTTATTAAATTTTACATTTATGAAGTCACCTGGGACTATGGCAAAAAGCCTTGCCAACTTCAAAATAGTTTTCAAATGAAGATGTCCCATAGGAACAGCAGGCCTCAGAGAGAAGTCTTGAACAAAAATCAAAGCTAGTATTGTACTGCCCCAGGGAAATCAGACAATTTTTCTTTTTCTCCTTACTAATACCTTGGAAAAATACAAACAAATATCTGGAACTCACTGGATAGCTCCAGAATCAACCGGAACCCCCTGAGATTCTCTTGCTCAGCCTCCCAAATTCTGGGATTAAAGGCATTTGTCACCAAGCCTGGCAATAATATTAGCCAAATTCAAACAAAGTCCCTGGGAGATACAACAGTTATGCTTCCTTTTTAAAAATCTCAGCAGATTATTTTTTAAGCAAAATCCTTCAGGATAATGGATAAAGTTCAAATTGTGGAAATTAATTTTCTGCCTATCTATTGCCTTTAAGACGATCCCCACAAAAATTTAATTGGCAGAATAGTTAAGATATCATAACTTTATTGGTAAACAATGCATCTATTTATTTACTGAAATATGAATTTTTAGATCATAAAATAGATCTCCTCTGAAAAAGAAGAAATGATCTTAACCATAGAAGATAAGACAGAAAGGATTCAAAAATTATGAGAAGATACAGGTTATCTTCTTATGAAGGTATGAAAATAGATTTATGGTTTTAAAGGTTAGATAAGGGCTGGAGAGATGGCTTAGCAGTTAAGCACTTGCCTGTGAAGCTTAAGGACCCTGGTTTGAGACTCGATTCCCCAGCACCCACATTAGCCAGATGCACAATGAGGCGCTTGCGTCTGGAGTTTGTTTGCAGTGGCTGGAGGCCCTGGCGCGCCCATTCTCTCTCTCTCTCTCTCTCTCTCTCTCTCTCTCTCTCTCTCTCTCTTTCTCTCTCTTTCTCTCTGCCTCTTTCTCTCTGTCTTTCACTATCAAATAAATAAATAAATAAATAAATAAATAAATAAATAAATAAAGATAAACAAATAATTTTAAAAAGTTAGATAAAAGCAATACCTTTGTATTTGAAGGAATTTCGTGTGCTAAAGTTGTTTTGTCCTAGAAGCACATGAAGTTTTTAAGATGGACATAGAGAAATAAATACAAAACCTTACAGCTGATGTATCATGACGAGATAGGTGAAAGAAGGAACTTAAAAGATTAAATTGTCTATAAAAAAGGCTTACAATAATAATTTCAAGTTAAAATTCAATGCACTGATAAAACCCTGGGATCCATCTCTATAAAAACAAGGCTTCTCATTTACAAAAACTGGCTTACCAGAACATTGCATTTAGTTGGTTAGGTAGCTGAGGTTTGAATTTTATGGCTTATATTGTTTTACCCCTTTGCCAAATGAGCCACTTGAGATCGGGTAATCAGATTTTACTCAAATGCCTCAACACAACCTAAAAGTGCGTCAGGGCTACGTGTGCATGTTTTTGCATTGGGTTGAAGGTTTCTCCTATCAGAAAGCCACCAATTTTGTTGGAAACACATCTATTAGTAAAAGATCCTTTTTAACTGAAACATTTCTTATGAATTGCATTGTGATGATGGAACTAATGTTTCTAGAAAAGTGTTTAAATCTGTAAAATTTGGCCAGTTGAACAGAATTTTCATTGTGCCTACCATCTTTAATTTTCTAGATTTATTGAATAAATGGCACTATAAAAAAATCAATTGGCAAAATTGACTGAAAGTTTTGGCTTCCTTAAGCAAAGGCACTCCCAGTAATTCTAAATTTAAGAGATATTCTCTCTGGAACCATTATCTCCTTAGGAAATAATTACTTGCCATCCTATGAGAATGGATTAAATATGTTTTGAACTTTGCCTGCTACAGGGAAATGTAATGCACTATTTTAAGTGACTTTAAGAAATCACTAAATATGCAGAATTTTTTTTAGAGTCTTCCCCTAGAAAATTCCAAGTGCTTTCTTTGATTATGAAAGTCTGCACAAAGACTCACTTCAGCTATAGTTGAAAGGACCCTATGAGGTACTTTAAAAAACATTATTCATTGATTTATTTGAGAGGGAGAGAGAATGGGTGCACCAGCCACTGCAAATGAACTCTAGATGCAGGCACCACCTTGTGCATCTAGCGTACATGGGTCCTGGGAAATTGAACCTGGGTCCTTTGGCTTTGCAGGCACTCACCTTAACCACTAAGCAATCTCTCTAGCCCCCTTTCAGGTACTTTTAACCACCTCTTGCACTACAAAATTCCAGGCTTTCCTCAAATATGTGACAACCCCTGAAGACACATTCCCGTGGGCTTCAGAAAAGCTAGGTAACATTTATCTCTTTTGAAACTGTGTGCACATGCCACATAGCACATGCTGAGGTCAGAGGACAACCTCAGGGTATTTCTCCTCTTCTTCCACCTTCTTTTCAGACAGGGTTTCTCTAGTTTTTCAGCATTTGCTTACAAGCTTCTATGTCCTCCAAGCTTTGTCTCCCATTGCCACTGGAAAATTGGGATTATAGATCTATGAGTCATTTTGCACCCAGATTTATGTGGGTGCTGAGAATGATCAGACTCCAGTCCTGCAAGCAAGCACCTCTAATAGCCAAACCATCTCCCCAGCCCTTGCATTCATCTTTGACTACATTGAAAATTGAGAACCCAATGTAAATGTACAGAAAACACCTCTCATCCTATTTCTACTAATCCTTATTCTTTTACAAACATCTTTAGAGCAGGGCATGGTGGCGCATGCCTTTAATCCCAGCACTCAGGAGGCAGAGGTAGGAGGATTGCCATGAGTTCGAGGCCACCCTGAGACTACAGAGTGAAATCCAGGTCAGCCTGAGCTAGAATGAGACCCTACCTTGAACCGCCCCCCATAAAAAATCTTTAAACATTTTATATTTAGACTAAAAAAAGCTAAGGTATTTGGGGCTAGAGACGTGGCTTAGTAGCTAAGCACTTGCCTGTGAAGTCTAAGGACCCTGGTTCAAGGCTCGATTCCCCAGGACCCACATTAGTCAGATGCACAAGGGGGCACATGCATCTGGAGTTAGTTTGCAGTGGCTGGAGGCCCTGGCATGCCCATTCTCTCTCTCTCATTCTCCCTCCCTCTCTCTCTCTCTCTCTCTGCCTCTTTCTCTGTCTGTCACTGTCAAATAAATAAATAAAAATAAGCAAAAAAATTTAAAAAACTAAGGTATTTGGAATTTTCCTTGGTATATTTTCTTAAACAATGCATATAAAGCTTACCTTTAAGACTTTAATGAAACTTCAAATGATGACATTATTGGTGATTTCAAATTCCAGATAAAGTAATATTAAAACATATGGATGGCTCTCGAAAGGTTTGTTGCATATTTGGTCTTTTACTTACCTCATTAACTTTTATTCTGTTGATACTCATTAGGGACATACAAAGATTTGGGGGTAGTATTTGGTGTGCTGTCTTTTCTTTATGTAGATAAGGCTGGACTCATACTTGGAATGAAGCCTACATTGACTTGAACTCCTGATTGATCTGCCTCTGCTTCCTCAATGCTGAGATTATAGGAATATGCCATCCCATCCAGTTGACAATGTTTTATACAAAGTTTAAAATACCAGTCTGACTCCAATGGCAATAGTATTCATAAAGGATTTATCACATTTTCCCAAATGCTAGAGTCAAAAGATTATCTCTGTATGTAAACATACTGGACCAGGAATTTTATGACAAGCTGAATTTGTTATACATAGATATTCATTACAGAATGATTCATATTTAAATATAGAACACATAGAATGTTGTTTTAAAAAATATAAAATTTGTGACCCAAAATACCATACTGTCTATGTCTCCTGATTGAGTCTTTGGGGGGCAGGGACTCATTTGCCTTTCTGATTGTGAAATAAAAACTAAAATTTGGTTATACCCATAAAATTTGTGCAATGGTTTTTTTTTTTTTTTTTTTTTTTTACAAGTCTGATCTTTGATGTTATTATTAGTTTATGAGTAAATAGTACTTATATTGGATGGAATTTGGAATCATAATTTATTGATATCTTATTTATTCTGTGTATGATTACTATCTGTTTATTTCTCCAAAATGTAATCTGATATTATACAAAAATAATATGGCAAATAAGATTAGTCACCACATTTGAGAGTTATAATAATTTGGACATTGAAGACAACTGTTTTTGAGAATTAGTACTAGGTATAGAAAAAAAGAGGCCAGAAAAAAGTAATTAGAAGATAATGCAAAATTTCATATACTCTAGACATCAGGGTTAATGTTCACAGCCTTTAGGTAAATGAGGAAATTTTAGGTTAATAACAGCCCCTAGGTCAATGTTATGTGTTTAACATTGCATGCTGCACATAGTTCATTGAAGTATGGGTCTCAGCTGGTTGGTCTGATTCTCTTCCCTGAGGGGATGGGAAGGTAGATACTTTTTATGCTGGAGAAAGACAAAGCCATATAACTCCTTTAAACAGCTTTGTGCATTTTCAATAATTTTTAATTTTCCATTTTCATGTCTTTGTCTTTATTATTGAGTTGGCAAAGGAGAAATAATTAAAATTTGTTTTTGAAGTTGAACAAAATTAAGTACAAATGAAACTTTTATCTTTAAAAAATTGTACATGTGTGTGTGTGTGCATGTATGTGTGTGCATGTGCATGCACTAGAATCTCTTGCCACAGCAAAGGGATGCTAGATGCTTGTGCCTCCTTTTGCATCTGGCATATGTGAGGAGTTTGGGAATTGATCCCAGGGCTAGCAAGCTTTGCAAACAAGTGGTTTTAATAACTGGGCAATGCTCCTATATTTACTTTTATATTCTATTTTTATTAAAACTGTATTGTGATTCTGGCATATATGTATATACATATATTTATCTCAGATGATTTATTATACAGTCTGTATTTCCTAAAAAGACTACATGAGAATTGTTCATGCATCATTTTTGTGTAGTGTCAAAGAACAATGGGGTTAAATTTCATAAGTTTTAGATTTCATCCATTCAGTATCCCCTTCCTCAGTAATAAGTCTGTCCTCCAGGCAAAAAATATACATTTAAGTATATGGCATGTCAAAAGGGCTGCCTTCATTTATAAAAAGAGATTTACAGAGATACATCAAGATTTGAAGTACAAATAATGCTTTCAGGGAAACAAACGAGGAGTGAATAAAAGGAAGTGGCATTATAATATGTACCATTTAAAATTGGTTTTTCTTATATTTTTAAACTAAACAAGCATGTTTTATACCTAACAAGCATGTTTTATACCAAACATTATATATGGGAAGTTCTAAATTGAATGGATTAAATGGGATTTATCTAGGCTGATGTTTCAGGTTATGAGCCAAGTTTTCAAGTCCACACACAATAAATGAAAGTCTGTTGAAAATAAAGTAGAACTCACAGAGAAAAGCAAAAGTGGAATATCCTTCTGCAACTGCTGTCATTAGCTTTATTCCCCCAGAAATTCCTGCCCATGTCTCCCTTTAAGGGGAAGCTTTAGATGAAAGTTTGTTCCCAATAATGCTAACTTTGCTCACCTACATTTTTCTGCTCTCTATAATGATGCAGTGATTTTTTTGTGTCATCTGACCTTTGAGGAACTCAATAATAGTCACACACTCTTTCCATAGCCTCCAGAGTGTGATCTGTTTTCAGTGATTCTGGGCAGGACACAACTCATAGCTCTTCAGCATTTTCTTCAGAACTGAGGAACATACTTTACCAGGGCAATGGGAAACAGTCTCTGAGGATCTGCTTTGTCTGCTTTCAGAGGAGCCCTGTCTTGATTCTTTGAGACTTACCAGGATTGCTGTTCTTAAGTCAGTGACTGTAAATTGCTATGAGGAAACCAGAACACATGAAGAAATATAGCTACTGAGGAAAAACAGCTTTCCTTAAAGCCACTGACAGTGCTCGACTTCTTCCAGGATTCCCTGCAAAGTTAGAAAACTCACAATTTCACAGTCCCTTTAGATCTCTGCAAGTCACTTTATTCATTGCATTGACAAAATACCTGACAAGCTGCTTAAGGAAAGAAGCTAGTATATTTTGGCTTGCACTCCTGGGGAGCACGTCTACAATGGTGAGGAAGACATGGCAGCAATAGTGGGAGGACAGCTGGTGTCCCTGAGCATGGTCAGCAACCCCAGAGAGAAGAGCAAGAGGGGCCAGGCTGTGAAACATCAAGGCCAGCTCCCGTGACATACTTCTTCCAGAAATGTTCCACCGCCCAGAGGATCCACAATATTCCCAGGCGATTCCTGGCTATAAAACAAGTGCCTAGGAAAAGGCTTCCTTAGACTCAGCAACCAACACACACAGCAGCCATGACATTTCAGACTAAGCACAGCTCCCTTCTGAGTTTGCAGAAGAAATTGGCAACATAGCCCAGGTGGTGCTGGTTTTTAGGCATGAGAGATGCAAGATTAAGGGGTTTATGGTTTCAGAGAGTCACTGAAGCCAGGTAATTATGTGGCAGGGTCACATTTCCTATAGGGAACCTCAAAAATCTATTGTATGAAGCTATAAAAGTGGTGTGTAAGTTTCATTGGAGAAGCCAAGACCATAGATGTCTTTCAAAGAAAGCTGCAGGCATGGAGTGGAGCCAGACTAAGAAAGAGACCAGACATGCTAAAAGCAGAAGAGCTGAGGGTCTGGGCCACAAAATCCCTTCAGAGCTATGTGATTCACTCCTGAGTCCCAGATACTAGACATGCAGCACAGGGTTTGGTACTTGTCCTTTTGGGTTTCAGTCTTTCCATGATCCAATCTTTCCTTGTTATTCCCCATTCCACCCTTTTGGAACAAGCAATGTTTACTAACTTTGTCATTATTTATGTTGCGTATTATATATATATATATATATATATATATATATATATATATATATATATATATTTTTTTTTTTTTTCTGTTCTATAATGGGTCCCCAATTAAGACTCAGATGAGATTTTGGACTTTGGACTTGTGAACACTCTTTACAATAGACCAAATACACCTAGCATTATGAGGTGGCCATAGAGGCCATATGGGGGCAGGACATAATGAGGTGATATGACTGTAAAGTGCAGGCCCCCATAGGTGCATGTGTTTGAACACTTGGTCCATCGCTGTTTATATTGTTAGGGCAGGTTGTAAAACTGTTAGGAAGGTTAGGAGGAAAAGACTTGGAGGAAGTCAGTAACTAGGGTAGACTTGGAGGTTTTGCAGCCTGGCCTCACTTACTTTTCAGTCTTCCTCTTGACTCTGGATGTGATGTGACCAGCTGGCTCCCTGTTCTTTCTCTCATGCCTTCCTCACCATGATGGAACTGTAAATCATATCCCTTTCCTTCCTGGCACTGCTTCTTGTCAGGTATTTGGTCAAAGCCCTAAGTAAAGTACCTTATGCCTAATACAGTACACCCACATGGAAGGTGAGTTTGTGGCATGCCTTGTGGAGTTACATGTACGTTCTGACACATGTGGTAAATGTTGAATGTTTCTGTGCTACTAAGCAGAGATGGTGAAGAATATCTGTGCATGTGCTTAGTGTGTGGAAGGACATGTCAACAGGAACATGAGTGTTACATCTTCTCACAACGTTGTGGGGTAGTGAGATTGAAGAGTAAGAGGAAGTGAGTATGGGTCTATGAAGGGTTGTGGTTGATGTGAGATTTGGGAGAGAAAATTTGTATGTGAAAGTGCTTTCCCTTGGGGCCATTTGACTTTTCCAGTGTGAGCATTAAGGAGCTAAAGAAGACTTTCTGTGTAAGGGAATTGGAGATGTTTATGAGATTAATGAACAAAACACTGAATTTGAGAATGACTCCATGCCAGAATGAGGATGCAAAAGTGTATCTAAATGATGTCAACAATTGAAAAAGACATGTGTGTAAAGTGAGTAATAGAAGCGTGCTTACTTAGTGTAAAGGAGCATGAGGTGCATGTGGGCTCGAGGCTGTGCCACTCTGCCCCAATCCCAGCCCACATCTCAACACTGTCTTCTGTGGCACCCACAGCTGCTCCCAGATACACATGGAAGTGTGCTAAGGAGCTTTGCTTTCTTCTCCAGGGCAAGTTACTTACTAACCCCTCTGTAGAGGCTGCAGTCTTAGTTCCTCTGCTATTAGGCTATATTTGAGGAGAAAATGAAGTAAGCAAGGGTTAGATGAGCTGTTCAGATGTACTCCTTGTGCGCTTTTAGCTCCACATTGGTATCTACCTTACCACCCTTCTCCACAACAATGATCTTGTGGGAGCTGGGAGATGATAGCAGCAGGTAATGAGCACCTGAGTTTGAACTGTAGGCCCTCCATAAAAAAGCTGGGCATGGCCACACAGGCATGCAACCCAAGAACTGGGTAAGGTAGAGATAGTTGGGGCTCACTAGTCAGCCAGACTTACCAAAAATCAAGGCACTCTAGGTTTAGTGAGAAATTCTGTCTCTGTGAAATAATGTGTAAAGTCAATAAATGTAGACAACCAATGCTTTCCTCTGGCCTCTGCATGCATGTGCAGGGACATACCCATCTGCATACATACAGGTGAATATGCCACACAGAAACACAAATACAACACACATACTCCTAACACACACCTGTATGCACACAGAAAAATAAAGAATTTTGTTTACCAAAGTGAAGCAGGAAGACTACTCTGAAGAAGGGGGATTCTTTCCTCTGCAGGGTTACCATGTGTGAGGAGCATCCTCTCCCAAAGCTGCTGGCAGTGAATAAGCGTGTTTCATGGAGCATGCGTCATTCAAAAGCAGGCACACGAGTTCATATTTTGTTTGAGGTGTGGTAACTACCATGAAACTTCTCAAATTAAGGAGACGTTTCCACTCAAATCTCCAAAATAAAGTACAAAATAGGGCTGGAGATGTGGCTCAGTGGTTAAAGGTCCTTGGTTGCAAAGATTGATGGTCTGGGTTCAATCCTCACTACCCACATGAAGCCAGGCACATGCATCTGGAGTTCATTTGCAATGGCCAGAGACCATGCTGTGCCCATATTCACCCTCTCTATCTCTCTGTTGCTATCTCTCAGATACATACATAAAATATTAAAGAAATAAATAATTGTTATTAAAGCTTTGTATGTGGTAGAGCTCAATAGGATTGGGTGTTTCTTATGTGATGTTTTGGCAATGTATAAAGAATATATTAAACTAAGCTATGCTTAAAATAAAATATTGTCATTAAACTTTAGGAAGTATTACCATTAATTCAAATTCCTCATGGGAAATTGAACAAAAAGGAGATGCTGGATATCCAACTTCAGTTCCTTAGGCTGTCACAGCACTTTATCACCTGAACCATCTCTCTAATGCCTATGCTTTTAACATTTTAAATTAATTCAATAACCAAGTTTTTCTTTCTCAAAAATGTGTCCAACATTTTCTTTCCTTGGGCCACTAGAGTGTGTCTGGTATATTATCATATAGAAAGGTTGTGTGTGTGTGTGTGTGTGTGTGTGTGTGTGTGATATCTGGGCAACATTACAGTATAGTTTTGAATATGCATAGGTATTTCATTCTCCATGTATCATGTGATTTATATGCAATATATATTGATGTATAATAAGCAAAATAAATGATTTGGGTGTATATGAGAGACTACTTAGATATTATTAGTTGTATAAGACTCACAGAGATGATATGTTCTAGAGTGCCTATGTGACAGGTGGATCAGAGGAAAATTATATGAATTCCTAGACTATAGGATTATGTGAAATAAGAAGAGAAGACAGGTTTAATTGACTTCGCATTAGCTTGATGCAAAATTGCTGAAATACAAAGATCTAGAAAGGTGGTATTTTTGCATGAGTCATAGTTTGTGGTATCAGAAGGTTAGGGTAGAAGAAATCAGTATGGCTGTATGAGTTGTACAATGACTGTGTACTTTTTTGTGGGGGTTGGGTGCTTTTGGCTGTATCACCTCAAAAGGGGCTGGGATTATAGATCATTCCTTGTTAGAACATGCACTTTCATGTCTATGAGTGTAATGAACTGGTGATAGGGAATGGAGAAGGACAGCCTATGTGTTTGCAGAGGCAAACACCAGAACAAGTGGTGCTATGACAACTTTGATGAGATAGGATAAACATTCCCTCTATTTTGGGGGGATAGGAGGCTGTTCATAGGCAGAGCCTGAGAAGGGCTTTCAAATATCTGTCCTTTTCCCATTTATGAGTAGACGTCCTTCCCTCTTGACACAGGATGAACTGAGTCCTCTTACATGCTTCAGTCTGAACCCTGCTGCTGGTCACATATGTAATCACAACTGTGACCCACAATTCCCAGGTTTGGACTGAATGAGCCTTCACTATTTCATTCAGAAAATCATAGTCTGTAAGATATTCTTCATTTTCCTATGATGATTTTCAATGCTTGTCTTTGGGTTCTGAATTTTTCATATAGTGACCTCAGACTGAATTTATTTTTCTGTCTTACTTATGATTTTTTCCCCATCCTGAGGATTTATGGTTTTCCTTAATTCTCAATCCTTCTAGAGAAGTCCTCTATTACATCTGTCTTCTTTTTTATTGTGTGTTTCAGAAGTTCTAATTTGATCTGCATCATAATTCTACTTTTTATTCTTATTCATCTTAACCTCTCCCTCATATTTTACTTGTTTATTTCACATTTATATCATAGGCAGTGTTCAGCTCTATCACACAGCTTGCTAATTTTCTCCTCAGTTATGTCTCATTTGCTATTTAATCTACCTATCATAGAAAATAATTCCAAAGAAATGATAAATGTGTGAGAAGATAAATATGCTTATCTTGATTTATATATTATGCCATGCATGCATTTATTATGCAATCACATGATACTATACAATATGTACATTTTCATGCATAAATTTAAATGAATGGGAAATTTTTAAAAAGTTAGGAGATGAGTCGATCACACAAAACAATTTCTTAAGCCTACTAACCTTCAGGCCCACTGAGGAAACAAAACCCCGAAGGACTTGGGTTTGTCCTTTAAAGACAAGGGCATTGTGGACTTGCCGCCTGGGCTATTGATCTTTATGTTAGTTTAATTCCTATTAATATGGGTAGTCACTGTTGATCACACACTTCAGCATCTGAATCTAGAATCCTCCCACAGTGAAAGAGGGATTTTGTCTCCATAATCTCCTTCAGTGAATGAAATCTGGGGCAGCACCCAGCTACTCAGGAGGCCTGAGTGTTTTCACAGAGTCACATTAACATTTCTTATTTGAAATACTTTATAGTTATGTCAGAGATTAGAAGCTTCTTACCATTGTGTAATCGGATATCAATTCTTTACTTCTTAATCTTACTGAAAATACAAAAAAAATAGAGAATACACCTATAAATTCTACCAATAAATTTTACCATTTTTAATTTAAATATGGCTTTTTCTTCCCCAAATGTGTCTACACCATTCCTTTTTTCCCCCTGTAAAAAAACAAAAGTATTTGCAAAGTATTTTATGAGGCATGAAAAAGGACCTAGACTACCAAGTAAGAGGAGAGAAGAGGAGATCATCATTGTGTCCAAAATCACAAATTTCTCCAGGGATAGTCAGATATCCATGATAGTGATGTACTTGGAATTTATTCTCTTTTCTTTTTCCTTCTCTTTGTGAGTGAGTGTATGTAAAAGAGTTGCAGGAGAATCTTCTGAACGCTAATATGGAGTTTAGTTTTATGGACTTTTTTAAATCTAATAGAATTTCATTTAATAAGGATACTTAAAGTTCGTTTCTTTAAAATAGCATTTTAATTACATTCAAATGATACTCACATACCAACAAATGCATCTTTTAAATAAAGGACTACATATTACAAAATATGAAAATTTAAACAAGTTTCATTTTATATTTATCCAAAATGCCTTGAGCCCATGCACTCCAAGCACACTATATCATTACAATTTTACTGTCATGTGTGCATAATATATGTGACAGGCACAGTTGTGAACAGTTATATATTGGATAGTGAGCTTCATTAATATTTTAAATAGGGATGGAGTGTAATGATGTCATAAATATTTAATTTATTGAGCCATGTTTGTAAATCTCGAGGATGTGAAATAAGTATTCAAAATGCAGAGGAATGGAAACAGTGCAAATATTTTAACCAGCTTAGTGGGTATGAGCAGCAGTGTCCTGAAAATGAGGCAGAGTTTGCAAGCAAGTACCTTGAACTACTGAGCCATCTTCCTATACCTGACATTTTCATGCTTAATGTAATTGTTGCTGTCAGGTTCACACCACTGACAGAAATCACCTTGCCAAGAGTAGCTTTTGAGAAAAAAGGGTTTATTTGAGTTTACGGACTTGAGGGGAAGCTCCATGATGGCAGGGGAAAACAATGGTATGAGCAAAGGTTGGACATCATCCCCTGGTTAACATAAGGTGAACAATAGCAATAGGACAGTGTGATATATTTATATAGAATGACAAGGAGTCTACATTTAAATCTTTAATAGACGATAATCCTGGGCTGAAGAGATGGCTATGTGGTTAAGTCACTTGCCGGCAAAGCCAAAAGACCCAAGTTTGATTCCCCAGGACCCATGTAAGCCAGATGCACAGGGTGGTGCATGTGTCTGGAGTTTATTTACAGTGGTGAGAGGCCCTGACATGCCAATTCTCTCTCTCTCTCTCTCTCTCTCTCTCTCTCTCTCTCTCTCTCTCTCTCTCTTAAATAAATGAATAATATTTTTTAAAACCCTAAGAAATAAGATGTCCATCAATATGAAAATCCCGTAAGTAGAGAGTCAATGGGCTATGATTTGGATTACTATGTCACTAGTATCAGTAACAGTGAGATACTTGTGATTTTTTTACATATTTATGACTATATAAAGATAAATGAACTGAGATTGCCCAATGTAGGTTGAGGTTTCCTTGGCTCTAGTTAATTTATATTAGTTGAAGAAATGATGCATGTAAGTGTACTATATACTGACATACGATATTTTAGCTTACATGAATGTTTGTTTGATTTTTGTTTAAGAAGAGTTACTACTTGCTAGTCATACTGTGTAAAGACAAGTTGTCTCTAAGTGAGTTGCAATTAAGCAAAACTCAGACTGTTAAGGAATCCTCCTGATTTCATTAAACATGAATCTACCAAATCACATGAAACTAAGCTGACTTGGTTTTTCTTTGCCTGGGAGAAGTGGGATTTGGTTTGGAATGCCTCTTTCAGTAGCACATTATCTGTGTTTACTAGGGGCGTCTCTTAGCTAATATATTGATGAAAAGTTTGACTTAATGAAAAACTCTGGGAATTTTAGGAATAGTCAGCCTTTGAACATTCCCAAACGACTGACATTTGTTGCAGTTAAAAGCACTGATTGGAGTTGTTCTTGCTTGGTGCCAGCTTTCATGGGGAGTCTGGACTAACAGACTCACGGACAGTAACAGCCTACCAATTCTGTCTGCCCAAAATCACGGTGTCCCTGGAAAGTGTTAGACTGGCAACAAGCAAGAGAAACACAAAGTGAGAAGGCAGCTGTGAACCTCCACTACTTTGAAAACTGCCTAAGGGCAGGATAGAGGTTTAGAACAAGGTAAGTGGGAGCAATGTGAGACAAGGGAAGCCTCACAGCTTTCCTCCCGTCTCCTCCTCAACATGCCATCATGACTGTGCTGACTTACTTGATGTTACTGAGACATCAGGTCAGCTCCTATAATGACTTGGCCTGGGCCACATGGACAAATGGAATGCAAAGTGATTTGTATTCTTGGGTTTAGAAGAAAAAATGTGAAGGTCAATATTCTGATGGACAGTAAACAGGATGAACTGTGGGCCAGGTTTTTCACCTCAAAATGGTGGCAGTCTTGTGGAAATGAGGACTTCATGATAAAAATATGGATGATTTTGAAGCTTAAAAAGGCAAGTCAGGGTGCTAGAGAGATGGCTTAGCAGTTAAAGTGCTTGCCTGCAAAACCAAAGGACCTTGGTTTGATTCCCCAGTCCCCACGTAAGGCAGATGCACAATGTAGTGCATGCCTCTGGAGTTTGTTTGCAATGGCTGGAAGCCCTGACGTGCCCATTCTCTCTCTCTCTCTCTCTCTCTCTCTCTCTCTCTCTCTATTTCTCTCTCTCTTCCTCTTTCCCTCTCTCAAATAAATAAATAAAATTATTTTTTAAAAAATGCACGTCAGGCTGAGAAGATGGTTTGAGAATTAAATGTGTCTGCTCACTCACAAAGCCTTTCAGCTTGGAGCTTGATTCCCAACTCACCCATATACAGCCAGACACAAAATGTGGCATACATATCTGGTATTCATTTGCAGCAGGAAGAGGCCCTGGCATATGCATACGCATATGTACATGCACACGCACACACACATGCATGAGTGAATAATTTTTTTTAATGTAATTCAACCTTAGTCTATATGATGGATGTGCTCACATGAAATGTGGGCATATAATTTAAAAATCTAATTTAAGCTATACTGTCAGGGTTTCATGCTGAAAATTTGGGTTTAACCTGTTTTCTACTTAAATATTTGCCCATATTACTTAATTTAAAGGTTGAAAGTTATTTTATTTGATTTCTTTCTTTTTTTTCTTTTTCATTAGCCCAAAATCTCAATTTTTGTTTTCCTTTAATAATATTATGAAAGCTTCACTTCTTCACATCTTTATGTATCATGGTGCTTGAAGAGTATGCCTCCATTTTCTTTATTGAAATCCACTGGAAAAAAATGGGTGTTCTAAATATTAAATGCAGAGTGGCATGGCTGTTTCTGATAATGGCTGTCTCTTACTTGTAGAGATTCAAATGTTTCTTCCTAGAGTTGCAACAAAGATATTTAACATTTCATGCTGTCAGATTACATATAGTTAAGTTTCTGTTTGGGAGTTCAATGCAGGAGAAAATAATTATAAATTTTCAGTAATCTAGCTATTACAAGAGGAAGTAGTTACTGACCAAAAGATGGTTTGCAGACATAACTCATTATCAGAAGCACCCATGCTAACTGCGTATTGTCAAGATTTGAGATTTCAGAAGGAGCCCTTTTATTATTTTGAAAACTACTATGACAATTTAGTATGCATTTAAATAATACTATTTCATACCAATAATTAAGTTAGTATCTTACATTTAAAAATTATTTAATTATTTATTAGAGAGAGAAGGGGAGAAAGAGAGGAGGGGAGAATGGGTGTTCCAGGGACCCTAGCCACTACAAGTGAACTCCAGATGCATGCAATACCTTTTGTATCTGGCTTCACATGGGTATTGGGGAATCATACCTAGGGCCTCAGGATTTTTAGGAAAGTGCCTTAAATGCTGTGCCACATCCCCAGCCCTTACTTTTGCTAACAAATTGGGTCCCTCAATATTATTTTAGCTGGTGGTCAGCAGGCGTCTGCGTGTTTCACAGGGCATGATAGAATCCTTTTCTGAAACTGCCTAAGCGTTTCAAACCAAACTTTTCATTCCTTTCTCTGTGGGCACTTCTGAAAGTTCTCATTTGCATTTTGAAATCGCGTGTATCATATTCTTTACCTACATATTTGCTTGCTGAAGGGCATGTGGAAAAGTGCAGCTCTCAGGATAGTGGGTGGGAAGCATCTTTGCTCAATTTTGGACCCTGACTGCTCCAGCCTCCTTTGTGTGGGGAGAAGCACAGTATGGGGACACCACAGGGAGCCTCGGTCCTCCCCTAGGCCCTCGCCTGTTCCCTCTCTCCTCTCCTTCATTTTCCAAGTATTTTTGTTGTTGTTGTTGTTCCTTCAGAAGCACTTTTTATTTCTGTATATGTTGTGCATTTAGTTTTTCATAGTTATGTTACTGATTTTTAATGGTATCTCCTTTTCATAATAATGTCTATCTAGGTGCTTTTATATATGACAGCTGGTGATTTATATGTTAGAATAGGCCTGACCTAAAATTTGTATTTTTCTAATATCTTTATGCTATAAAATTATATTGACTAGTACTACAAAAATAACTAAACAGCAATAGTAAAGGATTTTGTCTTATTTTCGGTTATAGAGGAAATGCACATTATCCTTCAGTGAGTGACTTGTTGGCTTTTCAACTAAAATAAACATTTCAAACATTTGTTATGCTGAACAGTCTTCAGTTTTTTTCTTTCTTCTTTCTTTCTCCCTTCCTTCCTCCTCCTTCCCTCCTTCCCTTTATCTTTCTCCCTCCCTCGCTTCCTCCCTTCTTTATTTCTTCATCCCATCCTTCCTTCCTTTCTTCCTTTCTGTGTGTATTTATGTTCGTATCTGTGTGCGAACAGTGTGTGTGTGTGTGTGTGTGTGTGTATACATGTAGAGACCAGAAGTTGAGATCTGGTTTTATTGTTAATTATTCTCCACAGTAATTTTGAGATCCCGCCTGTCATTGAATCCAGAGCTCATGGATTTGAGTGCTCCAGCTAGCCAGCAAGCCCTGCAATCAACCTGGCTCCACTTTCCTTGCAGCATGCCTGCAGTTTGGAAGCCTGGTATTCACACTCAAGATCTCATGCTTGTGAGGCCCTTTACCACTGAGTTAACTCCCCAGACCCTCAGTTTCATTTTCATGTAATCATATTAAATTCAAGCATTAATGTTAAATTTTGTCAATGTTTCCACACTATCTAAAGAGATATTCATGTGGGTTTAATTTGGAGGTATAACATGGTAAATATTATGACTTTTGTGTTTAATATTGCATGATATTTGTGTTTCTGGAATAAAACCACCTGTTCATGCTGTGTTGCCTGCGAAATGGAAAAATTCCATAATCTGTTCCCTGAGTTAACAGATTGTGAACTCAGCTGCGTTCACTCTGAAATCCATTTCTTTAACGCATAGGTATTTGTGTGTGTGTGTGTGTGTTGTATGTGTGGTGTGTGTGTGCGCGTGCATGTGCGTGTGTCTGCATGTGTATGGGTGTGTATGCATGTGTATAGTGGGCACAAATGGAATATGCATATAAAGAACAGGGGTGAACATCAGGTAGCTTCCTTGATCAGTATGATGCAGGAGTACCAGCCATCCTGGGGTTCTGGTTGGTTGGAGATGCAGAAAAAACAACTCATTTATTATGAGGAAAAAGCTCCCTTAGGGATGAGAGGGGTGTCAGAGCTGGGAATCCATGTGGATGGGCTTCCCCACCCATCAGGATTCCTTCTTCCTTCCCTTTCTGCTCATGATGAATCCAGTTCTTCATCTTCTCCTTGACCCTGTCTATCAAGGGGCTTCTTCCCTTTCTCATGGCTGAGTGTGATTCCCTTCAGTCTGCCCTATGCAGAGCAGCTTCCTTGACCCTCCCTGTTTCACTTCATCAGGTGCATGAAGGGAGGGGAAGCATGTGCTCCCTGATACCATTGCCCACACACCTCTGTCCAGACTCTTTCACCACAGCCGGCAGAAGAATGCCCCTTCCCCACCCACCCCCAACTTGCACACACCCCACTTGGCAACTTGGGCTGGGCTGCTTGCGTTCCAACTAATGGGCACTGCAGGTGCAGTGCAAGGTGTCTTTGGCCATAGTTATCTTGGCCCCCATGCTGGGCCCTCCAGCCACAGATGCATCTCCCATAGTCATCTTCGCGTCCGGATAGGCCCCCCACCCACAGCCCCTCTCAGCAGGCCTGAGACCCTGGTCCAGGTTGCTCCCCTGCTGCGGGCGCCTTGAACCATAGCAGCAGGCCTTGGGCTGCGCTGTAGAGGACTGCAGGTTTTAGCACAGGCTCTCTCGCGAAACCTGGAGCTCAGTAATTTGGCTGGACCCCTTGTTCTCTGCCTCCCCAGCCCTGATACTAGAGGCTCATACCACTGACATCAGCATTTGCCTGAGTTCTAGGGATCTAAATTCAAGTCCACATGCTAGGATGGCAAGCCTGTTACCCACTGGGGCATATTCTCCGCCATTCACTTTGTTTTACTTTGTTTCCATATGTATGTGAAGGTTCATACATATGCAAATGAATATTCATATGCATGTGGTCAAATGTGTGTGCAAACCAAAGATCAACACATGATGCCTTCCTCTATTGTTCTCCACCTTATGTTAAAACAGGGTATCTTCCTAAACTCAAAGATCACAGATTCAGCTAGATAAGGGAGCCAGCCAATTCTGAGGATCCTCCTGTCTCCGTGTCTGCAGGGTTGAACTGCAGACCTGTGCCGCGGTTTGTTCTCAGCCTTTTGTGGGGGCGCTAAGAATCCATGACCTATTTCTCCATCTCCTCAAGCAAGTTTGAAGTTTTTCAATCAACTGTGTCATTATTCAGAGATAATATTTGAAAAGGGTACTTGCAATATCTTACATTTTTTGATATGTTATACACTGTTTATTCTGTTTGCTCCTTGGGGTCTACTTGCACTTGTAAGGAGTGTCCATTCCATTCTATTGCCTTCTCTTAGAGTGGTTGTGCAAAAGCACCAATTTAGACTTCTTTACGGGCTTTTTTTTTTTTTTTCTTTTTTTTGGCATTGTCCTCTTTAGCCAAATTCTAGCCTGTGAAGTGCAGATGGTGAAGATGGGCTCTTTCCTAAAACAGAGCCCAGTCGTTGCTCATGTTGTCCCAGCCGGGGTGCTCGCAAATGATGCTGACGCTGTTTAACTCCTCACCAGTCCTGAAATACATACTGTTTTGTTAATTGTTCTGTTTTCCATCTGTGTGTGTGTGTGTGTTTGCTTTGTATATGTAACATTGCATTAACTCATGGAAGTCAACAATAGGATATTAGGATGCTTTATTTCACTTTGGGGGGGCATTTTATGTTTGTTTGTATGCTTGTATGGTTTTTTGACAGACTCGTTTTGACTGAATCATCTTTAATTTCTCACCTCTCATGTTTTCTTATTTTCATAATTCTTAACCAGTCCCTGTCCCGTGAGTCTCCTTTGGCATTCTGTATCATGTGTATGGTGAGATTCTGCAAATGGTAGAGATAAGGAGAAGATACCCTTCAGCTGGGCATGGTGGTACACATCTTTAATCCCAGAACTCGGGAAGTAAGAGGATTGCTGTGAGTTTGAGATCACCCTGAGACTACATAGTGAATTCCAGGTCAGCCTGGGATAGAGTGAAACCCTACTAGAAAAACAAAACAAAAACAAAAAAGATATCCTTCTTCTTTCTTCTTTTGTAGGAATTTACTTAGGGACACTGGCCCAAAAGAATGTAGATGTCAGCCTGCACAGATAACTCTAACAGACCTCCAGTCTGAAGCTAAACTGACTCGTCAACATGGTTCTCCTTCTAGGAATTTTATTGTGAGTCCGCACTTTTCCTTCACCCACCATCTAGTCAAGGTCCTCCACATAATTTAAACTTGACCAATAATAATTCCCAACTGAATGCCTGATTTATATCTCCAAGGTTATAAGAAAACTCGATTGAAGTCACCATGCTGATAAGTCACTTTGGACCCCTCCCATCTCAGGCTTTTTTTTGCCTAAGTTTTGCTCTTAAAATAAATCTTCCTTAACTTGCCCTTCTGCTGACTCTGTTGATCCTTTGTGAACTGATAAGTATAAAGCTTAGAAAAGAATAAACATCAATGCCATCAGGGTAACCTTCTCTTAGGCATTAGAATTAAGTTTAATTTTGAAAACTAGGACAAATATGATTACAAAGAAGGGAAGAATGTATTTTGACCAATGATATCAATAAAGAGATTGCCCTAGACTAACAAAAAACTCTCATTAACCCATTAGGCTCTCTTTTCCATATCTCATAGTCACAGGCTTGAGAGTCTTTCTTGCTCTCACAATTGGTAACACATTTGTACACTCACTCCAGATTAGTATATGTTGAGTGACTGAAAGTTTCAACGCCTGCTATTGTTGTTTAGTGACAAGGATTCATGCAATTCAGGCTGTCCTTGATCACTATGTGGTCAAGGATGCCTGCGAAGTGAGCTCCAGGCCTGCTGCCTCTACCTCACTAATGCTGCCATTACAGGCATGCGTCATCATGCCTGGCGTGGTACCACTTCAAGTTAAGAATTTTCCTTTCGGTTATTATTTTTATATAAATTAGCTAAATTGAACTAACAATGATATTCCTGGCACTTAGTTTTAAGCAACAATATCATGATTGTACTAGAATACTTTAACTTGGTTTAATTGAATAAGGTTGGCTAAGTTGAACAAAGTTTAATAACATATACAAGGCAGTTCTATATAATCTCAGACCTAGTTACATTTTTTTTAATTTAATTTATTAGTTTTCTTTTCAGCAAATACAGGCAGTTTGGTACCATTGTTTAGGCTCATCCATGACCTACCCTCTCCCAATGGCCCCTCCTTGTTGATGTAAATGGGTCGTGCATTGTGGAGTTAGCCCACAGTTATTGGTATGATAAATGTCTCTGCATATCATGACCCAACATGTGATTCTGACATTCTTTCTGCCCCCCTCTTCCACAAAATTTCCCTGTGCCATGTTGGGTTCATTTTTGGCCTGCTTCAGTGCTGAGGTGTTGGGGGCCTCTGAGGCTCTGGCTCTCTGATTTTGTAGGAGTTGATTTTTCTCTGTGTTGGTCTCCTTCCCCTTTGTGCTGGTATCCAGTTCATCAGGAAAATGTAACTATAATCTAAACTAAAATCTAGTTACATTTTCAATAAGAACCATACTGAGATTCCTTCTAAACACATGATCCAATGATCATGTCCCCAGAAACTTAATAGAAATGTAAGTAACATTGCTGCATGCAGTCTCCCTTGCATCTGTTGAATTCTCTGATGTAAAAGCTACTCCTCTACAAGCAGTTTCTTTGGTGACCTTCACCCTATCGGATCACTATCACCCACTTCTTTCATGTTATTCACCCTTCTCCAAAGTGTTTACAATCTGCACTAAGAGTTCCACTTGACTAAAGAGGTCTTGCTTTTCCCCTTACTTACTCATGATGTATGAAATTTTATTTATTTAATATATTTTACAAATCTTTATCTCAGCATACAGGCCTATTGATTTTAGGATAATCTACCTATTTCTATTACCACTTCTGCCTTTAGAACTTTATAGTTTGGAGAAAAGACAGCTTGTTGGGAATCAGAGTATGATCTGGAGTTTTCTAGAGGTACAAACAGATCTCAACTACAGTCATATGCCAGATGATGCAGATAGTACCCATTCCATTCTGATTTTAAATATTCATGTCAAGGCTCTTTCAACACCTTGGTAGAGGAATAAGAGTTAGTTTCCTTTGCCTCTAATAGAGAATAGAGCTGTTATGATAAAACTTTGATCCAAAAGTATCTTCTCAATCATTAAAATCCTTCCTTTGCCTTTCTTCCACTTTAGACAGGGGCAAACAGAAGATCCCATTAGGAACCTAATATGTTTCTTCTTTATGGATTCGCATGAGTATTCTCATTCTACTGACTTGATCTGGTTGCTATTCTTGGCCACACATTGCAATCACTTGGGAAACTTTTAAAAATATTGATGCCTTGCCCTAACCCACTCCACTGTTCTTATGTTTCCTCTTATTAACATTCTTACTGAGTTGATTTGGGACATGGTATGTAGATAACATTTTTAAAGCCTCTCTGGGTGGTGTTTACACATGTAACTAGTGCCCCATTTAGGAATTTTCTTTGAACATAATGAGAACAGATGCTGTTACTTTTTCAGAGGTCAGAGCTACTTGTATAATTAGTAGCCTACAGCAAAAAATGAAGATTGTATAGGATTTAAACACTGTGATAGCCCTGCTTGAGATCCGGTGGTATTTAAGAAATTGACATCTTACGGGCTATTTTTATTTTCCATAACCTATCTTTATCTTCCTATTTATTATCAATAAGCCACTTCTTGGTTAAGACTTCTTATTGTATTTTCTGGATCCACACTTCCACTTTGATAAGTAATAGTGTTGCTATGCACATACATCTCCAATTGTGGTAGAATAACTCTTGGCTGCCTTTAGTTTTACTAAAGTGGTATTGTTTTCCTGATTATTTCTGACATTATGCTCATGGTTACTTCTGAAAAGTGTATTTTAAATTTTATTTCAATAGGTTTTGATAAAATGAAATTCTGAGGTTTAGATTTACATTTTTATGCAGAGATATTTCACATTTTATTTTCCAAATTTAACACAATTTAAAATGAAAACTAACCAGATGAAAGAGTGTACTGCAAAGACACCATTGCACAGAAATACTATTCCTAAAAGAAACCTGCATCTTCGACTGAAGAAAAATGAGTACAAAGGTAGCTACCAAATACAGCTATCAAATAATTCACACATACCCACATATTATTACACTCAAAACACACACATACACACACACATATGCACATTTAATTGTGGGAGACTTTGCAGGTGAATTTCAGGAACCAGCTCCCTTCACCTCAGAAGAAAAGATGGAGCTGTCATCATCTCTGGCAGGCTCCTGTGTCTCATACTCAGCTGACCTTGTGGTGTGAGGTGGATTTACAGCACAGCTCCTGAGGAAGGAGCCAGCGTCACGGTGATATAGTGCTGTGTCAAATGAAGTGGAGAAATACTACCCAGTAAGAGTCTCACAAAGCCTTTAATCCTTGCTGCTCAGGAGCTGAAGTTTGTATGACAAACAGATGTGAAACCTCACATGAGAATCCCACTGCCAGAGACTGAACAACAAGCTGAAAAGAAAAATAAAGCCTGTGACTATGAGATATGGAAAAGAGAGCCTAATGGGTTAATGAGAGTTTTTTGTTAGTCTAGGGCAATCTCTTTATTGATATCATTGGTCAAAATACATTCTTTCCTTCTTTGTAATCATATTTGTTCTAGTTTTCAAAATTAAACTTAATTTTAATGCCTAAGAGAAGGTTACCCTGATGGCATTGATGTTTATTCTTTTCTAAGTTTTATATTTATCAGTTAATCTATAATTAAGATAAAGATGCAGATAGCTAGATGATAGGCATCTATTTACTATGTTCTAGTATGTTAGTAATAGAACACATTTGAGGTAATTTTGCTGTTAGACTATCAATATAAAATGAACAGTAGGGCTGGAGAGATGGCTTAGTGGTTAAATGCTTGACTGTGAAGCCTAAGGACTCTGGTTCAAAGCTTGTTTCCACAGGACCCACGTTAGCCTGATGCACAAGGGGGCACATGCATCTGGAGTTTGTTTGCAGCAGCTGGAGGCCCTGGTGTGCTCGTTCTCTTTCCCTCTCTCTCTCAAATAAATAAATAAAAATAAAAAAAGAAAAAGAAAAAAAAATGAACAGTAATGGCTTAATATAAGAAAGTTGTGTCACATCTTCTAGAGTACACCATTTAGCAAACCAATTTAGTTATCTTGATCTTCCTAGTTCTGAATGCCAGCTGGGAACTTACCACTCAACACTCGGTAAACCTGACGATTTCTGGATATATTCAAAGGTAGAAGCAATATCTGACATAATGCAATCTTTATGAATGTATAATAAATAAGCTTCATGGAGCTAATATTTTTAAACTAGATTTGAAACTTTGTGAAAATATGCACAGCTTAGGAAGACGGGGTGTGTGACCTTGTTTGAGGCAAGTGGAAACTTTCTCTTCATTCTTTGTACCATGACCAACACTAGATCTAGATCTCAGAGGCCTTCTTTTTTTTAACCTCTAAGGTAGTATATATGTGTTTCAAATACCTGTACAGACACCCATTCCCACAGGACAATGTTTTCTTATGATAAGAGGGAAATATTATAGTGGTAATTTTTTTGTATTAATTTTGTGTTTTTGACGTAGGGTCTCTTGCACTGTCCCAGGCTGACCTCAGATTGACTATGGTGTCTCAGGATAGCCTCAACTCAGAGCAATTCTCCTATATCTGCCTCCTGAGTGCTGGGATTAAAGGTGTGCACCACCATGCCTGGCTGTATAATGGGAATTTAGTATGAACTTGGTAGTGGTACTTGCTTTGTAGCAGCTCAGTAAAAACTCTTTCATCAAACCATGTATTTATCTTGTGGTGAAAGTTTGTGCCCCCTGCCAGTAAAAGTCAAAATCAAAAGTTAACCCAAGTTTGCCCTTAACTTTACCATGATAAACTAATGACTTGAATTTTAATTTTAAAAGAGAAAATACACAATATTTAGAGGAACTAAAACTGCAAGTACATCTTTGACTTTTTTTCCTTAGTTTAATATATGATTTTTTTGAGGCAATATCTTCATATGTAGCTCCAGCCAGCCTTAAACTTCATATCTTCTGCCTGAGCACACCGTGTGTCGTGATATCATAAGGCACTACACTCAGCCTTCATTTATGAGTTTTTAAATGAATTCTACATTTACCATGTGTTGCAGTTACTTTCTCTTCACAGGGACAAACATCCAACCAGAAGCAGTTTATGGGAGGAAAGAGTTTGCTGGGGCTTTACATAATCCAGGGGAAGTTCCATCAATGGCAGAAGAAGCTGGACTGCTTCCATAGATGCAGAGCACAGAGACTCCTCCACAGAGCCAGCAAACAAGGGCAGAGCGAGCCCCACCTACCCTTTACACACTGTAAATCTGGACTAAATGATTTATCAGCAGGCTGCTGGAGACTTAAGTAGGAACTTTAATCTTAATGAAAAATCCCTGATTGTTTGTTCTATATCCATGAATAATGCCATTGGAATTTTGATGGGGATTGCATTAAACATGTGGATTGCTTTTGGTATGATTGCCATTTTCACAATATTGATACTTCCGATCCAAAAACTAGGGATGTTTTTCCATTTCCTAGTGTCTTCTACAATTTTTCACTTACGTGTTTTAAAGTTTTCATTGCAGAGTTCCTTCACTTCCTTGGTTAGGTTTATTCAAAGGTTCTTTCTTTCTTTCTTTCTTTCTTTCTTTCTTTCTTCTTTCTTTCTTTCTTTCTTTCTTTCTTTCTTTCTTTCTTTCTTTCTTTCTTTCTTTCTTTCTTTCTTTCTTTCTTTGGATGCAATTGTGAATGGGAATGATTCTCTGATTTCATCCTCTGTGTGTTTGTTGTTAGCATATAGGAAGGGTACTGATTTCTGTGTATTTATTTTGTAGCCTGCTACATGGCTATAGGTGTTTATCAGCTCTAACAGTTTGCTGGTAGAGACTTTATGTATAGAATCATGTCATCTGCAAATAATGATAACTTGATTTCTTCCTTCCCAATTTGTATCCTTTTTATATGCATCTCTTGCCCTATTGCTATGGCTAAGACTTTCAGTACTATAGTAAATAAAAGTGGGGACAGTGGACACCCTTATCTTGTTCCTGATTTTAGTGGAAAAGCTTCCAGGTTTTCCCCATTTAGTAATATCTTAGCTGTAGTCTTGTCATAAATAGCATATATTGAGATATGTTCCTTCTATTCCCAGTCACTATAGGACTTTTTTCATGAAGTGATGTTAAATTATGTCAAATGCTTTCTCTGCATCTAATGAGATGACCATGTGATTTTTATCTTTCAGTCCATTTATATAATGTATTACATTTATCAATTTCTGCATGTTGACCCATCCCTGATCTCTAGGATAAAGCCTACTTGGTTGGGGTTAATGTTCTTTCTGATATATTCTTGTCTTCTGTTTGCCAATATTTTGTTGAGAACTTTTGCATCTATGTTCATGAGAGAGATTGCTCTGTAATTTTCTTTTTTTGTTCTATCTTTGCCTGGTTTTGGTATCAGGGTGATGCTGGCTTCATAGAAGGAGTTTGGTAGGATTCCTTCTTTTCTATTTTATGGGAAAGCTTAAGAGGCAATGGTGTTAGTTCTTCCCCCTGAAGGTCTGGTAAAATTCACCAGTGAATCATCTGGGCCTGGACGTTTTTTAGTTGGGAGATATTTTTTCCTTTTTTTTTTAAATTAAAAATTTTTATTAACATTTTCCATGATTATAAAATATATCCCATGGTAATTCCCTCCCTCCCCACCCCCACACTTTCCCATTTGAAATTCCATTCTCCATCATATTACCTCCCCATTACAATCATTGTAATTACATATATACAATATCAACCTATTAAGTATCCTCCTCCCTTCCTTTCTCTACCCTTTATGTCTCCTTTTTACCTTACTGGCCTCTGCTACTAAGTATTTTCATTCTCACGCAGAAGCCCAATCATCTGTAGCTAGGATCCACATATGAGAGAGAACATGTGGTGCTTGGCTTTCTGGGCCTGGGTTACCTCACTTAGTATAATCCTTTCCAGGTCCATCCATTTTTCTGCAAATTTCATAACTTCATTTTTCTTTACCGCTGAGTAGAACTCCATTGTATAAATGTGCCACATCTTCATTAGTTGGGAGATTTTTGATAACTGCTTGGATCTCCATAGTTGTTATAGGTCTATTTAAGTGATTAATGTAATCTTGATTTAATTTAGGTAGGTCATATAAATCAAGAAAATCATCCTTTTTTTCAGATTTTCATACTTAGTGAAGTATATGTTTTTATAGTACATCCCTGTGATTTTTTTTTTTTTGAATTTCTCTGGTATCTGTTGTGATGCTGCCTTTTTCATCTCTAATTTTATTAATTTGTGTCTCTTCTCTCTTTCTTTTGGTCATATTTGCTAAGGGTTTATCAATCTTATTTATCCTTTCAAAGAACTGACTCTTAGTTTTATTAATTCTTTGCATTGTCTTTTTTTTTCATTTCTATTTCATTAATTTCTGCTCTAATCTTTATTATTTCTTCTTGTCTACTGATTTTTGGTTTGCCTTGTTCTTCTTTTTCCAAGGCTTTAAGGTGAAGCATTAATTCGTTTACTTGAGACCTTTCTAATTTCTTAATCCAGGCACTTAAAGATATAAATTTCCCTCCTAGGTCTACCTTCATTGTGTCTTAAAGGTTTTGGTATGTTGTGTCCTCATTATCATTTGACTCTATGAATTTTTTGATTCCCTTCTTGATTTCTTCATTGACGCACTCATCACTTAGTAGTGATTGTTTAGTTTCCATGATTTTGTATATGCTCTATAGCTTTTCTTGCTATTGATTTGTAGTTTGATTCCATTGTGGTCAGACAGAATGCAAGGAATTATTTCAATTTTCCTGTATTTGTTAAGATTTGCTTTGTGTCCTAATATATGGTCTATTTTAGAGAATGTTCCATGTGCTGCTGAAAAATTATGTATTCTGCAGCATTTGGATGAAATGTCCTGTATATATCTGTTAGGTCCGTTTGTTCTATGACCTTATTTAATCTAGATGCCTCTCTTTATTTTTTGCTGGGATGACCTCTAAATTGACCAGAGAGGGTGTTGAAGTCACCCACTTCAGCTGTGACCTTAGTTCTAATAGCATTTGTTTGATGAAGCAAAGGCCTGTGATTTAGAAAAGAGATATAAAGGGAAGAGAAAGGAAGAGAGAGGTGTACTTAAAAGGATGGTATTATGTATATGTAAGTAGAAAATAGATTAATGGGGTGAAAAGGCCCAAGTGAGGTCAGGGGATGAGACTGAGTAAAGGAAAGGTGGAGGGAGGGCTAATCAAAATCTAAGAGAGTATAAATAAATAATATGGAAACCTACTTTTTTGGACAATGGAACACTCAGGAGCAGTAGATTGTTGCTAGAAAATTTTCAGTGCCAGGGATGGGATACCATCCAGTGAGTTGTTGGCCAGGGAAGTCCCTGATGCCCCCAAAACATTATAGGCCATTGTTAAGACTCTTGGTTTCCCACCAGGAATAGATGGTAAGACCCTACTGCTAAAGACTCCACATGCTTAGGCTGCACATCACTGAGAAATCAAACTGGAGCTGAGCTGAAAACCTCCTCTTTGTGTACCAAGTGACAGAAAGCTGGACATGGCTTTGCTGATGCAGCTCTAAAGGAGAGAAGTCATCAGGGGTGGTAAAAGCAATGAGCCATGCAAGCCTTAAGACTATTATGGAGGAAACCAAACGCTCTCTAATTGGACTGGAGGCCGGCTTCACTGGAGGAAATACATGCCTGGTACTGAAAACCTAGTCAAAAGTTTATGGTGGGAGAGGTCATGAGCAATTTTGCTAAAAGTATATATTTTGCCCACCAAACTGCCATCTAAGTACTTTTCTTAATGTTCATACTTATATATTAATGTTATTCTCACTTTTGATTAGAGACACTTCTCTTTTCAGATGGTGGTGACCACTGGGATTGCTCCACAGTCACTATAGTGCTGAGAAGAGGGAGAGTGGACTGTTTAGCACCGAGACATTTCTATTACACCCTCAGAGATTCAGGGTCCATTGATGAAGCGGTAGCAGAAAGAAGGTAAGAGCCAAAGGAAGGGTAGGACTGCTTACACTGTAAACCTCCAGACACAAAATGGCCTGGAGATCCATGATCTCACAGTGCCTGGTACTGCTTACACAAGAGCCTCATAATAGGAGGGAAAAAGGGTGATACCAAAATAAAAGACAGGCTAATTGAGAAGAGGAAATGATATGATGGAGGGTGGATTTGGGAGGGAGAAACTATGGGTAGAGAGGGAATTACCATGCTTATTTTCTATAATTATGTAAACTGTCAATAAATAGTTTTTAAAAATCCCTGAGGCTATGGGGAACATACATTCACACCCAAACCACCACGTCATGAATTTGCGTAAAACATGAAGAGTCCCAGTTAAAGTAATTTTCCTTACTTTTGTAAGCCTGTGGCATTCCTTTAAATTTATTCCATGGCTTATCTTCCCCTTATTCACAGACGTAAGTGTACATTATCTATGTCTTTCCTAAAAGGCAACCTGGTCCTTTAAGCATTCTCTTTTTCTGAATTCTCAAGCACAATCCTGGAAATTTAGTTCATGCCCTCTACCTATCACACATGGGAGAAAAAGAAAGAATTTTGTGTCATGCTCTGATTTGCTCAAGCGTTGCTGTTAGTTTATAATTCAGGTGTACTTGTGAAGAGTTACTAAGATCAACTTCTTCCTCTGTATCAGCCATGGTTCGTCCTCACAGCAGTCAGCCTCGACTTCTCTGGTCCTTTGTGAGGGTGGGGAGGGGGGTAAGAACAAGCTTCGTCAGTGCTTTGCCAAGTACAAATGCCCTTTCCTGCGACTGCACCACTGAACCTGGACAGGTCAAAACTTTCACATAAATCTTTAGTAGAATGCTATATAAATACTGAAATTATGTGCTATATAATCCACTTAAGAATCAACAAATATTCTTAATATGGAAAAAATAATTTCTACAGTTAGACTCCATCATTAAGTTAAGTAAGGCCATTAGAATATTCGCCTCCTTTGTTTTGGTAGAAAATATCCTCCTGCCAGCTACTGCACACTCCCCAGTGTGTTCTCCTTAAGGCGGATATGCCATAATGGGCTCATCTACACCAGTCTTCCAGGGTGCAATGGGAAGAAGAGTTCGTAGCACGTTTTATTCTCCAGGGCCTCAGGAATCTGTCACACTGGCTGTGGAGGTATAATCTTGTAGTAGTTAGCAGTGGTCTGCGATGCTTTCCCGCATGGAGAGCAGTGAAACCCATGTGCTTACTTTCTCTGGGGCGTTTCAACTGACTATCCATAAAACCCTTCACAAGATTCAGGCCACTCCCTCACTTCATTGTCCGTGGGAGGGGTGGAACTTATGTTTGATCCACAGTGTTTCTGTCTACAGCAGAGTCTGCTTAATGCTGCAAAGAAGCAGCGGCTGCCTCAGTGGCAGCACACAAGTAATGGCTGGAGGTGGACACAACCCACCTTCGGAAAAGTGCACTCCTTGAACACAGCAGAATGTAATTCCACCCTAAAAACGGAGGGAATTCTGTCACAGGTAACGTGTGTGAACCCTGAGATAATGATTAGGAGACAATATGGACCATGTTCACATTCCTTGGCTCTGATATACACTGAACTAATCATAAAGTATGCATGAGTGGTCTGCAGTTTATTTATACGAAGTGAACAATAAGCACTGTAATTAAGTTGAATTAAATCTGTAAATTCTGATACCATAATCACAGATGATTGAACTAAAACTATATCAAAACTAAGCCCAAGCTACATTTGCTAAGGAAATATATATATATGAATATATACATTTATAACATATATATTATATATATAACATATGTATAAATATGTTATATTTCCTTATATATATATTTTTCCATATATATATATATATATATATATATATATACACACACATAAGTACATATGACTGCAAAAAAACATGTGTCAGTAAAATTTTGCAAAAGATAGAAATACAGCCTATATTGCTATGCTTCTTCTGGATAAATAAATAACAGATTATCATAAATGCAAGGAATAAGAGTGTTTGCACACGCTTGTGGTCCCAATGCTGAAGAAGTTGCAGCATGTGTATTGCTGAGTTCAAACTATACTTCATAGTGAGGTCAGGGCCAGATTACATAGTGAGACTCTCTTACAAAATGGGCACAACGAATATTATTACATCTGTTATTAGATGAATAACTTCTTCCAGATTGCTCGGAAGGTAGAAGGCTTAATAAGGTTCTTTCATTTTTTTTTCCCTTCAATGTATGCAGTATATAAATAACATGAATAAAATTCAGGAAATAAAATAAGAATAATAAAACAAGGAAATAAAAATTAAAAACATGTTTTATATGAGAAGATATTTGAATTGCTGAAGAAATATGGAACACAAACATAATGTGTTGTTAAATCTCTTTGCTTAAATTTGCATGATGAGTATATTTCTCATATGGTAAAATATTTGTGAAAAACCCATGGGTGGTCTGGTAATCTCTGTCACTTAATTGGGAAAAGCTTACTGAACGACATACTACATTCATATATAGCTAATTCTCAAAGAAATTAGATACTTTTAAATCTGAATTATTTTGACTTAAAAATAATTGTTACTATGTAATATTACTGAAGCGTTTTGTTTCAGAATCTAAAAATGCCTCAGAGACATAAAATTGCCTTGGAGACATATCTTTCAAATATACTGCCAAGGAAAAATCAATGCCAAAATAAGAGAAGTGGGACCAGAGTGATGGAGACAACGTGGGACTCTGGCATCTTGCCCTATCCCTGCCCCTGTGATGTGTGGTGATGAAGCTGATTCCCTGTAAGCTAAAGTAAAACAGTGACCAAAAGTATGACAAAAACCTCCACGTTAATTCAGCATATTTATGTTGATCTGCCACCTTGCAAATTGCTACACACCCATTCAATAGAAAATAGTGTCTTCCAGCAGATACAATTCACTTGAGATTTCTATGACAAATATTCAATCTATATAGGCTAAACACTTAAAAAAAATTAGCACTATACAAGGTGAAGCAAAAATTACTAAATTCTATAAACCAGAAATTAAGAAAAATAACATTGCACTAATCCTGACTGGCACACTTACTGCCATGTACCCATGCACTTTCAACCACATGGGTTTTTGTGGCTGTGCCCCAATATGGAAAAAAAAAATCTCAATTTTTTTTTTTGTGTGTGTGTGCATGTGTGTGTGTGCCCCATGCTTGCACAGGAGGAGGCAAAAGGGAAATATTGGATGCCAACCTTCTTGCTTATCTCTGTGTGTCCTTGGGATGAAGTTTCTCACAGTGCTGACATGTTTCAGTCAGCCTGGCTGACCCGTGAGTCTCAGTGATTCTTACCTACTAAGCCATATTTCCAGCACTGGAAAACTCAATTTCCAAGAACAAATCTCAGAATGAAACAGAGTACTACTAGTGAATATGTCAATATATGCACTTTGTGTAAACTTTTGTGAAATCTCTTCAATTTTCTGAGCATCATCAACCTCTCCACCGCTAATTGAATATTTGAAAAGTCTATGAGATTTAACTTACAAACTCTTTGACCTCACGGCTATTTCTATTGGTTGGAGACACATAATCGGTAACACGACTTTCCCTCTGTTCCCTCTTCCCACTGGCTTGCTGTGTGGAGATGCAAATGTTAGTTAGCTGTGCATCTTCCAAAACACATGTCTATGTCAACGAGTTAGCAATCTTAATTCAAATATGTCATTCTAAAATAATTTTTAGAAGGCAGTGTTCTCAAATTATTTAGTTAGTTATTTTTTGGTTTTTTGAGGTAGGGCCTCATTCTAGCCCAGGCTGACATGGAATTAAATATGTAGTCTCAGGGTGGCCTTGAACTCATTGTAATCGTTCTACCTCTGCTTCCCAAGTACTAGTATTAAAGACATGCATCACCACACCCAGCTTCAATTTTTATTCCACTGCTTTAATTACCTTTTCTCTGTGTAATAATATTACTAAATAAAGCATAGTTTGAATTGATTTTTGATATCATTACATGTTGTTTTCCCCTTATCACTTATGGGATTTAAGTGGTCATCAATTGGAATGAACAGTGAAAATATTTCACATATTGTAAAGAAAAGTACCTCTTTTACAGAACTTTTTTTCCTAAACATACAGCCCAATTTCAAAAATAGTGTGGTTTCAGCAACACTTAAACTCTGCTCCTAAAGCTACAGTACATTCACCTTAAATGGGGAAGTTTTCCTATCCAACTAAAGACAAAGAAGATCTCAAAAGTCAGCCTTCCACATTCCGCCAAGTCCATTTTAGAGTTGCTATGGAGTCACTGACCCATTTAGAAGCTGTCATTGCCACCAACTAAGCAATGTGACCTCACACAAAAACTTCCAAAGGCTGTAAAGATTTCAGCAGTGTTACTTTTAAGAGTTTCAGTAAGAAGTTTGGGCAACTATTACATAAGTTGACTACATATAATAGTAATAGATACTGCATATTTTAAAAGGATAGGGCTAGAGAGATGGCTCAGCAGTGAAAGACAATTGCTTGCAAAGGTTTATGACCTGTGTTCAATTCCCTAGTACCCATGTAAAGCCAGATGCACTAAGTGGTGTGTGTGTCTGGATTTTGTTGGCAGTGGCTGGAGGTTGTGGCATGCCAATTCTCATTCTCTCTCTCCTCTCTCTTTCCAGTTCTCCTTGCAAATAAATAAAATATGTTTAAAAGGCTAGATGAAAGGATTTGTGTGTTTTCACCATGAAGAAGCACTATTTGAGGAAAGAAGTACATTGTAGCTTCTTTTTTGTATAAGCATATATGAAATTTCCAATGCTACTCAAGCTATACATATAACCTTTTATGTTTATTTATGTATATATTTAAGTTTAAAATATTTATGAGATGGGAAAACATGGACAAAAGAGTTATCATGCATATCTAGTAACAATGTACTAAATTCTGTGAATTTATACATAGCATTATTATAAGCTTAGAAAGAGGGAAAGAAATGTATAAATAAATAGCAGATGTCATATTTACTTGTTTACAGGAATGAAATTAATTAAACAATGTTATAACATGTGTCTGTGTCCACTTAAAACTACATGAACATGAATTTTACAAGTTTGCATATAACACACCATGTTAAAGAATTTTATTTCATTTTCACAATGCCAAAAGACATATTGAAAGATCACTTATTTAGAAGACATGATCTGAGTAATTTGTGGCAGACATATAAACATATTTTATCCCTTACTCAAATATGACCATTTAATACACTGAGAAATAATGGCATGAAAATGTTTGTTTTAAATAATCTGTATAGTGTCAGACATTTCTCGTCATCACAATTCCTTATTGGTCAAACACCTGCCTTCCTGAGTATCACTGGGAAATTCATGTGGAAAGGGAACCAGCATTGTCCTGAAGTAGACAGATGAGTGTTCCTACCCATTAAGACAGCCCAAGGAAAACACATCTTCAATACTTTTCAGGACAACTGCACTCACCTTGAAGTAATCAAGGGAGATGCCCAAAATCTTTTTATTTAGCACAGTCCAAATTTGAGGAAATCACTCAATCTTGCTGTAAAATGTAAGGCTACATTATAAGCTTGATAATTAAGATAAGTCATATCTTAGTCCTATAATTAAGGTCTAAAGCTTATGTAAAATCATCATGGAATGGGTTTACGAGATGCCTCTGCAGTTAAGTGTTTGCTTGCAAAGCCTGCCAGTCTGGATTAAATTCCCTAGCCACCGAAGTAAAGTCAGATACCCATTTGCATTGCCATAGACCCTAACATGCCCATACACACACATGCAAATAACTTAAAACAGTAAAAATCATGGAAAAGAAATTATCAAAATTAGAAATCATAGCAAGATCAGTTCTGGAGAGCCTTTAAAACAATGTGCCCCAAGATGGGAATATTTATTGATCCTGTTCTAAAAGAGAGTTGTCTCCAGAGGTAAGTGCACTTCTCATCTAACTCTACTCTCAGCTATGCTTTCTCACACTAAGCTACAGGTCATCAAACAAAATAAATGAAAAAGCCCTCTTTTGTGTAGGTTAATCTCAACAGAAAAGATATTTAGCAATTTTACAGCTAATCACATCTGCGGTTTATAATAGCATACCTGACCGGAAGTACACAGTCCTGCATTTAATCTTCCTTTGAATCCCTGTTCTTTGCATTGCTTTAGCATTGTTGTCTCCAGCGTGAAGATTTTTTTGGCCCTTCTCTTCAAGGGTACAAAGGCATTCTGATTGGTACTATGCTATCATCGGGTTAACTGGTTCAATGGCAGTTACGGTTGCAAGGGACATTAGACTGATTAATCACTTATTCCATCTATTCCACTCTTCAGATGATGTGCTTCCTGGTCGTGTGTGGCGGTGGTTTCCTTTTGATGTTGTATGAAGTGCTGTGAACACACAGGTTGATGGAGAGCCTTCAAATCACACTACAGCAGTAAGAAAAAATGACACAAAGAAATTTAGGAAAAATGTTTGAATCTGGAACAGATCATTCTCAGTGAACTTACCCAATCACAGAAAAAAAAAAAAAAAATCGCCACAGAGTCTCACTCATATACAGCACCTAACCTGAATCTACCCAAGATACCTTACATACCCAGCAAGCTTCTCATGGACTAGACAATAGGATGGGTGGGGAGGGAGAGGAGGGCATCGAAGGGGTGAGAAATACTAATCTAGAACCAAATGGCAATGGTATCATAAAGTTCTACTTCCTAAAAGGCAGACCAAATGGCTAAACCTTCACCAGGCCCCTACAGGAAACACCTGAACCACAAGACACTGGAGAATCAAGTCTAACCTAAATCTTCTATATCTTCCCTCCCTCTCCCTCTCCATCTCCCTCTCTCTTTCGTCTCTCTAAGTCTGTATATTAGTTATCTTTTTCCTCATTTTCTTAGTGGGCACTGACCTGTAACTCCCAGTACCAGCATGGGCCACCATCCACAATGAGCTTTTGATCAGAGAAACCTACAAGGTTTCCTAAAAGACAGACGTATTTCTGTCAGAGTACTTGATGACCCACCAAAGGTTAGTGGTAAGACCCTATTGCTGAAGACACCATATGCAGCTCACACATAAAATAGAATGGCATGCCTAGAAGCCTCGAGAGAGTCAGTCCCCAGACAGTCAGTGTATCTAGGGCCAGAAGGTGCTACATGGGTGACTGGAGGAAATGATCAATATCTGTCCAAGCAACTCATGGTCTAACTTACTTAGCAGCAAATAACCTGTTGTGATGCCCACACAAGTGCAATAGTGGCACACAGCCATGGTGGGGAACCAACTGCTCTTGATTTGGCTAACTGATCCCCTCAGTGGTACGGGACCCATAGCTGGAGCTGAGAAACAAGTCAGAACCATATCCAAACATAAGCCCATTCTCCAATATCAAGCTACCATCAATCATGGGCTACAAGAGGGCCTACACCTATTAAACTCTCTATAAAAAAAAAGTAAGGGTTAACTCATTTGTCCTGGTGCTAACTTACTCTCCGTTGGAGAATATGCTTCTCTTTTTCAGATAGGTGCAGATCCTAAGGAGAGAACCACCCCATCATACCCCAAAAGGGCCCTAGCTGAAACTAAGGAAAATTGGCGAAACAAGCAAGGGTGATGTTTTCCTGATGAACCGGATACCAGCACAAGGGGGAAGGAGACCAACACAGAGAAAAATCAACTCCTACCAAATCAAAGAGCCAGCGCCCTAGAGGCCCCCAACACCTCATCACTGAAGCAGACCAAAAATGAAACCAACATGGCTCAGGGAAATTTTGTGGAAGACGGGGCAGAAAGAATGTCAGAGTCACATGTTAGGTCATGATATGCAGAGATATTTATCATACCAATAACTGTGGGCTAACTCCACAATGCACAACCCATGTACATCAACAAGGAGGGGCCAATGGGGAGGTGTTGGCCACGGATGAGCCTAATAATGGTACCAAACTGCCTGTATTTGCTGAATACAAAACTAATAAAAAAATAAAATAAATAAAAAACAAACAACAGCAACAAAAAAAAAAACCAAATCATACTACAGTTAGGGTCTTCCCAATTGTAGAATTTAACCTCCTGTAAAAAACAAAACAAACAGAAAAACATTAAATTAGAAAAGTTTTGTGTTTCATTTCTGTGGAACTAAGGAATAAACCGAGGGCCTCACACATTCTACACGAGTACTCTACCACTGACAATATCCCCCTCCCACTTTTTTAATTACTTGGTTGGTTAATGAATTGATTGAATTTTATTTTGAGGGGTCTTGTTAGTTGCTCAGACTAGTTCAGATCTGCAACCCTCCCTGCCTTAGGTGCCCTTGTAGCTGTGATTACAATCATGTGCCACCTGGCTTGGTTTAGCAATCTTCATTTTTTTCTAAATTAATTTTCCACCTCACCCAGATGAAAATCTTATAGATTATTTTCAAATTTACAATCCAAGAATCTTTTTTCAAGGACTTTGGAGCCATCTTTATTTTATGTGCAATAACCACATAGCATCTGCTGAGGACCAGATGTGGCTTTTGGACCCCAGATTTGTATAACGCTTAACGCTTAACTGTCAAGTAACTTTGCTAGAGATAGGGCCTTAATGAAGTGGTTAAAATTAACAATGATCATAATGTTGGCCAACTAGAAGTTGCCTTCAGTGGACAGGAATAATAATGAGCATCTTTTTCTGTCTTGCCAAATGAGAACATGGTAAGTGAGTAGCCGCGAATAAGCCGGGGCTAGTAGGCTCATTAAAAATGACCCTACAGGAATGAAATTAATCTTTAATTTCTCAGTCTAGAGAACTGAGAAAATAGAAGTTTCTATTGTGTAAGCCTATACGTCTTTCATAGTTTTTTATGGCCACCTGTGTAGATGGAAAGTGTCCCTATCTCAGTTTCTATGTCAGGGTAGACATTCACTTAGATAAGAAACACTTTGGAAACAAAGATGCCTGATCACATCACCCACTTCCCTTCTCATATCCTCCACTACTTTTCTAATTACTAGCTCAGGCAATTAGAATTCCTTCTGCCTTTGTTTGGTTAGTCCAATCTCTCACCATTAGTCAGTAATATTGAATGATGTCTTCTTCAGCTGTTCAGCTTTATTCAGCTCAACTTTCCTTCACCAATTAATAACCCAGTGGGGATTTATTTATTACAATCGCTGCAGCATGTCTTTTCCTCCTCTCCCTAACCTTCCTGATTCCTATCCTCTCTTTTATTTTATTTCTTTGTTCTGCCTTTTCTTTCTTTTAATGTTTGAAGACAAATTCTTTTTTTTTTTAATTTATTTATTTATTTGAGAATGACAGACACAGAGAGAAAGACAGATAGAGGGAGAGAGAGAGAGAATGGGCGCGCCAGGGCTTCCAGCCTCTGCAAACGAACTCCAGACGCGTGCGGCCCCTTGTGCATCTGGCTAACGTGGGACCTGGGGAACCGAGCCTCGAACAGGAGTCCTTAGGCTTCACAGGCAAGTGCTTAACTGCTAAGCCATCTCTCCAGCCCCTGAAGACAAATTCTTACTATACACCAGGCTGGTTTCAAACTTATGATTCTCCTGCCTCAGCTTCTGAAGTGATGGGCTTATAGGTATAGGCTACCATACCTGGTACCATATAATTATTTTCAAGACCAAAGAAGCATTGATTCTTTTATTATTTGTTCACTCATTTATCTTTTTCTTTTTAAATATTTTATTTATTTATTTGAAAACAGAGAGGTACAGAAAGAGAGAGTATGGACAAACCAAGGCCTTCTAGTAACCACAAACTCCAGGTACATACCACTTTGTGCATCTGGTTTACATGGGTACTGGGGAATCAAACCTAGGTTGTTAGGCTCTATAGGCAATCACCTTAATCACTTAGTTATTATTCCAGCCCTCATTTCTTTATTCTTAATATTTTAAAAATGGACACAAGTTTTATATATTCATTTTTTAAAATATTGATAAAAATGGAGACCAGTTCTTTCCATGTTGCATATGTTGATCTCAAACTCCTGGGCTCAAGTCTTCCAGGCTCAGCCTCCTAAGCTTTGAACTTCAAGGGCATATTGTCCTGCGAAGCTTAACATGAGAACTTTTAAACATTCACAAAACATCATTAGTTAATACTTACCTAAACAGTATTTTTACCTATAATTTGATGTTATACTTCTGAAAAAAATAGTTGTCTTCTGAAGCAGATTGACTTTTGACCTTTTATTTGAAATATTCTCATTTCAGAAACATCTCTCTCATTAGTATTCCAGTTGCTTTATGTACATGATAGTTAGAAGTATATATTTTCACTTGAGAATTCAGAAAAATATACATTTTCTGTATTTCAGCAAAACATATGCTAATTAAGGGATTTTTTTCCCCCTAAATAAGTTTCCAGAAGTCTGATCAAAAGTTTCAGTTTATACAGAATGATTTTTGTTTTAGAAATAAAAGCCCAGATTCCTAGAAAACTCAGTTTCAAGCAAATTACTTTAATAGTTTGCCCTTTTCTTTGGATTTTCTTTATTTGAAAACCAGCTATCTACTAGGCCGAACAGTATTGCTATCTACAAGTGTGCTTTCTAGAAGGGCTGAAAAAACATAAAACAAAAGATAATAGAGTGTTTGACCGAGAGAGAGAAAAAGACAAGAAAGTGGGAGAAAGAAGAAAAACAAAGCAGCTCCCTTTGGCTACTGCAACATTAGGGAAACCATTCTTAACAGAATCAGTAAGGTATTAAGTAAATTTACACAGCCATTGTATTTGTTTTATGTATATGTGAAATGACTGCATTCCAATATGTTTTCAAGTTCCTTTATCTCTTATCCCTATTCCCCATAGGTTGCAAAGATGCAGGAGCATCATGGCGATAGCAATAAAGACACAGGAGGGTCATGAGTGACAACAATGTGTGCGGGAACAAAGATAAATGCCTCCAAGCAAAGGCAACTCAGCGCGTTCACTTTGCACAAAAGAAAAATGAAAGGCAAGGGTAAGAGTGGAACCAATCACTGAGAAATCCTGCAAATGTGGAAAGCATTTCAGTTATTGCTTCTCTGAGTAACCTTAACATTTTTATTAACTTCCAAATGCATAATCATGACATTTCAGGAAAATTACCATTCTCAGAGACAGACTTTAAGAGAGAAGTTATTCCCTGAGCCCAGCTCTACAGCTATCATGGAGATAAAAATTTGCTGTCCATAGCAGCTCTGAGATGCCCAAATTTCTCATATTTTCAGTGTGACAGAAGCAAGGACACAATGGAATTTGAAATTATTTTGTTGCTTAGTGCAGTGACTCATTTCTATATATAAAAGGAAATAAGAATAAAAGAATATTTGTACCCATTCATCAGTTTTCTCTTTGTAATTGTATTATTTCATTCTCTTCTATGAGCAAAAACTTTTTAAAATTCAGATAGATGAGATAAAGACTGGTTATTTCCTTTTATTCAAATATAGAGTCTTTCTTTGGGCATACCATATTTCCTTATTCATATCTATGATACTTTATTTGGAGCTTAGTGGTAGTGCATATGTGCTTTTCCAATCTTATATTTTCTTCACATTATCAATAAAAGATAGATGAAAGAGCAGTGAATATTGTCAGTAATTAGGTACACAGAGCCATTTCCTTTCTTTACGTTTCACTGTGCCTGGAACATCCTGATCCCTGATTTGCTTCTCTTTTGATTAACTTCCTAGTTATCCTTTTCTGTCTGTCTTAGAAATACTATGACTGCTGGGTGCTGAACATCTGGCCTAATCTCTAGAAATTCCGACTCAACAATGTGAAGTCATCCTTGTTGACTCTTATCAAAGCCAGAAGTCAAATGCTTCCTGTTACGTCTAGATGATTTTATAACTTGTGGAAAAATGATATTGCTATCCTATTTAGAAACTAAAGAAGAAATTATGAGGAAAAGGCTCACTTAAAAATTACAAGACCACCTCTTGCCCAGCCTTTCACTCCGGCTCACTGCTAGGAATGGGTTTTCAGTCTTTCCCCATCCTTACACCTATGGGCTTTGTGATGGGAAATGAACTCTGCTTGAGAGGGTGAAATGTGAGGCAGTGGCTGATCTGCAGGCTAGCAGCTAGGTGGAGCTGAATAGCCTACTGGAAACCACACTGAACAAACAGGAGCTACAGCGTATTTCCTGTCCCTTGGTGGGCTTGGAGAGTATGAGCCAGTGAATGAGGTCTGGGTCAACGCAGAGCACGAAGTCTGGGGAACAAACTCCGTTACAGAATCTGTATCCCCGCCCTGCTGAGATCATACTTCCTGTCATGGCTGCCTTTGATGTTTTCTGCATACAGTCGTCTGTCATTTATAATATATTCCACTGGACAGGGAAATGAGAGACTTAAATAAGGTAACACAAACTTTTCCAGAACTTCCCTCTCCCTTGGATATCACCACAAAGAAGCTGCTGCCATGACTGGCAAAACCTTGATTTACAGACTGAGTCATGGTGGGGTTATCCTACGAAAATTACTTGCATTTTAGTTCTTTAAAATAACCATGTATAGTGTTTTCACCCTGAGAACTTCTTTTTAATGTTTATGAGAGAGAGGGAATGGCAGATAGAGAGAGATAATGGATCCAACAGACACATGTGTCACCTTGTGCATCTGGCTTACATAAGTACTGGGGAATTGAGCCTGGATCCTTAGGCTTTCCAGGCAAGAACTATAATTTATGCTAAGCCATCTTTCCAAGCCTTAGGAACTTTTAAATTTTAGTATTTGGAGTATATTTACACCTGAAGTGACTTTTAAAAAACCTGAACTCTAAGAACTTATTGAACAATAAATATAAAATGTACTACATGTACCATAGTAACCATTATCTGTGTTCTTCCCTGGGATAAAACCATATATTCTTTCATTTCTGTTAAGCTATTTGGATAGATTTATAATATGAGTGGAAAATCTCTTGCAAAGGGTAGTGAAGAGAAAAGTTGCTATTTTAAAACAGTGAAAGCTAAGAAAAACATTGTGACTCTACTGAACATAGAATGATACAAATAAAAGTAGACCTGGCTTATTAAAAATATATTCTTCTGGCTGGAGAGATGGCTTAGCAGTTAAGGTTAACTGTGAAGCCTAAGAAAGGTTTGAATGTCTAGGTCCCACATAAGCCAGACACAGTGACACAAATGTACAATGTCACACATGTGCATAAGAGGGCACACACATCTTGAGTTTGCAGCAACTGAAGGTCCTGATGGGCCCATTTTCTCTCTCTGTCTCTAAAATTACAAAAATATACTCTTTGAACCACTTTCATATCACCAAATCATTTGATGTGCATTCATATTCAACACATAACTTATAAGCTTCCTGGCCATAATAGCTCTGGAACTTGTGATTCATTTTAAATTCTATAATGCAAAATTATTTCATAGCTATTCATTGTTTCTGAAAATTTAGTGAAATTTTCTTTCATGACCTAAATTAAAATGAACATTTAGCCTATCAAAAGGAAAAAAAAAAAAAAAAAAAAGGAAAAATAGTGAACTAAAATACCTATTTTCATTTCTATTGTACAACTTGAATTACCATCTCAACTTGTGCAATACATGCATTATCAACAGAACTTCATTCAAATGTATAATTTAAAAAAATTTGGAAATGCAAGTATTTTCTAAATGCCCATGTTCCTTATCCAACATTCAGAATCTAATTAGGCTCATTTTAGACTTTTGGTAAATCTAGGTGGATTAATTTATCCATATTAATTTCTAATCTCATATTTAATGCCATTCCTGATTAAATTCATTTAAAATTTTTTTCATTTATTTTTATTTATTTGACAGCAACAGACAGAGAGAGAGAGAGAGAGGCAGATAGAGAGAAAGAATGGGCATGCCAGGGCCTCCAGCCACTGCAAACGAACTCCAGACACGTGTGACCCCTTGTGCATCTGGCTAACGTCGGTCCTGGGGAATTGAGCCTTGAACCGGGGTCCTCAGGCTTCACAGGCAAGTGCTTAACTGCTAAGCCATCTCTCCAGCCCTATTAAATTAATTTTATGCCTTAAAATATGAAAGACAGAAACTCCTACATACTCTGATAATATATGTGATACCGTACATGTATTCAACATATCTATCCCATTGGATTTTATCATACTTTTGGAAATAAATCATTTTGTAAAGGTTATACTATAAGTGAAGAAATTGTTTCATAAAATATTAAATATGTAAATGATTAAATTCTAATAAAATTCTAATAAATAGTTAATTTCCCACTGCAACTTTGTTGAGCTTAAAGAAAACGACTTAAATGTGTTGATGCTAAAGGGCGCAGCCTTGTTCTAGTTTCTTTTGTCACGTTATATGTAAAATTCCAGTAAAAAGCAATAAGCTCATTTTGCTACAAGTTGGTAGTATATTTTAACAAGATTAAAAAGAGTAAAACTGACCATTGATGCAGAAAATTAGCACTTACCAATGGAAGCCTAAAAGCACTATAATAGTGGATAGGTTGTGTGGCTATTATTAGGAATCTCAGGCTAATTATAAGAGTTGTACTGAGTTAAACAATGTTGTCCTTACTTAACTAACTCTGGTTGTGACAAGAATTGAAACAATGCAGTTTAGGCCTTAAGTATTCACTTTGATTAGATCTACTTGTGATGCTGGACAACCAACATCATTATGTAGGGTTGAATTTCCTCAGCCCATTGTGATAGGAGGCAATTGTCCATGATATCCAACTAATTGTACAGCCCCACTGATCTCCATACTTATATGGTAAATGCTAATTTTAATAAGGCCTTTAAGTGCAGCAAAATTTGTCAGTTGAGTCTGGCAAAATGTTTTATCGCTTAAGATAAGATTGTCAAAAATCAGACATGAGGGCTGGAGAGATTGCCTAGTAACTAAGGTGCTTGTCTGTGAAGTTTAAGGACCTAGATTTGATTCCTCAGTACCCACATAAGCCAGATGCACCAGGTGATGCATACATCAGAAGTTTGTTTGCAGCAGCTGGAGGCATTGGCATGCCCTTTCTCTCTCCCTCCCTTCCTCTCTCTGTTGCTCTCAAATAAATGAATGAACATATATATTTTTTAAATCAGACATGATTCATGAATAAAAAGAAATAGGGACTAAGGTAATGTCTTAGTCTTGAAGGCATTTGTACTTCAAGTGTGAGTGCCTGAGTTTGGGTCCCCAGAATTCACAGAAATGCTGGATATGTTGATGTATTTCTGTGATCCCAGTATTTGGGAGATAGAGGCAAGATGTTTCCTTAGGAAAGCTGGCCTGCTAGTCTAGTCAAATCTGTAAACTGAAGATTCAGTGAGAAACTCTGCCTCAATAATAAAGTGAAAAGCAATTGAGGAGGACATCTATCATTGACATGTGGTCTCCACGTGAACACACACATACATGAGCATATATATATAAATATGTATATGTGTGTGTGTGTGTGTGCACATGCACACTTATTACCCAAATATATACATGCAAAAACGTGGAATCAATCATAATTTCCATAACATAGGATCTATTCTAAAGCAGATTAATCAGTGAAATCTTAATTATAAAAAAACATACTTGTTCTAGAAATACATTAATGACCATTTATGTGCTTTATTATTGTGGCAATTTTAGTTTCTTCCAGGCAAGTAGTATGATCAATTAGATGTCCTCAATTCTGTATCCTAAATTTGTAATTAACACTTTTATGCACAAGCTGTACCAATAGAAGAACTTTAGAACTATTTAAACATTACTATTTTTTATAATTTCTTTACTTATTTGCAAGCACAGAGAGAAGAGAGACAGAGAGAAGAAATAATGGGCATGCCAGGGCCTCCTGACACTGCAAACGAGTTCCAGATACATGTGCAACTTTGTGCATCTGGCTTTACATGGGTACTGGGGACTCAAACCTGGGTCCATGTGTCCTGGGGAATTGAACTCAGGTTGTAAGGTTTTGAGGGCAAACACTTTAACTACTAAACCATCTCTCCAGCCCCTAAATGTTACCATATTAAATTAGCTAAGTAATTTTAATATTTTAAGTGAACAAATTTAAGTGTGTTTTACTCTACTTCTGTTTGGAAATAACAATGGAGAATTTGAAAAAAAAAGATAATTCAAAAAAAGACAAAAAGTAATGATTATAGAAATGAAATGTTGGAATCTAGGAAATAGACATACAGGTGTTTAAGTGACTGCCAAATACAAAAGTTGCTATGGAAGCATATCAGGAATGTTCCAATTTACCACTCCTCACAATACAAAATAAAACTCAGAAAATTTGGGAAAATTTAAGGGAACCAACCACCCTCTCTGAAACTGGGGTACATACTTTTTACCCTGTTTTGGATACTGAGAGAACAAATGTCCTCCATTCTAAGGGGAATCAGGAATTAGTTTTCTAATAAACTGACCTAGACTGAGGCAGAACTGAGAGGTCTATGGCTTGCTCAGTTTCCACAGAAACCTAGTAAAGGAGACTGGACAAAAGTCAGCAACCTGGGAACCAGCCAAGCCAGGAATCACACCTGTGCAGGAGTGGCACCCAGCCTGTGCTGGTAACCAGCTGCTCTATGACTGGTTGTGAAACCCACTGGGAGAGAGGACTCGTACCTGGTGCTGTGAACCATGGTGGTCTCCGGTGGCCAGAAAACTTAGGGACTACAGAGAAAAGCTCTCATTGCCCTCTGGATGTCCAGAGTGTTCATACATACCAAAAAAGTCTCTCAAATAACTATGCAAATCCCCTTTAATACACACTGCTCTCACTGTTGTTTGGAGCATCAATTCTGAGGAGATCGAAGATTCATCAGCCAACAGGAAAAGATGGCCAGCTGTCCACTATGAGATGTCCCACATCTAACACCTCACAGGGGCCCACGAGACATTGCAGAGGAAGCAGAAACATGAATAAGGCTAGCTTCTGACAATCCTCACCAGTGAGACGGCAACAGGCAACATGGCCAATCAAAACCCATCAAAGCAGAAACCATAGAAAACTCAGCACTAAATCAGACTGCCAACAGGCCCACCATGGCTCAGGGAATATTGGGAGAGAAGGGGTGGAAAGATTACAAGAGACACAGAGTGAGTCAGAATACCTTGAGTTACTGTACTCCACACACAAGGCCTTCATGACCCCACAGTGAGTACCAACAACCCCACTGAGGAGAGTCCTCAGGGAAAGAGTGCAGAGCTGAGGTGATCTAGAGTTTAACCTTTTATAAAATAAAAAAAAAATTAAAGAAAAGTCTGTATTGAATTATTAAATGCAACATTCTTACTCTACTAGGTCTGACAACATAGCAACCAGGATTACAACTCTGTGTTATTACAGTGGATAAGTTCTCCCTAAGATATTTTACTAATCCCAGAGACAAACCCAACAATGCTAATAAACCAAATAGTTCTGGCCCTAATATGTTCCAAAAAAAACCTTGGAAATCCACTAGTTACACTTATGCACAAAACTTCATGTCTCAATGATTTTTTTAATAAGAGGAAAAAAGAGGATTTTGGAAACTGGTGCCAAACAAAGTCCAAAAGGAATTTGTTAAAGGGTCAAGTAGCTTAGAAAAAGTAAGGGAAGATATTATATCTATACATTTAAATGATACAGAAATTAATAAAGAAGGCTGAAGAGTGTAGGCCAGTTAGCTGAGAGCTGGACTAGCATGCATAGAGACTTGGACTCAGTCCCCAGCACCACAAAAACTAGGTGTGTAGTCAGAAGGGTCAGAGATTCAAAGTCATATTTGGATACACAGCAAATGTGAGGGAGCCTGGGTTACTTGAACCTGTCTCACAAAAAGCAATGATAACAACAAATATCAGATCTAAAAGACTTTATTGAAACTTAATATCAGATGGTAGAAAATTTTAACAACAATTTAGGAGATAAATTGAAATTTATCATTCTTCCATTAAGTTTTGCTTAAACCTTTATCTTTTTGATGTGTTATAGTTGAAAAGAGTAAATTTTCTTGTAAAGCATTTTGTTTATTGTACTGGAATGTGAAGATTGAAAAGAAGTAAAAAAAAAAAAAAGGGAGGGGAATATGCTTTTAGAGTTCCTTTGTAGTGGCTGGAGACCCATTCTCTCTCTCTCTCTCTCTCTTTCTTTCTTATCCCTCAAATAAATAAATAAATAAATAAATAAATAAATAAATAAAAATCCTTTAAGAAAATTTTAACAATACGTGAAGAGATTAGAGTGCTTGAATACTTTTCCAATTTTATTTATTTTATCTTTGCATGTGCGTGTATATATATATGTATTTATATGTGCGTGAATGTGGGTACCTGGGTATTATGGCACACATGTGGATATCACAGGACAACCCTGAGTGTCAGTCCCTGTTTTACACCTGATTTGAGGCAGGGTCTCTCATTTTTTACCATTGCAAATGCCAGGCTTGCTGGCCAGGACTCTCCTGTTTTTGCAATAGGCAGCTCCAATTACAGACACTTGCTATTGCATTCCACTGCGTGTGGGTGCAGGGGATCCAAACTTTGGTTATTAAATTTCAGCCGTAAATGCTTTACCCCCCTGACCCACCTCCATAGACCATCTATTTTAATTTCATACATTTCACTAACATAGAAGTTTATAAATCATTTGAACAATATTAACTAATATACATACATACACATATATACATATATTGCTGTATGATTATGAAACCAGAAAATATCATTGATTTAATAGCCAGAAAACTCAGAGCAGATCAATCCAAAATTATACAATATTATTTTTAAAATGTCTTCAAAGGAAAAATCATGAAGGATTTCAGCACAGCAGACCTATGCTTTCTACATTATAGAGGCATTAGCGGATATGAGAAGCCAAAATAAAATATGCATGTCAATTTTCACAAAAATTAGCAGGGGGAAGATCTATGCTGATCTCGGTCAGTCTTGATCCTAGGATCAAGACTGACCTAAATCTCCTACATCTTCCCTCCCTCCCTCTCCCCCTCTCCCCTCTATCTCTCTTCTCTCTAACTCTTGTATATTAGTTATCTTTTTCCTCAATTTCTTAGTGCACACTGACCTGTAACCCCCACTTCCAGCTTGGGCCTACAATCCACAATGAGCTTTTGATCAAAGAAACCTACAAGGTTTCCCAAAACAATGACAGACTTCTGTCAGAGTAATTGATGACCCACCAAAGGCCAGTGGTAAGACCCTATTGCTGAAGACTCCATACGCAGCTGACACGTAAAATGGAATGACATGGCTGGAAGCCAGGAGAGTCAGTCCCCAGACAGTCAGTGTGTCTAGTGCCAGAAGGTGCTACATAGGCGACTGGGGGAAGTGACCAAGATCTGTCCAAGCAACACATTGTTTAACCTAAGTAGCAACAACAAGTGCAATAGTGGTACACAGCCATGGTGAGGAATCAATTGCTCTTGATTTGGCTAACTGATCCACTCAGTGGTACTAGACCCTTAGCTGGAGCTGGGAAACAAGTCAGAACCATACCCAAACACAAGCCCACTCTACAATATCAAGCTACCATCAATCACGGGGTATAAGAGGGCCTACACCTATCAAACTGTCTATCAAAAAAGTAAGTGTTATCTCAATTTTCTGGGTGCTAACTCACTCTCCGTTGGAGAATCTGCTTCTCTTTTCCAGATAGATGCAGATCCTAAGAAGAGAGCTGCCCCAACATACCTCAGAAGGGGCCCAACTGAAACTAAGGACAACTGGCGAAATAAGCAAGGGTGATGTTTTCCTGTGAACTGGATACCAGCACAAAGGGGAAGGAGATCAATTCAGAGAAAAATCAACTCCTACCAAATCAGAGATCCAGAGCCTCAGAGGCCCCCAACACCTCAGCACTGAAGCAGACCAAAAATGAACCCAACATGGCTCAGGGAAATCTTGCGGAAGAGGGGGCGGAAAGAATGTCAGAGTTACATGTTGGGTCATGATTTTCAGAGACATTTATCATACTAATAACTGGGGGCTAACTCCACAATGCACGACCCATTTTCAATAATAAGGAGGGTCTAATGGGAGGGGGTAGATCACAGATGAGCCTAAATAATGGTACCAAACTGCCTGTATTTACTGAAAAGAAAACTAATAAATTAAATTAAAAAAAAAAAAAAAAAAGATCTATGCTGATCTCGTCTCAGTAGTAGTTGTTTCTTATCATGACATCATTTGAAACATAAGAATGATACTAGTATTTTTCCTTATGATGTAGAATAGAAAAAGGTCAACAAGATCCAAGCTCTCATGCAGCTAGAGACGTGTCATTGCTGTGATTTTCACAACTTGGCATTTTACTTTATTTTTTAAAAAGTATTTATTTGGGAGAAAGGAGAGAGAGAGAGAAAGAAACAATGAGAATGAGAATGAATATAGACCAGGTGTGTCCTCCAGCCACTGAAAATGAACTCCAGACACATGCACTACTTTGTGCATCTTTTTTTTTATATATAAATTTTTTATTTATTTATTTGAGAGCGACAGACACAGAGAGAAAGACAGATAGAGGGAGAGAGAGAGAATGGGTGCGCCAGGGCTTCCAGCCTCTGCAAACGAACTCCAGACGCGTGCGCCCCCTTGTGCATCTGGCTAACGTGGGACCTGGGGAACCGAGCCTCGAACCGGGGTCCTTAGGCTTCACAGGCAAGCGCTTAACCGCTAAGCCATCTCTCCAGCCCTACTTTGTGCATCTTAATGTGGGTACTGAGTACTTGAACCTGGGCCATCAGGCACTGCACACAAGTGCCTTTAACCACTGACCCCACTCTGTAGCTTATATTTTATTTTTTAAATAAGAAGCCAAATGGAGAATTATCACTAGTGAATATGTTCCAAAAATTCACAAAATAAATACATATGAAGGTTGCTGTATAAGAAGATATTTTAGTCCAAAAAATAAATAAATGCATGTGGACTATATAAATTGAGCCACACAAGCAGCAACAGATGTCATTTCTCCTGGGATGCTTGTCTTTCTATCACTATGGCTGAGGCAAAATTTTAGAACATCAATTATCTGGGGATCACTGAGGCAAGAGAAGAGATTAAGGAAAGTGAAATTTGGCCAGAATGATCTTGCCAGAGTGTACAATAGTAGTACAACAATAACACAGGTTGATACGTTAGTCAAAGCGTGGGAGGAACCAAAATGATTCACATGGAGAGCAGAAGTCAGAAATTATTAGAGCCATAAGATGAGATTGTCTGTATGGAACCAAGCATATATACTAGAAGAACATTGGAAAGTTATAAAATGTTCTTAATAGTGGGATAAAGATCAATAAGAGAAGGCTAAAATAATCCAAGATACACATACCATATAGTTGCTCTGATCAGCAACCCTTATGATTTTTGCATTTAGCATCCTTTTATAATAAATCATACTATCTTTATAAAAATGGACCTTATTTTTATTTTATTTTGACAATATCATACGTGCAAACAAGTATTTCAGTCGCATTTGCCCCATTTCTTACTCCCAATGAATCCCTTCTCCTCTTCCCAAGTAGTCTCTTCCCTTCCGTCCTTTCTTCCTTCCTCTCTCCCTCACTCTTTTCCTCCTTCCCTTCCTTCTTCTCTCCCTCCTCTCTTCTTTTTTCTTTCCTCCTTTTTATGTGACTCACTGCGTTTAATTAGAGTTGTTTACATAGTTGTAGGTTGGAGGGTTATTTACTGAATTATGAGCAAATTACCATGGTTTAAACCATAAAAAAAATGACCTCCTCAAAAGTTGTAATTACCAGTGGCTAATCTTAGATGAGTGGGCCATGTTAGCCCCTGCCACATTCATGATGGAATATTGATGGGCATGATCTTGTACAAGAAAATACGGCTGCTATGAAAGCATGAGTATAATAGCCATGTTGCATTCAGGGCAGAGCTTTGCATATCACTACTCATCGCTCTTACATCTTTTCAGCCATTTCTTCTGCAATGTTCTTTGGGCCTTGGAAAGAGTGATATAGATGTCCTCTTCAGGACTGAGGGACACAACCATTACTTATTCTGTGCACTTTGACAAGATCAATGTCATGGCATTAACCACTGCCCACTCTATAAGACACTTCTCTGATATATACACACATAATTAAATACTCTGCTATCATGATTCTTGGGTTAAATATTTAAGCAGCTATAGCAATACAAGTATACTTTTCTTTATAATTTAACATCAAACTTTATAGAGTTCAGCACATATGAGAAAAGATCCCTTAATCACTAGCCCTGGTGACCCTAGATGGTCTTAATGGTTAGAAGTGACTGTCAGCTCACAGTGGAGTTGAGGAGTATGATCCACACACAGCCCTTCATGCTCATGGGGAGTATTCCCAGAACAGACTGTCCTCTGCCTTCACTTAATGAGAGGGGCAATGAAGTTACTCTGTAACCGGATTTAGTGAATAGATGGGGCTGAAAACCCTGCCACAATATAAAGTTTCACTGATATATTGACCTTCTTATCTAACCCATGGGAAAGTTGACATTAGTACATTGTAGTATACTGAAAATGTCTTTTTCCTATCTTGCTTCTATATCAAACACTCAAATCTAGTGATTCACACAGTAGAAAAATATTCATAATTGTTCTAGCATGTTTCATTTGAAAGAACGATTCTGAATGCCCACATAACCAAATCATTATATCCTATGAGTTCAATAAAGAGTTAATTTTTGGGCTGGAGAGATGGCTTAGCGGTTAAGCACTTGCCTGTGAAGCCTAAGGACCCCGGTTTGAGGTTCGATTCCCTAGAACCCACGTTAGCCAGATGCACAAGAGGGCACACACGTCTGAAGTTCGTTTGCAGTGGCTAGAGGCCCTGGCACACCCATTTGCTCTCTCTCTCTCTCTCTCTCTCTCTCTCTCTGCCTCATTCTCTCTGTCTGTCACTCTCAAATAAATAAATAAAAATGAATTTAAAAAAATTTAAAAAGAATTAATTCTTTTGTAGACCTGGGATTCTGCTTACTCTAGAGATATTGGTCAAGTGAGGCCAATAGCGTCATGAAAGGAAGATTTATAGAATAAGTTAATATTCTAGAATATTTCAAAAATTCTAGACTAGTGTAAACACATTTTCATTTATTTAATTAAAAATAAACTTTGTATGGACACATCATGTGTTGTGGGTACATGTGTTGGTACAATTTCCCTCCTCCCTGCTCCTATTATCCTGAGGGCCCTCCTCATGTGATTTCTGATATTCACCATGGGACTGTGGGCATCAGTGAGAGCATCAGTCAGTCAGTCAGTCATTGTGGGAGGAAGGACAATGCCACTGGATATTCCCTCCCAGCCTGTGGCACTTACAATCTTTTGGCCCCTCTTTTCTAAACTCCCTGAGCTTTGATGGGTGTGTTTTACGTGCACTTTAGTGTTGACCTCTCCTCAGTTCCTGGATTTCTGCTTTGGTACAATTTGAGTATTGTTAGTAATTTGTTTTTATTAATTTTGTACTCAGTGAATACAGTCAAGTTGGTATTACTGTTAGCCTCCTCCCTGACCACTCGCCCTCTGCAGGGAATATGGGTATTGTTGTGGAATATGGGTCCTGCTTTGTGGGGTTAGCCATGCACAGCCATGGTGGGAAATCAGCTGCTCTTGATTTTGCTAACTGATTTGCTCAGTGGAACAGAACCCATAGCCGGAGCTGGGAAACAAGTCAGAATCATATTCAAAAATGAGCCCACTCTCTATCATCAAGCTCCCACCAATTGTGGGCTATACGATGGCCTACACATATTACATTCTCTCTCTCTTTGTAAAAAAAAAAAAAAAAAAAACAAACAAGGGTCATGCCATTTATCTGGTGCTAACTTTACTCTCTGTTGGAGAATTTGCTTCGCTTTTTCAGATAGACACACATCCTAAGGAGAGAACCACCCCATCATACCTCAAAAGGACTCCAGCTGAAACTAAGAATTAGTTGGGGAATCAAGAAACAGTGCTGTTTACTTGGTGAACCTGGTACCAGTACAACGGTAAAGGAGATAGACTCAGAGAACAATCAACTCATTAGTATTTTTAATACATATATATGAGAGAGAAAGAGAGGCAGATATATATATAGGGAAAGGGCACATCAGGGCCTCTAACCACTGCAAAGGAACTCCAGACACATATGACACCTTAAGCATCTGATTTTATGTGGGTATTGGGGAATCAAACATGGGTCCTTTGGATTTGCCACCAAGCACCTCAACAGCTAAGCCAACTCTTCAGACCTAGTAAGTATTTTTAAAAGTAGATTGTAAATTTCCATATTTATTAATTGTTAAGAAACAGCACACTGTGTTCATAAACAGTATATTAGTTTTTTTGCAGAGTCCTCTGATTCTAGCTTTATGATACTCCTAAAAATTTAAAATAATAAAATTTGAATTTTATGCACATCTTCAATGGTAGCATGTTTTCCTTCTGACATTTCTTGTAAATTATCAGTGTTTCTGGAATCTGAGTTCATTTCCTGAAGATGGTGGCTGGATTATTAACAAAAATAATGACCTAGAAAATCAACCATATTCAGAGAAATGAGCAGTAGTGGCTAAAGATGAAAAGGCTTCAGAAATCATTTAAGTAGTTCTGAGTCTTACGTTTCCAGAGGAAAAGTTGGACATGTTTTTCCATAAACATTACAAGGAAATATATCCCCAACTTCAACCCCTTTAATCATCGATTTTCCATTAAAAAATTAAATAAACTTAAAAAAAAACATGTATAATAAATTCTGATCAACTATTCCTTTGTGATTCAACATATATTTCAAGAAATGGTTTCAAATAAGTTTACAGAAATCATTACCGAAAAGCTTCTTCTTTGATATTCCCTATGATTACATATTTTGAAGCTAATGAGAAATTTTGTTTTACAAGTTTGTTTATTTTGCTTTGATTTTTGCAATGCTAAAGATCCAATTTAGGGCCTTACTCATGCTAGGCAATGTCTTATAATATTCTTCAGAAAACTATCTGGTTATATTTACTTTGTGTTATCTATTATTTAATTGTTAAAATATATGCTGTTCATTGGTATTGCTCTAGGCTAAAGTGTTCATGAGGTTGCTTGTATTTTTCTAAGGAAAATACTGAAGAGAAAGTAGATGACACTCATCTCTTAGCTCAGGGGTAATTATGATTCCAGCCAATATTTTCATTGAAAAATATCATTTGAATTACAAAAAATAATGCATTTATATTCAGGCTTCTTCACATTTTAGAATCTTGTGCATAGAATCAACCTCAAAGTGTACTATGATATTGAGGTTGTGTTAATTTTTTATGTTAATAAAAATAACTATATAACTAAAATATATTTTAAAAGATACTTCTACCAGACAAAGTCCAAAAGTGTTACAGGTGCCTACTTCTAACCCTTGGCTACTGAGCATTTTTCTGCTACTATTGGCATAACTTGCTTTCAAGAAATAATGTAGAGATCTATGATCCCTATAGTGCTAAGAACACTAGACAACTACAACAATATTTCTTTTTCTTCATCAGCTTTGGTCATATGTTTTCTCCCAGAAACATGAAGGTAACTACAACCACTAAGGTGTTTCCTTGGTTTATTTCTTCACCATGTAGCAGATATATATGCTAGAAGTTTGAAAGCTTAATTTGCATTAAATTTCTCTTCATCACTTTCTAAACAAACAAAGCAATTCCTATTTCAAGATAAAGTTACAGTCTCACTGAATGGAGAGTTGGAAAGATATGTCCAATGGCACACCATGGTGTAGTTTTTCTACCATGCAGACTGATACAACAAACCTAAGTGTACCCCAAATCATGGATATCAGAAAGTAGCCCTAAATTACAGTTTATAATATTCATTACCAGTTTAATAAAATTTGTTGAATATAATTTATTTTGTAATTCCCTTTTAATATCCCATTTATTTGAGAGAGAGAGAGAGAAAGAGGGAAAGAGAGAGAGAGAGAGAGAGAGAGAGAGAGAGAGAGAGAGGGAGAGGGAGAGAGAGAGAGAGGGAGAGAGTGAATGGATGTGCCATGGCCTCCAGCCATGCAAATGAATTCCAGATGCAAGTGCCACCTTGTGAATCTGGCTTATGTGGGTCCTAGCAAATCAAAACTGGGTCCTTTGGCTTTGTAGGCAAGTGCCTTACCTGCTAAGCCATCACTCCAGCCCAAGTACAAGAGAATTTTTTTTTCAAGGTGGGGTCTCACTATGTTACTGCTGACCTAGAATTCACTATATAGTCTCAGGGTGGCCTTGAACTGACAGCAATCCTCCTACCTCTGCCTCTTGAGTGCTGGGATTAAAGGTGTGTGCCACCATGCCCAGCTCCTAAAGATAACATACTTTTTAATAATAGTTGTTAACAAATGACTAGCACAATTCCTGATAATGGGTCTTTGAGTAGCTGTGATTGAGCCAGCAAAGCACTGCTGTGTGCTTCTAGGAAACTCCAAGATAATTCTGTTCACCTGGTTTGCTGGGAACTTTTCTAGTGTTTGTACTAAAAATCACATGTTCTAGGACACACTTCAACTTAAGGCAAACTTGAATATTTGGTTACTCTAATTTATTAAATATGCAAAATATTTATGCAAATCCCTAGTAATTGATGAATATAAATTCTTCTCCCAATTCTATAATTCATGCCAATTCATTTCTTCTCAGAGTCTGGGTCCCTCCTCTTCTAGATTTTGGTCAGGATACAAGGCTCTTATAGGGAAATCTGTTGTCCTGTTTCCAGCACTGTTGAGATGCTGAACAGCATGTCATATTCATGGTTAATGAAATACTTTCTATTTTAATTTTATTGACACTTTCATATGTTTATGCAAGGCATTTTGATCCCTCTTCTCCACTAATTACCTTGTCCTATCCCCTACCTCTCGCACTTAAGCCTTTCTCCTTCCCATTTAATCCTCATCCTATTTTCATGCCATTTTTTTAACCAACTGAGGTAAATTAGGGTCACTTCCATGATCATGAGTGGGAGGCTATTAGTGGAGAAGGGGAAACCTGCCATGACTACATTACTGAGGGACATGCATGCCCTTCGTAGTAATCAATAGTTACCACTACTATCATGGGAAATGTGGGGTCTCACGAACCCTTCCCCATCTATGATGGTACTGACAGGTTCAGTCTTCTGCAAGAAACCACATGTGTTGAGTTACTGAGTATAGTAATGGCCATGTCTTTTCTAGAAGCCAGCATTCCATAATCCCCCCTTTAATACTTCTGCTCTTGCATCCTTTCTGCCCTCTTTGAAGTTGTACTTCTTGTTCAGGCAATATTTTTCATCCTATTTTGGCTTCATCAATGTCTCCTTTCCAAAATATAATGGGTTCCTCATAACTACTTCAAAGAGTTATTCTGAAAATTAATCTTGATTGTAGTGATACAAAACCCTGTACAGATGTTCATCAACTATTACAATAGTGTTCTTATGATTGCTCCTACTCTAAAGTATAAAACTTGTATTAGTTCTAAACCATTTCCCTTCTGGGAGCCTGGTGAGAAGCAGCTAACATTCTAGCTAGTTGTGTGTGCATTATTGCATACCTTGCCTCTACTAAAAAATGACAAAACAAGAAATGCTGTGAGTGACACTTCATTGTGGCAACAAGCGCCAAACTTGCCTTCAAGCTAATGATCCACTTTTCACTATATCTATTTTCTAGTTACTCCTAAATGTAGGTGATTCATTAGGTTGATTTTTGTGGGCAATATTTTATTTCAAATTATTTTTTTTCATATTCTTTTCAGATTTAAATTAGTTCACATCAAGGAAAAGAAAGTGACTATTGCTAGGGTAACTAGTATACTTCAAAATGAATTATATTAGTTGAAAATAAACTCTTTATAAAGGAATACAAATTTTAGTTAGTAGGCAATCCTTTCGTTTTCATAAATTGGTTATGGAAGCTAGGGATGGTGGCCCATAGCATTACCCCCGGCTCTTGTTCATAATGCTGATTCTACAGAGCTACAGAGGCAGGGAGGGTTTCTGCGTGCCATGCAGCTTCCAGAACATCTCATCCTTTTCTGGAATTGTATTTAAATACTCTGACTGTCAAGAATTAACAAGGTCCACTGCCCTGGGCCAAAATGCAAGTTTCCTTTTCATGAAAAAAGTCTTTCATCTTTTTTGTCCAAGAGAAATTATGAATATATGTTAATGTATTTTTTTAGTATGGACTAGAGTTGAATAACAAAATCAACATAACAATTTGTTGGTCAAAGACGTGTTAATCTTACTTCATTGGAATATTATTTAACTTTATTGGAATTTTTCATTTTCAGTTCTTACATTGTTTTACTCTATATATTTTCATAAAATATAACCAAATCACCATGAATATTGAGCTTTATGATGTCTCCTCCAATTGATATAGGAACTGAAATGCGAGAAGAAAGAGGTGACCTGATGCTGATCACTGAGAAAATGATTCATCTGTCATCTCAGGGTTTTCATACTTAGTCCCATACTGCTCTTTGTGATGGGGATGTTAGCTGTACTAACAGCATAGCTATTCTTGCTTTCTTTCTCTCTCTCTCCTCTCTCTCTCTCTCTCTCTCTCTCTCTCTCTCTCTCTCTCTCTCTCTCTCTGTATATTAATATGTGTGCGTGGGTATGAATATGTCACAGTGCATATGTGGAAGTAAGAGGATGTCAATGTAGGGCTTTGCCTTCCACCATGGTTGAAATAGACTCACTCTTGTTTTGGCAGCTGCAAATGCTAGACTAGCTTTGGGTTTCTAAACTTCATCCCACTTCCCATTGTTTGCTGTAACAGCCCAATTTCAAGGATCAGGGAACCTCATGGAAGAGGGGGCAGAGAGAATGTACCAGCAGGAGGATATGAAGGGGGCTATGGAATGCTATTTTCTGGATATGACATGCTGTTATACCCATGAACTCATAGCAGATATGGTTTCCTGGACACAACTGGGTCTGCCAATGCTTCGTCAGGGATTGGGGGGGGGGGCTTCATGAGACCCAGATCTCCCATGATAGCTAGTGGCACTGGGGGAGGGGATTCATGTTCTTCAGTGATTCAGTCACTTTCTCCACTAACAGTCTCCCATTTATGATCAAAAAATGACGCTAACTCAGTGGGTAAAAATAGGCATGAAAATAGGATGAAGATTAAATGGGCAGGGGATGAAACAAAGTAATTGGTGGGCAAGTATGATTAAAATAAACTGGTATATATATATATACATATATATATGTATATATATATATATATATATATATATATATATATATACACACATACATACATATATATATATGTAAAGATATCAATAAAAATAAAATAGAAAATATTTCAACTAAACAATATGTTCACAAATAAGTAGATGTATAGCTAATAGATTTCATTTTTCCTGCTGAAAATATATAAAATTTTACTTATGTTTTGTCTGTTGGATGACTTGCACTGATACAGCTTGTCTTTCCTGATAATGTGTTTCTTGCAATGTAATCACTGATCACAATGGACCACATGGAACTTGCACTTTTCAATGTTCAGGAAGAACATTGCCTGCAGCAAAGACAATTGTTCAGATTTGAGTCTTTGCATAAACAATAATCTGGAAGACGACATTCATTTACAAGACTAGGTTTATTAGCAACCAATAAATTACAAATTAAAATATAAAAATGGCAATTGAACAGGAAGAAGTGATAAATCTCTATGGTACTGAATGGGTCTGGAATGATAAGAGAAAACAACATTATTTTTATCCTTCAAAGTAGAGGTGATCCTGACCAGGTTTTATACTCTGGAACACAATAAGAAAATCCTCTATCCTGGGCCAAAGGACTGTGTTACAATTAATCTTGGGTTTCAATCTTACCACATTCAGAATTACTGTGGAAACAAATCTCTGAGCATATCAGAGGGATTTTCTAGCTTAATTCGGTTGAGAAGAGCCACCCTAAATATGGGTGCACCATTACATATGGGGGAGGTGTCCTTCACCTAAAAAGGAGAAAGTGGGCTGAGCAGCAGTGTTCATCACAGTCCGCTTACTGGTAGCAGATGCAATGTGGCCAGCTGCTTCATGCTCCTGCTGAGATGCCTTCTTTCTGATGATGGACTACAAGCCTGCAAGGCCTGTGGTCACAGCAATGAGAAAGTAACTAATACAGATGGCTGAGCCAAGACTTTGAACCGATGTCAACTTTTCTGGGAGAATGTGACCTCAGAGTTCTTGACTGAGAAAAGGAATGCATGGGATGTAAGAATGGGGGACAACTCCCCACATGACTTCAAGACAGCATGTTGGCTGCTGGTTCACATTGAGCTGTTTCTCCACAGCCTGTCCTCTGAGTCATCTCTGGAAAATCTCCTCTGGATGAGTTTTCAAAATAGGAAGGAAAGTTCACATGTATCTGCTAAGCTCCAAGACAGAAAGGATGTGGTCTCTGACTTAGTGTAGCTGATTATAGACAGGTAAACCTCTCCATAGAATTTTGATGGTTAAGCTCAAGCAACACTCCTGCAAAGATCTTAAGGAAAAAACACCAATAATGTCAAGCAAGGGGATGTCACAAATGTGAATAGGTCCTGGGATATGAGACTGTTAGCGGTGGCAATGAAAACTGAAGTAAAGAATGACAATAGGCTATAGGGTCAAAAAGGTACAAACCATTTTATGACATTTGATTTTGAGCCAAGTATAGGAATACTCCTAGTAGGACTGAACTTTGAAAGTGAGTAACAAGGTAGCTGCTGGTCCATGTTGGAGAATGAAAAGTTGAAGACAGGATGCTATGAGAAACACATGAAGTTATGTTCATTTTTGTTCTATTAATTTGAACTTTACAAGGTATATTAGGGAACATTTTAGTTTGGAAGTTAAAGATCACATTAGAACTATGTGAAAAGAGATCACATTCCAATAAAATGTGCAGGCTTAACAAAATCATAGTCAATATTATGATAGTTATAATGAGAAAAGTGAATGCAAGAACCTGAATATAGGGTGTTAAATAAAAGTTTCGAAACAAATACACTCAGCTTTGATCCAAATTTTTCTTTCTTTTTCATACATGTAGAGAATCTTTTAAATTTGTTGTCAAAATTGTTTCTATGAAGAACATTCCTTTGCACATACTAAGAATAAGCATCACAATTGCCTACTCCTCTCAAAAAAATCTAAGTAGGTTTTGTTAACTGAAAAATTCATGCTCGCTTTTCGTGTGTGTGTGTGTGTTTCCTCTTTATTTGCTACTTCTCTTAAGAGCAGCGTGATTTGGCTTCTGTAGACCTGGGGGAGATTACCTGGCTATCCAGTACGGTTCTAGAAGTCCAGCAGGGAAAGCAATGATTAAGTTGAGAGATGAAGGTAATAAGATTTGAAGAATAAGAGAAAGGGCAAGGTAAGTCCTTAGAAAAACAAACATATTTGCATTTCCACTTCACCCAGATAATGGAAAATAACCATAATGGAATGACTTACTCATGCTACCAATCTCAGTCCAGTCCCTATGCCCTTTTGAAAGTCGGAGGCCAGGGCCAGTGTCCTTTCAGCACCAAAGAAGGAGGAATTAAAATTTATGGGACTTAATGCCTTGCAAGATTGATGGATCTGAGCAATGAGTGGCTCAACAGTGACCATATGGACTGAGCAAAACTTCTCCTAAAATTCCTGCATTACTGAATTCTAAGGCTTCTGTTGGGAAAGGAGCTCTGGAAACCACTGATGCTGGGTTTTTTGGCAAAATATGATTGATTATGTTATTATGTGAGCTAGAAAGGTAAACAGAAGTGTTAACAAGAAAGTATCAGTTCATTTAAAATAGCACACAGAGCTCACAATCTCTCTAAATGAAGATGGAAAATTATAGGAAGAACAGGACTATATCTCACATCTCTCATTTTACAAAGTGTTCCACACTTGATATTTAAATACTATTATAGGAGGTTATTTTACTGTCAAAGTAAGGAGCAGTTTATGCATGAAAGCATGTATGATTACTGTTTGAAATATGTAACTATCATAATATAGCTTCTGAATGCCATTATCTCAGGGGAAAGAAAGCTTGTTCTTTAAAATAAATGCTATTTTTGTATTTATACTGTGTTTTCTAAAAGTTTCTACATGTACTATATAGTGAATGTTTAATTTGATTATGAATTTGAAGAGATAGTTTGAGACTCCTACTGCTTTGGGGTCACTTGTGGCTGCTACCATGAGGATATCTTCGCATGTGCATTTCTTTTGGTCAAATACATAAGTTTAGCAAAGTAACTTCAGTTATTTTTTGATAATAAAAAAATATTTCCAGTTCACATTTTGGGGGGATATAGAGGATATAAACTAGAAAGTAGGAACTACTTGCAGGAAGTTTGTGAGTGGGTCATACTATGGAATGCTATTACTTGTCACTTGCCCTTTTATTTTTTTAAATTAGTTTTCTATTCAGCAAATACAGGCAGTTTGGTAGCATTATTAGGCTCATCGTGGCCTACCACCTCCCCATTGGCCCCTCCTTGTTGAAGTATATGGGTCGTGCATTGTGGAGTTAGCCCACAGTTATTGGTATAATAAATGTCTCTGCATTTCAAGACCCAACATGTGGCTCTGACATTCTTTCCACCCCTTCTTCCACAAAATTTCCCTGAGCCATGCTGGATTCATTTTTGGTCTGCTTCAGTGATGAGGTGTTGGGGGCCTCTGAGGCTCTGGCTCTCTGATTTGGTAGGAGTTGGTTTTTCTCTGTGTTGGTCTCCTTCCCCCTTGTGCTGGTATCCGGTTCATCAGGAAAACAGCACCCTTGCTTGTTTCACCAATTTTCCTTAGTTTCACTTGGGGCCCTCTTGAGGTATGATGGAGTGGCTCTCTCCTTAGGGTCTGTGACTATCTGAAAAAGAAAAGCAGATTCTCCTACGGAGAATACAAGTCAGCACTAGGACAAATGAGAAAGCCCTTACTTTTTTATATATAGACAGTTTAATAGGTGTAGGCCCTCTTGTACCCCATGATTGATGGTAGCTTGATATTGGAGAGTGGGTTTATGTTTGGATATAGTTCTGCATTTTATTTAATATATATGATTAGAACTTTTATTAAATTTTCTCTGGCTATTCCCTCTTATTTATTGATTTATTTTTCTGCCCTACTCCATCCTTTATGACAACATTTTGGTAGGCCCCATATTATGCAGACTTTTGCAGATAATAGCAGCTGCCATGATATCATAAATAAAATAACCACTTTAGGTCTGGGAGACAGAAGCAGTCCTCCCTATCTTTTAGGTGTTACATTATTTCTTCCACCTCTTTCACTATAGTCCCTGAGTCATTACAATGTATAGTAGAGATGTCTCATTAAGTGCTGAACACTCAACTGCCACTTCTTTTCAGCACTTTGAAGTGTTTTTTGTTTCTCCCCAGCAATCATCACCATATGAAAGGGCATTCTCTAACCAAGAGTAAGAGCAGAATACACACACACACATACACTCACACATACACACATATGTGTGTGTGTGTGTGATATATCTATATCTATATCTATCTGTCTATCTATCTATCTGTCTGTCTGTCTGTCTGTATGTATGTATGTATGTATGTATATACAATTTTAGGGTTGAATGATACCTGACTTTTGAGAAAATTCAGAATAAAAGAAGTAAATTTAATTTTAACTAAATGAAGGATATTTGACAAAATGCAAAAACATATGATAGTAAAATGTTGGAGAATATATAGTGTGTGTGTGTGTGTGTGTGTGTGTGTGTGTGTGTGTGTGTGTGTAGTCAAACAACTGTACTAACTTCCTCAAAGTCTACAATAATGCTCCTGGTCACCACTATTCCTAGGAGCATTATGTGAATGCTGGACACTGTGCCAAGAACTGAGATGCAAAGTGCATGATCTCCATGCACCCATGCCATCATTCTAGCTCTTTGCATGTCCTCTCTATGCCAGACCTCCTAAAAGAAACACTGCACATGCCTCATTTTAGAAATCTGTAGTTCTGTCACTGGGTCCTTTGTCTTGTGTAGATTAGAAATCAAACCTGAACCAACTCTGAAGTTCATTGCAAATGGCATTAGAGAATCACTATGTAAACAGTGTAGTGAGGTCAAATGTCAGGAAAAAATGACAGCAGAATACCCCAAAGGTAGAGCAGTTAGTGAGGTCAGGAGGCTTGGTGTGAAAGTTCTCTTATGTCATCCCAGGTAGAGCTTTAGTGAAGACCACACAGGCATGAATAGGTGTTGTTCCTTCTTTATTTGTTGCTTCTTCTTTCACTACTTAAAAAACTTGTTTCTGGAGGTAGGTTCTCACTCTAGCTCAGGCTGACTTGGAATTCACGATGGAGTATCAGAGTGGCCTTGAGCTCATGGCAATCCCCCTACCTCTGCCTCCCGAGTGCTGGGATTAAAGATGTGCGCCATCATGCTTGGTTTATCACACTTTTAGACAAGTAAATGAAAAGAAAGCCACCACTTTGACTTCTAAGAGCATTTTTAAAATCCTTCCTCCCAAGGGAAAAATTACTGTTAGCAAAATTTATATCTTAACTTTTTCTGCTGAATTAATCATTGGGTTTTTTGTTTGTTTGTTTGGTTTGGTATGGTTTGGTTTTGGGGTTTTCAAGGTAGGGCCTTGTTCCAACCCAGATTGACCTGGAATTTACTATGGAGTCTCAGGGTGGACTCGAACTCATGGCAATCCTCCTACCTCTGCCTCCCGAGTGCTAGGATTAAAGGTGTATGTCACCAAACCAGGCTTTAAAAAAAAAAAATGATTAAAAAAAAAAAGACAAAACTGAAACACTTGGTCTAAAACTCCTCCAACCAGTTTTCCAACCCAGCTGTTTCTGAAACATAATGTAGTCATAAGAGGTTCTTGTGTCACTTGGTGAAACAAAAAATACCAATAAGTAAGTGGGGAATGTCACTTGATTCCACATAGACAGCACAAGTAACACAAACACTTGGGATGAGGCCTTCAGAAGATTTCACAGACAAGGAGACAAACAAGAAGAGGTAGAAAACAGGGACTTTAACCCTCCAAGGTGCAGCCCAACAGATGAGAAAAGCACAATCAAGAAATAAAAATAATATGAGGTAACAATCCATCACACCCTTTTCAAGTTTCCCAACTCCCCAGTAATAGAACCTAAAACCAACAACAAGGGAAATATCAGAGGAGGAATTCAGAATAATGTTTAAAAAGGTCAATGATCATATTTAAAATACACGAATGAGCTAAGGAAATCTGATCAAAACCTAGACAAAATATTCTCCAAAGTAAATAAAAATGTTATCAAATTAGAGAAGAGACTTCTAAACACAGAGGATAAATTCAACAAGGAAATCAAAACACTGAAAATGAATGAGACAGAAATTCTGGAAGTCAAAAATATAAGCAATCAAATAAATATCATAACAGAAAACATCATGAATACATAAGACCATGCACAAGAATACATTTCAGGGATGGAGAACAAAGTTTAAACAATAGTTGTAATAGGCATATATAAATTTAAAACTCCAAGTAACATGACCAATGCATGAGGAAGTTTGGAAAATACTGAAGAAACAGGAGAATTCGTAGAGTAGCAGAAGCTACTGGGATGTTATCAAAAGGAACAAATTATTTAATGAAACCATACCATAAAATTTCCCAAGTCTAAGAAAAGAATTTGACATCTAAATTGGAAACCCTAAACCTGCATCACCAGAGAAGAAGCTCTCCACAACACAACATAATTAAGATGTACAGAATGCAAACTAAAAATCAATACTTGAATCTGTAAGGGAAAACAACTCATAAACAAAGGCAATAATATCAGAATAGCTTCAAACCTTTCTTCTGCAACTCTAAAATCCAGTAAAGCATGAAAGGATAAATTTTTCAGTCCCTGAAAATAAGCTGTGATCCATGAATACTATTCACAGAAAAAAATATTTTCAAAGTTGACAGATAAATAATGATATTTCAGACAAACACAAATTAAAGCAATCCATGCCAACCATCAAGCTCTATAAAAGAATTCTAAAATGAATACTATATTGGCAGGATGAAAAAAAAAAAAAACAATAGTCACAATCATAAGACACACATAGGAATATCTACCAAGTAAGGAACAGAAATATACAAAAGGGAGGGAATAGTATCAATCATGTTCTAAACAGGAAATCAGAAACTCTCAAAATTAAAAAGAAAGGAAGAAATGAAATCCCTGTAGGACACAAGACAGACTTACAAAGTAATGCAATAGGAAAGATACTTCCACTACTAACAATAAATGTAAATACCCCAAATTTACAAATAAAAACAAGTAAGCTGTCTGAAGTAAAAGCATTCCTGCCCCCTGTTGTGTAAACAACACACATAAAAATGATGCTCAATGAATAGAAAGTGACTTACCATGCTACTGGAAAACATTAACAAGTGAGTATACCAGTTCTTATATCTGACAAAGTAGACTTCAAATAAAAGATAATAAAAAATGACAAAGAGGGCCAATAATAGCAATAAAGGGAGCAATTCATATGGAAGGCATAACTATTATGAATATTTATTCATCAAGTATCAGGGCCTTCAGTTTCATAAAACAAAATCTAAATGGCATAAGAGGTCTCCTAGATCCTGACACAATAATAATGGGAGATTTTATTATGTCACTCACATATTTAAATGTGTCCTTTAAACAAATATTAGAATAGCTTCTTGGCTAAATTATACAATAGGCCAAGTGGACTTAAAAGACAGCTAAATTACAGTATGGCTAAGAGATAGGAAATACATATTCTTCCCAGTGGTTTATCACATCATGGTTCACACAACAAGCCTCAACAAATAAATAATATCAAGATAATTCCTATATTTGCCAGACCAAAGAGGAAGAAAACTAGAAATCAAAGGCAAGAGAACTTTCAGACAATATATAAATATGTGAAGACTAAACAATATACTTTAGATGAACAATAGGCCATTGAAAAAATCGAGGAAATGAAAAACTTTCTATAAAATTAGTGAAATGATAATGCAACCTACCAGATCCCCTGGGATAGTACTAAAAAGGAAAGTTTATAGCCATAAATGCACACACTGGAAAGCTAGAGAGACCTCAAATAAACACTTTAATGATAAAACTAAAAGAGATAGAAAACGACCATCAGCTAACCACAAATTTAGTGGACGGCTAGAAATAATGAAGGATAGAAAAAGTAGAAATTAAAGACATAAAGACTGAAAGAACAATACATAGAATCAAACATAATGGTTGATTCTTTAAAAAATGTTAACAATATTGACAAAGACCCTAGTCAAACTAGCCAAAAGAAATACACAAAAGAGTCAATAAAACTAGACTCAGGGCTGGAGAGATGGTTTAGCGGTTAAGCGCTTGTCTGTGAAGCCTCAGGACCCCAGTTCAAGACTCTATACCCCAAGAGCCACGTTAGCCAGATGCACAAGGGGACGCACGTGTCTGGAGTTTGTTTGCAGTGGCTGGAGGCCCTGGAGCGCCCCTTCTCTCTCTCTTTCTGCCTCTTTCTCTGTCTGTCGCTCTCAAATAAAAAAATAAAAATAAACAACAACAAAAAGAAACAAAGAAGGAGTTGAGCCCAGTGAAATCCAGAAGATCAGTAGGGAGTACTGTGAAAACATATTCCAAAACGCTGTAAAATCTAGATGAAATGAACAAATTTCTAAATGCCTATGACCTAATAAAATTATAGCCATAATATGTAAATAATTGAAAAAAATAATTAGCAAAGAGGTTGATGCAGTAATTAAACATCTCCCCACAAAAAAATGCTTAAGACCAAACATTCATTATTGAATTTTGTCAAACTTTTATAATATTTAATTTTAAAAATTTTTTAAATTTACTTATTATCAAAGAAAAAGAGGGAAGGGAAAATGGGGTCACTATGCTCTCTAGACTACAAAAATCTCCAGAACCATGCACTACCTTGTGTACCTGGCTTTTGTGGGATCTGGGGAATTGAACCTGGGTCCTTAGGCTTTGCAGGAAAATGCCTTAACTACTAAGCAGTCTCTCCAGCTCAAACTCTAAGTAAGAAATAATATTAATACTTCTCTAACTGTTCTATACAATAGAACTAGAAAGAGAGCCAGGCGTGGTGGTGCACGCCTTTAATCCCAGCACTCCAGAGGCAGAATTAGGAGGATTGCCATGAGTTTGAGGCCACCTTGAGACTACATAGTGAATTCCAGGTCAGTCTGGGCTAGAGTGAGACCCTGCCTTGAAAAACCATAAAAAAAAGGAAAAAAAAAAAAAAAAGAACACAACAGAATACATTCTATGAAGCCAATGCTTTCTTGATACCAAAACCAGAAAAAGAAGCAACAACAAATTAAGACATCTACAGGCCAAATTCTCTGATGAACACAGATGCAAATATTCTCAAGAAAATACTTGCAAACTGAAGTCAAGAATACATTAAAACAATTGGGAGCCAGGTGTGGCATGCCTTTAATCCAAACACTTGGGAGGCAGAGATAGGAGGATCACGGTGAGTTCAAGGCCATCCTGAGACTCCATAGTGAGTTTCAGGTTAGCCTGAACTAGAGTGAGACTCTACCCTGAAAAAACAAAAAATAAATAAATAAATTTTAAAAATACAGATTGTGTTTCATGATCAAGTTTACTTCATTCCAGAAATGCAAAGCTGTTGCAACATTCATATACATTATTCATCATATAAATAAACTGAAGGATGCAAATCATATAGTCATCTCTATAAATTTAGAGAATATATTTTATAAAGTTCAATATAACTTCATGATGAAAGTTCTGGAAAACTATAAATGGATGGAATGTACCTGAAAATAATAAAGGCTATCTATGACAAATGTATAGCCAGCATCGTGCAATGGGAAAAGCTAAAATAATTTCTACTAAAATCTGAATGAGACAAGGGTACCAGCTGACTCCACTCGTTTTCAATATTGTGTTTGAAGTCTTAGCTGGACCAATAAGAGAAAACTATAAAGGAATAATTATAGGAAATGGAGATATAAAATTACCCCTATTTGCAGATGACATGATTTTAAACTTAAGATGTCCTATACACTCTACCAAAAACCTCTTGGATTTTATAAATACATTCAATAAAATTCCAGGATATATACGGAAAAAGCAATAGCTTCCATATCCATCAATGTTAAATTTGAAGAAAATAAAATTAAGGACAAAATTCCATTCAAAATAAACCCCAAAACATACAGTACATATGAATAAACCTCACCAAGAATATGAAAGACCTCTAAAAAGAAAATTAAATATACTGAAAAAAAAAAAACTTTAAAAGAGAACCTACCAGACAATGGAGAAACATCCATGTATCTGTATTCACAAAATTACTTTTATGAAAATGGCTACATTGCCAAAAAGTAATCTAGATTCAATACAATTCCCAGCAAGGTCCCAATAACTTTCTTCCCAGAAATAAAATAAAACAAAAATGCAATTCATGTGGAAACACAAAAGAACATGCATACAAAAGCAATCCTAAGCTTAAGAAAATAACAACAGGAAATTAATAGAATCCCCAATGCAAAATTATTTTACCAAGTCATAGTGGAAAAAGACAGTGTAAGACTGACCCCAAAACAGACACGTAGATCAATGAAATAGAAAAGACCTAGAAATAAAGCCACACAGCTATAGTCGTCACCTGATTTAGCAAAGGTGTGGAAAACACACTGGAGCAAAGACAACCTATTCAACACATGGTGCTGGAAAACTAGAAACCTATAGAAGAATTAATTTTAATCCACATCTCTTACTGTGAGCAAAAACTGACTCAAAATAGATCAAAGACTTTAATTTAAAATAGAAATGCTGAACCAGCTTGAAAAAAAAACAAACAGGAAATTCACTGGAAGAAATGGGTATAGGTAAGATCTTTCTGAAAAGCACTCCCAAAAGCACAGGAAATTGTCTCACAAAACCAAAATGTGACTACAAGTTTCTGTACAGGAATGGAAGTGATGAGCATATGGGATCCTACAAGAAGTAGGTACTAACCAGTACAACCATTTTGGAAATAAGTGTGGAGATTTCTCCAGTCATCCCTCTTCTGGGCATCTACTCTAAGGGCTCTTCTTTCTGCTACAGAAATATGTTACACCCACATAAGTGAAGTTCTATTTATAAGAGCTGAGAATTGGACACAGGCCATGTTGCAGTCAAGTTTGCACTGATGGTAGAAACCACCCAGCCAAGAGTAGCTTGTGGGAAAAAGCTTGAAGGGAAGCACTATGATGGCAGGAAAAACAATGGCATGGGCACAGGGTGGTCATCACCCCTGGCCAACACAAGGTGGATAATAGAGACAGGAGAGTGTATCAAACACTAGCAAGGGTGGGCTGGTTATAATACCCATAATCCTGCACTCAAAAATACACTGATTTCTGAAGGTGCAAATTCCCAAATCTCCATCAGCTGGGAACCTAGCATTCAGAACACCTATATTTATGGGGGACACCTGAATAAGCCACCACATTCAGCCCCTGGCTTGCATAAACTGATAACTATACATAATATACAATGCAATGCATTCAGTCCATCTTTAAAGTTCCCATAGTTTTTATCAATTCTAATGATGTTCAAACACCCCCATAATCCAAGGTCTTTTAACTGCGCCACAATACCAAAACATCACCCCAAAAGCCCATAATGGCACAGAATAAACATTCACATTGCAAAAGATGACATTGGGCATAGCACAGAAATATTCAACCAATACAAGATTTAAAACAACCAGGGCAAATGGCAAACTTTGTAGCTTCAAGTCCAACAATTATAGCCAGTGACAAATCTCCAAGTCCAATAATTCTAACCAGCAACAAGTCTCTGGAGTTCCAATTCTGCCCCTCCAGCTAGGCTACTCACAGTCCTGGAAAACTTCATCGGGGCCCACAGCTCTCCTGGGGAGCTATCTCATGGTCCCAGCATCTCCACTGAGTCTCCACTGCAACCCACAGTTCATCCTCATGGCCCCATGGGTCTCCATGCAGGCATCCCACAAACCTGCTTCACACTGCCCATGGCCATTTCCAAAACTCAAGACCGTGTTGCAAACTCAATGACCCTCTCTTTCCTGCATTTCTTATACTCCAAAATACCAGGCAGGGTGCCAATTTGTTAATCCAGGGATTGAATAAAGCAGACTTTGAAGAACAGGACACTCCTTGAGCACTTAGGCCCCTTCAAAAGAGTCTACATTCTTCTTGTTGCCCTAGTGCAGGTCAACTGGCTCAATCTCAAAGGTTGTAATCTCTTAATTGCAGCTGAATGGTCAGCAGTTCACCCAAAGATTTCATTTTTTCTGTGCCTTATCCCTTTGCATGCACCAGTCCATTTCTATGCACTGCAATCCTGAACAAGTTCTAAAGATAGGGGTTTAACAGCTAGCCTTTCACATAAGCCTCTCTAGCCCAGTCCAAACAAAGCTCTTTCTCAAACTTATAAGCCAAACCTCATAGTCCATAGTGCCTAATGCATTCAGGTCTTTCAACTCTGACCAGAATAGTCCATCAAGCTGTACTTACAGCGCTGCAAGGCATCTCTTAGGCCAAGGTTTCAAATCCTTTCACATTCCTCTTGAAATTCAGCTCCAAAAGGCCAAAGCCATACAGTCAGGTGTCTAGCAGCAATCTTACTCCTTGGTACCAACTTTACTGTTGTAGTCAGGTCCACATTGCTGGTAGAAATCACCCAACCATGAACAGCTTGTGGGGGAAAAAAGGTTTATTTTGGCTTAGAGGCTGAAGAGGGAAGTTCCATGATGGCAGGGAAAATGATGGCATGAGCAGAGGGTGGACATCACCTCCTGGCCCACATAAGGTGAACCATAGCAATAGGAAAGTGTGACAAACACTGGCAAGGGGGAGCTGGTTATAACACCCATAAGCCCATCCCCTTTAATACACTGCCTCCTGGAGGAGTTAATTCCCAAATCTCCATCAGCTAGGAACCTAGCATTCAGAACACCTAAGTTTACAGGGGACACCCAAATCAAACCACCACAGGCCACATGCTGAGTGATAGATGAATGGATAATAAAAATTGTTGCATTCTATTCAGCAGTACAGAAAATTAGAATTATTAAATTTTTAGGAAAATGGATGGATCTGAGTTATAAATATACAAGACAGAATATGAACAGGCTAGGTGAATGGCTCACTAGATGTTATAAAACCAGAGATAAACATGATGTGGGGAATGACGAGTTTGTTTCTCCCAGAGGCAAAAGATGACATTCTAGAATTACTTTCCATTCATACAAGAGTAAGGTTAGAATATTTTTTAGGTTTCTGCAACCAGGTGCAATGGTACATGCTAACCAGCACTCGAAAAGCTGAGGCAGAAGGACCATGAATTCCTACCTCACTTGTGGTACATAGCATGACCACACCTTGAAATAAATAATAAGTAAATAAGTGAAAAAACTTCTTCACAGCAAAGAAAATAATCAGAGAGCAAAGAAACAACTTACATTATGGGAGAAAATGCTTACAAAATTCACATCTGATAGGAGGACTATATCCAAAATATAAAAGATGACAGCCAGTGACCAGAGAAAATGAGAAAAATAAATAGGATAATTGTGATCTACCTTTGGATTTCTTCTCTACAATAATAGTTAAATTTTCTTATCTTTTACTTAATGGTGACCTATATATTGTTTCTCTAGCTCTGTCTGACCTTTGTCTAAAGAGCATGATGTCTTGAAAATTGTTTGACTTTTTAGCTATTCCCCGCATTTAACAGTTCAGCATGTTATTGCCCCTTTTAATGTAATAATTTTCACTGGGAAATACACCTCTAATTTTATCAAATTTTAGACTGGCAGTTGCTAAAATAAATATAAAATACTGATAGCATGCTGATTTTGGTGATAAAGCATCAAATTATTTTGAGCACCTAAGCTACATTTGTAAAGTCCTTATTTAACATAGGAACTGACAATGAAAACATGGTTAAATGTACATTTTTAAGCTTTACTTTCATTTATTTATTTATTTTTATTTCAGACATGTTAGTATAGATACATCATGTGTTGGCAGCATCTTTCCCCTCACCTTTCCTCAGTGGGGCTGTGGTATTCCCTGTGGGGTGTGGGCTGTGCACTGTGGGAGCAGTGGCTGGGAGGAGGCAATGCTCCTGGGCATGGTGCTCAACCTGCGGCGCTGACAGGCTTTCTGCCCCTTCTTGTACAACACTACCCAAGCCATGCTGGGTGAGTCTTAAGACACTTCGGTGATGAAAACTTAGGAGCCTCTGAATCTCTGCTTTGGTAGATATTATTGAGTATCCTCAGCATCAGTGATTGTCACTGATTGTCAGGCTCACCATGGAAGCTGTGTTCTGCTCAGTGTCTGGAATTGGGAACCAGATCAGAATCCTATGGAAACAATGATCATGCTCTCCAGTGTCAAGATTTCTCTAGTCTTAGGCTAAAAGAGGGGCTACTTACATCAAATTCTCCCTAAATTAATAACGTTGTTCCCATTAAAACTATGCCAACTTCACGCTCCTCTGCAGAATCTGTTCTCTTTCAGAAGGCAGTGACACCCAAGGAGCAAAACCACTGTGAGCACTTCAGCCAAGCCGCAGCTGAAGCCACAGAGATGCTGGGAAGATGAATGAATGCAGATTTTCATTGTGTTGCTCCCGTTAGCTTTACTGATAAAATCTGTTTATTTGTCCTAACCCAATTTATTAAAATGGTCTGTTTCCATGTTTACAATAAAACTCCAAGTATATTCATTCAGCTGATACATATAATCTGAGTTTTATTCCCTCTGTCTCTCTCTCTATTTTATATATATATGAAATCAAAGAGAATAGATGAGACCAGTTTGGTTTTTCTAAGAATGCTTGACTTTCTTAATGTTCAATATTGTTTCACTCAATTGCAAAGCTACCTATGATTCAAGTATTAGGATATAATTTATTCATTTGGTATTTTTATTTTACACATTTGACTGAAAAGCTGCTTCTGTAAATTTAACTTGATGTTTCTGTGTTAATTTTATTCCTAACAAAATTGGATGAATCCTTAAAATGAAGTGAGTGCCATGAAAGTAATTTGCCTGTGTGCCCAATGTTTCCATCTATTTGGGACAAATCAATTTAAGTTGAATCACTTACCTTTTAAAGCCCTACCAACATTTTCTAACTCATTTACTCTGCCATCTCTATGTCGCTATCAGATGGGCTGTAATGAGCCATGTATTACCTCAGAATAACTTACAAGACTAAATTCCATTTAAGTTAACATTTTAGTTACTTTTGCTTTCTAAGCAGTTTCTCTAAAGTGAAAAATAAGGAGAATAGATATATCTCTTAAGGAAAAAAATGTCAAGGAGTATTAGGTGAAAAGACATACATTATTCCTGATAATTAAAGGTGACAACAACAAACTGCTCTTGATCAAGATTGGAGGGGTCTTTGGTGAGTAAAAGTTTAGAGTGAAAATGGAAAGGAATAGAATCATTTAGGAAAATTAAACTTTAGTTATGTCTTTCCTTCCCTATTCACCCTCTTTTCAAATGAGTCCACTTTCCATGTTCGTCATGTTCTCCCTTTTCATGCTTCATGGATAAAATTTTATGGTAATTTATCTTAAGGCAGGAAAGCAGGCTGAGCTGTCAAGAGAGGAAGAGGAAAGGCTGCTAAAATGAGTCTCGAAAGCTAATAAGTGACAGAATAAGCAGAGAATGAGGAACTGTCTTACTTTTCACACTTATGTTCCAAGCTCAGCCCTTTTCCACTAACAAGATCTTTCCACTTTCTTCCAGCCAAGGAACCCTAAGCCTTGAAAAAGCATGCTTTGAAAAATATTAGTCAAAAGTCTAATTTTCTTTTCTCATATCACAAAATGTATATTTTAATTATATGCATACATTTTTCTAGACTCCCTAAATATATATATATCTTAAATAAAATATAAACAAAATATAATTATCTTACTTTAAAAAATCCCACTTATAAAGCATATAAATAAAATGTTAGCATAATATCTGTCTACCTTTTTAAGGAGCTAAAGGATATGACAGCTACAAGTGATTAAGAGAAAAAAAAGATTGTATTGCAAGAATGTAAATAAATTTCTGAGTTTCAGAAATGCTACCTCTACTTACAAGTGAATAATGACTACATGGGACCATAAGGGTAGCTGTGCAAAACCAAAGAAGTTCCTCATTATAGGCAAGTTAGATAACCTGCCTTTAAAAATTGCTACAATTTTTAAAAATTTTTGTTTAATTTTATTTATTTGAGAGTGACAGAGAAAGAGGGAGGGAGATAGAGATAGATAGATAGAGAGAGAGAGAGAGAGAGAGAGAGAGAGAGAGAGAGAGAGAAAGGTAGAGAGATAGAGAGAGAATGGATGCACCAGGGCCTTCAGCTACTGCAAATGAACTCCAGCACTTTGAGGTCTTAAATATCGAGGTCAATTTCTGTCTGAACAGTTGTACATAAATAGTGGTAACCTTCCTTTGGCTCTTATGTTCTTTCTGCCACCTCTTCTGCAATGGACCCTGAGCCTTGGTGGATGTGAGATGTTTCAATGCTGGACACATCTCCACCCCTTCTTCTCAGCACCATGTTGCCTTTTAGGTCATCTCAGTAGCCATCGCCATCTGAAAAGAGAAGCTTCTCTAGCCAAAAGTGAGAGTAGCATTAATATATAAGTATGAACATTAAGTGTAGTGCTTTCAGGGCCATTTGGAGAGAGTAATACATGCATTTATCCAGACAAGAGCAGGCTTTACACTCCTAAGGCTCATGACCTCCCCTGCCATAGGCTTGGAACCAGCCTATATGTTCATCCACATATGAATGGAGAATAAATATGTGAGACATTTACACAATGGAGTTCTAGTCAGTGGTAAAGAAAAGCGAAATTATGAAATTCACAGGGAAATGGATGGATGTGGAAAGGATTTGACTAATGAGGTAATGTGGGCCCAGGAAAGCAAAACATCACATATTCTCTCTCATATGTGGATCCTAGCTACAAATGTATAGACTTGTGTGTGAGCTGGAACCAAAAATCAGAAGCAGGGGTCCATAAGCTAGAAAAAGGCTATAAGCAAAGAAGGAAAAGAAAGGACTTTAGGGAATGATATTGTATACATGTAAATAGAAGAACAGATTACAGGGAGGGGAAAGGCCTAAACAAGGTCAGGGGAAGGGATGGCATAAAAGAAGGGTGGGGGTGAGGGTCAATCAAAATTTAAGATATCCTGAATAAGACATATGAAAGTCTACTTTCTTGAATAATGGGACATCCAGAAGCCATTGATTGTTAATAGAAAATTTTCAGTGCCAGGGATGGGATACCTTCCAGTGAGTTGTTTGCCAGAGAGGTCCCTGTTGCCTCTAAAACATTATAGGCTATTGTCAAAGCCCATGGTTTTTGGTAAGAAAGAGACAGTAAGATCCTATTGTTGAAGACTTCAGATGCCTGTCACTGAGTCACTGAGAAATCAAGCTGGTGCTGAGCAGAAAATCTTTTATCTATAGCTCAACCAACTGAAACATGGAAAAAGCTGTACTGCATGCAGCTTTATGGAAGACAGAATTCATCAGCAGGGAAAACAGTGGACACTGGAAACCTCAAGTTTGGCCAGACAGGCCAAATGACTGAACGAATGCCATAGTGGCGTGTCTGCTCTGGGGGAAACCATCTGCCCTTTAATTGGAATGAAGGCCTGCTCTATGGGAGGGAATGCATGCCTGATATTGAAAAGCTAATTGAAAACTTTAACATTCTTAACTTTATTTATTTGCAAGGAGAAAGAGAGAGAGAGAGAGAGAGAGAGAGAGAGAGAGAGAGAGAGAGAGAGAATGGGCACACCAGGGCCTCCCACCACTACAAATGAAGTCCAGATGTATCTTTCACCTTGTGCATCTGGTTTCATGAGGGGTACTGGGGCGCTGGTGAATCTTTGGGCTTCAGGCCTTGCAAGCAAGCACATGACCCACATCTCTCCAGCCCAAAACTAACATTCTTAATTCATTCATGGAACAGAAAATGTAGCCTGCAAGATGGAAGAAAATATTTGAAAAATATGTATCTGTTAAGTTTAAGATCCAGAATAATTCCCTCTCATGGACTATTTGTCACCACTCCTCTATCCTTCTCATTGAGCACCTTCTTTCAAACTAGACTCTCTTGTGTTTTGATATAGTTTACCTCTTATATTATGCAGGTTTGTGTGGATAGAAACATCCACTGTGAGGTCAGGATGACAATGGCCACATTGTGTTTGAAAGACAGTGTTCCAAAGCACTCCCACCCCCAGGCTTTTGTTCACACATTCTTTTTTATTTTATTTATTTATTCTCAATTTTTATTAACATTTTCCATGATTATAAAAAGTATCCCATTTCTTTCTGCCACCTCTTCTGCAACTGCTCCAGAGCTTTGGAGAGTGTGATATAAATCCCTCATTTAGTGCTGAACAATCAACTGTCACTTCATGTCAGCATTTTGCTAAGTTTTGAATCTCCCCAGTAGTCACCACTATCTGACAAGAGAAGCTTTTCTAGCCAAAAATGAGAGGAGGCTTCCTAACCAATAACTCACTGTGAGATATCTCAACCAAGTTTTAAAATTTCAGTCTTCTAAGATCCCCTTTCTCAAGTTTATCACTTCTATATACCACTTTATTAATATTTTTTATTTCAAATTTCTCAGTGAGTAAATAATATTATGACTTGCAGCATTATAGTCTTCAAATCACATGTTTAAGTTGCCTCTCATTGTTTTTTCTGATGCACTTTAAAATGCATTCATTGCTAGAAAATGTCCCTCAAGGCCCTGTGACAATTGTGTGAGTTCTATGTGCTATTTCAAGAGAGGCTGAAGCAAAATAAGCTATAGTGGGTAAGGAAGAGTATTTCATTAGCAGAACTAATGATATAATAGGAAATTCTCATGGTAAAAACTACATGGAAATCTTGTTATTTTCACAGGCTAAGGCAATTATCCCTTTTTATTAAAGGAAAATGGTGAAAATACCTATGCATACATTTGTTTATTTCTTTTATTTTCTTAAAAAAGAATAATGTTGGTCATTAGACTCTAGAACTGCTTAGTACATTCAAAAGTCACTTTAATTGAGTGGAGACTGCAAGAGTAAAAACGAGTAATAATGGAATCAGTGAGGGAGTTATGCTCAGGGTTAATGAGGGACAGAAATAAGATCAGCTTTGGCCACATCATCTATATGTCTGTAAAAATATTCACTTCCATTTCTGTATATTTATTGCACCAACCTATCTACATAGTCTCTTTTCACTGACTGTTTCTGTTTATAGCCACAGTCTGCAGGTTCCTTAGAGCTTTGAATAAGTTTTATTCTCAAACATCCATGATCATGTTAAGTTCCTGGTAGGTGTTTATTTCTCTTTAAAAAGTGGTTGAAAGGTATGTCTAAGAACAAGATCCTAGAAACAAATCATTTTGACACTCACTGTTAACAATGTGGATGAACCATTATTGGTAATAGTAATCAGGAAAGAATTCCTAAGTAAATGGCACTCAGCATAAGAGCTTAATACATACAGATTAAAGAGGAGAAAAAGAGAAGAAAATATTTAGCAAATGCATATAAGAATTCACTTTTCTCTACTAAAATAAGTTTTAATAATACATACCCCACTAAATGTGTGCAATGTCTTAATACATAGCCAGGGCTTGAGAGATGGTTTAGTATTTAAGGCACTTGCCAGTGAAGCCTAAGAACACATGTTTGAAACTCTAGTTTTCACATAGCCACACTCACAGTAATGAAAGCATGTAATATCACACATGCACACAAGGGGGGCACATTCATCTGGATTTCCTTCAAGTGGCTGAAAGGCCGGCCACCCATTCTATCTCTATCTCTCTTAAAAAAAATAAAAATTAAAAAAAAAAAAAAACATAGGCACAATGTACTAAGTACCTTGAACTCCTAATAAAAAGGGGGAAAATATCACAGAGGGCACTGGAGATGTGCTTTTGTACACTTACCAGTTAAATTTTCATTCTGGAGTGATATTTTATGTCCATTGGCACATCTAAATATGAGACTACTAAATAGGTTCTTTTAAAATTTTAAGTTCCTATTTTATTTTTACTTATTTGTTTCAGTAAGAGGGAAAGAGGAAGAAAGAGAATGGGCATGCCAGGGCTTCTAGCCACTGCAAATGAATTCCACATGTATGCACCATCTTGTGCATCTGACTTATGTGGGTCCTGGGGAATCAAACCTGGGTCCTTTGGCTTCACAGGCAAATGTCTTAGCCACTAAGCCATCTCTCCAGGCCCTAAATATGTTCTTTAAAACCAATATATTTGGTAAATGCTATTTTAAATAAAAATCCATTTGGTTTTATACCTTATATCCTGGATATTTGAATAGGTTTTCAATGTTCTCACCACACATCTACTCAGGACTGAGGATGCTGAGGTGATAGTTGTTTGATAGTTGTCCCATGATATATGCTTGGATGACCACTAAACTTTACATAACATATCTCAAAGGAATGCAATTTCAATGTGTCACTTATGACACAATAAAGAAGGAAAACTTAAAAGGGAAGAAGGATAATATACAAAAATGCTAATAAAATTGTTCCAGCTACTTGGTGAGCAATCAGAACAAAGAAGATATTGAAAGGGATGACAGAGACTGTGGCAAGGCAGAGTAACTCTACTGACTCAATGGAGGTAGTAACATTTAACTGAGGACATTGATAACAGAAAGGATGTAAATGAAAGAATAAGACAAATGTATCTTGAAAGTCAACCTTAGTGAAAGAAATGTCTTGCTAGACTACTTGCATATATATCATTTACTAGAAAAGAAAAAAGAGCAAGGGCATTTGAGAGGAGAAATGGACTTATATGTCTAACAAATTAACATTACAAAGTTGGTAAAATATTCATATTATAGATAAGAAGTGATACCTAGATATATGTCTGACATCTAAAAGAAGAAATTAACCTTGTGTTACATATTCAGATGATACACATCCAAATTACTTATAAATGTTGGAAAAAGGACAAGTGGTTGTGATTATAGGAATTCATTTTACAAATTTTGGAAATTTTGCAGATTTGGAAGGTGCCAAATTACAAGTAATACTTAAGATAATGGGAATAATTTGGTGTGGTGGGAGAAGGGCTGAAAGAGTTTATTACATAAAGTACTTGCCTGAAAACATAAGGACCCAAATTCAATCTCAGAATATCAGTAAAAATGTCTGCCTTCCCAGCACTGGGAAGGCAGAGACGGACGGATCCCTGGGAGTCGCTGGCTATCTAGTATCAACTACTTGATGAGTTTCATCAAATGAGCGACTCTGTTTCAAAGTGGTGGATATTACTCCTGATGGGAACACCTTAGGTTGTCCTTTGGCCCCTGCACACATGAACACATACATACGTGCGCTTACATACACACAAGCACTCACACACATATGCACCACAATACATGCATGAACATAGAAATTTTTTAAAAATGCTAAATAGGGCTGGAGAGATGGCTTAGTAGTTAAAGCACCTGCCTGAGAAGCCTAAGGACCCAGGTTCAGTTCTCCAAGTCCCATGTAAGCCAGATGCACAAGGTGGTGCATGTGTCTGGAGTATGTTTGCAGTGGCTGGAGGCCCTGGTGTGCCATTCTCTCTCTCTCTCCACCCCCTCCCCGTGTGTCTAATTAATAAATAAAAATAAATCTTTTAAAAATGCTAAATAAAATAGTGGGTATAAGTAAGATGACCTAAGGGATATAAAATGAAGAAAGATAAGAAAGAACCTAAAACCAAACTTGGCTCACCTCAATATTTAGATACTAGACAGAGCTAGACTCTAAAAATGGGAACAATCATTTGGCAAATAGGAAGAGAAACATATTCAAAATGGTACCAGCGAAAAAGGCAATAATTTTAGTCACATTCAGCCTAAGGAATGTGAGGACAATAAAGAAAACCTTGGGTTAGTGATATGGATGAAATTAGAAGTTTTGATAAGAATAGTTTCAGTGAAGGGATTGAACATGCTAAAGAAGTGGAGAAAACAAAAGCACCTGCATGTGAGGACTTTTGTCTTTAAGAAAGGAAGTGCTGTTTTGTTCTTTGTTTAACACAGAAGATACTAGACCATTTTTGTGCTAATAGAGAGTTGTCAAACTGAGAGGAATTCAGTGATATGGGAAAGAGCCAGTGGCCATTACAGAAGGGAAACGCTCTTAGGAAAGAGAGATTTTGTTTCCCGCTTGGCTATTTTCCAGATAGAAGGTCACTTTCTCCTTCCTTTGAAAAGCAATCAGTGCAAAAAGAATAGTTGGGAAAATGATGGAAGAGTCCCCTGAAGATTTCATAATTTTCTGAAGTTTGATAGTCAAGTAATAATGTGAGATACTCATCAATTAAAAGGGCATATGAATAATAGAAAAACAATGGACTTTTCTTCAAGCATTACAACTGGAAATCAACCAAAAGAACTAAATGTGTTGAATGTTCCACTAATAAAGACATTTCAGCACATTTCTCAATCATGTGGAGGATTTTAGAAGTTGATCTCATAGAAGTTATGAGTGGATGGTGGTTTCCAAAGACTGGTGAGTAGTGAGGCAACAGAGGTGGGGAAAATTGATAATTACTTTAGATAGCAATGAGTAAGAAGATCCAGTGTGACATCACACAGCTGGGCAACTATACATACCAATAATATGTAACATATTTCAAAAAGCTAAAAGAAATAATTTGCAATTATTTCAGCATAAGAAAATGATAAGTACTTAAGGAGATATGTACATTTCATTTTCTTTTTAAAAATATTTTTATTTATTTGCAAGGAGAGAGAGAGAGATAAAGTGACATACAAAGAGAGAGTGGGTACACCAGGGCCTCTGGCTACTACAAAAGAACTCCAGATGTATGCACCCCTTTTGTGCATTTGGCCTTACATGGATACTGGGAAATTGAACTTGGGTCATTAGGTTTTGTAGGTAAGTTCCTTAATCACTAAGCCATCTCTCCAGCCCTGTTTCAGGTCATTTAAAAATTAAACCACATGAATATTTGTTGTAGCATCACAAGTTGCTGCATTAATGCATAAAAAAAAAATGCATCCTGAGCTGTAGAAATGGGTTAGTTGTTGAGGTGTTTTCAGCAAGGCCTAAGGACACAGGTTCAAATTCAAGAACCCATGTAAGCCAGATATGTACAAGGTAATACATGCACACAGGTGGCACATGTATCTGGAGTTTGTTTACAGGGACTAAGGCCCTGGTGTGCCAATTCTCTGTCTTTTTTTCTCTCTCTCTTTAACAAAAACAATTATATATTTATAAACCCTTAAAAACAGATTTAATTTTTGAGAGGCTAAGTTTGAGTTTTCTTCTCTTGCAGAAGAATAATAAAAACAAAAATCAGAGTTTAGTTTTATAGTGAATTTCTACTTGCATTTTATTAAGTGTATTTCTAGAACATACCTCTTGGTTGTATATCTGGAGTTACCTACAATTTGATTCATTTTTTGGATGATTTATGACATCGATTATAAATTTAGAAAAACTATATAGAAGGAAACAAAATAGGAATGAACTTCAATGTTAGATATAGTGGCTTGAATATTTTTCTAATTTTTCTAAGTGTGATATATTTAATTGATGGAACATAATAATAGTAAAGTATAAGTACCAAATAGCAGAAAATATGTACATAATTTCTATAAATAACTGAAATATATAAGTATTGCATTTTCACAAAAGATAAATACAAAGGATTCTTTTTAACATTTTCTATATTAATAAAATTGTCAAGATCTAAATTTAGATAAAATGAATTAGCATATATACATATATTTGATTTTATGTATCTATCTAAAATCTAATATCTACAAATGAAAGAAACACTGTGATATTTGACTTTATGAATCTGGCTTATTTTACTTCATATGATGATCTCCATTTGTATTCATTTTCATTCAAGAGATGTAATTTATTTCAATATGGCTGAATAAAGAGAGAATTCGCTTATAAAGAGGGCTGCTTAAAGCAACTAAGAATAATATCCCAGTGGTATATTAACTTACAGTCTGTTGGGTAGATAGGCAAGAGTATAGCTGGGTAAAGTCAGGGATATATTTTAGCCTTTGTAGAAACCTCCATACTGATTTCTATAGTGGCTGGTCTGATTTCTGTTCCCACCAGAAATGTATAAGGGTTCCCTTCCTCAAATTCTGGTCAGTATTTATTTATTTTCTTAATGATAGCCATTCTGTTGGGGGTGTGATGGAATTTTCATTAACTCATATATTTGTTTTTATTTATTATTATTATTTATTTATATATATATTAGTTTATTCTGCGCATTAGTTTTCTTGAATTCTTTAGATATTCTAAAATTCATCTTCTGTCATGAATTTAGCTAGCAAAGATATTCATCTATTCTGTCTGCTGTTTACTCATTCTGCTGACTGTTTCCTTTGCTGTGCAATAGCTTTTTAATTTCATGTAATCCTATTGGTCAATTGTTTATTTTCTGAGCTACTGGACTCCTTTGCAGGAATTAACTATCACTTTTTGTTGATTTATTTTGTCTAAATTACCAGTGTACTCTTGCGAGTGGGGCGTTAAAGTCACTCACTATAGCTGTGTTGAGTTCAACCTGTGCCTTTACATTCAGTGTTTATTTCATGAAATTGGGAGTACTAATGTTGACAGCATGTATGATCAGAATTATAGTATCCTCAAGAAACTGTTCCCTTAACTGACACAATGTGAAATTCTTTTATTTAAATTATTTTTGTTTATTTTTATTTATTTATTTGACAGTGACAGACAGAGAGAGGAAGAGGCAGAGAGAGATAGAGAGAATGGGCGTGCCAGGGCCTCCAGCCACTGCAAATGAACTCCAGACATGTGCACCAACTTGTGCATCTGGCTAACTTGGGTCTTGGAGAATCAAGCCTCGAACCAGGGTCCTTAGGCTTCATCGGCAAGCGCTTAACCACTAAGCCATCTCTCCAGCCCTGAGATTCTTTATTTTTGTTCTTTTTACTAATTTGTAGTGAAGTTTGTTTGTCAAAGATTTGCATAGTTCCATCTGCTTGCTTTCTAGCTTCATTCATGGGGAACATCTTTTTCCTTTTAAATACTATAAGATTGTGTTTGTTAGCAAAGGTTGTTTCTTATAAAATGGATAAATTAATGGGTCTTGTTTTAAATTTTAATCTGATAGTCTGTTTTGTGATTGGTGAATTGTGACTATTTACCTTGCAAGTTACATTGGAAGATACATATTCCCTGTCATTTTGTTGCTTTATAATATTTGGTATTTTCCTAATTCTTAGTTACATATTTCCTTATTTTTGTATTTTCTGGTCTAGCATGTATCTTTTTTTCCTGTGGCTTCACAGGTATGTTTTTATTTCCTTGCAATCAGTGAAATTCCTTCAAGTACATTCTGGAGTCCTGGATTAGCAGGCATAATTTCCTGCAGTGTGTGTTTATGATGGAAAGGTTTTCCTTCTCCATCTGTTTTGCAGAATACTTTTACTGGACATAGTCACCTGGGTTGTCAGTAATGGCTTTTCAGAGGCTGACATACATTGCTCAGTGCTGTTTGTTTTGAATATGAAATATCCTACTAAGGCTCATGTGTTGGAACACCAGGTGCCCAGCTGGGGTGCTGCTCTGGAAGATTATAGAACCTTTAGAAGTAAGAACCTCCATGGAAGTGGGTCACTGGGAGTGGGCTTCAAGGCTTTACAGCCCAGCCCCATTTTCTGTTTTTCATCTGCTTCCCCATGATGTGAAGAGATGGCCTACCATGTCTTCCTTACCATGATGGATTCTAGGATCTTGAACTACAAGTCAAAAACAGTTTCTTCAAGTTGCTTCTGGTCAGAAAAGAGTTCATGGCAATCAGAAAGTAACTAATGCACATGTCCCACTGGCTTTCAGAGCTTTCATTGAGAAATTTTGTTATTCTCTTGGGTTTTTCTTTATGAAGGCCACTCCAGAATCTGTTAATGCACCCACAAGGACTAACGGTGGAATAATGGATTCAAAAATGTTCTCTGTTTTGCCTGACCACAGAATGAAGTGGTATATGCATGTTTCCATCAAAAGGGCAAACAGAAAAATGAAGATTCAAATTAAGGATGGTAACTAGGTCACCAAGTTCCGGCATTCAGGTAGCTGGATCTGTTTGTTCTGTCAGTCAGCTACTCTTCCCTCTGCTCTCTCTGCTGCTCTATCCTTCACCCCTTAAAGCAGCTTGTCCATCTTCTTCTCATTGTCACAGGTCTTGTCAAGGGGACACTTCTGGCTCTTCATCTCTGAATCGCCAATTTCTCTGCTATTTCTCGGTCAAAGACGGGGTAATGATTTTCCATGCACTTCATCACCTCAGCAACTAGCAAAAGTGCACGATTGACATAGACATGAAGAACTGAGGCTTTAAGGGTAATAAGTATTCAGAGGATTTCAACTTCATGTGATGAAGATATCTTCAGATGTTTGCTCCATATTCACATTTGCTGTGCTCTAGGACTTACATGTAAATTAACTTGTGCAATCTTCCAAACGAATTGGGCAATTCAATATTATAATTCTGTCCAACTAATGCAGATATTAATGTGACCTTTTTACAAAATCCATGTATTTAACCAATAAAATAAACTACCCTCCTGTTTCTACTGTCATGAATAACATGCAACTTTACCTGTCAACTATTTTCAGATAGAATCCTAAGGTATACACTCAATGTCACCCTTTCTTCTTACTCACTGTTCTCTATCCTCTATATTTCCTTTCATATCTAGCAGACCCTACTTCAGTTAACATAATTTTGTCTGTGACCATTCCTCCCAGGACTCTCCAGTGACACTGGAAATATTGTCATGAATGCTGTGGCACCACCAATGCCTTACCGTCTATCCTAACCTGCCCATTTGTATCATACCTATCATCTGTTGGTGCCAGACAATCATATGACCCCTGGTGTGATCAGTAAGCTCGAGCTATTTCTCCTTTCTGAAGCCCCTGTTCCCACTGCTCTTTATGGGAGGATTGCTGAGTTTACAATGTGAGTCTATTCACAACTAGCTTAAAGCAGACTCAACTTCCAAAGGCACTAGGTCTTCAGTAAAGTTGAGTTGGTACAAAGATTGTGTTTGTACACCTCAAATGTCTTCAGCTGAGGACTCTGGGTTTTCTCTCAGCAATTGGAAGCTCCGTAGTCTTCAGTTGTGGTCAGTCAGCATGCTGGCTGCTGTGGTTCTAGTGTGGCGTCTCTTAGTTGTCATCTCCTTCATCCCATGTTCTTTGGAAATTATCTTTATTTTGGAGTATGCAAAAAATGTTACATTGGAGAAATTGTAATCACATATATTTTAGTGATGCCTTCAACATACCTTTAACCTCTCATTTTTGTGGTTCTAGTGAAGTGATTGAACCTAGGCCCTACATGTGTTGTGTAAGCACTCTACCATGGAGCTGTATACTTGGCTCTCAATGTAATTTATTTACTTTATCCAGTAATAGTTCTTCATAGTAATGTATAAAATGAAAGGCCTGTATCATACTTTTCCACACAGAGTTTAGTTACTTACAGGTTATGACCTCAAAGCCAAGTCAGGTCAGGAGGGGGAGATGCTTTTGCATAATCCACAGGCATGCCTTTTTTTTTTTTTAAGCAGGTTTTACAATTTTCAAAGAAATGATGCAGCCAAAATTTGTCATTGAATAGCAGTTTTTAAAAATACTTCCATTCTGATAATCTCTATGAATCTTGTCTCACTCATGTCTGAATGTACGATAACAAGTGCATTTGGAAAAAAATGCATGATGAAAACAATTCATATACTCTGGAAACCAAAATGTTTGGTCTTTTAGGAGATTATTTGTCAGTGATAACAGTTATAATGGCTGTGTAAAGTGTGAATGACTTTCAAAGTGCATTTATAATATTTATATTATTAAATTATTATAATATTTTGTTTGGTTCTCAATTCCTAATTGGAAGATGTAGGATCTTAGTCTTCTGGTGACATCAACTGTTTCTACCACTTTATCCCCAATGATCACCCTACTTACTGTGACAGCATTAACTTAATTTCCCTTTCATAAACCATCCCCCACACAGCTCTCATTTACTCTGAGCAGTAGACTATCCTATACTCCTTGGCCACAGTAGTCAAGAATTAACATCTGTATTGGGCACCAATACTAAGATTTTTCTGTAAAAAGTTGCCTTTCCAAAGACGTTACAAAAAGTATTGAAGATGGAAGCCGAGAGCTATAGGTAGTGATCTTGCTACGTGTGGCAATAAAGTGTACACGTACAATAAAGTGCACACACAAGAGCAGCGGCAGCCAGTTCCTGCTGAAAACACTTGGTCCCTAATTTGAGCTTTGTGCAAAACAAACTTTGTCTCTAGGCATCAACATTTTTAATTAAAATTGTTTAATCAGTAACATTTCCAACTGTTTGCTGGTGGTAAATGAATTATGAGTGGTTGCAGGAAGACAAAGGTCAGGAATGTTGTTTCTTTCAGAACCAATATTTGTGGCTGAATGAAGATGCTTTCATTAAACTATTCAGTCTGAGTAGAAACTCCATCACAGCCCTATGAAGCTGATCTCTGGTAGTCAAATGTGTCTGAAATTCAATTTATTCAAGACATTAAGAAAAATGTATATTAAATATTAGCATAAGACTTATGAATTGGTTCATAAAAGACTGTCTAATCATCTGTGAGTGGGCCACAATTTTAAAGATTATTATCTGGAAATAAGAAATTAATAAAATGTTTGAGGGCAGTAACTTGATCCAATCACTTAAAAAGAAGTAGGCCCACCAAGGTCATTCAGAGAAGTTTAAGGGTTTATTTCTAAAACTCACAACTAATTATTATATTTATGTGAGGATTAGATGTTTGAAGAAGGCAAAGTCTTTAAAGACCAAGTATTGATCTAGAGCTTCAAGTTAAGATTTGCCTTTGAAAGCATATGAAGTGTTTTTTCATATAGCTACAGTTGTGTTTCCACAGCTGTACATTAAAAAATACCTATTACTCATTGTATTTCACAAGGATCAAGTTTGTTGTTTTCTTCCAGGACAGTCACTCAAAACACCAAGCTATATATACTTATATTATCTATATTACTGGTTTTTAAAAATTATTTATTTATTTGAGAGAGAGATAATGGGCACAGCAGAGCCTCTGGTCACTGCAAACGAACTCCAGACACATGTGAATCTGACTTACGTGGGTACCTGGGAATCAAATCTGAGACCTTAGGCTTCACAGGCAAGTACTTTAATTGCTAAACCATCTCTCTAGTCCCTCTTACATTGTTTATAATAAGCTATAACTGTGCAATGGCCAGGACACTAATAGTTCAAACTGGTCTGATTTTGAGATTTAAATTATTACTTATCGTAATTATATTTGTACATATTTATGTTCACTTTAGCTACAAAAACTAAGTACTCCAGATTGTCTTTTTATAATTTTTCCTAAAATTTAATTTTAACATAAAATGCTTTGGGATTTCTTTTTTTTAATTTTATTTTTTGCTTTTATTTATTTATTTAGGGAGAGAAAGGGGAAGTAAGACAAAGACTAGCATGCCATGGCCTTAGCCACTGCAAACGAACTCCAGATCTATGTGCTACCATATGTATCTATACAGGCTTACCTGTATCCTAGGGGATCAAACTTGGGTCCTTTGGCTTTGCAAGCAAGAGCCTTAACCACTAAGCAATCTCTACAGTCCATATTTTCAAACTGGGATTTCTTTACAGAACAAATGCATAAGACAAACTGATGGCTGTGGCACTGAACAAATGAATTCAAAGTCATGCTAGTTAGAGCTTTGGCAGAAGGTTCACCCCGACCAGTTCTCAGTGGAAGAGTAGTGGTCTCAGTGTGGAGTATGTCCTGTGCACGTGTATGTGTGTGTGCATGTGTGTGTGCATGGTGTGTGTGGTGTGTGTGGTGTATGTACCTCCATGTGCCCACGCAGCACCCCATGGAAGGATGTGCTCTCCAGGGGTGGGGTGTGCGTCTATGTAGTGGCCAAACAGGAACAGGGATTGTACTGTTTCACTGGACTTCCTCCGACCCCCAATTTTTAATATCAAGTGTGCATTATTTCCTTCAGAGGATTTCTGTTAAATAAAGCACAAATTATATTGGGCCAAGCCACAGGTAAAAAGACTCTTTACAGGATCAAATTTCTTGTGGCTATTCAGTAAACAAGTAAATTATTATTTTTTAAATTTTTATTAGATATGGACCTATTTAGTATGTAAACACAGGTTGATACCATCCTTTCCCTCCTCCCTACCCCTTTTCTGAAGAGACTTTCCTTTTGGGGGATGCAGGTCAACTCCTTGGGGATTGTGGATCATGCATTATGGGGACAGCAGTCAGCTATGGGGGAGAAGAAATGTCTCTGTGCAAAACGTGCTAACTTGTGGCCCTAACTCATCTTTCTGCCCTCTCTTCCACAAAATTCCCTGAGTCATACTGGGAGGATTTTAAGTCTACTTCAGTGATGGGCACTTAGGAGCCTCTGGATCTCTGGTTTGGTAGGTGTTGAGTGTCCTCAGTGTCTATCTCCTTCACTTTTGTGCTGATATCAGATTCACCAAGAAAGCAGCATTCTTTCTCAGTTTCCCAATCCCTCTCTGGTTTCAGCTAGAGCCAGGATGGAGTGCACTGGGTTGTTTCTCTCCTCAGGTCCAGCTCCCATCTGAAAAATAGAAGCAGATTCTCCAACATAGAGTGAAGTAAGCACCAGTTAAATGGGATAATAATTATTAATTTAGAGAGAATTCAAAGGGTGTATATCCTCTCATAGCCCAAGATTAGTGGGTGCTTGACAATCGAAAGCAGAATCATTATTTGTTTATGATTTGAATTGGTTCCCAGATCAAGATATGGTTTCCTTTCCACTGAGCAGATCTGTTAGTCAATCCAAGTTCAGTTGGTTACCCACCATGTCTGTGTGCCACTGTTGCACTTGTATAAGCATCATGTCAGGTTGTTTGCTTCTGGGTCACTTAGACTTTGAATTGCTTGGATAGATGTTGGCCACTTTCTTGTAGTTCATGTAGTGCCTTCCAGCACTAGATGGGCTAATTTTCTGGGAATGGGTCTCTTCTGGATTCCAACCAGGTCTCTCCAAGGCCCATGCCAACAGTGTGTGGTGTCTTCAGAAGTAGGGGCTTATCATTAAATTCTGGTGGGTAATAACATGCTCTGACAGGAGTCTTGTCTGGTTTGTTTTTGGAGATTTAGTAGGTCTCTCTAATCAACACCTTATTGTGGATATAAACCACATCATGGTACAGGGAATTATAGGTCAATGCAAAGGTAAAAGAAAAAATAAAAAGACAGAAAGTAAGACAAACAGGAGAAATTTAAGGTTAGGTTTTATCTCACCCTCTCCAGGGCCCTTCATATCAGGTGCACCCCCAAAGCCTTCTTGAAGGTTTCACATTTTAGTCTAACTTCCAAGATATAGGATTGTATGGTACCAGTTCAATTTGGGTTCAGTTTTGTGTCCTCCCAACCTTGCCCTTCCCACAAGCCCTACTTTCCCTATTTTCCAAGCCTCCAGATACTATTCACATAGGTCAGCACCTTGGGCTGGTTCAGGTTAGGAACCACAGATGAGTGAGACCATGTGATGGTTGTCTTTCTTTGATTGTGTGAGTTCACTTAGAAAGATCTGTTCCAAGTTTGACCACTTTTCTACAAATTTCATTGTGTAGAATATGTGTGAAGATATACCACATCTTGATTATCCATTCGTCCAATGATGGGCATCTGGATTAGTTCCAGTTTTTAGCTATTATGAATTGAACAGCTATAAACATGGTTGAGCAAGTATCTATGAACTTAGATGTGGAGCTTTTAGGGTAAATGCCCAGTAAAGGGAATAACAGGGTCTGTTGGTAATTCTATATTTATCCTTTACAGGAGAATCCATATTGGTTTCTATAATGGTTGTACCAGCTTACATTCCCACCAACAGTGAATGAGGGTTCCTGTTTCTCCACATCCTCGCCAATATCAGTTTTCATTTAATTTCCTAATGTTTGCTATCCTTAGTGGGGTAAGGTGGAATCTCATATTTGTTTAAACTTGCCATTCCCTAATAGTTAGGGAAATGTTGGATCATTCTCTTAATGAGTAAGAAGTGGTCTTCTTTGGCCTTTTTAATTACTTTTGGTTTGAAGTATATTTTATCAAATATTAATATAACAACACCCACTTGTTTTTTTTTTTAATTCCCATTTGCTTGGAATACCATTTTTCAACCTTTCACCCTGAGGAGGTGCCTATCTTTAGTGGTGAGGTAGGTTTCTTGAACATAGCATATAGAAAGGTTCAGTTTTTGACTCATCCCAATAACCATGTCTTTTGATGAGTGAGTTAAAACCATTTATATTTAAGATTATTGCTGTGAAGTTTGAATTTATCCCTACCATGATGGGATATTTTATAGGTTTTGGTACTTTCTTGCTGTGTACTATTTTGAGCCTAGTCTATTGTGGTTATCATGATCTTCTTGTTGGCTCTTGGGATTGTTATGTGTGGAGTATTCCTTCAAGTATTTTCTGTAGGTTTGGCTTTGTGTTCATATAATCATAGAGTTGAATTTTTTCATGGAATGTTTTTCTTTCACCATCTATTATGGGGGATACTTTTGCTGGGGAGAATATGGGAGCTATAGTTTTTCAAACTTTGAAGTGTTCCATTCCACAACCTTATGGCTTTCAGGGTTTTCATTGAGAAATATGGTATAATTCTGTTGGGATTGTCTTTGTATGTTGCAAATTGTTTCTCTCTCACTGCTTTTAATACTTTCCTTGTTTATGTTGTTAAGAGTTTTAGCTCTGATGTGTCTTGAAGAGTTTCTTCTTTAGTCCTGACTGTTTGGTGTTCTGTGGGCTTCTTGTATCTGGATGGACCTCTCTTTTGAGAGATTCAGAAAATTTTCTTCAATAATTTTGTTGAATATTTTCTCTATGCCTCTGGCATGTAATTCCTCTCCTCTGATATACCCATGATCCAGATGTTTGGTCATTTTAGAGTATCCCACAGTTCCCTTGTATTCTGTTCACTTGACTTTTTGAACTTAGCAATGTTCTGACCTCCCAATAAATTTCTTCTGTCTTGTATTCCAGGTCAGAGGTTCTGTCTTCCACATGAGTAACTATGTTGGTGAGGGGTTCTAGAGAGTTTTTTATAATTTATATTTGAGTTTTGTTTTCTGTTGTGTTGTTTTTCACCATGTCCATCTCTTTTGTGAGGTATGATTTCAATTTGAGTTCTGATTTTCTTGATGCCTCCTGGAATTCATTCTTGCATTTGATCAAGTCTTCATTAAGCTCAATCAACCAGTTGTTGAGATCTTCCATTTCTTGACTCACCTTCAATTCATTTATATCTCTTTTGAGGTATAACATTTTCTAACATTTTCTTCAATCAAGTTAAGCCTACGGTCAAAAGCTGAATGCTCTATGAGATGATTCTGTTCAATTTCATTGACACAATGGTTGGTTCTTTGCTGGGTTGATTCTAGTTCAGCATTTTTTTTTTTTGATCAGAGACTCATTAGCTGTTGTGTTTTAATTTTGGGAATGAGTTTTTGTTGATTTCTCTGATTTCATTGAAGATTTCTATTGTAGAACTAGGCATCTTTGGTGAAGATCTCTGTTTTCTGACTTTTGTTGCCTTTTTTTTTTGCATTGTTGTCTACCTATTTTAGGAAGACTCTTTATTTTACTGTGGAGAAAGAAAGTTTTTGTTCTTTGGCCCATGCACCCTCTGGTTCAGATGAACAGGGATTTTAGTACCCAGTGGCCAGTCAGGATACCAGTGCAAAAGGCCTGATTCCACAGCTCACACAGGGACCAGGACTCCCCAAGCAAGGCACAGTGGGACCTGCCAGGACCAGGGGGCTGGGAGGAGCAAGGGAGCAGGGATCTAGCCTACTTACTCCATGTTGTGCCCTCTAACACAGACTGGCACAGTGAATTTCGACTAGAGAACTGGGAGAAGCCAGAAAGGAGGGACCTGGCCTATTCCCTCCACACTGCCCTGCCTGTCCACACACTGTCCATGCAGGGAACCCAGACCAGGCTGCTGGGAGGAGCTGGGAAACCAGAGTCTGGCCTACCCTGTAAACACACTCTCCATTCCTGGAACCCAGACCAGGGTGCTAGGAAGAGCCGGGAAAACAGGGGTCTGGCCTATTCACTCCAGACCACTGTGCTTGCCCCAGGTAAATTAATTTTGATAATAAGAACCACAGCTCTGGAGAGTCTGTAAGGATTCTGTTACCCTGGAGAATGGGGTTACCAATGTGTGTGGCTATGGTAAAATAATGGACCATTACAAGTTTATAGGAAAGAAGACTTGAATCTGCTATGGCAACCCCCTTCCTGCTCAAGGACATGAGACCTTCCAGTCATGCTTGCTAAAGATAAAAACTGCACATATGCAGTTTTGGAATTTCTCCCTTGTACCACCCCTCCCCACATTGTTGTGCCAACTGCAGGTGTCAACCATTACTTATCTGCTTCTGGAATGCCTGCTTGCTTCTGCTTTTACTGAAAGTAAAAGTTGAATGTACATGTGGGATTGGGACGGAGATTTCATTAGCTATCATGGCTCCAGACAAAGCATGAATAAATCTCTTTTGCACCCAATTTGGTGTCAGATCTATTTCTTGAGGAGCATTTCCCATATCATTTGGAGGCTCCAGTAAGATCCCTTCATCAAGAACCCCTACTGGCCAGGGGCTGCTGCATGCAGACTCCACAGCCTGACAGGGGGCTCTGAAACTGAAAGTGTGTACCTCTGATGGGTCCCTCAGGCCACAGCAATGCTGCACTGCCAAGCTTACACCAGGAACCAGAACTGGGTAGTTTGAGAACCCTGTGGTAGTTTGAGTCAAGTGTCCCCCTTAAACTTAGGGGCTCTGAATGCCAGGTTCCCAGATGATGGAGATTTGGGAATCAAAGCCCCTGGAGGCAGTGTATTCTTGGGGGTGGGCTTATGAGAATGATAGCCAGTGTCTTCTTGCCAGTGCTTGGCACACTCTCCTGTTACTGTTGTCCACCTGATGTTGGTGAGGGAGTGATGTCCACCCTCTTTTCATGCCATCATTTCCCCTGCCATCATGGAGCTTCCCCTTGAGTCTGTAAGCCAAAATAAACCTTTTTTTTTTTTTTCTTCTCCTACAAGCTGCTCTTGGTCTGTGTTTTCTTCCAGTAGTGCAAAGCTGACTGAGTTGAGACTCAGTTGGGGACTGAGTTGAGAGAATGAACAAGACATTAAACACTGCAATGGCTGAACACTGCCAGGAAAGAGGCCTTTCTTGGCTAGAAATTCTGCCACTTGTACTGTTCAGGGTACACTGCACACCGTATATATGTGGATTTCCCCGTTTAAAAATCCTGTTCTGGCTCTCTACCACACTGTTCACAAGAGACTCTTGGAACCTCCAGGAGTAGAGACAAAACCACCTGCAAAGGTTCTTAAAGGACTTAATGAACATTGCGAGGGAAACTTCTGGCCATTTGAATCCCCCTCATTACCCAGGACCACTACATTCCTGGAACCCAGGAGACCAGGTCTGGATAAAGATATCAGTCTGGGGAAGCATAGACCCCAGGTGGGAGGGGCCATACCAAGTTATTCTAAGCACTCCCTCAGCTCCTAAGATTGCAGGTGTCAAGCCGTGGATCCGGCACACCATGTGAAGGCAGACACCAACCCCTACCAGTCCTGCATGGCCACTGCCAACTCCACAGACCCTTTGAGGCCAAGATGTTCCAAGAAGAACAGCCAAGATGGGGACCCTGACCACACCCCAGATCCTGTTGGTGATCAGCCTGAGGATGACCCAGACCATAGCCAATGATGCCCATGTGATCCTCAAAGCCCCTGTCTCACAGAAACCGGGACTCATGCACAACAACGAATTCTGGAAATTGCCCCATAAATAGGCTCCCTCATTTTCAGGTTGGGTTTGGAGAGCCCTGACTGCCTTGCCTTGCAGTTACTGGAGTAAAGTAGAACTGTTGCAGTGAGCACAGGGAATGGAAATGTTACTGGGAAAAGCCAGACACAATCACCTTCAGTCAAGCAGCCTGGGGTGGGTGGAAGGATTCTAGGCTTATCTAAAACACTCATGTTGATTTTCTCAGCACTCCTTGGGAGGGCATATAAACTGCTAGACATGGTGCAGCATACAAAGACCTCTTGAGATCAGAAGAGAGGTATCTGGGTGGAGTTAAGCCCAAGTAACCCCATCACCTGGGGAAACCGTACTCTAGGGCTGGGTACATGGCTATATTTAGGGGATCCAAGAGCACGATTGCCCATCTAACAATACAACATACCGTCAATACTCCAGTCAGCAGGGCCAACACTCTGTAGAACTACTAGGCATTTATACCAGAGCTTGGATCCTGTAGTCATTCCCATCTTGAAAACTTTGACCTGATATCCCTCCCCTACTTAAAATTCTGTTCGCAGTAAGTACGAGCCATGAACTTTTCAGCCAGGCCAATCCCTGCCTGGGTGAGGACTGCTGGCTATGTCTGAGGGACAGCCAAGTCTCTTACACTGGGGAGGGGATAACTAACAAGAATCTAGCTAACAAAACAGGAGAGACCTGCTTGATTGGATTGTCAGTCCAAGGAATAAACAACGCTTAATGTGTTAGAGCAGGGGGAAAATGCACTAGGCTGCCCACCAAGGCAGTAGCCCCCAGGGGAACATATTTTGCCTTTTCTCAAGGTATCCATTCTTGTTATCCAGGAAGAAACTATAAGCTAGTATGTGTGGCCCCGACTTCGCTGTGTTTCCAGGAGATGAAGTCTGTCGGTACCTACAACCCAGGGAGAAAAGATACAGTCCTGGTGCTCTAGCATCTTTGGATAGGATTTTTCCTGGAAAGAGCTGCAGCAATGGTGCTATAGCAATACCTTCCAACCAGTACAGTATAGTCAACTCTCCAGCCAGATACAGGGTGATCTGACCACTGTCCAATGAGCATAGTCACCCTCTAGAACCAAGTAGACACTGGAATTGGTGGTCCTTCAAAACCAGAAGGGATCTGATTTAGTTACAGCAGACAAAGGGGAAATCTGTGTGTTCTTTAGTGAAGAATGTTGCTTTCATGCCAATCAATCAATCAGTCAATCAATTGGGATTGCCAAGACAAAATGATGGGCAGTTGTTAGGAGGAATTAAGGCTATGATCACCAAAGAAAGATACACCATGGGAAGCTGTTTGGAAAATGTGGGGACCTTGGCTTGCACCCCTAGTGGAGCTCCTAATCATAATTTTACTGGCCTGCTGTGGGGGCACTGTATTCTCAACCTTCTATCTGGGTTTGTCAAGAATTGGATATGCAGGTCTTACACCAAGAATACCAATGAATTTCCATAAGATAAGGTAAAAGACATATGGCATCATGTAGGTGAAGATGAGGGATGTGGTGGAGTAATGGAAAAATCACAAAATCACTAGAAAAGGACAGGAGGACTGGAGCTGCTTTGGCAACCCCCTTCCTGCCCAAGGACACTAGGCGTCCCGTCCTGCTTGCAGAAACAAGGCCTGTAAGCACTCAGGTCAGGAAGTTCTCCCTTGTACACCACCTCCCCATTTCCCCATGCTTACTGCAGCTGCTAGTCATCACGTCTCTGCTTCTGAAGTGCCCTCTTGCTTGCTTGCTTCTGCTCTGACTGAAGCTAGAAACTGAAAGTGCATGTGGGTATTGGGGCCACAAACTTTCAGGAGCTATCCTGGCCCTGGACCGCGCATGAGTAGATCCTAGTAGTAGTTTTCCACCCAATTTATTTGATATCAGGTTGATTTCCGGGGAGGGAAAGCATAGTTTTCCCATATCATGGCCACACCCAGCTGTTCATAGTGAGCTTGGGGCTCAAACTTGGCATTCTCTCAGGTCGTCCTGAGCCATCTCTCCAGCCTTCCTTCCCAGTTTCAGTGGAGAATATGTGTTATTAGTTCTTCAGTTCAGTTGCTTCCTAACAAAGCAAGAAAAGAAAGTTGTCTACATGATGAACATTTTCATTCAGAATCCAGATAGCTGCATAGAAGATGAAAAGTCATGCTGAGACAATGCAAACTTCACAAGCTCCCCAGGTTTCACGGCTAAGGCACAGGCAGAGCCGGGTCCAGAGCCATGCTGGCCTGTCTGAACCTTAGTACCTTGTGAGTCTCTGTGGTGTGGTGCCTCAGATGCTTCCGCCTCTGCGCTATTAGTGCTTATGATCTATAAAGCCATAAGGTGAGGGCTAGGGATTATAAGAGCATAACTCACCCATTCAAATTAGCAAATTCCTGTGATCAGAAAATAAGTTGATAGGAAATATCGAAGTATAAATAAAACTGAAAAGCAAAAATTTACATAAGGATAGGCCTTAAAACTCTTACAGAATGCTTTGCCTATTTTGATTAAAAGAATTTCTTTTCTCCCTCTCTCTCTCAAATAAATAAATAAATAAATAAATAAATAAATAAATAAATAAGTAAAGAGATTAAAAATATTTTAAAATAATTTATTTAGTGCTTTGTTTTCAGAAACGTCAGAAACCGCTACCCTGTGACCACAAAAACATGCTCAACCCCAAGGACTATGGTCACCAGACCTGCCTGAAAAACATCAGGAAAAAGAAATGACCTCATTCCTATTTATACCTTCCCCATTCTTCATCCTGCTTGAATTTTCCTACCCCAACCCCATAAAAACTCACTTCAGCTATGCCTGAGCTGCAGCATTCTCAAAGCCTGTGCAGTCTCTCCGTTCAGCTTGGCTTTTTGTTTGTTTGTTTTATTCTTTTCCTTTTTTTTCTTTCTTTCGTCTCCTTTTTTTTTTTTTTTTTTTAAGGCAAGTCCAACAGACTGGCCTTTTGTTTATGTGAGAGAGCATGAGAGAGAGAGAGATAATTGGCATGCTAGAACCTGCAACCACTGCAATCAAACTGTAGATGTGTGTTCTGCTGTGCATATGTGCAATCTTGCACACTTGTGTCACCGTGTGTCTGGCTTACATGGCACCTAGAGAGTTGAACATGAGTCCTCAGGCTTCGCAGTCATGTGCCTCACCCACTCAGCACCCCTCCAGCCCCATCTTGGTTCTCTAGTACAGAGCTATCTACATGCCTTACAGGTTGGTTTCTGTTTCTTTTGATTATACTTCACCCAGGTTGTTCCTTGTCCCAGTTCTGGTCCAACAAATTGTGCTGAAACCCAGGAGGATCATTTGTAGATTGATAAGGAATAGGCTAGGTTCTGGTATTAGGTTGTCACCTGTCACAAAATGGAGGTGTGGTGAAAGGCAAGATTCTGAGAGTGGTTCATCACCCAGTCCCCAAATGAAGCTGGAACGGAATGCAAGAATGGGTGAAAAAGTATCCCCAATCTCCACACTCTAGGGGGGCTAAAGGCTGGAGGCCAAGGGACTAGGGATAGGATTCAGGAAGATGGAAATCTAGAGAGTCTCTTGACTGCCTTCCATGTCTTATCTTATTGGCATCTGGCAAAGTGTTGCGTGAATGGTCAAGTTAAATGGCAAAAGACCTCTATGACAGATATTGGGGAATCAGAAAGTGAGGGCGAATGTAGTTAAAACGACTGGGAACTGACTTTACTCAAAACGTCAATAAAACCACAGCATGAGGTTTGCACTGATTACTAAGGCAAAGACTGCAAAAGCCCAGAGGCTTCAGGTCAAGGCTGGCAGATATTTAGCCTGTTATAGTAAGCCTGACGAATGTTCGACCTCTCAACGGGACCCAGTGTAGGGAAAGAAAAAGGTGGGGTGGGAAGGAATTAGAGGAAAAAGCAGCTCTGTGGACTACCCTGAAAAGGGCAGTGGGAAATCTGACTGAACTCAGCAAGGGATTTCAGATGTTCTCCAGAGAGTGTCTCAGGCCAGAAACCTTCCATTTCCACAAGCAAGCAGTTGGTTTCATGCAGTCCAGTGTTCCACAGGATAAGGGAGAGGTCACCCAAAGTGGGGTGGGAGGCTGGAGTCTGAAAGCCCAAAGATCCTCCTTTAACTATCTACTCTTCCCATTCCCTAAGAGATCTTCTCAGCCACCAAGCCTTCCTGGCTGTGCCGCCTTCTTGAGTCCAGACCTTGCAATGCACACCTCCTTGACTACGACCCTGGCCTATGTGATCAATCCTGCCTGGGCCTCAATCACACCACTCTGTTCCCTGCCTCCACTGTCACCACACCCCAAGCTCCCTTACGCTCATGCTCCAAGATATTAGATCTCTCCATCAGCCCCTTTACACACATCACCAACCACCCTTTTCCTGAAACCAACATCCAGATTGATTATAGATGGAAGCTCCCTAAAATAACCCCTCATACTTCAGGCAATTCCCTCATCCATGACCACCCCAATTCTCCTAAGACCCACAACTTTATTGAGGCTTAACCTTTGACTCCAGGTGCCACTTCCCAATCAGCTAAACTAACAGCTCTTACTTGAGTCCTAACCCTACCTAAAGACCTTTCTGTTAACTTTCATATGGGTTCAAAGTATGCTTATAACATCACCCACTTGAATATTCTAATTTGGAGAGAGTGGCTTTCTCACTGAAAAGGGACTTCAATTATTAATGCCTCCCTCATCAAAGATACACTGGACTCTGTTCTTCCCCCACCAGAGCAACCATCGACCATTGCTGAGGCCATTGAGGGACAAACAATGTTTCTCTTGATCACAACCATGCTGATAAATTATCCCATGAAATAGCCTTATATCATTGTGGTGGTTTGATTCAGGTGTCCCCCATAAACTCAGGTGTTCTGAATGCCCGGCCTCCAGCTGATGGAGATTTGGGAATTAATGTCTCCTTCAGGGAGTGTATTGTAGGGGGCAGACTTATGGGTGTTATAGCCAGCTCCCCCTTTGCTAGCACTTGGCACAGTCTTCTGTTATTGTTGTCCATCTGATGTTGGCCAGGGTGCAATGTTCACCCTCTGCTCATGCCATCATTTTCCTTGCCATCATGGAGCTTCCCCCTTGGGCCTGTAAGCCAAAATAAATCTTTTTTTCCCCCCACAAGCTGCACTTATTTGTGTGATTTCTACCAGCAACAATCATCCAGACCTCCAATTACCCTCTCCTTCTCAGCCTACAAAGTCTTCTCAAGTCCAACTCATCTCACTCAGGAAATTCTGCTAGACTTCCATTCCATATTTCATGCCTCTAATCAAGTTCGATTTTCTTTTTCACAAAATCTTACCACCCCCAGCTCTTATGTAGTTAGTTCCTCAAAGCACTGGCACACTCATGTGACATCTTCCAGCGGAAACATGCCACTTCCAATAATAGGCTATCCTAATTCCCCACAAGATTCAGACAATATATCTGCACTAAGATTCAAAAGGGAAACTCCCAGGATACTACTACTGATTTAAGCACCACCTTGAACATAAGTTTCTCTAGGTCTCCTTAGGGTCTTTGAATCATCAAAATCAGCTGGCAATAGATAACATGAATAAACACTTCTGGGTGGAAGAGGGAAATTCAGTTCATCAACTAGCTAATAAACTCATGGGCTTGTCTGTTAAATATGATAAATGTGTTAATGTTACCAGATATGGAGAGGATACCACTGAGATCAAACCACTCCATGTGAGGCAGGCATTACTAGTCTCCCTAGTTATCCAACAACACTGTATCAATCACTTCACTGCTATGTCTCCACTGCTTAACTATTCTATCAAACATCATATGCCCCTACCTACTGGCAAAAGGGCTTCCTACTGGATGGGTTTTCTTCTGTAATATCACTGCTTTCCAGGTTTTGCCTGCCAATTTCCCCAGAGGCTTATCTATGGGTTGGATTCACCCTTCACTGCCATCCCTAATTCCTCCTCAGTGGGTAACCTGAATCCTGCCCCCCCCCCATGATGACAAGATGGTCCACATGAATATGGCTGGCATTTCAGTCACAGCTACCATTCTTCTGCCCATTCCAGGTCTAGTGGTAGGGTTACAGAGAGAGATTTCTGGCTGGCCTATATCTTTATTGAAACATCCAACTTAACCACATGGTTTCTGGCAGCAAACAATTGAGAAATGAAAGAATTCTGAACCTCTATATTACAAAGTAGAGGTACTATTGACTTTTTATTACTAAAGCATCACAGGCTGTTCATACTTCCCAATATGTAATGCTTCAATATTATGGATAATTCTCATATTATCCAACAACAAATAAGGCACAAAGTCAAGAAAATTCATGAAAGTGACTTTTTGTCAGGCTTAGGACAGTGGTTTTGAAGGATAAGTTCCTTATTGGGCCCTCTGATCTATATTCTCTTTGCTATAATTATTTTCCTTGTCTGCTCAACTTTCTACTCCAATTTATTAGCAAACAAGTCATCTCTGTAAAAATTATATATATATATATCTCAACACCCTATAACCCACCTTGCTTCCAGCATACCACAATGTAACAACTATCAGGATTCTGACTGTTTTCCCTTTTAGTATGTCCCCTACACCACAAGGATTGATCCATTCTATGGATGTACCAGGACTGACACCTTCAACCCAGCTAGGACTATTACCCACTCCAGACCCTGGAAACCTGGCCCCTGTATAATCTATAGCCTTCACCCCTTTTACTTGTTTTCAGGGTCAGGAATAAAAGTCTGAATGACTCCCATTCTTATTTTTAACTTTTCGATTCTTCACCCTGATTCCATTTTCCCACCCCTTATCCCTATACAGCTGTGCCTGAGCTGCTGCAGTTTCAAAACATGTGAAGAGTCTATCAGCTCTTGATTCTTTAATAAAGAGCCATCTAGTGCCATAGAGGTCAGTTTCTCTTTCTTTTGATTTCATGTTGCCCCAGTTGGTCCTGGTCCCAGTTCTGGTCAAACAGTCTATATAGTAGGCAAGTAGGAAATGTTTCCATAAGGGGGGATTCTTTAACCAATATAAAGAATTAGGTGATTCTAAGAGGAACTAACAGCTTTCTTCATGAACTTCTGATCATTCTTCTCTTTATTTCAATCAATGCTCATAATAAGACTTTCTTTACATATTCTAATTCTCGAAGTTATTAGCAAATTGTCCTCTGAAATTAGCATTCCCATTTTTGTAACCAATAGCAAGAACTTCATTTTCTTTACAAATATATATATTTTTCTTTTTACCAACCCAAAAGGATAATGCTACCCCATTTGTCAAAGTTTGATTGCATTTATTCTTACCAAGATTGAACATATTTTCAAGTGTCTATTAGCCACTCCTAATTTCTTTCTTTTTTTAAATGTTTTTTGTTCATTTTAATTTATTTATTTGACAGTGACAGAGAGAGAAAGAGGCAGATAGGGAGAGAGAGTAAGAGAGAATGGGCACACCAGGGCTTCCAGCCACTACAAACAAACTCCAGACACGTGCGCCCCCTGGTGCATATGGCTAATGTGGATCCTAGAGAATCGAGCCTCGAACCAAGGTCCTTAGGCTTCACAGGCAAGCGCTTAACCAATAAGTCATCTTTCCAGCCCTCCTAATTTATTTCTTAAGATCAATTTCAAAGGCAGAAGTACAAACCAGCAAACATAAGGCAGATTTTCTTTTTTTTTTAAATTATAATTAGGTAATTTTATCTGTGACATGGTATTTTTGCTAATAGAGTAAAATGCCATAATTAACCCCAGAAACTGTACCAGAAAAATTCAGTATATAAATATTTAGTAATTATTATTAGCTATGTGTAATTAATTGAGGCTTGAAAAGAAAATTGTGCTAAAGCAATTTGATCTTCCTAGCTCAAATATGTAATTTTTATTTTCATAAGGAAATTAATAACAAAGACAACATCTTCAATCTCCTTTTTATTATTTTTCTTGAAACTCTAGGTTCAGGTTCTAACCCCTCTGAAGTGTGATATCACTGTGGGAGCATTAGCTACCTGATAAATCTTCTGTTTGCAATACAGAGGTAACCTTACTTCCTGTTTGTTATTACTGAAATTATGGAAGGCTCCAAGCATTGCCATAGGTAGAATTACATAAGCCAGATTTTGTCCACAGGAGTATAATGAATCACTACAGTTCAGGACATATTGAAAACCAAAATCTGCTGAAATCAAAAATAAAAACATAATTTTAATTTATCCTTCCTAATTCTAGGTGTTCACAGTCTCTAGAATAAACAGGAAAAATCCTGTGAATTTTTTTTTTCTTGGTCCCACCATGTAGCCCTAACTGACATGAAATTTGGAATGTAAGACAGACTGGCCTTGAATTTTCTCTGAGCCTTCCTTCCTCTGAATCACTGGGATTGGAAGTATGTACCATAGTAGCTACCATGAAAGATATGTTTTATAATGTAATGAAATATTACAGGGACAGATTGATTAATCATGTTAAAAATAAAACAAAAAAATTATTATATTTTACTTATGAATACATTTTATTTTAACCTGATTATTTTGTCCAAATATTTTCTTTAAAATCAACATGAATTCACTAATAATAACTTAAGTGTATTCAATTCTGTTATTTTAGATGAATTTATTGTTACATCATTCAGTGATTGCTTAAAATTACAATACTTATGGTCTTTGTCATCAGCAGAACAGGTTTGAAGTTCCCAGCAAAATTTAATTTGTCCCAGGTTTCTGATAATAACTCTAATATTCTCACCTTTAACCTAGTGACTTTTCCATACAAATAAGATCAGGAGTGATCTTAAGATGAGGAAATCACAAAGATGTGCAATAACCTACACCGCTTCACAGTTCATTCCAATCAGAAGTGACACCAGGTCTAAACAACCATACCCTGGGAACAGATGATTCATGGATGAATACCAATATTGCTCTGAGACATTTTGTACCTATCTTGCTAATCAAATTAATGGTATTAAAATCACTGGATGCTAGGAATTGTCATCTTTGAAAATATTTCATTATGAAGTAACATTTATGTGTTTAAACTGCTTATTAAAAGTGTGTGCATTTCTCAGTATTGTGATCAGTGGCAATCTGTATTTTTCAATGTATGATCTACCAAGTAGGTGTCAGCCCCACAGTAAAATTGTCAAATGCCATAAATAAGAACCTTCAACATTGGGGTCTGAATATGTTGGAACCTGTAATTGGAGCAATAGTTACTGGAGGCTGAATGGCAAATGGTTGATCAGTGCTGTTACACCCTACAGTCAGGCGTAAGAAGTTCTATGTGCGGTTACATAATACAGTGACTATAAAGGAAAATAACATGCTGTACATAAGAAAAAATTAGAAGAAAGGGGCTTATTTTTTAATATTTTTTTAAGATGAGACAGACAGCATGTGCAAGATATATGCCCCACATTGGGAAACTGGCTTTCCACGAACATTGGGGAACTGAACCTGGGGGCCGGCATGCTTTTCAATCAAGCACCTTTAACCACTGAGCCATCTCTCCAGCCCCAAAGAAGAGGTTTGTAATGTTTTACCATAAATAAATAGTACATTTTTTAGAAATGTGTTTATTCTAAACTTTACACAATGTGTACATGTATTTGCATGCTATCTTACTGAAATGTATAATTTTTATATTGCTCTGTAACCATTAAAACATAAACAAGAAAAGAGAGATTCTTCAATCTCCATCCCATGTCTTTCTCAAATGTTTTCCTTTAAAGTTATGAATCTTTAGTTAAAAGTATCAGTAGCATCTTAGGAAAAACTTATAAATCTGAACCTTTTTTGAGCAAAAACAGAAAATTTCTGAGTCACTTAATAAGCTTGTAGGATATTTTCAAATGTCATGTTGTTTCTCAGCTGTGCTAATAAAAGCTGTGCCTGATAAAGAAGAGCAGTCTACTGCAGTCAACTAGAGTTGACCATCATGGCTGAAGCATTTTCTTCCTAGAGAGTGTGTAAACGTTAAGAGAAACAAGAGGCACTGTTCACATGTTTGCTGCATATCCAAACTATTTCTTTTGGCCAATCACCTTTCTTGCACTTAAATATCAGAATATTTTTCAGCTCCAAACTATTGTGCTTGAAAGTTTTTAGTTCTTATCCAGTCCCCTAGAGTCCTACTGAAGGCTTGGAGATTGACTTGGACCCAGCTCCACTGAACCAGGGTCCTCAGGATCTTCCAGTGGAGAGTCTGGGCTAAGAAGAGCCAGCATGTTAAAAGCCCTGTGAAGAGCAGAGAAGATGGTAGGTGACCCACAATAGAGTCCAGTGTAGACCTAATTAAAAAGAGATAGACAACATCAAGTAAAAAACAAAACAAGCAAGCAAGCAAACAAAAAACAGCAACAAGACTTGAGGTATAAAGAGAACAAGTTTAAGTGAACTAAGAATTAGCTACATTTGGTTCAGGGCAATTTCCCCCAAACATTGATGGGGATCAGTGCTTCCTGATTTGGCCAGGCCCAAAGGGACTGATTCACATGTTCTAGAGACTTCCCATATTTCCCAAAAGGAAAATGCCAATGCATCTACAAGTCTTAATTATCATGACTGTTTCTTGCCAACTCTATCTTTCCTGGCATTGGCTCTAGCTTTGGAGGGATGGATCCAATTTGTCTGCCCTTGTTTCACCACGGGCGATCATTAGCATTTCAACACAGATGTGAAGACAGAAGTAAAGATGAAATCTTGCAGAGGATAGCAACAGTTTAATTCATCTCTTTGAAACAGATATTCACTATTTTTGCTGATGGAAGGTATGGTGCATTGGATGAAAATACAGCACATGCCTTTAATCTCAGTACTTGGGAGCAGAGGTAGGAGGATTGCTATGAGTTCCGTGCTAGCTTAGAACTAGAGTTACAGGTCATCCTGGGGTTAGAGTAAGACTTTACCTTGAAAAACCCAAGCAAACAAATTAAAAACAATAAAAAAGAAAATGCAAGCCGGGTGTGGTGGTGCACACCTTTAATCCCAGCACTCGGGGAGGCAGAGGAAGGAGGATCACCATAAGTTTGAGGCTACCTTGAGACTACATAGTGAATTCCAGGTCAGCCTGAGCTAGAGTGAGACCCTACCTCAAAAGAAAAGTTTTTTTAAAAAAAGGAAATTCAGGATCTACTGGGCCTGGACCTTCATAGTTTTTAATTTCTCCAACATATCCTATTACTTTTAAGTCTATCATTGCATAACATACAAAGTAGCACATGCTAACCATACAGAAACACATGTATAAACGAGCTTGATTAGGCATTCTACAACATATTCTTCAAAGTACCACATCATATATAACAATTATATTCAATTGTTTATTTATTTATTTATTTGAGAGAGAGAGAGAACATAGAAAAACCAGGGCCTCCAGCCACTATGAATAAATAAACAAATAAATAACTCCAGACGCATGTGCTATCTTATGTATCTGGATAACATGGGTCCTGGGGAACTGACCCTGGGTACTTTGGCTTTGCAGGCAAGTACCTTAACTGCTATGCCATATCTCCAAACCCAGTTACATTTAATTTTAACTGACAACTTAAAAATAAATAAATAGGCTACAGAAAAAAAAAAAAATAACAACACAGGATTTCCAGAGTGCACAAACACACTTTTCTCTCTGTATACATACATTTCCTTTGGAGATAAAGGTATGACAAATGATAGACATTACAGCATCACACAGACTTATTTACTTACCACTTGTTAAAAATAGACATGCTTTGGGATAGGGAAATCCTCTTACAGGCATTGATTTCACAGTGATACATTTTAAGAACTGTAGTGTAGGTTGGGGTTTCTGTTAATGAACTACAAATATTGTCAAGAAAAACCAACTGTATTATAAAAAGTCAAGTGGTATAGTATACAAATATACACAAGCTATCTAATGGTGCTTACTGCCTCACAGATCTCCATGACTCATCAGTATTCTGTCTTGGTTCCACTCTGCAAACAGGATCAATTACTGTGTCTGCCCCTGTTTAATGAAATGTTCTTTCAAAATTGTTTTTCTACTTTTCCTACATGACTGATTCTCTGCTGGATTTGTATTTTTCAGGCTATTGGGAAAGGGACTGGGTTTCTTATCTCCCACTTGCTATGTAGCTGAGGATGACCATGAGCTTCTGATCCTTCTGCCTTTACTTATCAACTGCTAGGGTTACATGTGACATGTGTCAGAATGGCTGATTTTATGTGCTCACTGCTGGAGATCAAACCCAGCGTGTTGCCATTACCTTCATGTTGCTGGGAAACACTGCACCAATGGCAGCTGGTGGGAGGGAAGGGCTTATTTCAGGATTAAAGTGTTCAGTGGAGGCTTCATCATGGCAGAGGAAGCTAGCTCACTTCAGTATATACCCATAATACAGAGGAAAAAGAAGAGCCAGGCTTGAAAAAATAACATGGGGATGAGAACTGTGGCTGCACAATGCTATCTTCTGCATGCGACCTTTCAGCTGCATTTAAGGACTCCCAGCAGATGGCATTTCCTGTCGACATCCCAGCACAGGTGAGGGAGGGGTCTGTGAGATCCACATCCCTCAGAGTGATCAGTGGGAACGATGGTTTCTAGGGAGGGGAAGTCATGCACAAGAGTGATGAGGCCCCTGGAGCACTGTCTGTTCTCTAGAAAGTGACTTCCTACTCACAATCATGCAAAGAACCCCGATTTAAATCAGTGAGCTCCAAAAAAGGGTGGCATGGCAAGATGGGAATCTAGTGGACAGAAGAAGGGTTTTAATTAAGGAAAAGGGGAAGAGAGAGTACATGTGAAGGGGCTAAAATACATTGTGTATGTGTATGCTGTTGTCAGGAACCCAGTGAAAATAGAGCTAAATTTCACTCTTTAGGTAAAGTACAATTTATAGATATTAGAAAATTATAAATTTTGTAAATAATAATTATTTTAAAGCATCCTGTATATTGTAAACTATTTTTTGTATTCCACTTTCTAAAGCATTAAAGTTTCAGTTGCTAATCCTGTGGGAAATAGAAGCAGTTTAAGGTTGACAGTTCCTATCTGTTTAGTGTCCCAGCCTGTCAAGAATAAGAAAAATATACGAGTATTAGAAGTAGAATATACCAAATAAAAAAAATACTTCATTATCCCTAAAGTTTCACTGGCACTTCTTCAGCAAGCTTTCTTGAAATTTGGTCATCATTTTTTGAGGAAAAACAAAACAATTCTTCATTTATCAATTGCATAGCTCAGTGCCTGAATCATTATGCATAATGATTCTTTTATAAAGAAAGTAGATGGTAAAAATCACATCTCAGGGGTTCAGTTAAATGTGTGCTTTTAAAAATTTATACAAATAGCCAGACATGGTGGCACACGCCTTTAATCCCAGCACTCGGGAGGCAGAGGTAGGAGAATCACCGTGAGTTCAAGGCCACCCTGAGACTACAGAGTTAATTCCAGGTCAGCCTGGACCAGAGTGAGACCCTACCTCGAAAAACCAATACTGACACAGAGAAATTCTATAGGCTTCTTTCAGTCAGAGAATGGTAAAGAATTTTTTTAGAAGTAATGAAGCATTCAGCTCAAAGTAAAGAAAGAACATTGTAAGTGCCCTTAGTTTCATACAGTTTAAAAAATGCACAGAGACTTCCAGTATTTAGATCTGCTGCTCCTATAAGCCGCACAGTATGTGTGACAGATTACACTGGCCAAAGCCTGCACCGTGAGAAGTGACTGGATTCAATACCATACATGTCAAGAATTAAGAACAGTAGTGTAAAGTAGTGGAACATCCCAATGGTGTCTTTTCCTGATTGAGCAGAGAAACATGGACACAGTTAACAAAACATGCACACAGAAACTGAAAATGTTCCCTTCTTATCCCCCACAATTCCATGAGTAATCACTGTATCAGTCCTGCGACCAATTCTTCAAGAGTAAGAAGGAGCACACCATCCCATGCTTCCTAACGATGCCTTCACTGTGTTCTTGCGCTGGCTATGTGCTGGTCTTCACTGTTTGTGAGGGAACGTTGCCTACATTAGGCAGACACTGACTGTGATACAAAAACCTGCCAGCTGTCAGACCGCTTATTCTTATGTTAATTTATGATGTTTATTTATCTATTTATTTATATTTCCACTGAACTCTACCTTAACACTAGGGATACAACTCTCCCTAAGACAACAGGTCCTTTCTAATTAATAATCAATGATCCACCTTTCCTATAAATGTGCTAGTTAATAATTCCATCAGCCACAGGCACTCACCCTCCCTCTTTCTCATGTGAACTAATCTCGGGCATTTTCCTCAGCTCCTTTGGGTGAAGACATAATTTCTTTTCCTCTCAGTACCCACTAAGCCCAGGTATATCTGTGGTTCTGCACAGTCCAGAATACTTAAATCATTCTTTGGCATGTTTGCCAAACTGATAAGCTTTAAATCTGTATTCTGAAGCACAATCTCATCTGAAGCAGATGAGGTCATGTTTTGAATTCATAGTAGTGTACCTGTCCTTTTTGAAAACACACATCAAATTACGTGGGTCTATTTAAGCTCAATATTCATGGGAAACATTACCTGTAAACGTAACAGGGGGAAAGCAGTTCCATGTAAAGAAGACAGACTCCCCCATCCCCTTAAGAGTTTTTGTTATTTGGGACTACGTAAAAGGCTAGCAGCCTGTACATATTATACCTCCTCTCTATACAGCTCACAGCAGGGGTGTCCCTTGGCAATCTCTAAACTTCACTGGAACCCCTAACATATTCTTACTTTCTTGAGTAATTACAGAAGAACAAAGCTGTGAGACAAATTTCACATATCATAGATGCTTGTATGAACCTCTATTTAACTAGGAATTCTGAGTGATTGACAAAAAGGAGCTCTCACAATCTGTGTTCAGGACTGTGAACACTCTCAGGCCTCTGTGCTCTGTCTCTACCCCTCTCCAGAGGCTTCAGGATCATCTGTTACCTAACAGTAAGAGAAGAAGGACTGGGCACTGAGCTCCATACAGCCTTCTGCTTCTGCTCTGAGGCATTGTGGAGCCTTGCTGACAGGTTCATAGAACTGCTGAGGGCTCAGGAATCGCCAGTGTTTCTTATACACTTTTAGTTCACTAGAGTCAACCAAATCCAAGAACTCATAAATCCCAGGATCAAGTGACACAGTTCATTTTTCTGAAAAGCCCTAGGGGCTTCTGACTTGCACATTTTCCTGACATGAGTTTATCAGGATACAGGCCACCTCCTTTCATTGTAGCCATGGGTATCTAATGACCCGCTTACTTGTGCTGTTTTTCAGTGAGCAGCTCTCTTCAGTAGGGTACTGTTAATACCTACGTTGACTTTTAATGTACCCATTCTTCAAGAAATCTTCTAATATTTTCATTTCCTTAAGGTAAATCATGAGGTAAACTACATCTCTGCTGTTTTATTCATTCACTTTCCTTAGTTCTACTTAAAGCTAGACCAGATATATTTTCTTATGCTATTTAGAAATATTTATAACAAACCATCTTAACATGTTTTTCAGTTGGTTTCCAAGAGGACAAACAACTTCTCTGTCAATGCTTATGAGAGAAAGTTTCACAGCAATAATCTAAACCAGTCCACCAGTTTCAAGAATTTCCTCCAAATCCTTTTATGTGTATATCAAGTCCCTTCCCTTGACAAAATAGCAAAAGTGTGGCCTGGTGCTTAAAAACAAGAAGCCATTTTTCTTTTCCTTAAGAATTATCCTTGGGGGCTGGAGAGATGGCTTAGTGGTTAAGCGCTTACCTGTGAAGCCTAAAGACCCTGGTTCGAGGCTCGATTCCCCAGGACCCACGTTACCAGATGCACAAGGGGACGCATGTGTCTGGAGTTCATCTGCAGTGGCTGGAAGCCCTGACACACCCATTCTCTCTCTCTCTGCCTCTTTCTCTCTCTGTCTGTCAGTCTCAAATAAATAAATAAAAATAAACAAAAAATTTAAAAAAAAAGAATTATCCTTGTTTTCAGAATGCCATGACTATATATTTTTTTAATTTTTTTTGTTTATTTATTTATTTGAGAGTGACAGAGAGGAGGAGGAGAGAGAGACAGAGAGAGAGAGAGAGAGAGAAATAATGGGCACGCCAGGGCTTCCAGCCACTGCAAACGAATTCCAGATGCGCGCGCCCCCTTGTGCATCTGGCTAACGTGGGACCTGGGGAACCGAGCCTTGAACCGGGGTCCTTAGGCTTCACAAGCAAGCGCTTAACCGCTAAGCCATCTCTCCAGCCCCCATGACTATATTAAAATGAATGAAAACTAGCTTTCACATGGGGCTCCTTATGACCAGCTATAGCCATGTGGAAGAGTATACAAATAATGTTACCTAGGTCTTAGATGGAAGACTATGTTCCCATATGACTGCATCCCATAATTATGTGTAACAATGATAGGAGGAGGAGATCTGTATCCCTATTCTTATGGTAGAAAACCATAGACAAATAGCCAATCTTAATTTAAATTGAACATGTTAATAAATGTATATATTTCCCATGAAGCAAACCCTCCCAATAAAATATTTTCAGCTTTTTAAAAAAAATTTTGTTCATTTTTATTTATTTGTTTGAGAGTGACAAACACAGAGAGAAAGGCAGAGAGAGAGAGAGAGAGGGAGGGAGAGAGAAAGAGAGAGAATGGGCATGCCATAGCCTCCAGCCACTGCAAACAAACTCCAGACACATACGCCCCCTTGTGCATCTGGCAAACATGGGTCCTGGAGAATCAAGCCTCGAACCAGGATCCTTAGGCTTCACAGGCAAGCGTTTAACCACTAAGCCATCTCTCCAGCCCTATTTTCAGCTTTTGAAAACCCTCTGTTCTCTATTCTGACAGCAAGAGCCACAAGAGTTACTGTGACACAACACATAATGCTTGGTTTATGGATCATTCTGTGATTCTGGGCACTGGGCCCCTGCCTAGGAAACCAAGCATTTTGCTCTGTTGTATTCCTTACACTTGTAGATTATAAAAATCAGCTTTTAATGTGCTAGACTGACCCTGACTCCCTATTATAACAGAAAAGAATATGGTTTTAAGTTATATCACTCTTCTAAGGTTGCTCTTACAAAGCCAGATAATACACATGCAGGGCCCTTTATAATAAACATAATCTTAGGGATGAATGAAATGGTCCTTGGCACAAGTGACTTTCCCCAATAGGTACAATAAAAGCAATAAAAATAAAAAGCACTTGCATTTTTTAAGTAACACTAAATTGAATTCTATTTGAAAATAAGCATTAAGGAAAGCCATGGGCATTGCAGAAAGGAGACATATTGAGAGGAAACGACTTTCAAATTATACTGGTGAAAGGAAGGCCTGAGCTAGTTAGAGCTTTCAAATAAGTTCATTACCAACTGATTCCAACTGGTACCATGCTTCCTCCAGGTCATGAGGGAGTAGTGGCATATTGTCCTTCAGATTTTGCAACCATATACTGATGTGGTGTGTGTGTGTGTGTGTGTGTGTGTGTGTGTGTAACATACTTTATGAACAGCCCTAGCAAAGATTCCATTTGCATGACAAGTGAATCTAAGATTCTTTTAAGAAATAAGGAGAGATGAAATATTTGAAGAAGGAAGTAAATTTTGGCATTAATTTTTGTTTTGTTTGAGGGTACTCTTATTTTTGTTTTCGCCATCTTAATTTTTACAATTTTTGTCTATCTTTATCTATCTATGTATCTATCTATATAACATCAATATGCCTATCACTTGTCTATGTACCTACTGGAACAAAGTTTCACTATGTAACACTTGCTAGCCTTGAATTCTTTTCTTGTTTCTTTTCTTTCTTTTTATTTTCCGAGGTAGAGTCTCACTCCAGCCCAGGCTGACCTGGAATTCACTATGTTATCTCAGGGTGTCCATGATCTCACAGAGGTCCACCTACCGCTGCCTCCAAATGCTGGGACTAAAGGTGTGCGCCACCTCGCCCAGCTAGCCTTGAATTCTTAATTCCCCCATCTCATTCAGTCTTTTGTCTGCTGGGATTACAAACACAAGTAAACAATACCTAACTAAAATTTACTTTTAACCAATTAAATCTATCTATCTATATATGCACACCCAAATTTACTTTTAACCAATTAAATCTATGCATACACACTCTCACACATGTATGTATTGTGTGTGTGTGTGTGTGTGTGTGTGTGTGTGTGTGTGTGTGTGTGGTTGTGCAATATGAAAAACACCATGGGGTGGAAAAATTGATCTGAATTCCATGTGTACTTTAATTCCACATGCTCATCACTTTCTGCACTGAAAATATTTAAAGTCTGACCTTGGGAATTTTCAAGAATATATTTTTATTCATTATGTTTCAACTCATGCCACCTACCTAACAGAAAATTTGTGTCATTTGTCCAACAGCTTCTTAGACCCATCAACTCCTCACTCTACCCAAACCATCCCAGCCTCTGATAATTCTACTCTCCACTTCCCTATTAGTTCCTTTTGCCATTTCTATGGCAAGTATCTGACAAGAAACAACTTAAGGTAGAAAGGTTTTATTGTGGATGATGTTCTGGGACACAACCTATCATGGCTAATAAGGCTTGGTGCCTGGAGCAGGAAGCAACTGATTTCATTGCATCCATTTAGAAATCAGAGAGAAGAAAAGGAAGTGATGTCAAGCTATAAAACCTCAAGGCCTGCACCTAGTGACACACATTCTGAAGAAAGGTTCCACTTTCTAAAACTTCCATCACTTTTTTTTTTGTAATTATTTTGTATGTGAGAGAGAATGAGGAGAGAGAGGAAATTGATGTACCAGGGCCTCTAGTCACTCAAATCTAACTCCAGACACATGTGCATATTATGTGGGTCATGGAGAATCAAACATGGGTCCTTAGGCTTTGCAGGCAAGTGCCTTAACCACTAAACCATCTCTCCAGCCCTCCATCACGTCCTTAATTAGCGCTGCCAGGTAAAGACTCAGTGTTCAAACATATAAGCCCACTAGAGACATTTCTCAATCAAACTACATCCTGCTCCTGACCCTCATAGGCCCATGGCCATTTCATGGTACAAAATACATACATTCCAACTTTAAGAATCAACATAGTTTGCAACAGTGCCTACACTGTTCAAAAGTCCACAGTCTTTCATGAAATTCAAAGTAATTGCTTACCCGACAGCCTCTGTAAAATCAATAAACAAGTTACCTTCCAAATACAATTGTACCAAATAAGCATTCTCATTTCAAAAGCAGAAATTGATACACAGAAAGGAAATATAAGATGAGAGCAAGACTGATGCACAGCAAGGCAAACACCAAATCTTATAACTCCATTGTTCACATCTGGACTCATGGTGGAATCATCCCAGCTCCAAAGGGCTTGGGCAGCCTCACCTTCACAACTCGGCTGCCTGGAGCATAAAGTTCAAAGTTTCCATTGTTAAATTCCAATATACCATTGTTTAATATTCTTGTTCATTTTTTTCATGTATTCATTCCTATTCAAAACTGTCCATATTTTATGGCTGAATTCCTAATACTTAATGAGGACCAGTAACAGCTTATTTCAATTAATCATATGAACTAAAGCAATTCACAAATTAATTCAAAAAAGTCAAGTTGGCTAAGGATATAACTTTAAAATCACATACATATAATCAACGCCAGGCTCCTTTGGTGGGAAATGTTCATAGCTCTTGCCCTTCTGTACCTTCTCCCACTGGTAGCCACAGAGATCTAGAAAACAACGACTGTATGTCCCCATGTAGTACTACATACTTAACATACTAAACATAAAATGATCATAGAATGGAAATGTCAGCATTCACGAAGGTTTATAATACTAAATTTTCTGTTTCTATACCCATATGGTATATATTCAAGGCATTTTTTTGGCAAAGTATCAATGACTTTTTCATAAAAATAGGAAAAGTATTGAAACCACAAAAACATTAGATAACCAAATGATACTAAACACAAAGAGCAAAGCTGCTCCAGAAGGTATTACAACATCACGGTTATCAAAACACCCTCATTCACCACTTCAGAAAATTCAAAATGGATAAAATACTTAAACATAAGACCTGGGTCTAGGGAAAATAGCTAAGTCAATAACGTGCTTGCCTTGTAAGCATGAGTTGGATAATCAGTATCCATGTAAAAATGTCATGAGTGATGGCCTGTACCTATAATCTCAGCACTGGAGAGGCAGAGACTCATAAGTTCTAGGCCAATGAGAGATCCTGTTTTTAAAAAAGGTGAGTGATGTTCCTAAGGAACAATGCCCTTGGCTGTCCTCTGATCTCCACATGTGCAGGTGCACATACACACACAACATACACACCACACACACATAAACATGCATCCATACACATGAATATGTACATATACACAAAGGTCTGAGAATAATAAAGTAAAAGAGGACATGAGAGAGATGTTTGTGACACTGGAATAGGGAGGTATTTTAAAAAATAAACTTCAAAGTATAGGCAACAAAAGGAAAAAATAGTCCACTTGGATTTTACCAAACTAATAAGCACTGAACAGCAAAGAAATGCATCAAGAAAGGGAAGATACAGGCTGGAGACATGGCTTAACAGTTAAGGTATTGCCTGCAACCTGAGGATTCATGTTCGACTCTTCAGATTCTGCCTAAACCAGATGTACAAAGGTGAGGCAAGCACAAAGTCGCATATGATCACTCGGTGTCACAAGTGTCTGGAGTTGGATTTCAGTGGCTGAAACCCTGGTGTACCAATTCTCTCTCTTTCTGTCTCTCTCGATAATGTAAAATAAATAAATAAATAAATACAGATAGATAGATAGATAGATAGATAGATAGATAGATAGATAGATAGATAGATAGATAGATAGATACAAAATAAAGAAGAGGAGATGCATTTTCAGACTGTCTGATAAGAAATTAACTTCCAGAATATATAAAGAATTCAAGTAATTAAATAACAACAAAATGTAACAAGATACTTAAGATAGGCAGAAGACCTGAAGCAACATTTCTCAGTAGAAGGCATGCAAATTATCAGCTGCTGTTTGAAAAATTTGAGTTCACTAATTATTAGAGAAAGATAATCAATGGAACAATGTCCTTGTATTTATGAGTTAGAAAAACTAATATTATTAAAATATCTACTCTCAGCTCATAACTATTCTGGAAGCTTTTAGACTGTGTTCAGCAGTCAGGCTGAGCAGAGTTCAAAAGGAAAATATTGCATTTTCATGAAAGGCTCAGCGTTTAAAATGTTTCCTGTGAGAGAAATACCCAGTATTAAAATGAGTGCTCTTTATAAGTTAGTATGATATTCACTTCTTGATGCAACTAAATACATCCTTGTAGCAGACAGCTTCAGGTTCACTGAAATGAACTTTCAGACCAGGCACAGTTATGGAGGAAGGGATTTATTGAAGCTTATAGATCCAGGGGAAGATCCATAAATGGCAGAAGAAGCTGGCCTGCCTTCACAGGTCCAAGCAGAGAGAGAAGTAAGCACAAGCTAAAAGCCACACAGCACAGCACACTTCAGGAACTCCAGCTAGGTACACTTTGCATATTTTTAGATTGAAATCTGAAACCCACCACCACAATTTAAGATCCACCCAGTGACACTGCCTCCAGTCAGGTGGCTACAGATGCACACTACAAACAATCAACTGAATATATTTGGGGGCATCTATTCTATCCAAACCACCACATTCCTCATCACAAAATGCCTCTGCTCTATGGAGAAGATAGCTTGCACTTGGCGAACAGGTGGAGAAAAGAAAGTCTAAACACAATCAACATTGAGTTGGAACACACAACATCAAAAGTAGCATGGAAGTTCCTAAAGTGTCAAAAATAGCACCAATTTGTAAAGAGATCTTTTAGTTTAGTTGTTTAGTTTGGTTAAGTTTGAGACAGGTCTAGCTATGTGGCTCAAACTGGGCTGGAAGTCACTATGTCACCCAGGCTGGCCTTCTTTAACTTATAATGCTCCTGTCTCAGTCACCCAAATTCTATGACTTGATGCATACCCCAACATAACCAGCATTTCTACCACTGATGTTAACATGGAAAAAGAAATGAAAACAATATTTCACATATATCTCCTATGTTTTTTGTCAAATTATTCATAATAGTCAAAATATGCCATCATTCCAACTGTCTATCATTGAATGAACCGGACAGCAATATGGTTAAGGTGGGCCATAGAATACTGTGTAGCCTCAAGAAAACTAAAACTTCCCCTCATTTGTGAAAATATGGGTAAATCTAAAAGGTAGTATGTTAAATGAAATCCTACAAACAGAAAGATGACCCAGAGTAACTTACTGAACCTCCTGTGTTCATCAGAGTATTTTTATTTACTAAGACTGTATAATCATTCATTACCTCTTAACACTGCAAGGTTCTCGTGAGTTTGAACATGAGCAACGCCTATTACGCCATGGGTGAAGCTATCCATGGTTGGTCTGATATAGTTATTTCAAGATCAAATAGCAGATATTAAGAAGATACTTGAATTACTCATATCTACTTGTAGTTTATTTAAATAAAATAAAATAAATTATATATCAATTCAAAAAGTTAACCATTAACACAATACTTAAAAATAGCACTTTGACTAATGTGACTTAAATGACATCATAATCTGAAAATTTTTATTTATGTAAAATTTATGGTAGATTTTTATGATAGCTGAGTAAATGTATAATCAAAGGAAATCCAAGATCTTAAACCATCTTTAACAGGTAAAACACGAATTACCTTTCATAAAAATAAAATTAAAATAAAGGGAATCTAATCTGTTGACTGATTAATACTGCTGAATTTTGATTATTCCAAAAATAGGCATATTATACTAGTAAATATATTTTCAGAATCTAGACTCAAAGTCAAAATGTGATTATTTATTAGTATGATTGATTTCACAGTAAGATTTCCCTAAATGTTCTTAGTTTAATAATCTTCGATTAAAAATTAAAGCAGTCTTCTATAGAAATAGCTGCTTTAAATTATCAGTATGCCCTGTATATTTAGATAATACATATTTTATTTCTAATAATAGAAAAAATGTATTTTTCATAATTGATGTTTTAACAATATACTTGGCTCTTGAAGTAAAGCTTACTGAATATATCTATATAAATCTTCATATACAGAGACACACTGCTTTCACATGTATTAGATAAAAGTAGAAACTGAAAGCCTTGGTTTTGGTTATGCAAGTCACCATGGCCAATATGAAGAACAAGCTAAACCTATCTTAGCTGTCCATGTCGACATTAAGCAGTGTAGAGCTGCACCATAACTCAATGTGCATAAACAGTCTAGTACACACATGCAGCTGCCAGGTTTTCATTTCCTACTGTCTAGACAGCCAGTCTAAACACTCTTCAGAGACTCCCATGCTGCATAATGCCCCCAAAGACTGCTTATGGCTTCTGGGAAAGCAAAATGCAATAGGCACTCCCATTTTATTACCTTCCCATGCTATATCTTATGTCCAGAAAAAACAGAATGTAGACTTCCCTGAGAAAGGAAAAACTAAAAAGAAGACACAGTCATTTTTTTAGCTTGTAAAATCAATAAGGTCTTAATAACCAACCACCCACTCTCAGTTCACAGTCCTCCTGGTGGGTTTTAAACTGTCTTCAGCAGTCAGGCTAAGCAGGGCTCAGAAAGAAAAAAAGAAAAATGCAGTTCATGAAATGTACAGCATGTAAAAGGTTTTCTGAAAAAGGAAGTCCTGGCATTGAAAGGAGTGCTCTTTATATGTTATTATAATATTCAATTTATTGGTACAAAAAATATTTTGTATATATTAATTTATTTGAGAGTGACAGAGAAAGAGGCAGAGAGAGAGAGAGAGACAGACAGAGACAGAGACAGAGAGAGAATGGTTCACCTCAGGGCCTCCAGCCACTACAAATGAACTCCATATGCATGCGCCACTTTGTGCACCTGGCTTACATGGGTACGGGAGAATCCAGCCTCGAACCGGGGTCCTAAGCTTCACAGGCAAGCACTTAATCACTAAGCCATCTCTCTACCCCCCCCCCCAAATATTTTAATAATAGAGTGAAATACCTTGTCTTTAGTTTTAACACCGTAGGTGGCATTGAGTCATGAGCAGTGAGTCCTGTGTTTGTGTGTGAGTATGTGCACACATGCATGTGTGTAATAACTGCATGGCACACATCCCACTGTGCACACATAGAGGTCAGAGGATAACATGGAGGGCTCAGGCTTTGTCGTCCACATTGTTTGAGTCACAGTTTCTCTTGTTTTGCTGCTGTGAGTGCCAGATTAGCCTTCCCACCTGTGGGGCTCTGCTAACTCTGCCTCCCATGGCTTTCTGCGGGCTGAGACCGCAGAACTAGCACTATGAGTCTGGCTTTACACGGGTTCTGAGGCTCCGAACTTCAGTCAGGTTCATGCAGGAAGCACTTTAAACAATGTGAGCCATCTCCCTGATCATGAGCAGTGAATTCTCATCAATTTGACGTCAAACTATTAGGCATAGGTCAAAATATGTAAATACCATTGATAACCCAAAGAAGCCAGCCAAATTCAAGCACAGGTTTAGATGAATATAATTTCAAAGATGCTTTAGAGCTGGAGAGCTGGCTTAGCAGTTAAGTGCCTGCCTGTGAAGCCTAAGGAGCCCGGTTCAAGGTTCAATTCTCCAGGACCCATGTTAGCCAGATGCACAAGGGGGTGCATGAATTTGGAGTTTCTTTGCAATGGCTGGAGGCTCTGGTGCACCTATTTCTCTCTCTCTCTCTCTCTCTCTCTCTCTCTCTCTCTCTCCCTCTCTCTCTTTCTCTCTCTCTCTCTCTCTCTCTCTCTCTCTCTCTCTCTCTCTCTCTCTCTCTGCCTCTTTCTCTCTCTCTGTCCATCACTTTCAAGTAAATAAATAATAATTTTTTAAAATGATACTTTAAATGAGAGTATAAATTAGCAATCAAGTGCAGACACTAGAATCTGAGGAGATAACTAGATGTCTAGGTAGCTAACGCAGACATAAAATATAATTGTAAACATCACTGGAAAATTTTGACAGTCTTCTTTATGTACAACTACAAGAAAGCACCTGCAGCTAACTTTACAAATCTACCATGTATCCTTTTGGGTAGTTTAACTCCTTACAAGCTCTTCCTATTGAAAAATGCACTAGTTTGATAATGCTTGCTTAATTTTACACTGAATTCACTATCTTTGTGAAATATAAGCACAACAACATGCTCTAGACATGAAATCACCTTATGTTTTCTAACAAATTATCTGCACCACACACTTTCATTTCTAGTGGGGAAAAAATGAGGAAAATCATTGCATTATAACTATAATGATGTTTAGAAATATTTCTAGCTTAATTTTCTTGAAATTTACTTCATTGTGGTAGAACTTAAATTTAATCAAAAATTTAGGTGCACAGTGAGAGCTAAATATGTTCAGTGGCCATTCAATTATGTAATTACATAAGCAATCAAAAACTTTTTGTAGTTTTCAGTATATGTCTTGAATATTTCATTTCAAACTTGTCCCAAAGTATTGTATGCAACAACTGGAAACTTTTCTTAATTTCATTTTGGATAATACTTTACAGGTTTGAAGTAATTTCTTATTTCAGTCTTTTGGATGTACAAAGACTTATATCTAATAGCCTGTTATGGGGAATGTTCCATGTATGCTATTGCTAAGTGGATGCCTTAAATATGTCTATTAAATTATGTTGGTTGACAGGATTATTCAAATAATGTATTCATTTTTGGATTATTTTTCTATCTGTTGAAAACATGAATGTTAATCCTGTAATTGTGTGTTTACTTCTCATTTTGCTTTTGTCAATAGTTGCATTATATGTTTTGAAAAACATATGTTAGGTACATATACATTGAGATAATAAATGAAGATTTCTGTCACTGTGCAATGCCTTTTTTAAATCTCTGGTAATACTTTCCCCCCAAATCTCCTTTGCAGATTCTCTAAAGGTTGCTGTCTGCACAGTATGTGAACTCCCACATCCTGTTTCTTAACTCTTGTGTGTTTTTCCATCTAAATATGCCATGAAGCAGTGATGGAGAGACAGACTTTGCAGAAAGATACCATAATCATGAAAAGGTCACACAACAGTTGCTTCAGAGGTAAATTTACACATTTGGTGTTTTCTTGAGTTTCTATACTTCGATTCTAAATATTTGCAACTTAGTTATCCTGGAAAGCAAGCAGTATTTTGTCCACAAAATAAGATATTTTATCTTAAATTTAAATATTGTATTTAGGTGCAGGGGATAGTGTGTCAGTTAGTAGACACATGCCACACAAGTCTGCAGATATGAATTCGAATCTGAGAACCTATGTAAATGCTGGGCATGGTGGTGGCTAACTAGTCTAACAGAATTGGTGAGCTCTGAGTTAAAGAAAATATTTTATTTGCATAGGCTTCTCATAGTTAAAATTCAATATTTCACAAATAAGTGTCAATATGCATACTGGACAACCTCTTTTTAAAAAACTACATGATTTTAAGATTTTACAGTAGGTAATATATATTTGGAAAGGTTGAAAAACATATAAAACATGTATTTCTATAGATCAAAAATATTCAAAAGTGTTGCATCTATTGTCATCTTTAGGGTAAATGTGATAACAATATTTTATGCACAGATGTTTTTGCTATATATTGTAACTACTTAGAAACCAATGCCATAAGAGGATCTATTTTTATGATAATTAACTGTGATGTAAAAGGGAAATAGATAAAATAGATATACTGTAAAAATTTTAAGAATTAAACAGTCAACTTTTGTAGGTAGTTTCTATAAAAGGGTAGTATTTAGTCATATAGCTAAGGTAGAAGAAAAGGCAATATATTAAAGACATGGGGAATGCATTCAAAATTGCAAAAGAATCAGTGAAAAGTTAATATAAGTTAATTATTTTTAAGTAGTAAACATGATCCAGGGACATAAAATATGCCCAGGGACATAATTGGCAATGTGTCACACTATTCCTTAGAGAAAAATGTAGGAGAGGAAAAATAGCAGATTAAGGAATGCATGTGTCTTCCTCATTCAGTAAAGAATCTAGGTGTTTCCTGGAGAGTGACGGCATTACCGGGAATAGGTTAGCAGTAAGGGGATGGACAGAGATGTGAGACAAAGGCGGGTTCCTGCCATCGTCTACTTGCGCGTCAGTGTGAATCATCCAGGAGAGCACGAAAGACAAGAAGAGGTAACCAAACATTCAAACGGTTTTAGAATTCAAGTTGTAATTATGGTAGGTATATTTATTTAAGTGCTAAAAATAAGATGTTAGTTGTTTAAAGTGGTGCAAAAATTTATCCAGATCATCATGTTTTAATTCATTAAAGCAAATATTTCCCACATTCCATGTTATGTGCTATCTGCTGAGAATGTAAATATAAAAATATGTAAATCTTGACATCTGTGAAATTATGTTTCAGTTACTACTTACCTTCTGTGAAAATATTGGATTATCTCATATTCTTTCTGTTTTATTTTAACAAAGAGAAGTAAGATGTTCAATTTAGCAACAATTCTGACTTTTCCTTGTCTTCTTCATCTTCTCCCCCTTCTGGAATAATTCACTTGCCAATCCACTAAGTGAAGTGGTGAAGAGTGTGTGTGTGTGTGTCGGGGTAGGACATCTACACAGGAGCATGGGTGGCCACACAGAAAAAATAACTGGCTCGTGCAAGAAAGGCTGATGTCCACACAGGCCAGCACAGCATAGAGTGTGTTGAAGCAAGGTGAGATAGGCTTGGGGAGGCACTCTGACCTGAAAGATCAAAACCTCCGAAGAATGAAGAAGAAACCACTGAGCCACAGCTGGAAAGATGGTCTGGACCTAATACAGTTTAGAGGAAATGGACATGAGAGAAGTGGGTGTGGCAGACTGGTTACTTGAAAACAAGCTGACTAAAAGTTTATCAAATGTTATGGGATATAGAACCCTCACTATCTGAAAAGAAATTGAAAAGAAAAATACTGGAGTAAACCATGCAGTATTAAAGTAGAATTTCAAAAATGATTGTTGGGCTAAAGAGATGGCTTAGCAGCTAATGTGCTTGCTGCAAAGCCAAAGGACCCAGGTTCAATTCCCCAGGATCCATGTAAAGCCAGGTTTTTAAGTTGGCACATGCTTCTGGAGATCTTTTGCAGTGTCTAGATGCACTGGCATGAAGATATTTTTCCTCTCTCTCTCTCTATTTCTCCCTCCCTTTCTTTCTTTCAAATATATGTATACACATGCACCACACCAATTTTATATGCACCACGTTTCTATCAACAATGATTATATATAGATTAACACTGATTTAAGTATATATATAATTTATTTATATATATTTATTATACATATATATAATTTATTATATATATATTTTTAATCAGTGCTGATTTATATATAATTGTTGTTGATAGAAATGTGGTGCATATAAAGTTGCTGCGTGCATTTGCATGCTGTGATTTCCTTTGTTCTCACTGCTAAGACAGCCCAAGATCTCCCCATGAAGGTGGGCACAGTTAGTACCTAGAAGCGGCTTCTGAGTACATCTTCCCACAAGAGAAGCTATGATTCACTGGAGAACACTAGTTCCACTGATGATAAGGCCAAAAACATACAAAGGAACTTAGAGCCCACTGCTGGGTTAGAAAGCAAAGAAAATATTAAGACAAAGGCATTGTAAAAGGACCCAAAGCCAGTTTCAAGCAGCTCTACTTTTCAGATTAGCAACCACCTGTGTATCAGGTAAAACAAAAGTGAAATGAGGGTGTGTTGAGTGGGGGACATAGTCTGAAGAGCTATGCTTGGAACAGGAAAGGAGGTTTATGCAGTTTGCAATTACCTCCTCACAAATATTCATATAATTTTAAAAGTAGAACAGAAATTCCGAAACAGAAGTCAGGCGGGTACTCCCTTAGTCAATGGTCAAATACTATTACATTAAAGTCTGGATATGAAATGCTTCTGACAGCCTTGTTTTGAATGTTGGCCCCAGCTACTAAAGCTATCTTGGTATATCATGGAAACTTTAGGAGGTGGGACTGGCCAGAGGGAGGAGGTTGTGTGAAATACAGTGATCGTTCCTTTCACTCTCTCTGCGCATCCTATGCACCGTGAGGTGATGAACCCCTGCTATATGTTCTTACTGTCCTAATATACTGCCTCACCATGAGCCCAGCATCCAGGCAGCCAAGGACTGAACCTACAGATAAAAGAGATGTCTATAGGGCTGGAGAGATGGCTTAGCGGTTCAGTGCTTGCCTGTGAAGCCTAAGGAATCCAGTTCAAGGCTAAATTCCCCAGGACACACGTAAGACAGATGTACAAGGTGGCACATGCATCTGGAATTCATTTGCAATGGCTGGAGGCCCTGGCGTGCCCATTTTCTCTATCTGCCTCTTTATTTCTCTGTCTGTTGCTCTCAAGTAAATAAATAAAAATTTAAAAAAATATTTTAAAGAGAGATGTCTCTAGACTGAAACATTTGAATCCATGAGCTACAGTGAATCCTCTTCTTCTGTTACATTTGTAAGATATTTTGTCCAGGTAACAAAAAGTAATCATATAAATGAAAATTATGTACCACCTATTAATGTATAATTCAATCTTCATTTAAGAACAAATCCTCTGTTTTATAACGTTCCAGGCAAAGGTACATACCCTGAATCTAATATTAAAAAAAAACATAAAAAATAAAATTGGAGGACATTCTAAAAAGAACAAATGCCAAACAATTAACAAACTGCTCAGCAATATTTTTTAAAACATAAAAATCATGTAAGTAAAATAAATGATGAAAAATGCTTCAAAACTGAATAAGAATAAAGGAAGAGTAGAACTAAAGGTCATGCTTTAGTCTGAATTGGAACCTTCCGTGGTAAGGTTTCCATAGAAACAACTGAAGAAAGTTGAATAGGGTCTGTGGATTAAATTGTAGTAATGTAAATTGTATTTATTTATAGAGTTGTATCTGGTTACATGGACATGTTCTGGAATGGTGAACCATCTGGTCAGCAGTTGCTTTCAAGTGCTTCAGAATCCAAGTGTTCTTGTAAATGATTTTATATATTTTCTGCACATTTGTAAACTGATTCAGAGTGTAAAAATAAAATAGTACCCAACAGGGAATACTAAAGTACTAAAGTGGTATGATGGTATAATGACCCTCAGCAATGAATTTGCACTATATTTTTGATTTTAAAATAAAAGTCTACTTCGGTTTAATAATATTGCTGTGGTCATTCATTGAGAGAGTTCATTTATTCATAGACTCATACTTACCCATGCATTAACATGTTAAAATTGCACAATGCATAATGTAGAGGATGGGACATTTTAAATACATTTTGAATTTAAACACTATGCATGCTCAATAAAATTATTAATTTTTATGGTACTATGTATATAAAAAATCAGCAAGTAGTTATTTAAAGTTATATCCAATACAGAGTAGTCTCATATGAAGTCAAAATGCTATCAACTCTACTTAGCAGATTATACTCGTTTAATCAAAGACATCTACAAGTCACTTATTCTTTTTCTTAGGCTGCAGTCCATTAACAACTATGGCATTATAACATTGCAAACCAAAGCATTTTAACTAGAGATAGTAGTTTCTCAACTTCTGATAGAGAAAGAGAGAGATCATCACTAGAATGAGGCATGGGGGAAACTTAAATGCATACTACTAAGTGGAAAGCAGTGATGAGTAAAGTTACCAACTGTATGATTGCAAATACAGAAAAAAAAAACTTTAATAGTAGCAAGATGAAATTAATGAATAAAAATATTTTACCATGGCAACCACTTGAACAAATAGTTATTTTGTTACAATTTGGCATTTCATATCAAGTACTATAAAAAAAACTCTGACTTAAAGAAGTTTTTATTTATATTTGTTGAGAAATAAATTAAAAAGAAGGAAGTAAAAGGAAAAGCAGAAGCCAGGCACGGTGGCACATGCCTTTAATCCCAGCAGTCGGGAGGCAGAGGTAGGAGGATTGCCATGAGTTCGAGGCCACTGGGAGACTCCATTGTGAATTCCAGGTCAGCCTGGGCTAGAGTGAGATCCTTCCTCAAAAAGACCAAAAAAAAAAAAAAAAAAAAAAAAAAAAAAAAAAAAAAAAAAACCAAACAGGAAAAGCAGAAAATAAACTAAGGCAAAGAAGTTCTATTTTTACACTAAATCAACACGATACCTCAAATCTGCAGTATAACATAAATTACCCTGGGCTACAAGGTCATGGAATGTTTCTTACTGAGGTAAAGTACAAGCTTTGTAGGCTCTGTGAGGCATTAGTAGAATTTAAATATCTGGAAGAGCAACACTGGAATGTTGAGATTACAGACAATGAGCCACGTAAGACTGCCTTCAGTATATGACTTCCGAATTGATAAAATTCATTGTGAAAACTGTGTGTGTGTGTGATACTGTACACATTCTGCAGTTTTGCTGATTGGAAAAATAGATCTTTGATTTCAAACTATAGAAATAAAAATCGTATTTTGTGACAGAAAACAGACTTAAAAATTGAAATGCTTTCTGAAATTCATTCCATTTAACTTTCCTTCTCCTGCAGATCCACAGAGCAATTATTTCCACAGCAGCTCCACTACTGATGCCTACTGTGGCAGCTAGTGACATTACAGGCACATAGAAATTCTCCTTAGCGCAGATGGACAGTCATCAAATCACTGCTGGGTCACATCTATGTTATGACCAGTAACTGTATATGAATCACTTGCTCTGATTCAGTAATTCATGGAAGTCAGCCCATCCTTATTTTTGTTTTTGTTTTTAAAGAGAACCACAAGGTGATCATCTGCAGCAAGCACACACACACAGGTACCATCTAATGTAAGTGGGCATCTCTCTAGATTTTCAGTGCCAAGCAAGATTGCTATGCAAAATAACTTAAGCCTCACCATGGTGGTTCAATTCAGATGTCCTCCATAAACTCAGGTGTTCTGAATGCTAGGTTCCCAGGTGATGGTGATTTGGGAATTAATGCCTTCTGGGGGAAGAGCCTTATTGGAGGTAGGCTTATGGGTGTTACGGCCAGTGTCCTCTTATCAGTTTTTGGCAAGTTCTCCTGCTGCTGCTGTCCACCTGATGTTGGCCAGGAAGTGATGTCCACCCTCTGCTCATGCCATCATGGAGCTTCCCCTCATGTCTATAAGCCAAAATAAATATTTTTTTCCTACAAGCTGCTCTTGGTTGGGTGATTTCTGCCAGCAATGAGAACCTGACTGCAACACTCATCCATTTCTGCTATGCCTTGAGTATCCCCCACTGTCTGCAATTTCTATAATGTTAGAGGTTTTACTCTTTTAATTTAGTTTCTCTTTTATTCATAACAAATATTGGTATTCATGAATCTCTTAGAAAGCATGTAGTGAATTTTGGTAAATTTTGCCAGCATTAGAAAAATACTGATAAATTGTCCATCTAAATTATAAATATTCCACTCTCATCTCTTATTCTTTACCTCTGGCACTCACTATTCAAAATAAAAACATTCATCACCCACAGAAATTTCATTTTCTATGTGATAGCCAATCTCTCATATCCATTTGATTGGGTTTAGACCATGGAAACAAATCTCTGGGCATGTCTGAGAGGAATTTTCTAGATTAGGTTAATTGAGAAGGGACAAAATAGCCTAACTGTGAACTGTACCATTCCATGGGCTGGGGATTACATAAAAGGAGAAAGTAAGGTGAGGAGAAATATTCCTATCTTTGTGCATCTTGATGTTGGACTGAATGTGACCACTTGCTTCAAATTCCTGTGGCCATGTCTTTAGTACCTTAATGAACTAGAGCTATAAACTTAAATAAACCCTCTTTCCTTAAATTTCTTCTTGTCAACTATTTGTCCCAGCAATGAGGAAATAACTAATGTACCTTAGATGTCAATATTATTTGACACAGGGTTATTTGATCTTTTATGAACTTACAAATAAATCACCCCCCAATACAGTACAAATTATAGAAAGAATTCACGTGAAAAGAGTGGTTCCAACCTCACCACCTGTGAAACATATAAATGAAAAATGCAGAATCTATATGAAAATACATACATAAGGTTTAACCACTTTATGGAAACTGAGGGGTGTGACAAGGGATTGAGATAAAGAAGATAAATTAGGTCTAGTGATGAAGCTCAGAAGTACAGCATTTGCCTAGTATTTGTGTAGCCCTGGGATAGATCTCTAGCACAGGGAAAGAGTAACTCATGTTTTCTTTCCCCAAAGACAGTTTACTGACATGTTGATAGAATTAGCCTCACTCTTGTTCCTCTGCTTTTCAAGATGGTAAAGGAAAGCTGATAATTACTATAATGTGCAGATCCTCACTTATATTTATGTCTGTGTACATTAAGCTTCTAAGCTGTCTTCTGGTTCAAGGACTGCCTCGAATGTAGTCATGACCACAAGATAGAATGGCTGTAATGACACTAGGCACACTTCCTTACCATGTCATCATTTGTGGTGGTTTGATATAGGTGTCCCCATAAAGTTAGGTGTTCTGAATGCTAGGTCCCCAGCTGATGGAAATTTGAGAATTGAATCCTCCTGGAGGCAGTGTATTGTTGGGCATCGGCATATGGTTATTATAGTCAGTTTCCCCTTGCCAGTGTGTGGCACATTCCCCTATTGCTATTATCCATCTGATGTTAACCAGCAGGTGATGACCACCCTCTGCTCATGCCATTGTTTTCCCATGACATCATCAAGCTTCCCTTCAAGTCTGTAAGCCAAAATAAACCTTTTTTCCCCATAATCTGCTCTTGGTCTGATTTCTCATAACAATGCAAACCTGACTGCAACATCATTCTTTTATTGAAATTTTTTCTGGAATCATACTACTTGCTTTTCATGTCTTACATTCTGTATTCTGCACAAGGTTTTTGTGGTCAGAGGAGAGAATTTAGTATAGGCTGAATGCAACTGACATCCCTAAGAAGCCATCATTTCAGACATTTTTTTTTTGGACTAACAGATGCTTTCAATTTTCTCTCACCTATATAGTATAAGTAGACTGATCATCACAGCACAGATTATATTATTCAGCCATGCTATTATTTGAATATTCTTAGAAAAATGGAGAACTTGCTACTACTGGACATCAAAAACTACACTTTACAACTAGCTTTGTGTGTATAAGGTGGAAAAATCTTACTTGTGTGTCTGCCTCATAATAATATATTCAAATCCCTTGATACAAAGGTAAAGTATAAACATATGTTAGTTACTGCTCTTTCCAATATTTCATCATGATGTAATGAAAGACATCTGACTAGCTATGAATACAAACTCATCAGTGAAATCATTATTATTTTGAAGCTGTTTTGAAGTTCCTAAGACCACAGATGTGTAAAACATCCTTTTATTACATTCTAGTTCTACATACGTTTCCATTTTAAACTCTTCATCTAAGAGTATAGTTGTTATGTTCTAGATAGTTCAAAACTGAATATAGCTGGGTATGGTGGCACACTCCTTTAATCCCAGAATTTGAGAGACAGAAGTAGGAGGATCACTGTGAGTTAAAGTCTACCCTAGAACAACATAGTGAATTCCAGGTTAGCCTGGGCTACAGAGACCCTATATCATAAAAAAAAAAAATGAGGCTGGAGAGATGGCTTAGAGGTTAAGCACTTGCCTGTGAAGCCTAAGGACCTGGGTTCAAGGCTTAATTTCCCCAGGACCTACATTAGCCAGATGCACAAGAGGGCGCACGCATCTGGAGTTCATTTGCAGTGGCTGGAGGCCCTGCACACCCATTCCCTCTCTTTCTATTTGCCTTTCTCTCTGTGTCTGTCACTCTCAAATAAATTAATAAAAATAAACAAAAAATACTTTTAAAAAAGAATGAAAATGATGTGTTTTCTCTTGAGAGAATTCTTTAATTTCTAACCTGGATTGCGAGGCTCTGCTGTGATGAACCCGTACTGCCAGCACCTGAGCCTGGCTCCTTAATCCTCTGGAAATTGTTTAATCTTATAATGCCCTTTGCATGTTTCTTGCTAGTTTCAGGGCAATGGATTCAATTAAATGCAGTTAAAACCTTCAAAAACTCCTCTGAACATCTTCTAGGAGAAGTTAACCAGAACCACTACTTTTATCCCTCACTCTTGCAGGTTAAATGACCTTTACTAACCTGTGGAATTTCTCCTTAGTAGGTCATTAAGTTCAAGAGATGAGACCTGAGCAAAAGTTTAATGTACATTAAGTGTACTTGTATATTTCAAATCTTGTATTTTTTCATACATTAAAAAACTTTCCCTAAATATAACATATAAATAAATATAAATATAAATAATCTTTCTTCTTTGAACACTGAAAATACAAACTGCCAAGACAATGAAATTGTGCTCCTAAATGGAATGCTTTTCAAGGGGACAGAAAGAACTAACCTTATTAACACGTATAATGGCCAATGAACTAAGATAAATGTGTTGCCTCCATTATGCCTTAACTTTTCTGTTCTGATGATAAAAGCAAGTTGAGTTTTCTATTTTTACATTACAAATGAAGAGTGCAAAGCTCACAGAAATTATGGAACTAGCTCAGAATCACAAATCCAGGACTCACATATGTCTAAATAATTCTAGTTCTTCTCTTTCACTACACTATGACACAGAGATATCATTTTAAGTTTGACTTGTAAAATATTTAAGGTCATGTCAGGTAGAATATGCTGTGTTTCAGCAAAATGTCTCAGGACATGGAAACATGAGACAGCAAAAGAAGAGAGATTAAAGCTAGAACGGGCTCACATCCTAGGGCAAGATGGATCTTGTTGGGAAGTCCTTAATGGATGGCTCCAAATGAACTATTCAGTGTGCTGTGGTCCCATTCAATAGCATGAAAGGGTTTACAGTATTTTAGAGATGACCAGTAGAGGAATTTCTGTAGTAGAAAGGAATAAGAAACCAAGATTGTAGTCATTGTTTAGCTATAAATGGACCAGCACTGTTAGTTTATTGAGCAATTTTTGAGTAACTATTCATATTAGTCATTACTAGGTATTGAGAACCTGAATAAAATTTGATACTATGAAAACCTGTCCAACAATACCAAGGCCTAGTGACTCATCCCTTTGATCATAAAATATGTGATATTCATAAAAGGATGGGGAATCTAAGGAATAGGAAAGAGAAACAAGTTATATTTTACAAGAAGGATCTAAGCCATTATAGAGGAGAGAAATAGAGATATGTGGAATGAGTCCTAGAAACACATCACTAAGAGCCAGTGGTTTCCATATAATTGCAGCTTTTAGGTGTAAATATGTCAATTTAAAATTTCAATAGTGGACACTCTTCACTTAGATTTATGTATTAGACATTTAAATTAACACTGAATTAGCTTAAAAAATAATAGGTTTCATTGAAGCATGTTGATATATGTATATCATTGGACATTGCTCATACCTTTTTTTTTAATTTTTATTAACATTTTCCATGATTATAAAATATATCCCATTTTTTTTTTTATTTCTGTAGTAGAAAAGAGTAAGAATCCAAGATTGTAGTCATTGGTGAGTTTATGAGATTTCAAAATCTCAAATTCAAGAGGAAGGATCTTAAATCTTGTCTGTCTTATAACTTTTCACTGACCTCATTATCATTGTAGAAACATACTATGAGCCATATTGCTGTTTTATCTTCCACTTAACTTTGTGTTTACATAAGATGAGGGTTTTTTTTTTTTTATTTTAGTTTTATTTGAGAGAGAGAGAGAGGCAGATAGAGAGAATGGGCATGCCAAGGCCTCTAGCCACTGAAACAAACTCCAGACTCATGCCCCACTTTGAGCATCTGGCTTATGTGGAACCTGGAGAATTGAACCTGTGTCCTTAGGCTTCACAGGCAAGCATCTTAACCACTCAGCCATCTCTCTAACCCTACATAAGCCAAGGATTTTATTAAGCTATGCGTTACAACCTTATTTTATGAAGGCCTTGTATCTGACCTGTTTGCTAGTGGGTATGATGGTTTATAGGGATTGTCAGCTGACCAGGGCCTAGAACTACCTTTGAGGGTTTCCAGAGATGAGGTTATATTCTTAGCATGCTTGTCAGAGATTATCTTGATGCAGAAACTGTAAGTGGAATGCTGACCTTAGCTGTCTTACTCCATGGGCTGGGGTCCTGGGTTACATAAGAGGGATGGATCTGCCTGACCCCCAGAGTCCATTGTTGCACCCTGTTTCCTCAACTCTGGACTGAGTGTTATCACTAGCCCCTGTGGCCATGCTTTCCCTGACATTTTGAACTGTAAGTTGAAATAAACCCTTCTTTCCTTAAACTGATTTTTGTCAGGTATTTTGTCTCAGCAGCAAGAAGGGAACTGATACAGAAAACTTGTATTAGTGAGGTCACTGCTGTGACAAACCTGAGCATATACTTACTAGTCTTTTGTAAGTGGTTTTAGGAGTATAATGGAAGGACATGGAACATTGGAATAGAAAGGCTTACAGTGCTGTAAACAAATCGTAATGGATCATTCTGTTGGGAGTTTAAAAGAACAGAAGACAGAGAAAAAAATGCAAACTGTGGTGACTTAACTCATGAGGTTGCATAGGCCTTTATGACATTATTAGAGACTGAGATAGTGGTATTTCATGTGACTCTTTGGCAAAAAGACTGGCTACATTTTTCCCATGTCCTGAGAAATTGAATGAAGGTAAACTTAAAACTAATGCACTAATGTATTTGACAGAGGAAATTTCAAGGCAGAATAGCATTGAGTCTGTATTATGTGTCTGCTTTTAGCATCTCTGACTGAAATCTATAGTGAAAGAGAAGAAAATGAAGAACAGAAATAAGTGAAAAATGTGAACGAGTTTAAAATCTCAGGCACAGAGAGGACAGCCACTTTGGCTGTAATTGTTAAAGAGATGACCACCAGTAATTACCAGATAAGCTAACTGCTCTACACTAGGAAATAAGAAAGATTCCTTGAGGATAAAATCCAACATACTGAAGGCTCAAAATAGGAAGAATACAGACTCTTGACAGAAAAAGACCTAAAGGAGGCCTGTGCTCTCCAAGATCAGTATTACACAGGCTGCTACGGTTTCATTCTAAGGATTCCAGTCTTTATCCCAATCTGATAGCACAATGTGGTGGCATCACCCATGTGGTACTAGTGTTGGAAAAAAGAGAAATACAAGATTAAGGAGGTCATGAAGTATTTCACCACGGTTCCAGAGAGCCACCGAGTGTAAGTAATGTGAGGCAGGGTCAAAGTTCCTACAAGAAAAAGCTGTGAATCTTCTGTGTGAGCTGTGAAAATGCACCATATGTTGTAATGGACACTCATGATGTTAGAAAATGCTAGGATCATGGAAAATCTGACCAGGTAAGTTTGGAGCCCTAGGATTTGGTTTTCCCCTGCAGGGAACCCATCTTGCTTTGCTTCTATCCTTCCTTTTTCTGGTCCCATTCCTCCCTTTTGGATTGGGAATATTTTACTCTGTGAATTAGGTGTTGGAAATACATAACTGTGTTTTGATTTTGCAGGGTTAAAAAATCTGCCTTGAATCTCAGATGAGACTTTAGTATTATTTATTTATTTGTGAGTTTTTGAGGTAGAGCCTTGCTTTGGCCCAGGTTGACCTGGAATTGACTACGTATTCTCAGGGTAGCCTTGAGTTTGCAGCAATACTCCTACCTCTGCCTCCTGAGTGTTGGGATTAAAGGCATGCACCACCACCACGCCTACCTTGAGAGTTCAGAATTTTAAATAGTGTTGGGACTTTTAAAAACTAAACCATTAAAGGTAGCTGATTCAGTGAGAAAGAATATTTCATTTTAAATGCTTTTGAATCTGAATTTCACATTTTAGTTTATTTCCTTACTGTCAGCATAATGATCAGCTGCCATAAAACTAGTAACCATTTTAAATAAAGACAATTTTATGTTCTAAAGCAATCACATACCTACGATATTGTTGTGTGTGTACTTGAAAGGCTTGCGGAACTCCTAACAGGTAAGTGTTTGAGTGCATTTTTCTGACCTTTACATTTTTTGAAGCATACATCAAATTTCCATGCAGCCATAATGTCAATTCCATTAGGAATTAAACTGAATGCTCCATAACAGACTATCAAATGACAGAGGTATAATGTAAAATAAGTATTTTTTTCCTATCTCATCCTCCTTGTGGCAGTTTGAATAGATGGTCCCCAATGTATTCATTGTGTTATTAGTTCATAGTCTGGATCTGTAGCTAGCTGGCTGAAGGAGGTTTCACTGGGGACAACTTAGCGTGCAGTCCCAAGGTGTGGGGGTAGATTTGCAATTCCAGTCTAAAAATATGCAAGGTTCCTGGAGTTCCTGAAGTGTATTTGTTTGTCGTGTGGCCTTTGGGTTTTGGCATGTGAAATACAACACCTGCAATGTCAGGTTGCATGTCTAATTAAAGCTAACTATTGAAAGGTTTCCTCAGTATTGGAAAGGAATTCTATAAAACTTAAAACTCATCCCAAAGAATCATACATATTGCCCACACCAAAATGTGCTGTCAGTGCTGGGTTCTATCAGCATAAGAAGGACTAAGGTTTGCTGTGCTTCCACATAACCAATGCAAGTTTATTTTATCTGCAACTGCAAGAGCAGACAGCTACAACTCTGTTAATAGCTAAAATCACTGTATATATCTTTATTATGATTGACCATGTGCTCATTGTTTAGTGAAATCAAAACTACAAACCAGCCTATAATGTGGAAGAGGAAGAGCTTACATTCAAATTTAGTGTGAGACTGAAGTTTAAAAATTTTGTCCATTTAATAATAATTGAAGGTGTGGATACTTGACAACATTTTTAAGAGATGTGAAAGCACTACTTTCCCATAGTACCTGAAAACCACAAAATTAAATATTTTCATATTTAGAATAAATATAAAAATCATTATATAGCCACTGTAATTATGGTCAGTTTACACAGAAAATTCAAACCAATGGTATGATAATTTAAGGAATGTTGTTTCATGAATAGGAAATAATCCATTGTTTTGTGGAAACTTGTATATATATTATACATATATGTATAAATTATATATATGTACATTCTACATAAGTCCATCAAAATTATTCTAATTATATCACCTTAGTATGTACCTTCAACAAAGAAAGAAAATGGTGGTTAAATTTCTATTATAACTGTTATGAATTTTAGAATAACCAGGAGAAAACCCTCTGAAATAATTCCTTAAGTAAGGGTCAAGGAGCAATCTTTGTCATCTGGGCTTGATGAAATTGGTATTTGCATTCTGAAGCATACTTTCAGTTTTATCTGTAGGCAAGTAATAAATGTTACTATTAGTAGCTACAAATAAGATTACTACATTAGAGCCAATCAGATATTCAGTCTGTGCTAATTTACAATGAAACCTTCCCTACTACTATGGAAGCAGTTATCAAATATGGAAAATTTCAGTGTTCTCTCTTTATTAAAAACTTTATCTCATAAAATTGTTTAACTTAGTGATATTAGTTTCACAAACAATACATTTACAAACACTGAAAGTCATCGCCCCTGAAAATGACATTCAAATTACATATTGTAAGGTTTCAAAATTTTTCTATTAGTCAAGAAGAGAATTTTACCAAAAAAGTGTTATTATGGGGGTATCTAGAGAAACAAATAAAGACTCAGAATTACATGGAAATAAAGATATCTTATTTTCCAACATAGCTATATATTGTACAATGCTAAGATAAAAATGAATATAATGGAGATTTCTGAGCAGATATATAAACAAGTTGCTAGTCCATGAGTACAAAACATTAATGTGTTCTGTGACAATAACTGTCTTCTGAATAATTATCACGGACATAACACAGAGCATGATAAAAGTACACAAGAAAACCTTTTCACTATAAATGTGCACACTGATATGTTCCTACACAACACTGACAATCACTAAGTAGACATGAGTGTATAGCAGTGTTACATACAAACACTGATAATTGATTATGATAAAATGATGATAGTTAAGTAGATACTAGTCATTAACAGGAGTCTTTCAATTAAATGTGACAGACTCAAAATATGCTATTTCTATTTTTCCCTAATAGTTCTAGAATATAAAGCAATATAAGTAAATACACTAGAAAAGAAGATAAGATGATAGCAATTTCATGACTACATCTATCAAAATATCAGACACCATCCCTGCTCTGAAGGATGCCCACACAGTGTAAGCAGGCCAGAGCTCCCTGTTCTCCACCCCCTCCTCCCAGCTCCCGGGTTCTGAATGCAGAGAGACCAGACAAGATAAACTCCCCTCCCACTTCAGCCAAGCCACTGCTGAAACCACAGAGGAATGGGGAAAAGAGCATGAGTGCTATTTCCATGCTGAACCTGATAGTCACCACTAGGGTGAAGGAGACAGACACTGAGAATACTCAACACCTTTTAAAGCAGAAATCCCGAGGTTCCTAAAAACTCATTACTGAAGTAGACTTAAAACTCACCCACACAGCTCAAGTAAAATTGTAAAGAGGGGGCAGAAATATTGTAAGACCCACAGGTTGAAACATCATACCCAGAGGCATTCCCTCCCCCCGCCCAAAAAAAATAATGGACTGCTATTCCCACAATGCATAAACCACAATCCCATGGGGAATACTTGCAACCCTACTGAGGAGGGTCCCCAGCAGAATGGGGGCGGGGTAAGGGAAAAGAGGATACAAATACATAATGCATACATACAAAATAAGTTCTTAATAATAAACATAAAAATCAGATATAATAATATTGTTATAAGAGAGGCAACTAAAGTTGAACTGCTTAAAGAAAAGTCACTTGATCAGAACCAAATTCTTGGCCACAGGATAAGTTAAGGATGAAGATCCAGGGCCTCTAAAGAAAATGATGCTGACTCTTTCAGGGAATGACAGAATTTTCTGAAAATATATACACATAAAAGTTTTATATGATCCTAATCCCAAATCTAACCAGCCAAGGGCTACTTCTTACCTATGCTGGAAGAATCTGAGAATTTTTCAGCTAGATTTAGAAATTGTGTGGATAGTGACACCAGTTACAACTGCTTAGGAGGCTCCTGCATAAAAACATGACAATTCTGTGTAATTCTAGACTGTAAGGACTGAAACTTCCTAGGAATGTACTCTTTTGGCTGGAAGAGAAAAGATGCATTTCTAAAACACTTGGTCCAAAACCAAATAGAAGTACAAAAGTCATGTGATCATAACTGAGACCTAGTGTCTCGAGTTGGAGTGGTATGTTAGGAGCATTACTCTTCAGTCTGGATGGTTTGTGGAAACTCTGGCTAGTAATTGCCAGAATTAGAATGCATTTCACTAGCTGGTGTTAAAGCACAGGGAATCAAGAAAACAGAATAGCCTCTAGAGGAGTAAAAGAAAATTGCAAGTGTGGTTGGTGAGGTAGTATCACAGTCTTCTAGAATTACACAGGAATGTTCAACATAAGCAATATAATGCAAAAAATAATATAAATGATAGCATATTTCTAATTGAGTTTTAGCCAGTAACCCTTCTTTATATACATTCATAGTTCTGTCATGAAATTAAGCATTAAAATTTCAAATTATAAAGAAATTAATAGTTATATGTACTGTTAGTAAGGTTTTAATACCACATTAGTGTTTTTTCATAAAAATTTTTTAAGATTTTGAAAATTTAGTTGTGAATCTTGATTTTGCTTCCTCTTTGAGACTTCTGTTTGGAAAAAAATATTTATATGTCATCATTTATTAGTAAATTATATCTATTTTTAAAAGGCAAGTAGAATGAAAGCTGGGTATGGTCACGCACACCTTTAATCTCAGTACTTGGGAGGCCGAGACAGGATGATCACCATGAGTTCAAGGCCACCCTGAGACTACATAGTGAATTCCAGGTCAGCCTGGGTTAGAGTGTCTCACTTACCTGGAAAACCAAAAAAAAAAAAAAAAAAAAAAAAAAGTCAAGTAGAATGAAACCATGGTGCAATTAGAAAAATTTGAAGGTGGCCTGACTGGTAATTTTCAGATAAACATGCTGGCAGGGTTTTATTTATTGCTGGTAAGCAAATGAAATTATAAAAAAGGTAAATGTTTGAGGTTCTGAAGCCTTAATGTTGAAAGATCCTGAAAATGAGTGCCTGGGGAGCTTTCCTGGTCAGCAATACTCCGCAGGTGCCACACACTATTCCTAAAACAAGTTTTTGCCATAACTCTGCATTGGCAAAACCATCCAGACCTCATCTTATGTGTTATTACCGCTAGACATATTCTATTTATGCAGGGTTTGGGTCTTCAGGATCAGGATCTCCCAAGTTATGAACCCCAATTTTGAGTCCTGTCCTGTTTTTAACAAAGAATTCATGAATTCGGACTCAAGAAGCACAAATTACAAATGATTGAGTTTATCTAGGGAAAAGTCACAAATTGTGGAGTTGACTTAAGGGAAATTGGCATGTGGGGAGAAGCCTAGAGCAGAGTCACAAGCACGTGGGAAGCAGGAAACATGCGCTCCTGTGGAAGGCACAGCCTAGTTCATGAGTGTCAGTTAAGAGAAATGGAGGTCTCCTTGGAAGGAGGGCGGAGCACAGCCACATGCACATGGGAGATGAGACCTATGTAGAGAGATTTAGAAGACAACACAGCATCTTCCACATCAATGAAAGTTAAGAGGGCAAATAGTGGTGGCTTATGAAAGGACAGCAGAGGGAAAATAATGTAGAGACCAAGAAATTCAGACATGAAATCAGTAGTAAAGAGAGTTACACCCATAATTATTCCAAGTTTAGAGAAATTACACAGCCAGTGAAGGAAAATAGGAGAAAACTAGTTTGTTTTAGGGAGTTTCAGTTAGAAATTGAGGCCCAGAGAGAGCCCGGAGATATCAGCCCACATGCCAACCCTTGCTGGCAGGAATGTAATGTGTGCCTGATCAAGACTCACCTACAACTGGCTGCAGTGCCCTGCTATGCACATGGTCTAGCATGCTACCTAGGTGGGCCTCATGAGTTCCATTTTCCAAATCTGCAAGCCAATAGAATCATCCCCTTACATACCTAAATCTGATGAAAGAATACATTTTCTTTCTTTCTTTCTTTCTTTCTTTCTTTCTTTCTTTCTTTTTTTTTTTTTTTTTTTTAAGGGAGAAGGCTTTATTTCAGTTTACGTTTCCAGATTACAGTCCATCCTGGTGGGAAGGAACCGCAGCAGGAGTTTGAGGCAACTGGTCACATTCAGTCCACAGGAACAGGCAGAGAGCCATGAATGCTGTATTTTAGCCAGCTCTCTCTTTGTATGCCCAGGATTCTTGAACATGAATGGGGTTGCCCACAGTAAAGGTGGGTCTGTCTTCCCATCTCACTTAACCTCATCAAGAAAATACCTCGCAGGCCCAGAAGTTCACCTGCTATAGGTAATGTCTCACAGACAATTCTAGGTAGGTTCTGTAAAGGTAATATCAATTCAAACCATCACAGGGACCAAGAATGTTCCCACCACAATCTCAAATATCTTCACAAACTTTATTTTTATTTATTTTAGAGAGAGACAGAGAGAGAATTGGCACACCAGGGCCTCAACCACTGCAATTGAACTCCAGACACTTGTTCCACCTAGGGCATGTACGACTTTGCACTTGCATCACCTTGTGCATCTGGCTTACATGGGATCTGGGGAGTCGAACATGGGTCTTAGGCTTCACAGGCAAGCACCTTAACTGCTAAGCCATCTCTCCAGCCCTCTTCACAAGCTGTTTAATCTCTCAGCAATCTAGGCAATAAAATAAGGACCCTGATGAGTAAAGACAGATTTTAGATAGTGAGAGAGAAGCCAAGCTTATTTACAACTGATACTAGTCTTTGAAATAAAAGGAGAGGTGCTGGGGAGATGACTCAGCAGCAAAAGCACTTCCTGCCAAGCCTGCTGGCCAGGGTTCAGTTCCCCAGACACCCACGCAAAGCCAGATGCACAAAGAGGCACAAGCATCTAGAGTTCCACTGCTGTAGCAGTTGTCTCCCCTACACATGTGTGCAGATAAATAAAATAAATAAATAAATTTAAAATAAATAAAAAGAGAAAAGTCTTTAAATTAAAATGTTTTCCAGAGAAACATAAGCTAAGAATCAACAGAACAAGTTACACAGATGTAAATGAAAGCAGTGTTCAGGCACTGGTCAGCCAGAAACAGGTCAGCCAGAAATAGGGGACAAAGAAAGGTAAAAGGAAACAAGGAAAACAAGTGTTAAGTAAAGTATTCATCTAATGATGGTGTCAAAGCTCTTGAACCACCTTGAGACACAGTAAGTTATTAGTATATAAATTATGATGTTTAATTAACAGCTTGTGTAACACAATAGTATATGTACTGACCAATGGGGAGTGTGTGCATAGAAGTCACTTATTAAGATGCAAACTCTGCTTTATAAGGAGATTTAACATTAGCATTAAGGAATGGAGGGATGGCTTGGCAGTGAAGGTGCTAGACTGCAAAGCTAAAGGACCCAGGTTCGATTCCCCAGGACCCATGTAAGCCAGATGCACAAGGTAGTGCATGCTTCTGGAGTTTGTTTGCAGCAGCCAAAGGCCCTGGCATGCCCATTCTCTCTCTCTCTCTCTCTCTCTCTCTCTCAGATAAATGTAAATATAAATATAAATATAAATATAAATATAAATATAAATAACCCAGTAGAATGAGACATATAAAGCAAGTCAGACTGCACAGGCATGAGTGGAACTCCACCTTCACAGAAGATGTTGAAGATGTAAACTATCAAGAAAAAGCCAAGACCATCCCCTCTCACCTAAGGAACACCCAAGAACATCAAAAACCTTTGTTGACCTTTCTCTTTTTTCTTTTTTTTTTTTCCCAAATTTTTTCTGACACTCTTACAACCTGCCTCTCCTCAATCTGGCCATAGGAATGCCTGTGAGTCTGGCCGCTCCCCCCAACCAACCTGGTTTGGTGGATGGGAGAGCACAACACTATTGTCTGGGAGAATTTTCTGCTTGCATCTGCTTTGTAGTTTGGGGTAATGTATCACTTGAATTACATGCATGGTTTTTCTCTGGCCTCTGAATCTACCACGCGTGTATTCCCTTACACTCCAGGTCACCATGTGGTTGCTTTCTCTGACTCTAGGCCTGTTACGTGTGTTCCTCTGGTCTCTGAATCTACCACGTGTGTATTCCCTTACACTCCAGGTCCACCGTGTGGTTGCTTTCTCTGACTCTAGGCCTGTTACGTGTGTTCCTCTGGTCTCTGAATCTACCACGTGTGTATTCCCTTACACTCCAGGTCACCATGTGGTTGCTTTCTCTGACTCTAGGCCTGTTACGTGTGTTCCTCTGGTCTCTGAATCTACCACGTATGCATTCCCTTACACTCCAGGTCACCATGTGGTTGCTTTCTCTGACTCTAGGCCTGTTACGTGTGTTCCTCTGGCCTCTGAATCTACCACGCGTGTATTCCCTTACACTCCAGGTCACCATGTGGTTGCTTTCTCTGACTCTAGGCCTGTTACGTGTGTTCCTCTGGTCTCTGAATCTACCACGTGTGTATTCCCTTACACTCCAGGTCCACCGTGTGGTTGCTTTCTCTGACTCTAGGCCTGTTACGTGTGTTCCTCTGGTCTCTGAATCTACCACGTATGCATTCCCTTACACTCCAGGTCACCATGTGGTTGCTTTCTCTGACTCTAGGCCTGTTACGTGTGTTCCTCTGGTCTCTCAATCTACCACGTATGTATTCCCTTACACTCCAGGTCACCATGTGGTTGCTTTCTCTGACTCTAGGCCTGTTACATGTGTAAGTTACCTAAACTTGGGGTAGTCATGGGCACAACTCTCTTTACTCTTCATTTCTCATCTGAGTTTCTTGGTCTCTGCTTGGATACTTTCCCTCTGTTATTCTTCCCTATGGTCCCATCCTTTGCCCTCTTAATTTCCTTCCTTAGAGAAGCACAAGGTGGATGCTATGTGTGTTTCTTCTAACCCTCCTTACATAGACACCTAAGTTCTTTCTTCCATGTTCTTGGGTTTTACTTCAGTCTTTCCTTGAAAGCCTCAATTTATCTTGAATGAGCTTAATGGTCTATCTTCCACATTCTCTGGCTCTACTCCAGCCTTTCCCTAAAAGTTGACTTCTCATAAATGAACCTTGTGAACTCTGCAGTGTTTCCACATGAGTGCATGTTTCCCACTTCCCATGTGCTTATGGCTCTTCTCTAGCCTGCTTCCTAGATCCCAGTTTCCCTTAAGTAAGTCCAAGAATTTGTGATTTTTTCACACAAACTTAATTTATAATTTATCCTTCTTGAGTTCATTTTTATGAATTTTTTGTTAAAATAGAACAGTACCCAATATTGGAATTTATAAACTTGGGAGACCCCTCTTGAACCCCAAAATCCTGCATCAGATAATTGGCCCAGGGTTTACATAAGGCACCCATGTGGTAAATCTAGAGTGTTAGAGAAGTATATATGTGTAGATTCAGAGACCAGAGGCAAATCATACATGTAATTAAAGTAGAGAAGATACCCCAAGCATAAAACAGAAACAAACAGAAAATAACCCAGGCCAAGAAACAGCATGTTGCCCTTCCCTTACCCAGCTAGGCTGGCATGGGGGGAGGCCAAACTCACTAGTATCCAGAGATCACAGGGCTGAGTGAGGAGAGACAGAGAGTGCAGAGAAAGAGGGCTGGAAACAGCAGACAAGCCTTTGCAGTTAATTGAAAATGGATTCTTTCACCAGAATCAGGTATGTAGGGGGGAAAACCAATTGGTTTGTAGATTTGAATGGCCGGCTCCAGGGCCAGTCCCCCGGGTGAAGGCAAGACTGTGGTCAGCAGGGTGCACCGCAGCTGTCATGGATAGTCTCAGTCAGACACAAATTCTATTCTTGCCAAGGTGGGGTGGAGTTTTGTTTGTTTATTCCTTCTTTGGGCTTTTGTCCCTAACTGAAACTGCCTAAAAGAAGCTGACTTTCTCCTGCGTCTCCTACACTTTCCCCATCATAAACTGCTACCTGCAGTATGAGCCTGCATCTTGTGCCCTTCCCCCCACAAAGAAATCATTGAGTCTGAGGGTGGTCTCACATTCCCTGCCCCTAAACTACTTATCTGTGCATGTGTTTCTGCTACCAGAACACTAGATTACTAGGGCTTCTGTTCTTTTTTATTAAAGATGCTGGCTGCTTGTTCCCTTATTTAATATAATTTTCCTTTAACTTTAGAGCCTACATGTACATAAAAAAATTGCACATTTTTTACTATTTGCCTAGTTTTTGTGTAAAGCTCTGTCACTGGGGCCTCAGTCAATGACAACTGCTTAATGCTCTGATACCTTTTGTACAGATCTATGGCTTCACCAGAGTTGAGATAAAATTTAATCCTGACTTTCATTTTGAGCACTAATAAGTAGCATGTATCATACAGGAAAAGCTATTAAGATTTTGGCTGCTTCCTGTTAGGTCAGGACAAAACAGAAAAAAAAAAAAAAAAACTTGCCGGGCATGGTGGCACACACCTTTAATCCCAGCACTCTGGAGGCAGAGGTAGGAGGATCACCCTGAGTTCAAGGCCACCCTGAGACTACATAGTGAATTCCAGGTCAGCCTGGACCAGAGTGAGACCCTACCTTAAAAAAAAAAAAAAATAAAATAAAAAATTGGAGTCACTGAGGACAGCCGGAGGGCAACAGAGACACAAGGAAGTGGGTCATCCACATTCCTCAAGGAACCACCCATCCAGTATCCCTTCCTTACTTAACAATGCCCCAGGTCTAGGTTTCCTGTCCCCTTATTACCTATCTCCCACCTGGTCACTTCTGGTCTCACACCCTATGGCTAATGTAAAGAACAAAGGAGTTCCATCCCTTCCTCACCTTCCCCCAACTGAAGAGCTCTATACTGCACACTATCTGTAATCCCAAATTGACTGCTGTGCTCCTGAAAGTCAGTCCTGGCAGCTCATGTTTTTCCCAGATAAAAGCTTCCATCTTTGCCTCAGAGTGGGCTCCGTAGTCTTGTCACTTCTGAACCTTACACCTCCAAGTGGCCAAACCAGCCAAATTCGTTTGTGTAACAAGCAATGCAAATTGCTGGTAAACCAGTACCCAAACAGTACTTCATCTAACTCCCAGTGCTTCCTAGGAGACTAACAGAGACAAGGCGCATGAGCAGGGCTTTCTGAGCTCTCAGGACGCTTGTTGTTGCCACTTTGATGCATTTGCAGACTAAGCAGTCACTAGCTTGCTCAATGGCGGGCTCCTTGAGAAGAAGAAATCTGCTGAGGTTGTTCGTATCTGGACGCATCTTAATGAGAGGGAAAGGTATTCCCTGCCTAACAAGACAACTGCGAACCTTTATCCAAGTCAGGTTCCATAAATTCCTCTTGAGCTGTGTGTTATAGATAACTGGAATCGACCACATTCCAAACTAGTTTTTAATTTGAAGAATAATTAGAGTAGTTTTTCTCTGATTAATGAACCTGTGTTTTCAAAGGTGAGCATACTGTTGGGAGACTGAAATTTTTGTGTAAACATAACTGCATCTTCTGAAATCATTAACTGAACCCTTTGGTCTAATCCATAATTGATGTTTTGTGTTTCCTGTCTTGAGGCTGTAGCCTCTGCCCAACATGGCCTGCCCCTTATTGTGCTGCCTGGTCCGCCTGCCTCTATTACAGAAACGAGAAGCCATCCTGCCAGCAGAGTATCAAGTCTGCTCTCTTGCTGTGCTTTCAAATGACAGTTTCTATGAAAATGTGTATCACCAAGGGCACCAAAATTCTACTGTCACCAATGGAAAAGAAACACCTTGAAAGTTATTTTCTAAGTGTGCATGTTTTATTTTCCTAATGAAAAGGAAACACTGTCTTGTATTTGTGAAGTTCTCTGCTTTCAACAGAGCTTCTACTCCTTTTCTTTAACTGTGTCACGCATCCAGAAGTTACCAGACAGAAAGAACGGACAGACCTCACCCCATGTCTCCCAGGAAGGTGTCTGAAGGCACCCCTTGTAAAGACAGTGAAGAAAGTACTGGAATACCTGGCATTATAGAAAGCACTAGATGATGAGTCCAATTTTCTTCCTAGGCCCTTTTTTATTTTCTCCTTATCCTTTTCAGCTACTTTTTATACCTCAGGATTTAATTTTTAAACATGAAGTTATGAATGTGAAAAGACATAGAGAATATTGCCAATGTAAATTAAGGGAATAAACATGATCATAGTCATCAAGAAAAATAGATTGAGACACACAAATTAAGCAAATTCAGCAAATTTTAATAGCATCACAGATAAGTAAAGGTCAATATTAGAAAAAAAAATCTTCATTGACTTATCCTATGCCAATACTCTGCATAATAAAATGTAAGGTCTCATTTTGCTTCCAAAATAAATGGCTTTTTCTTTGTATCATATGGGTATAGAGAACATTAACCAATCATCACATTGACTATGAACCAAACACTCTTGTAGGCACGAAGCATACAGCACAGAATAAAACTGATGACAGTATCATAACTTATATTCTAATGGCAGGGAACTTCATAATTTTCCTGAAAGTGATCAGTGTTTTGGAGAGAAAGAAAGCAGGTTTGTCCAGCTGGGCAGGACAAAACAAGGAGAAGAGCAGTGGGGTGTGGGGTGGGGGTATGTCAAGGAGGGGTAGCACTGGGCCGTGCAGGTCATTGAGTTGGCTGTAGTTTTTTGGCTGACAGAAATAGGAGGCTTTGGGTTGTTAGAAACATGTGTAACATTGTCTCCATTAAACATTCTTAAAAGATTATTATAGCATGAAGTCACAGAAACAAAGAAAGTCATTTGTAACCTCATTATTTTTTCTTCTGGAAGCCTGGGGAATTGCACGGCTTATGTTGTTAAATAGAAAATTATGGAGTGGGCTAGAAGACAGGATTTAAAATCAACAGAAACAAAGAATAGGTTCAAATATGAAAAGGTTGAGGCAAGTCAATCAGGCAGAAAAGGATCTAAGCTTGAGGACAGAAACCTTGGTGAAAAATTCTGTCACCTTTTATCCCTAAAGAGTTTGGTTATGCTGTTAACTCCTGGCCCCATTTCACTCATCACTTGAGGGACTATCATTCAGTCAGGCCTGAGATGAACACACTGTTCTTCAGGAACATTCTATGATGAGGCTATTTCACACATATTTCATCGTCTCCCCTCTGATTCAGTCCAACTCATTCATTTATTACAGTGATCATTACTGTAAAGTTTCTAAACTGGTTTCATAGGCTTTGCTCGCATTTAAACAAGTACTCTGAGGTTCATGGCATGCAGATGTTCTTCAAAGCAGAAAGGTCTTATGTGTCCCAATTAGGAGAAAATGAGAAGGTAATGTCCGCCAGCCAAGAAAAGAGGGCTGTGGAGAAATTAAACTTGCTAGCATCTTGACTTCAGATTTCTAGAATCTAGAAAAGCAGGGGAAAAGATCTTTGTTTTTCACCCCAGAAACAAGTGTGCAACAATTTATTATAGCAACCAAAACTGAGTACAGGCATATTGAACATGGCAAGGACTTCATTGAACACTGTATCACAGAATGTACAGAGGTCTGGAAATTGGACGTGGGCTGGTTCTAACTATGGAAAGACTGGCAATGGAAAGAGTCTGTAAGCATAAGCAGGCACCATAGAGAGGTTTCAACAGGTTTAGAAGACACCCAAGTTACTTTCAACATATGAACTTGTGTTTATGTATCCTCAAAAGTCTTATGTTGAACCAGACATATAAAAGGATGCAATGAGATGGTGGGAATTTGGGAGGTAATTCAGATTAATGGGATAATAAGTGGGAAATTCCACAATGCTTTTCTTTCCTACTAGGAAGAGAAAAAGGTCTATAATTTGTGCTGTGGCCATATAGGGAAAAGGAAAAGGAAACTGCCTCAGGGCACAGAAAGTGAATTTGGAGACCTTGGATTCGCTACAGCCTTGACCTTATACTTTGCCTCTCACAACTTAGTTGTTTAAGATGCCCAGTGTATGGTATTTCTGTAACAGCAGCCCAAAATAAGGCAGGACTATTTCCAAAAATTATCTATAAATTCATTTTTTAAGATGACAGTTTATCATGAGATGTGCTCCAGTATAGAAGACAGTAAATTCTAGTGAAAGTTTACCTTGTATGATATAGATTCTTTTCTGAATTATGAAATAAGAATAACTTCATATTATACAGACATAAAGAACATTCATATCAGAAAGGAACCTTGGCATCATTTGGTCCAGCTCTCTCAGTTTTACAAATAATAGAAGTAAGATCAATTAATGGAAAAGGAAAAGACTCATGGAGGTGGCATGGCAGGGCAGTGATTAGAACCCAGAGCTGCTGCTCCATGTTTCTGCTTACTAAAACACACACATCATCAATTCTTATGGCTAAATGCATCCTAGTCGTCTTTATTTTGAAGATAAGGGAATTCAGATCCAGATGCTTAAGTATTTCAGTAGTGAGATAAATATAAAAGATGATCCTGTATATGTGCTACAAATATCAGGAGAGAGAAGAGAGAGAGAGAGAGAGAGAGAGCACTGACATCTGTGATTCACTACTAGCTGACACACTGCCTTGTGTTAAACCAGTGTTGGCATGCCATGGGCAAGGCAGTCAGAGCAGGCAATAAGAGAATGCATTCTCTTAAGATAGAATGGACAACCACTTGGTCTGTTTTTGAATATCTTAGTGGTCCAATAATTTGAAACAATTTCAAAAAAACTCATCAAAATATGATGATGTTGTTTATAGGTTACTTTTCTTGTTACTTTGATTATACACCTGGCAAAACCAGTTTACGGAAGGAAGGACTTCTTGTGGCTCACAGTTTAAAGGCATGGTGGCCGGAGCATCTGGCACTGTGGTGGCAGGAACGTGTCCCTGCACAATTAGGAAGCAGGAAAGGAGTGCTGGTATTCAGTCCACCTTCTCCTTTTGTTCCCACAAGACTCCTCCCATGCTATGGTATTGTCCATGTTCCGGGTAGTCTTCCCTTTCACTGAAACAGCTCTGAAAATGCCATTAAAGACACCTTTCCAGAAGTGTGTCTCCTAGCTGATTTTTTGTTGTTTGCTTTATTTTATGTTATATGTGTGTTTGTGCATGTGGTATGTATGTGTGTGGTGAATGTGTGTACGTGTGCATATGTGTACACGTGCATGCATACATGTGGAGGCAAGAGTTCAACAGCAGGCATCTCTTCAATCCCTTTCCACCTTATTTTTTTAAGTATTTCATTTGTTTGAGAAAGAGAACCAATAGTTGTACACCAGGACCTTTTGAAGCTGTACATGAACTCTAGATGCATGGGTCACTTTGTGCATCTGGCTTTACCTGCGCTAGCATGCTTTTTCAAGCAAGTGTCTTAAACCACTGAGCAATATCCCCAGCCCTCCACTATATTTTTTGAGAGATGGTCTCTCTCTAAGACTGGAACTTACTGATTTGGCAAGACTAAATCAGCAAGTAAGCAAGCCCAGTGAGTTCTCTGTCTCTGCTTCCCCAGTGCCAGCATTAGAGGTGAAAGAGAATGGGCATGTCAGGGCCTCCAGCAACTGCAAACTCCACATGCATACACCACTACATCTTGCTCTACATACTTGGGAGTTGAATTTGGCTTGTTAGGCTTTGCAGGTATATGGTTTGAATGGCTGCCCCTCAATACATTCAGGAGTTTTATTCAAGTTCTTAACTTGGTTGGAAGAAGTGTTACTGGGGACTATCTAAAATTTCCAGTGAAAATAGACAAAGTGCCTGAGTTCTGCTTGGGGTCCCTGGAGTTTTTGATGTTGGTAGCAGTAGCTTTTGGTTATTCTTTTTGTTTAAATCTATCAAAGTGGGCCAGTTTCTTCTGCCATTATGGAACATTCCCTCTATCTGTAAGCTTCAATAACTCCCTTCCTCCATAACTGTGCCTAGTCTGGATACAGCTCTCTGAATGGGCAAAGGATATAAAGATACTTGTGTCCCATGTTAATGCTCATCAAAAGGTGACCTCATCAAAGGATGACTTTATAATCAAATAGATAAGCTAACCCATTATGTGGATAGTGGCTTTCCTCAGCCACCCCCATCATTGCCCAATCGGCCCAAGAACAAAGTGGCCATGGTGGCAGAGGTACAGGTTATGCATGGGCCCAACAACATGGACTTCCACAAACTGAGGCTTCCCTGGCTATGGCTGCTGCTGAGTGAAAATCTGTCAGCAGGAGAGACCAACTCTGAGTATGCAATATGGTAGCATTCCTCAGGATGAGAATCCAGCAACTTGGTGGCAAATTGACTATACTGGGCCACTTCCATCATGGAAAGGGCAGCATTTTGTTCTTACTGGAATAGACATTTATTCTAGGTATGCATTTGCTTTTCTTGCACATAATGATTCTGCCAAAACTACCATCTGTGGTCTTACAGAGTGCCTCCCATATGTGGTGCTGTTTCTCCTAGACCTGGATTCATGGGTCCAGGAATCAAGGAGCAAAAATGGGAATGATACACTTACCATCACCCCAAGTGATCTATCAGCCAAATTGTTGCTTCTTGCTCCTTACACTTTGCTTGCCTAGAGGTCTTGGTTTCAGAGTGGGGAGAGCTTTTGCCAGGAGGCATAAAGAACATTCCATTGAACTGGAAGCTAAGACTTCCCCCTGACCACTTTGGGCTCCTGTTGCCCTTGAGTGAATAGGCTAAGAAAGGAGTTACAGCGGTAACAGAAGTGATTGATCCTGACTACCAGGGGGAAATGAGACTGCTCCTCCACAATGGAGGTAAGGAAGAGTATGTCTGGAGTGCAAGAGATCCTTTAGGGTGCTTCTTGGTGTTACCATGCCCTGTTATCAAAGTTAATGGACAACTGCAACAACCCAATCAAGGTAGTGTGATAAACGGCCCAAATCTTTCAGGAATAAAGGTATGGGCCACCTCTCCAGGTAAAGAACCAAAATCTGCTGAGGTGCTTGCTGAAGGTGGAGGAAATATAGAATGGGTAGTAGAAGAAAGCAGTTATAAGTACCAGCTAAGGCCACATGACCAGTTACAAAAATGACTGTGATTTCCACGAGTGTTTCTGTCTGGCCTTTTTAAGAGTGTACATATGTATGCCAATACTGAGAAGCTTTTGTTCCTCCTTTATTTCTCTATTAGGTAAGTTATACTGATTAAGATCATAACGCTAGTTAACAACTGTTGAATTTATATTTGACTTATTATGTTAGAGACTGAGTATTCCTCAAAGAACCCTTCTTTGTATGGGGGAGGGAGGAAGATTGTGTGTTCCCGGTTGTATGAGGGATAGTTATATCATGTTAGGTGGAGTTATGACATTGTTACTGTCTTTATTTGGAAATTCAGTATGATTTAAGGAGATGTGGTCTGATGTCAAGTTGTCAAGGAATGGACTTATAATGGTTAAGTTTGTGTCAACTTGATCTGTTAAGGAATCCACAGACATTCCTCATAAGTGGGTCTCTGAGGTTGCTTCCAGGAAGGATTAACTAAATGAGGAATCCTTCCCCCAGAGTGGGCAGCCCCTCTCAGAGGGGCTTTATCTAAAGAAGATCCGGGAAGGAAAGGATCACCTCCTCCCACCTGGCAGCTGGTGCTGCTTGCAACTTGCTGCTTTCTGCTTTCTCACATGGACTGAAGACCAGCATGGACTGAAGAGCAGGGTCTCTCCAGGACACTTCCAGGCCTTCAGTGCTGGATTGGGACTGCTGAGGTATCTAGTCAAGTGAACTGAGCAGCTACCAGGTTCCTTGACTCTCAGGCTGCAGCCTGCTGTTATTGGATTGCTGTAAACTAATCCAATAAATCCCCTTTTAATACAATTCATTCTATTGGTTTTTTTCCTCTAGAGAACCTTGACTAATACAACTACATTGAACTGAATTGAAAGTGTGCTAATGACATAATGGCTGCCTGCATTCTGCTGTCATGTCCAGAGAGGTTGATCAAGGTTAAATTTCTAATAATCTGATGTTCTTAGCTAAAGATATGGGACTAAAGTTTGTTTTTTTCTTTTCTCTAGATTTAAATTTAAAAAACTCAAACAAGTTTAAAGTTATGGACAGAGACTGCTTTCTCAAGCTGCTGTTATTTAATCACTACCGTTTAAAAGAAAGATAGCCCGACTACTTTACATTAAAACAATAAAAAAGATAAAGTGGTGAAAATACAAACTCTTAAAAAGGAAATCTAACAAAAATAACCTTGCTGTCATAGTCAGCTTCATGTTGCTGGGATGAACTTCCAGACCAGACACAGTTTATGGGGGGTGCGGGGGAGTGAATTGTTTGAACCTTATAGAGCCAGAGGAAGTTCCATAATGGCAGAAGAAGCCAGCAGACCCCTTTCACAGGTCCATGCAGAGAGAAGTACTACCAACATCACCACAAGCAAGCACACTCTAGGAACCCCAGTGAGAACTCAAGCACTTTGCATATCTTTAGACTGGAATTCAAATCCACCTCCACACTTTAGGTCTGGATCATAGGATCACCCACAGTGACACCAAATTACAAGCAAGTTACAAACTTCTGAATCTATTAGGAGATATCCATTCAAACTACCACACCTACTCTTCAGTCATGATTTATTTCATTGCTGAATTAAAAATATGACTGTGTCCTACACACCTGGCATTGGTTTTAAAAGTATAAGACCGGGCATGGTGGTGCACATCTTTAATTCAAGCCCTTGGAAGGCAGAGGAGGAGGATTGCTCTGAGTTTGAGGCACCTTGAGATTACACAGTGAATTCTAGGTCACCCTGGAAAAAAAAAAAAAAAAGCATATAAAATACATGGAGCGGGTGACCCTGATAAAGAGCCTGATAAAGCCATTGAAAGATGGACTGTGGCTTACATGGAGATCCAAAAATATTTTGGATATAACAAGTCTGTATATGGAATACTGTTGGCTTGAGATAAATGTTTTTGTTCATTTTTATTTATTTATTTGAGAGTGACAGAGAGAGAGAGAAAGAGGCAGATAGAGAGGGAGAGAGAATGGGCGCATCAGGGCCTCCAGCCACTGCAAACAAACTCCAGATGTGTGAGACTCCTTGTGCATCTGGCTAATGTGGGTCCTTGGGAATCGAGCCTCGAATTGGGGACCTTAGGCTTCACAGGCAAGCGCTTAACCACTAAGCCATCTCTCCAGCCCTCAAGATAAATGTTTTTGCTAGCTAGGTAGCCTAAACGAAGGGGCAGAATTGGAAAATTCAGGAGACTTGTCACTGGTCACTGGTTATGGATACTGGACTTGAACTACAGATGTTTGCCTAATCATTATTGAGCTTACATTATTCCAATTTCTCCCTGTTATGATTTATAAGAGTTTGCTCTCTGCTTTATATGTTTCAGATATATACTTGTTTTGATCTTACAAAACTCATGTTATGGCCAGTTCTCGGCATCCCCAGTGACCACCAAGGAGAACCAAACACGTATGCAAGGACAAGGAGCTTTAATTCGGGCTTAAGCTCAGTCTCTTGACTTCACCAACGCAGTGGGTCCGTACAAGAGCCCCGAGTAGTGGGAGGGTAGGGTTTTTATAGGGATTTGAACATAGAAGAAAGGGATGGGTACATGATTCATTGATTTAAACAGTATACTCTTCTGGTTGGCTTAGGATTTTGGTGGGCAAAGTTGGTGGGCTGGAGCTAGGGGAATTGAGCTCATCCATGACTACAGGAATGTCTCATGGGTTCAGGACTGTATGGCATAATGTATGGCATAACTGGTTTAACTGTTAAGCCTACCCTATTGCAAGGTCGGCGGGCTGGAGCTAGGGGAATTGAACTTTATGACTTCAGGAATGTATGGAGTGATCAGTTTCCATTGTCTGTTAAGCCCATCCTTACCAGAAGATAAAAAATCTTAGATCTTGCTGGGAAACAGAAACTTAGGCCTACTGAGGACTCTGAAGCCTGTCATGGTGTCCATCTGGTTCCTGAGTCCATCACTCAAACTAACAAATAATCTTAAATCTCAGAGAAGACTTGGAACTTTAAAACTATCTTTAGTTGGTAAAGACTATTTAGACTAAAACAATATACAATATAAGATGTTATGAATATATTGGGTGCAAAGTGCAGAAAGTGGTAGTGAGAATAGGTGACCCTCAATACATTCAGGAATTTTATTCAAGCTTGCAATTTGGCAGGAGGAGGTGTTACTGGGGGGTGGATCGTAAACTTCCTGCCAAGATATGCAACATGTCTGAGTTCTGCTTTGGGTCCCTGGAGTGTGCTTGCTTGTGATGTTGGTGGCAGTAGCATTTGGTTTTTCTTTCTGCACAAACCTGCTAAAAGTGGGACAGTTTCTTCTGCCTTTATAACTCTTCTCTATCTGTAAGCTTCAATAAATCCCTTCTTCCTTAACTGTGCCTAGTTCAAAAGTTCATCCCAACAACATTGTGCCTGACTTGTACAGCAGGCCAGCATATTAACCAGTGAGCCATCTGTCTAGCCCTAAGTCTAGATTTTTCTTATTTAGCCAAGTCCCTTGTGTTGCTGCAGAGTTATTTGTTATCTTTTATGTATCTATGTCAGTGGAAACTATAGTCCATTCATAGTAGATAACACAGTTGTGTTTTCTGTTTACAGTAAAAATTCTTAACTTAAAGTTTGGAGATTTCATTGATTTTCTCACAGTGCACACATAACTCCGCACATTTGAAAATTGTTCAGGGTGAGAACATATAGCTTTCACAAATCTCTCAAAGAGACTGGTAATGGAGGTTAGATGAGGAAGTCAAGACATCTTCTATCATCAATGCCTAGATTCTGAGTAAAGAAAGTTCAACTTATTGACTCTAACTGATAGACCTATGAGCGCTTAAATGAGTATTTTCTCCAAATGTCTGACAGTTTATCATAGCTCATAGCCAAGGGTAACATATTTACACAAAGTGAATTTCTTAAAGCCAAAAGCAGCAAAAATAGTTGTAACTCAAAACATTCTGCCAGTGTTTCATTATTAAGAGGTATGAATATAGAGAGATAACTAGACTGATTGGCATGACTGTAAGTTAGTTCTAAAATAAGTCCAGATTTGTAGCTAACCCCTCACAGGATACTGCAGAGAAGTGAAGAAGCTTGAACTATTTTTGTCCTGCAAGAGCTGTCATTAAACCCCTGGGACGTTCACTTGTGACTGTTAGGAACTTGGTGAAGTCATCCTCCCACAACAGGGTAAGCTATGTGCGCCCCAAGAAAGGCTGGCTGAGAGACACTGCTGTGCTGTGGGAATTAAGGATGTCATTTCCACTATTTTTAAAATTTAAATTATTCTCCTTGTTTTGATAAGTATGCTATTAAACAGGCACATACAAGCTGCCTTTGCTTAACAAGGAGGGTAAAATCCTATAATCATCTTCTGAGAACTACCTCAAGCCATGCCTTCTTCAGAGCAGCTTGCCGAACTAGAGCTTAAACAATGGCAGGACGATAACTAGACCAGCAGCTTGCTATGCAGCCTCTTGCCCCAGTTAGTTCTTACGTTAGTACCCTAAGCATGAACCTGGATCCCCTTATTCCTTATATGTATGGCCACTCTGAGTACATCTCTGTCCTCCCCCTTACCATTTTTACCACACTGGCGACTTTGCCCAGCCTGATAGGGGCTTGCTAGAACCACAGCTTTGGTTAAAACCTCCACTTACATTACTCCCTTTTAGGCTGTGGACAACTTTGTTTAGTTTCTATCTTCCATTGGAAATCTTGAGTTGGGGAGAAGGAGGAAAGAGGAGGGAAGGGGCTGAGAAAGCTGAAGGAGAACAAGAGCACTATCACTTGCATTGTTAACTAAATCAGCAAAACTGAATAATAATAGTGATGCGTTTAAGATAACCAGCATACTTTATCAAACAGCAGATTCATTCCAGTGATAAAATCTTTAAAAGGTGTTCTAAATACCAATTTTACTTGGATTACATTATAATAAATCCTAATTCTAAAACTTAATCAGTGGAATATGGAGCTACAAACATCTGTTAATTTGCAAATCATTATGTTAAAGAAGGATAACAGGAAAAAATTAAGGTATCATCTATTCTGTCATAAATATAGCACGAGTGAAGAAAATAGCTAAGAAATTCATCATAATTTTAACAAAAATAAACTTAGAAATGGCAATTAAGTTTCATCGTCAGTAATTTAAAATATATTATATATTATGACTATCAGCCTCAATCTTTAATTCTTCCAATTCAACCATCCATTAACACCACCCTAAAATTGGCTATAACCTTCTATAAAACACAATGACAGCATTGCATTATGAACTTTAAAGATACTCAATTACAGGTATAATCCTACTTAAATTTTTAGAGAAAATAGTTTAGCTTATTTCTTCTATGACCATGTATCAATTGTTACTACTATAATCTTTGTTGTTTCCATTTGGAAACCAGTAAATCTTCATTATCTATGAATGTTATACATGAAAGATAATCCACATAAAATGAGTAAGAACCTACAAAGCTGGGCATGGTGGCTCATGCTTTAATCTCAGCATTCGGGAGGCAGAGCTATGAGGATTGCTGTGAGTTCAAGGCCACCCTGAGACTACACATTGAATTCTAGGACAGCCTGAGCTAAAGTGAGACCCTACCTAAAAAACAAACAAACAAAACAAAGCACAAAAAAGTATCCTATGAAATAATAAACAAAACATTGATTATGCCTTTAGTCTGAAAAACTCTGATCTAATAACAAAATACTCATGTAATACAAATAATATTTATAATTGTGTCATACTTTTATAAACTGCTTATGTTCAATTTTCTGTATCTGTATATTTTTTTCTGAAAGGTTATGTGACAACACAAATCAGTACTAATAATTTTTCATACATATGTAATACAAATGTATACACTTAAATATGCAGCTATTTGACATCTTATTTTCTTTGTATATTCAGATATTTAGTACACCTGGATATTGACAGAAGACATATTAAGGTAGAAGTGATGTGTGAAATCAGATACCCTTTGTGATTATTCACTCATTAGCAAAGAATTGTAAGAAATTTTATGCTACCAAGTAGCAAGATAATTGAATGTTTGAACCTTTCCTTTGAGTAAAGCCCACACAGGTTTCTCACTACCATGATGGCCACGATTTTAAGGTATTTACTTCAGAAAACTTGTTTTAAACTCTTAATCTGGTTTTTTGAAATGAATGACCTCTTTAACATCTCCATGCTATCTCTGAGACTCAGTCTTTCTCTCTGAAATCTAATTATCCAGGAAGATAGGGCTTTTGTATTCTACAGTCTTTGAGAGCATGAGAGTCTAACTTTGTGAGTACTTTATTCTTGCTATCATGAAGATTCCAGAAAGTTTATTTTCCTTTGGGTACAGCTGTTTAATAAACACCAGTGGTCAATGTTCCCTCTACTCAGCCAGAACTCAGAAACTTTCAGCCCTGTGTTTCAAGAGGTCCATTCATCTTCTTGCTGTGATAATCTTGAGTAAAGACTTCTATGATTAGCTTTGCCCAGTGTAAATTTTGATAATATTTTCTCTTATATATGCTCATAATTGCTAGAACACTCAGCTAATATTATTTTCTTGTATTTCAAAATTTGACAGCATGTAAGGGTATCTTTACTTTTTCTTTTATTTTTAAATTTTATTTTTATTTGACAGAGAAAGAGAGAGAGAGAGAGAATGGATGTTCCAGGGCCTCCAGCCACTGCAGATGAACTCCAGATGTGTGTGGCCCCTTGTGCATCTGGCAAACGTGGGTCCTGGAGAACTGAACCTGGGTCCTTTGGCTTTGCAGGCAAATGCCCTAACCATTAAGCAATCCCTCCAGCCCTATTTTTTCTTTTATTATAAGTAGGCAACCAACACTTAACATTTAAATTTACTTTTATATATGAATTATTTTGATGTAATCAAATCAACTTTGTCTATAAGAAAATATAGTAAAATTCCAAATAATGAATATAGAATGATGAAAATTTGTTAAATTCCTATTTAAAGGTTAGTGAAAAACATTGATTTAAGCAGCATTCATAAATAGATTAAACCATGAGATTAACTACTGGCTGATGAAACTGCAAGGAAGGAATGAGGTTGCCACCACCTGGACACAGTTGCATCTATCATTGTATGACAAGCAGAAATTCTAGACCATATGACCACAGGTTGTATAAAACTAAGACTCAGCCATGCAAAAGCAATATTTCTCCCAAATGCACTCAAGACTCTAGAACTAGACATTATTACAACAAATATAAAGTAAGAGTAAAAGACAACAGATACCACATGGAACAACAAACACAAATTGGCATATTCTGTAAGTCAACTGAATATGGATTTTCTAGGACCGGCATACCACATTAGAAAGATCTGACATGACTCACCCTGAGCTAAAACCAAGGTAGGAAAAGCACCGCATCTCTTTGGGATGTTCTGCTAGAAAACCTAAATCCTCCTCTGTGTTATCAATGGGATCCACACCTCTTGGTTCTCTGGGCCTCTTCTCCCTCAAAGTTAATCTTGTTGAGTCTCTGGGGTTTTTCCTCTGCAATCATATTCTCCACCTCTCTTCATCCTTTTCTTTCCACTTTTAAACTATGGTTATATTAAGTCCTTTTGAATCAGGCTGTACAATCTCCATGCCTCACAGACTTTGAATAATTCTTTTCTCCTTGTAATATGACACTCATGGGTTCTAGGTCTTAGCATATGAACTTCTTCAGGTGATTATTCTGCCTATATCAACAACTGACAAATGGTCTTAAAACTTGAGAGTACAGATTACTGAATTATAATTAAATATATGTAATACATATAACACATGTGGTCATTTTAGTAAGTAATTCAAAGTTTATTTAAAAGACAACTTTATTAGATGTGAGGATTTCCTGTGGACATAGAAAATACCTCTCTATTTTGGAGTTGCATACTGAGGCACATAGTAAATAGACTACATGATTTTTGGAATGCCCCTAGATTACTTCATCAAAAAGTAATATAAAAAGATGTAGGGAATAAATGAATCAAAATGTAGCTAAAACCTAAACAATAGCTACAGAAATATGAGTGTACATTATATTTATATTTATAAATACTTTGGATTTTATGAGGAATATTATTTATATACAACTTCACTGAAGATCAACTAAAATCCTACATGCAAGGAAAGTATATTCCTACTTTTTTTTTTTAAATTTTTTTGGTTTTTCGAGGTAGGGTCTTACTCTGGCTCAGGATGACCTGGAATTCACTATGGAGTCTCAGGGTGTCCTCGAACTCATGGTGATTTTCCTACCTCTGCCTCCCAAGTGCTGGGATTAAAGGCGTGCGCCACCATGCCCAGCTTTATTTCTGCTTTTTAATAGATATATGTGCCATTAGTATTTAGAAAAACTGTGGCTATCTCCTACTGAAGGAATTATGAGTATTTCTTCTGGTTATTCTCTTTACTTCTCTGTGATTTATAGTGACTCTAACATGAGAATGCATTATTAGAATGAATAGTTTATGAGGGATAAAATAGCATAGATTTATAACTTCAAATGACCAGAAGAAGATGAAATAAATAACACCCAGTAAGCACATATTTTTAACCAAGGTGGCCTTGGATACATTTCTTAGGTTCATTATGGAAATTTCTTTAAATTTGTATAATTCTTTTCTTTTCTTTCTTTCTTTTTTTTTTTTTTTTTTTTTTGAGGTAGGGTCTCACTCTAGCTCAGGCTGACCTGGAACTCACTATGTAGTCTCAGGGTGGCCTTGAACTCACTGTGATCCTCCTACCTCTGCCTCCCAAGGGCTGGGATTAAAGGCATGTGCCACCACGCCCGGCTTTGTACAATTATTTTCATAAGCTAAAATCTTCAGTGGTATGTGAATATGGCATGAAGAATTAATGAGTTGGGATTTTAATCCATATCTCTCATTGTTAAATCTGACTGATTCTGCAATATTGTAGGTAACCCTCCTCTTCTTGCCTTAGCATTAAAGTCTCATGAAGAAATTTAACAGAAAAAGCTCAAGTGACTGGCTTCAGCTACTTGTTGATCTGGAAAACTGGGTCACTTCCCCTCCCACCAGCTTGTGCTGTGGTTCTCAGAGAGAAAACTGTCACTCACCTAAATAAGATTTTAATAGCATTCCTATATTTGATTTCACTGTTCTAGAACATCTTGTTCTTGGGACTGTTTTTCTTTTTATTTTTTTCCCATGTAGCTCCAGGCTCCAAATGAGGTGATTTGTGAAAATCCCTGCCCTTCCCCCAAGATGCCACACCTTGTTCACGAATGCACTGTACACCAATCTTTTGGATTCAGGACACCTGGTTTGTTTCATTTATCATTGTGATGCTAAGGAGGTTAAGTCATATGTATTTCACCTAACCAAAAGAAGAGAGATGATTATTGAGCTAAATATTAATGGATTTTTGTAAAGAGAAGCACTGCTTCTGCTATTTTCAATGTAGCTGGCCACTGCCTAATAAGAACAGTATCCTTTCTCTGCTATTGCACCCTTTTCATGCTTTTGTAATCACATACATGACTCTAGTCTTCACCATAAGGGGAGCATCTTGAAGTCAGAGCCATTTTTATATCCAATACTGTGTAAGTAGTTTTTAATTACTCTGACAAAATACCAGAGAGAAACAATTTAAAAGAGGAAAGAACTATTTTGGTTTACAGGTTGCATACCTGTTCACTTGGCTCCATTATTTATAGACCATGATAAAGCACAAGGTCAAGGAGGGAAGAATGGACAAAAGGGAGGAAGAGAGGGAAGGAGGGAGGGAGGGCCAGGGCTAGGGCAAACACTAGTGACCTACTTCCTCCAAACAAGCTTATCTCCGACATTAACACACCTTTCAAAATAGCATTACCATCTGGGGTCCAAGCTTTGAATGCATGAGTATGTAGGGAACATTTCAAATATAAACCATATCATTCTGCCTCCCCCCACCACCACAAAAGCTCATCCTTTTATTGTAATCTAAAAATCTATTTAGCACATCTCCAAGAGTATCCAAATTCTCATCATTTCTAAAAGTATTCAAAAGTCCAACACCTTCTCTTAGATACAAGAAAACTCTTAGCTGGGCATTCCTGTAAAATCTAAAGCAAATATTACATACTCTCAACATATCTTGATCCATAGCAAACATTTTCATTTGCAAAGGGAGTAGTGGAGACATAGAAAGAAGAGGTGGGAGCAAAGAATGACCAAGACCAAACCTGACAAACATTAATTCATTTATCTCTGTACCCAGCATTAGGGAAACTTGGTGGCATGATGTACACTCCAGTGTTTGTTATCTCTGAGCCTTATCAATTAAAGCAGATCCTTTGTCAGGGGGAAAAAAAAAAAAAGCATTTAGGAAAAGAACTTGAAGGGCTAATGACTTTCCCTGAAAACCAGAGGGAACTAAAGAGTTAATGACTGTCCCTACCACTAGATCTCAAAGAAACATCAGAGGCATTCAGTCAGACAACCCTGACAACTCTCCTGATTGATAAACATCCTTAATTCAGAAAGCCTTGAAGGATCAGAAACCATCTGGGATATCCTCTTTAGACAATCTTGCTGACAATTTTATTCTGAGCAAGGAAAAAAAAAACAGCTACAGTTCCTTATCTACTCCCCTTGGACCAGCACCTAGTCCAGTCTGTTTTTCTTAGGATCCTCCTTAGAAGCTCGAACCCTAGTCTAGCTCAGAACTTCAGCCTCCATCCTGCAGGTTTTAGGTTTTAGCCCCTCACTGTGCTTCAATAACTGGTCTCTATTGAGATCAAGTCCAACGTTTTCCTTTGCTTTCTTCTTTTACTATCCTTACAGAAATATCAAAGGAGAACTCATCATAGAGGTGGAGAGTTTAGAGATACCAATGCCTCTATCACTACGTTGTTTGTAGTGTTTTGTATTCTACACAGAGCAATATAGACGTTATCTATATCCTGTAACGTAGTGGCTTACCTCAGGACTCCAATACTAGCGTTAGATTTAATATAACCAATGATTTCTGAATTACCAATAGCTAGACAACTTGGCTGAATTGTTTAAAAGTTTCCCATATGGGGCTGGAGAGATAGTTTAGCGGTTAAGTGCTTGCCTATGAAACCTAAGGACCCCAGTTCGATGCTCAGTTCCCCAGGTCCCACGTTAGCCAGATGCACAAGGGGGCACACGCGTCTGGAATTTGTTTGCAGAGGCTGGCGCGCCCATTCTCTCTCTCTCTCCCTCTATCTGTCTTTCTCTCTGTGTCTGTCGCTCTCAAATAAAAAAATTTTAAAAAAAAGTTTCCCATATGTTTGATGTCTCAACATTTATTATTTCTTCCTTTTTCTCTTTTGGTAAAAGCATAAAGTTGACTTTATAAATATACATGTGATAATGATCCAACTTAATATTTCTACTCAGTACTATATTCAAACTCACCCAGGCCTCTTTACCTCATTTCTTTTCATTATTATGCTGCTTGGGTATAGTTTAACACACATATTGGTCAGCAAACAATTTAAGAGCACAGGTATTTTCTCCTAGGACACCAGATAAAAATATATACATTCTCTTCCCCACTCACACACATAGTAAATTATGCAGGTTTTTAGTTTTGAAAATAAGTGCCAGGGACCAGAAAGAACAAACAATTCTAAATGAATAACTTATTTCAAACGTAGGTTTTATTTTTCATCATTTAAAAACAGGTCAATTATAAGCCAGGTGTGGTGGCACATGCCTTTAATCCCAGCACTTGGAAGGCAGAGATAGAAAAATCACTGAGTTCGGGGTTACCCTGAGACTACATAGTGAATTCCAGGTCAGCCTGGGGTAGAGTAAGACTCTACCTCGAAAAACAAACAAACAAACAAACAAAAAAATTCTATATAGACCTTGATTTTGTGTGTGGTTGTATTGAGGTTTAAGAGGTATACTGGGCTAGAGAGGTGGATTAGCCATTAAGGTGCTTGCCTGTAAAGCCCAAGGACCCAGGTTCAGTTCCTCAGTACCTATGTAAGGCACATGTGCAAGGTGGCACATTCATCTGGCATTTGTTTGTACTAACTGGAGGCCCTGGCATGACCATTCTCTCTCTTTCTCTATCTGCCCCCAACTCTCTCACTCTCTCCATCCCTCTCATCTCTCAAATAAACACATAAAATTTTTTTTTAAAAAGAAAAGAGGTATATTGTGTAGATTTTTACAATTTGTTCTAAAATTAGATGACTCAAAACCAAAATAATACTTTTTGTATGATTGTCTGGAAGAAAGAAATATTGGGCTGGAGAGATGGCTTAGCAGTTAAGTGCTTGCCTGTGAAGCCTAAGGACTCTGGTTCAAGGCTTGATTCCTTGAGACCCATGTTAGCCAGATGCAGAAGGGGGAGCACACATCTGGAATTCATTTGCAGTGGCTGGAGGCCCTGGCATGCCCATCGTCTCTCTCTCTTTGCATCTTTTTCTCTGTCACTTTCAAATAAATAAATAAATAAAAATAAACAAAAAATTTTAAAAAAGAAATATTGCTGCTGTATTTTAGAGGGCTTTCAAAAAACTGGCAGCTCAGTCTAATGTATAACAAAAATCATTTTTGATAGGCTACTTTGGAAATAGAAGTTATAAAGTATTTTCTGAGACACACTAGTATGTTGGTTAATAATTTTACTAAAAGCATACTTACTTATTTAATAATGCATCACGTTAGTTAAATAAATTTAAGTGTTTCTGTTAAAATAAGAATAGCTTATAGCAAAAATAATACCACCTGCAAATAGCTAGAAAATATTTTTAAGACCACTAGGACTGGAGAAGTAAGATCTAGAGTGTCCATTGACCTGAGTCTCACATAAATGCGAGGAATCATTTTCCCACAAGCCATGTGCTAATTCCAAAAGCACACATAATGAAGCAGCTAAAAAAAATCAAAGTAAAAAGCATGGTAATGAGAGATGAGACTGTGAGACTGGCTTCCTGCAATCAGATTTGGATTATCCAGCCAGAAGTGCAGAGTGTACAATTACTGAAAGAGAGACGCTAAAGGAACACACAGACTTTGTTTTCTCAAGAAGGCATCTAAGAATTTCTATATAATTTCATGTCAAAGATGCCAAGGAACTAAGTAGAATGCTTGTAAACACAGAACTTTTTAAAAATGATTTTATTTATTTATTTATTTATTTATTTATTTATTTATTTTTATTTATTTATTAGAGAAAAGAGGGAGAAAGAGAGAGAGAATGGGCACAACAGACTGTTTGCCTCCACACAGTGCAAACGAACTCCAGATGCATGTGCCCCATGGTGCATCTATCTGGCTTACATGGGACCTGGAGAATCAAACTGGGATCCTTCAGCTTTGCAGTCAAATACCTTAACCGCTAAGCCATCCCTCCAGCTCCTAATGCTTATTTAGCTTTAACAAAAGTTAGTCTTCAGAGTTTTCCAAGGAAGAATGCTCTTATTAAACACTCTTGATTTTCCAGACCCAGCACTCTGGAATCATTGCAATTTAGGAATAAGAGAGGTCTGACTTCACATCTCTCCTAGTCAAAATCTTTAATCCAACTTGGTGTGAATTCAGTTATCAGCCTGAGTTGAGGTCATTTGTCCCTAGATTGGCAACATGGAATTCCTTCCTATTAAAGTAAGGAATATCAATACTAACATTTTCTGGAGTTTTAAATGAGATGAGCAAGATTTCATAAGCAATCTATTGTAATCAATGGAAGAACAGCCACTAAAGTATTTTTAAAAAGTCAAAACTACAAACGGTTTTAAAATCAGGATAGGCATTAATTCCAGGTAGGATGGATTATTAGAAAAGATATCATTAAAAGTTTAGGTTAGTAATGTTTTATATTTTGATCTACATCTGACCTTGTAATATTTTATTGAAAATTTACTAAGTGATAGAGTCATGATTTGTGCTACTACACACGAATAAATAAATTCATTTGTTAAGGTAAATAGTTGTGATTTTTTTCAATAGAAAGTGATTCTTTTAGATATGGTGTTTTAGAAATCAAATTAATTAATTATAAAAGATTTTAGCTAATAAAAACTTTATTATTATGAAATAATATTTTCTTTCTTGTCATCAAAATAATAAAAAGCATTTTCAGTCTTATTTTTCAATATACCCTTCATCCAGCAAATGAATGTATAAGTAACTATTGTAATCTGTTCTTGTAGCAAATACTATCTGTTTTATATATTACTTAGGTGCTTCAGTGACTACAAAAATAAAAGGTCATAGTTACACACCAATTTAAGTGAAATATTCATGAGAGAAAATAATGTTTCTGGTTTAATGCTCTGCTCAAGCTAAAATTAGCCCCTTATCAAGCATTTCATCCAAGGATGACAAATTCTATTATTCTAGACAATGATGTACAAAGTTGTCAGCAAATTTTATGTCAGTTTTTATTCCGTTATAAAATCACTTTAGATGTACAAAATGTAAAATTACAATTTAATTTTTATAGTTTAAATGCAGTTTCTTGGAAACCATCAATCAAGAGTCATCATGTTAATAATATTTGTGAATAACAAATGAAACCTCAACCATGTTGTTACACCACAGCTCTCTGGAGAAATATTCTAGAAGGCTATTCTTGAATGGCTTTAATCAGATTTTTTCCTCAAACACTATGGGCTAATGTCCATTTAAGTTCAAGGTTCACATGTGTATGATTGTTTGATGACAGCCTGAATGCTCTCCTTAAATGAATTGGAAGAAGCAAGATTACACTTACACGTTCACAGCACATTTTAATTCAGAGCATGGAAATGTTGTTGCATGTTCCACCATTGACTAGTAAAGAGGAAAGGCATACATATTCCTTCTCTCTCTTTCTCTTTCTCTCTCTCTTTCTCACTTTTTTGAGATAGGGTCTCACTCTAGCTCAGGCTGACCTGGAATCCACTATGCAGTCTCAGGGTGGTCTCAAACTCATGGTAATCCTCCTACCTCTGGAGTGCTAGGATTAAAGATGTGAGCCACCATTCTGGGCTTCATGTTCCTTCTCTTAATGATATCCTTTCTATATTTTACGATCATCTTTTTGCCCTTTCTGAGTCTAAAACTGCTGCTATATCTGCTATGAAGCCCCCAGAGCGTATATGAGAAAGTGTGCTGTAAGGGCTGTTAGTACCTATCAGAAATGACTGAAGATTCTTGCTACATAGATCAATAAGAAATATCAAAGGGTTAGAAAGCAGAGAGAATACAAAAATCTTAATATAGGACTTTAATTGAGAGAAATTATTTTAAGAGATGCATTTCATATAACTAGTGAGAATATAAAATATCCTCCTAAAACAATAATACAGAAGAACAAGGAATATTTATGTGCCACTCATTGTGCTAAACATTTAAATAAGTCATTTTGTCATCACAAAATTTCTGTTATATAAAATCTGTAATTTTTTACTGTAGTATAGGTTATAAAATAGAGATGAAGAAAGATCATAAAGTCTGCCACTGTCATTAAGTTACTACACGGCAAACCCAGAAAGACAACCAGACCTGTCTATGGACGAAACTGTGCTATTAAGATACACACACTTCATAAAACAACCTTGCATAATCTCCACTTGGTGCTGTTGAAAGTTGAATGTTAGGATATCTGACTTTAAACTGGTTTGTCAATAACTGATTCTGTGACAATGAGCAAGTAAATCAATCAATAACCTATACAAGAAAATGAGTCCATTAGAGTATTCTGATGAAACAATACAATGATATTATTGACACTTACTATAAAACTAAGTCTACAGAGATGCAAACTGTATACTTTGGTATTCCTATTCATAGAAATAACTCCGTGTTTGTCTGTATAGTCATAGGTTTAAGAATGGTGGCTGCTTGCAATCTTAACTATTAATTATTGCAGCTTTGCAGTTGGTAGTAAATGCTTATTGTTTTTGAACTACATTATTTTTCCTGCTCTCTGTGCTTGCTTTATTTTATCCTAGATTATATTACATAGATGAGCTTTTTTTCTCTTGACTATACTATAAGTGTTATTTCTTTGAAAGAAATGCATATAAATGAACCCTAGTATTGGCAAGTAGACTTTATCCAATAGCTATTACTAAAGTGAGACATTAAATATACCACTATTCATCAATTCTAAATATAGTATCTTAAGGAAAAAGTTATAATAGTAGTATTATTATAATCATGGCACTGATACTTTTTTAGGTAACTGAAAATTTTAAGCTCTGTATGAAAAATGTATGTTGTAGGAACTTCATACAAATATAATTAAATGTATATATGTGTAAATATATATAAATCTTTTTTTTTTTAATTTATTAGTTTTCTTTTCAGTAAATACAGGCAGTTTGGTACCATTATTTAGGCTCATCTGTGATCTACCCCCTCCCATTAGACCCTCCTTGTTATTGAAAATGGGTCGTGCATTGTGGAGTTAGCCCCCAGTTATTAGTATGATAAATGTCTCTGAAAATCATGACCCAGAGGTTTGTCAATCTTATTTATTTTTTCAAAGAACCAGCTCTTTGTTTTGTCAATTGCCTTAATTGTTTCCTTGGTTTCCAATGCATTAATTTCTGCTCTAATTTTAATTATTTCTTTCCTTCTGGAGCTCTTTGGGTTGGATTTTTCTTGTTTTTCCAATGCCTTTAGGTGGATGGTTAAGCTATTGATTTGGGATTTTTCTGTCTTTTTTATGAAGGCATTGAGTGCTATGCATTTTCCCCTGAGGACTGCCTTCATTGTGTCCCACAAGTTTTGGTATGATGTGTTCTCATTGTCATTCAATTCCAGGAATTTTGCAATTTCATTTTTTATTTCATCCACTATCCATTTATTGTTTAAGAGTGTGCTATTCAGTTTCCAGTTGCCGTTGGGGCTCTTGTTGGTTTTTTTGTTGTTGATTTCTAGGAATATAGCGTTGTGATCTGATATCATGCAGGGAATTATGTCGATTTTCCTAAATATGTGGAGGCTATCTTTGTGACCCAGTATATGGTCTATTTTAGAGAATGTTCCATGGGCTGCTGAGAAGAATGTGTAGTCTGTGGATTTGGGGTGGAAAGTTCTGTAGATGTCTGTTAGGTCTAAGTGCTCTGTGGTTTTGTTGAGCTCTCTTACTTCCCTGTTGAGCTTCTGTTTGGATGATCTGTCTATTACTGATAATGGTGTGTTAAAGTCCCCAGCTATGATGGTGTTGGTGGTTATTTCTGTTTTATTGTCAAGTAGGTTTTGTTTTATGAACTGTGGTGCCCCTGTGTTTGGTGCATACAGATTTATGATTGTAATATCCTCTTGATGGATTGTTCCCTTTACAAGTAGGAAGTAGCCTTCTTTGTCTTTTTTGATTGTTTTTGGTTTGAAGTCAACTTTATCTGATATTAATATAGCTACACCTGCTTGTTTCTTATTCCCATTTGCTTGGAATATTGTTTTCCACCCTCTCACCCTGAGGAGGTTTCTGTCTTTCGTGGTAAGGTGGGTTTCTTGAAGGCAGCAGATTGAGGGGTCTAATTTTTTGATCCACCCTGTTAGCCTGTGTCTCTTGATGGGTGAATTAAGGCCATTAATGTTTAGGGTGATGACTGTGAGATTTAATTTGATCCCTGTCATTTTGTGGTGGTAGAGGTGTGTTGGCATTTCCATGGAATTTTTTTTTTTTTTTGTATCTACTCTGGGTTTGGTTGCTGTGATCTTCTTCTTGTAGGCATTTGTGTTTGGTTATTTGTTTCTTCTCTGTGGAGAATTTTCTGGAGTACTTTCTGTAGGTTTGGTTTTGTGTTCATATAATTGTAAAGCTGAGTTTTATCATGGAAAGTTTTCCTTTCACCATCTATTATAAGGGAGACTTTTGCTGGGTAGAGTAGTTTAGGTTGAAAGCCATAGTTTCTTAGAGTTTGGAGAGTATCATTCCAGGCCCTTCTAGCTTTCAGGGTTTCCATTGAGAAGTCTGAAGTAATTCTGATGGGGTTTCCTTTGAAAGTGGTGTGCTGTTTTTCCCTAGCTGCTTTTAGGATTTTTTCCTTGGTGTCAATGTTTAGAGTCTTAATGATAATATGCCTTGGGGAGTTTCTCCTTTGGTCTAGTCGGTTAGGAGTTCTGTTTGCTTCTTGAATCTTGATGGGCCTTTCTTTTAAGAGACGGGGGAAGTTTTCTTCAATTATTGTGTTAAATAAGTTCTCCATGCCTTTGGTCTGAAATTCTTCTCCTTCTGGTATTCCAATGATTCTGATATTAGGACGTTTAAGTGTATCCCACAATTCTCTCATGTTCTGTTCACAGGAACTTTTGAACTTACTGAAATTTTTGGACTCTCGAACTGTTTCTTCCATCCTGTCTTCCAGATCAGAATTTCTATCTTCCACTTCGCTGACTCTATTCTTGAGAGCCTCTAGTGAGTTTTGGACTTGTTCAATTAAGTTTGCATTTTCTACTACTTTCCTATGTATCACTTCCATCGCTTTGTCCAGCTCCCTTTTTGTCTCATTTTCTGATTTTCTTGATGATTCTTGGAAATCATCCTTGCATTTCTTTATGTTTTCATTTAGTGTGGCCAGCTGATTTTTAAGGTCCTCTTTTTTTTCATTCTCCCTCAACTCTCTTAGCTCTCTTTGAATTCCTTCCAGTGTCTTATCATATTGCTCTAGCTTAGTGATGGTAGCATCCATACGATTATCTATCCTTTGTAGCTTTCCTGTCAGATCTAGCAGTAGTTTGGTCAGGGTTGCATTGTTCATTTCTTCCACTTGATGTTCTGATCCTAAACACTCTTCTATGTTTTGGTTTGTTGTGATCCTTGTTGGACTGGGTGATCTGTCTGGATTTCCTTCCATTTTATTTTTCGTGTTATTTCTTTTGCGCTGTGGTCTACCCATGTCAGTGTATGGGCAGGTAGGTGGGTGGAGCAGCCTGGGATCTAGCTTAATGCAAATCCAAGGCAGCCTGGGGCAGTTGTAAGCAGCCTGGGTTTTTGCTCACTCTTGCCAAAGCCGCCTACCTATAGCCTGACAGGGGCACCAAAGTTGCCTGAATTCTCACCCAGTAATGCACCTAAGCTGCCTGCCTTTGAGCTTGAAAAGGGACTGAGGTAGCAAGCCTTGAAGGTGCCTAGATTCTGGCTGGGTACACTGGGGTCTGTAAACAGTCTGTGCTCTTCCGCCTCAGGGGAGTGGGGGATGGGTGGCGATGTACAGGTAGGGGATGGCACCTGCGCTGGCGCTAGTGACTCAGTGTGGACTTATGTGGCTCTTGCTGTGGGACTGGGCCCACTGCACGTGCAATTGTAGTGCAGAGGCAGATGATGTGGGTACGGAATCAGGACACAGCAGAAACTGACCTGCGGCAAGTGATGTGAGAACAGCAGGGCGTGAGGGGAGGGGGGGCAGCTAGGAGCGTGGGGCGCTGTGGGATACCTTGGGGTGCTCTGGACTCGCGGGGGGGGAGGGGGCGGATCGCGCGGGGGAGGGGGGGAGGGGGTCCAGGGGGTCGTGGGTAGCGCAGGGGGCGGGGAGCACGCTGAGGTAAGATGGAGTGCTGGATGCTGCGGGACACTGTGGGGCAGTCTGGACGCGCGGCGGGGGTGGGGTGCGCGGGGGGGGGCTCGAGGAGCGCGGGGGTGTGGTGCAGGGAGTCTCAGGGCACGCAGGGGGCGCGGGGCACACCTGGGCGCCCGGGCGCTGGATGCTGCAGGGCGCTTTGAGCGCCCCTGTCGCGAGTGGGTAGGGAGCGTTGGGCGCGCTGGGGGGGGAGGCGGGGGCGGGGTGCGCGGGGGGGGCTCGAGGCGCGTGGGGGTGGGGCGTGGGGTTCTCAGGGTGCTCGGGGGGCGCGGGGGTGCGGGGCACGCCTGGGCGCCCGGGGCGCGGGGCGCTTGGGGCGTGCCTGCTGTGTGTGGATAGAGAGCACGGAACGCGCGGGGGTTGGGGCGCGCGGGAGGGTGGGGCGGGCGTGGGGTGGTCTTGAGGCACGCAGGGGTGGGGCGCAGGGGTCTTGGGCACGCGGGGGCGCGGGGCAGGCCTGGGTGCCCGGGGCGCGGGAAGCCTTGGTTGGCTTGGGCCGCGTCTGCCGTGTGTGGATAGGGAGCGTGGGGCGCGCTGGGGGGGAGGGGCGTGCTGGGGGGGTGCGGGGGGTGCGGCGGGTGTGGGGCACGGGGGTTGTGGGGTGCACTGGGCCGCCGGGGCGCGTGGGGCTTGGTGTGCACGGGGCGCCGGGCCGCTGGGCGCGGGGACGCGCCCGATGCAGTTATTTGCGGCGGGCGGGGTGGCGGGGCGTGGGTCGCGGGGGTGTGTGCTTCCCTCTTTTATCCCAATCTGTGCCCTCCCTCTTCAGAAAGTTCCTAATTTCCCTTGAATACTTGCCTTTTTTTCCCTCGTTGTTTGTAGTGCAGCTAGGCGGTCGCCATCTTGACCGGAAGCCTCAATATATATAAATCTTAATATATAAATCAGTCTGTATAAATAAAGTAATATAGTCTATATAAGCAAAGTGATAAAAGTCCCTCTCTTTAAAATTAGAATAGGCCCATGATGAGTTTTTCAAATAAGACATAGATATATTATCCTCTGCACAGACTGTTTGACAGAGAAATTGCCTACAGTAAGTGTCCAGTGTACCAGTATCTCTTTCTACCACAGGGGGAAATATCTGAAGGAAGTATTAAATATTTTCAACACTCCTGGTCTTAAGGATTTTGAGTGAACAGTTTAGAGAGGAAAGAAATTCAAATTGATTTGGAAGAGAACACAATAATGAAAAAAAAACCCATATTTTGCATCTGCACTCATTTGCGAGCTAATGATCTAATGGCCCAGATTTAAAGTGGCAGAACATAAACATAAGTGTAGGGATCTGAGGCCTCACAAAGCTCTATTAAAACACAGGTACAACTCTATATGTTTGGCCATTAGTGCATGGCAAGTTTTCAGTTTTTCTCATAAACTTTAACTTTTCTTTTTAAAATAGTTTGGACAAACTGGAAGCCAGAACTGTTCTCTCTCTCTCTCTCTCTCTCTCTCTCTCTCTCTCTCTCTCTCTCTCTCTCTCTCTCTCTCAGACAGCACCCTTGAAAGAGCATGAGCTCAAGAGCACACAGCACCGGTTACACACTGAGCAACCACTTCAGTTGGTGTATATAGGAAAGTCTCTGCATTAGTTCTGTGTTTAAAGATGCTTTGGTAAGTCAAAAATGTCTACTCAACTTTGGGAGAAAGTGCTTTCTTGCAATACATGAAATTCTACAAAATGAAAATAACCAATTTATATCCTGTACAGCAAACAGTAAGAACTAAGTGAATAACATTGCACCCATGATGATTTCACCATTGTACCATTTGAAACCCATGTTTAAAACAGCAAAAAGCAACATGGAGTTCAACATGAGCTCCCAACATTTCTTGAGTACTTGAATCAAATGGATTTAATATTTAACATTTGATGTTTGTTCTCTTCCCCATTAGTTTCCTAAAGACTAAAGAAAAATGAGTGTGATGCTATGTAAATGCATATAGTCCATTCTCTCAGTACTAGTTTCATTCTTGTGTTCTTACAACTTATTGGCAATCTCTTAAATTTTTGTATGGTTTAGTTAAAGAATAACAGATAGCTAGAATTTCATGTTTGCTGTTGTTTCAGGCTAACATTGCTTCTGTAAAAGAGTAGACAATATACTTTGCACTCAGAAAAGAAGAATGCAAAAGTTTAAACACAAAATAAAACAATCTTGATTTTATTTTTTTATGTAACAGATATGAAATGGACAAATATTATAGACAAAGGACAGGACAGGCCTTCCTGAACAGAACTTCTGCCTGAGGACTGCCTTTAATGAGGCATGTTCAGCTATACAGGGAAAAGACTTTAGCACATAGATTAAGAACATATGAGAGATAGCCTGCCTGGCCCAGGAGCAGACTAACGCCAGAAACAGGACATCATAGTCAATGCTGCAAGAAGAAAATATCACAGAGAATTGCTGAAGTAATCCCCAAATAGGCAGCGATAAGAGAAGAGATAATTTGTAGAGAGGGTGAAGTACAGCTCAGAAATATCTTTATTATTTTACAATACTGTGTTCATGTTTGTGCATACATCTGTTTGCATGTATGCTTAATTTATGTGAGGTGTGTGTCAGGTATGTGTTAAGTATGTTTTCTCTGAAGTATATATCCTACTCTTGAAACATAATTGTAATATATGAATATAGGCTATGCTGTATTCTGTTACTATCAAATATACTTTATTACTTAAACATGTATGTTTGAGGTATTCCTGTGACAACATCACCTGGAAACATTTCTTTGAGTACATAGAGGCTACTCTCTGCTTCCTGTAGTCAATGCATGTGTTTGTTGACATTTTTTTCTTTCATAATCTGCATTATTTATATGATCACAAGTATCTGGGGTATTCTTCATTTTCTTTAATTTCTATTTAAAATAAACTTTTTGAATCTTTTCAAGGATGACATTCTCTCAGAGAAGATGTAAATATTGTTCACTTAAATTAAATTATGTTCAAATAACCCATGTTCCACTCTCCAGATCCCATGTTAGCCAAGGCAAGTGCAAGGTGGCACATACTCAGTAGGTGGTGCAAGCATTTGGAGTTCTATTTTAATGGCTGAGGCTCTGGCATGCCAATTATCTCTCTGTCTCTCTCTCTCTTCTATCTCTCTCTCAATCTTGCTAATAAATAAAAGAAGTATGCTCAAATAAGACAACTGATAGATATTATTTTAAAAAGTTGTTTTAATTATTTGAGAGAGGTGAAATAATAGCCAGGGGCAGAGAGAGAGAGAGAGAGAGAGAGAGAGAGAGAGAGAGAGAATGGGCATGCCAGGGCCTCCAACCACTACAAATGAACTCCAGATGCATGCACACTGGTACATCTGACTTCCCTGGGTCTGGGGACATAGAACCTTGGTCCTTTGGCTTTACAGACAAGTGCCTTAACTGCTAAGTCATCTCTCCTGCCCTCACAGATATCTTTTAATAAAGAAAAGAGAAATAGAATTTTATGTGCTTGTGTACTTTGGAAGGCAAGAATTGAATCAGAACTAAGACAAGAGAGGTGGTTTAGAGATGTCATTTGGAAAGATCTGGAAATAGAACAGTTACCTGGGCACTACATAGAAAAACAGCTAAGAAAATGAAATGCCTGGATTTGAAAGGACAAAAAGGGACTTAGCAAAGGTTAAAAAACAGGCTCATACTATCTTATGTTTATTTATATGTATGTGTATGTGTGTGTAATGTAAGACATTTCATGTCTGTGGCTCTCATGTGTAAATGTGTTTCTCCCTAGTTCCTCTGTGAAATCATCAATAAAACTGAACACAGCACTCCAATACTTTGAGGGCGACATTTATTGGGGAAAGTTTAACTGATCTTAGGTTAGGAATATGGCTTTATAGGGTATAGAAAGATAAGAAAAAAACTAAGGCAAGAGATACCCAGCATATACAAGTTTCACAATCATGTTTAGGACACTGTGTTCTAAATTAAACTGAATTTACTCTAGTAAACCAGATGGACTATAAAAATTGAGAGTGGATTACATTAAAGCCTTGTCAATGCTTCTCAGTAAATGTGTGTTTGGGGTCAGTTATGTGAGTGGGATGGCACAGACAATTTCCAGATTTGATCAAGTTGTTTCATTAACTTACACCTACCATTAATCATTATAAAACCCATGTAAGAAATGTGTATATTTAACCTAGGCTTTAAGGGAAAATAAGGCTCAAACTTTATGAGAATTCATTGCATTAAAATGTATACACCTAAAGAGCTAGGATTTGAAAAATGTGAAGAATGTTTTACAAGTATAAAAAGGTTTTTTCTATTGTGGCATAATTTGGATTTGGGGTTCTATTCACTGTTAAATGGTGGCCCATGTTAAGGAAGGCTTCTCTGTGCATTTTCAGATAGACACATGCTCATTCTCCACCTACTAGAAGTTAGTAACATTCCCAAGTCATGACAACCAGAATGCCTGCATGAGGGAGGTGCTACATTTCCTCTGCGTATGAACAAGATCAAGCCTTTGCATGTATATTTTAAAATAGTATTTTACCGCAAAAATACTATATTTTAAATATTTCCAATGCTTTCAAATTTCCAAGTGTACAATTATATTTGGGGCATTTTCATAACCTTTAATATAACATGTATACATGGATGCTCATGCAGTCCCTCTTGGGAGTAACTTAAAAACTGAGTAATGGTTATGTTGGATTCTGAGTTAGATGTGACCATCTGTTATCCATACTCTCAATATATTAATTTATATGTTCAAAATACATAGTGACAGTAAAGTAGAAAAATAATGAAAAACAAATGTAAGATTAAATATAAGATAAAATACATCTGTAATTTCCAAAGACAGAAGGTCAAAGCAGAGAGCAGAGCTGTTCTCATGGGGCTCTACTAGATATAACTTGTTGGAATCCAGGTGCTGGATATGGAAAGAGTAGCTGTAAGGTGAAAATGCTAAGGGAGATGGGGACTTGGCTCACACAAAGAAATCAACACTTACAATCCTTCCCTCCTGTTCAACAGAGGTTAAAAAAAAAATAGCTGTTTTGAAACTGCGCCGGGGGCTTTCATTTGTATATAGAAAGGAGTTGCTTCCCTTTGCAATCAGACATTCCTTATGACTATTTCAGTTTTTCATGAAGTTTGTTCCTTCTAAAAGTACCTCTTGTTAAGGTACCATGAATCACAGATGTATATCTGTAAGCCCTCAGCTCTTCAAGTGGCAGATGGAGACCAGAATGGCTAGTCTCTGAACTGATTTCTGGCCCACTGCACCTTCATTTACCCATGCCAGCACAGTAAAATGGTTTCATAGTCAAAGTATTAGTACTTTCCTTTATAAGAATATATACCAGTTTTCTAGGGATAGCACAACAAAATACCTCACAGTGGAGAAATAATGAAACAAAATAAGGCTGAAATTTCAAGAGCAGGTGTCAACAGGATTGACTCAGCTAAGGCTCCTGATGTGTAGCAATTTACTCTGAACTGAAACATGCCCTTCTGGAGGGAGGCTCCTGAGACTAGGGAAGTCAAAGCTGAAACTTATAAGATCACAAGGCTCACCTCAAAGGTTATAGCAGCAGTAAACAACTTGGGGGAGGGAAAGACCTCTGAAATGCTAAGCTGTTTGATTGTCTTACAATATGAGGTGTCACCAGAGCTGGTGTAGGCTTTAAGTCATCCATGCCCCTATAAATAACTCCTCACTTATCCTCTATAACTAACCCAAATAAAGTTGATGGTTCAACAAAAATGGACTGTGGTGCAATCATGATTTGGTCTCTTGTGTGTGCCCTTTCTAGGATGAATAGATGTGCTTATGTCCTCAGAGGGAAAGTTTCATGCAACACTTTCTTTCCTTGACACAGAGATGGTCACTTCTTCTGTGTCATCACATAGCTTTTAATGATGGTGCACAACCCTGGCATCTGTTCCTTTGTGTGTCCAAAGTTTCATTGCTTATAAGAAAACCAGTCAGACTACTGGGAGCATTCCATCAACCTGCTTTTAACCTAATCATATCTTTTAAAGCCCCATTTCCAAAGACAGCAGTCAGCATAAAAATTTTTGGGACAGCACATTCAGCTCTTACAGGACCAATTTTTTTTACGAGATCAATATTTTGCTTAAAAATATCTTCATTTAGGACTGGGTAGATGGCATAGTGGTTAAGATGCTTGCATGCAAAGCCAAAGGACCCACGTTCAATTCCCCAGGACCCACATAAGCCAGTTCTCACTGTAAAGATTTGATAATTCTAAAGGAAGGAGCAGAGATGAGCAATAGCCAATTGTTGGATCAAAAGACTTATAGGAAAGTGAGATGACAATTTAAACAGATGTTCATGTGATACAGCTTTTCTAGGGTTGAGTTAGAAACATACAGATGTAATTAAGATGTGGCCTTTGAAGGCCAATCAGATCATTTTCCTCCATTGTGAGGTTATAATAATCTGATTCATGACACAGGTACTTTGTTCAAGGAAATAACAAAATGACTACTAATAAAAATGTTAAATTTGCATATATTATACTCACAGATTAAAGTTCCCAATAAGGATTATTTTTAAAAAATTAAGAAAGATGAAAAAGAAATCTGATTGACCTGTAGAGAATGAATTAGAAAGAGCAGATCACAAAAGATGAATATGGGTCTTGCCAGCATCTAATCAAAGGACAATCTTGGCATTCAATGCCATCATAATTTTCTGATATTTATGGTTTGACCTTGAAAAGAATATGCATGTGTATGTATGGCTTGCTACATGTTCATGTTTTATAGTGACTTGGATTTCCTCAGCATTTTAAATGATGCTTGTAATGCAAAATAGTGTACTGTACTAAAAACAATTGTTCCTTATTTTCTCCAAAAGGCACATAGAACAAATGCTAATATGAATATACAAATCTAATTCCTAGGAGAGAGGGGAGAGAAAAGAGAGAATATGGGGGGGAAGAGAGAGGAGAAGAAGAGTAATGGGATTGAAGAAGGGGAAAGATTTTTTTTTTAATTTTTTTTTTGTTGTTTATTTAGTTGAGAGTGACAGAGAGAGAAAGAGTGAGAGAGAGAGAGAACGGGTGCGCCAGGGCCTCCAGCCACTGCAAACAAACTCCAGACACCTGCGTCCCCTTGTGGATCTGGCTAACGTGGGTCCTGGGGAATTGAGCCTCGAACCGGGGTCCTTACGCTTCATAGGCAAGTGCTTAACCACTACGCCATCTCTCCAGCCCGGAAAGATTTTTTTTTTTTTCAGGCAGTTTGTAATGGACAGAAATCCAAAGAGAGAGAGCCAGGAGTTGCCATCCTGTCCACCCTGGCAAATCCAGGCTCAGGTCTCACCCAGTCTCATCCACTATTCTTCAGCAACAGCAGCCCTTAGTACTTCTCCGGTTGAACACACCAGAGTCACTGGCTCCTCCTGAGCCCCTTGACTCCACCAACCAATCAGCTCTCTCTCTCTTGCCCACCTGAGTCTGACTATAAAGTCCATCCTAGTGAACTATCAAAAAGGCTTGCAATATGGGCAAGGAGCTGGGGTGCTAACATCATCTCTTCCTAACATCAGAAGCTCCTGGCTTCTGCTCTGATGAGCCGGCAGGGATGGGGGAAGGAGAATTGTTTCCCTTTATTTGCCTTTAGATTCTGCCACTTGCCTGAAAATCTCCATCTCACATCTTCTCTCCCCTCCCTAGATTCCCTATCCACCAAGCAAGAAGTTCCCTTCTGGCCTCAATCTTCTTAGCCATCCCTGAGTACCACTGTCCTCAATAAATGTCATAATCCATATTCAATTTTCTTGCAGTCGGTTTCCTTAGTTATTTGTTTAAATACACAAGAATCTAAAAGTTGGGAATCATAGGCTGGGAGTACAACCCCTGTACCCTCAGAATCTTGTAACAGGTTTCTGCTCCTAAGAGCTCAGTACAGAAGTACTGCAATTATTTCAGACGAGTAGAACTTCTCCCTTAAGAATGAACATATTACTCCCAAGTCACAAAATGTCTCTCTTAAGATAGGAAAGTGGAAAATGGATGTTACTTAGAAGCAAGAATGACTACAGTTGGATTTTTTTCTCCAGTGTTTTGAAAATGAAGAGTGATTTCAGACAGAATTTGTCTACATTATTGTGGACAAATCCATACCTTATGATATGGATTAAATAATGGGTTTGTTGGGACAAGAGAAACTTATGGAGACATCAGTTGCTAAAAAAAGAGAAGGTAAACATCATTCAACTCCTCAATATATGCTGTGGCCTTCAAAATTTTTCTGAAACACATTTCAGTTCAGGAGTTCCATTGTTCTCTTCCTCTCGGATCTTATACCTAGTTGATACAGAGAACAGAATCGATGGATAGCAGAATTTTGTTGCCCAATTATGAGAATAGGAGCTGGCAGTACATAAAATTATCAGACCTAATATGTTATAGTCTTGTCACCAAAAAGATGAGGCCACTGCTCCCATGGAGCTTGGTTTGGAAACAGACTTTGTGCTAAAATAAAGAGGGAAACTCTTTGATGTGATTCATTTCTCCTGCCAATAAAAAGCAAAACAAATAATCATTTTCAGATCATCATTCTTCAAGCTTAAGTTTTCCTTTTATTTTTCATAAAAAAGGTTCTTCTTACTCTGTTGTCCAAGCCTAGAACTCACTATGTAGCACAGGCTAGCCTCAAGATCTTGCAGGTCTATTTGCTTTAGGCTTCAAAGTGTAAGTACTACAGCTGTGACCCACCAAACACAAGTAGACATAATTGTTTTTCAACATGAGAACTGGCTTGTCCAGAAGAGAAGCCTAATCTCACATTCTGTTTGACTTTGAGATTTCATTTAAGATTAAGGTTATTTAAGTCAGTTCAGGCTACTATTGAGAGTACTCCATTGGTGACTTAAATAGAAAATATTTAACCTCACAGTCCTGCAGTCTAGAAAATTCAAGATCAAGTGCCAATCAAAGAGGTTTATGATTAAAGAAAAAAAGAGGTTTATGATGAGGGCCATGCATCCTGATTTACAGACAATTTGTCCTCACATGGAGAAAAGAGAACGCATTTGTTGTCTGTCTCCTTACAGCAGCGGTAATGCCATAAGTGACCCCTTACAGCAGTGGTGATGCCATAAGTGACCCATTACAGCAGCGATGCCATAAGTGACCCCTTACAGCAGTGATGATGCCATAAGTGACACCTTATAGCAGTGATGATGTCATAAGTGACCCCTTACAGCAGCAGTGATGCCATAAGTGACTCCTTACAGCAGTGATGATGCCATAAGTGACCCCTTACAGCAGTGATGATGCCATAAGTGACTCCTTATAGCAGTGATGATGCCATAAGTGACCCCTTACAGCAGCAGTGATGCCATAAGTGACTCCTTACAGCAGTGATGATGCCATAAGTGACTCCTTACAGCAGTGATGCCATAAGTGACTCCTTACAGCAGTGATGATGCCATAAGTGACTCCTTACAGCAGTGATGCCATAAGTGACTCCTTACAGCAGTGATGATGCCATAAGTGACTCCTTACAGCAGTGATGATGTCATAAGTGACCCCTTACAGCAGCAGTGATGCCATAAGTGACTCCTTACAGCAGTGATGATGCCATAAGTGACCCCTTACAGCAGTGATGATGCCATAAGTGACTCCTTACAGCAGTGATGATGCCATAAGTGACCCCTTACAGCAGTGATGATGCCATAAGTGACCCCTTACAGCAGTGATGCCATAAGTGACCCCTTACAGCAGTGATGATGCCATAAGTGACCCCTTACAGCAGTGATGCCATAAGTGACCCCTTACAGCAGTGATGATGCCATAAGTGACCCCTTACAGCAGTGATGCCATAAGTGACCCCTTACAGCAGCAGTGATGCCATAAGTGACCCCTTACAGCAGTGATGATGCCATAAGTGACTCCTTACAGCAGCAGTGATGCCATAAGTGACCCCTTACAGCAGTGATGCCATAAGTGACCCCTTACAGCAGTGATGCCATAAGTGACCCCTTACAGCAGTGATGCCATAAGTGACCCCTTACAGCAGTGATGCCATAAGTGACCCCTTACAGCAGCGATGATGCCATAAGTGACCCCTTACGGCAGTGATGATGCCATAAGTGACCCCTTACAGCAGTGATGATGCCATAAGTGACCCCTTACAGCAGTGATGATGCCATAAGTGACCCCTTACAGCAGCGATGATGCCATAAGTGACCCCTTACAGCAGTGATGCCATAAGTGACCCCTTACAGCAGTGATGCCATAAGTGACCCCTTACAGCAGTGATGCCATAAGTGACCCCTTACAGCAGTGATGATGCCATAAGTGACACCTTACAGCAGTGATGCCATAAGTGACCCCTTACAGCAGTGATGATGCCATAAGTGACCCCTTACAGCAGTGATGCCATAAGTGACCCCTTACAGCAGTGATGATGCCATAAGTGACCCCTTACAGCAGTGATGATGCCATAAGTGACTCCTTACAGCAGTGATGATGCCATAAGTGACCCCTTACAGCAGTGATGATGCCATAAGTGACCCCTTACAGCAGTGATGCCATAAGTGACCCCTTACAGCAGTGATGATGCCATAAGTGACACCTTACAGCAGTGATGCCATAAGTGACCCCTTACAGCAGTGATGCCATAAGTGACCCCTTACAGCAGCGGTGATGCTATAAGTGACCCCTTACAGCAGTGATGCCATAAGTGACCCCTACAGCAGCAGTGATGCCATAAGTGACCACTAGTTACTTTGGCTGCACAAACGTCCATCTCCTACTCACACTCCCTGAGGTAATAAGCCTTTAACATCTTGCAGATATTCAGCACATAGCAGGAGCCATCATTCTTCTTAAGGATGAGTTGGATTATCTACTTTTTTTGCTTTGTTTTATTGTTTTGTGGAGATAACAAAGCCTAAACAAGGGTAGGAAGTGAGCCAATCCAGTGTTTCTTTTCTCCCACAGCATTATCATTTGCCATTTTCCCACAAAGATCCAACCAGTGAAAGCTCCAAGACTTGCAGTTCCTTCCTACCCTTAGGAATTTCAAGGATCTAGAGATCTTTCTGCAACAGAGGGGCTCAGAGCCATAGCAGCCCCCTGGAACTCCTGCACTTCAGTGTGTTAACCAGGAGGAATAACTGCTTTCCTCCACCTAAAAGCAACAGCTGAGGTTAATCTCAGATCCCGCAGCTGCAAATGCAGAGAAGGTTTCTAAAGTCCTAGTTAGTGCTGGTGGTGTCAAGCATGGGTTACTCTTTTGGCTGTGAAGATCAATGCAATGCTCACCTCTTCTACACCCTAGGGCACTATTGATGCTCATGGGGACATTTCCTGTCCTCACATGGGATCTTAGACATATTTGTGTTGTGTTACAGAGTATCCTACATTGGTTAATGTAGAATGAAAAAAAAATATTTGTTTTTCAAACAAGTTGGATGTCTAGAAAGACCTGGGTTCACAGTACTTGGGTCAGGCTGCATCACACTGATGGGTGGTGGCACATGGTGAGCAAAAGAGGTAAGTGGCAATGTGGTAATGGAGAGAGCAGGAGAGGTAAGTGGCAGTATGGTAATGGAGAAAGCAGGAGAAGTAAGGGGCAGTATGGTCATGGAGAGAACAGGAGAAGTAAGGGGCAGTGTGGTCCTGGAGAGAGCAGGAGAAGTAAGGGGCAGTGTGGTAAAGAAACTGCAAGAGCCAACCTCATTTTACAACTCATACCTGTGCCCAAACTGGTCCTGGGAGACAATGCCTATGCCGAGATAGACCTTCATTTCTTCAGAACCAGAATGGAAGGCCCCCAGTCTAATTGCCTCTCTTCATACCCCACCGCTCCAATAGTACTTCAGGAGGAAGCCTCCAGCACGTGAAGCTTTGAGAAACAAACTATGTTCTGTAGCAGATACTGATGGCCACAGTACGATTATGAATATCAAAGTTCAAGGGCTTCTCTCTATACAACGGCCAATGACTCCATATGGATTTTGGATTTTGCAGACAAATTCAACACAGTCTTTTCTTTTCTTTTTACTTGATTTTTTGAGGTAGAGTCTCACTTTAGTCTAGGTTGACTTGAAATTCACTATGTAGTCTCTGGCTTGCCTCGAAATTACATCAATCCTCCTACCTCTACCAGAGTGCTTTTTAGCTCCTTTTACCCACAACAATTCCCCCATTTTAGGATTTTTTTAATATTGAGATAATTTATCACATAACTTTACCATGATTATAAAGTACTCTGCAACAATGATGTAACTATTTCAGTTAACTTGTTTTATAATTAATTCTTTTTTAAACATATTTATTTATTTGTTTAAGAGAGAGAGAGAAGCAGATAGAGGGAGAGATAATGGTGCTCTAGGGTATCTGACCATTGCTAATGAACTCCAGAGAGGAATGTACCACAATTTACATCAGGCTTCTGTGGGTATTGGGGCATCAAACCTGGATCATTAGACTTCACAGGCCATAACCATTGACCATTTCTCCAGCCCTATAATTATTCTTTATTATAAGTGCACTTAAGGTTTTATAAATAAGGAAGGCCCTTACCATAAATTAGCAGTTCATGGGATGAATATTGTGTAGGCTCAACCTGGTAAAGTCTTTCCCTCTACTGCTAGCATTAGTATCTGGAATTTTTATCCTTTTCCAGTATTTATTACATTAGTGTGATTTTTAATAGTATTTTTTTTAGCAAAAATGTTTCAAAATTACAAATCACCAGTGATAATTTTTTTAAAGTCAACTAAGAATGATAACTTTAATACTTTCTCATGCATTTTCTGCATTGCTTCTAGTTTTAAAGTGCTAAAGAACTCTTCCAGATTTTAGCCTATTTGAAGACAGCTACTGCAAGGAAACCAAGGAAGCTAACATCTATAACTAAACCTAGGGATTTTTGTGGGATTTTCAAAGAGATTTTTGACAAATTGGTAGACATTATGAGTCCCAAAGTTCTGTACACTGTGCATTCACCAGCAAATCCCTTCTACCTACCATGGCCGCTTCACTTAGATGACACACAGGTACCTACAAATATATATTTAGGCCTTTCATTCTTTTCCCTGTGTTCTGTCTCAACAGAGACTTGGGTCTGTCTGGACTCAGACTGTATTTACCATGAGAACATACTATCCCAACCACACTGTCATGTGACCTTCTGGAACAGTACATTCAAGGAGGGCAAGATGAACGCACATAATCACCACCAAATGGCAAACTGACCTGAGTTTTCTGTTCTCCTCTAAAACCTGGTTTGCCCCAGGCAATTTGAAAAGTATTAAGAAAGAAAATGAGGAAAAAAACCTGTGCCAGGAAAATGTAAATTGGATGAAAAATCACACTGGGGAGAGTGAAAAAGAATCTTAGCACTTTAAGTACACTCCATTAATATTCTGAACTCTTCTTCAAGATATTCTGCATTCTATGCCTTGAAGTTCCTTCTCCCATAAAGAAAACAAAAGATAATTGATTTTCCTTTCCTTCCAGGTTACTCAGCTTGGTTAAAAGGACTGTTGACCAAAGTGACATGATTAAGACATCGAGATCTTTTTCTATGGTGTGTACTGTTTTTCCAAATCTCAAAGAAGAGAAGAGATCAGAGTACCTGGGCTGGGCGAAGAGGGTACACAGAACATATGGAAGAACAGTGCACACAGAAAAGTCTCTTGGAGATGAATTGGAGGTGCTGAGCTACTCTGCACAGTGGAGAGCTGGGGACAGCCGTGTTACTATGTGCCACTGAGATGCGGTAGTAGATGAGCACACGCCTCTCCTTATGGACACAAATTAGATAAGGTGGAACCAACAACTTTCAAATATTTCAGAAGAAAGTTGGTCCTATAAAATGTTTATCTACCGATTAATAAGGGGGAATTGTTTCCTCAACAACAGATGATTATGAATGTGGGCAATCTGAGTCAGAGCCAGGCTCCAGATACATTTAAAGAATGAGCAAATTGAGGCTAAAGGAACTGAAGTAACTACTGAGGTAGCTGAACTCCACAGTGCTTGTCGTTTTAATAATCAGTAAGTAGCCTACTGATGATTGCTAAGGGCAATGGTTAACCATTGCTAAACAAACAAGTTTCTGCTATTGGTCACCTAGTAATACACCACAAAGTAATTCAGCATCAATTGCCTGGTTTAGATCTTTTTTTTTTTTTTTCTGTTTTTTTTAAAGTTTTTTTTAAATTATTTATTTATTTATTTGAGAGTGACAGACATAGAGAGAAAGACAGATAGAGGGAGAGAGAGAATGGGCGCGCCAGGGCTTCCAGCCTCTGCAAACAAACTCCAGACACGTGCGCCCCCTTGTGCATCTGGCTAACGTGGGACCTGGAGAACCGAGCCTCGAACCGGGGTCCTTAGGCTTCACAGGCAAGCGCTTAACCTCTAAGCAATCTCTCCAGCCCTAGATCTTGTTTTTATGTGTGTGTACACCTGTCTGTCTATATGGTACACATGTTCAAGTGTGTTGGAGTGTGGGTGTACAGGTGCTTGTGCACATGCGTGTGCATGAGCATGGAGGCAAGAGGACAGCACAGGGCGCCTTTCTTAATGCACTCCTCCTTACGTTATATTTTAGACATGAGCATTACATTTTACACATGAGTATTACATTTTACACATGAGCATTATATTTTACACGAGTATTACATTTTACACACGAGCATTATATTTTACACGAGCAGAGCATTGCATTTTACACACGAGCATTATATTTTACACGAGTATTACATTTTACACACGAGCATTGCATTTTACACATGAGTATTATATTTTAGACATGAGCATTACATTTTACACATGAGTATTATGTTTTACACACAAGTATTATATTTTACACACGAGCATTATATTTTACACACGAGCATTATATTTTACACATGAGCATTATATTTTAGACATGAGTATTATATTTTACACACGAGTATTACATTTTACACATGAGTGCTATATTTTACACATGAGCATTATATTTTAGACATAAGTATTACATTTTACACATGAGTATTACATTTTACACATGAGTATTATATTTTAGACATGAGTATTACATTTTACACATGAGTACTACATTTTACACATGAGTATTACATTTTACACATGAGCATGGAGGCAAGAGGACAACACAGGGAGGCTTCCTTAATGCACTCCTCCTTATACTTTAGACGAGGTCTCTCAAAAACCTAGAGCTCCTTTATCCAATTAGCTAGAACAGCTCTTCAGTAATACCCAGTGAGCCCCTGTCTATACATCCCAAGATTAGGATTATAGGCACACCTGGCACTAAAATTTTGGTCTTTATAGGAATTTCAGCTATCCAAGCTGTCATGCTTATGTGGCAAGTAAGCATTTCACTGAGTGACCCATCTCCCTAACCCACTTGATATCTTTTTATTTGAGGTTTTTATTAGAAATTTATTATCTAAGGTATATCAGTATGTACCCTATGCCACCTGTGATTAGCAGACACTAAGCCATCTTGCGCTGTATTTGCAAGTTCATTCTCCCAATTTTGAAAGGTGACTAGTTCTCTTAATTAAGTGTTCTCAAAGGTACAGCACAAATGTGCCATATCATCTGTATTTTGACTCAAACTAGCAAGCCTATCTTCTAAACTCATTAGAAATATATGTATTTAGGCTTCTCCAAATTAGTACTGCTTACTTTGTAAGTATTCCCATAAGACCTTTCAAAATAAAATGCATAATGGTATATATTACATGAAATGTTGGGGGAACCCATAAAGGTTTTTACTTTTTGAATGAGTATCACTTGAAAAAAACTGGGTCAGTTCTTCAAATTACAGTAAATGTTTATTTGCGATACAGAATCTTGGCTTGAATGAGTCTTAAGAGAAGACTACAAAACACTTGCAATTGTATCAGTGCACATCAGCTCTCATCTCACCTCAGCTTCTAGAATATTAAGTTAAATTGGAAATACTCCCTTGCCTCCTACTTGCTGTAGCTCTGTATATGAGAAGACTTATTTCTGAGATGAAATCTCATGCAATTTCTTTAGGTCTTCAGGCATTTTAGTTAATCCAGATTAAAGTAAATCAATCAGAATTTGATAAGGTTAAATAGTATACTTTTATTCTACTTCAAAATTTCTTTTTCCAAGAAAATACATTTGACAGATTCTATTAGAAGGTTTCAAAGTTTGTAATATTGCAAAGATGATGACAGCCAATGCTGGAGGGAGATACTGGTGTTCTGACAAATGTTGTAATGATTTGCTCCTCAGCTAGGTTTCACTCCAATTATTTGCCTTGGAGTGGGTTATAATTTTCAGGACAAAAGAAATGGAGAAGCAAGTTGTAAGGATTTTCTTTTCAACATAGTAAAGCACGGTAAGCCTTCACCATTTATTTTTAATAAAAAACTCTTAGCTATTAATTTATAAACAAAAATAAGACTTAAAAAAGAACTTAGCAAATGTTTCATCTTTTTCTTTTGTTAAAACTGTGTAATTCATGATTTGAACTGAAGCATGCATTTGGCGTTTCTTAGATTAACTGCTTGATGGTTTTGGTTAGCTGTCTTAAACATTAGCAAACTGCTTTAGAGTAAGCACACGAAGTGGTGGGATAACCGTCCATGGAGAAGGGAATACTAGCTTGAAGGCCTTGATTAACAAGCAATCATACAATATTTTTGGTAGAACAATGTTGATGTGTACTGTGGAAGGCAAACATTGTTTCTGAGTTTATCCTAACTATTCTATCTAAGGTCAGCCCTGAGGGAGGGCTTGTATGTCAACAATACTTAGCAGAACTTGGTCAGATTTATTTACTGTTTATGTGAGTGAATGCATGCATGTACAATGTGTGTATGGGCATGGTTATGTGTATGAGTGCACATTAACTATTCCCAGGGAGACACGGAGAAATGTCAGTTCGCTCTCAGATAGGGCACTGGCAACAGACCAAAGACATGACTCCAATGAAGTCTAGCTTAGTCAAAGTGAACAGTGAGTTTACAGGAGTATGGATGATTGGTTACTTATAGGATCCCAAGCAATTTAAAGCCATTCTGCCACTGGAAAGCTCATGGCAGCATGGTGACAACTCATGGGACATGCATCTTATGGAACTCACTGCCTGACTTTCAGCAGCTCGTCTGGAGAATCTCTTTTCCTAAACAGTTCTGACATTTTATACAACCTTGGGGAAGGGCTTTGTGCACACTGTAAGTTTCAGGAGCTTCTGGAAACTTGTGAGATACTGAGTGTTATGAGATTCCTGAGTAAATGGGCTTCCCTCCAGGAAGAAAAGTTTCAGGTGAGAAGAAATTGCTATCTAACAGTGTGTGTGAGTATGTTTGTGTGTGCAGGTAACATGCACATGTATGGACGTCAATGGACAACATTATAGTGTCAGTCTTTACCTTTCATGCTGTTTTAGTCAGGGTCTTCCACTGTTCATTGCTCCATTTTCCAGGCAAGCCGACCTTGGTGTATCTGGCATAGTCTCCTGTCTCTACCTCCCTCTCACCAGAGGCAGGCTGGGAATACACATATCCACTTGAGTTTAGCCTTATGTGGCTTCTTGGGCTCCAGACTAAGGTCCTCATGCTTACATGACAAACACTTATCCATGGAGCCATTTTCCCAGTTCCTGATATTATAATTAGGATTACACATACAAATGTTGTTGAAAAATTATTTCCAATAAAACTAAACCATATGTAATAAAGTAAAATCTCTGTTTAGTTTTGATCCCTACCCAAATCCATTTCATTTTTTATTTGAAAGAAAAATGGCTGAAGCATGGTTTTCTTATCTTCCAAGTAGGCTTCTGTATAAAAATAACAAAGAGGGCTGGAGAGATGGCTTAGCGGTTAAGCGCTTGCCTGTGAAGCTTAAGGACCCCAGTTCGAGGCTTGGTTCCCCAGGTCCCACATTAGCCAGATGCACAAGGGGGCACACGCGTCTGGAGTTCGTTTGCAGAGGCTGGAAGCCCTGGCGTGCCCATTCTCTCTCTCTCCCTCTATCTGTCTTTCTCTCTGTGTCTGTCGCTCTCAAATAAATAAATAAATAAATAAATAAATAAATAAATAAAAATTTAACAAAAAAATAAAAATAACAAAGAATACAATCTATACCAAAACATCTCCAGTAGACAAAGTGCTTATATTTATACATTGATATGATGTTTTGAAATATCAGCAGATGTTCTCTTAATTTTCCTGGAAGAATTTGCTTTTCCTTCTACTTAAACACCTGAACAGAAGGATATTTATTGCTTAAAGGAAATAATTTTGTAAATGCAATAGAAAAGAGCAATATCATATTCTAAAGAAAAAGTAATCCAGAGGTAGAGTGGATTTGAATGAATGCGAGCAAACCTTCTTAAATTCCCACCTTCTGTTCTGAGAGGTGAACATTCATGGGGTCTGACTCAAGGAGAAGGGCAGAGGAGAGGAGGAGGATAAGTAGAAGGATAAGAGTAGAAGTATGAGGATAAGGATAAGAGAGAGAGAATGGGCACATCAGGATCTCCAGCCACTGCAAACAAACTCCAGACTTGTGCACCACCTTGTGCATCTGGCTTATGAGGGTACTGGAGAATCAAGCCTTGAACTGGGGCCCTTAGGCTTCACAGGCAAGTGCTCAATGACTAAGCCATCTCTCCACCCAACAGGAATATTTCTTCTGGATCTTACAAATAACTTTTCTGAGATGTGAACTTTGTGAGGTGCTACATTCCTTACTGTAATTTTACTAAAGTTAACCTTACAACTATGTAACCCACCCACTTAAAGCAATGTGACTAGGTTTCCTCTGCTTCTGTGGACCTTTTGCCTGAATAGCATAGATGACAAAAATTGACCATCAATGTGTAGAGATGCTAACTGATCTGAAGCTGCATTCTTTGTCCAATTTCCATAGTAACCTGATTGGACTCTTTAGATTTAGATACATGCATAAGAAGTTTTGACCATAACAATGAAAATGAGGTCAGTAACTAAGGGCCCACAGATCTGTTGAATTTGTGATGATTGGAGAGTATGTGTGTTCTGGGTTAGCAGAGTCCAGCAAGTCATAGCCCTAAATACTGCCCTTTGACAAATGTTTAAGGGTTCTCCAAAGTTGAAATGTCCTTACCCTTTGCTCAGTGTACTCCTTGTTCAGGTATTGCTGGGGTTTGGCTATTCAATAAAAGGACCAACGAGTGAGTGTCTGTAAACAGAAGCCAGAGCTACAGTAACATCAGTGGTTGACTAATGGCTTAAACTAAACTTCCCTTCCATTTTTTCCTCCCTAGGCTGCTGCTTGAGATAGCTAGCCCACTTTTGGGCTGGGAATATCAGGATCTAGCTCTTCCACTTATTAGGCTCTGTTGCTAGAAGCAGTTTGCCCATTTCTGGATAGGAAAATCCCAGAAGTTTTCTCCAAATTTAGGGCTGTGAACCCCCAAATAGGGCAAAAATTAGCCTTCTGCAGCTCTGATCTGGCTTCCTGGGAACTGGTCTGCAATCCAAGGAGCTCTCTCTCCATCGCAGTGAAGAGATATTTAATGCAAAAGGAGAAGCAGTCATGAGTGTTCAAACATTAAAGGGAGATTTGCATTTTAATGTGATTGGCACACAGCTAAAATACCAGGAAGCAGTACTAGGCAGGTCTGTGTGATGCCTCCCTGGAGGGTGCTATGGAGGTATAACTGTGCCCTTCAACCAGGAATGCGCTTGTTTTAGTTATGTTAATTGTGGGCCAGAGCACTCGGTCGCTGCTCTAGAGAAGATCCTGGATCAATATGGTTGGTTGCCTCTCATAAAGCACAGCTGTGTGACTTGACCTGCAGAACTTAATAAAAGTTTGGAAAACTAAAAGAAACAACTTTCTACTCTTCTGTCTATAATTTGCACATATAGTTCTCTTCTTTATCTGCTTGGGATGGTTGCATGAATCCAAGAAGAATACCAAAATGTGAATATTACAATATAAGACAATACAGTGTCACAGTGGCCCTCTGAAGCCAGTCTTAAATGAAATCAGGGTAAGTAGTAAACAACTCCTGCCTCAGTCTGTTGAGTAGATTTGGTAGTCAAGATGCCTGCTAAGGAACTACTCACTGTTTCAGCTACTATCTGTGGTGTGGGTGTAGAGAAGGCATGGGTGTTTTACTTATGTCCAGGTGAGATGGAACAGAACAGCTGGGGTTTAATCACATTACTCAGGTTGACATGAAGTTTAAAACTTATGAAATGCGTATTTCAAGAGTTTTTCATTGAACATTTTTGACACTGATTGTGGAAAAGGGGGAATACTAAAGTGCTTTTGTATTTAAAAATGAAAGAATCCACATGACTAAGCATATTTTAATGGTCAAACTGACCCAGGATTTTCTAAATATTAGATGGCCTACCTTATTTCTATTATAGACACAAAGTAGAACAGGAGGTGTAGAAAATGGTCAAAGTTTAAAAGCTCAAAACAACCTTATTTAGGGATGATATTTGAAGCACACATTAAGAAGTGTTTGCCAATAGATTTTTTTGCCTAGAAGTTGGAAGCATGTTACTGTCAGAGAAAAACTGTATTGACTGAGGAATGAAAAAGTCTTTACCTGTGGCCACTGCAATAAATGGGAGAAGAAAGCTCATCTCTTCTTTATAAAAAGATAAAGAAATAAAACTTTGAAGAGTCTGGAATGAATTCGTAGAAGGGATCAGAGGGCCTTAGTGTCTGTGTGATTAAGTCACCAGTGTTTGCTAACGGGTGTTTGTGGAAGTTAAGATTCTTGATCTCTCTCTCTCTCTCTCTTTTTTTAAGGAAGGTCTTGCTCTAGCCCTGGACAACATGGAATTAACTATGCAGTCTCAGAGTGGCCTTGAACTCATGGTGATCCATATACCTTTGCCTCCTCAGTGCTGGGATTAAAGGTGTGTGCCACCACATCTGGCTAGGATTTTCTCTTTTTGACTGCTTTTCAAAGGGATACCATCTAAAGTCTGTGTTGTAGGACTTTCAAGAGAATGGGAAATTGATATCCCACAAAGGGGGAGAAAGTATCCCAGTGAGTCTCCTAAATTAAATGCGTTAGAAAAGGGAAAAGTGTGTGTGTGGGGAGGGGACGGCTCATAGTCAAAAACATACCTGTCTAGACTTTAGTGAGGCTGAAAATGACAATGAATCTGTGTGGGTCAGAGGATAGGTCTGGAAGAGTGTAAAGTATCCCAGTGAGTCTTCTGAAGAAGCTTTAGAAAATGGACAAGGTGTGTGTGTGTGTGTGTGTGTGTGTGTGTGTGTGTGTGTGTGTGTGTGTGGTGGGGGTGGCTTCATAGTCAGAAAAATACCTGTCTAGACGTTAGTGTGGCTGAAAGTGACATTCAGGGTCTGAGGATAGGTCTGGAAGACTGTAAAGATAGGCTGCCCTCCCAGCAAAAGGGCACAGCCAGAGGCTGCTGGAACTCGGAATCTACACTACTTGCTCACTCTGTTACTTGAGAATATTGGCAAGAGGCTTGTTTTAGTTCCTGCCTGGGACCTGTTCAGCCAGGTATACTCATAGAACTTGCACAGCTTTGCCTCCATGAAAACTCAAAGCCTTATTTTCTAAGGTTTACTGATTTCCACAGAGTAAAGACTACTACCATGCCTGATGTCAAGGTACCTAATGGATCACCCTGAAATATGAGGTATGGAAGGAACGTTCAGAATTGTCTCTTCCAGGGTGGAATCAGTCAAATCAAGCATACACCTACTATTTAGCTATGCATTTTAGCAAGAAGGTGAGAACAGTGGATTACCAGAACTAAAACAACTTTTAAATATTCAGCTCCTAATTATAGAGACATTAGAGACCTTCACAAACAGAAGTCTCAAGCATGAGTAGCTTAGGAATCATCACACAAGCACTTTTGTGTATGTGTGGTGAGGACTTGCTATGTAGTGTAAGCTGGTCTCCCAATCCTCTTGCTATAGCCTCTTAGGTGTTAGGGTTACTAACCTGCACTGCCACATATCTGCATACAGCAGCCTTAATGAGTTTTTTTTCTTAATGACTTTTAAAATTTACAAATTGTAGCTTGCTTAATTCTCATTATTATGGTCAAATGAGGAATCCCAGAGTCACAACTCCACATAGCTGGTAAATTTCATAATTGGCATAGCCCTTTTGCTGTGTTAGTCAGAGACCCATGTACTGTTAAGACCCACCTATTTGTCCACATGTGCCCAATTTAAAACAGCACTTGGTAATCCTTCCTAAGCCTTTAGTCCTAGAGAATATCCTTCATCGCAAGAGCTCACATCTCCTTCAGTTCCTTACTTTGTTAAGGGTAAACATTTGACTCAGCAAGTTGAAGATAGAACATTTGCCTGTGAGGGATATCATTAGTCCTTTTACAACCAACAAGTAGAATGTGTTTTGATATGAAGCAATGCTATAGGAACCAGTATACATATTTCTTAATTTGGAAGAGGTGAGGGACTGAAGTATGGCTCAGTGGTAGAATATGTTCTTAGCATGAGTGGTGTTGTGTACAACCTCCAAACACCCCAAAATTAATTAAAATAAGAAATTTGATTTGAAAGGTATAGGAAATTCAACAATTTTAGTCTGTTATAATAGGTAGAGGAAAATTTGAATGTAAAATAGGAAGAGAACCAACACAGTTCAGCATAGCTCTGAATTTATGGCAGGTTCTTGTTACTAGTTTGAAGGGGATTTAAGAGAAGGGAAATGACAAGAGGGAAAATGGGAACAAGGCAGGATGTGTTCCGGAAATACTGACGAGGGTCTGAAAGACAAATGCAAGGCCCATTGCAGTAAGGAGATGTGGCTTACTCTGACACTGACCTAACTGCTGGCTTCTACATACCCAAGGGCATTAAGTGAGCTTTCTTTACAACATCTACTATGTCCAAACATCAAATTTATGTGCCCATTCATTAGGCACCCTTGTTACTTAATGTATAGACAAAGTGAGGTCTAAAATGTCTATATTCTTTTACATTTAATAAAAATTACAATGGCATATTCATATATGTTTGTATTTTCAATTTCAAGCATATTGTATGTTAGATAACTGAATTCTCTTCCAAAGCATAGTGTTGAAAGCACTCTATTCACCCAATTAAGCCTACGAACTCCCCACCTGGAGGTGAAGTTCTGTTTGTCATCATATTTGTATACACATATATAGCATGCAACCGTTGACATGAGGATAATCATTTCTTTTTTTAATATTTTATTTATTTGAGAAAGAGAGAGAGAGTGAATGGGAGCACCAGGGCCTCCAGCCACTGCACACAATTTCCATATGTGTGTGCCACCTTGTACAACTGGCTTACGTGGGTCCTGGGGAATAGAACCAAGATCCTTTGGCTTTGCAGGCAAACACCTTCACCACTAAGCTATCTCTGCAATCCATTTCTTTTTTAAATTTTTTTTTAATAAAATGCTGTTTCATGAGTGATGCTATAATGTCCTCATTTAGTTCTTTTGTAGAATAGTTTGTTGTCTACCATTTGCACAACTTTATTATTCAGCAAATAATGCCCTTGTAAGTACTTAAAAGCACTAGTGAAAACAAGATCAGTAATGCACTGTTGTCATAGTTACTCTAAGGATTTTTTAGATTGCTAAGCATTCATTTAAAACTAAATCTTTATTTGTTAACGAACACTTATTGAACCGAGGTCTCCCAAATAATCTGTATAGCATAGTGTTACTAGTAGGCTGGTCCACTCAGTAAGCAAAGCTTGCTCAACTTCAGTTGGAATATAAGGTTCAGATGCTCATCAAATTTGAAAAAAATGTTTACAGAAGAAGATTCTGATTTTAATTCTCAACATGCTGTAATTGATTTCCTTGGTTTAAAATCAATAACACAATTTCTATTGTTATGTGGTTTTTTTTTTCCTTTCCTTTTTAGCTCTTTTTATCCATTTAGAAGGAAAATGATCATTGTCAGTAGGAATTAGTAATGAGAATATCTTGGCAAGAAGTGCTTTTCCAGACAAAGGAAGATGAGAGACAAAAGTCACTTTAGGGTGAAGTTTTAGACACATAATAGAGATAGATACCCAAGGTCTATTGGCTGAGGGAGTGTGAAGTCAGCCTGAGCTTTAGGAGAATGAAACCTTGTAGAAGCAGGCAGTAGAATTTAGTGATTGGCCTTGGAACCCCAAATATACTGATGCAATTTTTAACCATTTTCTGATTATCTTCACACGGAATGATAATTGTGAGGTCTCAGCTTCTCTGTACCTAACCCACTAGGTTCTGGATCATGGAGACCTGGGAGGTCCCTGGTAGAGGTATGTCTTCATCTATTTGGGTTCCTGTGAGGTCTCAGCTGCTCTGTATTTAACCTGCTAGGTTCTGGATCATGGAGACCTTGGAGGTCTCTGGTAGACATATGTCTTCATCTATTTGGGCTCCTAAGGTAAAGTACAATACACTGGGTGTCTCATAGGCAAAAGGAATTATTTCTCAGTGTTAGAGGCAGAAGAGTCTAGCTTTAATGTGCCAGAAGATTCCATTCCTGGTAAGAGCTTACCTCCTGGTTCAGATAACATGCCTTTTTGCTGTGTTCTCATGTGGAAGGGAATGCAAGTCAGCTTCCTGAGTCCTATTTCATGAGGTTATTAATCCCATTTTTGAGGACCAAAACACCCTCCAAAACTCTATATCTAAATAACATATTCACAATTGGACTTTGAAATAGGGGCGTCTAGGAAACACAAATTGTATAGCAATATCTACAAAATTCAGCATCATATTAGCAGTGCTGTAGTTGAACAGGAGCTCCTTGACATGTTTAATTATATGGGTATTTGCTCCTTCCAACAGATAGAGATTGGTCAGTCATTTAATTAACAGCTATTCCTCACTAGCCTCTAAATCCTGCACATTTTACCCTAGTAAGTATTTCCTTGTTTTTTAAATACCATTCCCTGTTTCCCTCTCATGTTATATTTTGTTAGTTCATTTCACCATGAACAGTATCATGTGATTAAAAAGTAGTCTTTTTGTATTTTTCCTAATTTCATGTTCTTAATTTAATAGGTATTTCTGCCTTTTCCAAATAATCATTACTATATTTCATAGTGCAGTCAGTCATGGATGGGTATAACCCAATATACAGTTGGGTCAGAAGTTTTAATAAAATTTAATTTTTTTTTTCCACTTACAGGTGCTTATTACATACATTCTAGTGATTCACTATTTTAACTCTTTCTCAAGGGATTGTAGAAGATATAGAAAGTTATAAGGAATGAAATATTACTGATGATGTGAATAACTAAAGATGTTTTATATAGATAAGTAGAAGAACAGATTAATGGGGGTGAAAAGGCCTAAATGAAGTCAGGGGAAGGGACTAAGTAAAGGAAAGGTGGAGGGAGGGCTGAACAAAGTCTAAGAGAATACAAATAAGTCATACAGACTTCTAATATTTTGGACAATGGAACACTCAGAAACAATAGATTGTTACTAGAAAACTTTCAGTGCCAGGAATAGGATACCATCCTGTGGGGTATTGGCCAGGGAGGTCCTCAATATCCTGAAAACATTACAGGCATTGCAAAGATCCTTAGTTTCCCACCAGGAATAGATGGTAAGACCCTATTGTTGCAGATTCCACATACTTGGGCTGCAAGGTCACTGAGGAATCCTGCTTGAGCTGAGCTGAAAACCTACTCATGTAGACCAGATGACAGGAAGCTGGAAAAAGCAACACTACATGCAATTCAATGGGAGAGAGAGAAATCACCAGTGAAGATACTCAGCAGTGGACATTGCAAGTCTTGCCAGCCAGGCCAAATGAGCCAATGGGTAAAATAGTGGCATGTCTGTTATGGGGGAGACCAACTACTCTTTAATTGAACTGAGGCCCACTCCATGGGAGGGAATACATCCCTGATACTACAAACCTAAACAGGGGTAGTCATGATCCCTAGAAGTGTAACATCTGCTGGTGCCTGGTTAAATGTATACACTATGCTCACCAAACTGCCCATGAAGCACTTCTCTAGATGTTCATGCCCATATATTAATGCTACTGTCACTTTTGCTTAGAGAAGCTCCTCTTTTAAGATGGCAGTGACCTTGGGATGACTCAGAAGGCACCATGGTGCTAAGAATTGACAGAGGAGTGCTCAGCACTGAAATGTCTCTATCACACCTTCCAAGGCTCAGGGTCCATTGCAGAAGAGGTGATGGAAAGAATGTAATAGCCAAAGGAAGAGTAGGACTCCTTACAACATGCTCCCCCATATACAAAATGGCCTTGATATCCATGACCTCACAGTGCTAACCCTAACCCTAACCTGCACAAGGCCATCATAATAGGAGGAAAAGACCATGACATCAAAATAAAAGACTGATTGAGAGGGGATATGATGGAGAGTGGAGTTTCAAAAGGAAAAGTGGGGGGAGGGAGGGAATTATCATGGAATATTGTTTACAATTATGGAAGTGGTCAATAATGATAAATAAATAAAAGATGTTTTGATACTTAGTATGTGCTAATATTATGTCTTAAGATTATTTTATCATATAAGAACATGAATACACCTTAAACATGCTCTAAATTTTAGAAATTTTCAGGACATTGAGAAAGCTAGGTAAGCAAACAAGCATATAATGTAATACTACATGTTGTGTTATGGACATGGTCATGTCTTAGTGATGCTTGCAGCATTAGCTGAATGATAAACTCAGATTATAGTCCACAGCTCCTCAAAGGTTGTCCAGGTTTTGACTGATTAGCATCTGAGGAAGGCAAAAGCTCTACAATGATACATGAATCAGCATGGTGTAATCTGAGCTCAATAGATTTATATCTGTAAATCCGAAGCACAAAGGTCTTGTAAGAACCTACTTATTTATAGTGTAGAATATGAGTTAATAAGAAAGTGCTTTGAAGGGCTGGAGAGATGGCTTAGTGGTTAAGCACTTGCCTGTGAAGCCTAAGGACCCCGGTTCGAGGCTCGGTTCCCCAGGTCCCACGTTAGCCAGATGCACAAGGGAGCGCACGCGTCTGGAGTTCGTTTGCAGAGGCTGGAAGCCCTGGCGCGCCCATTCTCTCTCTCTTCCTCTATCTGTCTTTCTCTCTGTGTCTGTTGCTCTCAAATAAATAAATTAATTAATTAAAAAAAAAAAAGAAAGTGCTTTGAAGTACCCAGTGGGAGTGGAAAATGCTGTGCTCAGAAGCTATACAATGTTACAGAAAAAATTCAGTGCCAGGGAAGGATACCTTTCAGTGAGTAGTTGGTCAGAGAGGCCTTTGATGCAACCAAAACAATATAGGCTATTACCAAGATTCTTGATTGTCCACCTGCACTATATAGATGGTAAGACCGTAGTGCTGAGGACACCATATGATTGGGTTTTAGAACAGGGAGAAATCACGAAGGAACTGATGCTTCCTTTCTCTTGACTAATAGTCATAGTGCTGGAAAATGCTATACAGCATCCTGGGGGAGAAAAGTCATCAATGGGGCTGGAGAGATGGCTTAGCGGTTAAACGCTTGCCTGTGAAGCCTAAGGACCCCCGTTCAAGGTTCGGTTCCCCAGGTCCCACATTAGCCAGATGCACAAGAGGGTGCATGCATCTGGAGTTCGTTTGCAGTGGCTGGAAGCCCTGGCGCGCCCATTCTATCTCTCTCCCTCTATCTGTCTTTCTCCCTGTGTCTGTTGCTCTCAAATAAATAAATAAATAATGAACAAAAAAATATTTTAAAAATAAAAAAAAGAAAAGAAAAGTCATCAATGGTGTTAAACAGCAGTGGACCCTGCAAGCTACACAGCTGGAAAACCAGGCAAAACGTGCTAACTGGCATAATAGTGACATGTCTGTTATAGGGTAAACCAGCTGCTCCACTCCATGGGAAGATATCCATGCCTAGTATTAAAAACCCAGTCAAAAGCCTACAGTTTGGGAGACCATGAGCCCTAGGGTGGGAGAAAGCTACTACTGATTTTTTGTTGTTGTTTTGTTTTTTGCTAAATGGGAATTTAATGCCTATTATGTTACCTTCTAAATATTTAAGTTTATGACCATATCTTTTGTTTAGAGAAGCTTCTCTTTTTAGATAGATGGTGGTGACTACTGGGAATAACCAAAACTCATCAAAGTGCTGAGAAGTAATATTGGAGTGCTGGAAACTGACAGTCTGTCAGAACTTCTAAGGCTCAGGCACCATTGTAGAGGAGGTGGCAGAAAGGATAGAAGAGCAAAGGATGGGAGGAGTGCTTGGAATGTTGTCTCCCAGACTCTGTGGTATCCTTGACCTCACAGTAGCTTTTGCTACTTACACAACACTTGCACAATGAAGGTAAAAATAATGATGACCTAAGAATAGATTAGTGACTAGAAGAAAAGGGCCTCAGTTTGTGGGGGGTACAAAGCAGGTAGTGATTGGCCATTATAATCAGAGTATATTATGTATATGTATGGTGGTTTTTCATATGTTTGAAAAAAGAGAAAGCACTTTGAAACATGTAGGGACTTAATAAATTGTATTTTCTCTATAAAATTATACTGCTACTCCCAGCGCAAGTTAGCTGTTTCTGTTTATGATAAAAAATTTAGTTAGGTGATGAATATTAAGGCTTAAAATAAATATCAGAATAATATAAATTTTTGTGAGAATTTCTGAAAACAAAACTAAATAGAAGAATAGAAAAGAGGACTACCTAGTAGAGATTACTATCTGGGGACGGAGAGATGGCTTAGTGGTTAAGGCACTTACCTGCAAAGCCTCAGGACCTAGGTCTGATTCCTCAGTAACCATATAAGCCAGATGCACAAGGTGGTGCATATGTCTGGAGTTCATTTGCAGTGGCTAAGGGCCCTGGTGTATCCATTCACTCTCTGTGTCTCTGTCCCTTGTTTTTTGTCTCTCTCAAATAAATAAATGAGTAGATAAAATAAAATTTTTAAAAAAATTATAAAAAGTGATTTCTGGGAGCAGACACACTGATTGTTATGTGAGTGGTTTATGTGGGGATCAAAGTCTGTTACACGGAACAGAATAAAGGATAGAATAAAACACTGGCCAGAGAGGCAGATGTGACAGAGCCTTAGCCTGTACTTACTACAGGAAGTACATCCTTACTGCATGCTCCAAAATGGCCTGTATGCTCTCATTCTCAAGATAGGGGCTGTCTCAAGAAAGTCATGACTTGGAACACGCAAGCCCCCCACAGCTGAGATGTACTGCTGGAATCTACTGGCCAACTCCAGGAAGCTGGGCAGAAGGGGTGATGAGATTCCTTGCATCACTTTGCATGTTCCACTAGGGTTTGTCCATAGAATGAGCTCATGTCCTTTGGCAGAAGACATATTTCTCAGCTCTCCTGCACTTCATCTAACCCATAACAACCATCTGAAAATACCTTAGTGACAATCTAGACAATGATAGTGTGAATTTTCCATGTTTTATAATGAGAAACGGTTATAAAGCAGGATATTAAGAAAGACAGGAAAAGACACAATTTAACTCTAGATGGATCAATTTTGCAAAATTATGTGAATTTTTTGAAAGCACATGAGTATGGAGATAGATTGTTAATTAATTGTATGTCAACAAGAAACACATAGTTTAGAAAGAAAGAAAGAAAAAGAGAGAGAGAGAAAGGAAAAGAAAGAGAAGAAAGGAAGGAAGGAAAGAAAGAAAGAGAACAAGAAGAAGCATGCTTACCCTGGTTTTGGAAACTACCTTTGAGGTCCCAGCAAGGAGCTCCTGTACATTATTTTCAAAATTTAAATTAGGTAATTATTGTAGTCAGGTTCGGATTCCTGGTAGAAATCGCACAACCAATAGCAGCTTGTGGGACAAAAAAGGTTAATTTTGGTTTACATGCTTGAGGGGAAGCTCCACTGTGACAGGGAAAATGATGGCATGAGCAAAGGGTGGGCATCATCCCCTGGCCCACATCAGGTAGACAATAGGAACAGGTGAGTGTGCCAAACACTAGCAAAGGGACACTGGCTATAATACCAACAAACTCACCCCACAATACACTGCTTCCTGTAGGTGTTAATTACCAAACCTTCATCAGCTGGGAACCTCACATTCAGAACACCTAAATTTATTTGGGACACCTGAATCAAACCACCACATTCCACTCCAGGGCCCCATATACTGATAACCATACATTATAACCAGCAACCAGTCTCTGGAGTTCCAATTCCACCCCTCCAGCTAGGCTACTCACAGTCCTGGCAAACTTCCTCAGGGCTGGCAGCTTTCTTTAGCAGCCTCCTAGTGGTCCTGGAATCTCCAATGGGTCTCCACTGCAATCCAGGGTCCATCCTCATTGCTCAATATGGTCTCCATGTGGGCATCCAGCAAACCTGCTTCACACTATCTATGGCCATTTCCAAAACACAAGACTGTGTTGCAAACTTAATTACCCTTTCTTTCCTGCATTTCTTATACTCCCCAATACCAGATGGGGTGCCAATTTGTTACTCCAGGGAGGAATAAAGCAGTCTTTGAAGAACAGTGCCCTCCTTGAGCACTCAGGCCCCTTCAAACGAGTCTACATTCTTCCTGTTGCCCCAGTGCAGGTTAGCTGACCCAATCTCAATGGTTGTAATCTCTCAAACCATTTTCAGGTGAATAGGCAGCAGTTTAGGCCCAAAGATTTCATTTTTTTTCTGTGCCATATCCCTGTGCTCGCACCAGTTCATTTCTATGCAGTGCAACCCTGAACAACTTCTCAGGACACAGTCGTAACAGCAAACCTCTCAAACTGCTTCTAGCCCAGTCCAAGCAAAGCTCTTTCTCACCCTCATAAGCCAAACCTCACAGTGCATAGTTCTTACTGCATTCAGTCCTTTCAACTCTGACCAGAATAGTCCATCAAGCTGTACTTACAGCACTGCAAGGAGTCTTTTAGGCCCAGGTTTCACTATTGAAGCCCAATTCAGTTCTTTTAGTTGCTTCAAGGTAAAAATATTCTCATATGGCTAACATTATGAGTTACCTGGGTGTGAAAGGTACAGAATAAGGACTAAGGGAGAATCTCGAGTACCCTTATACTCAGGGAATGTAGAAGTTCTTCTTAAAGAGTAGAAAGTCATGTCACTAGCTAGTAAGCCCTAGGTGACCTCCTTGCTAGCTGCACACACCCTGGGACTACAGTCGTATACCACCATGCCCAGCTTGTAAAACAGAATGAACCCAAACAAAATATAGAACAGTATTAGGAAAAAAAAAGATGGGAGTATTTTAAGAAGAAAGGTGATGAACTGCACTGGAGGAAATAGAAAGTCCTGTTGAAAATAAGGAAAAAAGAATGACACTGAACAAAGTACTTGGTAACTTGCAAGATTAGACTCAAAACCCCATGGAAGCCGGGTGTGGTGGTGCACACCTTTAATCCCAGCACTCGGGAGGTAGAGGTAGGAGGATCGCAGTGAGTTCAGGGCCACCCTGAGACTCCGTGGTGAATTCCAGGTCAGCCTGGGCTGGAGTGAGCCCCTAATTCAAAAAACCATAAAAGAAAAAAAAAGCCACTGAAATAAATACAGAATATGTGATGGGGTCTTAGGTTTGGTAAAAATGAAAACTATTAATTATTAGGGGAAACATGGGGCAATGGTGAGATGATAACGTAGAGGTCAAGGGAGCTTTAATTTGTTTTAGTATAAGAGAAAAAAAGCAGTATTTGTAGGCTGGTGGTAATATCCAATAAAGACTGGAAAAATTAATTATGTGGGAAAAAGAGGGAAGGTTGAGTAAATTCTTGGAGAAGGTAAGAAGACAAGGGATCCAAATCCCAAGTGAAGAAATTGGCATGTTCTCTATTCTATAGTGCTAGATACAGAAAGTAAGATTTGTTTAACATTTGTAACATTTTCAACATTTTCTGCTTCCCTTTAATAATACATGTATATATATTAGTATGCTACACAACACAAGATTTTTCTCATTTTATTTACCCATCAGGATCAGCTGGCCTTAATTAGACAACTACAGTAATATGTCATGGAAAATTAACTAATTGAAGATATATTTATAAAGGAGGAAAACATTTGAGAGGTTTGATCCTGATGAAGAGTTTCACCTGAGCCACTAATGAGACTGCAGGAACTCAAAGACAACATTTGAGAATCTGGTCTTAGAGTCTGATCAAAAGAATACAGTCATTGAAATGTCTGTAGCTACAAAAAGCCACCCCCAGTCCTTTGATCCACAGAGGAGAGGACCCTGTTGGATGTCATAAAATTGCATACCAGTCACTAATGAAAGGTTGAATTTCTTTCAATTATTTCACAAGCCAGTAACCACCATTCAGAACTAATGGTATTTTTCATTTACTGTGGTAATGGGGGCCAGAGGAATATGTAATGATTATAATGAGAGTGGTAAAATGCTACGATTCTGAAATCTCATGCACCAAAAAGATGTCTTGTATGGTAGAAGAAAACTTCAGATCAGTAAAGCCTAAGTTATATTTCACACTATGAAACACTGAAAAAATAGCAAACTATTTTTGTATATACTTGAGACATCATTGGTATAACAGTTATTGACATTTAAGATTTAAATATTTGATGTGATGTTCCATCTACTTGATTTAGAAATTTTAAATAAATATTATAGTCTACCCAATTATCATAGTTGTTTTTATGTTTACTGTTTGGCTATGTGGTTTCCTTTGTCCTATAGCTTTCTTGTTCTTTCTCCACTAAAATCCCAACTACTTAGGTTTCATCACTCAATTTTTCTCTACTTTGGAATTACTATCAATAACTCTTAAATTTTATGCCATAGGAATTATAGGATTTTCAACATGCAACTTTACTTATTCTATCTTCAAATAATATTGTGCTAGTTCATAAATAAGGTAGAAAACGTTCAGCCATACACCTCTGTATTATCCTTTGTACTATTATAATAACATAATCTGAATCATCTTTTGACAAACATACAATATCCATTTTCTATAAATTGTGATTATGCTTTAAAGAAACTGAAAAGTAAAGACATAGAACTTTTTATGCATCACATAGGTCATATAACAACATTCTTCAATCCTAACTGAAACACTGTTTGAATTTAAGCTTTTTTTTTTTTTTTTTTGCAAAGCAGAAGCATTTTGATAATAAATTTTCACAGTTTTGTTTTACAATTGATTTTACATCCTTCCCCTTTGAGTGAAATAGTTTTGCTAGATATGGAATTTTTGTGTGATAGACTTTTTTTTACTGTGCTTTAAAGATACCATTCTAATATGCTATGGTTTATTTTTATTTTCTGTTGACCTTTCTTATAGTTATAATAATGCCATTGTTAATAACAATTGTCATTCTTTACTCCCCTAGACTAAATATCTTCTTTTTTAAAAAATATTTTATTTACTTACTTATTTATTTATTATTATTATTTATTTACAGAAAGACAGAGAGAGAGGGAAAGAGAGAGAGAGAATGGGCATGCCATGGCCTCCAGCCACTGCAAACAAACTCCAGATGTATGCTCCCCCTTGTGCATCTGGCTTATGTGGGACCTGGAGAATTGAACCTGGGTCCTTAGGCTTTACAGGCATGTTCCTTAACTGCTAAGCCATCTCTCTAGCCCCTAAATATGTTCCTTACTTTTTCACTGCTTTTAAAATTCTCTCCATACCAAAAATGTTATAAAATTTGAATGTCATGCCTTAACTTCCCTTTACCCCCACAGTCCTGTTAAAGATTTGCTGAAATTCTAAATTGATGTGACCTACAACATGAGAGAAAGTTTAGAAAATGGTGGTCCTTAATTTTCTCAGAAATTTTTAACCCTTTTATAGTAACTCCAATAAAATTCATGTTTAGTGCTGGAAAGATTGCTTAGTGGTTAAGGCACTTGCCTGCGAAGCCTAAGGACCCATGTTCTACTCTGACATCAGCTAGATGCACAAGGTGATGCAAGCATGCAAGATTGTGCGTGTGCACAAGGTCTGGAGTTTAATTACAGTGGCTGGAGGCCCTGGTGGGACAATCCTCTCTCTTTTTCTCTGTCTCTTTCTTGCTCTCTTCAGTCTATTGGGCTTGCCTAAAAAGAAAAATCATGTTTAACATATTAGACTCACCCTATAATTCATCACATATATTTAAGAGAAAGATGTGCTTATTTTATTATATAATGTATTTAATAAATAATATATATATAATGTTATTTAGTACTAGAAGGTTAAATTATTTCTTTTCAAATAGTTTTAATTTTTCTACTTACAATATTCTATGGAAAAACCTAAATGTTTGACTTCTCCATTCTCCCAGTGTTCTAGTTTTCTTTAAAAAAAAAAAAAGAAAGAAAGAAAGAGAGAGAGAAAGAGAGAAAGAAAGAAAAAAAATCTTCAAGCAGGTGTGGTGGCTCACACCTTTAAGTCCAATACTTGGGAGGAAGAGGTAGGAGGATTGCCATGAGTTTGAGGCCACCCTGAGACTACACAGTGAATTCCAGGTCAGCCTGGGCTAGAGTGAGACCCTACCTCGAAAAAACAAAATCAGGGGGGAAAAAAAACACAACAAACTTTAGTCACTTTAAAGAAATACTGAATAACTAGTGTACTATTGTGTGGTCACCACAGCCTAGAGGAACCTAATGATGTTTTGTTACAGCAGCTCACACTGAGGCAGTTGGTGTACCCTGAGATCAAGGCTATGTGGGCTGGCTGCACATGAGAGTTTCAGACAAGCCTGTGCTAATATCAGACTTGTCTAAAAATAAATAAATAAAAACCTTTCCCCCAGAGTACATGTCTTATCATTTCTCAGAGTTTAAGCAGTGTCATTTCCCAGGTGGTTTAAATAACAAAAATTGATCCTTCACAGTTCTGAAGACCAGGAGTTATCGATCAGGGTACCAGCAAGATCAGATTATGGTGCGAGCACTTTTCCTGGACTGCAGACAGCCATGCTCTTCCTCCGAGCCCACTGGTAGACATATGCAGAGAAGTTCTCTGACTTCTTTTCCTGAGAAGGATCCAATTCTTTGACCATGTCACACACATGATCACATCCCATCTAACCTATTTATTTCCCAAAAGTCCCTCTGCAAGTAACCATAAAGTTGGGAGTTAAGGCTTGCATGTGTAAATTGGGAAGGAGTGTACAGTCTAGTCCAGGGCATACCTGACTTTGTGGAGACACTCAGTGCATTGAGTCAATGTAAGTAGTAAAGGTGAAACTTCTCTTTAACTATGAGGTTCTGGAAAGGAGCAACAATCTCATTTCATTTCCAGTGGCCAGTACAGACTGCTACAGTGATATGCCAACTGCTTATTTGCCAATTTTAAAAAAAATTTATTTTATTTATTTATTTGACAGAGGGAGAGAGAGAGGAAGAGAGAGAGCCAGAGAGAGAGAAAGGCAGATAGAGAGACAAAGAATGGGCATGCCTGGCCTGCAGCCACTGCAAACGAACTCCAAACGCATGTGCCAACTTGTACATCTGGCTTATGTGGGTACCAGGGAATTGAATCTGGGTCCTTAGGCTGTGCAGGCAAGCACCTTAACCATTAAACAATCTCTCCAGCCCTATTTGCTAAATTTGAAAGAGTAATTCTTATATAGTTCCTATATTTGAAATAAAATAGCAAGTTTTAATGTTCTAATACTATTTTTTAAATATATATATTTTTTATTTATTTGAAAGAGAAAGAGGGAGAGAGAGAGAACGGGCACACCAGGGTCTCCAGCAACTGCAAACGAACTCCAGATGCATGTGCCCCTTATGCATCTACATGGGTCCTAGAGAATCGAACTGGGATCTTTTGGCATTGCAGACAAGTGCCTTAATCACTAAGCCATCTCTCCAGACCCTAATCCTGTTTTCAGGATATTAATAAGTTTTTGATACCAAAATGGTAATGATGATCAATTGCTTTTGCATGGGCAATAGACTCTATTTCCCTCTAATAGAAGTACTTATTTACAACCAATAGCACTTTCCACAAACATGAGTTAGGTGTTTATTTTACTCCTTAGATGTCATTTTACTCTACTTCCACCAGGGCAGATTATGTATGTATTGCTTATGTACATATCTTATACCCAGAGCAAAGCATTACATTGAGAAGGCTCTTAAAAAGGAATCAAATTTGGTGGTGATTTTCTGGCCCAAACTGAATAAAAAGACAGACCCTGTGAGGAATAGCACAGAACACATATGTGGTTAATGTAATTCATGATATGCTTACTAACTAAAGAATGAATTAGGAAGATGTGAACTAGTCTGTGAGGAAGCACATGACATACATTATCACTTTTATTAATATGTTGTGATAAATATTTAACATATTTTCTGTTACATGCATTGAAAACTTCATTTTAAAATATTTATTTGAGAGAGATAGAGGGAAAGAGAGGGAGAGAGAGAGAAAGAGAATAGGCATGCTAGAGACTCTAGCTACTGTAAAAGAACTCCAGATACTTGCACCATCTTGTGCATCTGGCTCTATGTAGGTATTGGGGAATTGAACCTGCTTCCTTTGGCTTTGCAGGCAAATGCCTTATCCACTAAGCTATCTCTCTAACCCTGTTACATTCATTTAAATATAAATAATATATAGTTACATATTCATACATTTTATAATATGAATTTATTTAAAAAATAAAATACTAATAAATATCCAATACATATATAACTAACGTAGTAAAAATAAATTAGCATCGAGGACTTTCTTCTCAGTAGTAATAGTAACGTATTGAACAAAAAATTCCATCTCTGTTGGAATTTCTCTGAGTTGATTCCAACTCTATTAAAACTTCTTGACAGAACCTCTCCTTCTGTCATTATAATTCTGCTCCCTGTGAAGAGCACATTTGGTAGAAGAAATGGGGTCTTACAAATAAAAATTGATGTTTAGCTTAAACTATGCTATGAACCCAAATCTCTATTAGTCAAAAGACAGTGATAAATACAAGAAGCATATTAGAGCCCTTGAAAATGAATGACTCAATAGTACATTTAAGTCAGGATGACTCACACTCCAGTAAATCTTCATCATTCTTAACCATCAGGATGCAACCCTTCTGTAGTCTTGGAAGAAATTGCTTATTGATCACAAACAACATCATCAGGTTTGATACAAATGCATAAAATGAGAAACTGGAGGACATCTTTCATCTTAACGGCAGTTAACACTACTATGGACCCTATTTTGAAGTAGTTCAAATATACTTTAATGGGATTTTCTCCCACAAGAACTATTTTCCAACCCTTGTAATTTACTTTGTTCATTCCCAGTAATGTATGCAAGGATTTATTTTCCAGAGTGATGGCAGTAAGCCCACAGAGCTTTCTACAATTTTAGACTTATAACCTCATTGCTTAAATTTCTTTCTTAGTTTGTGATTAAATGAAATAGCACATATATAATTACACAATTAATCATTAATTCCTCGTAGTTATTTGTAGGGAAATTTACATGCACCATCTACTTTTCTTTTTAAAAAATCATAGAATAATATGTCCCATAAATTATCTCTAACCTTGTGGATTTGTTTCTTTTCCTCTTCTTATTCTATTCATTTTACATTAAATATTCTTTACTAATAATGGTAAATATTTCAGGATGACACAAAAAGTTTGAAGAGACATTGTATGCTAGTTTTAAAAATAATTGCTATATAAATGATTTAATTCAATTTGAGCTGTTGGTGGAATTCACTGTTTCACTAATTCAAAATACAGGGATTATGGATAAAAGAAAAGTTTAAAATGTAGTAGTTGGAAAGGTGTGAAGTCTATTGTTACAAAGATGTAAAGAACCATGAAATCAGAGCAGTTTTTTTTTTTTCTTTTGGTTTTAACTTCTCTAGACAAAGGAGTAAATCAGCAGGTTTAGTTCATTTTTATATATTCTAAAAAGCAGAGTTATACTTCCTAAGTGCCAAACTCACAAAACTATTCATAACTAAAGGCAAGATTTATTCCCATAGCTTTATGACTCACATATTTACTAAATGTTGAAAGAATAGGAACACATTGTACTGGTCTTAGTTGTATTCCATTTTTACATGTTAAAGCTCATCCAGAGAATGTTGAAATCCAGGATAATGAAATGAGAAGATAAAGTTCTATTTCAGTTCTTAGCCTTTGTACATTTATCATATTTTAAAATTTGTGAGGAAAAATATCTCTTTAAAGGATTAGATCAAATTTTATTTTATTATATTTTTATTTTTTTCTATTAATTAGTTTTGCACTCAGGGAATACAGTCAAACTGGATCCATTGTTAGCCTCCCCCCTGTCCTTGCCCCTCTCCCTGACCCCTCCTTGTTGAGGTATATGGGTCTTGCATTATGGAGTTAGCCCTCAGTTATGAGTAGGAGGAAATGTCTCTGTGTATCATGACCCAACGTGTGGTATTGATACTCTTTCAGGCCCCTCTTACACAAATTTCCCTGAGCCATGTTCGGTTCATTTTAGGTCTGCTGCAGTGAATGAGGTCTTGGGAGCCTCTGTGTCTCTGGATATCTAATTTGGTAGGAGTTGATTGTTCTCTGTGTCGATCTCATTCACCATTGTGCTGGTACCAGGTTCACCAAGAAAACAGCACCCTTGCTTGTTTTGCCAATTATTCTTAGTTTCAGCTGGGGCTTTTTTGAGGTGTGATGGGGTGGTTCTCGCCTTAGGATCTGCGTCTATCTGAAAAAGAGAAGATTATCTGATGGAGAGTAAAGTTAGCACCAGATAAATGGGATAACCCTTATTTTTTTAGAGATAATTTAATATGTGTAGGCCCTCTTTTAGTCCATGATTGGTGGTAGCTTGATAATGGAAAGCAGACTCATTTTTGAATATGGTTCTGACTTGTTTCCTAGCTTCAGCTATGGTTTCAGTTCCACTGAGCAGATCAGTGAGCCAACTCAAGAGCAATTGGTTTCCTACCCTGGCTGTGTGCCACTATCGCACTTGTGTGAGCATCACGACAGGTTATTTGCTGCTAAGTAGGTTAGACCATGAGTTGCTTGGACAGATATTGGTCATTTTCCCCCAGTTTCCCATGTAGCACCTTCTGGCACTCGATGTGCTGACTGTCTGGGGACTGACTCTCTTCCAGCTTCTAGCCATGTCACTCCATGTCATGTGTCAACTGCATATGGTGTCTTCAGCAATAGGGTCTTACCACTAACTTTTGGTGGGTCATCAAGTACTCTGACAGAAATCTGTCTTTCTTTTAGAAAACCTTGTGGGTCACTCTGATCAAAAGCTCATTGTTGATGAAAGCTACCTGCTGGTACTGGGAGTTACAGGTCAGTGCCCATGGAGAGAAGGAAGAAAAAGATAAGTAATATGAAAGAGTTAGAGAGGAGAGAGAGAGAGAGAGAGAGAGAGAGAGAGAGAGAGAGAGAGAGAGAGAGAGAGAAGCTGTAGAAGATTAAGATCACTCTTCATCATACCCTCTCCAGTGCCTTGTGACTCAGGTGTTCCCTCTAAGGGTCTGGTGAAGGTTCAACCATTTGGTCTGCATTTTAGGATATAGAATTTTATAATACCATTGCCATCTAGATTTGTGTTCCCCACCCCTCCCTTGCTCTCCCCTTCCTCCCCATCCCCCCTATTGTCCAGTCCTAGAGATGCTTGCTAGGTATGTTGGCATCTTGGGTAGATTCAGGTTAGGTGCTGTAGATGAGTGAGACCATGCAGTGATTATCTTTCTGTGATTGGGTAAGTTCACTGAGAATGATCTGTTCCAGGTTTAGCCATCTTTTTTCAAATTTCATTGTGTTGGTTTTTGTTACTGCTATGTAGAAAGATGCCCATCACTAGAAGAATGGATAACTAAGATGTCTAAGATGTGGTATATCTAGATCAAATAATTCACTCATTTTTAACTTTTACTTATAGTTAGTAGATGAAAATAGAGACTCAACTTCAAGAACAGATACATAATGAATATTTTTGACAATAGCAGTGTTACCTAAACCATCCCTTGTTTGTGTCTATAGCAAGTATACAAGCATAAATCTCACCAAAGTAACTCCATTAATGGCTCCTTATGGAGCAAGGACATAGAGAAGTCAATTACTTGGAAGGCCATTATTGGAAAAGAGCATGTTCTGATTCTCATACCTTCATCTTTGCCTTTGGAATATTAGGATGATGAGTGGATCAAACATTATTTTAAACAACAGCCAGATGGACACTCAAATTGTATGTTTTGGCACCAAGCTGTTGATTTTGTAATATTCCCCACACTTAGCAGATGTCTTATTGCCCCTCTATCAAATTCAAATTCATGAGCAGCAAATCTATGGTAATCAGACAAAGCACACTTTGCCCTAAAACCAATATTTCCTATCAATTAAATATTAGTTTGCAAATATAGTTAATTATGAAATTAATGTCTGATTTTGAAACTTTGAAATTTGATTAGGGTTTTTTTTTTTGGTCTTTTATCAGATTTTATTTCTCCTTGTGATGGCTTGTCATTAATTTCATTTCTCTGAGCAGGAATGGGCCATAAATGTCCAACATTCTATCAACCCTTTTAGGAAGAGATAAACCAGACCAAAGAAAAATCACTATGGTAATATTAATTACAGTACATGACACTGTCATGATTTTCTTCTTAAATTCATTTTTAAAATCAATGTAACAAGCCTTAATCATGTCAACTTTCTCTTTCATTTTGCTCTTATGTGAACTAACTATTCACACATTTGAAAAGTATTTCTCAATTTTCCCAAATAGTCACTTCTCCTGGTTAAATCATGTCCAGTTGTTTTTCTATTGCTTTTATTAATACTGCATGTTTTGCCATGTGATAGGCAAGATATATAATATCCTCAGTATGAGAGTATAACTGTAAAACTTAAAAATTTTAAATAAAAACTAAGTAGAATTTGAGAAATGCATAAACCTTTTCTAGTATCTGTTCTCTACGGATGCTCCCAGGATGATCTTCCAGCTCTTAAAATGAAATCGATGCCAGATGCTCTTTCCATATGGATATAGTTTGCTTGCAACTCAAAATTCAGAGTTTGCTTTGTGGTTTACCACTGCGGATGGAAAAGTTAAATAAAACTGTTACTTACTGTTTGCCTTGAGATCAGTAATATGTTGCTAAGAGAGATGGAAGAACACTGAAACCGTGGATACCTCCCTGGTGAAATGTCTTCTTCACCTCAGCTGACCTGCAGGTGTTCTGTTGTTCACTCACAGGTGCTTGGTCCTCTATAGAACTGAGAAGAGCAGGATGACGGAGTCCTTACAATCTCACTCAGAGCAGGAAGCCTGCATGAAGAATCACCACACCTGAGCCAGCTAAAGATGATGCAAATCAACCTGACACCTGGGAGCTTTGACATAAAAGTGGAACTAACGGAGGTTGAGAGCTATAATAATGGAAAATGACATTGTACAAGAAGCATGAAAGGATAAAGAACAACAAGTCAACATGGTTGAGTTCTTCAACCTCATTTTGACAAGAGGTCTTACTGTTTCTACGTTGGCATCATCCTTCCAAATGAATGCTAATCACCTATCCCATGCATGGAGCATTTCCAAATTTCAATGCAAGTCAATAATACTGCCTTTCATTAGGAACCCCAAGCAATAAACCTAACATTCCACACAACTTTATAAATGCTTCATTATATGCTTTGGCCACTTACAGCAAGCATCATACCTTAATCTATTAATGTAAGCAGAATAAAAGATAGGTCTATAAATATACAGATTTGTTTTCTGATGCAATACATAGTGAAAAAATACTCCCTTGTTTAATAATCAAGTTTGTCATTTTATAATAGGACATATGTTTACTCATAGAATTTTAGAATAACACTGAAATATTTGAAATAATACAAACATAAAGGGAAAAAAAGCACCCACAACAAATCATGACACAACTGTAATCCTCTGTATCTCACTTTAAAGATGGAAAATAAGTATTTCTATGATTATCCCACTGTTTTCCAAAAATGTAATTGATTCAATAACCATTTGCTAATTTCAAAGTTTTAGTGAAAGTCATAGTTGTCACAGGACATATCTCAAAGAGTTTCTTGGTTTTATAAAAGGAAGCCATCATGCCTAACTACTGTATATAAAAAGGGACAGTAATTGGGGATCTAAAGAGAAGGGAATGGCCTTATGATGGATTGTCTGAGTAGAAGGTTGCATGTTAGTTAGAGAAGAAGAAAGTAAGATATAGAATAAATAGGAAAATAACATAGTGCAACACAAAGTGAATTTTTAGCCACTAGCTTCTCATGAACAAATTAAAATTGGTGGTGGTACTTGAGCTGGGCTACGAGCCTCCCCTCCACTGAACTATATAGAGAAGCTTGTGCTACATGGGCTTTGGTGAAGGTATCCTAGGGGTGCTGTTCAGTCTGGGAGAGTCATAGAGGAGGAGAGTGGCTGAGGCTGAGATGCAGAGACGAGAGAACACTGGGAACTGGCAAGTGGGTCAACAGAGGATGGGCACAGGCAGTACTGCAACAATAGTGGAAAGGCAGCATTTGCTCTGGCTTGTGAATAGGACATAGTGAGTTCCCTTAGGTTAAAGCAATATGAAGAATTTTATGGGCTTCTAACCATGTGACAATAAGTGCTGGTGAGGATGTGGGGAAAGTGGAACCATTATGCATTACTCTTGGGACTGTAAACTGGCAGAGCTTCTATGGAAATGGGTATGGAGAGCTTTCAAAACCTAAAAAATAAAACAATCCTAATTTTCTTGGTAAAATTTCATTGTTTTATTCAAGAAAGCATGTTGGTTTTTACATTTATGTAAGACATCATGTTTTATTCTACAAAACAAATCTACTGAAAATGCACTGACAAAGGATGACAGATGATTAGTATGCCTCTCCACTCATTGTCTTCTTCACATAATTGTTAGGTTAGCTAAGTTGTCATTTCCAGTTGTCCTACGCTGTTATACACATTCTCCTGTTGTAATGACAAACCAGTGCTTACATGAGGAACACATCTCACATTTTATAACCATTGCTTGCTTTCAAAAGCATGATTTCATGCAGATAAGAGATGCAATGGCACCTTTACATACAAGCTTCATCATTTACATAACCACAGTAGTGTTATTTCAATGTGGTCCGGTGGTTTGTGAGCAGGTTTGGTTTTTTTAAAAATATGTTTAACATCACTCCTCTTATTTCCTAAACCAATGGCTATATCTCACTTTTGGTGAACTACAATTACTCTATCCATAGACACTTAGCCTTACCGGTGAAGCCTCATATTAACACTTAAATGCAGGTTTCTTTTATTTCCTAGTTCAGGGCAGAATTTTTCAAATGAGAAAAGAGATTATCACATACATTACCACTAAAATCAGGTAACCAAAAGAAAATTTCAAGATATGAAAATGGCCTTATGTGTTTTTAAAGAAAGAGTTTTCATACTGTAATGTGCACTAGCAGGGGTATTCTATACCAGTGGTCCTGTCAGCATTGACGGTAAGAGCTAAAAGTAACTTAAACTTTCTATAGCTGAGCTAAAATAATTAAATTCTGGAAAATATAATCATGAGATGCAGTTAACTACAGATGAGTGTTTATCTAATTCCCTGGCCATTTGAACCTTGACTAATACAGGGTCTTATTCAGAAAGTCTTTGTTACACTTGTGTCTCAGAGTGTTCTTTTCTTTTTTCTTCTAGTCATTTTAAGAGCTTCAGGTCTTTTATTGAGGTCCTAGATTCACTTGAAATTGTCTTTTGTGTAGGGTGAGAGAAGAAGTGAGAATACTGTGATTATTTCTGGAGAAAAGTTGTGAAAATGGGGATAAATGGAGGCTTTTATCTTATATGTATTAAGTTTATTTCATAACAATAAATATAAATATTTTGGAAAAGATTCAAGTAGAATTTAAAGAAATATAAGATACTTCATACCCGTTTTGTTTTCTGTCATTTTATTTATATTTTAACTCAAGGTTTTAGAATACTTCTTTGGGCTGTGGTAAAATATTACATTTTCCCTGCTGCTAATCTTCCAAAGGAAATGATGCTAATGCATTATTAATTTTATAGTCTGGCTCTTATGTCTTACAAAAAATATATTGCATTTATATCCAACTATATAAATGGAAATTATTTAGACAAACTATACCATGTCATAATATTGTAAATTCAGTCTGAACAGTGGATAACTTAAATACAAGTGAAATGTTTAGACATTTTCCTACATACACCATATAGCATCCAAAGAACCTCTAATATGGGGTTTCACCAAATTTGTTCATATGATTACAGAGCTTCCCATGGTCATAGTGACTTGTTAGGCTTTCATTCCTAAGCTTTAATTTGTATTTTAAGATGTCAGTGTTTTGATTTATGTGGACTTTCTTCTTTTTTGTAGACCACATGCAGTAATGTGTACTGTTTGTACCTATAAGTCTCAGATAATTTTATGTTCACATAGCTGCTATAGGCATCTGTTAACTGGCACAAGACTTAAGAGTATGGCTAGATAAATGCATATAATTCTGAGGAAGATAGTTTGTAATTCACAAATCTCATTGCTTTCATAGTTACCTTTAGTGTTGTGTGTATATTCATTAAAAATCTTTAACATACCTGAACAACAATACTCCCTGTAGTTGAGCATAATAGAAGTGTGACTGATGCATTCATAGACTACCATGAAATGTGTCCCAGCTTAAGTACTTACTTAATAAAAAGATGCTAAACAACTGCAATGGCTTTGTGTCTGAAAGGAGGTTATTTGTAAAGACTACATTCAAATGTAAAGAAGTAATTTATGAATGGCTATATTTATCAATATGTTAGAATATCATAGTAATGGAGTTTTAAAGACTATACAGTCACATTGACCCTAGATAACCCCTTTGATCATATGTAAAGTAGAGTGGTGTACATGACAAGAACCACAGTCACTGTGATATGAAGGCAGGAGACACAAAGTTGGCTTCAATCTACTCAAGTGCAGATGCCCAGACAGGAAGAGATAAGACCAGAAAGAATGCATTACCAGTTCATGTCTGTATGATCCCATTGCCTGGAACTATCTTACTTTTGAGGTTCTATTCCCTGATGTTTGCAGATAATTGAATATCTGAAATCCTCTATTTGCTCATAGAGCATTATGGGTCAGTGCTATATTTTCATACTCATATTGTTATGCACACCACCATTAACTCTCTAACTTCTTTATTATCAAAATGTCAAGTGTATCCACTATGGCCCTGTGTTCAAATACTACTTTTTCTGTTCATGGTATTGAACAAGAAGCTAGGCAATTGCCCTATGATTGAACTACAGCCCTAACCCCAAATGGATGTATCATAGTCCTCCTAATTAGACCAACCTAATTAATTTGAGAGTGAACCATGACAAATGTAACAAAACACTATCTGAATATGTTTAGTAATTTCGTTATAAAAGCAAAAATAATGCCTCTTTACACTATGTTGCTTTGAAAGTACATGTGGAATCTGAGGGTCTAGAAACCATTTTGCACCAAGAGAATACTTTGTATTCTAAGTATATTGGAGCAGAAAAATGGTATAAAACCTGACTGCTGATGAGTTTATGGATTTTCAGTGCCAGAGTTCTAGGGGTCATAGATTAGTACCTGCTATTTGGGATTTTCTGATCCACCTAGGAGAATGTAATTTAATATAAATTTGTTTAAATATTTTGTTTTGTTTTTCTCAGGCAAACCAAATAGACTGGACTTTTTTTTTTTTAATGTGAGAGAGCAAGAGAGAAAGAGAAGGACAGAGAGAGAAAGAGAGAGAGAGAACTGGCACATCAGAGCATCCAGCCACTGCTATCAAACTCCAAATGCATGTGCCCCCTTGTGTACATGTGTGACCTTGTGCACATGCATCACTTTGTGTGTCTGGCTTACATGGGACCTGTTGAGTTGAATGTGAGTCCTTAGGCTTTTCAGGCAAGTGCCTTAGCCACTAAACCATCTCTCCAGACCTAAATATGTTTTTATATATGTTTATTAGTAGTCAATCCATAGTTTTTCATGTCTGCAATTCATACCTACTGAATGACTTTGTATTTTTCATTAACAATTTTGTAATATAATATTCCAAAAGCCAGTATTAATTTTCAGTTGCTATCCTCCTTAATGTTCCTTTTGAGTCCCCTTTCTTGTGGCTTGCATTCAATAAGGTAATTTTAACTTGCTCTTTTATTGGATAATTTTCTGATTTAGTTTGCTTTGTGAATTGAGGTCAGGAGTTTTTTACCAGACAGACTTGATGTTGTTTATTCATTTGTCTTAGTTGCTGTTTGTTTTGTTATCTTTACTGACTTCATAAAAAGTAGGATTGAGCGTGTATCTAACCAGCTCTTTCTCTCTCTCTGCAACACAATTGCTTCCCTTTGCTGCAACCATTTATCATATTTCAGGTCTTAGAATACTACATTTTTGTTCTATTTTCTCTTCACTCCAGAAAGTTTCTGGTTTTGTGTTATTTTGCTTACAGCCAGTCATTCTTCAGATATCAGCTCAAAACTCACTTCTCTCAGTGGATATAGTCTCTGCCATGTGTACTTTTTTTCTGTAGAACTGAACATAGTTGTGATTTCTTTTGTTAACTAATGTAATTCCATGTTTAACATAGTTCTTTCCATCTAAATTTTAAATTCCATGAAAATAGGATTGATGTATTTTTTTTTCTTTTCCTTATATTTCTAAAGCTCAGCATACTTTCATATGGGCACTCAACAATAACAATAAAAGTATCAGGACTCAAAGAGCTAAAATCTGTATTTCACCAGAATAAAGGGAGTTGTGTTATATACATAGTGGAGTTGCATTGTCAGAGCCAGAGGGTGGGGCAGTGAGCAAAAATTAACTATTTTGGCATTTCACTTTGAAACAAATCTGTTATTAGTACTTCCCAATAGAAACTAAAGATTGTTCCATTTATCTTACAAAAGTTATCCGAATTTTGACACCAACAAATTTGCTTTATAAGTTTCCTGCCAGATTCACCCTATGAATGTGTAAAAATGACAAATTCAGATCTTTACAAAACATCTTAGGAACTCTCCTCTGAAAATAGTGGACACAATACTACTGATGACTGAGTATATCCACAAAATAGCTATAATTTTAATTATTTATGATGGGTGGAATTAATTGTTAAATGAGGAAAATTGACTTTCTGTCTGTAATTTCACATAATTTACAGTTTGAAATAATCACTATATATTTTAGAGGATTAGAAACATCCAGTATATACATATATATAAAATCAGTAGTTAAGGTTCCACAGGAACTAACAATTTGTCTTCTGGCTATATGATTTTCAGGTACTATGTCTTAATTTTTGAAGGTTAAGCCATGCATGGCCAACACAATTTCTTCATTACATTGCAGGATACTCTAAATATCAAGAGTAATTATAGAAAATAAACCAATTTATTTGCATAGAACAGAATGAAAGGAATTTTGTTTCAGATCATAGTTAATTTTTTAACTGTTTAAATAATATAATGCAACTTCATGCAATAGTCACAAATGTTGTGCCCAGTTCATGAGCCATAATGAAGATGAACATTTTCTGGGTAATAAATAATCTCTTGTTGATTGAAAGTTTCATTTATCTTCCATGCAGATTGCCAAGTCAACTTTAAGTATAATTATGGAGGTTGTAAACAGACCTCTTGTTGGGAATAATGAGGGCTCATTAGGTATGATTAACAGCCTAATTTTTCACCTAATTTTGTTCTTTTTCTGGAGAGAACTCCAGGAAGAAAACTCAAGGCAAATCCTTACTGTTATAATAATTAATCTTTCTGTTTTCCAGTAAACATTTCCCTATATGAATAAAAATTCCTGATACTTTAATATTAATATTAAAATATCCCTTGACAAGAAAATGATTATGAAAAATATATGATTTTTTTCAGAATTTAAAAAATAGAAAGCTTAATTTTACACCATAAAATTATTGTAAATCACAGCTTCCATATAGTTTTGAAGTAACAGAATAAAAGCTTCCCAGTAAACCATACAGGACAACTTCATATAATGAAGAACCAAACTGAATTAGCAACTACAACTAATACAAACCACACATTTATTTATAAAAATAAACTGAAAATGTTGTTTGTTTTTCTGGTACATTTTACATGAAACATACATAAATGGTTATAAAAAACTGTTATATGTCAAATACAAATTACAACTGAAATTTTGACACAAATGTTTAATGTACAGTTCATGGTACTTGACTTCTTGCTATTAGTGATATAAAATAATCTTCAATTAAAATTTTTTGAATGATCTTTCATTTATTCAACCAAACTGATGTCTTCTTTATTGTTCTTCAACTTAAAAAAATTTAAAACAAGTCCATTTCTTTAGATAATTGACTTTTTACCAGAGAAAGATAAAGCATTGTCATGAGAATTCTCAAGAGTTTGTGTTTTTTGGATGTCTACAAGAAATTGCTTGTTGTGGTCTCAAAGCTCATGGGACCATCTGTGCAAATAACAGAACACATCATTACCCTGAATGAAAGTGGCAGTGCGAACATCAGAAGTGCATTGAGAAGTGGCCAGTGTGAAATGACGTTCCCTCTCTCAACCAATGAGGAATGAAAGTGGCAGTGCAAACATCAGAAGTGCATTGAGAAGTGGCCAGTGTGAACTGACCTTCCCTCTCTCAACCAATGAAGGGGAAGCATTGAGGGTGGAAACTTTTCAAGCAAGTGGTGACCATGTGATTGATTCCATTATGGCTTTAGGGTGTTATGACACCACACATCTGTCTACAAATAGCAATGTGCTGTCTTAATTGTGATCATTGTTGCAGTGTTCCTGCTTTTCCAGTTTTGTTTTTGTCTACATGTTTTCAAATAATGAGCAATGCTGACAGAAGACACCTTCTATCTCTGTATTTCTACCTTCCCAAATGATGAATTAATTTATAACTTAATGACTTAACTGATGGATTTTAATTTTCCTGGGCAGGTTTACATCTGGGAACATTATTTTTCCATCGTGAAATCGATGAGCTATGTTTGGTTTCATTTGCTGGCTGTTTTACTTATTCCATTTCATCTGTGTATTTTATCTTCTTCATAGTTTCTGAGTGAAGAGATTTAAGGCTGTGGCTTTTTCGCCCTGTACTCTGCTCATGGCTGTCAGCCTTCAGGCAGATAAACTGATGGAGATCACCTCAGTGATCGTTTGTGCTACTGTTCGGGATTTTTCTCCGCTGAGAAGGTTATGTTTCTGGCTACATTAAAATTTGATCTGGACTCAAGAAGTCAAGGATGAAGTTGATGTAACAAAATAAATTAAATGCCTCCAAATAAAAGTATTTTGTCCAACCTAAAGGAAGAAAACAAAAGGAAAATATCAGTCTAAACTGTAAGTATAATTTTTAAAAATACATAATGCACATATTATAAATTGGAAAATAATTTAATAAAATGTATAACTTTGGAGTTTTTGAATTATCAAACATTTATATGGTTAAGCATATTTTGTGTACATATGACATTTGTATTTTATTTATAAAAGGATTAAATTAATAGTAGAATGCTTATCTTTCAAATAAAAGACTATTTTCCCTTTTAGAACCTTTAGAACTTTAGATAACTTTATCCATGTAAAAATGTATCCATTTCTTAAGATATTTCTGCAAGTCCCAGAATATAAACACTGGGCTTTTTTTTCAGTTTTTTGATTTTTCCAGGTAATGTCTCACTCTAGCTCAGGATGACTTGGAATATGTAGTCTCAGGGTGGCCTTGAACTAACAGTGAACCTCCTACCTCTGTCTCCCAAGTGCTGGGATTAAAGGTGTGCATCACCACACCTGGCTGAAGAGAATCATTTTTACATACATTTTTACATACATACATATAAAAACATTTTAAAAATCTATTTCTATTAAGATAAGTTCTCAATTTTAAATAATGTGTGTAAAATAAATACTTTAAAATACTTTATAACATAAGTAATGGAATCTTGCTGGTAGTGGTGGCACACTTCTCTAATCCCTGCACTTGGGAGGCAGAGGTAGGAAGAACACTATGAGTTTGAGGACACCCTGAGACTACATACTGAATTCCAGGTAGCCTGAGCGAGAGTGAGACCCTACTTCAAAAAAAATAATAATGATGGAGTCTTTCATTACAATCTATGTATTTTAAATAGATAGGTTTGGTTCCAGGATAGCTTTTTCATCATTTAAGCAGAGCTACTTAAGAACTAATTTTGTCTCTCTTCAAATATATACAGTATTTTCAAATTAACACTTTAAAAGTATTTATACTTACATTTCTAATTAATGAATATATATTTCAGGGAAAAAGAGAAAGTAAATTTAGCCATAACTCTATCTGCTCACCCACAAACACATTTCATACTACTTAATGTGGAAGTGTCTATGGTTTTTTGTAGTTATGTTGCAATAAAGACACTATATGCTGCCAACACAGAAGAGAGACCTGGATGGAATGTGGAAGAGAGCCAATCTCCCCACAGTTAGCTGGTCTAGTGCTGGAAAGAGCTATATGAGCTACTGGGGGAAAATGGCCAAAAAGATTATTTGCATCAGGGGCCTAAGCTACTCAGAAACAAACATCTTACAGGCCAGTGTAATGGTAGAACATAGCCATGGTGGTTATCCAAGTAGCTTTCTGATTGAGTAAGAGGTCCGCTCTGTGGAAAGGAACCCATACCTGGAACCAGGTATCGGATCAGAATTCTATGGAGTCAAAGATGATGCCCTTGAATAGCAAGCTCCCCTAATCTTTAGCTCAAAGAGGGGCTACATCCATGGAACAATTTCCAAATTTATATTGCTTATTCCATTTAACCTATGTTGATTTCACTCTCCATTGGAGAATCTGTTTTTCTTTTGAGAAGGTAGTGAGACCTGAGGATAAACCACCTGTTGCATGTCAGCCAAGACTCAGGTGAAACCACAGAGGAAATGGGGAGATGAGCAAGAATGCTGCTTCCATGGTGAGCCTGGCATTCAGTGCCAGAGTGAAGAAGACAGACCCTGAGGATGCTCAACACTTACCAAAGCACAGATACAGAAGCTCCTAAGAGCTCATCACTGAAGAAGGCTTAAAACATACCCACTATGGCTCAGAGCATTTAGCTATTTTATTTGGGATTAGGCCAATTTCCCCAAACCATGTTGCCCTCACTCACTTAGAAATATGCACCCCAAAACATAGTCATCTATAATTTGAAAAACATTTTATATCCTACACTGTGAGAATAATAAGACATCATTTTCCTGTTTCTACTATCTCTGTGGCCAGGATAAAAATCTGCCTATTAAAATTTGAATGAATAAGAAAATAAAAAGAAAAAATGCCGGGCGTGGTGGTGCATGGCTTTAATCCCGACACTTGGGAGGCAGAGGTATGAGGATTGCCCAGAGTTTGAGGCCAGCCTGAGACTACATAGTGAATTTCAGGTCAGCCTGAGCTAGAGTGAGAGAGATCCTACCTAAGCAAACAAACAACAACAATAGCAATAACAACACAACTGAATAACCTTTTCTTCCAACTTTAAGATTAAAACTTAAAAGTCATAAAACAATGTGAAAATATGTATTGTGCTCTAGGGTCATCGTTAAAGATATTCTAAAAAAGGTATAAAGTTGCTGAAAAAATTACCAGAGCATATCTCAGTAGAAGACTGGAGGATGCTCTTGAATATCATTTTAGTCTGTCTCTCTTGATCATTTTTATGTCACCTGGAAAGTTAAGCTTCAGTGTATCTAAAGCAAGCCAATAATCTGTTGAAAAGAGTAAACAGTCTTGCAACAATTAATATTTGATTATTGTGAAATTAGAAAAATATGAAACATACACAATGAAAATATTCTATTAAATATGGGTACATAATTCATTTAAAAAATTTATTTAAAAATGAAACAGATGCACCAGTTGTATGTTCATAGAACTATAATTATGATTATTTGGCCCCTGTTAAAATTATTCATTTATTTACTCATTCAAAATGTGGATCACATACCATATGACAGATGATGATTTAGAAATCATGGATATAGGAAAATAATTTCTCCTCAAAGCATATTACTATTTGGATGCAAACGATGCACAACATTTGCAGTATAAAAATATATGCCCTATGTTATATATAAATGTGAACTCAAATGTGAGAGTAAAATAAATATGTCTATGGAAGGCATTTGAGTTGAAATTTGACAGATGGATTAGAATTTATAAAAATAATAAGCTGTTACTAGCTATGAAAGAAAGATATTTCAAGCAGATGGAATATAATGTTCAAAGACACAGGAGTAAGGTAAGGTTTGGTTCTTTCAATATGTGCAATAAAACATTTATAGGAGAAAGGAACAAAGGTTTTGAAGACATTAGTGGAAGTGATCCTTTACATAGAAAGTTACACCTCTAGCAAGGGAAAATACTGATGAACCCCCATAAGAGAGTACCTAGAGGGAATGTAGAAAGTGATGACAGAGAGGGGAGTGTGCACAACAGACGTTTTATGTAAATAAATGGCAAAGACACCTGCTAAAAGCAAGAGATAATTATTAGAGTTGCAAATGTTTTTCATCTTGTTTTCTAGTGTATGTTATTTTGATTTGTTTTTGACATTTTCATATGCATGTCTTACATATTAATCAAATATATCCCATATTACCACGTCTTGCTACCCTTTATCTTCCTGAATTCATCATTTGTCTTATCTTTTACTGGGGGCTATGTCACAGAAGAGAATGATTCCCCCCACAATCTTTAACTGTCATTAGATCATTATGGAAGGGAGTGGTCTCCCAAACCTCTCCCATATCAATAGCAGAATGCTACATGACCTCATGCTTAGTCATCAGAGAAATGCAAATTAAAACTACTTTGAGAGTCTATCCCACTCCCGTCAGAATGGCTGAATGTCAAGAAACAAACAACAATGTTGGTCGGTATGTGAGGAAAAGGAAACCCTTATTCACTGCTGGTGGGAGTGTAAATTGGTGCATCCACTATGGAAATTAGTGGGGAAGTTACACCAAAAACTACAAGCGGAACTACCATATGACACAACTATACACTTCTCACCTTCTACCCTAAGAACTCAATAGCTCACTACAGAGATACTTACAAATCCACGTTTCTTGCTTCTCTATCCACAATAGCTAGGAAATTGTATCAGCTCAGTTGTCTATCAACTGATGAATGGAAAATAAAAATGCAGAACATACACACAATGAAATTTTATACAATTATAAAGAAAATAGAAATTATGAAATTTGTAGTGAAATGGATGGAACTGGACAAAAATCATCTTGAGTGAGGTATCTCAGTCTCAAAAAGACGCCACATAGTCTCGCTCCTAGCTGATCATAGCTTGCAATCTCCAAAACCATGTCTACCACTTGGAATGTATCCAGAGACTAAGGAGTTAAGAAAGGGCTAGGCAGATGGGGAAGAAGTGTTAAGAGGAAAAGATAGTGGAACACAAGTAATACATGAAAATAGTGAGGATGAGATTGGAAGTAGTTAAGCAGGAAAGAGAGTGGGGACTGGTGAGAAGGGGGAAGAGAGATAACTAAAGCCTAGGAGGTATAAAAATGCCATACAAAGAGCTACTATGTACTAAACAGAACTGAAATGACATATAAATAAGAAAAATAATCATAGAATGAACAAATATTTGCTTAATGCCAAGCTATAGAGAGCAAAATAGTTTATTCCTTCTCACTAAATTAAGATACTTCACTGAATTGTAGTCTATTTAAGAAAAAGCTTTAACTGCTAAGCCATCTCTCCAGCCCTAGCTAATAAACTTTTGTCTTAAAGGTTGTTAATTGCTGGATCAACTAAGCCAACAAAATTATTGTTTCTGCACAGTGAGAATTTCCTCATTTCTCAGAATTGGACCTTTTCACCTATGTCTTATTTCAATCTTTTGTGCCCATAATACATATTGAACCAAATCAATGATTTAAAAAGTGCCCTATAAAATTGCCTCATCATGATGACTTAAATTAGCGGGAAAGTTTTGACTAAATTTCATTTCATTGGTTTCATACTTGCAGTTTTTTTCTTAAAACAAAGAGAAAATTTTAATATTTTCATATTAACCAGTTTATCTACACTGAAATTCAGGGTCTATTCTATATTACCTTTTTCTGATTTCCAAAGTTATCCATTATGTTTGCAGTTATTTTCTTAATTTTCTATGTCAAAAAACTAAAAAAACTTTTCAAAATAAATTATTTTAGAAATTTAACTTCCATTTATAGATTTGTATTACACCAGTGGTTTTTCCTTTGCTAACATTTATTATCTATTTCCTTTAGGAACAACGTACTACTGTGTGTGTGTGTGTGTGTATGTGTGTGTGTGTGTGCTTGTCTCAGCTCAATAATACAGTGGTATTATTTTGAAATTATTTTATAAGTGAGGAAGTTTGGCATATTTTATAATATAATTTTCCATATTTTGTGTTTTCTAATGAAAATAAAGGCATAACAAAATATTTTTCTTTGAGAAAATAGAAATGACCTTCAGTTAATTTTCAAGATTTGTTTCCATGGAAGCATGATACTGTTACCAAGTCAGATAGACATATTCCTAAGTAACAATGCTTATGATAAAAAATATATATATACTGATTGGAGAGATGAGCTGCTCTGGGATTATAATGAATGATCATAAATTCTCATAAAAATTCTTGAGTATAGGGGTTCTTATAATTGGTAATACTCTTTGATCATGGGCTGTTGCAATGGAAATTTATTCTGACTCGATAGTAGAAAGTATAAGTCAGGGCAGCTCTCACAACTCCCCATTGTCTCCATCTCTCACAGCTTTTGTTTTGTGCTGAGTTAGGGAACATTATGAGTCATACACCCTTGTGTGGTCCTCTATGGGAGAGGAAGTCCCAGTACTTTTTTACCTGCATGCTTTGTTTACTGAGCTGTATGCTTTTAAAGAAGTCATTGCAAACTGTGGCAACTGTACTCATTTGCCTTCAGTCGTTCATTTCAGAATACATCTTACCAGAATGGGTGTCATATCTAAGGCATTTATTTTCCACGTACATATGTATTCAAATGTAGCTGGTTTTGTATTCTTTTCTTGTGCAAAGGATGGTTGAGGGACGTGCATGGAGCAGAATGTATACTACTTAAACTCAATAAGTAGCTTGAAATTACAGTTCACTCCTGTGTACCTCAAGATGCTAACCAGGGATTCAGCAATATGACCATGGTATGCTTGTGATATGGAGGTTTGATAAAAGAGAGAAATTTAAATAATTGTCCCAATACCACTTATTTAGAAAGAATTAATAACAATAAGCCAATACTTGATTTGGGGGAGTAGGACAGCATCTCCTTGATTTCTGGGCAAAATGTTTGAAAGGGCTTCCTGTGATGAAAAGTATGATAATCTGGAACTTAAATATTGGCAATTTGTTTGAAAAGCACTTTAGGTAGAGAGATGAAGATTCAGGTGCATTTTAATATATGGTATGCTATTTTTTCACACATTTAATGTATTCTATATTCAGTCCTTTCCATGAACTAATCCTAAACTGTAAAAATTTATGTATGTGTCTCTGTGTGTATGTATAAGTATATAAATTATCTAGCTGCTTTAGAAAAGCACTTCATACATGCTTCACAAACTATGCAGACAAGAACACCTTGAAATTGTTTACTGAAAAATGTGGGAAACTAGCTTGCTAATTCTAGCATCTTGTTACAAGTTGGCACAATCTCTTGTCAGTAATCAAGATTGTCATTTCAGTAAAATGAGTCTTTGACGGCTCCCTCTTGTACCCAGGAGCAATGCTTGTAGTGTCTAAGACTATATATCCAACAGCAAGTCTGAAGGACCTTTGAGTAAACACTTGATGTATTGAGGGTATTTCATAACTTGCAAAATAAAAATTTAGAGATATTTAAGGTCTAAGATGAGATCATCATCTTATAAAAAAAAGGAAACACTTAAAACTCTGAAATACCGTGTACCTCAAAATTGCCCTTTTCACTAGAATTGATGCATCAGACAGCAATACTGAAGAACATTAGTTACAAATTAGCAGGACCACCAACTGCAAGGTTTTCAAGACCCAGTGGAAAGTTAGGAAGCTTGTTGGATGACAGGAAGACACATTTCTCTTTTTTCATCTCAGTGCTCTGTTTTCCAGTTCCATCTAACGCTCTGCCCATTCCAGCACTGGGTATTTACAGCATGTATTCGGGCACCACAAGCCCTCGAGCCTGGCTTCATACAATGGGCCCCTAAGAGAGAGGGCAACAATGGTCTGTGTGTGGGAGGGAGTAGGAAGACAGAATCTCATCAAAAGTGGTAAAGGTGGAACCATGTCCCCAGGAGACACTACTCTCCCAGAGCACTGTTCATGATATCATTACAGAAATTAAAGGGGAAAACTAATAAATATATGAAACAGTGATGCAGTTTGTAAACCCAAGTGAAGGAGGCTGAGTATGGAGGGATTGTACTCCAAAGGACATAGTCCTATAAGACAGTGGACACATGCCTAGTGAGTTGATCCTGTAATTCTGGCCAATTTCATTATTTCATCTGTTCTACTCCAGATTGTTACATTGACATCCAAAGCAACACCTTACTGGGTTTGAGTTTCCATTCAAGCACAACTATAGAAAACAGCATAAAAGATGGGAAAAGGCATATATTAATACATTTGTTTTACAAGCCATTTCTCTCTTTCTCTCTCTCTCTCTCTCTCTCTCTCTCTCTCTCTCTCTCTCTCTATATATATATATATATATATATATATATATATATATATATATATATACACACACACACACACACACATACATATATACATGTACATATACATGTATATATGTATGTATATATATATACATGTATATATATAATGCCCAAATGCCCAAATAAAGTATGTATCCTTTACACTATACACTCTACAAGCAATAAGGTCATTACTGACTGTCTTTGACATAGAAATACCCAGGCAAAAAAAAAAATGGTAAAATCCTTAAGAAGAATAGATATAGACATAAGAGAAGTCATAGGAGTTCTTTTATTTTATGAAAAAATGCCCCCTACACTTTTATTTCTATCTGAAATTTTTTTTAAGCACATGTGTATTACTGGGGCACAACATGCTACTCCAAATCATGGTATCAGGGAATTTTGCAGAAGAGGGGCAGAAAGATTGTTAGAGCTACAAACTGAGATATTATGTACAGAGACATTGCCTCTCCCTATAACTGACCACTGCCCCCACAATCCAAATCAGGATGACCTGCATCCCCAGTGAGGAAGGGAAAGGGGCATGGATGAGGGAAAGGGCAGGGATAAGGAAAAGGATGGTACCAATATATGCTACTAACATACTAAATATGTCATAACTAATACAAATAAAATATAAAATATTGGATAATATTACATCTAAGCTATATCCCTAAGGAGTATATAAAATATAAATAAATTTTATGTTAAGACTTTAAAAAACTATGGTGCCATGGGCAACTGAGTATTTTAATATGAAGAAAGTTGAGAGAATTGAGAAATAGGAAATTACTACCATGTTCTCCTCTGATAGGCATGGAACATAAATCCTTACAGGCAGAGATTGCCCTCATGGACACATAAGAGAAGGACATTTATTTCTGAAGACAAAGATCCACAGAGACAAATCTGAAAACAGTGGGTCACGAATGGGCTTCCACGAGTTTATCACCATCATATGAAACCTGTTTATTCACACATATTTTGTAATTACAAATTCTTCATTGAACATAGCATAAATAGTAGTTTTACCAAGTATTAATTTCCTAATGAAAGATTCCATTACTAAGTAAATGTACTTTTCTTGTGTGGATTTGCTGTTTTGTGTTATTGTTGTTGTTTTACAGAAGCCACAGCCCTAAGCCATGAAAGGACAGACATTTTCCCTGTTCTGTAATGTGTCCTGTAGAGTATCAGTAGTTGCAAAAGGAATTTTAAAAAGCATTTGTCAGCTGGTTTGATTGTAAACTTAACTTAGTTGAAATTAATTTGATGTTTTAATAATCATAGAAAATTATATTTTCTGAATGTTTCCATTTGTAAAAGCTTTCAAGGTGTTAATTATTTCCCTATAATTGTTTCTATGTGTCTATTGTTTAAAAGAAGACAATTCAAAAGCACGTGTGAGGCTGGGATACAGCTCATCCACAGAGGAGTATTTGCCGAGCACCTGTGAGTCACTGGGATCGGCTGCAAGAAATACAAAAAACAAAATCTCTTTAAAGGCTATCTCTGACCTACTTGGAGATATGTTGTCAACCACTTGGAAACAATATGGTTGTTTACAAATTTTGATATAGTATTGCTTTGCATAATCTTCTCCCTCTCCTTTTTGATTTCTAGTGGAAAATGTCACTCTAAGTGACAGGTGATTAATTTCTTGTCTGTATTACTTACTATGAACACCAGATACCATTAAATAAGGCAATGACTTAATGACTTGTGATAATTAAGAACAAATGTCTTTCACATGATCCTCTTTCTGTGGGATATATGGAATGTTTGCTTGTTTGAATTTTGTACAATTCTGATGTATTTTGTTCGTTGGGGCTAATACTGAACAGATTATATGTATTGATTCACTAGCAAATACTTCATTTCTTTTTATATATATATATTTTTTGGTTTATTTTTATTTATTTATTTGAGAGCGACAGACAGAGAAAGAGGCAAAGAGAGAGAGAGAATGGGCGCGCCAGGGCTTCCAGCCACTGCAGACGAATTCCAGATGCGTGTGCCCCCTTGTGCATCTGGCTAATGTGGGTCCTGAGGAATCGAGCCTCAAACTGGGGTCCTTAGGCTTCACAGGCAAGAGCTTAACTGCTAAGCCATCTCTCCAGCCCAAATACTTCATTTCTAAATCCAGGACTTGGTGTTATATAATGGTGCTGGAGTCTAGGAATCAATTAAATTCCATCCCAAAGTAATGCTACGAGTCTACATAGTTCATTTGAGTTTCTATTTTCTCCTCTGGAAAACAAACAAACAAACCAAAAAGAAAAAAACAAAACATGTGACAGACACTGATTTCTACCTCCAAGACTTGATAGAGAAATTGAGAACATAGGTATAAATGAATTTGCAGTGTTCAAAACATTTCATTGATATCCAGGGACACAGAGGCTCCTAAGACTTCATCACTGAAGCAGAACTAAAATGAACCCAACATGGCCCACGGAAATTTGCAGAAGAGGGGGTGGAAAGAATGTCAGAGCCACATGTTGGCTCATGATACACAGAGATATTGCCTTCTACCCATAATTGATGGCTAACCCCACAATGCAAGCCCCTTATTCCCCAATGAGGAAGGTCCTTGCGGAGAGGGGAGGACAGGGAAGAGGCTAACAATGGTACCACTTGACTGTATACACTGAGTACAAAACTAATTTAAAAAAAAAAGAAAGAAATACTGAGCAAGCCACCTGAGAATTTGATTCTGCCACCAGCCCCGGATCCCCTGGTGCCTCCCACAGGTGCTGCAAGGCCCTGCATCCCACCGCTGCCACTGCAGGAGGCCACAGTAGCAGCTCTCCAAGGAGTCACTGGAATCAAAACTACCACCTGGCCAGCTTCCTCCTAAAGTTATCAAAAGGTATTGACATATGCCATGTTTTTGCAGCAAGCAATATAAACCTCCTAATGTTTAATTACTCTAGAAAAAAATAGTTTGAAAAGTACTGAAATGTGGGTGCTTAAGAACCTGACTGAGAAGTAGACCCCTCTGATGTTTTATGATTATCTCCACGAACACAGAAAAGCACATAGAACCAGGGACACTTCCTCATTGTTTCAGGAAGTAGAATTCTGCTCTGTAGCATCCAGTGCTCAGTCTTGCTTTTTCCCTGGGCTTCAGAAAGCATATTTTTCTGTGTGTTTCTTTTCTCCTAGAAAATTCATTTCAGAATGTTTGCATTGACATAGGTTAAGCAGGAATGTTACTCATACTGTGAATTTTTCTCAAATGCAACATTTTTGAAAATCCCTTCTTTCTAAATCTTCCCCTCTGTGACATTCCTTTTAAGCTCTTTTTTTTTTTTTTTTTAACTCAGCCCTGTCTTGCTTAAGAAAACAGTTGCAGCCAGATTAGTGCACTGTGAAATGAATGGCTGATAACTCTCCTTTTGGCAATACTTCTTTGTGTAACTCCATTAAGTCCTGGTGAATCTAATGTTTACATACTGTATTCAGCTCTCACCAGAATTAAGTGAAGCATGCTTTTAAAAGCCAGTATTTTCTTCTGGAGAGTAACATCAATCAGAACAAAATTAAAATGCTAACCATCTTGTTTAAACATTTATGCCAAATTATGTCCATTTCTGTTTTACTTTATTGCATAAAGTATGTAATAACTATACTCTAATATCCACTCATTTGCTAGCCATAAAATGTGTTTAGACAAGCAATACAAGCAATCATTTGATTGCTTTCATTTTTACAAAAGACATTTTCCCCAACCTTCAGGGAACCCTCTGGCTCTTCAGCACATGGAAGGATACTGGAGGTGAATCTTCAATCTGGATTTTCATGGGTTGAAAATACAGTCAGGTTAAGTAGTCTCCCTTCCCTGGATACACACGGGACAGAGGTCAAGAACAATAGGGTCATCTACTTTCAGCTGCTGAAGAAGGGTAGTCATTGAGTGGAGAAGGAATGGAACATTCCTGGGCTATTAGGGTATCTGATGCTGTTTGATATAGAAAAGCATCTAAATCTCTTTACCAGATAGATGTCTTATGTGTATTCCTTCTTGTCTTCTGAAAGCATGGTTGAAAAGGAATATGAATTGAAGGAGAATGGGATAAAGCTAGCTCTTTCTAGGCAGTTTCAGTTAGAGATCAAGGTTCAAAGAGGTGCCACCTCTCAAGTTACCTAGCCCTGGCACAAGAACAAAACTCTTAGCAAAAATGGAGCTCATGTCTGATTGAGATTGATGATCCAGAGCACAGTCAAGAATACTTTCTGGAGCTGGAGAGATGGCTTAGTGGTTAAGCGCTTGCCTGTGAAGCCTTATGATCCCGGTTAGCCAGATGTACAAGGGGGCGCACGCCTCTGGAGTTCGTTTGCGGTGGCTGGAGGCCCTGGTGCACCCATTCTCTCTCTCTCTCTGCCTCTTTCTATCTGTCTGACGCTCTCTAATAATAAAAATAATAAACTAAAAAAAGGTTTAAGGGCTGGAGATATGGCTTAGTGGTTAAGCACTTGCCTGTGAAGCCTAAGGACCCCAGTTCGATGCTCAGTTCCCCAGGTCCCATGTTAGCCAGATGCACAAGGGGGCGCACGCATCTGGAGTTCGTTTGCAGAGGCTGGAAGCCCTGGTGGGCTAATTCTCTCCCTCTATCTGTCTTTCTCTCTGTGTCTGTCGCTCTCAAATAAATAAATAAATAAATAAATTTTAAAAAAAGAAGGTTTAAAAAAGAAAGAATACTTTCTGAATAAAATGGTCCAGATGGGCTGGCTCTGAAAACCACCTACCAAATTTACTAGACAATCAGGACCTCCCCTTATATACCTAAATCTGATGCTATAAAGGTTGTGGCATTTTAGCTCCTCCCTCTCTTCTGATACAACCCAACAGTGTGTGTATGGGTGTCTCCAACTCTTTACCTGTACTGCTTGAACACATATAAGACTTGCCTCTTCTTCCACCCAGCCAGGGGAGTATAACATTGTTTCTTTTTTTTTTTTCTTCTTCTTCTTTTTCTTAATTTTTATTAACATTTTACATGATTATAAAAAAAATGCCATGGTAATTCCCTCCCTCCCCCCCCACACTTTCCCCTTTGAAATTCCATTCTCCATCATATTACCTCCCCAACTCAATCATTGTACTTACATATATACAATATCAACCTATTAAGTATCCTCGCTTTCGTTCTTTTCCCTTTATATCTCCTTTTTAGCTTTCTAGCCTCTGCTACTAAGTATTTTCTGTCTCACGCAGAAGCCCAATCTTCTGTAGCTAGGATCCACATATGAGAGAGAACATGCAACGCTTGGATTTCTGGGCCTGGGTTACCTCACTTAGTATAATCCTTTCCAGATCCATCCATTTTTCTGAAATTGCATAACTTCATTTTTCTTTACTGCTGAGTAGAACTCCATTGTATAAATGTGCCACATCTTCATTATCCATTCATCAGTTGAGGGACATCTAGGCTGGTTCCATTTCCAAGCTATTAGAAATTGAGCAGCAATAAACATGGCTGAGCACATACTTCTAAGGAAATGAGATGATTCCTTTGGATATATGCGTAGGAGTGCTACAGCTGGGTCATATGGTAGATCAGTGTTTAGCTGTTTTAGGAACCTCCACACTGACTTCCACAATGGCTGGACCAGATTACATTCCCACCAGCAGTGTAGACGGGTTCCTCTTTTTCCACACTGATGCCGGAGCTGCTGATGTTGCTACCGGACTCTGCTCCTGCTTTGGTCCCACTGTTCGCTCAAGTTGGCATGGCCAGTCCTGGGACCGCTGCTTTGTTTTCTGGAGCTAGGCTCAGGCAGTGGGGGAGGGGAGGGAGCCACAGCTGCTCTGGTTCTCTCGCTGTTCCATGTGTTCTTCTACCTCATGGTCTGCTCCTTCCTTGCTCACTGCCACTCTCCCTTCACGTTTCCCGAGTTGTGGAGAGTGCCTGTGTGAGTGGAAGCTCCCCGCACCTGGCTTTTCCTGCGGCTGTAGCCGTGCCTGGAAGCTTTCTGGTATGCCGCTGCCCCCAAGGTTGGCGGAGCTGCCGGGGCTGCTTTTCCAGCCTTTGCGGGCTCTGGATGCTCTGGATCTCTTCTACATCTTTGCTGCTGCTTCAATTTCCTATAAACCTCACTTTTTAGTAGAAGTGTGTATTTTGCTGAGTTTTTTTGGTCTTTTTCCCCCTAGGCTGCTTTGGCATGGTACCTATGCTGCCATCTTAACCAGAAGTTTTATAACATTGTTTCTTGATCTAAATTCTTCTGCTTGCCTCTACTTCATAGTTTGGAGTAACTTCTCACTTTGATCTGATAAATGATTTTCCTCTTGTCTCTGAATGTACCACGTGGGTGCTTTCACCAACTCTAGACTTGCTACCTGAATAGTTACTCTAAACTCAGTGCAAGCATGAGGGTGACCCTCTTTATCACTCATTTCTCCTCTGAATTTCTTTTTAAAATTTAATTTATTTATTTGTGTATTTATTTATGAGTGAGAGTGGTAAAGAAAGGTGGGTAAGGACAGGGGTGGGCGTGCCAGAGCCTCCAGCCACTGCAAGTGAACTCCAGAGGCATGTGCCACCTTGTGCATCTGGCTTACATGGGTCCTGGGGAATTGAACGGAGTCCTTTGCCTTTGTACACAAACACCTTAACCACAAAGACATATCTCCATCTCTCTCCTCTGAATTTCTTGGTGTCTGTCTGCTCTGATACTTTCCCTCTTCAGGAAAGCACGTGGTGGACACCATATTATAATTCACTAATGAATTTCACAACTAAGACAAGTTTAAGGTTTATTAAAAAAGTAAATGTAGTAAGTTTTTACCAGTTACTTTTTATAGCAAATAATGTCTGGAAAATGTTTTCTTAAATTAAAAAACAAGTGAAAGACAGAACTTTAAAACTCTATAAAATTCCCTAGAATTAGATTATTTTCTCAGTTTATATAATGCAGTCTTCATAGGCTGATCTGTTCCTAACAGCCTTTCACCACTATAACAGTCCAAAAGCAGCAAGTCTTATTTATCTACATAAATTCTCCAGGGGACATTTTAAGCATCAAAGGCAGATAGCATGCGGTCCCTTTGTTTAAGTCTCTGTGGTTACATTTTCACTCTAGGTGCATCTGTGGAGCTGAATGTGATATCTAAATGAAAACAGTCCACAGATTAATTGCTAAATCATACAAGAGTACACGGGCTATGCTTCTTTTTTTTTTTTGAAAGTACTGTCCTGGGAGTTTAAGGAGTGTTTTTTATTTTATGGAATCAAATATATTTTAGTTCAGAATATAGTCATGACTAGCCATAAAAATAAAAGCAGGATGAGAGACAGAGGAGAACAAAGTTACATACTTATAAAAGGAAATAAGAAGACGTTCAAAACAGGTTGCTCTGCTTGGTGTGGTGGTGCACACCTTTAATCCCAGCACTCTGGAGAAAGAGGTAGGAGGATCGTGGAGAGTTGGAGGCCAGCCTGAGACTATATAGTGAAGCCCAGGTCAGCCTGAGCTACAGCAAGATCGTATCTGGAAAAACAATAAATAAAAAGGTAGCTCTGGTTACCTGCTAACTCTGGTTACCTTGTAATGGAGAGTGCACCTTCTTTACTGGTATACACATATGTGACGAAACACCCACAACAATATCTACAAATAGTGAAAATTTAAAAAAATAAAAGGGCTAGAAAGATGGCCCAATATTTAAGGAGCTTGCCTGCAAAGTCTAAGGACCCAGGTTTGATTTCCCAGTAACCTTGTGACAGATGCACAAGTAAGCACATGCACCAGGATTTGTTTGCACGGGCTAGAGACCCTTGTGAGCCCTTTCTCTCTCTTTCTCTCTCTCTATATGTGTGTGTGTCTATCTATATTTATATCATCTATATCAATCTGCCCCTTTTTCTCACTCTCTCTCAAATAAATGATGTTTACAATATTCACAGAAGGCACTATGTGAATAGAATACCTCCAAATATTGAAAGTGATACCAAAAGGTAATCAATGAGTTAGTGTTAATGTATTTGAAAAGACACAGAAGACTGGAAAACAACTCTAAAATATATGAAAATTTGAAAATTACTTTGAAAAAAGGAAAATGAATGTACATATTCAAAAATATGTGGAAGGAATAGTAAGAAAAGTGAGATTGTTTAAATTTACCTTAATTTTAAAATGTACTTTGAACTTGGAATTATTGCAAAATGCTAAAATAAATATCATAGTAATTACTTAAGTTAATGATTAATAAGAATACATTTCAATTGCCTGTAGCATAATTGTTTTAGTGTGTTTATTGAAATATACTCCAAAGACAAAATCTGTTACACAATTTCAGTTTTGAGTATTTTTTTGTAGCAAAATATCCTAATATTTTCAGTCTTAAAAAATCTAAAATAATGCTAAACTGTAGAAAACATAAGGCAAACTTTTCTTTTCAAATACCATTTCTCACTAGAAGAAATCTGAGTTTCTTTGGAAATGGATGATCCAGATCTGAAATAGATAACATGTACCTGGGACATCTTGGTTGGTGGCATGTGCAGAGCGACACTTGAGGTTGTCCTCTGGTGTACACATCCCCCCCACATGTTTACACACACATGTATACACACATGCAAATTCAAACAAATTGATTTTAAGTAATTACATAATATATTCTAGTTTATGTTTTTTGAATATAATTAAGAGTTGAACAAGAAAATATGTGGGCTAGAGCCACAAGTTCAATATTTTTTTTTTCTCATGGACTAAGTAGAAAGATAAGATTCAGGAAAGTAAAACAATTATAAGTAATATTGAAATGAGTAAAAAAGTAAAATATTTAAATGGTCCTTTCTCATTTAATGTCTTGATATCCTTTCTCTGTTGTCTCTGAAGAAATACAAGGGACATTGCATGTATAAGCCACATGGGTTTTGCTTTATAGAAATTCATCCAAGCAAGTTATTCTTTGTTGTGCCCCTCCCGCCAGCAGGAAGAACAACAACAACAGGATTCTTCTCAAGCACACTTTATTGGGAGCTCCAGACTGAAAGAGAGAAGGACCCTGACCCTACAGAGCCCCAAGCTTATATACTAGTGGTCAGATGATTGTGCAGTGTCGTCTGATTGGCTTAAGTCTCAACAGCTGACTATGCATCACCCAATCGGGATAGGTGAGCAGCCATGTTAGGATAACATCATGTGCTCATGCACAGACAATTAGGATACAAAAGCAGTAAACAAGCTGACACAGCAAAGCCTGATAAAGCCAGCATGGCTTCCCACAATTCTTATACCATGTTAAACTGACAATAAATCACATACACAACCACAGTACTCTGGAAACCCCTTACCATCTCATTGGCTTCCAGAGATGAAATCTATTGGGTTCCAAGAACAGGATTATTGCGGTAATATACGAATAGAATTCCTGGAAGGACAGACTGCAAAACCCTGATCACCCTAGAGGCACTCTGGGGGAACATCTGTGATATTCTAGAACACAAGAGTTTTGACCTTAAATCATATAAGCCATCAAACTGTAGAAGACAGGGATTATTGAATAACACAGATCCAGTTTCTTCTTCGTGCATATAAATATTACTTAGTGCCTACTCAAACATAGCAGACAAACCCAAATTAAAGAATGAGCTTATTTATCCCCCCTGTGTAAAAATCAAGTTTTGAACCACTACAAGTTTAAGCATTTTCCCATGAAATGTCTTCTAAACCACAAAATATATTTTATGATGAATCTAAAAGCATTCCAAAGATCAGTAAACAGCATAAGTATGTCACACACAAAATTTTCAGCAGTATAAATATTTGTATATAAAGATTAGCATTTTAATATTGAATGATCTGAAAACTGAAATTCTATTTATCTGAACTTAATTCATTATCACAATCAGATATTCTTATGAATGTTAAACTATAACTAAAAGATGAAATGCATGAAGTAAGATCAAAATAAGATATATTTTATACAACTGGGGTGATTGAAGTAAAATCATAAATAAACATAATGAGCAACATGTGGCAGACATTTCAAATATCAGCATTTTAAAAATAGTTTTAAAATGATGATCTTTCTTAAAATATATGTTTGGACTTAATGTTTCCTCAAGCCAAAGTGTACCTACATGCTAACAGATTGGTCCACATATAAAATTCTCTAGTTGTTTGGAATTTCTGATATACTCAATATCTTTTCCTTGCAGCTGACATAAAAAATAATCAGTCCACATTCAAATATTATGCTCATAGATACAAGTTAATATCCACTGGCATTATATATAATCATATACAATTTGACAAAAAGAAATATCTTTTAATGATGTTTTATACATACATACATATATACATATACATATATACATATATATATATACATATATATATATATATATATATATTTTTTTTTTTTTTCCTGAGAGTGACAGACAGAGAGAGAAAGAGGCAGAGAGATAGAGAGAGAATGGGCGTGCCAGGACTTCCAGCCACTGCAAAGAAACTCCTGACGCATGCGCCCCCTTGTGCATCTGGCTAACATGGGTCCTGGGGAATCGAACCTTGAACTGGGGTCCTTAGGCTTCATAGGCAAGCGCTTAACCACTAAGCCATTTCTCCAGCCCTAATGATATTTTTTCCCTGCCATATTTTTCTTTATACACTAAGGTCAGCATATAAAAATAAAAATCATAGCTGGGTGTGGTGGCGCACGCCTTTAGTCCCAGCACTCAGGAGGCAGAGGCAGGAGGATCACCATGAGTTCAAGGCCACCCAGAGACTGCATAGTGAATTCCAGGCCAGCCTTTGCTAGAAAGAGACCCTACCTCAAAAAAACCAAAAAAAAAAAATCATAAAGCATCAAATTAGACTTTATATAATTATGGGTTTGGCTGAAGTCTTGAAGTAAATTGTCTGAGACAAAATTTTAAAAATGAGTATAAATGAGAAAGATATTTTCAATTAACAAGGATCTGCACATACTAAATTCTACTTTAATTTCTCTGTAAAGTGAACATGATACAGAAATGCTTTCATTGCATGAAACCCCAGGTGGAATGAGTACTTTTCTTCCTGTTGAGTAGTTTCAAAATTAGTCAGTAATTGGTTCTGGCTGTGATAAAGGAACACATAAGGATATTTCATTTTCACTCTAAAGAAGAAGCATGAAACATTTGCTTAAATGCCACATATCTTTATATTTCTAAGCTGTAGGTCATAAAAACAGCACTACTCATGGATCCCTGAAAAGAATGATATATACAATATGTCATACTGCAATAAATTTTCAACATTACATATACATTCTCTTCATAGACTATAAGTGGAAGAAAATTACCATCTGAAATTGTGTGCTTTTGAGGTCATTGCCTCTAGTAATGTCTTAAAGGGTTTGCTTATGTGATATCTTTTTCTAATAGTTTCAGAGTTTCAGTTCTTATTTTTAGTTATTTGATCTACTTTCAATTGAGTTTTGTATAGGGTGTGAGATCAAGATTGTTCCAATTTTCTGTATGTGGATATATCACTTTCCCAACACCAATTATATCAACAGAATGAAGAAATATAAGTTATATGATAGTCTCAATAAACACAGAAAAAGCATGTGATAAAACTCTTTTTTTTTTTTTTTAGTGTTTTTTTTTTAATTGAAACCTAACAAATTGTCTAGTTACATTTCTCCACAAAACCACAGACTGGGTAATAACTAAGTCTCTAGGCAACATATTCAAAGCTGTGATTAAAAATTAAAAAAAATCCACCCCCCAAAAAATAATAAGGAAAGAAAAACCAAACCCCAGTCCTCGGGTTCAACGAAGAGAACCCAGCTACACACGAGCTAATCAAGAACAGTGTTCTGCTTGGCTCAGGAGGCTGGAGACATCCTAACAACTCCAGTCAGAGCATTAACTTCAAGTTGCCTGCTTCCAGTTTCCAACTCTTGAATAAAGATCCTAGTTTTTCTATTACAAAACCCCTCTCATAAGTTGTTTTATTTACAATGGCAACTCTGAAAAGTTCACTGAAGTTAACTGGACAATAAACCAGGCAGAAATCGCTTTACAAAAAACAGAAAAAGCCCAAGATGCCACTCTCTCCAGAGAACCCATAGCTCAGTTTTATTGAGAGTAAAGAAAGAAAACTTTCGCTCACACTTGAAGGAACTCCGCCTTTAACTTGGAATCTGTACTCAGACTCCACATGCAAGGAGGACACTATTATGCTAATACAATTGATTTGCTGCTGCATTTCCCTACTTTTTGTCTAATATTAACATCATAAACAGAGCAGTGCAACTAGTATTTGGAACAATCCTTATAGTGTTACAGTGTCAGGCACAACCTTTTATTTCTCTTTGCACCACTGGTTCTCTTTGCGCACCTGGGCCTCTTCCTCTTCGGTAAAGTCATTTTTGATATTGAAGGTCTTGCGGATCTCCTCAGGAGTCTTCCCCTTAATCATATTGACAACAGTCTTGCATGTAAAGTCCAGCAAACCCTTGATGTCTAAGTAGTTTGCAGCCAGAATAAGTTCAAAAAGTGTTCCTTGGTCAACTTTCAGGAATTCTTGGTCCCACACAGGGATGTCATCCGTCCGCTTCTCTTTGTTCTCATCATCCTCAGGAGGAGGAGGGTCGTCCTTAGGGTGGGTGCACCACTGAACGACCTTTCTTAGTATTGCTGCATTAACATTTGGTAGGGGAACTGGGTCATCATCTCCTTCATCATCCATTCCCAAATCTTCCAACATGGTTTTGATGGTCACAGACTGCTTGGCAATTTCTACATCAACTTCAAATCTCTCTCCATCAGAACTTTGCAACTTAATTGAAGGCATCGTGTCGGTGGTCAGCACCGCGGGCCGGAGGCCGACGGGACAGCAAGTCGTCCGCGCACGGGAGGAAAAGACGGACAACAAGGCCCAAACTCAACATTCTTTAAGGACAATTAAAAAGTAACTTAACAAATTATTTAGGAAAATTGTACCTTTGCATGATATTTCTTAAGACACACCTACTGAATTGAATGAGAAAAGCTGAAAGTGCTTCTTCTAAGACCTGGAATAAGACAAGGGTGTTCTCTTGTGACACTCTTCTTAAAAATATTTCATGTTTATTTGTTTATTTAATTGACACACACAGAGAAAATGGGTGTGCTAGGGCTTCTAGCCACTGTAAACAAACTCTAGACATGTGTACCCCCTTGTGCATCTGGCTAACATCGGTCCTTTGGCTTTGCAGGCAAACAACTTAACCACTAAGCTATCCCTCCAACCCATGACAGGCCCTCTTATTCAGATAAAACTGGAAGCTTTAGAAAGCATAATTTGGCAAGAGACAAAATAAAAGGCATGCTATATGAAGGTGGAAAGTCAAATTATCCTTGTTTATAAATAATATTGTTAGGAGAAACCTTTTCCTTGGAGAGGTGTCTGCTCCCTCCAGATAGGGCATTTATGGAAGAACAAAGTATAATTCCATCCAAGTTTAAGTTGAGGAACCAAAAGGTTTAACTGGCCTACTGGCAGAACGTGAGGGAGGAGTTACTCACAGGAGCATGAGTGATTGCAAAGAAGCCACATTAGAAGAAAATCTCATCCCAGCCTGAGTAATGACTACCCCATTACAGCACAAAAGGTGACCTACAGTTAACTTTACAAACACTGTATATTCTAGCACCTCCCCAAATCACAAGACCATATGGAGCAAGGGCAGAATTACATATAGCTGGCAGGAAGGTTCAGAAGGGAGTGACCAAGATCTCAGGGAGGAGTGCAGTGTGTGTGCACAAACACTCCTTCGATGATGGAAAGTCCCTCGGTCCGCTCTCGGGGACCTCCTGCTAGCACCTGTCACAGACTTTAAGGATAAAGCAAGCGCTGGATGTGACCCTTGAAGGGCAGAGCTCTACGGTCCATGCAGACTTCCGTGTCTCATTCCTTAATGAAGCACCCTACTATAAAGCTGCCCTATGACGCTTAGTCATCGTGTCTCCTCATGCTGCTCTCGACTTGCCTCGGAGCTTTGACTTTCCTGGCTTTGTTTTATGCTTTGTGTTCAGTGTGACAACAGAACTATGAGTCTTGCACATGCTACACAACTGTTCCACTACTGAATGCCAGCCTTAGATTCCGTCTGTGCCAGCCCCAAAGTTGGGCATCATCATGGTCATGTATTCCTGGGATGGTCCACTGCCAGCATTTGTCATGCATTTTCTTCTCGAAACTGGACTGACTGCATTTATGAGATTTGGGGCGGAAAAGTAGCACTGTAATTTGTCAAAGAGGTTGCAAATGAAAGGTGATGAATATTAGATAATGAGCTAGTGAGCCTGTGGCACAAAACTCAGCTCTAGGAAGCATTGATAAATATTTATTATTATTATTATTATTATTCATTATTGAAACAAGTTATCTAAGTGAAAATAATCTGAAGATACAAAATTTAAAATTAGCATATTTTATAAACAGTGTGCATCACTCCCATTATGTTGCATCAAATTTATTTCCAAATAATGATTTACTCTTAGCATGTTCATTTGTATAAAATTTTCATTTGTATAAAAACATATTAGAGTAAAATGAAGCTAGAAAAAAGTGACTATTTTAAAATATGCTTTCATATTTTAGCCTTACATGTAATTATGCCTATTTTACTTAATAAACTTGAATATTAATTTTAAAATATTTTCATTTATTTTAAGACAGTGAGGCAGAGGGAGAGAGAGAGTGAGAATGAGAATGGTTACACCATGCCTCCAGCCACTGCAAGTGAACTCCAGACACATATGCCCCCTTGTGAATCTGGCTTATGTGGACCATGGAGAATCAAATGGGGGGGGGGGGGGGTTCCTTTGGCTTTGCAGGCAAATGTGTTAATGGCTAAGCTATCTTTCCAGCCCCTTGAATGCTAAACTTTCATTCTAAAAAAGTTCCCCAAAGCCTAATGGAATGGTTCTTAAGAAGACTGGAAATATTTCAATTTTGTATCTATGAGTTACCAAAATTTCTCAAAATTACAGCAGCTAGAGGCTTGTATTTGTTATTAGACATAATCAACTCATCAAACTTAATTTCCTAAAGATCATTCTACTATTAATACTATATTATTTAACCTTAAAGGAGAACTTCCATGGCTCCATTTTAAGAATATTTATGTAAAGCAGTTTGTGCCAGGATTCATGATCAAACCAACAGAATTAATTATTAAGTACACAATTCCAAATACAACTATTTCTTTTTTTTTTTTACTATGCAACAAAAGAATTAAAAATTAATTAAATTTCAATCAGAGCTATCATTTTTAAAATATTCATTTATTTATGTATAGTGAGCTGAAAGGAAACTGAACTTCTACAAGCATTACTAATGTCTTTTTATATTTTATATTACTTATTTTTTTATATTTTAATTATATTTATATTTTATATTACTAATGTCTATTTATAGAATTAATAACTTCTTTTAAGCTCATAATGAGACACAGTTCAGCAATACGTAGTTGACATAGATTAACTGCAAATTGTACTAGAAATGTAACAGAAATTAGATAAAAAGAGAAATTTTTCATTTTTGTTTCTTCTTGTTTCAAAGTAAAAATAACGCTGATGTAAATATAAATTAAAAAATTAAATTTCATGAAAAAAGTTATGATATTTTCTTTTATATCATCTCATTTAAGGTCTTAGAGAAAGCTTTCATCCCATTATGCAAAAACTTCTCCAGTCTTGAAACCAAATGTGGAAATAGGGACCATGGCCCATGGAACACACCTGGGAAATGAAAGCCTCAGAAATTCAACCTAAGCAACTTCTCTCCTGTTTGTGCTCCCTCATGTATTCAGTTTTTATTCACAATATTGCCAATTTTTTTTCTTCCTTATAATGCATGATAATAACAACTCGTAATATTTTTATGACTTGTTCTTGTCCATAAAACAAAAATGTAAGTTTTTTTTTGTTTTTTGTTTTTGTTTTGTTTTTTTTGATTTTCGAGGTAGGGTCTTACTCCAGCCCAGGCTGACCTGGAATTCACTCTGGAGTCTCAGGGTGGCCTCAAACTCACGGCAATCCTCCTACCTCTGCCTCCCGAGTGCTGGGATTAAAGGCGTGTGCTACCACGCCCGGCTCAAAAATGTAAATTGATTTCTTAAAATTCAAAAGTCATTCCTGCTGGGCGTGGTGGCGCACGCCTTTAATCCCAGCACTCGAGAAGCAGAGGTAGGAGCATCACCGTGAGTTCGAGGCCACCCTGTGACTACATAGTTAATTCCAGGTCAGCCTGAGCTAGAGTGAGACTCTACCTTGAAAAACCAAAAAAAAAAAAAAAAAAAAAAAGTCATTCCTAAAACTATTCTAATCAACATAAACCTCATAGTATGTACGTGTGGGTATGTGTGGGTGTATAACTATCATTTCTATTAAAATGTATAAATGTGAACAATGATGGAATACTGGAGGAAGTAACTGGAAAAGTTAAACAAAGAAATTCCTGTAAAAGTACTTGACATAAAGCACTAAGTATGTTTTACAATTCTTCATCATTACCGTCATCAGCCAGCCTTAGGGTAGTCTAGATTCTGAAGCAAATAATTTTTTTTATATCATTCACATGTTCAATATATCACTCACCAGCCTTTACTCATATTTATGACTCCACTATTTAACTAAAGAGATGTAAATTTTCTAAATAAAGCTGGTATCCTTCTGGTCTAACTCAGTACATGAGGATATTTTAGGGACTTAGTTAAAAATCTATGATTTCTCCTACTTTAATGTTAATGCTTCACCTTAGGTCTAAATGAGAAATTTTAACCTGTCAGAGATTTGTTTCCAACCATAGCTTTTCCGAAATTATAGCTTCACAGGCGAATGGCTGATTAATTGCCAAATTAAAGGTCATTTCTTATTCTCTACCAGTCTAAGCCTTAGAGATTTTATTCATTTGACTTACTTTTTCCAGAAGTTCTTGGTTTAAACTCTCTACAAACTCACCCTGAACACTAGACTGAAGCCTTAAAAATGCCCTTTTAACATATTATTTGTCTGCTGAAAACTGTTAGTACTTCCTCTTTTATTCATGGGAAAAATGTAGATGGGAGAAATTCGGTATTCAATTTTTTTCAGTGATCTTCTTTGCATTTATCTTTATGCCATTCTTTGAGAAGAGATTAAAAGTTTTACAGTATGATATGGACATTTTACTTACATTTTGCCTTTTCTCTCTGGAAAATGATTACCCATTATTCTAATTTGCACTTTATCTTTCTTTTCTTTTCCTTGAAGTTTGCCATTGACTTTTGAGCCGAGCTTGGTAAGTATATAACGGCTACTTCCCATACTCAAGAGGACTTCTACCTCTAAAATCACAAAAACAAAGACTGGAAACCAAATACTGATTTTTAGTCTTTTGAAGTTGATGTTCACGGTGTCACATATCTGACTCAGTTCTATCCTAGTTGGGAAACAGTGAGGGTCGATAGCTACAGGAATTTCTCAGTAATGATTTTTCTGTAAAGAGTTTACATATGTCTGTAGAAGAAAATTTGTTTGAAACTAGGCTTTAGAACATTTTGGCATAAACAGACTCTCTATTACTCTGTAACCATTCATTTAAAACAAGTTTAACATTCAGAAGAGAAATAGGGCATATACAGGTTTCTTCCCATGAACAATTTTTGGTAGTGTCATACAGAACCTTTTTTCTACTCTTACTGCTTAAAAATGAAATTTCATTGCAACATGTTTTTGTATTCAGTATTTTTCTGGTGAAATCAGTAGTAGTCCTAACTTCCAATGCTAAGGTATGTGTTTATAACCACACATGGCCATGTCATCCACTTTATCAATGAGTGTGGGGATCCCTCCTGGTCATTTCTTACATACTGGAGCTGCATAGATTTTGCCTGTTCTCTGAGAAACTAGAAAGGAATTACCCTATCACCAAGAGGAGTTCAAAAATTAAGAAAAGCCCCAGAACCAGAAGGTACACTTGGGAGGTTGGTTTGGAAAAATCACTGTCAGTCCTCTCAACTAGGGAATTCACAACCTTGGAATTGAGTGATGGTTCAACTGTGTGAGATGCTATGGTCCTAACTACTCCCTGAGAACCTTCAGGCTTAACACCAAGGCAGCCAATATTTCTTTACCTATAAGCAAGACAGACTCTCTAGGCCCCTGGACTCCTGCCCATCAGCCCAGTCCTAATGCTTATCAACATCTTAAGTACCCTGAACCCTCATTAATAGAAATGATAGCTTTAACTAACACTAGCCATGCATTCCACAAACAAGCTGATTCAGAATAAGGAAGTGACTGCTTGATCTGTCTTAGGGTGGGAAAAATTTCTTACTTAGGAATAGAATTCCCCAGCCTCACATTCCCTAACAACACCCACACAAAAAATAATGTTTGCCTAGGTGGGACCCCTGTTCCAGTCACTGGTGAACCACAATGCATCACCTCACACCCCCATCCCAATTGCATCCATTTATTCATTATTTCCCTGGCCCTAGGGGTCATATATTTTACCTGTCACAATGGGATCCACACCTGTTATCCAGGGAGCAAATGCAATATGATTATCCTTGCCCTAGATCTAGCCATTATTCACTCAGGAACAAAATAAACCTCATTTGACTCCCAGTACTACTGAAAATTGTTATTGTTGGGACCACAGCCAGGGGTCACAGGCATAGGCCTCCAACAAATTGAAAACGGCCAACTTACATACCATATCAAGAAGGACCTCTCCCTGATCCAACAGAGTATAGCCACCCTCCAAAACCAATCTGACTCCTGAGCTTAAATGGTATTACAGAACAGGAGGGAAACGTGTGCTTTTCTTAATGAGGAATGTTTTCTCTACACCAATCAATCAGGCATAATCAGAGAGAATGCTAGACAACTTTTACAAGAATATAAAATCCAAATATGACTCCAATGAAGAATCCCAACAGAAGGACACCTACACCTGGGTCTCCTGGAGCCTATGATTGGCTACCCTGTGGGACTATCATCATAATCCTGCTCATTGTTTCCTTCCATCCTTGTTTGTTCAGATATCTCTTCAGTTTTCTCCAGCAAAGAATTCATGGGTTCACCTCACAAAGAGTGACAGAATTCTTTATGGCTGGCCAACACCAGCACTTGGAAGACTTTAGCCCCCATTCCTCATCTGACCATACCTATCTCTCTCCCTAGGAGACCCCTCTCAGGAGGAAGTCACCTCCACGACCTTTACCCTTTTCTCTTTTGCTCTAGTTTCTTATATCCTTTCACAGTCTGAATATGAAGGACTCTATTCTGATCCCAAAGGAAAAACAGGGTCTCTTTAAATTCATGACCCATGAACTAACATTGACTTAAGTAACCCATAACAGAGAAACAATCAACCTATATCCTGACCCACAAACAACACCTAATTCCATTGAAATTTCTAGGGTGTTACAACCTCACAATCCATATTCAATGAACCACTTCTCAGAAAATAGCCTCAATAGCCCCTAGACTTCAAATGTTACCTGCTCATTTGATCTGTACGTTTATGCTTTGGTGACATGCAGACAACCTCTGGCCCATACAGAGGTCTTTGCCCCTCACCCTTTATCTTATTCTCAATAAATGGTTTCCTTCTGTTGCAGTTTGAGTCCACTGTCTTTCTCCTCAACTTTCTGGAAATTCTCCAGAGACAAAATACATTGCATGATCTAAAATAAAACTTATGCTTAGAAAATAAAATTGAACAAATCTTGATAAATATCATCCAAAGATAATACAAATATTTCAAAACTCAAACTTCTACTGCGTGTATGAGTATTTTAAAGCACAAGTTGAATACAAATGTAGCAAACTGTTAAGTCTTACATAGAAGACTGATTTATTTCCATTAATCCCTCACAGACTGATTTGAAGCAAGGAATAAAATGATTAGATAAATATACTTAATATTTCAAGCTAGCAACCATGGTTAGAAAGAGAATAATGGAAAATCATAAAGGCTAGATAAAGGTAACTTTTCAACTGTTCAAATAAAGGAAAATTTCAAAGACAAATGCCGAGTCTCTAAGGTTTTGCATTCAAATCAAATGTGATGTTTGAGACCTTGGTGTATTCTGGAAGGTGCATGCTGGCTTATTGAACATTTAGCAAGCAAAACACAATTTACACTTTCTATCAAGGTTTGTGCTTAGTCCCAGAATATTCCCATACCACCTTCATTAGCAATCACCTTCCTTTGAATATCGGAGATCAGACAAAGAGGGAGATTAAAGTTTTGGAGGGAAAAGTAATAAAAGTCAATATATGTGAAAAAGCAAGCATCTATACCAAAGTTAAACAAATAACAGTTATGCAAATAGAAAGTATGCTATGTCTTCTCTCTTAAAAATACTCACTTGGGGCACATATTATCAAAGATCTATTTTGAAAGAAAATGAATGTGCAATTGATATATAAAATGTGATTCTAATGTATCTAAAAACTACAGTCATAAAATAACAGGGAAAGGTTAATAAGGAAAATTTAGTAGTAAAAGCACAAATACAGAATAATGTGACACTATTATTAAATTAGTAAATACATAAGATATAGACAAGAGAAAAATTATTCCTGACAAGTAGGAAAAATAATATTCTTAGAAATGGAACAAAGAGTAATGGGGCACAGTGTCTAAAGTACATAAATACTATGGGAATGAATGTTAAGGCAAACTGAAAAACCTGAGGATAGTCAGAGTCCCTGAAGGTATAGAACCAATTAATTAGAATTAAATACCCTCAGAACATAGAGGAAATTCCTGAAATATAAAATTGATAATAAGCATGAAAGGTTTAAAGTACCAAAAACGTGATACATCTTGATTAAGTAATTAAAGCTCTATAATACAGTTTGCAAGGTCATTCACAACTGGAAAATGTCAGATTGTCTCCTGAGAGCTCAACTTCAATACTTAAACATAAAAGGCAATAAAGCAATGTCCCTGAGAATCTGGAGGAAAAGACTGTTAGACCCACTCTGTTCTACCAGCTAAGTTGACATTCACAAAAGTAGCTATAACTCATAGCCTCACATCTTAAAGTATAAACCCCAACTTCAAACAGACAAACAGACCCTGGAAAGATGGCAATGGGGAGTCATTCTTAGAAAAAAAAATGTAATCAAATGGAACTTCCCAAAGTTGAATTTTTCAAACTAAGGTTCACTAGAAATCTCAAATTAATTTAAATACATTTGCAATAATGGGAATAGGATTGTAAGAGATAAATATCTGAAAGTAAACCATATAAAATATATGATAAGAGAAGAAAAAGAGGAATGAGATATTATAGACAATAATGATCCCCAAAGACGGAGATGCTCTAATCTTAGGAAACTGTAAATTTGCTTCATGACAAGACAATCAATAGAACAGTGCCTTTTATCTGAGTTTCAGTCAAGGTTCCTGAGATGGGAGAATGTCTGAGATATCCAGATGGGTTTAATGTAATCACAAGGACACTTAGCAAATGAAGGACAGTTCAAAGGAGAAGTGCTGGGGGTGCAAGAATTCATGAGCTCAGGAATGTAAGCAACATCTATAAAGCAAAAAAAAAAAAAAAGAAAAAAGGAAAGAAGATAGTTTCCTCTAGTGTTAACAGGGAATTAGGCTTGTTGACATCTTGAGTTGAGCTCAAGGAAACTGTGGATATCTCCACCCACAAGCAGTAGAATTGTAAATTTATCTTGTTTTCAACCTCTATGCTTATGGTAAACTGGTGTCACTAATGCATACAGATGAAGAACAGTTTAGGTGCATTGTTTTTAAACTTTCTTTGAAAAAAAATATGGCATGAAGTACATTGTTTCAATCTACTTCATCAAATTAAAATTATTTTATTTAAGATCAAAAGTAATCTAAGTTATAAAGATAACTAACAAATTTAGAGATTAAGTGGCAGATGGCATTAAAATGTTTAATCAAGATTACTAGTCAAAGCCAGGACTGATGGTGCATACCTTTAATCCCAGAACTCAGCAGACAGAGGTAGGAGGATTGCCGTGAGTTCAAGGCCACCCTGAGTCTACATAGTGAATTCCAGGTCAACCTGGGCTACAGCGAGACCATACCTCAAAAAACCAATAAATAAATAAAGGTTACTAGTCAAGGATATCATATGCAATATTTTAAACCAAAAATTCAAATGTAAAAATTATATATATATATATATATATACACATATATGTATTTCATACAAATTTTCTAAATGAAATGTAAAACTGTAGACAAACAAATCTAAACTACAAAGGAAGGTGAGGAATAAGAAAAAAATATAACAACAGTAAGAAAATTCTGAAAATACAAGAACCAATAAAAGAAAGTAGATAATAGTTGCAAATTAATAAGTCCACTGTATCAATAAAAGTCCTTATCTTGGCGACTAAATTAAGAAAATACCAATGTTTCACATAAATGAACAACCAAACTTGATATAATGTATGAAAGAAATTTACTCAGAACACTTGACGGGCTGGGGATGTTCCTTTGAGGTGGAGAGGGCTTTATATTTAACAGTAAACACAGAGAAAAAATAAAGTAACTAAATTTTCAAGATAAATTGTAGCAATTAATGAAACTTAAGTAAAAATAAGTGGAGACAAATGCTAATATTAGGGATTTAAACATCAAAATAAATGCATTAGAAAAATCCTTAACACATATTCATGATCAAAAACAAAGACAGGCTCCCACAAAGAGAGATACCTTCTGTATTTGATAATTAGCCAGGAAAATTGCACAGAAAATGTTTCATATGATGGTTAATTATTGAATGTTCTTTCTGGGATTTGGAGAAAAACATCACTAGCTTTTATCACTGCTATTAACAGTGCCCTGAAGTGCCAACAATTTGTAACAACAGAAGAAGAAATAAAAGTTTTGAAGATGGAAAAGAAAAAAAATTGTTTTTCACAGACAATGCAATTTCATATATATAATATATGAAAAAATCTATGCATATGCTTTTAAAATAATTAAATTTAATCATGAAGTTTAAGGCCACTATACAAAACTGATTATATTTCTTCCATCCCAGTACTAATCAGGCCAGGTCATGAATAACTTCCCATATCTGATCAGATCAGGCACATTCAGTGTGGTATGAAAATAGACTGGTTGCATTTCTAAATATGATAAATATACATGAAAATATAGCATTATCTCATCACATAACAAAGACATGAAGAAATATAGCTAAAACAATGTCTTCAAAGTTTTTGTATAAAATATTACAAAACCTAATCAATGAAAATACCCACATTTTGTTTTAAATTAGAATACTTAGAATATTGCAAAACAAAAAAGTCACTATTCTAAATTGATCTATCTCTGAAAGAGTCTCTCAAAAATCTCAGTAATCTATGTTTTTATGAAATTAGTAAAAAAAAATTAAGTTTACAAAGAAATGGAAAAATTATGAAATCCAAGACAAAAGAACAAAAACTGAAGAAATGCATATTCAACATTCGTTTTACAGTGTGGCATCAGAACAGGGTTAAAAACACAGGCCAAAGGAGCAGAACAGAGAGGGAAGTGTGGCAGAAGAAATTTAACAAAGAAATCGGGCCCAGATGATACTGTAAAACAGTAACTTATTGTACAAGCTTTACCAGGGAGACACATGGCCCTGAGTCAACTCCCTGTCTGTGCAGCTGCAACCTGTTATATGTCATCTGCTTAGTGCAGCATCAGCACAAACACCCCTCAACAAACAGCTCTATGTTTTGAACTTTCTTATCACTGATTTATTGCTACGAAATTTTTTGTTTGTGCCCCCAAATCATGTAACCTTAGAAATTTGTAACCCAACCAATAGTGTAAAGAATTCAAGCTGATGTCAGACTGCCTTCCATACTGTCTATGAAAACTCTGACCTATCAGAGCTTGGAACTCAGGCTCTGGAAGTTACTCCCCGGGGTCCATGTTGACATGCATAAATTTTATGACTCTTCACTCTGTATCTGGTGTCATCTCTGTGTGTCTCAGTTTCCTGTAATATGAGTGCCGATGCTAGACTCTCAAAGTGAACTAACTTAGGAAAACAGTGGCAAGCAGTGCAAAAAGAAGACTTTGGTATTTTCCAGTACTTTATTGAAACCAAAAATTTAAATGACAAACTGCATAAAATGTCCAGAAGAAGGTCTATAAGACTATGTGACTTTATTTATGATTTTCATTTAGATAAAGTCTTTTTTAACCAAGAAACAAAATACAAAGGACCAAAATAAAAATTTAGGTAAATTTGGCTATAAAAGTTTTACAAAATTTCAAAGAGAAAAATTGTGACTTTACAATAGTAACCTGTCCGATGACACTGGGTCACTAAGACATGGAAAATAATCAAGTCCCAGTTTCTGCTACACCCAAATAACATCTCCATTGAAGATGCTGAGGCCCTAAGTGCTAGGTGACATTTTCATTATGTAAGGTTTAATAACTCCTGAACATGAGGCTAAGTTCAATAAACCACAGCATATTAAATAATATTCTAAAGCCCCTAAAGTAATAGTGTCTATTTAACAAGTGGTCATAGTTGTCATGAAGCATTTCATTACAATACTGGTCTGTCATTCTAAAATTAATTTTTACTGAAGAAATCATTTCTAGAGCTATATTCCAATTGACAAAGATTGCAAGATTTTCAGAAGACTAAAAAACATAAATAGTCAATATACCTTTGTGCATATTTAAGATACAAATGACTTATTAAACTTATAATTCCTTATAATGAATAACTTATTCTAATGAGAAGTAAATCAATAAAATGTTTATAGCCGAAAAAATACATAAATAACTTCACAGAAAGCAGTTCTACTTTCTGGTAAGCTTAAAATTATGGTAGAGCTCTCTGGTGAAATAGTCTAAGTTGATTCTCAATTACCTGTTAAGTGCTTTTGTCTCCAACTTTACCATTAAGTGTATTATTCATATAAAATGTTAATATTAATATATAATCACATATGGTGATTACCATTTTATAAAAAATAATTGACCCATATTAACTGTATATGTTTATAAGGTACCATTTGACAATCTTTAAGTTTGTTTGTATACTTTGTTTTGCATTGTTTTATTTTGTTACAAGATATCAGGATAGCATACTAAGCCTAGCTTTGAACTCATTATGTAGTTGATGATAATTTTCTATCTTCTACTTCCAAAATGTGGAGTTTATAAGCATGTACCTATGTCAAGTTTATTATTAGTTTGTTTGTTTTCCAAGGCTCACTCTAACTCAGTCTGATCTGGAATTCACTATGTAGTCTTAGGGTGGCCTCAAACTCACAGCAATCCTCTTACCTCTGACTCCATATGCTGGGATTAAAGACGTGTACCACCATGCCCAGCCAAAATGTGGAGTTTATAGGCACGTATCCCATCTCAAGTTTATGGGTTTGTTTTTTGTGACAATTTTATCATGAAGTTTGGACTAGTTTGGAACCTAATATGTAACTGAAGCAGACCCTAAGCTTATGATCCTCCTGTCTCTTCCTCTCAAGTTCTGAGGTTATAGACCTATGCCACCAGCCTAGCATGAATTTTTAATGAATATATTTAAAAATATTTAGTTATTTGCACATGTGTGTGTTAGTGTCAGCAGTGACAAGGTATCTGGCAATGCCAAACAAATACCCATGTAGCTTTACATGGAGGACTGGGGAATTGAACCCTGGGGTGGAAGGCCTTGCAAGCAAATAATTTTGACTGCTGAGCCATCTCCCCAGACCACTATACTTAAGTGATACATGCAAACATAAAAATTCTATCTACTTATCAATGATATGTATTTACATGTATGCAATTTAGTATATATATTTTTTTTAAAGTTTTTTAAAAAATTTTTATTTATTTATTTGAGAGCAGCAGACACAGAGAGAAAGACAGATAGAGGGAGAGAGAGGAATGGGCGCGCCAGGGCTTCCAGCCTCTGCAAACGAACTCCAGACGCGTGCACCCCCTTGTGCATCTGGCTAACGTGGGACCTGGGGAACCGAGCCTCGAACCGGGGTCTTTAGGCTTCACAGGCAAGCGCTTAACTGCTAAGCCCTCTCTCCAGCCCAATTTAGTATATTTTTATGCTCATTTCAATACTACAAGTTTATTTAGAGATAGCCAATGTAACATATAGAAAGTATATTTCACATAAGCATTCTAGTAAAGTATTGCTTTTGTCACATACTCCAAATAAAAATTTTAGTTTTCAGTGTGTCGTTAATTTCCTCATAAAGTGGCCTCCAGAACTATATTTGTCTACCTATATTGATTTATCGCTAACTTTTCATTTCCTTATTAGGCTTTCTATTTTTTGCCAATGTTAGTAGAGTGTTCTGTCTAGTACATAAACAACAGCATTAAGTGTACGAATTATTAAAATTGTAGAAAAATCCCAGGAACCAGTTCTCCTTGTAAAAAAGTAGTCTTTGAGTGGAGAGTGTCTTTTGCTTGATCTTGGATGGTCTCAGTGGGTGGGCCTGACTCTCAGCTCTCTACTTGCCAAATCTCCTAGCTTAAAAGCAGCATCTGTTAAAAGCTGTAATTACTGACACTGAACACAGATCAGTCACTCACCCTCTGATGAGGTCAAGACAAGTTGGTGCACATATGCAGCTACAAAAATAACAGCTTAACATTGCTATATGCTTAAGAAGTGAAGTCTAAAAATCAACTGTCGCTTTATGAATGTTTAAGGTGTTTTAGTTTACCTTCATATGCAAAAGGTCACTACTAACTTAAAAAAATTCTCTCTACTATGCTTAAAACCACCCCCTCACTTTTATTCATAAAACTAGCATGACTCTACTTTGTTTTATCTTGGGAAAATTTGACTTAAGTATGATTGAAAGGAATTGAATAAATTATTTCTAAATAAAATAAAATTCTGAAATGTGGTTAAGATATAACATATAGACTTTGGAAAGCATAGAAATTCAGTTGAACAGTTTGTCCTTATTTTTATATTCACCCTCTAACTTAATGGAAGTATTAAACTTTAGTGTATTTCTGGAAAATGCTATGCAAGCTGCTGGGATATAAAAGCCATCAGCAATATGAACAAGCAGTGGATCTTGCAAGATTAACCAACCTGGCAAGATGTACCCTCCTTTGCAATAGGGACACATAAGTTATGGAATAACCATGTTTTCTGATTGAATATGAGGTCTGTTCAGTGGAAGAGAATTGATACTTGGTACTGAGAACCAAGTTAAAGCCTATGGCATGGAAGGTCATACACCCATTCTTCTTTGCTCAAAGCCTCAACTCTACCTTAATATCCAATTATTGTATATTTTGTCCAAATGTGTATTTTCTTAGGCCTTCTATCATATAGTTCCTAAACCAATTTCTGATAATTTGTTTTCATTTTATTTCCCTCAAATCACACACCACTTTATATCAGCTTTGAGGCAGCATTCTAAGAATAATTAAGATGACAGAAGGTTATAAATTATCAAGATGAATATTGTGGATGAAATGGATAAATGTTAGTAGACATACACATGAATTAGCAAATAAAATTCCTGAACAGATACAGTAAATTAAGAATGGATGATTTCTTAATTGATAGCTTACAAATAAAGAATAGACCAGTGCCAGATGGCTGTGCAGATAATTCTACTACACTGTACGTTGGTATCAGCACCAATTTCCCCTCTCTCCACCACAGTCAAAAATCTTGATCAGAAAAGAGCATTTTAAAAACTAATTCTGTGTAGAGAGCATTATATTGATACCAAAATCAGATAAAGGCATGAGCAAAAGAAAAAAAAAAACTTGTAAGCAAGTATTTTTAGAAATTTTGGTACAAAATAACTCAACAAAGAAACTCATTAAAAAATTCAATAACACATGAAATTTTCTAAACCATGGCCAAATAGGTATTTTTCTGCAAGGACAGTTATGCCAGAGAATCTTCCAGGGATTGGTTCTAGGAAACTAGAAATAAAATCTGTGAATGCTGAAGTCCCATAGAGAACTGAGTATGAGTGTGCATTGGTGAGTATAGTGTAAGCAAACCTGCCTGCCATAAAAATGGCATATTATTTTCATAGAACGCATGCCTTCTCCAATATACTTGAAATCATCTTTGGATTACTTTCATACTTATGTGCCGTGTAACTACTTGGTACTCTTAATGACTTAGAAAATAATGTCAAGGATAAAATACTGCATATACTTAGTACTGGTACAGTTTTTAGAAATATATTCTGTCTGTGGTTGACTGAATATGCATATTGGAAACCATAAATACAGAGGATCAACTGTTTAATTTAACATATAAAAATCAATCAATCCAAGGTAAGGTGCTACCTTAACAATGACAGACAAACAATTTATCTCAACCAATGCAGAAATAACAACTAAATTCATCAATTTCATCATCATCATCATCATAATGATAATAAACAATCTAGGAACAGAAAGTATCTACCTCAACACAGTAGAGGCTACATACATGATAGTAATAGCAACCAGCAAAGAACAAGAGCAAATAATCTGAAAAATGGTCATAGACTAAATTAGATATTTTTTCCATGAAGACATGCAAATGGCCAACAAGTCTGAGAAGATATTTCTTATGATTGATGAATCAAGAAAAGAAATAAAACCATAGTGTGATTCTACTTTGTACCCAACAATATAGTAACTATATGAAATAAAAAATTTTAAAATCTCACTCACTCCAAAAACTCCTGTAAGAATGGGAAGGAACTATACTGTCTACTTAATATTGGTAAGAATATAAAATGGTGCATCTTTGATGGAAAACAGTATAAACTACTCCTGAAATAATTGAAGGTATCATTAGCATTGTCAAGTAAAACCTTTTCCTTGTGGTGACTGGAAAGTACCTTTACTCCTCAAATAGGGCACAGATGTCAGGACGATTATACAAAAATCAGTTTGGTAAAGCAACAAGTTGATTGTGGCTGCTTACAGAGAGCCGGGGGTGAGGCGTTATGCAGAGGAGTCCTGGAGAGCCCAGTGCAGCTACACGCCCGAGGAGAACCATCCCACCGCTGGTGACCACCTCGCGTTGCTGCTTTCACTTACCCACGCTGCACCTCTCGAGCTGCTGGTCAGTCTGGAGCCCCCTACAGGATTTACAGGCAAGTGCAGGCAGCTCTGCGGAAGTCTCCTCAAGCAGTTACTTCCCCTTTATACATCCTTAGGGTTGGGCCTTACAACTCCTTCCCAGACTTGTTGACATCCTGAGTCTCTGGAACTTCCTTGCTGTAGCTCCTAGGATGGAATATTTTATTTTCTAATTCACATAACCTTTGGGAGCGGTTGATTTAAGTTTCAGGTCTCAGGACTTGCTTTCATCCATTCTTCAGTTCAGAGCAATCTGCTACACAACAACCATATTCTGACAATTCGATCAGTGGAAATACTACTTTAGATGTTTTCAAGAGAACAAAGTCCCAGACATGCTGTTATTACTACATTTAATGTTCAACAACAGCTGCTGTAAAACAAAAACAAGAACAACAACAACAACAAAAAAAAAAACCCAAAATCAAAATTTTCCCTTAAATTCTGGGCATGATCATAATTATTGTGCTCCAGGACTTTCTCAGTGAAAGGAACAGCTTTTAAAAGTCTGAAACTATCAAAAAACTGGGAAAAAATATCCAGATACACATGCAAAAGAGTTCAAAAATGAGTCTCTCTCTCACTGTGTGTGTGTATTAAGCCCCCTTGCCCCTCTCTCACTTAAGACATAAGTGATGCTCTTACAGTCTAGGTCAGCACAAGAAGTTTGAAAAGCCTCATATAAGGAGGTAAGGAGCTTCTGATCTCTATTAATGCCTCTATTTCCGTTAGGACAGTTTAAAAAATAAAGGATAAATTTATATGTAGTTGAATACCTTGAACTCATTCGTTGTCCATAAAAAAGAACATATATCACTTTGTGCTAGCCATGATGTAATTAGTTTGTGTTTATTAGTCATAACATAAAAATGCACCAATAAATTGCTGAAAGATCACTTAGTATGGAGAGGAGTCATTAGGAGTCTATGCCTCACTTGATTTGTTAAGTAGAATTTTGGATAAAGAAGTAATACTAGTTAAAAATTCTACCATCTCTTGATCCTACCCTCTCCAGATCAAGATCTAGATCAAGACTGACCTAAATCTCCTACATCTTCCTTCCCTCCCTCTCCCCCTCTCCCCTCTATCTCTCTCCTCTCTAACTCTTGTATATTAGTTATCTTTTTCCTTAATTTCTTAGTGGACACTGACCTGTAACCCCCACTTCCAGCTTGGGCCTACAATCCACAATGAGCTTTTGATCAGAGAAACCTACAAGGTTTCCCAAAACAATGACAGACTTCTGTCAGAGTACTTGATGACCCACCAAAGGCCAGTGGTAAGACCCTATTGCTGAAGACTCCATACGCAGCTGACACGTAAAATGGAATGACATGGCTGGAAGCCAGGAGAGAGTCAGTCCCCAGACAGTCAGCGTGTCTAGTGCCAGAAGGCGCTACATAGGCGACTGGGGGAAGTGACCAAGATCTGTCCAAGCAACACATTGTTTAACCTAAGTAGCAACAATTAACCGGATGTGATACCCACACAAGTGCAATAGTGGTACACAGCCATGGTGAGGAATCAATTGCTCTTGATTTGGCTACTGATCCACTCAGTGGTACTAGACCCTTAGCTGGAGCTGGGAAACAAGTCAGAACCATACCCAAACACAAGCCCACTCTACAATATCAAGCTACCATCAATCACGGGGTATAAGAGGGCCTACACCTATCAAACTGTCTATCAAAAAAGTAAGTGTTATCTCAATTTTCTGGGTGCTAACTTACTCTCCGTTGGAGAATCTGCTTCTCTTTTCCAGATAGATGCAGATCCTAAGAAGAGATCTGCCCCAACATACCTCAGAAGGGGCCCAACTGAAACTAAGGACAACTGGCGAAATAAGCAAGGGTGATGTTTTCCTGTGAACTGGATACCAGCACAAAGGGGAAGGAGATCAATGCAGAGAAAAATCAAGTCTTACCAAATCAGAGAGCCAGAGCCTCAGAGGCCCCCAACACCTCAGCACTGAAGCAGACCAAAAATGAACCCAACATGGCTCAGGGAAATCTTGCGGAAGAGGGGGCGGAAAGAATGTCAGAGTTACATGTTGGGTCATGATTTTCAGAGACATTTATCATACTAATAACTGGGGGCTAACTCCACAATGCACGACCCATTTTCAATAACAAGGAGGGTCTAATGGGAGGTGGTAGATCACAGATGAGCCTAAATAATGGTACCAAAATGCCTGTATTTACTGAAAAGAAAACTAATAAATTAAATTTAAAAAAAAAAAAAGAAAAATTCTACCATCTCTGAAAATAGTGTAAAATGTACATGCAATTTGTCTTCTTACTAGAGTGTGGAGCAAAGAAATGCAAATACAGAACAAATTATTGAATAAAAACATAAAGCTGTCATGTGAACTTATACTTTGTTTAAATTTATTCTTACCACTTGGTTGAACCATGATCATTATTCTTGATATCCAGAATGACCACCACTAAGTTATTCATTATTAATTAACAACCCAATGAAGGGATTCTCATTTAATTTTATATTTGCATTATGCTGGCTTCATGTTGCCTACTCAGCTGCAAAAATTTTTTAAAGAATGTTTCCAGTTTGACAAAAAAAAACCAAAAAAAAAAAAACCCTTGGGTATGCATAGGTATAAAGACCTTTGCATGGTTTTTTGAACATAGATAAGGTTTGGAGATGTGATGTTTTAAGCATGATGACTTAAGGAAAGGTGGGCTTCTCATCTAGAATCAAAGATGAATACCTGTAGCTACACCAGCTTGAGGATAAGTAGTATGGGAGTTTAAGCCCAGGAATTCAAAGCCAGCCTTAGCCAGAGGGTGGCAGCCATCTTTAAAAAAATAAAAGAAGAAGCCCTCTAATGCCCCCCACCCCAAATAGCCATACCTTCATTTAACTTTATGTTTCTTTTGTGGTGCCAGGAATTGAACCCCAGACAATCATTTTAACAGGTACAACTCTTGTTCCTGTGCACCAATAGATTTAACTATTAAAATAATGCTTTTGAATTTTTTTTTTTTTGGTGGTGGTGGGGTTTTTGAGGTAGGGTCTGGCTCTAGCCCAGGCAGACCTGGAATTTACTATGTAGTCTCAGGATGGCCACAAACTCTTGGCAATCCTACTTCTGCTTCCCAAATGCTGGGATTAAAGGTGTGCACCACCATGCCTGATTTTTTTTTTTTTTTTTTTTTAGATAGAGTCTTATGAAGGAACTCTAGCATGCATGTGAAGCCACATTTCCATATGCTACTTATGCAGAATTGAGTCCTGAATCATTCTATGCTAGGCTTTTTCTGTAGCTCCAGAGCATTTAAGGAGCATGCATAAAAGCCACCAAACCACTTATCTTGGCCTTTGTATTACAGAATAGACAGTAGAGTCTAGTCTACTATAAATTTAGATACATATTTTAAACTTCTAAATACTTTTATTAGCATTTACTAAAACACCCATATACATCCATATATTTCTTTCATCTTTTTCTCCTTTCCTTCCTTCTCTTCTTCCTTCCTTCCTTCATCTTGCTATCTCTCATAATGTAATGAGTTTTAACTCAACTCACCTGCCTTTACTTCACCAAAACCCTATATGCTTAAGATAAATGCGCTAGAAGAGCCATTCCAATGTTTTTCATTAAGTTCCAAGATCTGTTAAATTATAAGGTACTTATTTTAGCTCAACTTTCTTGTAAATGGTGTGAAAGCTAAGTGCAACCCTTTAAGCATGCAGTTAAAGTACCATGATATGTGGTTTGGTATGCAATTTACACTTTAATCATAACCCTAAACACCCATAGAAAACATAAACATTAACTCTAATCCTCATATAAACAATTTTCACCATGAGTAAAGACATGCAGTGGTGAGTGTGGAAGCAATAGAAAGAGTGAAGTATTCTCAGATAAGCATGATGAGAAGTCAAGTTTAGATGATGAGTTAGTACTTAAAAGAATCTCCTTCCTTTGTGGACAGTGCCCTTTAGTCTCTCAAGTCAGTGTCTACCATTTGATGATGTACAAGGCTGGTTTACTATACTATACACACAATTCATTTGTTCTGACACTTGTGAATAAACAAAATAAATAAAATGCTTTCCTTCATGTTCTTTGGGGGAATCAGAGAGAAAATAAACAAATATTAAAAAATACCAGTAAAAAAAGAATTACCTAACTCATCTCTGAATGGCATGTTAACCATGAAATGGACACTCAAAAGTTATTAAGTAATCACATATGGCAACACCAGGTACAGTGTTAGGTGCTTCCATATATCTCCTCACTGATTACCCCCACATGATGACATTTTGATTCTCAAAGATATGGAAATTATTAAACATTGTTCTGCCACTATATACCTAAGTAAAAAAGGTTAAGGGAAACTGACAAGTTTAACTATAATCAAACTGGTGGAGAGCACCAGAATCTGAGTAAAAATCAAGTTATGTCCAATGTCATATGTCAGCCATGTTCATGAGAGTGCTGCATGTTTGGAGCTGAAACAAAATTTGCTCCTGAGCAGTGTGGGAAACACCAATAAATCCCAGCATCCTGGAGACAGAAGTAATAGGAAGACTAATCTGAAGGCCACACATATGGTTTAATTGGCTTTGTCTAAATAGATTCTACTAAGATCTAACAAACTTAAAGAAATCTTATAGTATAGGACTTCAGAAATTCAAAGGGATTACATGAAAAGTGAATCTGAAAAACACTCCATCCAATGCCCACTGGTTTTAGCAATGGGAAGGAATGGTCTCCTGCCACAGTTGTATGAGAAAGTGGTTTTATGAGTGGAGAGGGAGAGCATAGGTGGCATCTTAAGCAAGTGGAGGTGAAGGCATTCATTAAATTATAAGCACCAAATTAAATCGTGAGCTATTCATTTTAAAATTGATTACAGCTGTGTGATAAGAGTCTTTGGGATAAGAGTCTCAAATAGCAGATGTGACTTTCAAATATAATCACCACTAATATACACTTAGATAGAAATATGTTCTGACTACAGCAATATATGAGAATAGAGGTGAATAATGACAACAAAAAATTCTGGATATTTAAGATCCTAAATGGAAGGTTATTGCTGCCTAAATGTAAAGAAGCATTCCAGGGCTGGAGAGATGGCTTAGCAGTTAAGCGCTTACCTATGAAGCCTAAGGACTCCGGTTCAAGGCTCCATTCCCCAGAACCCACGTTAGCCAGATGCACAAGGGGGCACATGCATCTGGAGTTCATTCTCTCTCTCTCTCTCTCTCTCTCTCTCTCTCTCTCTATCTGCCTCTTTCTCTCTCTGTCTGTTGCTCTTAAATAAATAAATAAAAATGAACAACAATAAAAATAGCAGCATTCCATCCCTTTCTCAGATGGAAAGCCATTTCTCTAGACAGTCCAAATAAATGCTCTCCTTGAAGCTGCCAACATAAATTTCCAGGATAAGACAAAGGCATCAGAGCTCAGGCTTATATTTGATTCCCTATCATCTCCTTGAATTTATTACTAAACTACTAAAGACATATGGAGATTTACCATGATTTAGGCAGGAACAATTTTCTATCAAAAGGGAAATATCCCTTTAAGATCACTTGTGAGTCCATTAAAACTTAATTAAAAAGTGCCTCTTTGTTAAAAATAGAGGAAAAAATCACTTTGTGTCTCATATTTGATTTAAATGGCTTTTCATGTCTTAATTTTAATATGTAAAACGCTTTCAAGGTCCCATGTAAAGTTTTTACTTTGTAAAAATAAAGTTATTATTCTTTCTATAATAAGCTTATTCATAGTATGTTAGAAAAAAAAACTTAAAAAAAAAAACATAAGAGGGCTGGAGTGATGGCTTACTGGTTAAGATGTTTGCCAGCAAAGACAAAGGACCCAGGTTCAATTCCCCAGGACCTATGTTAGCCAGATGCAAAAGGGGGTACATGCATCTGGAGTTTGTTTGCAGTGGCTGGAGGCCTTTGCATGCCCATTCTCTCTCCCTCTATTTCTCTGTCAAATAAATAAATAAATAAGAGGAAAATATTTAAAAAGAACATACTAATACTGTTTCACCAGTTTAACTTAATTTTCTAAATTATAAGAGCAAATTACAAGAAACTATTTTATAAATACATTTTAAATTTTAATTTATTTATTTGCAAGCAGAGAGAGAGATAGAGAGATTAGAGACAGATGGAGAGAGGAATGGGCACACCTGGGTCTCTAACCGCTGCAAATGAACTCTAGACACATTTGCCCCTTGTGCATCTGGCTTACATGGATCCTGGGGAATTGAAACTGGGTCCTTTGGCTTCGCAGGCAAACACCTTAATTGCTAAATTATCTCTCCATTCCTATAATAAACTACTTTAAAAAATATACACAAAACTGCATATAAATTTTGAATATTTTTGAATGCATAGTTTAATGTAAAATACATATAATAATATAGCATAATTTTTCATGTGATATATTATTAATGTTACTTCATCATTGCAATAGCTAATACTCTTTTTAATAGATATTGTATAATTATATAAAGTAACTTTCAGATATTTAAAGTATCTTCAGGATTTCTTTTGTATTATATCATTTTTGCCTAATTTTAAGAGACATTAGCATGTTATGAGTTTTAAGTTTTCTTCATGATTTTTCACATAGAAAATTCTTACAATAACAAAACATACACTTCTCTCTCTTAAAGGTGTGGGCAACCATACCACCTTCTTCACTTTTATACCTCCATATTCTAAATTTCGTGAATTTGTGAACTCACAGTTTCATTTCATTCCATTAAACCATGATCACAGTTTTTCAAACAAGTAATTTTTTTTCACTTAATGTGCAATTTTGCAACAAAAATATTATTCTTGTATTGTAATCAGTGTTAAAATTGGTATATTAAGGATGGTATTGATCTAGATCTTTTAGCAGAAGGACAGGCTTGTGGGAGGAGACTGATCTCTGCCTGGAGGACATGGGTCTGATGTTGCTTGCAGGATACCCAGTAGGAAAAAAAAAAAAAAAAAAAAAATTGTCACTTGGAATTAAGGAGTCTGAAGTTACTGTCTGGAGAGTCTGGAGTTATATATGGATTTGAAGCAATGGAATTTAAAAAGATTACCTCAGTAAAATACACCACACGTGAGGCAAAAGCAGGCAAGGACAGAAACCTGGCGGGACAGATGCACTTGGCAGGAAGAAGAAAGCGTATTCAAAGAACAAAGAACAAAATGAAGACAATGTGGGTGGAAAGTTAGAACTCAAGGAAAGAGTCAGTTTGAAGGCCAGGTCATCAATCACTCAGCAATATGGTTGCCATTAGGATCTTGGCTAAGGGAGGTTTGGTCATGATCTGTGTTGAAGGGGGACTTCAGTGAGTTGACAGTGGATTTGACTTAAAGAAAGAACTGTCTGGGAGAACAAAGGTGGAAAACAGTAAGCACAAGTCTGCTGTTCTCTTATGAAGGATAGCAAACAACAGAGCTCCTGCATTGGTAGATAGATAGAGCCAGGTAGTCCTGTCAGATGCCCAAATGGACCTTTTCAGAAAGTGCAGCCCTAGAGTCAAACCAGGTGCATGGAATCCTGTTTCCTCCCCATCACAGGTCAGATTATGTTAAAAAAAAAAAAAAAAAAGATATGACCTGCCCATTATCCTACATCACAAATGCATAAAATCAAGAAGTTAACTTTGATGTCTAAAAACGAAAGCATAGTTCACACTGGCAATACACTAGATAATGAACTATTTAATAAATTAAACAAATACATTCTAAAATACAAGAATGAAAATTGTAAATTATAATGATTACGGCTGCCTTTCCTATACTGTCATGCCATTTCTGTTTGCCAAGACACTGGGGAAAGAAACAGACTCTGGGTCTTGATTAGTATGCAGTTTATTAGCATATTACTCTTTGTTAAAGCAAAAGAAAACAAAGTATAGGGGAAAGTCATGCAGATGTTACCATCTTCACACTTCCCACAGGTCTGACCTGTAAGAAGCTCAGCCCTGGTGTTCATCCCCAGCTGCATTACCGCAGAAGGCTTGCTGAGGAAAAGAGCGATGGTGCTCTCCCCACATCCACAGATAATTACTACTGCTGCTATTTGAATCTGAAGGAGATAATTCTTTATTCTGGCTTGCTTTCGTTTGGTATAAAAGGTCTCTTCACATCTCTACATTCCATATTTCACACTGTCAAAGTAGTATCAAAACTACCAAAGTCACACTAAACTCGTGACATTTTCTTATTAATTATACTTAATATTGAGCTCTGCAAAATATAGCAATAATTGCACATGTTGAAAAAATTTAGTGTCAAATACAAAGATGTGTTTAGCATAGTAATGTCTTTTTCTCAAGACATTTACAAAAAATAGCATTACTAAATCCTCCCCATAACTAGAGTCTCAGAAAAGATGAGTTCAGGGTAAGCTGTAGGTGGAGTTGGTTGACTTCAACCCCTGGATAATAAGGGTTTCTCTGTGGCTTAAATATGATATTCATTCAATTAAAATTAAAAAATGCTCAATATTTATTTTTTAAGTATATTGAGTATTTAGAAAAATATAAGTACCAAATAGGTTCGTAGTACTTCATGGAAAGTATGAAGACAGTCAGTAAGTACAGCCCGAGTGTCCCAGCAAGAAGAGGAAGTGTGAGCGACCAGGAGTCCTGGAGTTGCATGTGGGTAAACTGAGGCTCTCAAGAGGCAGCAGAGAGGCTGGTGCTATAGGCTGAGTAATAGCATGAAGATATAACTCTGGCTGTAGTGCACTTGGATATTTTTGAATGAACTGTGCATTTTTCTGCCATTAAGGCCTAAGTCTAGCCCAATAGGGAAAGATTTTAAAAAAGACATATACCCCAAGCCACAAAATGTCACTGGGTGGATCTTTAGGTGTGGTGGTGGATTTCAGATTTCAATCTAAAGATATGCAAAGTGTGCCTAGCAGGAGTTCCTGAAGTGTGGCTTTTGGCTTTTGGCTTGTGCTTCTGTCTCTGCCTGGTCCTGTGAAGGCAGGCCAGCTTCTTCTGCCATTTATGGAACTTCCCCTGGATCTGTAAGCTTCAATAAATATCCCTTTCTCCATAATTGTGCCTGGTCTGGTAGCTCATCTCAGTGAACCTGAAGCTGTCTGCTACAGTCACCTAATAGCCTATAGAAACCAATGAGGAGAAACAGTGCATATACCTATGTATAGACTTAGAACTATGTAAGGACATCAATGATATTAAAATAAAATGATCCTAAAATATTAATTGAAATATTACACATCTAAGTCACAGGAAAAGTTTTAAACTAATCTGAATCAGTCCTGTCTTAAAACTCATGGGCTTGGTGGAGTGAGTAGAAGTTTCAGTCAATAAAATGTTTTGCGTTTTGTATGCCAACAAACATCCAAAATACTGTATAATTGCTTTAATTAAAAGATGGAAGAGGCAGGCATGGTCGTGCAAGCCTTTAATCCCAGCACTTGGGAGGCAGAGATAGGTGGATTGCTGTGAGTTCGAGGCCACTCTGAGACTACATAGTGAGTTCCAGGTCAGCCTGGACTAGAGCAAGACCCTACCTTGAAAAGCACCCCCCACAAAATAAAAGATGGAAGAGAATTACCAAATACCTTGCCATTATTTTGAGCAATATAATATATGTACTCATTAGTTACATGATGTTATGAAACATAATTTTGGCTAGTTTAATTTAATTAACTACTTGTTTTGACTTGAGAGCAATGTGAGATAGGGCATAGTAATATCGTAACATTAGAGAGATGACCCAGAATTTAAGACAAATTTCCCAGAAGGGAGGCGTTTGGCACAAGCAGAAGGAATTTATTTAACAAAGTAGTCAGATAAGTGAAACAAAATGCTCATTAGATAATAAACTAGCATAGGGAATCAAGGGTGTTTTAACAGGAGTTATTGATTGTAAAGCACCCTCCATGGCAAAATAAAAATTTTGATCCATTCTACATACTTTAAAAGTTTATTTTTTAAGGATTATATATGTTGATACAACAAGATCATGATTGAACTTAGGCTTTTAAAAATATCTTGTTTCACAGACACTATGGCAAGCAATAGTTCATTTCATCTGAGATTTTGTGCAAAGATATTTCACTATTAACATGTGTTTAATCCCACAAAAAATCTAAGACAAAATTAGATATCATTTCAATCATATAAGGTTTTCCCCTGACTTTAAATTTACAACATTTTCCTAATAAAATGAGCTGATGTGTAAAATCCTAAAAATATTTTTAAATGAAGAATTGTATTTTTGAGTCATCTTTTAATACAACAGGCAACAGACAACAAAGTAAAAGTAAGGAACTACATAATCATTTTCCTATGTGGGAATGCAACTTATTCACCTTTTTAAAAACAGAATTACAAAAATTAATGCAAATAGTAAATGGTATTGTTCTAAACCCATAAAAATCAGATCTCTATGCTCTGATTTCCCTGCAAGGCAGTGGTCTCACTACCACCCAGTCATGATCAAAAACCTTGATAGTGCCATCAAAACTACTTTCTCTCTTTAGTCCCAGAATAGATTTCTAAAGAAATTCCTTAGGTCAATCTGTTCTAACAGGCTTCTTATTTCTGATTTCTCCTTTATTTATAGCCTAATTTTCACCTTTTGTTTTACTCACAGACTGATGTTTATCCTTCCAAATTAAACCCAACCCCATCATAAAGCCTGGTCTTGCTAACAGCTACATGTACCAAAAAGCATGAACTTCAGGCTATGTTATGAACAAATCTTATTTTTTTGGTACAACATCATTGTAAATAACTTGTAGTGATAGACACACTACAACATTTACTTTACTGAATATATAAGAAATCATTTGCAATCAGTACATAATTCCTTTGCTAATTATGCTGTTAAGGTTATTAAAATATTTATATTTGTAATTATACTATTAAAATCCTGTTGAACTATTAACTCACTTAAATTATTAATTCATAGAGAGTACATGACTTCTCAATTTTTTTACTTATTAGATTTACTAATAAGAGGGACATGATTTTGTGTTTCCTAAAATATTTCACTGATAAGTCATCATGCAATGCAACATGCAATGAGATGAGAAAGAATAATCAAGTACCTAGTATGCCACGGACTAAGTGGTTCCTAGGCACTATAGTCCAATTTTGGTTGTGAAATAAGCCAGTCCATTCAAAATTACAGATCACTTTCAGATTCTGTGCCCTTAGATATGATTGTGCAAGAACATTTACAGAATGCACTGTAATGTTGGAACTTGTATCAGCCAGCGTTTCTAAGAATAGAACCTATAGAAGCCACTTATAATATAAAGGGGACATATTGTAGTAGTTTATAGAATATAGACTGGCCAATCCTACATTAGCTGCCTGTAGGCTTGAGTGCCTAGGAACCCAGTGGCTGCTCAGTCCACAAGCTGGATGCTTCAGCAGTCCTATCTGGCACTGAAGGCCTGGAGGATTTCCAAGAGCCACTGTTCTTCAGTCTACATTGGAAGGCTGATGAAATTCAGTACAAATGTCTATGAAGGATAGTGAAAACAGGGTAGATACATGTAGGAGTGCCTAAGGAGGGCAGCCAGGTAAAAAGCATTCAACAGTGTATGGTATGGGCAATCAGGTGAAAAGGGTCTGTGTTTCTTCAAAGCTACTTCTTAGTATAGCCCACTACTGGAAGAGCAGCCCACTGTGGCGAAGGACTTCCTCTGTTAATCCTTCCATAAAATAACCTCACAGACCTGCCCAACAGGCAAGAGGCATGTCTCTTAACTCCTCATCTGATTAAGTTGACAACAGAATTTAGCCATCAAAGGACTGTTTCAAGACAATGACAATTTCAAATGTTTTACATAAAATGTTAACTAAATCCACCTTTTAAATTTGATAATATTATGCATTTGAGTGCAGTTTTAAATGTTGGTTAGTAAAACTTCATAGCTGGCAAGAACAATACCAGACATCAGGCCCTATTCTCAGTGGTACATTCATTATATACAACATAATATGCAGGCATTATCTTAGTGATACATGTGTGTCCATATATATTGATATGATCACATGTATCACTAAGGACAAATTTTAAAAATTTAGATAAAATATAGGTATACATATATAAACTTGTATATCACTAAGAATTTATGCATAGCTATGTATAAAGTGTAGTTATAGATATTCCTTGTTGGAAAGTCTATATTTAATATTAGGAAAAAAATTTCTACAACTGTTGATATCCTTAGTTTATAGATTAAAAATAATATAGTGAAAGTATGGTTGCACATGACACACATTCAGACAACTTGTACTTGGTAGAGACTAGAAGGGTGAGACCTGTTTGGCAATAGTGTGTATGATGTTAACCATCATGAAATGATGCATGGAGCAGTAAAACATTTGCATATCTAACTAGTCTAGATATCTGGACATTTCTTTCACTCACCAGAATTTTAAGTGATTTCATATTTCTTTGTGTTAGAATTCTCTGTTAGCTTCATTTAAGAAGAAACTGGATCCCTCAAATGTTTCAAGATACTGAAAGACATAATGTACACAAGAGTGTTTTCTATCAGGCTTGTACACTGGCAAACATTCAGTAAATGTTATTTATTTATTCATTATTATATAGTATTACTTGGGCCACTAATGTTTTACTTTGAAGATTTGTCACATTAAAACATGGGGTTATGGACATGGCTCACTGGATGCAATCTCTTGCTGTACAAGGTGAAAACCTGAGCTCAGATCCCCAGGACACACAGAAAAGCTATGAGAGGTCATGAGCATCTGTCATGCCAGCCTGCCAGAGGTGGAGACAAGAGGATACCCTGAAGGTCCCAGTCAAGCTAGGCTTGTATACATAGCAGTGGATAAAAACACTTACCTCAAATATGGTGGAATTCAAGGAATGACATCATGTGAGTTGTCTTCTGACACTGATTCCCCACAAGAGGATGCACACATGCATGCACACATACATACAAATTCTAACATGATATATCTTGTTAGACACTCCAGTTTAAATCCCTGTACAGACCAATAGTGTTAGTTCTCCCCCCCCCCCCACCGCCGTCTCTCTATCTCTCTCTCTCTTTCAACCTAGGAGTCCAGGCTCTATACGAATACTAAGACTTGACCTCATTTCTAAAGATGCTACTCTTTTTTTTTTTTTTGTCTGAGCGATTTTTAAATTTTTTATTTTATGTATATATTATAACAGGTTATAAATTTTTATCCCCTTGAGCCAACTACTGTTAGCCTGGGGGCCCTCCTTGGTGGAGTTATAGTAATCATTGTGGAGTTAATGAAGGCCTCAGTCAGTCCCTGTGGAGTAGTGAGGGACCATGCCTTAGGGTATTCCCACCCACTCTGTGGCTCTTATAATCTTTCTGCTCCCTCTTTTCTTACCACTAGCCTGGCAAATAGCTCCAGGGTGATGGTAATAGGTAAATTAATCAAATTCTTTAAGGCAGAAATCCAGAGGCTACAAAGAACTCCACACCAAATTAGTCTGCCAATAAGGCTGCCATGGCTCCAAGAACATTGTTTGAGCTATTTTAACAGTCATATAATTAATTGCCCCTCCATTTTGTGTTTTTACTCTGTACAGGATGTTCCAACACAGCAGCCAGAGAAAGCTTTACAGTGCAAGTCAGTCCATATCAGTCCTCTGCTCAAATAAGAGCCTAGAAAGTCTCACATCGCGGTGCTATGGACATGCCTTGAGCACTACTGCTTTCTGGAAACTTCTTCCTTCAGCTTAGCAGGTGCCTCTTCTTTAGGAAAGCTACACTGTGTTCTTTCTCCCTCTTACTCACAAGTCCTCAATACATCCATCGTACCTCAATTTCTTAGCTACATGCACACTTTGGCTTTAAAATATTATCTTTTCACTGAGGTGAAACATGGAAATCCTATTGAAAAATACAAACCAGATTCTCATTCTATATCTGTCATTCTAGGTTCCTCGTCACAATACCCATTTGCCATTTTTTGTTTGAGGCACTAGCAATTGAATCTAGAACTCCAATGCATGTTAGGCAAGCACAGAAACACTCAGCTATATCTTCAGCCCTTATATCATCTTATAACATGCATTTTAACTATATAATGTGTTTGTTATATGTTTATGTTTGTTTCCCCTCAGAAATATAAGCTACATTTATTAAAAATTCTGGAGAGGCTCTTAGTGGTTAAGGCTCTTGCCTGCAAAGCCAAAGGACCCAGAATCGATTCCCCAGGACCCATATAAGCCAAATGCACAGGGTGGCACATACATCTGGACTTTGTTTGCAGTGGCCCTGGTGTATCCATTATCTCTTATATATATGCCTCTCTCTCTCTCTCTCTCATAAATATAAATAAATAAATAAAATTTAAGATTTCTTTGTATTCCTTGATCTACCTTCAGATGTCTGCAAAACTCTGTAGTATATGTAGTTTCTCATTAGATCTCATTTAGTAAACAGACAGATCAGTTAATTCCCTAAATTTAAATCTTCTGCTTTCTGAAAATCTACTTTCATACATAATTATGAAAATAAATTAGGATTTTATGGAGAAACCCATATAGAACAACATGTTTCAATATGGTTATAATAATTACAAACATAAACTTTCTCAGTGAATTTTGGAATAATGAAATCAGTTACCACATAAATACTGCTATTTTCTGTGAGATATGGGAGATATACTTTCCATTTTGATGCAGTTAGAATACTAGAGTATTTGACTATCTCATTTCTTTAGGCTACCAAAGATCAATTACAATTGACTTAAATTAAAACAACATAATGGGGAAACTCTTTTTCAATCTATCACAATTGTTCAAAGTATTGTTTGAGAACAAATTTTCTTAATATACAAGAACAAATATAAAATATAATAAAATTGTGCAAAATGCAGGCATTATTGCCACTTGGACTCAATTATTTCAAAACTTTTGTTTTCATTTTAAAATTTGTATTACTTGATAACTACCTGATCAGAAACAAATAAGAATAGAAATAAGAAAAAATGTGGTGAAACCAAAAAAAAAAAAAAAATCCCTACCATAAGTTGTTAAATCCAGAGACAGACTGGCAGAGATTGAGACTCATGAGCAGTAGAACTATTGCCAATTGGCCCAGATGTGAGAACCAGATTACCCTTGCCTGAACCCCTGCAGAAATTTGGAGAGCATGGAGAATGTAATGTAATTTCTCATCAGTGCACAAGAATCAGGCATATGTTCTTCATATGGAACCAGTGAAAATGATGGCCAAATGGGTCAAGAAATATTTTAAAAAGCACATTGTTTTGCTCAGAAAGTACAGAAGAATTGTGAGAATCACAAGAGAAGATGTAGTTCACACAGGTAACCAGAGCATGCAGGATCCTGAGTTAAATGGGAAATATTAGAATCTAAAGCCCCCAGAATTAGACTGGGGAAAAGAAGACAAGAGTATTATTCTTAAAGCTATGTATGATTATTTTTGGCCCACTTGCCAAACATAATTACTGACAAGTAAAAGAAAATTTTAATAAATGTGTTTCCACATTTGTGCCTGTAGGATATGATTGATAAAAATTCATAACATAAACAGGACTTTGTGAAAGTCTTTTCTACTTTTTAGACAATGTATGACATAACTTTTACCAAATAAAAAGTAAATTTAGTGAATATTTCATTTTACAAGAATGTTATGCATGTAATTTAAAGTCAGAAAGCATGTATGGCATTCTCATTTAACATTAGAGAGATCATATTAAAGATGAAGTAAATTTGTAAGTGAGCTTAATTGAATCTAAAATATCCTGAAGACAAGGTTAATAAAATATGTATTATTAATCTCTTATTAGATCATTTCTAGAAACAAAATGAAGATATTTAAGCTTATTGTATTCTATCTAACATAATATGTTTTTAGACTCATCTGTAGCTGGGAACTTATATTTCATAAGATAATAACCTGATGTTTTGGTTGTTGCACCATGTTTCAAATCACAGTGCTACTTACAAGTGGATTGAAATATCATAAAAAAATCCCCATCAATCAGAAATCCAAAACTTCTGTCTTCTTCTGTGATTATAATTATAATAGAAAAATTGAAAATGACAACTTAATTTCTGCTATTTTTACAGTATAATTGAAAATTACCTTGATAGAATTAATTTATTGTATAATGTTTTAATAATATTTGCATACTGATAAAAAAGCTCCAAGTAAAATATATCCACCCCTCTGCTGGGCATCACTTGCACTAAAAGCATCAGTGCAGAATCAACAATCTGTGATGTGGAATCATATATTGTCATTGTCATCATAACTCTATTGTTCCACACTCACTAGGTATGCAAAAACAAATTCTCAAATTATAATGAGCCTTTAGAATAACTTACTTTAAATACCTTTCCTCAGATAAGTATATTCTAGTGATAAGTCACTTCAAACTTAAATTGTGATATACTAAGCAACAGCTCAAATTTTTAATTTACACAATTTTATCAAAACTAGCACTGAAAATTGATATGATATATTACTTACATTGTTATAATCCTACAACACTAATATATCTACCCTCTGATCTCATCTTCAGCTCCAGTGTCTCTGATTGATATGATATATTCCTTATGTTATAACCCTACAGCACTAATATCTGCCCTCTGGTCCATCTTCAGCTCCAGTGTCTCTAATTGCTACTTTTCTTTTAAAATTTTCTGCTTCTCTGTGCTTCTCTTCAGAAAATCATTATGACCTCAAACACATGTCCATTAGTGCTACACATTGTGGAATTATTTCCTATTCCTTATCATCTTACCAGTTTTCCATACTACATTAATAAAATCCTTCAGAGTTGGACTTAATTCATGAGGTAGAATGTACCATCAGAAAAAGATGAAATATAATAGCATAAAAGAAGGTTCTGATTATATTCTTTGTCCACCCTCCTCATATATTATGTAATTCATAGTAAGTGTCATTTTCCTTGGCCCAGTGAAAGATATAGATTCTAAGTAGACATCAAACTTCCCTTCTATTTATTTAATTGGATTAGATATAGGTGTTTGATATGATACTGCTCAAGGAGAAGTAAGGAGGCTTCCATGTGGTGGTGTCTAGAAATTTCTACTAAGTCTTGAAAAGTAGGACATGAGAACAAATGACGGATCTCCCCATTTGAAGACATTTGGACCTCCATGGAACATCTGTAATGATCACAAAAAAGAAGTAAGCAGGAGGTATGTTACCAGAGACAATAAGGATAGAAAAAGAAGCTGTACCTTCCTTATATTACTTAGCTGCTCAATTATGGAGAATAATCCATTATATTTAATCATAATTTGTTTGGGTTTTCTGATATTTGATATCCAAAGTATCTTGAATAGTAAATGACTTTCCACCATGTCAAGCATGCATTCAAATAGGCTAAATGAATTATAAAATTTGAGTTTTATAACAGAAAGTAAACATCAAACAGTAAAATTCTGCAAAAAATATTATTTTATGCATCAGAGAAGAAAATTATAGGATTTCAGAAATAGCACTGCCAGTGTGAATGCCCAAGAATCAAAGTTCTAGCATGTAAACTATCTTATAAAGACGATGGGGTTGACTCCACAAAGTGTTTACAAAGTTTTCTTATGAGGGATGAGTTTATAAATTGAGAGGGAAAGAACTCGAATATTCGGTGGCTATTTTTTTTAAATTTGCAGTGTTGAGTGGAAGACATATTCAATGCATTGGCAAACCTCGTGCAGTTATGTCTAGTCTATTTCATGTAATTTGAATATTAAATGATAAAAGCTTGAGTTGTTCATAAAGTTTCCTTTCTGACATTCAGATTTAATTAATAGGCTTGATTCTGACCAGTTTATTCCATTTTCCAAAACTTGTTCATGAAGAGCAGAATCATGGAAAGCACCAGGTGGATATTATTGAGTTTCTCACAAAGGAAATACAACACAGTGCTCATATCTGGTCTCTTTCCTTGTAAGTCAAATGTCATTCCCTCTCTTGATTATTACCAGGCTGCAAGAGAGAGCTGATATATGTGACAGACAGCCTTGAAATTTTGTTTGTAGGCAATAGCTAAGCAGAAAATTGAAAATACACAGGTGTAGGAACAACTTTGTAATTTCTATGCAAATTTTTTCCTGCATATTTATTAATACAATCATTATTTTCATCAGAATATTTATGAGATTCTGCAATAGTTTTCAAAATAAATAAAGATAACTAGTAAAAAAAACTCAGGAAAGTGACTTCCCCAGAAATAAAATATATACAACTATACTCCATTTCAGAAATATTTTTCCTCTGGCATATATATATATATATATTGCTGTCAACAGTTTCAGCTCCTAATACTACAAGAAAATTGGAGGATTTAAGTAAAGCCTCCAGTGTTCATACCTTTTGAATCATTGATTGTATGACTAGACTGGTGTTATTATTAGTCTTGAAAACTCAGTAACATGTTCATCACATTATAATAAAATATTTGAACATAAAAGTAATTGTCAGATAATGGGTAAATGGTCACAGTTAGTCGATTGCAAATCTGTGGACATAATATCTATTTCCATCTCCTTAACCTTTAGCTGTCAACGCACTGCCTAGTGCAAAGTTAATGCTCAGCATTTTTGAATCATCCATTAATTTGTGAAACTTTCTTATTCCTTGAACATCTGCTTAGTAAGTTCTACATCCACACTAATATTTATGGTAGCCACTGATGGGATAGGAAAAAGAAGATGCACTTCTGTCTTCAGGGGCTTTAATCTCATTATATAGTTTGTGATATAATTGGGTAGAGAAGCAAGAAAAACCTGTCCCTAGGAGGATGCAATACAAATGCTTTGCAGGTGTCTGATAATTACTATTGAATAGATAGTAGAAACCAGGATTAGTACCAGGGGAATGTACTGAAAAGTAAGGAGTAATAGAGAAATAAAATATAGAATTGACTCAATTACAAAAAAAGAGGAAATTGAGACACAGAAAAAATCAGTCACACAAATATGAAGATAGATTTTTGCTGGTCACAGTCAATGAAGAGGAGAGTTTGAAAAATAAACTAAATACAGAAGAAAATAAGGACCTGATAAGTGAATATATCAAGGACTTGGAAGAATATAATTAGGAAAAAGATGCTAGACTTCTGGTGATACATTTTTCTCATATGGTAACAATTTTGGAGATGTTTTTGACTGGGCTATGCTTTTTATTTTATTTTTTCTTTAATTAGAGACAAAGATCCAAGTGAGACATGTTGTAGGAGAGCTACCTCTCTCTGATACTAGCTCAAGAGCCAGGCTGATGTTTACAATCTCATGCTTGCCAGAGAGAGTGTCTTCTGGTGCCCAGCCAGCTGGAAGGCGCAAAAGAACTGGCTTCTGCTGCCACAACCTAGAGAAGACCTGTATGAATAAGGCATACAGTACCTCCCTGTACGTTTCCCACTTACTCTTCACCTGAGAAGAGATCTGAGGGAGGAATAAGAGCTAGGTGCAAAACAGGATAGGGCTGGAGAGATTGCTCAGTGGTTAAAGGAACTTGCTTACAAAGCCTAACAACCCAGGTTTGATTCCTCAACAATCATGTAAAGCCAGATTCACAAGGTGACTCATGAGGGTAGACATTTTTTGGAGTAGCACTATGCCCTGGCATGCTCATTCTTTTCCATTCTCTCTCTGATTGCAAACAAACAAATAAAAATAACTTTCTTTTTCTTTAAAAAGACAGGGCACAACAGTCTGTGGTATTTGAAGGGTTTGGAAGAGGGAAAAAATTAAAAGAAACAAAAAAAGAAAGGGCACCTCCTGAGATTTCCAAGCATAAGGATTAACAAAAGAAAACTAACAAGTAGTTAGTTATTCTGACTTTTACTTACAGTACTGCTTTAAAAAAAATTTTTGGTTTATTTTTATTTATTTGTTTGAGAGTGACAGAGAAAGAGGGAGAAAGAGAGAAAGAGAGGGAAAGAGAGAGAGAGAGAATGGGCGTGCCAGGGCTTCCAGCCACTGTAAATGAATTCCAGATGCATGCGCTCCCTTGTGCATCTGGCTAAGGTGGGTCCTGGGGAATCGAGCCTCGAACTGGGGTCCTTAGACTTCACAGACAAGCACTTAACCACTAAGCCAGCCCCAATACTGCTTTTATACTTGCGTTGGCTTGATTCTTTTTTATCATGCTAACTAGAATACTATAGGACAAAATGATGCAGAATTAACTTAGAAATTAAATTATATTAATGAGAGATTTGTTAACATATGGATCTCCTAAGAAGTAATATGTAAAAATTTACAATAAATAAAAATATTTTATTGCCTGGAGAGACGGCCTAGTGGTTAAAGGCTCTTGATTGCAAAGCCTGAAGGCCTAGGTTTGATTCCTCACTACCCATATGAAGCCAGATGTACAAATACACCTGAAGTTTGTTTGTAGTAACAGCAGGAGGCCCCGGTATGCCCATTCTTATATAGATATATATACACACACACACTCACATACATACATATACATACATACATATATATATATATACATATATATATATATATATATATATATATATATATATATATATATATAATTTAGTGAATAATAATCAAATTTAGTGTGAAACACAAACATAAAAAAACTTCCATGGACTTCTTCATATTCTTTTTGTTGTTGTTGTTTTTGTTTATTTGAGGTAGGGTCTTACTCTACCTCAGGCTGACCTGGAATTCACTCTGTATTCACTCAGGGTGGCCTCTCCCTTCCAAGTGCTAGGACTAAAGAGTGTGCCACCACACCTGGCCTTCTTCACACTCTTATGCCACTCATGGCCAAGCCTTATTCATTATAAAACATCACATGGAAAGCTCAAAATAACATGTACTGTGCCCTCCAATCTTATGTCCAGCCAAGCAAAAAGTAATTTCAATTGTAACACTTTCTTAGAACACAAGAATCTGTTTTACATTGTGTACTTCTATGCTTTATTTTAATAAAAATCAACATGTTACTCAATACTAATCTATGTATATTCAATATACTTCTATAGTCAATTACTTATTGCCTTTAAGAAAATTATTACTTCTATAGTCAATATACTACTATACTCAATATACTTCTATAGTCAATTATTTATTGTATTTAAGAAAATAAGGTAAGCAGAATTTTCCTTTATAATTCTTTTTCTATCTATAAACTACCAATAGTATAAATAAATCTAGTCTTACTAGGAAAATTCATGGATCTTGGAAATGCACCAAAACTCTGACCAAAGAGTTTGATCTTATCACGTAGGCTTTTGATTAGAAGGCATGTTGTCAAATGACTGCTTATTAAAGTGGAGTGTCTTAAAATTCTTCCATATCACTCTTTGCTCATTCATACTATATTAACAATAGCATTATAAGCTAAACTCCCAACTTTTTATAAAATTCACATTCTATCTATGCAAATGATTATTGATTTCAAAATCATATAACAAGAGAATATGACACACAAAAGAACAACAGCAATAGGCAGAAAAATGAAGATAAAAGCTCAAGAGATGACTTCATGGTTAAGAGCATTACCTGCAAATCCTAAGGACCAAGGTTTGATACCCTAGCACCCTCTTAAAGCCAGATGCCCAAAGTAGCACATGCAGTAAGCAGCTTATCCAGGTTCCCAGAGCTACTTGGCAGTTCAGTGGGTATGGTACCCAGGGCATTCTTTTTATTTTCATGTTTATTTATCTATTTATTTTATATATTCATGAGAGATAAAGGAAGGGAAGAAGAGAGGGAAAGAGTAAGGGAGGGAGAGAAGAAGAGACAGAGAGAGAGAGAGAAAAAGAAAGAGAGAGAGATTAGGCGTGCCAGGGCCTCAGATGGAGTTTCTCAGGAATCACCCACTTTTTTTGAGACAAGGGCTGGAATTTGCCAACTAAGCAATGAGAATTTTCCTACAATTTGCCTACAAAGCCCTAGGGATCCTCTTTCCTGAGCCCACTCCCTTCTAGGCACTGGGATTGCATGCTTTTCATTTTTTGGTTGTTTGTTTGTTTTGTTAACATGGTTTCTGGCAATAAACTCAAGTTCTCAAGGTTATAAGTCAAAAATTTTACCAACTTAGTGAGCTATTTGTCCAGCTCTAACAAAACAACTTCTAAACTGATGTCTACAAATTTATACCAGATTCTCTATCTAAGGTACTTTCTGCCTTTGATATAACTGGGAAAATTTGTTATAGTACAACAGGATACTGGGCTAGAATTAAGCATCCTGGATTCCTGAGACTTTAAATATCTGAACTCTGAGGGAAAATTCTCAATGTTTCTCAACTCTTCATGTTTAAGGAAGAATTTGGTCCAAATAATCTTTAATTTCCAAAACATCTACTTGTGTGCTTTACTAGAGTTGTAGCACTGAATCTTGCTTGAAATTTGAACCTAGCAAAAGATACTCATCTGTAAGACTTCCTATAATTGAAGTTGTTTGCCAGAACAAATCAACATTATCTTCATTTTAAGGAGGGATGGGCCAGTGAGCCTACACAAAGCTAGGAAGCCAGATAAGTGGTATTTTACTGTCTTGTCTTCCACAATTCATAAACATGTAGTGTATTTGCTTTTAATTTAAATTTCTTTATTTTGCAAGCAGAGAGATAGAAGAGAGGAAGAGAGAATGGGTGTTCCACATGGCCTCCAGCCACTACCACTGAACTTGAGATGCATGTGCCACATTGCACATCCAGCTTTATGTGGATACCGGGGAATCAAACCTGGGTCATTAGACTTTGAAAGCCACTACCTTAACAGCTGAGCCATCTCTCCAGCCCTGGTGTCCTTATTTTTATGAAGTTCATTTTCTTGAAAAATTTAAAAAAGTGCTATAATGTATTTGAAGAACATCATAAAAATGCTAAATCAGGAAATTGTATTGTAAGCATTCTTTTCAAAATATAAATTAGAAGAACCTCTTCACCAAGACCACATCATTTTGAGCCTGAGTCTGCAGGGACCTGCAATTCAGGCTCTATGGTTTTCTCTGATGAGTGTGTATAATACTGGAAACAGCTGTGCTGTTTCAAGTTGATAATGCTTCTAGAGGTCCAAAAATTTAATTTCATGTGTGAAACGTATTTTATATGGGGCAATGTGAATTTAAAGACAGACCATCACAAAAACTGAAGCTGTGTATATGAGGCTCATCTTGTTTAAGATACCATGCTAGGATTTAAGGTTTGTCTGGAGTTCATAAGACTGGCTCTTTGCAGTATATTTTCCTCAGAGTGAGTTTATCACTTATAAGATTATATATAATCATGTATAATAATAAGGATATTTTATAAAGTGCTAAGGATTGAAAATAAATTCAGAAGCTATTTTGAAAAGATAGCGAAAAGTTTCTGCCCTACCGAATCTCCCTCACAGCACGGGCATAATCAAAGATAATCAGGTATATAAACAGCCTTAAAATAACAATCTAACCACATGCCAATTTAAGTTAAATATGATTGATAATGCTCAGGTAACTTTTTAAATTCTACTATTTCCTCAAAATCTTGAAAACATGAAGCTTCTCATGTGCATTTACTTGAATTCTGGTCTCTTTTGTCTCTAGGCCTGGGTTCCAAAACACAGAGCCTTAATTTTCTACAAACTACAACAATCATTATAATAAAGCTGAAAAAGTATTAGAAAATCTCTCCTCCGACCCCATTAAAACATAGATGTCTCCTTTTCCCCTTTCTTTGTATTTCTCCAGTAATAGTAACAATTTTAGCTCTTTTGGCTGAAGTATGCTACAAAATTGGCTTATTCAAGTAATGACATTTTGAAATAATTTCATGTCAGGTATCCTAAGGACATCATTTACTGACAATTAAAATCCAACCAGGAGCTCATTATAGCTATTCTAAAATAGAGTTATCCCTTCAATAGGAGAAGCATCAGTAATCACCATTGCATTGAAAAGTTGAAATATATAACTGATAACCATGTCTAAAGCTTTTGATTACAAATTTCTAAGCTTTTGATAAACTCATTATCAAATGCAGGAGCTTTCTGCCTTTCATGCATCTCAAGGTTAAGATAATGAACACCACTTAATACCTCTTTTTTAAATAGTGAATGCATGACTAGGAAACAAAAAGCTATAAATCTTATGGTTACTAACTTCAAAAGGAGAGTTTATTGAGTTGTAAAGGCAGGTTTTATAACTGAAATTCTAAAACATTAAATAATTAACATTTCATAAATTTAAAGTCATGATTTTATTAAGGTGAAAAATATCAAACATGTTCACTATCACTGATTCTATACAGAGAAGATAAAATCTGAAAGGAGGCTAGTTAGGAAGGAGACCCCGTGGCCTAGGGCACAGGTTGAGAGCTTCCTGGAGGGACTTGAGTCAGGGAAGGCTTTCCCAGCTGCCTAGCCTGATTTCACGTTCAGCACAACTGCCTTTCTCATGTAGATTCAGGAGTAACTTTTTTTTTTAGCTTTATTTCTCTTATAGTTTAAATCAAATAAGTTGTTTTTATGAAATGTTGATTTCTTTATCTTTCTGACATTTGTTCCTCTTCTTATAAAAATAATACCTGGGCTGGAGAGATGGCTTAGCTGTTAAGGTGTTTGCCTACAAAGCCAAAGAATCTAGGTTCAATTCCCCAGTGCCAATATAAGCCAGATGCAGAGGGTGGTGCATGTTCCTGGAGTTCATTTGCAGTGGCTGGATGTCTGTCACACCCATTCTCTCTGTGTACCTGCCTCTTCTCTCTTTCTCTTTCTCAAATAGTACACACACACACGCACACACAAACACACACACACACACATAATTTACCTAACTCATGAGCCCTGCAAAACATATTTTCATTGTAAAGGGTAAGTGGAAATTTCCTAGCTCTACTTCACAATTCTTCTTTTTTTTTGTTCATTTTTATTTATTTATTTGAGAGTGACAGAGAGAAAGAGGCAGATAGAGAGAGAGAGAGAGAATGGGCACACCAGGGCTTCCAGCTACTGCAAATGAACTCCAGATGAGTGTGCCCCCTTGTGCATCTGGCTAACGTGGGTCCTGGAGAATCGAGCCTCGAACTGGGGTCTTTAGGTTTCATAGGCAAGTGCTTAACCACTAAACCATCTCTCCAGCCCACACAATTATTCTTAGAGAAATTTTATAGTCCTTAAAAATTGATGAGAAACAGAAAATAATAGGTAAGATAGATGGCTCTTCTCACCCTAAAATTTGTCCATTTTACTAGCTTCTCTTGGCATGAGAACCCTGCTTACCTTTTAAGCAGAGTTGAATTAAATTTATCTCCCTTATTGAAATAATCTTAACCTTTTAAGATATAACCTTGATTAAAGTCTTCTTTACCTGTTCTAAGAAAATTATTTAATAATGGTTGTCCTAAAAAATCTAAAGTAGGGAGCTGGAGAGATGGCTCAGTGATTAAGGCACTTGTTTGCAAAACCTAATGGCCAGAGTTCAATTCCCCAGTACCCATGTAAAGCTAGAAACACAAAGTGGCACATGTGTTTGGATTTCTTTTGCAGTAGAAGGAGGCCTTGGCATGCCCATACTAACTCTCCCTGTGTGCCCCATCTTTTATTCTATCTTTCTCAAATTAAAAAAAAAATGTTTAACTAAAGTAGCATATGTCAATTACAGCATACAATGGTTTCTTAGAAAAAAAATGCTAGTTTTTAAATTCCAGACTTATCTCTTTCAAAGCACCGATTTTCTGATGTTCCCTTATAAGTCCAAATTCATCTTTGCAAAAATTAGATACTGGGGTGGGGGGTGAAGAAATTATTCAACCATAAAGTTGCTTGTTTGCAAAGGCTGCTGGCCTTGGTTCAATTTCCCCATAACCACATTAAGCCAGATATACAAAGTGGTGCATGCATCTGAAGTTCATTTGCAGGGGCAAAGATACCCTGGCATGCCCATTCTTTCTGTCTCTCTCTCTCATTCTCTCTCCCACTCTATCACTCTCATTCTTTCTTTATCTCTGCTTGCAAATAAATAAGGAGAGAAATAAATAATATATATGAGGTATTGTGGTCTGATATAACAATATTTGAAAAAAATAAAAACCCTTGTGTTCTCTTTCTTCTTATCTTTTAGGTATTTTATGGATAAACAGAACCAAGGAACAGTCAGTTCTACTTTTAGCAGCCCCTGAGCTTGCCTGAATTGTTTGCCCATTCATACCAATAACTGGCCAGAAGGCTAATAAAGACTCTATTCTCAAATGTACTGCCATCAACCTAGATTCCAAAAACTATGTCTCCAAAGCTGAACTACAATTTTCCTTCTTGGAATGTATAAAGTTATGAAACAAGAATATCTGAGTTTCACCTCCTCAGTGGCAAAGGAACTGTAACAGTTCCAGGTATGAATATTAGTCCACGTATCCCTGCTGAGATTTTCAGGTTCTGTGTCCTGGAACAAAGAACTGGATAGTGATAGAAATAGACACAGTGTACTGTGAAAGAAAAAGGCACTCTTGAGGGTTGTAAGTGGGCCAGAGAACTGGAACTGCTCTCATGCTCAAAAACCTGACCCTTCAGAAGCCTGAGAGTCTTTCCATAATCTAGTATCCTCTTTGGTTGCTCTTCCAGTGTCTCAAAACTTCCATTGTAGAGGAGTTTCAAATCCTTGGTTAGGTTTATTCCTATGCACGTTTATCCTTTTGAGGTATCATGCATGGGAGTTTTTGTTTACTTGCTTGTTTTCTTTCTCTACGAGTTCATTATTGGTGTATATGAAAGCTACTAGGTTTTGTATGTTTGTTTTATAACTAGAAAAGTTATTTAAAACATTTAACAGATCCAGGTGTTTTCTAGTAGATTCTATAGGATATTTTAAGCATAAAATTATATCATCAGCAAACAGGGTTACTTATGTTTCTCACTTTCCTATCTGTGTCCCTTTTATGTTTCATTGCCTGCTTGCTCTAGCAGAACTTTGAGAAATACATAAATGGAAATAATATGAGTGGAAATCTTATCTTGTTCCCATTTCTAAAGAAGGTGGCAGATTTTCTTCATTTAGCACACTGTTGGCTATGGGTTTGACCTATATTATTTTTTGGCATGCTCCATCTATTCCTAATGTTCTCCAGGACTTTCATCACAAAGGCATGCTGAACCTTGTCAATTATTCCTTCTATATCAATTGATTTTGTTTGTTGTTCTTAGTCTTATTTACATGCCATGTCATACTTACTGATTTATGTATGTAGACAAAACTTGTATTCCTGGTATTAAGCCCCTTTTGTCATGATAGATGATCGTCCTAATTTATGATTGAGAATTTTTGGTCTGTGATATTTTCTGGTTGTGCTTGTATCCATTTTTGGACTCATGGTAATAATGGCCTCATATAATGAATTTGGTAGAACTCCTTTCTACTTTGTGGAACAATTTGGAATCTTTCTTAAAACTTGTATAAACTTTAGCAGTGAATCCATTTGATTCTAAGCTTTTCTTTGTGGGGAGACTTAACTACAATATCAATCTTGTTGCTGATAATGGGTTTTTACATTAGTGATATCTTCCCATTTATAAATTTGTATAAATTAAAGATATTTAGAAATATAATTATTTCTTCTAAGCTTTTGAGTATAGATATTCAAAGTATTCTCTGATAATATTCTGGATTTCACTTGGATCTGTCATCACAATTCCTTTTTCCTCTCCAGTTTTTTTTTTTTTTTTAATCTGAGTCTTCCCTCTCTTTTTGTTAGTTAATTTAGATAAAAGCGTTTGCCATTCTACGGACTTCTTCACCGAACCAACTCCACTTGATTGGTTCTATGTACTGTTATTTTATCATCTATTTCATCTGTCATAATCTTCAACATTTCTTGCTGTTATTAGCCTTGAAATTGGCTTCTTATTGTTTTTCTAGAACCTTGAAGTAGATCATTAGGTTAGTTATGGGAGATCACTCCAATTTGTTCATATTAGAACATGTAGCAATAAACTTTCCATGTAGGACTGCCTCATCTGGGTCCCAGAAAACCTGGTAAATTGTACTATTTTTTTCTAGGAATTTTTACATTTCCTTCCTAATTTTTTTGATGACCCATTGTTTATTCAAAAGTGTGCTGTGGGCTGAGAAGTGGCTTAGTGGATAAAGTCCTTGCTTACAAAGCCTGCTGACCTTCATTTGATTTCTCAGTTCCCACATAAAGCCAGATCCACAAAGTGGTGCATGAGTCTGCAGTTTGTTTGTAGTAATAGGAGGCCTTACAGCCTTGGAGAATCCATGCCCTTCTCTCACACATACATGCACATACACATAAAAACCTAAATAAATTATATATATAAACATTTTGTGTAGTTCCTCTATTGTCTCTTGGTAATTTCTACCTTTATCCCATTGTTTTCTGATAGGAAACAAAGATTTAGGTCATTTAAAAAAAATGGTAAAGTTTGATTTTTGGACAAATAAATGAATGATTTTGAAGAAAGTTTAGTGCACCACTGCGTAGCCCCTAGTTGTTAGGTAGGATAGTCTGTATATACCTGTTAAGCCTAGTTGATCTGTCATCTAATTTAGCTCTAAAATTATTTACTGAGTTTTAGTTTGGAGCACCTATCTAAATATGTTAGTGGGCATTCCAACTGGCTACTATTATTGTGTCGGGACTTGTGTGATTTTTTTTGTCTTTAAGTTTGTTTTATGAAATTTGAAAGAATTAACATAGTGAAAATGGACTTAATATGATTTCCATCAAAATTCTAATGGTGTTCCTCATCCAATGAAAAAGAAAATATCCAAGAATTCACATGAAACACATGCAAAAAAAAAAAATAGCCAAAGCTATCCTATGGAGAAAGAACTGGAGGTATCACCATACCTGATCTTATATTATAGGCTGATGGTTACAAAGACAGCAAGACACACACACACACATGCACACACACACACACACACACACACACACACACACACAGGCACAACACACTCAGGCACTCTCACACCATGCCATATGTATAGGACAACAGAACAGAGCAGAGGATGCAGAAATGAATCCATATAGCTTTGGCCAATTTATATATATGTATATATTGGTTTTTCAAGGTAGGGTCTCACTCTTGCCAAGGCTGGCCTGGAATTCACTATGGAGTCTCAGGGTGGCCTTGAACTCATGGCAATCCTCCTTCCTCTGCCTCCCGAGTGTTGAGATTAAAGGCATGTGCCACCACACCTAACTCTGGTCAACTAATTTTTGACTAAAAATCCAAAAATAGCCTTTTCAAAAAATAGTGTTGGCAAAACTGGATATCCACCTGCAAAAGAATGCAATTAGATACATAGTTTTCATATGTATATTATTAACCTAAATTCTGAAACTGAAGGAGAAAACTTAAAGAGCACATTTCAAGGTAGAGGAATAAGTATTAACTCTGAGAACTCCTATAGCAGAGGAATAGCTCCAGAACTAACAAATGTTCTATGTGAAGTTAAAACACTTCTGTATAGCAAAAGAAACCACCAAAAGTAAAAACAAATAGACAGCCTGAAGAATGGGCATAAGCTTTGCCATCTATATATCAGACAGGGCGCTAATAACCAAACTCACAAAGATCTGCAAGAATTAAACAACAACAAAAACAAAAAAACAACAATTAGCAAATGGACTGATAAAATGATTGGACATTTCACAAAAGAAGAAATACAAGGGACTACTAAGTATTTTAATAAAGAGTTCAATATCCCTTGTCATAGGGAAATGCAAATTAAAACCACCAGAGTGAGATAACATCTTATCCTAGTAGGAATGGCCATCATCATGAAAACTGACAACAAAAGCTGGTGAGGATAGGAAGAAAGAGGAGCTCTTATTCACAGCTGGTTGAAATTAAAACTAGTACAACCATTACCAAAATCAGTACAGAGGTTTTCAAAAGTCATAAATAGAACCGCCACATGATCCAACCATATGATACCTGGGCATACACCCAAAGGGCTCCCCACTCTATTGCATATATAGTGGTTTATTAATATTTATTATTACTGTATTAATGATAGCAAGGAAATATAACTAACCTAGATGTCTATCAACAGATGAATGGATACAGAACAAGATATATATATACACACAATGGAATTTTACTCAGCAGTAAAAAAATGAAATTTTGAAATTGACAGTAAAATTTAAGAACCTGCAAAAATTATATTAAGTGAGGTGACACAAACACAGGAAGCACAAAATTGTATATACTACATTATATGTAGATCCTGTTTATAATGTATGTATGCATGAATTTATAAGTTTCCAGGAGAAGGTAATAAAAGACAACTGTGAAGGGAAATTGGGGAAGAACAAAAATACACATGTGACAAATAAACAGAGAGGCACATGGAAGGATACAAATGGATTCAATTTCTGCTTCTTATAACTATTCAATATTTAATATTTAATTATTTTCATAATAAATAGCCAATTTATCTCTTTTGAGCTCAAGACCTCAGTAAATAAAAAAGAACTTAAAAACCACCTAAACCTTTTATTATAGAAAACTAAGTCACTTGTCCTTTTCAGGAGTACTTGTCCTTTTTACATAAAGGGAAATAAGGTGTCAACTATATTTCATGCCATTCCATTTAACATAAAGTTTTATCACATATTCCATTCTATGAGTAGTATTATTCTATGATTCTCAATCCTGTTCATACTAGATTCATATGATTAGTAATAAACCCACTGATAGCTAAGCCCACTCTTAAAGAGGTTATGATTTAATTGATCAAAAATGAGGCTCAGAGCACAGCTCCTTACATGATTCTGATGTTTAGGAAGACATAAGAACCATATTGGAGTCCACTGGGAAGGAAAGGAATATGAAATGTCTAATCTTCCTAAGTATGGTGAGATGCTATCGTTGACCAAAAATTTGAAGACCTTTTAGAACCTATTTCCTCAGATTTGCTCATCTCTCGATCTGGAAAATAAACTTATGTTCTCATTGGTGCAATGAGAAGCACACTTTTATAGAAACTCCACATTCTTACAGATTTTAACACATCTCTTACCATTGTACCAGTTCCCCACTCTCATAAAAACCCTGGCCCTTCTTTGACTTCCAAGGTGAAGAAGGCTTCACAGACGACTCCTCCCCATAATGCCACCTGCTCAGAATCAAAGTGTCCTAACCCTTTTCTACCACCTTCAAGTTCATTTTTGTCACACCCCTCCTTTAAGAAGCCATTTCTCTATGGAATATGGAATGGAATCTAAGAGCCTATATTCTCTTTAAGAGACAAGCTGTTCATATTAGCTTCTGTACTTGGGCCTTGAAAGCTGGAAAATAAAACCATATTTTCTTAACCTAAGGTTAAATGCATCATCTGGCCCTAAGCAGAAAAGCCCTAAAATATCTGTAGGAAATTTGGCCAAATCCAAATCCCTCTCCCTGCTCTTGGGATGATTCATGTTTATCAAGTAAGCAGAACTGTTTGTATCTATCTTGGGTTAGAAAAATCCAGAACAAACTTGCTTATTTTATGGATTAGGAAATGTATAAAGACTAACCTTTATAACAGCTGCTTGGTAAATGTCACAACTTTAAACTATTAATAAGAAAACTCTCATGCAGGAAACTACAGATATAAAAAGTCTTTTCAGATTAAACTCAAATCTCTCCAAACATTGCAAGGAACAATACATTCAAAGAACATCAATAGAAAAACCTCTGAGAGCAGGAGATGACAATCTGTAAGGCATTTTGCCCCTGACTGTTCATGCCATGGAGTCAGTCAGTGGGAATGTCACAGAGAGATGGCTTCCATCTCCTCACCAAGTGATTCCACTAAGAATAGTGGGAAAATGTCTGGACTTAGTCCACCCAAGAGCATGAGGGATAAAACAGGATTTGACATATAAATTTGGGAGTTGACATAAAGGTTTACTGTAAAATGTCAATAATTTTCTCAAAGGGTTGCAAACATAATTTTTAAAGTTTTTAATTATTTATTTTTAATGGGGGAGGGCAGAGAGAGAAAGAGAGAGAGAAAGAGAGGACAGAAGTGCCAGGGTCTCCAGCTACTACAAAGGAACTCCAGACGCGTGCGCCCACTTATGTGCATGGATCACATTATGTCCTCTATCACTGTGCATATGGTTATGTGAGACCTGGAGTTTCAAACCTTGAGTTCTTAGGCTTTGCAGGCAAGCACCTTAACTGCTAAGCCATCTCTCCAGCCCTGTTTTGTTTTTTTTTTTTCAATAAATGGAAAAATTCAATAAGGCTTAGGAATTCCAGTTGCAAATTTTACCAACCTGTTTATTTTTACATTTTAATCTTACACCAAGAATACTGACTGTTGGCCCCTCTAAATTACCACAGATATTTAAATAAAGGGGAGGATGAGATGGGTCTTAAAAACATTCAATATAAATTAATGAATAAAACCCTATCTAAAACTTCATTTTTTATAGCAGACCTATCTCTGAGACTGTGCTTATCAGCTAAGTTCATCCTTGGGAGGAACAAAGCTATTATTTTTAACACTATGTCAGTCAAAGTAGAGTGCATCTTCAATTTTTTTTAAAAAAGGTAAATTGAATGTTTTTATCAAAATCTAAATGGTAAAAGTATAACTAAACCTTCATACATTAACTTATGGGTATGACATTCATTTTACTACATTGTGTTCTAGATTATTTCAAGTAAATTAATTATTTATTTCTTTTTAAAAATACTTTGCCTTTTTAAAACTACTAAGATAAATGTTAAATGGTGGCACAAGCCTTTAAACCCAGATATCAGGAGGCTGAGATAGAAGAATCACAGTGAGTTCAAGGCCAGCCATAGAGTACATAGTGAATTCTAGGTAAGCGTGAGGTAGAGTGAGACCCTACCTGGAAAAACTAGAAGCAAAATATTTTTAATTATTTATTTTTAATTTGTAAATAAAATGGTATGTATTTTGGAATATGTGTAAGTTATGAAAGGCTAAGTAGAGCTAGGTAGCATATATATTAGCCAATGTGCTTTTCGAATCTTTGCTTAACATCTTAGTTTTAATTTTAGCTAATTTAATTTCTCTTACTGCTGCTAAGCACTTTTTGCATATAAGATCATATTTTCATCAGCTCAATTTTTCTCTCATTTCTTTTTAAAACATATTTATTTTTTATTGACACATGAACCACTTTATGCACCTCACTTTATGTGTGTACTGGGGAACTGAACCCTGGCTACAAGGCTTTGCAAGTAAGCACCTTTAGCCTCTGAGGCAACTTTACAGGCCTGCATGCTTATTTCTTATGTCAAGATTTTGTGCCTAACTCTTCAACATGTAGGAATCTGTCTTCTGTAGACAATTGCTTATGCTAGGCTAAAAGAATCATATTTTATGTTAAATGAGAAACCTAACATTTCAGGGCATAAATTTGCCCAAGTTTATTGAATCTTCAGGTATGGAAATTTACAACCTTTGAGATCAAGGGGCTAGATTTAATCACACTCAGTTCCTTCAACTCTCATACCTGATGATGGGCATTGCCATACTATCATCATTACATTAAGAGAATAAATGCATTTTATATTTATTTATTTGATTTTTCCATAGGCTTTTTCATTTTTTATGTTTGTCATACCTGTATCTACTCATTTTTATAGCTACGATTTTTTTAAGTTAGTAAGATATTCAGATAAATGTTAGAATGTACACAGTAAGATTTACAAAACAATAATAATACTTTATGTTAGGCTACGTTCAAGGCATGGAAGAGAAGGCAGAAATTACACTGTTCAGCAGCCCTATTGTCAGCAAAACCCAACTAGATAGCGTTTTCATTAGAACTGCCCATCTAGGTTAAGTAGTTTAAATAGCAGACATTCTTAAACCATTAAAAATTTATGGATTGTTGGCCTTTAATGCCAGCACTCAGGAGGTAAAGGTAGAAGGATCACCTTGAGTTTGAGGCCACCCCGAGACTCCATAGTGAATTCTCGGTTACCCTAGAATAGAGCTGCAGTAAGACCCTACCTGAAAAATCAAAAAGAAAAAAAATCCGAATCATGATTAAATGGCAAAATAAAACCTTCCCTATGTTTTCTTTCTCTTCTTCCATTCTCCAAGTGGACATGCAGCAAGAGGTCATATGACCAGGAAGCCCATGGTCATAAGGGACTAGATTGAAGCTTCTCCAAGAGTACAAATACACAACTTGGGAAAAGAGAGAAGCTAAATGCAGCTGGAATTTCAAATGCGTGATCAGAAGATGTACTGGAAAATGATGAAAGGCAATCTTCTAAAACAACAGATCTTCCTAGCACTGGGGAGGTAGAGGCAGGAGGACTGAAGATGGAGGCCAGCCTGGGCTTCATAGTGAGACTTTGTGTCAGCCCTCAGTCTCCATCATACAAAACACTTTGGTTTCATGTGGTAAATGCTAAACAAGTACAGTCATCATGTAATACAAGTATGAAGTTTTGTAAAAGAGACAGCATAGATTGCAGTGATCTTTTTGTTATGAAGGATGATTTGAAGTAGTAGAAAATGAGAAGAATAGATGATGCTTTGGGTCATTCCTGGCATTGTACAGTCACTCAAAAGACATCTCATAGAAACACAGGTTCACATCCATGAAAACCTAGGGTCAAAGCAAAACAATCCCTAGTGATTTATCAGATTTGTTTTATATACTATGAGAAATAGTGGTTTTTCTCTTAAACAAAAGCTGGATAGTTTCATCTCTTTGAAAAGTTTTAGAGCATATATAGATGCCTACTTATACTTTACTTAGTTTAACAAATTATATTCTAAATGAACTTACTTATGCTAGCATTGCATATTAGCATAAACAATTTAAATGTGCCAGTCTTGTGAAACCAGTTTAATAAATCCTGCTTCTTGTTGCAGTCACCTCAGATTTCTATCTGGCTCATTTTCTGACTTGCTAACTCATAAAAGTAATAAATTAAAATTAGACTTCTACACCTGATCTGGCAAGATTGAAAGACAATCATTAGGCTTACTTGATAATGGCAATTGCAAAAGCATGCAAAATATTTTACGCAAAATAAATTACTTCATAAATGAAATGAATAAAATATGATTAGCATCAATTTAGGTGAACACTAAAGTTCCATCACATTAACAAGAAACATCAGTAATTTGACAAGAAATATCATAAATCAACCTGAAGGTCTTGTGTTTGTTTGTTGTTTAATGCTAATAAAGTGCTTTTCCATTCACTGAGTAGTCAGGGTCTCATGAAGCCATGTTTGTAAGCGGTACCTTCAGAAGAAAAATATAGAGTCCTGGGTAGTAGTGAAGGAAGTGTGACTGTTTTTAACAGAAATGAAAGGTGTAGCACCAGGCAATTTGAGGAACATACACAGCATTAAGATCATATGCAGGAATAAATAAAGAATGATGAATATCTTTTATGTCACAGTGACCATGAGAGACAGGAGCTGAACACGAATGAGGTTTAAGTAAGGAAAACAGATCTGGTTGAGCTAAACTGTGTGTGTAACCCCTTGTCTCAACCATGAGCTTTCAATCCATTCACATAACCTGATGCCATTCTAGATGAAACATACATCATGTAAATATTAATTAGCTATGTTGCCCTATATACTTGAGTTATCTCTAATTGAGAAAATGCCGTAACCATTTGGGAGGGGTTGAGGGTATAGCTCAGTGGCAGAATCCTTGTGTAGCATGGTTGAGGCCTTGAGTTCCATCCCCAATGCCCTTCCCGAAGGGTTTGGGAGATGTTCCTGGTATAAGTATATCAAGAGTAGCATAATTTCGTGATTCTGTTTAGTTAATAACACTGAGCTTTTCATACCTTTGGAGTGTGAAGCTGCAAGTCCACGCTGCTTTATCCATCTTACATGTTAGCATTAGTGCCTACAGAAGAATTGAAGATTGCAGTCCTGGCACAAAAGCTGTTTGGGGTTTATGGGATTATGGCATCTTTGTACTTAAATGTTCTTCTTGCTGTACAATACAGGATTAGATGAGACCAAAATAGATACATAAAAACTTATTAGCACAAATAGGTAGTAAATCTCCCACTATTACCATTATTTAAATTTTACATTTATTTTTTAATTTTTTTCTGGGTGTCCAATGAAAGGCCCTGAGTATGTTAGGCAAACATTTTTCTTTTGTTTTTGTTGCAAAGCAATCCTCAGACCTAGTTAAATAATTTGATCAGGAACACCTAGCTTTTGAGAAAATTGTGTTAAACCTAGGATTTCTAGTTTTAAATTCATGTTTTAGGTTAATGTATTACTTTTCATATTAATATTATAGATATACATGTCATAATTTATACCATCAGTGATTCAGTGACCTAAATTACTATAGTCAGGCAACATTTTTAACTACTCTAGATGCATGATTATATATCTTCACATTGTATTTATACATCCATTGATGTAAAGTTATTCACATCTATTGAAAAATTCTTTACTTAAACATTGAAAGCAAGGCATGGTGGCACGTACATATAAACCTGACACTTGAGAAGCTGAGGCCTGAAAATTGCTGCAAATTTGCAGTCAGCTTGGGCTCTATAGTGAGTTTCAGGCCAGCCTGTGCTACTGAGAATCTTTAAATTAAAAAAGGAAAGAATAAATAAGAAAAATTAATTTGAAAAAGGAAAATTCAGTGTGCGATTCTGAAGAGTTCAACTAAGAGTTGCATGTTTGGCAATTAAAATTCAAATGTGTTTAGAAGCAAAATCAAATACAAGCCTCATTACAATAAATGTTAATCTCCCTTATGAGACTTTAACAGGACAGTTACTGGAGGTATTTCTCTCTTCTGTATCAGAAATGACATTTTAATTTATGCTGACATAAAAAAAGCAGGTACTATGGAAAGGAGGGAAGCCTATGAAAGTCCATAAAATATCACCAAACCATGATGTCTCCAGAAGTGGTGGTGGGGATGAAGGGCTCGCCCATGGGCTTGTCTCCTCCCCTGGGCATGGAAGGTTCTCAGGCAAGGCTCATGAATACTGTTGACTCAGGAAACATGCTGGGATGACATAATCTTCTCCAGTCACCCCTGCCATTATTGTTGTGGCCTGAGAGGAGAACTATGAATTCCTATTGTCAGCACAGCTTGTGTTTCTAAATGGCTGCTTGTGGTCTTTGGGTGAGCATGAGCTAACTTGGATGCTTTGCAGAGACTGGGGTTATTTGCTTCTGAAGCATGGAGATAGGCTACCTTGACTAACCTGGAAACAGTATTTTATTTTATTTCTACAGACTAGCTGTACATAATCAAGGCACTATTTTAGTTCTGGGAGGTGGTGAAGAATTTGGATCATGAAATGAATGCCTGCCTGGCAATTTTGGTCTTGTCACTTTCAGACTCTGAGATTTTGTGTATCCAGGTTCCAATGCCATACTTTTATTTTTTAAGTTTAGATATAACAGTATCTTAGACACTGATATGCTATGGAAGAAAATGGTGCTGCTATCAGGGAAAATTAACGCACACAAGAAATTTAAGAGAGTGTTTGACATAATAAAAGCATTATTCCTCATGTCGTACTGCCAGGAAACCAAATGTCAATTATGCTATCAACTTGTGAGAAATTATACCTATTGTCTCATAACAAAAAGAAAGAAAGAAAGAAAGAAAATACTATTTCACTAGAAAGCTCTATCTCACTAATACCTGTGTGTGCTGGAGTGAATTCATTACTATTTTAGTTCTACAGGTCAATGTTAAACAGATAAAATAAAATTCATAGATGAAATGTCAGCATATGATAGTGACACAGTTGGGGTCAATGAATGAATGATATGGAATCAGAATGGGTTATGAAAAACACTCAAAACAGTACTGTCTGAATTTAGAGGAAGAGCTGAGAATGGAAGCCTCTGGTACAATGTGAGGGAATAATGTTCACGTAATTCAGTGTCTCTTTCAATGTGCATGGTGGCTAAATCACTTGAAATCCCTTAGATATTCTGTAGTGATCAAACACATTAAGAATGTCAAAACAACATTAGCTAACCCTTTTTGATGCCAAAATTATTGTACAGAGTAAAGGAACATTTTTCAGGGTTCAGGTCTGTGTAGAACACAATTAACTGGTGATGTTTACAGTGGAAAATACATGGGGAATCATGCCAGCACAAAAGTGCCAGCCCACTAAAGGGCTGATTTTTGCACATTACTGAAACTTAGGAGCTCAAACTTTATACTTGTAAACAAGGTTAACAATATTTCTTTTATGTAAATGTTAGAAGTAGTAACATGAGCAATATTTCCTCATATTTCATTAATCTTTATAAAACTATCTAATGGGATTTAACTGCATTTTAATTTTCTTACATGATACAGAAAACAATTTGTATATATGTGTACTATGTGATTTTAAAAATGTTTATTTTATTTATTTGATAAAAATAGAAAGAGACAGAGAGAGAGAGACAGAGAAAGAATGGGTGTTCCAGGGCCTCTAGTTACTGCAAATGAACTCCAGACTCATGTGCCATCTTATGCATCTGGCATCTGGCTTTATGAAGATACTGAAGAATTAAACCCGGGTCCTTTGGCTTTGCTGGTAAGCACTTTAACTGCAAAGCCATCTCTCCAGCCCTAAATGTGAACTGTGCATTTTAATACTTGTAAGAACTGAATAATATTTAAATTGGAGTACATATCAATCTCCTCGATTATTTTTTAGTGTTACAAACATTGAGAAAGTCTTCCCACTTTGTAAAATGTCCAGCACACAACTGTTATCTATAATTATCACACCGTGTTATAGCACTCTGTTGCTTCATTATGTTTTAAAATAAGGGCTATGTCCAAAGCTCTTCTATGCTGTAAATTTTGTTTTAAATTCCCCACAAAAGATAACAAAATGTTTCAAATGAAATTTCACCTTCCATAATTACTGCTCCATGAAGATGTCACTAACTACCGCTAACTGTAGACCCTGCTGTGGGCCCAGGAACACCATCAGGCCTCACTGCATGTGTGACACTGCTGTGGGCCCAGGCAATATCATTGTGTCTCCCTGTGTGTGTGTGACACTGTTGAGTGACCCAGAAACATAATTGTGTCTCACTAAGTGTGTGACATTGCTGTGTGCTCCAGTGACAGCATTCTGCCTTTAGTTTTTCAGAATCATGCAACATTGATGCTTCTAAAACTCTGAAATGTTTACTCTAAAAATTTAATTGCAGTGGCATAGGTACACATTGACCCAGAAAATGTCCTGTGATTTCATAGTAATGTTTTATCATTGCCAGATTCTCCTGCAAATTACCTAACTATGTACTATAACTTTGTCTCACTTAGAATTAATTCATCAGTATTTTATCAAAATAAATTTTTGTGTAATATTTTGCTACAATTTTAACTGTGCATTACAGGAAAGTATGTTACTGACAAAATAATCTGGAGAAAGAAACTGAATTTGCAGAAAAATCATGATATTTAGCATGGCATTTACTCAGCTATTCCATGGGAAAAAAGGCAAGACAGTGATTATTGATGTGGGTACTCAATTCTCCATACAAATATATAAATATATTCATATTCCTCCAAGTCTTCTCATAGAACATCCAACATAGAGCCGTCATTGAACTTTACAAATAAACTATTGTGAATAGCTTTGGCCACTGTGGAGCAGATGCTGCAGTCATGTTCAAAACAAACACTCATCAGGTGGAAGGGAGCCATTAAATATTGCTTCTTCTTCTCCCTGTGTTCATTTGCTCTTACAAAGCAGGTATAATTCAAACTTAACAAAATTTAGGTCAGTTAAACTTCCTCTGCCAAATGACTCATTTCTTCCTAGAATATTATTAAATTAATAAAAAGTATGACCATATATCAAATGGGGGGGGCAAAGAATTTCTCATTTTGTATACATTGGCATTTTTAGAAGATATTTTTACATTTAACCACGATCTAAAAATATTATAACTACAAAACTGCTGTAAATATTGGGAGAAATCTTTGGTCAATTTTTATTTTACTCTGTAGTCATAAGGCAAAAACATTCAACAACTGGGAAAGCTTTGTCTGCAACAAAAAAGCAGAACTTTTCCAATTCAAATTTTTATTTATTTATGAGATAGAGGGAAAAAAAAGAGGCAGATAGAGAGATGGGCACTCCAGGGTCTCCAGCAACTGCAAACGAATGTTTGAGTCACCTTGTGCATTTGGCTTTCTGTGGGTAGTGGGGAATCAAATCTGGATCCTTTGGCTTTGCAGGCAAGCACCTTCACTACTAAGCCACCTCTCTAGCACCCAAGTCTAATTTAATTTAATTTACTTTAACTTAAAGGATACCATATCTATGGAAATATATTGTTCCTGCACTATAAATGGGTGTTATCATACGAGTGCTTTTAAATTTTATATTCTGTAGAACACCACCTTCAAAAGAGCATGTTCAGTGACCCTGTGAGTCACAATGTCTAGATGAGAGGAGACAGGTGCCCCCCATAAAGAGTGCTGCTCCTGAGAAATGGAGGGATGCATTTCTCTGTGGGCTTTCCCGAAAGGGGAATAACATGCACTGGATGCTCTCACATGCTCTGTTGGAGAGTGCATGCAGCTTGCAGCTCAACATCTAAAATTTTCAAGCAATGTTCGCTGATTACAAAACCTTGCACTACCATTTGTATAGTTTAATTATATGTTTCCCAGAAAATATTCTGATGCACTATGTTAATTGCTTTCCATAAGCTTTATATGTATTCAGATGTTCTAGTGAATGTGGCAACAGCATTAATCAGGTGAAAAACACATTGGCACAATATATTCTACACATTAATTAAAAATGAAAGAATCAAGAGTAAAAACACTTAAACTCCCAACATTGTTGTATTATTACATTTAATGCTTATAAATAAATAAATGATACAATTAAGTTGATAAATATTCCATTTGGAGCTGTAATTATCTCACCTTTCTAGGTCAATATTTAGATATCAATGTGATTAATGAAAAACAGGTGTAATTTTGGCATAGGTCACAATCAAAATAATAATAAAAAATAAATAAATAAAAATATAATAAAAAATGATTTTTTATGGGGGAGTTTTGTGTATGAAAATTTGGTTGCTGAGTTTTTCTATCAGCTGAGCCAATGTGCTTAATTCAACTAACTTGAATGATCCAAGTTAATTTGCTTTATTGAAATCAAATTATTTGCTATGCAGATTATTTGTGGTTGCAAGAACAGTATCCCTTGAGATCTGGCATGTATCCATCACCAAGAATGGTCAAAGTCCAAAACTCCCTGGAGACTGTTAGTTTACAATAACTGCTGAAGAAGGAGACTGGGCTCGAGGGAAAGAACATCATTTCTTCTATGTCTAAGTATGATCTTGGATGCTGTAACTCTTGATGGCCATATAAGAAACAGCAATTAATTAAATCTAGAAAGGTGATTAAATGATGGCATTATTGATTTCACAAAAAATTATCAAGTAAAATGTTAAGAACACATTACTTTGGTATTCAACAAGTAGTCATTTATTTATCTAGGTCATATCTCTCAAATACACTAATCATACAGTTAGAAAATGCCATGTTTGGCCTTTCTTGAATATTAATTTATAACTTTCCAAAATTCTTCTTACAGTACCCCCATGTACACACATAAAAAGAGGACACTTGAGTTAACTTTTAACATAACATTACATACTATTCACTCATTTGATCATTCATTGAAAACTATTTGAAAATTTGACCCCAAATACATTACCATCTTTGAATAGAAATCTGTTTAAAGCAGACTTATATAATGTAGCCAGAAAAGACAGCAAAGTAATGATTACAAACCTGCCTCCCTATGGCAGCTAAATTTAAAGTTTTGAAATCAAATATAAAATATTTGAAAAGGTCATTGCACTCAACATAATAAATTAATTTCCACCACAGATCATGGCCTGTACTCTTACTACTTAATGGTTCATTTTTTTCCAGGCATTTTTTTCGCACAGTGATTTCAGGGGAAATTAATTATATCAGTCAAAATCCGTTTTGTTGTAAACTGAGGTTGGCCCAAGAGTGGCTAAGTTTCACAAGTTGGTGAAGGCTAATTAAGAGACTTTTATTTGATGGTAAAAGAAAAAGATTCTCTCTCTTCTTTGAAACAGTGAAGAGCCATGGCATCACTTAAGTGCAAAGAAAAGAAATTTAAGGTTAATGCAATGCTGAACACAACTTGTTGCCAGAAACATTTATACTTTCTCCTACAAATGTGCTTTCTGTGAGGGAGGCCAAGAGCTTGCACACACAAGCAGGAGACAAAACATTCCAAAGTTTCAATGTACTCATTTACACTGTGTTCTGCAAGAGTATGGAGTATGATGACAGTCTACAAGGCTTGGCAATGTATGTTGCTTTCATCAGATCATTCTGTAAATACATAATGGTGGTGTATAATATGCAAATGTGTAAGGATGTATTTACTAATTGGAGTATGGAATTTAAGTTAGAAAGTTCTGACAAACACTCATTGTGATTTTTCCCAAACCATGGCAGAGTGCACTAAATGTTAACATGGGGTAAAATTAACCTCTATTTCATTTTTAATTCTCAGGAACATTTAGTTTTCTAATTATTTACTATTATTTATTTACATGCTATTTCCAAAGGTCAAAATATTTTAATACATATATAGCTGAACGTATGATTCATAACTTTATAGTATATAAAATAAACTTTTGGTATCATACTCATCATTTAATAATGCAAAACTAGTGTCAAACATCTTTAGAAAAATGTAACAAAATAATCCTTCAGTATTAAAATTTCTTATTAAAAATCATTAGATGAAAGATAAGATTTTATGACACGTTATTAATGCATAGATGAATTAGGCATAAATAAAACAAGTACCCTGGGTTTATTAACAAATATAAATAATTGAAATATCCTCCTTGGTAATAAACTGAAACATTTGAAACCTGAAGGTCACATGTTTCCTTAGGTCAATTGCAAAGACAATTCATTCACACTGTTCTGCATGTTGGATGGTGGAACATTGAATTACTGTACACCCAGGACATAAGCAATGTACTGCATACTTACCAGGTGATTTTTATACCCCTTTGTTGAATGCAGGATTAATATATTTGGGCTTTTTATTGCTTGAGTAAAAAGTGCTCATTACTTATTATTTTATCTTTATAATATAGAAAATAAAAAAATCAAAAAGTTCTTGAAAGCATACTTCACACTGTTGTAGTGGTGGACTTCCTCAAGATGGCCTTCTGTGGTTTGGGTGCAGTGGGAGGAGGCACAGCTGCAGGTCTGGCAGGGGGAAAGCTGCTACTGTGGCTAACTCCCAGTCCCCCATTTTCTAGTGGGAAAGAAGGGAGATGGGGCGGAGGAGGGAGGGGAGGGCCGTGGTGAGGAATCTTCCCTGGTGGGTGGACAGGTTCACTGTGTGAATGGACCTCTCTAGATTTAATGTTATACCGGTTATCACAGTCAGGACAATAGCCATGGTACTGTACTTTTTCACTGAACCGAACTCGCTCTCGAGGCCCTGCCTGTGGACACCTGTCCTTTCCAGGTCTGTGCGTCAAAGGCTGCACAGGAGCCGTGTCCAAGTGACTGTTAGGTATGCTGCAGATATCTCCATTTGGAATCTTGTTAGGTCGACCTTGGAAGCCTCCATGCCGTAGAAGAGTGCCATTGGTCTTGACAGGATTGGCAGTGGGAACTACCCTTTGAGGGTCTTCACCCCTCACGGGTGTTAATCGAGGAGGAGGTGGTGGAGGGTTTGGCTTTCTCAGGACAGTGAGGATGGCAGAGGGGTGGGCTGGAGGTTTAACGAGCTGGGCATTAGCCTGCACTGTGATCTTCTCTATGCTGGAGGCTGTGGTGCCGCTGGAGCTGCTATTCAGCGTGTCTGTTCTGGAGCTGTCAGTCATTTCATCCTCCAGCTGCAGGCCACAGGTCAGGGTGTCAATCTGGTCAACCACCTGGTGGAAAGCACAAGGCAATTGTGTTGAAGAGTGACCCAAAGCGAAATATACTACAAGAAGTTCAGTTTTTATGATTATATTTCACGTGCTATAGAAGCCTTTGCTGATACTGGGCTGTGTACACCATGTCCACTTAAAGTTAGTCACTATATTTATAGAATATATCCTATAATCAACCATTTGAATAAATAGTATTACCTTTTGCACATGACTTCTATTTGTGGTGACTTTAGCAGGGCCAGGAATAAAAGACAAACAAAGGTAACATTTCCTAATTATTTGATTTCTGAAGTAGGCATTGTTTTAAAATTTACATAGTTATAAAGAAAGAAATACTCTAGATTATTAACTTATCTATAAATGACCACATTTCTTTCTTTTTTTTTTTTTTTGGTTTTTCGAGGTAAGGTCTCACTCTGGCTCAGGCTGACCTGGAATTCACTCTGTAGTCTCAGGGTGGCCTCGAACTCTCAGCGATCCTCCTACCTCTGCCTCCCGAGTGCTGGGATTAAAGGCGTGCGCCACCACGCCCAGCAAATGACCACATTTCTAGGTCAGGCATATAGAAATTTCAAGTGAAGAACAACTGATGGATGAAAGAGGTTGAGGAATCATCTTAACTCATGGGTACTGTGTTTCATTTCATTTTGGCAGGTGTGATAGTTAATCTCCAGTTGTCAACTTGGCAGGATTTAGAATCACCATAAATACACATTTTTAGCACATCTATTAGGAAATTTTGTCCATATTGGTTTAACCGATATGGAAAGTCACATCCTAAGTGTGTGATGAACCACCATTCCATGGGTAGAGGACCCTAGACTGCATAGAAGGGATAGAGCTACCTGAGCACTAGAATTCATCACTGTTTCTCATAGTTAACTGCATGTGACAAGCTACCTCAAGCTCCTGCCACCATGTCTTCCACCACCAGTGATAGACTATAACCTTGAGTTATATCCACAACACCCCTTCCTCCCTACACTGACATTTGTAAGGTATTTTGTGTGAGCAATGCGGAAATAGTATAGCAGGTGACAGCCCCAAGCCTTTTATTATACTAAGTTTCCATAGTAAAGAAAGAAACATTATCTGCTCTGAGGGATGAAACTAGTTTTTAGGGATGTAAATTTGCTGTCTAGAGCCCAAAGGTTTGGTAGCTCATGAGTGCTTTCAGTCTGTACATGATGATTTCCTAAATGTCTATTAAATGCAAAGAGACTAAAATGCAAAATCCAAACACTGCATCTAGGCAAAGAGTCTAATTTTAGCAAGATCCTCTGACAAGGAACAGTGAAAGTGCCAGTACCAAATACTCTAAAGCATGTTAGAGGTTATAAGAGAATAGGACCCCATGAAAATGGAAATGAAGTCCTCCTGAGAGTTGAATCATATATAACTCCTGGAAGAGCACTGCTTCAAATATGCTTTCAGAAAATGCTCTATAAAGGTCCTTTGATAACAAGAGACCCCAAATGTGGGTTATTTAAAGAAGACCTTGTTGGTGAAGGGCACTATCAGAAAGGAGGTTTTAGAGTGAACTAGCAGCTAGATTGCGAGAGCCTTTCGAGTGCAGCAATAAAGTGCCACACATTTCAAAATGAGCTCCCAGAAGTGAGAGAAGTGGTTTTCAAAGACACAATGTATCAGTTTTGTTTTTTTTTTCAGAATCACATTCTAGCTAAAGTACACAGTTTCTAACATGGCCATTATAAATCCTTATGTGACACAACTCCAGGACACTGAAAAATAATGACAAAGCTTTGAAAACAGAAAAGGAACACAAAATACTTAAATATTAACAAATATTAGGAAGGAAGTGCAGATATTTTCAGACAGTAGCAGTCCATTGGGAGGGTAGAGTGGCAAAAGATGTTAATGGGAGGTGAATATGAACAAAAATACAATGACTGGTGTTGCAGTCAGGTTAGTATTACTGGTAGAAATCACCAACCAAGAGCGGTTTGTGGGGGAGGAAAAGGTCTATTTTGGCTTACAGGCTTGAGGGGGAAGCTCAATGATGGCAGGGAAAGTGATGGCATGAGCAGAGGGTGGGCATCACCCCCTGGCCAACATAAGGTAGAGAAAAGGAACAGGAGAGTGTGCCAAAAACTCGCATGGGGAAACTGTCTATAACACCCATAAGCTCACCCCCAACAATACACTGCCTCCAGGAGGTTTTAATTCCCAAATCTCCATCAGCTGGGAACCTAGATTTCAGAATACCTAAGTTTATGTGGTGCCACCACAATATACATGTAAGTAAATGTCAAAATCAAACCCATTATTTTGCATGCTAGCTAAAAATTAATAAATTTTAAAAGTAGGCAAATAGGAAATAAATACAGGAATTATAAATAACTAATGACAATTTAGAAATGCATTCATACTGATTGAAAACAATTGGAATTATTTCACAGCTTAATTTTATGTTAAAGTGAGAGAAATTGACTTCAATTTTCCTACAACTATAAAAATAAATAATCTTAATAGTAAATGAGAAACTACAACTAAAGTAAAAAAAAAAAAAATCTCAATTGGTAAAAATGGGGCAGTTTTATAAATCCCAGTTTGTGGTGATAAAATGATTAAGTAGGAAATTTATATATTGGCAATATAGGTATATATTCAATGAGTTTCCAAAATGTTTTTTAAGGAATCATTTACACATTGTATAATGCAAAGATCCATGGTACAGTATTTCTCTGAAAGCAACCAAACTTAACCTTGAGTAACTAACGAATGCCAACAAGGCTGGAAAAAATGCAAAAATGTTCTTGCAGGTGCCAAGAAATTTTAAGAAAAGATTGCCTTTCAAATAAATTGGTGCTGGGACAACTGATTATTCATGCATATAATACTAAAAGTGGACCCTCACATTGCAATCAACTCAAAATGAATAAACATCCTTAATATAAGAGGAAAAACTCTCTGTAATTATTAAAGAAAATGAAGGAAAAACACTTTGAAATGTTGGTATTAGCATGACTACCTCCATGAGATTCTTATGAAGATTCATGAAACTGAAGAAAAATAGATATATGCTATAATGAGGAGGTTAGCAAAACTCCTATACAGTCAAGTTGGTACCATTGTTAGGATCGTCCATGTTCTGCCCCCTCCCCCTGGCTCCTCCTGGTTGAGTTATATGGGTCATGCATTGTGGAGTTAGCCCACAGTTATGGGTAGGAGAAATGTCTCTGTGTATCATGACCCAACAAGAGGCTCTGACATTCTTTCTGCTGCTCTTCTGCAAAATTTCCCTGTATTTTAAGGGATTTTTAGAATCTCCTTAATAAAGTAGTTATTAATATTTTTATCCTTAGGGTGTTTTTTATTTTTCAGAGAAGTGAATTTTTGGAGGCAACAAATAGATAGGTGCTGCTCTGTTTAATCCAAATCTTAAAGTCTGTATCTTTTGATTGAGGATTGAAATTATTAACATTCAGAGTTATTAATTATGGTGAACATTACTTCTGTCATGTGGTATTCTTTGTATTACTTTTTTCTCCCATTTATATATTTACTGTCATAGTGTGGACTTGTTTTTGCTATAGCAGCATGGATATGTTTATTTTTATCTTCTCTGTGTATGAGCCCTTAAATTATCTCCTGTATTGTTGGTTTGATGGTCAAGAATTCCTTTCATTTGTACATTATAGTAAACTCATTTATCCTACAATTATGAAGGGTAGCCTTCATAACTTTATAGATACAGTAATCTAGACTGGCAGTTATTATCTTTTCAAGATTGAAATATATCATTCCATTCCCTTCTTAGCTTTTAGGAATTCTGTTGAGAAAACTGCTACTAACTTGATGTGTTTGCCTTTGTATGTGACTTGATGTTTTTCTCTTGTACCCTTCATTATGCTTTATTTGTTGTATATGGTGTTTCAGTTATGATGTGATGTGTGAAGGCCCTGTCAGTTGGGTATCTACAAGCCTGCTGTATTTGTATTTGTATTGCTTCCCTAATTTGGAAAATTTCTGGTATAATTTTATTGAATATATTTTCCACATATTTAACTTGAGCTCAGTGTACTTCTGTGATTATTACTGGAATACTTGGCTTTTTCATTCTATACCATAGATCTTGGGAATTTTGTTTGTACTTTCTTACTGTTTTATCCTTAACAGTTTACCTCAGTAGCCCATGGAAAAGCCTCTCAAATAGCAAACATATTTTGGAGCACATATTATAACCCATGAAGTACAATGAAAGTGGTTGTAAGAAGGAAGATTATAGCTTTCAAGTCTACAATTAAAAAAAATAATAAAGAAATGGCTACAGAGGTGGGTCAGTGACTAAAGGTGCTTGCTTGTACAACCTAATGGCCCAGGTTCTTTACTCAGTATCCATGTAAAGTTAGATGCAAAATATGGTGCAGCATCTGGAGTTTGTTTGCAGTGGCAGAGGCCTTGTTGTGCCCATCCTCTCTGTCACCCTCTCTCTCTTTATGCCACAAATAAATAAAAATACTTTTATAAAAAATTAAAATAGAGCTAGAGAGATGGCTTAGTGGCTAAGAACTTGACTGTGAAACCCAAGGATCCCAGTTCAAGGCTTGATTCCCTAGTACCCACATAAGCCAGATGCACAAGGTGGCAGATGAGTCTGGAGTTTGTTTGCAGTGGCTGGAGTCCCCGATGCACCCATTCTCTCTACCTCTTTCTCTATGTCTGTCACTCTCAAATAAATAAATTGAAAAAAAACTAAATTAACATAAAATTGCACTTCAAGCTCTTAGAAAAAACAAAAAAAAAATCAGTACTCCTAATCAGGAGGCAGGAATATATAAAACTGATCAGGGAAGAAATTAATAAAATGGAGACATAAAGAACAATGCTTAAAGGGTTGGTTGTTCAAAAAAGACAAACAAAACTGATAAAGTATTATCCAAGTAACCAAAGGAAAAAGAGAAGGTCCATATTAATAAAACATAAAGATGACATGGTGGGCATTACAACAGGTAACAATGAGATTTACAGGATCGCTGGAACATGCTTTGAAAAGGTGTACTACTCTAAATTGAAAAAAAAAAGTGACACATTTCTAGAAATGTATGATACGTCAAATTCAAACAAAGTGAATATAAACAATGTAAATAGACCTCTAACAAGCAGTGAGAGTAAACTAATAATAAATAGTAACTCATGCAACAGTAGAGATAAGTAATCTTGAACCACATGGATTCACTGTTGAATTCCTCCAGATCTTTAAAGTACTAACACCAATGTTCCTCAAATTATCTCACAAAATAAAAAGGAAAGGAATTTTACCATGCTCATTTTATAATACCAGAATTACCGTTATTAAAACCAGATAAGGTAGCCCCCCCCCCAAAAAAATAAATTATAGGTCAATCCACCTGTTGAACATAGGTACAAAAATCCTCACTAAAATCCTAGCAAATTGAATTCAACTATACATCAAAGCAACAATTTGCCATGACAAAGGTGGTTACATTTCAGGGGCAGAAGGATGGTTCAATATACACAAATCACTAAATCACATTGGTAGACCTCAGGCCACCAAATCCATGATCACTTCAATAGAAGATTACAAGGTATATAGCAAAGTTCAAGGGACTGGAGATATTTCTCAGAGGTTAAGGCGTTTGCCTGCAAAGTCCATCCACCTGGATTCAATTCCCCAGTGCTCACATAAAACTAGGTGCACAAGGTGGTACAAGCATCTGGAGTCCACTTTCAGTGGCTGAAGGCCCTAGTGTGCCCATTCTTTCTGTCCCTCTTCTCTCTGTCCCTCTCTCTCTGCTTGAAAGTAAGTAAATACATGTAAAAAATTACCTAATGCAAAATAATAATGTCTATATTTGATAAGCCAATAGACAACTTTATACTACTAAGGAAAAAAAATCATTTCAACTAAAACTATAATAAGACAAAGTTGTCCACTTTATCCATTCTTTACAAACACAACCATTGAAGTCTTAACTAGATAGTGTGGGAAAAGAAACTAAAAGAAGTGGATACAAACAGGAAAGGAAGAATTTAATTTAACCCTATTTTTAGATGATGATGCAAGAGAGCCTAAAGACTCCAACTGAAAACTCTTAGCACACTGTTAGTAAATTAGCATGCTATAAAAATCAATATACAAAATCAGTATTTTTTTCTACATACAAATAATGAATATTCAAAGAAAAATTAAGAAAATTATATTTACAGTTGTTTCCTTCTATAAAATAATATACCTAGATATAAACTCAACCCAATTCAGACTCATTGATCATTGGCATGAAAAAGAAGACACAGAAGTAAACCTACACAGATACAGCCACTTGATTATTGATAAAAATGACAAAAACATGCACAATAGAAATGACAGCTTCAGGGCCAGAGATATGGCTTAGCAGTTAAGGCACTCACCTACAAAGCCAAAGGACACAGGTTTGATTCCCAAGGACCCACCTAAGCCAGATGCACAAGGTAGCACATACATCTGCAGTTCATTTACAGTGGCTGGGGGCCATGGTGTGCCCATTCTCTCTCTCTCTCTCTCTCTCAAATAAATGAATAAATAAAAATAAATTATTTTAGAAATGAAAGCATCTTCAAAACAAGGATACTTTTAGAAATGCATATCATATAGAATGAATATAGAAGAATAAAGCTATGTCTAGCTCTCTGTACAAAATTACATTCAAAATGGATTAAAGATCTTAGTGAAACTCTGATATTGTTAAAGAAAAGCATAGGAAAAAATATTTCAATATAGGAAAATAAGGACTTGATGACTCAAATCACTTAGGAAATAATATCAAGAATGGACAAATGAAATTGCATGCAGTTAAGAAGCTTCTATATAGCAAATGAAACAATGAAGTGAAGAGATGGCATGTACAGCGAATCCATTTACTAGTTATACATATGTTAAATGATTAATTGTTAAAAAGTATGCAGATGATTTAAAAAAATTTGGTCCCTCAAGAAACAATTATTAATGGGCCCAGTGGAAAGAACAATGAAGTCTCAAAAGATGAAGGAAAAATGGCCAATAAACATGAAAGTGGTTCATCATATCCATGAGGGAAATAAATACAAATTAAAATTAGATTGAGATTACAATTCACCAAATTAGAATGACTATCATTAAGGAAACAAAATAAATATTAGTAAGGATGTGGGAATAAAGCAACCTTTATACAGTGTTCACAGGATGAAATTGGGTCCAGCTGATATAGTTTAGGAGCAAGTTAGTTTACTCCTGGTAAGGAGTTATCTGAATATTGGCCCACAGAAACATGGATGCCACCTTTTCTGCTCTGACAGGGCTAGATCTCCTGTGTGATTTAGTTTCACCTAAGATGTTAGAAAGCAACCACTTCTTACTCCATCCCCTCAGTAACACGAAAAACTTCCTGCTTCTTTATGAATGTTTCCTGGACTTGTCATCTGTGTGCTGGCACTTCTTAAATCAGCTTCATGGGCCTACCAACCAATCAGGTCCCTTTCTTACACATCTGAGCCTGATAATAAGGCTTACTCCAATTTGGGTATCTGCTTCATACAAATGAGCTTCAATCACGTTAGTGAGCTCCTCTTATTTTCTACACCCCCTTAGTCTTTGCTCTCTTTCCACATTCCAGGGGGATCTTCAGTCCTCCTTTCTGGCTGCAGGTGAATTTCTTTTGCTTGAGCATTTCTCTCCTTTGCTTGCCTTCTATTTTAACTCTTCCTAAAATAAACTCATGGTGTATCCTTCTCTTGAGGCTATGTTTTCAATTGTTCACTTAAGTGGATAAGAATCTGAGACTGAGAGCTGCTGGCGTGGAAGTTCTAATCCCACAGCTGTCTCTCCCCTGTCACATCCACTATGGAAATAAATGCATGCAAAGAAAAGCATTTCTTGCATCCTTGCTTTGCTTTGGGGGTTTACACCTCATATTTAAAGTCCTCAAATTTACAAGTCCCATATTATCCAGAAAGACAAAGGAGTGAAATATGTAGAGAAAAAAAAATGAAAACATGGGAGGCGTGTTGAACCCTTTTTCTATTACTTGGCTCTTAAAGATTTTCTTTTTTTCATAGCTTGGCCCAAAGATACTCCATCCCAATCCTGAACAATTAAGAGGATATGAGCAAACTTTTATCCTTAAAAATGTGTCTGTGTAACTTCAAACATACTTATATTTTTTCCTTTAAAAACCTGCTTGGACTGGAGAGATGGCTTAGCGGTTAAGCGCTTGCCTGTGAAGCCTAAGGACCCCGGTTTGAGGCTCGATTCCCCAGGTCCCACATTAGCCAGATGCACAAGGGGGCGCATGCGTCTGGAGTTCGTTTGCAGAGGCTGGAAGCCCTGGCGTGCCCATTCTCTCTCTCTCCCTCTATCTGTCTTTCTCTCTGTGTCTGTCGCTCTCAAATAAATAAAAAATTTTTAAAAACCTGCTTATTTCTTTTAATTAATATCACATAATATGTAATTAAATTACCTTAATAATAAACAAAACTATTCTTGACAATACCCCCATCAAGTATTCACCATCACAAGAATTACAGTTATAAAATTACTGGTGGTAAAGGAGACATTTAACTTCCACTGAAACCTTCACAAGAGGATTTATTAATACTTCAAAAATCTTGGGGTGGACAGATTGCTTAGTGGTTAAGGTACTTGCCTACAAAGCCAAAGGACCCAGGTTCAGTTTCCCAGGACCCATATAAGCCAGATGCATCTAGACTTCCTTTGTAGATGCTAGAGTCCCTGTCATGCCCATTCTCTCCTCTCACCCTCATCTCTAATAAATAAATAAAATAAATCTTTAGGATTGATTTATGAAAATAATTACCTTTTAAACAGGTGGTTCCAGTAGTTAAAAAAAAAAAAAACCCAAAAAAACTAAACTAAAAGCAGAAATGAATGTGAGAGGGTGTTTGATTAGGATAATAAAGAGTGGTAACAACACTACTTTCAGCACACTGCTTGACAATGCTCAGAAGCTGAACCCAAGCGCTGGTTGACATAATTACTTAGTTTAACCTGAAAGAGGCTGATTGTAAGCATATAGGAAAAGAAGCAGAGAGAACAGTCAGCCTTCAGGGTTTTCCAGCACCAAGATAGGACTGACAATCTTCCATGGGCTCATATTTATAATATGCATGCTTCCTTGCCACTTTTGACATCATATGTATATATATATATATATATATATATATATATATATATATATATATATATATATACACACACACACACACATTATCTACCCACTTACCTAAATGATTAGACAAGACTAAAAATAGTCCTCATTTCACAAAACACAACCTTGTATTCTGTTTCATTATGACAGAACTTGTTAGAAAGGGCATATGAGTTAGTATGCATAAATAAATACTGTAATTTAATGTGAATGGTCATAATATACTAAATTGCATTCATCTTAGAAAAATTGCAATTAATGGAAATGTAAATTATTCTACAACTTGGTGTTGCCATTACATTTATGTCTATGAAAAAATAAAATAAAATCTTTGACACATAAGGATGTCTTGGGCTCTAGTGATCACAGCAAGGGAAAGTGACTAGCATGGAAGAATTACTCCCATTCCACAGGATGACTACACGTGCCTTGGAACACATTAGTTGTCTTTGAACTTCTCGAGTAATCACATTTTCCTAATGAAAGTACTGTTAATTAGATATGAGATAATCCTCATTATGGAGGCCAATTAAGGCTGTTTCTGTTTGTGGTCTAAAACATCCCAAATATCATGACATAATGGAATTATCTTATCTTATTTGTTCATCTTTTACCCTGGTATATTTGTTAGCATGTAGGAAAGTCATGTGTAGCCATGCAGACTGTTATTTGTGACAAACGACTCTAGGCTTGGAAACAGGTACTGAACATAATACATTATGCTTGAATGACAGTCTGTAATCTGCTCACATCCAGATGTGTGCAATTACCTTCTGTGGTCTTAGAAGTGATTTTAGACCCCTTCCTCTTCTGAACCCTGTTTGTGCTCATTGCTAATAAAAGTTCAGGCACTCTTTAGCACAACACAGGGCCATAGTAATATTTCTACTGCTCCCCCAAGGGCTATGACAATTCTGGTTCACTCTGCATATGTGTACTATATAAATCCTTTCATTTCTCACTCTGAACAGATTGAAAACAAGACACTAGAGCACATAAAGTAAATAATGGAAACGCATCGGGGTGGTAAAGCAGTGAGTGACCTCACTTGTCCAGGATTCCGGCTCTTTCTAACTTTCTGTCTGCTAGACAGTGTGGTCCTCATTTCAAATCCAAGTTCATGGCTAGAGCTCTGCTTACATGTGTACATTTCAAGAGGAAGAACTGAAAGGGCAAGGAAGGTACATCTACTACTTCTTAATGGTATAGAAGTTCATGTGTTTATAACTAACTTCCATAAAACAAACCACATAAATGCAAGGAGGATTGAAAACATAGCTTTAAATTCAAGTGTGTCTTGAGAAAAGTGATGGCTCCCCCATAAAAGGAGGAGAAATGTATATTTTCAAGGAATGAGCAACCAATAGAAACGAAAAAGACACACATTCAAATACACAAACCTAAAGTATCCATGCTAGAAAGTAATTAAGTTTTACTGAAAACTTTGACAACAGTTTGATCTGAATTATGGAAGGTTATTGTGTGGTTTTGTGGTGGGTGTTTCTTTTTGCAAAATGTATATGAGTACAAATTAACCTGTGTTCTCTGAAAATGATCTATATTTAAATGTGAATTATCAACCATCATCAGTCATAGTCAAGTTTAAGAAGAAAGTTGTGGAAGGTTTATAAGGTAAAACCTTCCTGGCAAAAGTGGAATTTGGGTGTTTTATAACCCAGCATAAATTCCTATTCTTTCCCTGCTTCTTGATTGCAGGCATTCTGTGACCATTGCTCACAGTTCTGTCACCATAACTTTTCCCCTGCAATTAACAGCATCTTTTCTTAGTCTATGAGCCACAATCTACCCTCCCTGAACTGATTTTATCAGGTATTTTGCCACAGCAATTAAAAAGAAGCTAATACAAAGACAAAGCTGCCAACTTTAGTGAACAAACAAGAACTTTGCAGGAATATATTCAGAGTGGTGTGGAACTATATTGAGGCTATACAAAGAACAGTTATACAAAAATGTCAAGAGAAGATGAGTATTTGAAATGTAAAACATATATGCTAAAGCAAAACTTCGACAGAAAGGCAGAAAGGTAACAAATATCTAAGAAATGTTCTCAAAAATTGGGCAAAATAATTTTAACAGAAAAATAAAATAATAAAGAAGAAATGGAGAAAACACTTCCTACCTTGTCTTACTGATTAAGGAATTCTATAAATAAAGAAAAAGAAAATATGAGACTATAATAATCAAGGAAATAACAGAAGAAAAATTCCATAGTTGGCAATAGGAAAACAGCTTCATATGGAAATGCCCAATTGAATTGTGATCAGGATGATGGAAAAGGAAAGCAAAATGAACCACTTGCCAAATAAACACATGGCTTCCAGAAAAAAAAAAAATCAAATAAAATAATTTCAGAATACAAGTAAAAATATGTAATTAGTTTAAACTTAAATACTAAATCAGAGGTTCGATCATAAGATAGCCATGGGCTACACACAAAAGATGCTATAATTTAAAAGTTGTCACACCATAGTGATGGTGGAAGAAATGAACACTGCTTTCACTAATAACAGTATAACAAAAAATAATCCATTTGTTAATTTTGACCACCTTTTTCAGACAGGTCATGATTAGGGAAAACATTAGTTAAGAGGAATTATTTTCCTGGAAAGGCTTATGTTATAGAATGGGGATAAAAAATGAGGTGAACTGTACTTTCCCTAATATCTGCTTCCGGACATGATTTGAAGGTAAGAAGGCATATGGATACTACTAGACTGATAGTTCAAGGCGTATCCCCCAACCCAAGACAAAAGTGAAGAGGCAGAGATCTGCCTTCTGAAAGCGACCCTGCATGTTCCATGCAGTGCTGAGCAGTGCACACTCACAGAAAAGTGGAGAGGAGAAGACCCCGCTTGTGCTTTCCAGGCAGGCTAGTTGAAACACTGTTGGGGATAATTCCATAGTGCCTGAGTGCTCTCTTGAGTGATAAGATTAAATTTGAAGGAAAAAAGCATTGCTGTTTTGTGATTGCTTTGGTAGAAGCAAAGCAGCAACATGTAAAAACATGAAAGTATTCTGTTTTTTTGTTTTTGTTTTTGTTTTTGTTTTTGTTTTTCTTCCAGGCATTGATAGAGGATGACTTGTGAATGCATCAAGAAAAGGGTGGAAATGGAAATCCTCAACATTCAGTTAGTTAACTAGTACAGCTGTAGTTTTGTAGAACATCCCCTAAGGATTCTAGCATTTTTTTTTGTTTTTAATTCCAAGCAGCACAAACAGCTAGTGATCTAACACAGTATAAATGTATGGAGAAATTCAATGTTTTCACCTTTTATTAAGCCTAATCATTTCTCAGTCATGTCACATATACATGGAATAGCCAAACAACCTTCAATGTGAGTCATTCAAAAATGCTAATGGACCTCAGAAGACTGGGAAAATTGTACAAATTTCAGAAGACTTGGTTACTTTTAACATAAAATTAGCTAATAATATTCACTCTACATTTGTAAAACCAAGTGTTTAAGGTTTTTTAGACCCATAATTTAAAAGAAAAATGAATTTATTTCATTTAATTAATCTTAAAATGTGACCATAAACATTTTTGAGTTAATTCTAAAGATAGTAAGAAATCTCTGACAATCTTATTTATTTCCATTTGTCAGATGCTCAGCATCTTTTTGGTTAGCAAAAGGCAAAATAAAAGTAGTGCTAAGGTAGCCAGAGACATGAAATCACACAACTTAGTACTACAAGTTCTGATTACTTCGTAAATGTCTCATGCTTACTTTATCAGGTAAAATATTTACTTTTTTTCTTTTTCCTACATGAAACATTACCACCATTCATAATGGCTGATGTATTATTGCTACATTTAATTTGTGTTTTCATAACATTTCTTGTTATTTTAATAGGCAGTATAATTCTTCTGAGGCTTTATGTAAAATGTAGGAAAAGAGACATCCTTAATTAGAATTGCTTTAGCAGCCAAACACATGTGAAAGACTCATCTATGTGCATTTTGTGATTATATACTCAAAAGCACTCCATTATGTCACTCAGTTCAAGAACAGGTGGTCACTCAAAATAAAGGAAGTATAAACTTCAAACACTGCACTCCTCAGTCCTTTTTATCCTTACTGCATTTACACATGTGTAGATGAAGAAGCATCTAAGTCACTTAATATTCCCATATTCAACATAAAAGTAGCCAAGTAAAACAATTCTAGAAGCCTCACCTGTGTGCTATCAAGCACAAAGCTTCTCAGTTTCCAATTCCTTTCCATTCAACCTGATCTCCACACTGCACGTAGAGTAAGAGCTTTTTTAAACATGCATTTCTTACACATACTTTTACAATATGTATTCATAGGAAACTCTAAATATTTCTCCATTGATCTTAAAAGATAAAAGCCAAGAGCTTACACAGACTATTATGTCCTCAGTACAAAGTCCTTTCATCCCTAGCCAGACCAAGGACCTCTGGCCCACTAGTTCTCATTCTGTTCTTCCTGGTTATCAGGGTCTGAGATGATGTAATGCTCCTGCCTAAGGATCACTGTATGAAATGTTCGCCAACCAGGCCCACCACTTCTTACTCTCAAACCCTGCACTCTTCTGGTTCCTTCAGGATTTAGAAAAGCACCTCCCCAGCTCCTCTTCTAAACAGTCTTTCCAGTCAGCACCAATCCCATCGACTCCAGATATCCTGCATGTGTTTCTCACTAGGGACCATCTTGCGATTTGTCAAGACTCTAACCTCCTAGGAAGCAGACAATCCTGTCTTTATGGCAGGAATAGTTAGTATATTGCTTGAATAAGTAAGCATAAATATATTGCTAAAAATAATATAATAGCATATCTTTTCCATGTGATACCCATTGCTTACAATTCTGTGCATGTCCATAAATATTAGAAGTAATGAATTTGTGTATTTATCATATTAGGAATCTCTTCTTTTTCTTTTTCATACAGATAGACATGAAAAAAAACAGGTGCATTTTTAAAATGTATAATGCATTCAAAAATAGCCCTTTTGGCAGGGATAAGGGAAAGGATGGTACCATGTACTGTTTACACACTGAGTATGTCCATAACTAAAAATATATATATATATAATAAAAATTTTTAAAAGATGAAAGAAAACTAAAAACAGGAAAATTCCTTCCATTTCTAAAATATGTTAATTTATTTATTTTTCATTTTTTTTCTTTGCACTTGCTACCGTTGTGTCTGAATCACAGCTGGAATGAGATAAAATTTATTCCCCTGTTAAAAATACAGCTCTGTTGAAAGGAAGCTGCTGAAATTCTATATTAAAATAAACTGGGGCTGGAAATATGGCTTAGCTGTTAAGGCAGTTACCTGCAAAGCCTACGGACACAGGTTTGATTCTCCAGTACCCACGTAAGCCAGATGCACACAGTGGTGCATGTGTTTGGAGTTTGTTTACAATGGCTGGAGGCCCTGTTGTGCCTGGTCTCTCTCTCTCTCCCCCTCTTTCTCTCTCTCTCTTAAATAAGTAATAGAATAAAATAGTAAAAAGTAAATGAACTGTTATCATGATAAGTACAGTTCTTAATGTAAAACTATTTACATTTACATTTACATTAAAATTACATTTTGACATGTTTCAGTATGTACATGTTAGATGTTGAGATAAATGCTTAGTATAAGGAAAGAATTTTAGTAAACTACACAATTATGTGCTTGACTTATCCTAGAATCTTTGTGGAATATAAAATTCTTGTCAAAGAAATTGGAAAACTGTATTATTGATATCTTGCATACATAATTATACCATGGGAATAATAATATTTCTTAAAAATTCAAGAACTATTAGTAGAAATATTGTTGATACCATTATTTGATTTAAAGGTGACATAGGCATAGTAAAAATGTTGATTCTCAAATGTTGTGTGATGATTGAATACGTTCATTATCTAGAATTATTTTCTTATTGATTATTGATATGTGTAAAGAAGTAGAAAATATCTGTGGACTTCAAAGTCCACATCATGTAGGAAATAAAAGTGAAAGATCACTTCAGGTACAATAAAATGCAAAGTACAATTGTGCAGTTTGAAGGGGAAAATGAATAGCAGATATGGATCCAATCCAGCAAAGTACAAATTGTCTGGCCTGTGTACATGCGTACATTTTGGACTGCTAGTTAGTAAAAGGAACAGCTAAAAAAGAAGGGTTTCTGTAAAAATGGAAAGATAAAGAGATGCTGGAAAGAAAAAAATAGTAAAGAAAACTGCCTAGCAGTCTTCAACGCCATTCTAATGACTTTGGCCTTTTCTTGAAAGTTATAGGCAGCCACCAAAGGTTTAATCACTGATGTAAGCATGTAGGATTTTGCAGAGCCCTAAGGAAGTGAAATGGTATTGCCATATAGCAAGTCATTTAAAATTCTCACTCATAAGCACACCCACATTGTGGAAAATGATGCCAACAGAGAAGCTATACCATGTTCTATTTGCATTAATGAGAACATCGGCAAACCTGTAAAGATACTTTTTAGGACATTTTTTTCAACTTGAAAGTACCTGTTTTAATTCATTTCTGATGGGATGGTGCTTAGTAAAAAGACACATTCAGACATTATCCATAGTGTAATAAAGTGGTACAAGCATTAGAAAACACATTTCTGTGCTTTCATTCCAGGATTCTTAATGAAAGAAAAATATAAGTTTGTGTTAAACTTAATGAACCATAATATATGAACTGAAAGAAAAGAGGGAATTTAAAATTTGAGATATATAAAATAGGCTTTCCAAGTATCTGCCTTCACTATCTAGATAAAAATTAAGAAACGCTATTCAGGAAAAAAAACAAACAAACAATAAAATCATCACCGAAAGTCTAGAGCCATTTAAATCTGCTAAAATATAATGAAAAGTCAATGTTTCAGGACTCATATTCTTTACTAAGTCCTTTAAATACTTAAACATAGACTTTTTCCCCCTATGAGAACACAGTATACAGCAAAAGCTATCTTTCTTTTGTTTTAATGATATTATATTAGCAGTAAGTACAAATACTATCTGATGTTGATAGAAGCAAACATGTAAATATATTTCTAACACTTAATGTACTAAGTCTGTGAACACACAAAAGTTGAAAACATCTCCTATTTATAAAAGTGTATTTTTACTCATTTCTTTCCATATATTAAAACATGATATACTGTCATCAACATATAATACATTCATATTTCATACATTTGTACGTTTGCTGTATAATCTCAATAAAATTATTGTGCATATCCCATGTTATATTTCTATTGAAAATTTTGTTGTTTTACACTTAACCCTTTGATATAAGTGCCTCTGTTACACTCATAAATGTTTAGAAATATTAATGCCCCCTAGTGGCTAAAATTATACATAATTTGAATGAATTTTACCACATAGCCTTTGTGAATTATTTTTCAAAAGCAATAAGCACAATGGTTATTTTATATATATATATAACCCACATTTTTGCTTCTTTCTTACTAACAAAATTTTATCGTTTTAAACCAAGGTATAATTTGAATGAAAGGTAAAAGATATAGCACTTAATATATCATTAAGAAAGGAACTTAAAAATGCCACACAATGCAAAATTGTGAGGACAATGTTTTATTTTGTTTCTGTTTTGTTTTTGTTTTTCAAGGTAGGGACTCACTCTAGCCAAGGCTAACCTGGAATTCGCTATGTAATTTCAGGGTGGCCTCGAACTTGTAGCGATCCACTTACCTCTGCCTCCTGAATGCTGGGATTAAAGGCATGCACCATAATGCCCAGCTAAGGACAATGTTTTAAGTTTCAAAATTTCATATATGGAGGGCTGGGTATATGAATTTTGTGGATGCACAGGCAAACAAGAATATAAGAATCAGAACATTCTGAATAATTTCTAATGTTACATAATCAACATTTTTTCAGGAAGCACATGTTAGACACATAATAAATTTTATATGAAGTATTACTATAAAGCAGTAAAACATTCAAGCATATCACAAATGAGAGCTAGAAAACCTAAAAGAGAATAGTATTTGGATAATCTGGTATGAATTGAGTTGAAGAGTGGCCGATGCTGCTGAACTGAGAGAACTGGGACAAGGGTCAAGTCCTATGCTTTTGGAAAAGACTTCAAGACAAACTAGGAAAACATATTTTGAAATAGATATGTTTCACAAGTTTTCACATTTGAAAGAAATGTTTACACAAGTGCCCCAATTCTGCTTACAGGAGTGAGTCAGCCCTAGGTCACCATTCTGAAGTCTCTGGCATACTGGACCATAGCTGCATGATGATGTTGATACAAAACCTCCCCTTTTGCATATTTGAAAAGAACGCAAAATTAAAATATTCTCCTCACTGTAAGTCATTCCAATGTAATAAGTAAACACAGTATGTGCCACTTGACAGTGGGTCATTTTATTTCTTAAGACAACTTTTCTTTGTGTCATCACATGTAAAAAAAGAAATTGGGCAGTATGAGACAGATTGCATAAGGGAAGTCAGTGAAACAAATGTGAAAATGCAGATTAACAAACACAAATTCCCAGGCCACAAAGAATGGCAGGCAGAGGCAAGTCCTGCAGAGTGACAGTTGCCCACAGCCCCTCTAGTCCAAGGGCACAGTAGTGGAAAGAACTAGATGGTAAAATATACATGTTCCAAGGCCTTCATGCTTGTGAATGTAATAAGCTTAGTTTTATCCTGGGCTCACCTAAAGAGATATTAGATATGATAGGAATACATTCAGTAACAGTCACTCACAGCAGACATCACAATATACATTAAAAATGAACAAAGGGCCTGGAGAGATGTCTTAGTGGTTAAGCACTTGCCTGTGAAGCCTAAGGACCCTGGTTCGAGGCTTGAATTCCCAGGACCCACATTAGCCAGATGCACAAGGGGGCACACACATCTGGAAAATCGTTTTCAGTGGCTGGAGGCCCTGGCATGCCCATTCTCTCTCTCTCTTTCTCTGCCTCTTTCTCTCTGTCACTGTCAAATAAATACATTAAAAAAAGTGAACAAAGGATGATTTCCAGTCTTACTGGACTATGGTGAAATGACATTGTTTTAATTTGCATTTCCCTGATGTTAGGGATGTTGAACATTCTCTCAGGTGTAAGTTAGCCATTTGTTTTACTTCCTCCAAGTACTCCCTATTCAGTTCTCTGACCTATCTTAGGCATGGGTTATTTGATTTGATTTATTTTTAGTGTCTAGCTTTTTGAGTTCCATGTAAATTCTAGGTATTATTACTCTGTCAGTGAAATAGCTAGAAAATTTTTCTCCCATTCTGTGGGTGCTCTATTGGCTCTGATTATGGTATGTTTGTCAGTGTGAAAGCTTTTTAGCTTTTTTAGATCCCATTGGTTGAGTGATTATTTAATTTATTGGATTTTTGTTGAAGAAGTCCTTCCCCACTCCTACATCATAGAGTGTTCCTTCTATTTTTTTTTTTTTTAAATTCCAGTAGCAGAAAAGTTTCAGGTCTTATATTGAGTCTTCAATCTATTTGGACTTGATTTTTGTGTATAGTGAGATGTGTAGATCTAGTTTCATTTGTCTACATATGGTCATCCAGTTTGTCCTGTAACATTTGTTGAAGATGCTGTCTTTTCTCCTGTCTACTTTTTTAGCACTGTTGTTAAAGACCAAGTAGCTGTGGTAATTGACCTAAAGTCAGGGTATTGAGTTCTGTTCCATTGGCCTGTATTTCTACTTTTATGCTAGTACCGTGCTGTTTTTCTTACTATGGCTTTGTAATATAGCTTTAAATCAGGTATGATGATACCTCCAGAGGTATTTCTTGTGCTGAGGATATGTTTGTATTTCAGAAGCCTGCTTCCATTCCGTATAAAATTTGAGATAATTTTTTTCTATCTCTGTGAAGAATGATGTTGGAATTAAAAAAAAAAAAGGTGTTGGCAAAGATGTGGAGAAACTCATTCACTGTTTGTGGGACTGCAAGCTTATACAAACACTGTGGAAATCAATATGGAGATTCCTGGAAAGGATGAATATATAGCTGCTGACAGACTCAGCTATTCCCTTACTGGGCATTTACCCTAAATCCTCCATAATTCACTACACAGATATTATTTGCTTAATCATGTTTATAGCTGTTAACTCCTAATAGCTAAGAACTGTAATCAATCAGGTGTCCATCATTGGTCGAATGGCTAATGAAGTTGTAGTACGCTTACACAATGGAATTCCACTCAGCAGTAAGAAAAAAAGTCACAGAATGAAATTTGTAGAAAAATGCATGGACTTGGGACATATGATACTCAGTGAACACACACAACCACCGTATGACAAATGCCTCATGTTCTCACTCAACTGTGGTTCCTAATCTGGATCAACCAGAGTCGCTGTCATACCTGGCAGGAAACTCAAGGTTCAGACAATAGGGATGGAAGAATTTTAGGAGAGGGGAAGGCTGAGGGGGCTTGTGGTTACAAAATTAAACCCAAAATGAACTGTTAGTATAAAAACCTTTATCCCTGAAGACAGATCGAAGTATGGGGGAAGCCTCAAAAAGATGGGCCCTGGAGAGGGTGTGATGAAGCCTAATCTTAGAAAAATTTTTTTAGCTTGGGCCTGTAACTCTCACTTTCAGAATGTGGTTGTTAGCCACAATGAACTATTGATTGGAGAGACCCATGTGGTCCCCAAAACAAGACAGGCTTCTGTCAAAGCACTTGATTACTCACCTGAGGTAAAAGGCAAGACCCTATTGATATAAATGTCACACACTGTCAGCAAAGAACACGGAGTGACCTGGCTGGAATCCGGAAAGGAGTCAGTCCCCAGACAGCTCATACAGTGCAGGAAAGCCCTGCATGAGCTACTGGGGAAAGGTGCAAAACAACAGTCCAACCAACCAGGGATCTAAGCTATTCAGAAACAAACACAATGACAATATGTACACATAAGTGTAATAGTGGCACACAGCTTACAGAAAGAACCCACATCTGGAAGTAGGAACCAGGTCAAAATCCTATGGAGACAAATATTATGCTCTCCAATGTCAAGCTGTCACTTATCTCTTGCTAAAAGAGAGGCTACATCCATTACATTCTCCCTAAATTAACAAGGCTTATACCATTTTACCTGTGCTGACTTCACTCTCCATGGAGAATCTGTTTTTCTTTTTACAGAATGTAGCGAGACCCAAGGAGATAAACCACCCTTCATGCTCCAGCCAAGCCCCAGCTTAAACAACAGAGAAAAAGGGGAGATGAGCAAAGGGCTGCTTCCATGGTGAACAGTGCTGATAATCAGCACCAGGATGAAGGAGACAGACACTGAGGACACTCAACACATACCAAAAAAGAGATCCAGAGGCTCCTAAGAGCTTACCACTGAAGTAGACTTAAAACACACCCAACATGGCTCAGGGACTTCTACAGAAGAGGGGACAAAAGGATTGTAAGAGCTTCAGGTTAGGACATCATGCCCAGAGGCATTTCCTTACCCCAAAAACTGACTGCTGCTCCCACAACACATAACCCACATCCCCAAGGGGAATACCAGCAAACCCAATGAGGGTGCCCCCTAGCAGAGAAGGGCAGGGATGAGGGAAAAGATGGTACCAACTCATGATGTATCCACACTAAATATGTTCTTAATTAATTAAATTTTAAAAATGAACAAAGGAAAAGATCTGTTAAGATGATTTGATAGCCATTACTGGGGCACATGAAGAGGAAGAACAAAACAAAGAAATACATTCTACAAAGGATAGGTGAAGATTTCATTTTATTAGAAAAGAGAATATTAATTCCCTGAATGTTTTTTGCTATGGAAATATTGAGTAGGCATATGAAACAATAAAATAGAATAGGAATTGAAGAGCCAAAAAGAGGAACACAGATTTTTTTCAAAGTAGTATATCCAAACTAATTCATAAAATGACATCAGCAAGTAAATGAAGGAGTATGGTTTGAAATGCAATTGTGACCATAGAAGTGAAAAACCAAGGATTTCAGAAATGTCTGCCCGTAACATTTTCAGCCTTGGGTATGATCCAAATAAGTATGTAAGTATTAAAAGTGATTTCACAGTAACAAACTGCTTTAAAATGTTTATATTATCTATCCTGCTACTCTGAAAACCATACCTTGAGTAAATAAAAGGATCTGAAAAGTAAAGAACATTATCCAACCCCTGAGTGCCAAGATACAACCATGGCCTATCATTGCTTTCCCATACCTCTGCTCTGCCATGTCCTATGGGGGTTGGGGAGCAAGAATGCACACATGGGTATTCAGCCTATACTTCCAAGCTCCATTCACAGACTCTTCAGGAGCCAGTCATCAACCATTCCCAGGACCTAAGAGAAAAGAAGATATGATCCATCCTTGAAATCAATAGCTGGTGAATTCATCAACTCAGACACTACAGTGTGTTTAGTGTGATGTCCATGGGAAATCCCATTATGAGTGAACATGGCCCCAAATAGCAACTGGAGGCAGCAGGGGACACTCTAGAGTGTCCAAAACTGTCCTGCTTAGCTTGAAAGGTTATAGAAACAGAAGAGGAAAAGATGGTATAGAGGAAATACAAAACTGCTATATATTACTGAGTATATTGCTTTTTGTAAAACAGACCACATTGTTACATAACCAAAAAATATATTCAGGTGGTAAAGTTCTCTAAAAAGAGGATGAATCTGGCCATTTAAATTGCAGAATACATTTCAACAAAACTTTCAGTGAGCAATTGACACAAAAGACCACCTATACTCTTCAAGGGCAGGCGTACACATATGAGTTAAGCACAAGAGAGAAAAGTCAGGCTGATCTCAGACTTTCCTAGGGCAACGTCAAAGGACAAAAGATGGAACAACAGTGGACAAAAGTTCTGAGGGAAAGTGTGACCCAAGGGTGTAATGCCCAGAAGAGTTGCTGTGAAGTGGAAAAACAGCAGACTAATGGTTTCAAGATGCAAGAGTCCAAGCAGGACATCAGATTATAAATTTACCAACTGAAAAGATAAAAGAAAAAAGCTATGATAAAAAGATCAATAGACAATGCCTCATACTCCACATCCTGAAGTGCATTTTATTTTAGACAATTTTCAAATTTCCAAGTTGTCCTTCAAGTTTGGCAATGACTGATAGAAACTGACATGATCCTAGAATATTCAGACAACAAGATCTTTTGAACATTCCTTTAGAAACAGACACACAAATAAATAAAATCTGTAAGATATAGAAGAGGATTTTTGAATCCATTTTTCTCAAATCAATAAACAAAATCATAATTTACAATTAATTTAGAAATTATGCTAATTATTTGAATTTAGAAAGCAAGTTTTCATAACATATGTCTGTTTGGTAGAATTCAGGCAATAGGAAGAGCAATAACTCAAGGAGACAGAGAGATCAGATTGAGCTTTGGGGAAATATTATCTTTATGTGCATGGTTTTGAAGGAGGAAGTCTCTAGACTGACATGAAAAACAAGAATGTAGGTTAAATGTTGATCACTGGTTCAAAGTGAGTATCATATTTTCTATAGTCTCTTCTATGTTGTAAAATGTTAATAATTAAACACATTAACATATAAGGCCTGCAAATGGTCTTAGCTTGCTTTACAATATAGAAATTTTGAACATTTTAATTGGATATTATATGAAATTATTAGACGTTGGATTCTTGTTATGAAAACAAGTAGAAAGGGTAATATAACACAAATCCTTTACAGTAATGTCTGTCAATGAAAAAGTAAGAATTATAAATGTGTTGCTTATTAAAATGTATTAAAAACAACACAAACTGTTCATCAAAGTTTAGTATTACTTTAATTATAATGCTTGGTTGAGGATCAGAGACAGAAACTTTTTTAAATTTAATAAAAAGCTTGTTTGTTTATAGCTATGAATTTATGTATGTATCTATACTACCTTGTGTTAGCTTCATGACTTTAAAATGAGTTTAGTAGTAAAGCAATTGTGGTCAAAGCTCCACTTAATCTGAGGAAGCAACCTAAGACAGGAAGAGGAGAAACTTAAAACTTTGAGTGGGAGCATGTGTGCAGGGTGTTCTGAGGTGCTGGGCTGGAGGATATAGAATAAAATTCAGCAGCCAGGAGGGCGGTCAGCTGGGACATCTGCTAGCTCCAAATATGAAGTGAGTGGAGACTGTTGTCACCCATCTGTAATCCCAGCCCTTGGAAGACAGAGGTCAAATGATATCATGAATGTGAAGCTGACTTCCCTATACAGCAAGAACCTGTCTCCACACACTAAACAATGAAATATAAGGGATTTCTAACCTATCTTTTTTTTTTTTTTTTTTGGACTCAAGTATGGCAACACAATTGTCATTAGTCAATTAGTCATCAGTCAACAGAAAGGGTCTTTATAGGCTTTTATGTTTCAACACGTGGTCCCTAGCTGGTGGGCAATGCTGTCTTGGGAGGTTTTGGAAGTTTTGGAAGATGGGAACTAGCTGGACAAAGTGACTTTTAGTGAGTGGACCTTGTAGTTTATAGCTTGGGTCCATTTTTTGCCCCATTTCTGACTGTTGCACTCTGGGATATGAAGGAGCTTCTCTACCAGCTCCTGATGTTGGGGCCACCCTGGTTCCACCATGCTGGGCCATGTCTCCTGAATCGTAAGATGCAATAAAGCTTCCCTTCCTTAAGTTGCTTCTTGTCAGGCATTTGGTCATAGTGATAAGTAAAATAACCAACAAGCCAGTCAAGTCACTATTGTACAAGTACAATTGACAAGTCTGCTTCTTACCTAAGGACATAACTAACACCAGAAAATTTTACCACCCCATAATATGAACAAAAAGAAAATCTGTGTACAAATGTTTAAATAAATATTTATTGGAAAAGAACTTCTACATATTCTCTCAAAAAACATATATTACCATTTTCATATTTCAGATTACCCATCAAATATAAGACAAGCAATGAAATCCTTCAAAGATCTAAGAAAGATAGAAAATTATTTATGAAATATTCCTTTAAAAATCTACTTAATAGGAGTGTGACATACAAAGAAATAAAATCAAAATAAGGATTGGCTTTCAAAAACTCTATCATTAAGTCCTTGGATAAACTTGTTCATTTATGTGGTTTGATTTTGTGTTGCCAGTGCATCCAGTGAACTTTTTAGGTCTTTAAAAATATGACTAGGAGGGCTGGAGAGATGGCTTAGCGGTTAAGCACTTGCCTGTGAAGCCTAAGGACCCCGGTTGGAGGCTCGGTTCCCCAGGTCCCACGTTAGCCAGATGCACAAGGGGGCACACGCGTCTGGAGTTCGTTTGCAGAGGCTGGAAGCCCTGGCGCGCCCATTCTCTCTCTCTCCCTCTATCTGTCTTTCTCTCTGTGTCTGTCGCTCTCAAATAAATAAAAAGTAAAAAGTAAAAAAAAATTTAAAAAAATATGACTAAGAGTACTTAGGGAAATGAGCAATACTGCTGCTTTCTTGTTGAACCTGGTATCAGCACAAGGGTGAAGGAGATAGGCAGAAAGAACAATCAGCTCCTACCAAACCAGATATCCAGAGACACAGAGGTTCCTAAGACCTCATCACTGAAGTAGACCTAAAAGGAACATGGGTTTTATGATGACACGGTTCAGGGAAATTTGCAGAAGAGGGGGCAGAAAGATTGTTAGAGCCACATGTTGGGGCATTATGCACAGAGACATTGCCTTTTACCCATAACTTATGGCTGACCCCACAATGCATGACCCATCTTCCCCAACAAGGAGGGTCCCTGTGGAGGAGGAGGACAGGAAGGAGGGTAAGGATGGTACCAACATGGCTATTTACACACTGTATATAACTAATAAAAAAGAGAAATGATGAATACAATCAAAAAACAAAGAAATGTGACTTATGAAAAATTGTACATTAAACTAATATAACTCCTAAGACTTTAAGAAAAACTTTTCAGAAATTGATAGAGATGTGTGTGTGAGAGAGAGAAAGAGGGAGAGAGAGAGAAAGAAAAAGAGAACCTATGCTGAACATCCCAAATATACTTATTCTGAGCAGAGAAGTGTAAGAAATCAACAAGTACTATAATCTCTTCTGACTTTTAGATGGACATAGGGACATATTTTGATTTCACACTATGTATCTATATGATAATGTTCTTTTAAAAATAATTATTTTATCTTTAAATAATAAAAAACTGGAGGTTTATAAATAAATGTAGGGTATCACAAGTTGGCATTTCATCACTAGCTTTTGTACTAGGTATTTGGAGTTACATATGCATATTAGCGAAGTATCTTATTTTTGGCCAAATTGCCAAGCTTCCATGTGACAATGGATTAACAAATACAGGACAAGAAAGCTAGTAGAAAATAAATTTTCCCAATGGCATGCAGAGAGACCTTGGAATTGAGTTAATTAATGTACTGTTCTAAAAATGTTAGTGCTTTCTCATTACTTGGGATTATTGGACACAGGTATTTCCTATTTGCCTCATTTTCTCCTAGTAATGTCTCCAATTACAGGTGTGTTGATTCTGTGAAGAAATGGATTTGAGGAGATGTCTTTGATAACCCACGGTAACCTGTCCACAATTTCAGAAAGAAATTCTATGAGCCTACATGTGTCGTGAATCAATGTGAGCTGGTATATTTTTCTATATCATCTATATCTATATCATACTTACATGTTATATAGCAATGGCTTCTCAGAAAAAAATATAAGGAATGTTTTTCATTGTGGAACCATTTATCCTTATAGGAAAAAAAAAGTGCAAGAAAATTTTGGGGTTTAATCTATTGACGAATGAATGTGCTTTAATTTATAAATATTTTGTTTCCATATATGAGTCCAAGAGATAGAGCTCTCTTGGAATAAAAAGCTACTGTTTATCATTATGCACAAAGACATACCCGAAGAATACAGTTACTGGTAGGTAGCAGCCTCATGCAGGTGGGAAGAGACTGTCCTAATGGGATGTTAATATCCTTTCCATGGCGGGGAGGGGGGGTGGGCATCACACCTTTATTCGTGTCCATTGCTCACTGGCTAAATTGAATGGACAAAGGACACAAAGAAGAAAGCCGTAGCTCTTGACAAGACAAATTCATTCACACTATTAATGGTTGCTTCCAATGCAGTGTTCTATCTTACTGTTTCACACTCTTGCTCTGCCCTTGTGAAGGTGAATTATAGGAGAGTTTGAGAAGAGATACACAGAAATGCTTCTTTTTTCATCCTTCTGTGAGTAAACTACCTGCAGGAGAGAGACTTGCTTGGCTCAGGTACAGGGAGGGCTTCTTCCGGCATTCACTCTGTGGGGCTGAGTGAGGAATCCCAAGACCCAGTATTTAGACTAAAACAATGTGGTTCTGTTAAGTTTTCAACAACAAGCTCTCTAGGAGGGGAAGAACAGAGAAGTCTCTGACTTTTATTTACCAATTTCCATGGTGTGGCCCACCAAAATTTAGCTTAAGGCATCAACCAGATGATCTCACTGAACACACAGGGTTAGAATGATGCATGAAGAATTAACTCTCACAGCCCCAAAGAGCTGGCTGAGGGCCATAGGAGTCATTCCTAAAGTTTCTTGGTTTACAGAAATATAAGGTATTATTTTAGTCTCGGTATATTTATATTTTGATTGGTTTGAAACTGCATACTGGCAAGATGAGTGTTAATCATTTTTCTACATCAAGCATCAGAGTATGTGGGGACCATTTATATCACGTCCTTTATAACACTGTTACCAAAAGTCTAACAAAACCATACTACACACGCAGCAAACAAAAAATGACAAACTGTGGATTGGTAACAGTATGGGGCTAATCCAACATATGTAAAATAGTATAATGTAAAGCTACTGCTCATAAAATCTGGACACCATAATTACAGAAGTTATTTAGCTCCTTCAATTATAAATTCAGCCATTTGTTAACCAAAAGCTCCAAGGAAATATTAATATAAAATATTTCTACCCAAAATATTTTAACGAATTTCCCCCTTGAAGACGGCTTTAGCAAGAGGGACATTACTCCTCACATATAGATCGGCAATCTCATAATTATAGTTGATTAAATGAAGTAAATTCCTCCAAGGTCCTCCAAGATCCTCCAAGGTTTAATACAGCAAAATTATGAGCTATGTCTGGTATTAATTCAAAATTTGGCTATTTAAATTGTGCATATGTGTTTACAATGAAAACAAAAATATAGATATTAAATTTTAAAATTAGTAAAAAGCTGCCTTGTTATGGCATAGTTAAATAATATCAACTGAAAGGCATTTATCTTATAATTTATTCGCAGTTACACATAAATTCATTGTATTTTAGTTGTTGAAATTTTACCTGTAATGATATGCTATGATTCTTACATGTCTTGATAAGTACCTTGCAAAACTTTTCTTGAAATGTAATGGCTATCATTAGAAAGACTATGTTCTTTTAAGCTTGATTGTGACATGAGGGATTACTGGGAAGTTTTCACATGTTAGCTATTATCTTTTTGTTTCTCTATAGAACTTCATGTATGAGAAGTGAATGGACAGCTGATCAAGAGAAATCAAACATTAAATAAGAGACACAATAAAATTGCTTCAATGACTTTTTCTTCCATGATGCCTGGTAATATATTAACTGTAGAATTTTAGTTAGCAGAAAACAAAGTATTACAAAACCTCATTATAATGTATTAAGTAGGGTCTAAGAGAGCCATTTGTATAAAAGTGGTAATAACATTTTTCAGAATAAAATGACCTAAATAAGCCTCAGCAGATAGGAGATTGGAATTTATGGGTAGGTCTGGCATTGTGTTCCAAGTCACAGTACTAATGTTATATGATCTCTTGGTACCTGTTTGCTTAGTTTAAATGTAGAAGGCAAGGGCTGGAGAGATGGCTTAGCAGTTAAGGTGCTTGCCTGCAAAGCCAAAGGATCCACATTTGATTCCCCAGGACCCACGTAAGCCAGATGCACAAAGGGGCACGTGCATCTGGAGTTCGTTTGCAGCAGCTTGAGACCCTGGCATGCCCATTATCTCTCTCTTTCTCTTTCTCTCTCCCTGCCTATTCTCTCTCTCAAATAAATAAAGAAAAGTAAAATAAAATAATGTAGAGGGCAATAGTGATCCAGTCATCTGATTAGTAAGAACCCGACTTACCACTTCTATCCAGATCCAGAGATGGAAGGATCTAAACTATGACCACAAGAACCTGTTCTCCATCTTCCTGGCTTTGCAAGAAGAGGTCATTTTCTTCTCTCCACAACTACCCTTTTCATTCAACCACCTTCAGTTGAAAGTCTGAGATGAATTGAGAGTGAAAACTAGTGTTCAATCTCTGTCCTCTAAAGCTGCATATTCAAAGGCCAAGGAACTGCATAGTTGAATTCTATTTGGAACAAGGAGATTAAATGGTTCCATAAACTGTATCACAAGGCCTTGAGAAGATTAGTTAAAAGACGCTAAAGGAAATATGAAGCAGATTTGGTGCAGTGATACCTTCCTCAATTGTGGATATCCAGGCTGCTGATAAGGGAGGATTATGAGTTTGAGACTTCAGTGATGCCTTCTTCAATTGTGGATATCCAGGCAGCTGATAAGAAGGGATTATGAGTTTGAGACTTCCAGTGATGCCTTCCTCAATTGTGGATATCCAGGAAGCTGATAAGGGAGGATTATGAGTTTGAGACTTCCAGTGATGCCTTCCTCAGTTATGGATATCCAGGCAGTTTATAAGGAGGGATTATGAGTTTGAGACTTCCAGTGATGCCTTCCTCAATTGTGGATATCCAGGCAGCTGATAAGGAGGGATTATGAGTTTGAGACTTCCAGTAATGCCTTCCTCAATTGTGGCTATCCAGGCTGATGATAAGGGAGGATTATGAGTTTGAGACTTCCAGTGATGCCTTCCTCAATTGTGGATATCCAGGCGGCTGATATGGGAGGATTGAGTTTGAGACTTCCAGCAACAGTGACTCTGTTCAAACAACAGCCTAATCTTCTATCTCAAAACGTGACTCACGAAAGTGTCACGTCAAGTATCACTAAACTGTATACACTGCTGTTTATTCTGTTTCTTTTTGATTATTTACACAAATGCTTCTTCAAAACTCTGAAATGACAGACCCAGTCCCTTCCCTGCTTCCGTTCCCTTTTAGCCTGTGGTTCCAGGAAAACCTTTTTTGAGTGAACTGAAAAAGAAACATTTATTGAAAACATCTTTGAACATTACATTTTTTGTTTTGCTTTCAGAGACAGTTTAATGAGCCCAACCTAATCACAAACTCACTATGTAGCTCAGGATAGACTTGAACTTTTCCTGTCTCCACATCCAAAGTACACATAGGATCATATGTACCACCACAGCGTTTTTGTCTGCCAAGTTCTTTTGTGGCTATAAGCAAACACCCAATGCTCACACCACTTTATTTATTGATTGATCATTTATTTGATTGTGAAAGACAGAAAGAGGCAGATAGAGAGAGATTGGGCACTCCAGGACCTCTAACCACTACAAAGGAACTCCAGATGCGTGCGCCCCCTTGTGCATATGGTTTACATGGGTCCTGGAGAATCAAGCCTCAAACCACCGTCCTTAAGCTTCACAGGCAAGCACTTAACTGCAAAGCCATCTCTCCTGCTCCTTGCACCACTTTTTTGCATCAAGCATATGTCATTGGCATGGAAATTGAATCTGGTCTGGAAGACTGAAAACAAGCAGCTTTGACTACTGAAGCCCTGGCTCTGTAAATATTTAAAATGGACCTTATAGATTGAATGGCAGTGAGTCCATATACACATCCCCAAATCAGTAATATTATTAATCTGTTCATTATCATCACATTATTAAGTATTTATCATTACTCAATCTAGAGTTAATATAAGAAAAAGAAGTGAGCTTTTTTATAGGAGGAGAATGAAGTCAGAAATTTTATCTTATTTTCTTTGACACCCCAGTGACTAGCATATATTCTGGCAGGTAATTTGTAATCAATAATTATGATTGGCATTCATGAGATGAAGAATGAATATATGGGTGCTTTAAGAAATATATACTGCATGTCATTTACTTGTGCTTTGAGATTTATTCATACATTATTCTCTCCACTTCAATCTTTTTCTTTCTGATAATGTCCAAGAGTTGGGTGATGGATGTCCTGGGTTGATTCTACAGTGTTACTATCTTTGCATTTTCCTATTTTTATTTATTTTTTGCCTTTTGTTCTGCTGTCTATAGATTTATCTTCTAACCTTTTTATTGAAGTGTTAAATATGGTCATAAAATGCTTAATATATGAGGCCTCTTTTTTATTTTACTACTTATTTTCATTAGATCATATTCTCTTTTAATGGATTCAGTATATCTTCTATTGTAATCTTTCTGCCTCTGAACTTATTCATAATGTTTGAGTTACCTTTGCTCTCCACTGTATTTCTTCCTATTAATTTCTCTGTTTTTTTTTTTTCCCTTGCTGGTGACAACAGGTTGAAATTCTATTCTTAAGATCTAAAATATGATTTCTAACTTAATTTTTGCCTCAGGAAATATGTATATTCAATCAAATTCCATAATAACTTTTTTAAAACATTTTTTAAAAATTATTTATTTATTTATTTGAGAGTGACAGACACAGAGAGAAAGACCGATAGAGGGAAAGAGAGAGAATGGGCGGGCCAGGGCTAACAGCCTCTGCAAACAAACTCCAGACACGTGCGTCCCCTTGTGCATCTGGCTAACGTGGGACCTGGGGAACTGAGCCTCGAACCGGGGTCCTTAGGCTTCACAGGCAAGCACTTAACCGCTAAGCCATCTCTCCAGCCCACCATAATAACTTTTTGAGGATAAGTGATACATTGCAATAGTACATAAGAGTATGGCACAGGTAGACTATGGGATGGGTGGTGATTGGCCTAGGTAAAACCCAGGTGTTATTTCATTGAAGAGGGAAAAGAACCTTCTTAAGGAACATCACCAGATTCTCCCACATACTTGTTTAGTTTAGGTTTATTCAGGTAGTTTGGAGGGGCAAGTGAAGGCATTTAATCAAGATCATTTTCAACTCAGAAGAGACACAGTTGCAAAATGAAGGATACAGCACCCTGTGATTCAGTGTGGTCTGAGAAGGGACTCCTGAGATGTGTGCAGTTAGAACCAGACAGACAAAAAATCACCACCACGATGTAGAGGCATCTCATTCTACTCAGGCAAAGTACCTACATACAGGAGTGCACCATATATATTAATATATTTGCATAAAGATCAAGGATAGGTAAAACAAATCCATAATGGTAGAAATGTGGAAAACAATTTATTTTATGACTATAAAGAGTAAAATTGAAGTATTCTTAATATTTACATATTCAGTCCCTGTATTGATCACATGTGTGTTAACCTTGAAAAATCTAATTTTTATACTTGTGACTTATAATTATATGTATAGGCATTGGAAATATGTTGTTTTCTTAATGACGTACAAAAGAATACATTTTATGTTAAATGACTTCAATAGACGAAAGTAAGAGGCACTGTAGTACTGCCCCATAAATGTAACCCGTTAAGTATAATGTTGGTGGTATCTTTTTGTATAATTTAAATTATTGCTATGTTAATGTGTGATTATTATTATTATTATTGTTACTATTATTTTAATCATGATATCATTACAGAAATAAGACAAAAATTGAATCAGTTATAGGAAGATTTACATATAGTCAAGAGTTTTTCACATGATTTATTTGACTCATACCTAAGTTTAAGTTGGAAGTACTTCTATAAATAAAGTCAATTCTGCAACACTTCATATCAAACGCCAGATGCTTGCGCCAGCTAGTGGGCATGTGCGACCTTGTGCTTGCCTCACCTTTGTGCATCTGGCTAATGTGGGATCTGGAGAGTAGAGCATGGTCTTTAGTCTTTGAGGCAAGAACCTTAACCACTAAGCCATCTCTCTAGCCCTGCTATTCATATTTTGTATTAGGAGTCATAGTTATTGAATAACTATTGATATAGTTTTCTTTACTGAAGTTTCCTCAATTTTCCATTAATGTCTTTTTTCTATTCCAACATTATATCCACAATACCAGTTTCCATATTGTTATCATGTCTCCTGGATTTTCGTGGCTGTTGTTACAATTTCTAAGGCATTCCTAGTTTTTCATAACCTCAATATTTTTGATAAAAATTGATCAGGATATGTTATAAGGAAGACAAGTTCAGAGGCAAAATTGCAGTCTCTCTACATCGTATCAATAGGGCTTACTATCCATATGGCATTTCAAATGTTGATATTAATCTAGGCTTTAGGGGCAGACTAGTCACGTTTCTCCAATATAAAATGACTCTCTTCCCATCCTTTTGCATTCCATACTATCTAGAATAAAGTGATATATGCTGGAAAATAGGAAGCTAATATGACAACAAAATATATGCCTCTTCCTGTAGTATATAAATCCAGAAAATATATTTAGCACTGCAAATACCTTCTTTTACACAATAATAAAAATTTACTGAGTAAAGTATATTAGGATTTATGTCGACATTCATGTACAAAATAGTTTTTCACTGAATCTACACAAAGTGAAATAACTAAAAAGTATGAATGTAAATCAAGTGTGAAAATCATTGGAAAATTTGGATTAACCAGAATTTTGGTGGTTCTTTCCTCTTTACTTTACTTGTAGTGGTCTAGTTTCAGAGTGTCTAAAACAATTTACAAAAATATAAATGATATACATTTCAGGGCAGACATCAAAAATCCAGATTACTAACAGTTTATTTACAGATAATTAACATAATTAATACTAACTTATTATAGAGTAATAAACACACATGAAGACAAATGTTCAAATATATTTGAGGAGCTGGAGAGATGGCTTAGCAGTTAAGCTCTTGCCTGTGAAGCCTAAGGACCTGGGTTCAAGGGTCGATTCCCCAGAACCCATGTTAGCCAGATGCACAAGGGGACGCACATATCTGGAGTTTGTGTGCAGTGGCTGGAGGCCCTGGCTCACCCATTCTCCTGCTGTCTCTCTCTCTCTCTGCCTCTATCTCTCTGTGTCTGTTGCTTTCAGATAAATAAATAAAAATAAACAAAAAATTTTATATATATAAAATATATTTATATAAATATATAATATATATATTTGAGCACAGTAGGAAATATAACTGAAGAACATGCCTTAATTTTTTTCTCCAGTTTGACATTCAAATATTGTGTTAATATAGCAAGACCACTATAGTTTTATAGTACTCTTTTATCCCTTCACCCCTGCTCCTATTTTCATGGGGCCTTCCTCAGTAGGGTTATGGTACATGCTATGGGGTCATGAAGGCCACAGTCAGTCCCTGTTGGGTGGGGAGAGAAGAGGTGGGATCTTGCCTCAGGTTATTCCTACCCACTCTGTGGCTCTTACAATCTCCTCTCCAGTACTGTTGCCTGAACCATGGCAGGCTCCAGGGTTGTTTGGAAGAGGGGATGAGGTAACAACCACAAAGCTTCCATAGCCTCCACATCAACATTAACTGTTGCTCATCATGTGCAACTGGAGTCAGTGGTGGGGATGCTGCTGTGGGACAGAAGTGATGAGTCCACACTGTTAGTAAGTTCATGCTGATCAGGCTTTTGTAAGCTCCACTTGTATATTTTCATTGACTATTATCAGGTTAAAGCTCACTGAAGTTCCTCATAGAAGAAAACTAAATAAACATATTGAGCAGTTGTTCCTGTAACTCCTCATATTTCCTTTGATCTTCCAATTTCAATTCATTGATAACTTAGTCCCTTGAAAAATGCTAATATCTAGAGATTGGGGCAAAACTCAGTATGTAGCATGATCAAGACTCTCATTCAAGTCCTAGTATGTAAAATAAATAAGAAAAAAGAAATCGTACTTAACATACCATTAAGTACTCTCAGTTCTACTTTGTTTGTTTGTTTGCTTTTATTTTCCAGTGTAGGGTCCCACTCTAGCTCAGGCTGACCTGGAATTCACTATGTAGTCTCAGGGTGGCCTTGAACTCTCTGGAATCCTCCTACCTCTGCCTCCTGAGTGCTGAGATTAATGGTGTGTGCTGCCATGCCTGGCAGTTCTACCTTTTTTAAAAAATATATATTTCTCTATTTATTTGACAGAGAAAGAGGGAGGGAGAGGGAGAATAGGTGAGCTAGGGGTTCTGGCCACTGCAAACAAACTCCAGATGCGTGTGTCCTCTTGTGCATCTTGCTAACATGGGTCCTGGAGAATCTAACCTGGGTTCTTTGGCTTTGCAGGCAAATGCCTTAACAGCTAAGCCATCCCTCCAGCCTAGTTCTACCTTTCAAGGGTACCTAGGCATGAATTTATTGCTATTTCACTTCTCCAATAGCTCTAAATCAGGACTGAGATAACTATCCCTTCTATACCAAATCATGTAATCTGGTACATTATTCTTATGAGGTATAAAACAGTAAGGTTTTGTAAATTAGTTTAGGCAATCAAAATGAACATAATAGATGCTGTCATAGAATCATACAACATATTCCAGACTGTATGTATAGAAATATAAAACTATTATAAAACATTCAGGAGTTAGCCAAAACAATTAGATTTTAAAAAAAAAAAATTTATTTATTTATTTGAGAGCGACAGACATAGAGAGAAAGACAGATAGAGGAAGAGAGAGAATGGGCGCGCCAGGGCTTCCAGCCTCTGCAAACGAACTCCAGACACGTGCGGCCCCTACTTCCACAATGATCTCTGAGTCTTGGGAGAAATGTTAGAAATTTCTCATGTAAGCTGGTCATGGTGGTCCATGTCTTTAATTCGAGCATGTGGGAGGCACAGGAAGGAAGACTGTTGTCAGTTCAAGACCACCTGAGACTACATAGTGAATTCCAGTTCAGCCTAGCCTAGAGAGAGACCTTACCTCAAAATAAAAACTGAAAAAAATAGGTGTCATGTAGTGCTGAACTTCCAACAGGCTCTTATTTTCAGCACTTCAATAAGGTTTGAGTTTTCTCAATATCTCCAAAAAGAAGAAGTTTCCCTGGCGAGCTGTGACAAAGAAAATAAAAACGAGACAACAGAACAGAGGAGGAACTACTTGAGAAGAGCAAGGGTTTGGTAAAAGGGGATAAGAGGGCTAGATAGATGGATCAGCAGTTAATGCACTTGCCTGCAAAGTTCAACAATCAGGGTTCAGTTCCCCAGTACCAACATAAAGCCAGTTGCACAAAGTGATGCACACATCTGGAGTTCATTTGCAGTGGCATTGCCCTGGCATGCCCATTGTCTGTCTGTCTATCTGTCTCTATATTTCTCTGCTTGAAAATATATATTTACATACATACATACATACATACATACATACATACATACATACATATTATGTAAGAGAGGGAGGCAAGGGAGACTAAAGGGAGGGGTTTACAACCAACTATATTATGTTAATATATTAAATTTCTCAATACAAAATGAAACAAGGGCTGGGGACATGATTCAGTGGTTAAGGGTGCTTGTTTGCAAAGCTTGATAGGCTGGGTTCTATTCCCTAGTACCCATATAAAACGAGATGCACAAGTGGCGCTCTCTCTCTCTCTTTTCCTCTATCTTTCTCTCTTTCACTCTTTTTGTCTTGTCACAAATAAATAAATAGATTTTTTAAAATTTTTTTGTTCATTTTTATTTATATTTTAGAGTGACAGAGAGAGAAAGAGGCAGAGAGAGAGAGAGAGAATGGGCGTGCCAGGGCCTCCAGCCACTGCAAATGAACTCCAGATGCATACGCCTCCTTGTGCATCTGGCTAACGTGGGACCTGGAGAATCGGGCCTTGAACTGGGGTCCTTAGGCTTCACAGGCAAGCGCTTAACCACTAAGCCATCTCTCCAGCCCAATATTTTTAATTTTATTTTTGAGACAGAGACAGAAAGAGGGAGAGAGGGAGGGAGGGAGGGAGGGAGAGAGAGAGAGAGAGAATGGACTCACCAGGGCCTTTCAGCTACTGTGAATAAACTCCAGGCACATGTTCCCCCTTGTGTGCATGTACTACATTGTATACTCGTATCACTTTTGCATCTGGCTACATGGGACCTGGAGATTCAAACATGCACTCTTAGGATTTGCAGGAAAGTACCTTAACTAGTAAGCCATCTCTCCAGCCCTAAAAAAAAAAAAATTGTTTTTTAAAAAAATGGAACAATATACTTACTACTCCTGATTTCTACAACACCACTGTCACATTTCAGTTTGTTCTCAAATTGCTAATTCATTCTTATCATAATTATATTTAGCAGAATTCTCATCTATAATATTGATCAAAATGATTGTACTACAATTTTCTTTTTCTGCTAAACCCAAATCAGGTTCTTGATAGCTCTTCTCAAACTACTAACATAACCTTTAACCAGAAGCCTCATACCCATTCTTTTCTTATAGTCAATCTGACATAAGATTGGTAAAAGGGGATAAGAGGGCTGGAGAGATAGATCAGCAGTTAATGCATTTGCCAATTTTCAAGCAGAGCCAAATTTTTTTCTAACAAAATCAGTGTTCTCACTAGATTATCATCCAAACCTGAAGCATTCAAGTTCTCCTTAATAGCTTGCTCTAGCCCAGGCTAACCTAGAATTCGCTATATATTCTTAGGTTGGCCTTGGACTCACAACGATCCTCCATCTCTGCCTCCCAAGTGCTGGGATTAAAGGTGTGCACCATCATGCGGGCTTCAGAAGATCAATTTAATTATTCATGGTCCTCAAACAGAACAGTAAGACATAGAAGGGAGCCTGCTCTGGTTTTCCAGGACAAATGTTCTTTCATCATATGATAGGTAACAACATTATGTGCTATGCATATACTGTCTTTGTGGCACTGATATTCAACATGTACTATTTACAACTACTTTGAGTAATTATTCACTAGAGTAAATATAATAAACAACCAATAATGACATGCACATATGGGAACATAGAAATAACATATCAAATGGAGTAATAAGATACAATTAATAAGTAAATACATAAAAATAAATAATAAAACATAATAAATTAATTATAAATATATGAAGCAATAGATTCTGTGGATCCTGTATGCCTGCATATCTCTAAACTATTCATTAAATGACAATAACAATTCATGAGATGCTTGATGGGTGTGTAAGGTATCTTGGGTATTCAGGTTAGGTGCTGTAGATGAGTGAGACTATGTGGTGATTTTTTTTCTGTGATTGGGTAAGTTCACTGAGAATGATCTGTTCCAGGTTCAACCATTTTTCCTCAAATTTCTTTGTGTCATTTTTTCTTACTGCTATATAGAATTCCATTGTGTATATATACCACATCTTAGTTATCCATTCTTCTAGTAATGATTCCAGCTCTTAGCTATTATGAATTGAGCTGCTACAAACATGGTTGAGCAAATCTCTCTGGCCTGTGGTTTGAAGGTTTTAGGGTAGATGCCAAGTAAGGGAATAACTGGGTCTGTTTGTATCTCTATAGTCAGCTTTGTCAGGAATCTCCACATTGCTTTCCAAAGTGGTTGTACCGTCCTACATTCCCACCAACAGTGGATGAGTGTTCCTGCTTCTCCACATCCTCGCCAGCATTTATTTTCGTTTGATTTTTTGATGTTTGCTATCCTTATTGGGGTAAGGTGGAATCTCATAGTTGTTGTAATTTGCATTTCTCTGATGATTAGGGATGATGAACATTTTCTTAAGTGTGTGTTTGCCATTTCTATTTCTTCCTCTGTGAACTGCCTGTTCATCTCTTTGCCCCATTTTGTGAGTGGGGTGTTTGACAAGCATCTCATGGACTAGACACTAGGAGGGATGGGGAGGGAGGGAAGGGCATCGAAGGGGTGGGAAACACTAATCTAGACCCAAATGGCAATGGTACCATAAAATTCTACTTCCTAAAAGGCAGACCAAATGGCTGAACATTCACCAGGCCCTTACAGGAAACACCTGAACCACAAGACAATGGAGAGGGTAGGATCAAGTCTAACCTAAATCCTCTACATCTTCCCTCCCTCCCTCTCCCTCTCCCTCTCCTTCTCTCTCTCCTCTCTAACTTCTATATATTAGTTACCTTTTTTCCTCATTTTCTTAGGGGACACTGACCTGTAGCTCCCAGTAACAGCATGGGGCTATCACCCACAATGAGCTTTTGATCAGAGAAACCTACAAGGTTTCCTAAAAGAATGACAGATTTCTGTCAGAGTACTTGATGACCCACCAAAGGTCAGTGGTAAGACCCTATTGCTGAAGACACCATATGCAGCTGACAATAAAATGGAATGGCATGGCTGGAAGCCAGGAGAGAGTCAGTCCCCAGTCAGTGCGTCTAGTGCCAGAAGGTGCTAGATGGGCGACTGGAGGAAATGACCAATATCTGTCCAAGCAACTCATGGTTGAACCTACTTAGCAGCAAATAACCTGGTGTGATGCCCACACAATTGAAATAGTGGCACACAGCCATGGTGGGGAACCAACTGCTCTTGATTTGGCTAACTGACCCCCTCAGTGGTACGAGACCCATAGCTGGAGCTGGGAAACAATTCACAACCATATCCAAACATAAGCCCTCTCTCCAATATCAAGCTACCATCAATCATGGGCTACAAGAGGGCCTATACCTATTAAACTCTCTATAAAAAAAGTAAGGGCTATCTCATTTGTCCTGGTGCTAACTTACTCTTCATTGGAGAATCTGCTTCTCTTTTTCAGAGAGATGCAGATCCTAAGGAGAGAGCCACCCCATCATACCTCAAAAGGGCCCTGGCTGAAACTAAGGAAAATTGGTGAAACAAGCAAGGGTGCTGTTTTCTTGATGAACCAGATATCAGCACAAGGGGGAAGGAGACCAACACAGAGAAAAATCAACTCCTACCAAATCAGAGAGCCAGAGCCCCAGAGGCCCATAACACCTCATCACTGAAGCAGACCAAAAATGAACCCAACATGGCTCAGGGGAATTTTGTGGAAGAGGGGGCAGAAAGAATGTCAGAGCCACATGTTGGGTCATGATATACAGAGACATTTATTGTACCAGTAACTGTGGGCTAACTCCACAAGGCATGACCCACATACCTCAACAAGGGGGGGGGGGATTATGGGGAGGGGGTAGGCCACGGATGAGCCTAATAATGGTACCAAACTGCCTGTACTTGCAGAATAGAAAATTAATAAAAAAATAATAAAATTAAAAAAAAATTCACATTTTTTTTACAATTCACATTTTTAATTAATAGTTTTCAAAACATATCATACTACTTTATTTATGAACACTGTAAAGATGAAAGAGATCTCTATTACATCCCCATTATTTCCATTGTGTGTAGCATGAAGTTTACTTGTAGATGATTCCCAAGAAATAGTAGCTAAAAATTAATATTTCACTTGAAATTAAACAATATTTATTCTCATTCATTCTTTTTATTTACCTATCAATGTCTCCCTTCTTTCCTCCCCCTTCCTCACCTTCTTTCTCTTCTTCTATCCTTCTCTCTTCTGGCTTTTATTCATATGTAATTATAACGGGGCTGAAGGCTTCAGCTCTGTTAGACTGTGGACCTTATGAGGTTGTAGCAGAAAGGTTAAGCACTATAGATGACATAAGAAAGGAAAAAAGAAGGAGAGACTTGCTTCATTTTTCTAATTTTAATGGTTCAATACATAGAATTAAAGTCTTGTTTCCATAATACATTACAAACAAAATCAAGTAAACTACAACTTTAAGGAAAACAAAGAAGCTGAAAAATATCTATCCCTCTGCAGAAATGGAAAAACATACAAGCATCAGCAAAGTATATAATCAGAAGATAGTGACTGAGATGCCTATTAAATTTTCTCATCATCTGGCTTGCAAAGGTTAGTCTTTCTACAGCAAATAAATTTGGATTAGAAGACTTTCTATCAAAGTTCCCATTTCCAGTTTTTTTCTTAAAATTTTTTGTTCATTTTTATTTATTTATTTATTTGAGAGTGACAGAGAGCGAGCGAGAGAGAGAGAGAGAGAGAGAGAGAGAGAGAGAATGAGCATGCTAGGGCTTCCAGCTACTGCAAACGAACTCCAGACACATGCGCTCCCTTGTGCATTTGGCTAACGTGGGTCCTGGGGAATCGAGCCTCGAACCAGGGTCCTTAGGCTTCACAGGCAAGCGCTTAACCGCTAAGCCATCTCTCCAGCTCCCATTTCCAGTTTTTTTTAAATTCCAAAATAAACCATCTGAAGCACAGAAACCAACTGTCGTATTTCACTATATGAAATACCTTCAATGAAAGTGTCCTATCTAAGAAATGCATCACTGTAGAAAAGGAACTGAAATATTTTCACAAGGTTCAGGTCAAATGAAGATGACTCATGGCTATGCATTACATAAGATTAAGGTAGGCCCAGCCTTTTGCCTTCAAAAGTTTCTGAAATATTTTTTACTCCTAAGGTAAGATTAAGTGAACATAACAATATGGCTCAATTTTCTTTTGGTGCAAACATAAAGGCAATGTCTTGCTGTCAGATATGCTGGAAGCTCTGCGTTCACTCCCTGAGCACATTCAGGTGCACTATCTTTCTGTCAAATATACAGATTTAAATCCTATTGGGATTGTTTATTAAGAATATCAACAAAGCCAGCATGTTGATGCACACCTTTAATCCCAGCACTCGGGAGGCAAAGGTAAGAGGATCACTGTGAGTTCAAGGCCACCCTGAGACTACATAGTGAATTCCAGGTCATCCTGGACTAGTGTGAATCCCTACCTCAAAATAAAAATAAAAATAAAAAAAATAAAAGAATATCAACAAAATTAAACGTGTTTGTTATATCAACATCTGGCATGTCCCATGTTTCCTGTTCTTAGCATACTGGGCATTCCTTTTGCTTTTTTCTCCTTAGCAGTCAACTACAATGTCAAATTTTTAGAAGACTAATGTTCCACAAGTGGATTAAATGATAAAAATATTTCACAGTATTACCTGATTACTTGCCATATGCCTACAATTAAACTATTAACCTTAATCTTTATTATGAGGTATTTATTATCTTTCCCAATTCCCCAAAGTGGAAACTGGAGATTTGAGATGTTGAGCAACAAGCCTAAGTACAAAGTCAGCTGATTAAGATTATGAACAGGTTAGAACTGAATCTTCAGATCTATCCATGGAGTGCTACAGCCTCAGCTACAAAGCAGACATCTCCGGGCCTTCCCTGAGCCCCTTGTTCTCAGGTAGAAAAGAAACACGTGTTACTTGGTGGGGGGGGGGGATTAATTAGACGTTTTGCATGTTTAGGACACAGCATTTACCAGAAACTGAACACATATATCTACCATGTGTTTTATTATTAATATTTGGTGAACAAATGGCTGTAGACATACTTCATGAGGAACTTTAAAAAGATTTATTATTAAAAATATGAGGTTGACATTGTATATATGTAATTACAATGATTGTAATGGGGAGGTAATATGATGGAGAATGGAATTTCAAATGAGAAAGTGTGGGGGTGGGGAGGGAGGGAATTACCATGGGATATATTCTGTAATCATGGAAAATGTTAATAAAAATTTAAAAAAAAAACAGCAAAGGAATAAAAGAAAAAAAAATCTGACAAATTTCACCCAACCCAAACAAACAGTGAATCATTTTTAACCATATTTCCATTATTTTAGCACTACCTTGTCCAAATACTGGGTGACCTTATTGTCACCTGAATGCAACGCAGTTGTGGGGTGTGATTTGTATAGGGGAGCCCAGTACTCTTGTGTAGTGATCCGACAGCGAAGAGGCCAGAGAGCAAGTGTGCTCTTCTGAAATGTCTCAGATTCACTGACTATAAGCTAAAATGTGCAAAGGGAAACTCAACATCCAATGTAAGTTCCCACATCGTTTGTAGGTGCCAACTATTGACTTTAAATCACTTTATACTCTTCTTGTTTGCAGTCATTTCTTAATCAACATACTCAACATGTGAATTATAATCACATGATATAAAATACTTTGAATTAAATTTATAATTGAAACTATTTTTTTTCTAATTTTAAGAATTCTAATGTTAAACTATCCACAAATATTTGTTACCAATTACTATAGCCAGAATGACTATGCTTGGTACTGAGAAAAAAGAATGAAATCATAATATGGCTTCCACCAGCATCTCAGAGAAATAGATACGAAGACAGTTACAAAACAATATGTAAGATAGATTCAGGAAGAAATGAAGTGTGTAGAGAAGAATAGTTTCTGTGTACTGAGAGACAGAGTGAGACAGTATAACCAAGCACAGATGTGGGAATCTCTCCTGTGCAGGTAGGTGAAGCCTGGTTTAGACACAAGTAGGACATATGTCAGAATATCTGTAAAATAGTGACTGCTTAACTAGTTTGCAGTGTGATATGTAAATATACAGAGTGTATGAAATAAGCCTGCGTAGGTAAATATTAAGGATATCTATCTATCTATCTATCTATCTATCTATCTATCTATCTATCTATCATCTATCTATCTATCTATCTATCTATCTATATCTATCTATCACCCAAGAGAGTTTGTAATTCTTTGGCATAAATCAATGATTTTTCAAGCAACATTCTGTTCTAAGAGTCCACTGAACATTGATTTGATTTCAGCAAACTGATGAGTTAAAGCATACTACTCTCTTTATATTCCTATCATGTTGGACTTCACATCTAGTAAGCTATGGCTAGGTGGAGCATTTTATGTAGGAGGCTTTTTCTTATGTACAGAGAATTGGAAACCACAGTCCTATAATCCCAGCTCCATGGCAATTGAGGCAGAAAAGTTGCATGAAGGACCCTAGGCACTGTCTCAAAAATAAATTAAAAAGTTTGCTGACCACATAGCTCAGTGATAGAACATGTAGCTAACATGTATAAAACCCTACACACAGTCCACAGCACCACAAATCTAAAATAAATAAACAAGAACTAATGAATTGGTAGCCATCTAGTCATTTCTTAAGAGGGAAATGACAAAATCAAATTTACAGATAAAAATGTCAAGTGAATAAATAAGTTCTTAATGAGGTTGACATTGATAAGTAAGGACAGTGGCCCCAACATTCATGTGAGACATGGCAACAGCAAAAACAAAATATGGAATAAAGGGCTGCAGAAATAGCAGATGAGTTGGGGGTGGTGGGGCGGTGATAGGTCTTGTGTTCCTTAGATGCAGCCCATGTGGGTCAAGGGAGGTTACAGAGGCTCCTAGTAGGGCACACCTAAGGAGTGGTAGGCCTAAGGTGGCACCAAGGGTACAGAACCAACTGGACTTGATTGTTTTTTATTTTTTTAATATTTTTTATTGACAACTTTCATAATTGTAAACAATATCCCATGGTAATTTTCTCCCTCCCCCCACTGTCCCTTTTGACACTCCACTCTCCATCATGCTGGGATTAAGACCGTAGAACACTGAGATAAATATGGCCAGTTGAGAAAAGAAACCTTGAAGTCAGGGCTACAAACCCACCTTCAGGATAGGACAATGACCCTTCAGCTTAGAACTAGAGGATGCAGGTGGGTGATTCCTTCCAGCATAGCACTTTCCCTAAGAAAACAGTTTTCCTTTGAAGGGATGCAAGCCAGCTAGAACAAAAGAAAGCCCATGGTGTTCTACATAGCCCAAGCAGATGAAATGTTATCCTCTCTCCTCTCCTCAGACAGGCATAAGGCTCTCTCAAGAAGGTTGGTTTGAAAATCGCTCTTCAATCAGCCCTGCTGCAGAAAGAACACTGACAGTGTCACAGTACTACCTGGACCCTGGTTTCAATCTTCTCTAAAAAGTTGAGTACCTTGGCTATCTTTTCTTCCTTTTCCTCTACCCCTCAACTTCTTGTAAATTATGTGGTGTCCATGGGTTTGGCTGTTGCTGATGCTTATCTAACAGCATGATTGTCCCTTGTATTTATTGATTTGCCTTCATCAGCATCCTATGTGTTAGCTCCACCAAACCAGGTGTTATGATTTCTGATCTGTTGAGTCTCCAGGCCTTTTGTTTTCAGTAATATGTGCTGAAAAAGTGACCTGAGAATTGGCGGGGGGTGCGGAAAGCAGGTCATATTCTGCTCTTGGCTCAGCACAGTCTTGGAAGGAGGAGGCTAGGCTTGTTCCCTCCTCCTCAACATCCCTCTGAGCTGCTCCTCCTCCACCCCACTGGATCCCTACTCCCCTCTTCCGCTGGTGACATAGCTTAGGACTTACAATTGTGGGCTTTTCAAATCTTAGGCAGCGGCTACTCCTCTTACTTGCTGACTTGACATTCTGTGGGAAGCCATCCAAATCACTGAAACCAGTTCATAGATGGCCAATACAGAGAACTGGTAAGTGTAAACTGCCAGGTCCACAAGCCATTCAGCCTACAGGGTTAAATATTGGTTTGTGCCCAAGACGGATAAGGAGACAGGAGAGAAGTGGCTCTTCTTTTGTTCCTTTTCTTGTTTTTTGTCTCTTTGAAGTAATGAGTTCATTCATCTGCACTTAAAGATGAAAGAGGTATATAAATGATAACCTGTGAAGAAACTAGCAGCCAAATCCATGTTCCACTTTGACTCCATGTTTAAAACTCTACTCATTACCACATGCAGCCATCCAAATGTAATTCTAATTAAGGTGTAAACAAACACCATCTTTCCTAATATTGCAGCATCTTAAAGACGGCTGCTACATTAATGCTGAGTTACTGTGGGGCATCAGAATGAATGCCTTTGTAAATATAACTTTGAGGGGTGCCTATCTTAGGCTGGTCTTTTCATATTGTACCAAACATGTTATTGGTGTCAATATAAAAAATTTCTCATGAGTTTCAAATATTATAATTGAGTCATACTAACCTAAAATAAAAATAAAATTATGAATATTTTTAAAAAGTTATTTTATGGCTGATGAGATGGCTTAGCAGTTAAGGTTCTTGCCTGTGAAGCCTAAGGACCGAGGTTCCACTCTCCAGCACCCCAGTGAGCCAGATTCACAGGGTGACACAGGCACACAAGGCAGCCCATTCTTCTGGAGCTCGATTACAGTGGCTAAAGCCCTAGAGTGCCAATTCTCTCTCCCTCTCTCTCATAAAATAAATAAATAAGATGTTTTAAATTTATTTTTTATTAGCATAAAAAGTATTAGTTTTGGGGGCTGGGGAGATGGCTTAGAAGTTAAAGGCATTTGCTTGTAAAGTCTGGTGGCCCTGATTCAATTCCCCAGGACACACAAAAAGCCAGATGTACAAAGTGGCCCATGTGTCTAAAGTTCATTTGCAGAGGCAGCGGGCCTTAATGCACCCATACTCTCCTTTACTGTTTCCTTCTATGTCTCTTTCAAGTAATAAACAAATAAAAATATTTTAAAAGTATTATGTTTCATTATTTTCAGTTTCAAATCAACTTGTTTTGTTTTCCCTTCCTTTCTTCCCCTCTCTGGGCCCTCTCTCATCTCTTTTTCACTTGATTCTGTATGCTTGCTTTTCTCCTTCTGCTTTCTCATAGCCTCTCAGCTCCAGTTCCCCTGGACATGAAAGTATCTAATGACTGACAGAAGCAGAAAGACTACTTGTATTTGGAGGCATCAGATTTTAAGCAGATGAAAGTTCTTTCTAAAGAAGTTTACATATACTGATTTTAGTCAACTAAATTACCAGAAAAAAGTACCTGACTATATCATGAAAGTAAAACTAAGCTTTCCTAAAACTAATGGATTACATACATTATTTAGACAACTTTTAGATACGAGTGCATTTTAAAATATGACGGTACTAGTAACCCCATAAATGATCTTGGTAAGATGAACTGCCTATGAATCAAGTCTGATATTTGTAGAGGTTTCTATGATACCTGTCAACATGAGAATGTATAAGAAGAATTAATAGACAAGGATAAAATTTCTTAGTAGGAGGATGATATGGAATTCCTACAGTACCCCATGATTCCTCTGCTTCTGTGTGGCCATATGCAAACAGCCAAACAAAGACTTGTTCACACCATCCAAAACCACCCAGCACAGAGACTGCTGAGTCAGGCTCTGTTTTAGAGGTCTTTTCGAAAGTGTGTAGGAGAGTGAGTTGAACAGAAACAAAATATAGGAAGACACAGAAATAGAAGAAGTAGATTCATCAAAAAGAAAAAAAAAAGTATTCTAATGCTAAATTACTTTCTTTCCAATCTATTTCCTTTTATGCTCTGTAGAAAAGAAGTTTTCTAGCTTATATTGTATATTTACAATTATAATGAGGGCTCTTAATATGTCCTAGAATCATCAATTTTAAAACATCAACATATTTTACTGTGGTGATATAAAGATTTAATGTGTTTATTTTAAATTTAATAAATCCTCTCTGAAGAGTTATGTTTAAATATATCTTCCCTAGCAATTTATTTTATTGTCATGGGCTTCTTTATGGTAGGAATCAATTCCAAATGATTAAAAATGGTTTATTTGTAGGTAGGTGCTATATATTTAGAGAAAATGTATCTAAATGACTAAGGGACATGAGATACTTCTGCTTCTCAATATTTACAAGAGTGAAGTAGATAATCCAAAATTTCTCTCAAGATGTTTTCTAGGTGTGCTCAACCAGGAAACAGACTGTCCCATAGACAGTGAGGGGGTGGAGAATCCTGCAACCACACAGAGCTTGGAACATCTGTGTCTCTAAAAGCATAGGGAGAAAGCAGAATGTATCTATACCAATCTTCCTGAATTTAGGTTTTAAGGGAGAAAGTATCTCTTCCTCCATCACCCATTCTCTCTTGTAATCTTTAAAACAACTTTAAGTACTCAATATATAAAACTCAGCACCTTAGCATGCCCAACCCAGGTAATTACAAGGTTTGTGTAGTGATGGGCTGGGGATACAACAGGATAATCTGGCAAAGTGAGAGGAAATTAAAACAAAACAAAATATATATTTAAGGAATAAGATATTACATGTAAATATAAATACAGAAACAAGCAAGTTTAACAAATGAGGTACAATTGAAGAGGAAAACTGAACACAGACAAAACAAATATAGTAGGGAAATATGGAGATGGTGAAAATATTAAAAGTTGAGTATAATTGTGTGGGTCAGCTTTTTGTCACTGTAGTAAACAGCCTTAGGTCACTGAGATGAACTTCCAAACCAGGTGCAGTTATCAAGGAAGGGATATGTATTGAAGCTTACAGATCCAGGGGAAGTTCCATAATGGCAGAAGATGGTCTGCTTCCATGAGTCCAAGCAAAGAGAAAAGCCACCACCAAAAGCTAAAAGCTGAACCACACAGCACACTTCACAAACTCCAGGCAAAGCTCCAGAACCTTGCATATGTTTAGACTGGAATTTTAAATACACCCTACCCCTTAAGGTTGGACCATAGGATCCACACAGTGGCACCTCCTCCAGCCAAGTGGCTGCAGAGCTAAATTACAACTTTAACAAAATCCTGAAAATAATGGGGGCCATCCATTCAAACTACCACATATCACTATATTCAATATCAGATAAAGTCAGCTTAAAACAAGAAAAACTTCATTTTCGCCCATCATTTGGGGAGTTTCAGTCCATGGTAAATTGACCCATTGTTCTGGGCCTATGAGGTGGCAGAGCAAGCTGTTCACTTTGCGGCAGTAATGAGGGAAATAAAGGGTCAGGAAACATACATGCTGATCAAGGATGCTCTCCTGAGTGGCCTAACTTCCACCTAGAAGGGCTCATCTTTTAAAGATCCCACCACCCAGTGCTCACCAGGACTAAGAGTGATGACTAAATCTTTACACATGACCCTATCTGTTAGGGGAGACCACAGCAGAGATATAGATTGCAGAATAAGAAGCAATGACATCGAATAAAAATTGACATATATAAATAGAGAAAGAGATAATAAAAATAAGAAATGGGAATATATCAATAATTAAAGATAGTTGAAAATATTCCAGATTTAAATCTTCAATTCTTAGAAGAGGAAAAATTAAATTAAATCCATACTTGAATCATGCTACCCAATGACCAAATTAAATAAAAGTTCTTGAGGCTGGATGTGATGGTGCATGCCTTTAATACCAGCACTTGGTAGCTGAGGCAGGAGGGTGGCTGTGGCTGTGAGTTCAAGGCCAGCCTGACACTACATAGTGAATTCCAAAACAGCCTAGGATAGAATAACACCATACCTTGAAAAACCAAACGCAAAACAAAAACAAAAAAAGAAAGAAAGAGAGAAAAGAAAAAATGAATAGACAGGCTATAAATAAATCAAATGGAATCCTTCAGTTTTGGACAATGGAAGACTCAGGAGCCATAGATCCTTGCTAGGAAATTTTCAGTGCCAGGGATGGGATACCTTCCAGTGAGTTTTTGGCTAGGGAGGTCCCTGATGCCCCCAGAACATTATAGGCCATTGCCCAGGCCCTTGGTTTCCCACAAGGAGTAGATGGTAAGACCCTATTGCTGAAGACCCCACATACTTGGGCTGCAAGGCCACTGAGAAATCCTGCTAGAACTGAGCTGATAACCTCTTCCATGTAGACCAGCTGACAGAAAGATGGAAGAAGCCATTCTACATGCAGTTCAATGGGAGAAAGATACACCACAAGTGAAGATACTCAACAGTGGACACTGCAAGCCTTATAATTGGCCAACCAGGCCAAATGAGCCAATGGGTGCAATAGTGGCATGTCTGTCATGGTGGAAACCAATTGCCCTCCAATTGTACTGGAGGCCCACTCCAAGGGAGGGAATACATCCCTGATACTGTAAACTTAAAACAGGGGTAGTTATGAGCCCTAGGGTTGTAACATCTACTGATGTATGGATTAGTGTATATACTATGCTTATCAAACTGCCTAGTAAGCACTTCTCTTAATATTCATACCCTTGCATTAATGCTACTCTCACTTTGGATCTTCTTTCTTCAGATGGCAGTGACTTTGGGATGACTCAGAAGATATCATAGTGCTGGAAAGAAGTGACTGGAGTACTGAGTAAAATCTCGATCACACCTTCCAAGGCTCAGGGTCTAATGCGGAAGAGGTGGCGGAAAGAATATAAGAGCCAAAGGAAGGGTTGGACTCCTTACAACGTGCTCCCTCCAGACAAAAAATTGGCCTCGATATCCATGACCTCATAATGCCTGACACTACCTACATAAGACCATCATAAGAGGAGGGAAAGATCACGGCATCCAAATCGAGGAGAGACTTGTTGAGATTGGGAAGTGGATGTGATGGAGAAGGGAATTTCAAAAGGGAAAAGGGGGGAAGAGGGTATTACCATGGGATATTTTTTATAATCATGGAAAATTTTAATAAAATTGAGAGAAAAAAAGAATAGACAAATAAAAGATCTTGAAAATGACCAGAAAGAAAGGTTAGGTTAATTGCTAAAGAATGAAATTATCCTAGGAGCTATCTGAAAGTCACAGTAAAACTCAGAAGGTGGTGAACTAGTATTTTTAAGTGGCTGCATGTATATGTCTGATTGAAATCTTGCACTCATTCATATTCTATACTGAAAATAACATAAATATATTTGAGAAAAAAGCAAGGAGAATCTTTTTGTAGCTGATCTTTTTTTAAAAGTTTAAAGAAGTTTTATTTACTTATTTGAGAGAAAGAGGAAGAGAGAGAAAGAGAAAGAGAGAGAGAGAAAGAGAGAGAGGGAAGGAGGAAGGGAGAGAGAAAATGTGCATGCCATGGCCTTTAGCCAATACACTTTAAATCCAGACACATGTGCCACCTTGTGCATCTGGTTTATGTGGGTACTGGATTAACTAACCTAGGTTCTTAGGCTTCATAGGTGAACAGTTTAACCATTAAGCAATCTCTCCAGCCCTTCTAGCTGATCTTAACTGAGAATACTAAAGGTATAGATTAAGAAGTCCAAACTTGGGCTGGAGAAATGGCTTAGTGTTTAAAGTATTTGCTTGTGAAGCCAAAGGACCCAGGTTCAATCCCTCAGGACCCACATAAACCAGATGCTCAAGGGACACATGCATCTGGAGTTTATTTGCATTGACTAGTGGCCCTGGTGTGCTCTTTCTCTCTCTCTCTCTCTCCTTGCAAATAAATAAATATTTTTTTTTTAGTAAATAATTATTTTAAAAAAAAGAAGTCAAATCTGAGACACATAGCTGTGTAAAGTAATGATAAGCTCATCAACTGGAAACCATGTCACTAAATCTATATAAGAATTGTTAGTGTAAAACAATAATGTCATAATTTTTCTATGACATAAAATAATACAAGGATAAGACAATAGTAGCATAGTAGTGGGAATAATTAAGACTTACTAAGATTCTTTCACTATTCTACAGTCATTTAGAAATAATTAATTTGCATTTTAGAAATAGACATGTGCATAAATCAGATGAAAAATCTCTTCAGGTGGTTTGTTCATGAGGTGAATAAATTAAGGGAATTCATCAAAGAAAACTGAAAGTTTTTGCTTTTTGAATCCTTAATGTTGGATGAGCAGGACATACAACACCACTAACAACATAAAGGGTAAATAGTTGTATTCTAGAGAAATCTAGCATTTTATTGTTTCCCTTTTAATACTTTAGGAGAATAAAAATCCAAAAGAATTACATGCTTCCTATAATGCATTATATAGGGTTTTAACCCTCCCCCACATAAAATCACAAACAGAATTCATTATTTCACATATGCTAAAAGTTCTAACATGTGCCTGCAAGCTTGCCAATACATGTGCTTTACATGAATTCACCAGATCCATCTCTTAACTAAAAAACAACTGTCTTGAAAACAAAATAAATGCAACCAGAAAAATGTTTACATACTTCCCACGCATGTTGCTTTCTGAAAAAGATACCTATCTTTGTTCCCTTGCTGTTAGGACATTGATTTCTTAATACAGTAATAAAGAAAATCAAGTGAAAACAGGAGGAATGCAAGTAAAAACAAATCAAAGAATACAGGCTTGTGTTCAATGATCCAGGGAGTAATCCATCTTCACGTGTTAGGAACACAAATTTACAAGCTATCCAGAGCAATTGAAGAAGTGATTATAGGATCCGTGTTGCTGTTAACAGAAAAAATGCACATGGAAGAATAATGAAGGACAACAAAAAGGGAATGTGATCAAGAAGAATACTAATAGGCAAAATAAATTGCTTCAATTTAAACAAACACTAATATTTTTTACTATTTTCAAAACAGACTAAAATGGAGAGAAAATGAATTATAAACTTTTGATCATTAGTCTTTCTCTTTGTAAAAATTATTTATTTCAAAGAGAAAGAGAGGGAGAGAATGGGCACACTAGGGCTTCCAGCCGTTGCAAATGAACTCCAGATGCATGTGCCACTTTGTGCATCTGGCTCTATGTGGGTCCTGAGGAATGGATCCTGAGCCATTAGGCTTTGACGGCAAGTGCCTTACCTGCTGAGCCATCTCTCTAGCTCCATAGTCTTTCTTTTGCTAACAGAGTTGTTAAGTCTGTAAGAAGTGGACTGAGATCTCAAGCTTTGAAGCCATCTGTGCCATTCTGAATATTCCTGCAAAGAACTTGGAGGAACATCAGAGCCCAGTTACATCTTTGAAAATGCAACAGTGTGGCTCTTTACATCTGCTTTCATGCATGGCCAGTCCGCTCAATTGTTATGTAATCTGTCACACTTTCCTGTGTTTTTTTCATAAAGCTTGAAAGAAAGAAAGGAACAATGATTCATTGGAGAACATTATTTTCATGCAGGTATTATGTATGTGGGATCACTCTCCTCTCCAGCTGTCCACTGGTGGATGCATAATAATCACCAAAGACTATGAGAATTTATCAGTCTCAACTCATACCCGAAAACATTACTGCTGCAGTTCCTACATAATCTGTCACGGAAAAAATAGTCTCATAAGGACACAGCTCTGATAGCTATTATGGAGTTACAATATTAATAACTAGATTGGTAGATATCTCTTATTTGACTCATAAAAGCAGAATAGGCCCATATGTAAGAGTGTTCAGAAAAACTCAGTACTGGTCATGTCTCAGTATATACAAGCTACAAGATTTGGACTTTATTCCTATTTGTCTATGTTACCTAGTCTGTCTCATGAAGAAAATAATAAATTGATGTCCTGGATGCTCACAAACAGGAATTATGTGAAAAAAAAAAATCAAAGGGTAGAATGCAAGGAAACTAGGTTACTGCCTTTAAAGAGGTTTATTCATTTCCTTTGTGGGGCTCAGATGGAAATTCTTTTGTTCTACATCTTGAAGGCATTCTTGTAAAATGATGCTAATAACATAAGATCTATATAAGCAGTTTCCTTCAAGGAGACAGGCAGGCTGAATATTCTGAAAATTAATTTATTTTCAAAACAGTGTGTTCATACCCTTATGTGTAAGAGAAATAAAGATCAAATTTCAAACAAATACAATTTTCTATCACTAATTTATTTGCATATTAGGTATTAAAAACAATGTTTTATCTTTTATCAAATCATAGGAAATGCCAAATAGATTTAAATATTTGACGGAGTACAAATGTTTGAATTTGATTTTAAATCCGCTTTAGTCCCCCATAGTCTGGGTAACTTGATAGATGGGATTGTTCAGTTTCCTTGTATATTTCTTAACAGCTTTACTGAGGTATAACTTGTATAGGTAAAATCACCCATCTAAATAAAGGATTATATTCTAATAAGTAATTTCTAATACATTTGCAATAATATGTGAACATCACCACAGTCCAGTATAAGAATCTTGTCAAAATACATAGATTTCTCATGGTCATTTTTTTTTTAACTCCTATAGTACAGGCCACTGACAGTCTAATTTCTGACTCCATGGACTTACGTTTCTGGACAGTTACTATAGATAGAATTATATAGTCTGTGGATTTAATACCTGGCTTTATCTTATGATTTTATTATTATTCAGGATTGTTCATGCTTTAATATGTGTTAGCAGCTGGTTATTTTTTTTTTATATTTCCATTTTGTGGATATATCATATTTTAGCACAGATTCAGTGTTTTAATTTTTGGAAATGATGAATAAGGCTATGATAACATTATAATCCAATTTTTACTAGTATATACATGTTTATAGTCTTGGGAAAATTTGTTCAAGTTGAATACCTCTAATCTGAAAATATAAAATAAAAAAAGCTCCAAAAATCGAAAGTTTTTAGAAACAATTTATAATGTTCATATGTTTTAGTTTGTGGTAATTTTAAAATATTTTACATTTATCCATTTATTTATTTGATAGAAAAAGAGAAAGAGAGGGAGAATGGGTGCTCCAGTCACTGATAATGAACTCCAGATGCATGCACCCCCTTGTGCATCTGGCTAACATGGGTCCTGGAGAATCAGACCTGGGTCCTTTGGCTTTATGTGGGTACTGGGGAACTGAACCCAGGTGATCAGGCTTTGCAGATAAATGACTTAACTGCTGAGCCATCTTTCTAGCCTAACATTCTAAACTATGCAAACATTACATACACATTTGCAAAAATTAGAACTCCATAAGTAGATAGCACCTATCTTCACATTAATATAATTTCAGTCACAAAGTGGTGTCATATAATTGTATGCAATGTGTATGGTGATGAACTACAAAACAAATTGTGGGAATGAACTATGGGAAAGAACTGGAAATATTTCTTATGGGCATTAAAAACAGTTCTTGTGATATTATTGCTGGCAGATATTAAGTTCCTTACATGTAACTTGCTTGAAATTTAATCTTACAACTGTGTAATCCACTATGTTTTCTCTGCCTTGGTGTACCTTTGGCCTGAAAAGCATAGCTGAACAGTACTGACAAGCAATTTTTATAGATGCCACTGATCTTAAACTATGCTCCTTTCCTCAGAGGCGTACTTGGACTCTTGACTCAGAACAAACATACATGCATAAGAAGTGCTGACCATAGTGTTGAAGACAAGGTCAGTAACTATGGACCTACAGATATGTGGAATGCAACAGGTGAGCTGAATGTGATTGTATTTGTGATTCAGTGTGTGTGTGTGTTCTGGATCAGCAGAGTCCAGCAGGTCCCACCCCTAAATCCTCTCCTTTCACAAATGTTTAAGGATTATCCAAAATTGAAAGTTCCTCACCCTTTGCTTATGCAATGTGGCACTTGTTTCTACACCATTGGTTTTAAACTGTTCAATAAATGTGCCATTGAGTACCCGTTCACAGAAGAGGAAGTCACTGAGACAGCAACATCAGAGCATCAGGTAACAGCAGATACAAATAATGACTTAAACTAAACTTCTCTTCAGTCTCGTTTTTCCTCAGGTTGCTGCTAGAGGCAGCTACACCACTCCTAGATAAGAGTTATTTCTGTTTCTCAGGCACTTCTCCTAGCAGTTTGCCCAATTCTAGATAGAAAAGTTCCATAGGTTAGTCTTCCCTAAATTCAGGGTTGTGCCTACAGATAGGACATTTGGTGCCCCATGTATAGACACCATTGGTGCCCTTGTGCGATGAAAGCATTGGCACCCCCATGTAAGAACACCAAATACTGAGTTATTACATTACATTCAGTTAATTAACTTTTATTCACATTAATATAGTAAAGGCTCTGAGAATTCCTGAATTATAGAAAGCTCAGTACATGTTTTATACTCGTCTTCATCTTTTTGTTCATAACACTGTTTGCAATGCCCTGTGTGACATCTGCTTGTCAACTGTGGTGAAGACTATCCTGAATGCTTAACAGATACATACAGAATACCTCTCATTCCTCCACAATATATCATTCAGATATACTGCTCTGAGATCTATGATGTGGGAAAATACAAATATATAAAATAAAATAAAATTGTAAAAATAATAAAAATTGATTTTATATAATAGCATAGGTAAATGTAAAATATAATAAATATGGTAAAATTAACAGCAAATGTCTCAGGAAATTCTTAACACAGCAAAAAGCTTATATTTATTACAGAGAGAGAGAGAAAGAATGAGAGAGGCATGGAGAAAGAGAGACTGAACAACATGCCCAAAACATAAAGCTAATAAATACAAAGTTTAGTTTAAAAAACAAGCATTTTAGGACTGAGGAGATAGCTCAGTTGGTAAAATGCTTGCCTTGTAAATATGAGAATCTGAGTTTGATCCCCAGAACCCTTGTATCAAATCTGGTGGTAATTCCAGTTCTGGGGAGGCTAGGACAGGAGCTTTCCTGGGACTTCCTATCTAGCTATTCTCGACTGATAATCCTTAAACATTTGTTAAAGTAGAGACACATGCAGCATGTCTAATGTGAATGATGAAGAACATAGATCATAACTACATGAAACTAACAAGAATGATCTACTGGTGGCAGATATTATTTATTAGCCACATTTTCTCATGTTATAGTAATGCTTCTGCTATTCTGAGCTTCCCCAGCTTTATGTGCTGCTTTTTGTCTTCACTAAGGCATCTGATGGTTTGAATAGTTTTCTTCTTTTGCATTCTCCCAAAATGACTACAGTGACAGCACATATTCAGATGGTGTCATGTCTGTTGATAGGTGAAAACAGCAAGGTGCATCTGTAGTCAAATCACTATTTCATGGTCGCTCATTTTTGTTTAGAAAGATTGCTCATATGTTAATCCTTCATTCCAACCAATAAAGTGTGTTGTGCTCATGAGTGAACAGTACCTGTTTTATTGTTTTCTCAAAGCTGAGTACTTTTTTTAAGTGCCAACAATAAGTTTCTCCAAATCAAATTCTGTTCAGACACTTAGCTTTTGAAAGAACAAAAAAGAACTCATGAAAAAAGCACCACATTTAAATAGTGTGAGAAGTTTCTTAAATATGGAAGGCTGACTTTTAAAAATTTCCCTCTTGCAATGCTGGGCTCTCAGAAGACAATATCAGAATAATGAATGTGGCATTTCTTGTTACAGTAGATTTCTTATCTCTTGTCAACCTCTTTAAAATTTCTGTATGTGGAATAAAGAACAAACTGAGCTACAGAACCTCCTTCCTTCAATCCATGCACACTGTGTTCTTGAGAATGACAAGGACACAGGTGGTCCATGCTCTTAAGAGCGAACATTTGACAAAAGGAGACGGACAACACAGAAATAAACAGAAAAACAAACATAGCATCCCTTACCATGAAGAGAAGTGCTGTACATGGAGGGAGACAATGTGAGCAGCAAAAGCTTGGGTGAGGAGGTAGCCAAGCCACCTCTCATGCAGAAATAAAACAAATACTAGAAAGAACTACCCAATTACATACCAGGAGCAGAGGTTCCAAAGTGGAGAGAATCTGGGAAAGCTATCAACACCAACAACCAAAGAGAAAAAAAATAAAAGCCACACAATAGCTTTGCAGGGTAGTGTTGGGCATGGGCACAGAGGGCGATGCAAGATGGCTGCTGCAGCCAGATGAGCTCAGAGTGTTCTGTTCTCAATGTAGATATCAAACACAAGGAAAGTGACAGATCAATCCTGACAATGGGGAACCACAAACACTGTCCATTTAGTATGGAATGGATCCTTATATCACTCATAAACCAATTATATCTTTCTCTGAGGAAAATAAATTATAGAAAAGCTAAAGAAGGCTCAGAGTCTAGTTCAGAAGGCATCCAGCCACAATCTAATTGGAAAATGGGAAAGATTATAGTGAGGTAATGAATATGGTAAAAAGAAGGATACAGGACATATTTAAGAGGTAAAATTCACAAAAATAGATAAAGTAAGGTGTGGCAGTTTGAATATGATACTGTAAATGTATGGCCCCTTACTCGTGTGATTTATTAAAATTTAGTTTGCAACTTTAGCACATAAGGGCAGATTCCTGCTACAGGGGGTCTGTCACTGTGGGCAAATCTGAATTCCAGCACAAAGGTGTGAAGAGAGAAGTGTGAGCTCTAGTGTGTGTGTATGCTGCTTTTGCTGTTTTGTTTACAGTAGTTTCTTTTTTTACTGCTGGTTGATGGTTGGAAGTAAGCAGCTTTGCCTCGCTATTGATGGGACATCCCTTGAAATAAACTCCCTTTTCCTCCCATAAAGTGTGTCTGAAAGTACATACCAGTAACAGCATATAGGATATGAAGAATGAGGAAAAGTGAGGAAATAACAACAACAAAAACAAAAAGCCAAGTATAAGACAGTGGAGTGATTTACTGATATAGGAAAAATGAGAAGAGAAACAGGTTGTGGCTCTAGATAAGATCCTGAAGCTCGTCATTCATTCATCCACTCATATGTGTTTATGAAGGGTTGGAGTCTCACTTTTTTAGGCTGGTTTCAAACATCAGAGCCCAAGGGATTCTCCCATCTCAGCCTTTCAGTATTTAGTAGAAGCTCTTGTACTCACATAGACTTCTGATTTTGAAGTCTATTAAACAAAAATGGGGATGGTAAGTGGGTTCAAGGGAAAGGTTAAAGCTAAAGACATAAATTAAGGATTCACATATAGTTAGTATATAAAGCTAAGAGATCAAAAGATATCAGAAAGAACAGAGGAGGGAAGTGTGAAAGGAGACATCATACAGGGAGGGACTCTCAATATTTAAAGGTTAATAAAACAAAAGGGATTGGTTGAACACTGAACTCTAACTAGGGTGGCCAAGATATTAGGAGAAATGTAAATTTAACATAGTTATGTGCACAAAACCATGACAGACAGTATTCTAACAAGGACAACAACAAAGGGTAGCATTCTGGGTCTTTTTCACAGACAGGTCTGTGATGGGACAGCAGGTTCACAGAGCCTTGTTTGCTGATTAAAGTAGGGCATAAATGACACTTCTCTGATATAATTCTACTGTGGCTCTGACTTAATAACAAAGCCATGCTACTGTGCTTCACAAGCACAGTGTTTGTAGGTTATCAGTCACCCCTGCCTCTGGGGATGGCAGCATAATGGCAAAGTGGATGGGCCCCTTAACTGCTGGCCTCTCTGTCAGTAAGCTCCATCATTCTTCACTGTTATCATATTCAAGGTCACTCTGTGTGCCAAGTGATTGGAAGGTAAATTTCATCCAGTGTTTTATTGCTGGATTGGGCATTCTTGAAAATCTCTGTTATTTTCATATTCTTTGTATTTCAGTAAAGCAGCCAACAAAACCATGGTATACCAATTTTTGCCTTATTACTTTAGAAATTGGATAACTATTTAATAATGATTACTTCAGTTTTGAATCACAATAGTTTATCATCTATCTACTCTCATCATATATGTTCTTATTCCATAAAGCCAAATATATTACTTTGCATCTTCTCACTGATTCACTTCCAAATCAAACAGAAGAAAAGGTATCTTTATGTAAACATTTGTCCACTCTTCTTTGTGGTAAATTCTTCTTTTTTATTTTTACTTTATTTATTTATTTATTTACTTCTAAAGGAGAGAGAGAGAGAGAGAGAGGGACAGAGAGAGAGAGCACCAGGGCCTCTAGCCACTGCAAACAAACTCCAAATGCATGCACTTCCTTTGCACCTGGTTTATGAGTCCCAGGGAATCAAACCTGGGTTCTTTGGCTATGCAGGTAAGTGTCTTAACCACTAAGTCATCTCTCCAGCATTAAATTCTTCTTTTTACAGATATTTTCTTAATTGGTTTGCAAGCAGTGAGACAGAGAGGAGAGGGGAGAATGGGGGGATGGTGCTCCCAAGGCTCTTGCTGTTGAGAAGAAACTCTAGATGCATGCACCGTTTTGTGCATCTGACTTTATATGGGCACTGGGAAATCAAACTCAGGCCCTCAGCTTTGCAAGCAAGCAAGCACCTTTAAGCACTGAGCAGTCTCTCCAGCCCCTTTGTGGTAAAGTGTTCTACTAGACAGAGAAAATCAATTGAAGACATTTCTCCTTCAGGGTTACATCTAATTTCTATCCCAGTTTCTGGAATGAAAGTTCATGCTTAATAATATTATGTGAATTAGTAAATTCTAGAATCTTATTTGTTTAAACTATTAATTTTTATTTCACAAAATGGAAAAGGTATCAAAGGACTATTTTATTGTATTTTGAACTGGCCATTCAGGGCAACATCTATTTCTGAATTTCAAACAGTTCTTCAAATATTTTATTTTCATTTTATGCGGTTATATAATTTTCATTAGCATTCTAGCATATTTGAGTGATAACTGCTAATCAATTGAACTATGACTTTTAATACTCAGGAGCTACCAATGTGATTAAGATCAACAGGTACATTATGTGATGAGTTGCCTCCTTTGTTGCAAGCATTAAATACTTCATATGCTTAACATAATTTATATCCTCTGTAATCACTATTAAAAGACATTGAAAAAATTTTATTATTACAAATTCCTTACTGGTACAAAATGCATATTCAATATGTTTTATTAGCCAACTTCTAGTAGTGAATTTATCATTTTTATTTAGCTGAATTCAGTAGAAACAATTGAATATTTTGTTCTGGATCTTTTCTGTATAAAAGTATAATTGATTATGAGGGTTCTTTTATTATTTGATAAGTACATTAGCAACCAAGGCCATACCATATTAACTAGAGGCCATAATGTTTGTGACATCATGTCCTATCCACACCAATGTGGGTGTACCATGTTATTCTCAAAAACTGCCTTGGTGTAGACAATAAGACATCTTCCCTTAAAAAAGCTGTTCTTATACCATTTTTGCTCTGATTTTTCTATAAAAGTCATGTGAAACAGGATACATGAAAAGAGCGTCTTAAATTTTCAAGATTACTAAGTTGCCTGAACATCTTACACATTCAGTTTGAATAGTGACTTGCCAAATATTAATTGGCAAGTTAACTTCAGTGCTAAAATTTTAAATTCAGAAATCTAAATGTCTACTCATATTCTCATCAAAAGATAACATAATATTCACTATGTTTTATAACTTCACAGTGAAGTCACAATATGTATTTTAAAAGAGAAATGAAAAACAATGATTTTAAGTATTTATTCATGGGTCTTGCCTAGAAGTAACATATATGGATGGGTCTCCAAAGTAGAATTTGATTAAGAACCACAGGTAATTTCAAAGTAGTATTTCCTCTCCTTCAACAATAAACAGAAGATATTAAAATGAAATCTCTGCTCATAACATAGTACTTAATTGCCACAAGCATAAGATCTTACAAATGAACATCTGCATTATTAAAATTGTATTTATTAAATCAATAACCTCATATATTGCAAACTAATATAAGGATTTATTTAATATGAGAACAATTTAAATACTATTAATCATCAGAATTCTTCCAAGTAATGTTCTCTCAGGTATTACAAAATGGTACAACTCATTAGACAAAACTATTGATATTTTTTAGTGTATGTAGAGCATGTGTGGTGTGTTACATGGTGTGTGTGTGGTGTGTGTGTGTGTGTGTGTGTGTGTGTGTGTGTGTGTGTGTGTATAAAGATACTTGAATCCCTTAAGAATATGTACAGACAAAACCAGAGGAGAACACTGGGTGTCCTCTTCACAGCTCAGCCTATTATTTCTTTCCTTTCACCAGGTTCTCTCCCTTTACCTGAGCTGTTGTGTGTCTGTGAACCATAGCAATTCTCTGGTCATCACCTAACCCTGACCATATACTCTGTGGATTGGGGCCTGGGGTTAAAGGCATGCTTAAACAAACCACTTTTAAAAGGGCTCCAGTGAACATGCATTCTGGGTTACAAATAAACATGTATTGAGAAAATTAGCACTGATTTAATATATGATTTTTAAATGACCAAGATTTATGGAATTTTCATCATTTTAATGGAGAAATTAATTTATTTTATATAAATTATGAGAATTTGAAATAGCTTTATTCATCAAAAGTAAGAGACTTCTAAGTAAAGCAATTAATCATGGTACCTTGAAATTTAAATTCTGATATGTAATATTTATTATGCTTATTAAATATCATAATTTAAGTTTCAAGGTAGCATGATTAATCTAAGTTCCTTTAAATAAAATTTGGACTTCTGTAAACAAAATAAACAGTGAAGAAATTCATGATATTACTAGAATTATTTTACTCTGTGGAGCTCTAACATAAAATGATTAAAAATATGGCAATTTATATCATGATAATTGGTTGTGGTTATTAATCCTGTTATTCTTACTCATTACTTAGAAATTTTAATGTTCAAAGACATTTTTCTCAATTTTTATTAACATTTTCCATGATTATAAAAAATATCCCATGGTAATACCCTCTCTCCCCCACCACTTTCCCCTTTGAAAGACTTTTTTAATAGCAACTCTTGTGAATACTATGAGCAGGAAATGATATATGGTACTTGCATGTTCTTCAAATTGCTTGTGAGAAACGGTGAAATTCTTGAAACAACATTTGAAGGTGGGGCTGACCCGAAGCACTTCCTGCTGTCACTGTCTGTGTATAGCACTCTTTCCCCGATTCACCATATAGGGAGGTGATACTATGTTATGGAACTTCTGTTAAGAAAATTGGAGAGCCTTGAAAATATCAATATTACTGTAAACTTTCACAATCAAGAAGAAATGAAGAAGATGAGGTTGTGTGTGGAATAGTTGGGATACGAAGTATGAAGCACAGGGTGCATCAGAAGACTCTATGTGTGGGTGGACCACAGGAAGGGCCCACATTTGAACATATCTAAGAAGGAAGTGCATGAGAGTTGTCACATATTAAAGTGAAAACATAAGAATGATTTCATTCAACCAATCAAGTATTCAAGGACAGAGATCCTACTAGCATTCCTTCTGAGAGCTGAATACTCAGGCAAACATTGAAAAAGTTTTTATGATTAACAATGAGTTTTTATTCATTATGGTTTAAACATTTCCATTCAATGCATTATTCACATAGACAAATTAGGCTAGTAATGGGGATAATAACGAGGAAAAGGCAGAAAGGTCAGAAGGGGCTGTCATTAATGCCACAGTTGCAAATACCGCATACAGTGTCATGGTGTAGAGTAGCTTCAGGAAAGAAAAGATACCTATCCTCAAATATGTGAAGAAGTGCCTTGTCTCAAGAAACCTACACTCAGGCTCTAAATAAATTATCAATGGGTTGATCACATTCTGAGCTCATGTGAGCTGATGACTCCTTTACATCTGTGTCACAAAGTGATCACTTGGTGATGACACTTTAAGGATTTCAAGGTCTGAAGAGGAGCAGGACTCCAAGGCCTGTAATAGCCACTCAGAAGGGGGATGCTAATTGATGATCTGAAGGGCTCAGCCCCTCATTGTTATCTCATACCTTTGGTAACATGCTTCAAATACTGTTGCAGTTGCTACACTTAAGGATTATACAAGTATGAATGAAAGAATAAAAACTTAGATCACTATCATTCCTTTTTATCACGAAGTATGTTGGCAGCATTATGTAAGAAGGTAAACATGAATGAGATAGTCCATACCTCAAAGAGAAAAAGAAAACCAGCATGGAATGCTGAGAAATAACATAATTTTTTCAGATTCCTGCTGCTTCCTGTGTTGTGCTGATTTCATTTATGGAAAATATTCTAGAATACTTTGTAGAGAAAAGCAAATGTTTACATTTAAATATACACAAATGCTTTTAACTTTATTATTCATCCTTTGATGAATACTTTTAGCAAATACTAATTATAATGTGCTCTGAACTCTCATAGTTCAGAAGACCATAAGAAAAATTCCATTAATCCTTTTCAAATATTTATTATGTATATGCAGATTATAGGAAAAATTTCCGTTAATAATTCTCTCTAAAACTTAAATGTGAAGTCCTATTTGGAAATAATATCCTGGAGAATAACCTTATGCAGTTACTGTTTAATTACTCATTAATCTAATTACTCAGTATTAATTCTTTGGTATGACTGTAATAAAATCAAGAGTCAAAAATAAGAGCAATCAAGTTTTCAAATCATATTTCACATTGAATCTGGACAGTATTGATAGAAATAGATTTAGGTGCTGGAGAACTGGCTTAGCGGTTAAGGCATTTGCCTGCAAAGCCAAAGGACCCAGGTTCAATTCTCCAGGGCCCACGTTGGCCAGATGCACAAGGGGGCGCACGTATTTGGAGTTTGGAGGCCCTAGCGCGTCCATTCTCTCTCTCCCTTCCTCCCTCTTTCTCTGTCAAATTAATAAATAAAAGTTAAAAATAGAAAAAAAAAAGAAATAGATTTAAACAATTATTCTGGAGTGAAAAAGCAAAGAGGTAATTAAGTTATGCCCTGTTATTAACACTTCTGAGGGAATTTACATATGGCTGTCCTCCTCTTCCACCAACAAATATATTAATAAAAATCATCAAACATAAAGCCCTGAGTACTTACATAAAATAATATTTCTCTTGGACTCTAATGTCTCATTTGTCATAACATAACAATGGAAAATAGTAGTAGTAGAGCTATGCCTTCCCATGTTTAGATAAGTGCTAGCTTTGTAGGGTTAATATGAAAATGAAATGAGCTAATACAGGATTTAACATGTTTGAAGGCATAGTAACTGCTATTGTTTCTATTATGAATTTGGAAGAAAGATACAGTAGCAAAATGTGCCAGAATCTTACTTCCAAAGGTTCTCAAAACACTGAACAGAGAATTTTTGAACCCACCATGGAAGCCTGGCCATTCAGTTAGGGGGGGTCATATCTTCATCATGTAATACTGCATCAGATGAGAAGCGAGCCTTGGTGTCCATAAGGTCCTACTCAAGGCAAATTATAAGAGCCAAATTTTCAGTGTGCTGCCAAAATCCTCTCATTTCATAATTACCACTTTTTTTCCACTTTGACAGTATAGTTCTGTTCTGCTGCTTGGCTGAGATTGGTTTTGTACAGTGGAAAAAGTACCACCAAATCATTCCAACCATAACTTCTGACCATATTCAGTAATTAATAGGTCTTTCCTGCAAGCTGCAAGCTGAACAATTCTTTCCTTCATCCCCTCGCATCATTCAGATAAGTCTGACCAATCCAAGGCCAAAAACATTTGGAAATTATCTGCTAAATGTTTGCTGCAAATCATTAGATTATATTTCAGTTATTGAAGGATCAATATCCACTTTGGAAGTAAATCTTCTATATTATATATAGGTGTTGGCTATTAGGAAATAAAAGTGCATGATTTAAATTTGTTGGAGGGAAAAATACCAATGTAATTCTTGACAACTATGCATTTACATTTTTATTTTCTGCAGAATGAATAAACATCCTCAATCTGTTTTGATAACTCCACCCAGAGAATCTGCTTTTCTCTCCAAAACCAAGATGCCAATGAGCCAAAAGTATAATAGATTGTTGAATATACGTCTCAAGAATTATGGCAAGTTTTACACTGAGCTTGCCACATCATCTTGCTTCCTCTATGCTCAATGACACATATCAGTAAAATGTGTCACATGTACAGGGACACAAAATGATTTTAGAAGGAAAGTATGCCTCAATACTAAGCCATTAGATTTATCAAACAATGAAACATATATATCTATAACCATAAGCAATGAATAACCACCAATTGAAGCCATATGTGAAAAGATGCTTTGCTTAGGAAATCTCTTTTCTAATATTAATGATTATCCAACTGGCTATACCAAAATATCCTTCAGGGAAGAGATAACCTCTTACTCATCTTTGTAACACAGATCCCTAGAATAAAATTTCTGTTTACTGGCTAAGCTTGCTTAATGAAAGCTCAGTTCTAGGCTAACCAGAAAAGTATTACTGGAATTTCAATCTGGATGCCTCCCAATAAGCCCTGTGCCTGAACATAAGCATTAAAATACAGTGCAGTCCTATTTTTATTGGCCATCATACATTTTGTGATACTGCCTTAAAGAAGATGGATTTACCAAATATCAGTATATCACTATGTTATTGAAATGTACAAACTAGGAATTTAAACGTTAAATTTAATATGATAGAGGACATATGTAAATAAACAATATAAATTATTCTTTTATTATACATAAATTAAATAATATAACCATTAAAAACAAATTGTTTTATTTATTTTGTCCTAAATTAAAACCTAAATATTAATGATCTGATAATGTCTTTGTAGAGACTAAGCCATGAAATTTAGTAATAGGCTTAAAGAATGATTGAAAAAATGAAAAAAAACACAACATTGTAAGGAACAAAATAACATTCAAGATTTAAGAGAAGGAGGAAGGCAGAATTAAAAGGAAAATTAGAAGTTTACCATTTTAAACTAATTTCATTTAAGTACATCCAAAATTTATGATAAAGCAGGTCTGACTATAAAACAACATTCTTAATTTGTAAGGGACTATTATTAGTTTAATTGTGGATATCATGATTATTCAGAAATTCATCAATTAAACAAAAATATTTCTTGTTTAAAATGGTCAAGATCCATTATATCCACATATCCTATGGAAATTCATTGACAGATAATTGCATTGTATGTCTTGCAAATTTTAATGAATTATCAATTACATTATTTACCTGCATTCTGTATGTATGTATGGAGTACGTGTACTGTGGTATGTGATACAATGTGTATGGCATATATACACACGTAGGTGCATACCTGTGGATATGCATGTAAAGGCTGGCAGAGAACTTCAGGTGTCATTCTCTATGTCTCTTCTTTGTAGTCCTTCAGCCCAGAGTATCTGTTTTGGGTCAGCAAGCTCTAAGGATTGTTTTGTCTCTGCTTCCCACAGAGTTGGGTTGCAGATGTGTATGGCTGCACCCAACTTTTTGCATTACTGGGTAATTGAACTTGCATGATCTCAGGCCCTCATGATTAAACGAAAAGGATTCTTATATCCCCGTACCACCGCTTACTTGCACTCTTCATAAAGGATATGCAATGCTCATACATCCTTGTTCAATATAAGAGAATGACAGAAAACAGCATAGCCAGAATGCCTTCTTAACCATTCAATCACTTTAGGAAAATGTGTGTATGATTTTTTTTTTCAGGATCAATGTCTAATCATGACATTTCAGTAGTCAACTTCAAAGGAACATGTGTACTAACAGTCACTAAAGGTTATAATTTTAGTATGGGTAGAAGTAATGTTACATACATATTTCATTAAATAGTGCAATAAAAATAATTTGTTTTAGCATTTTAGAAGACAAAATGTCTTTAACAACAATAAATCAAATAATATTTATGTTCATAAGTATTTTTGCATGAAAGTATCTTTAACTTTAATATTACCTAAAAACTCACAACACATGTTGCAATATTTAGTCCACAGCATTTAGGTAGAATGTAGTTTTTACATAGATACTTCAAAGCAATACTTAATTTTCAACCACTTACTTTCATAGTGCCAGGGAAGTTATACATGTACTGCTATCAAAAAGCAATGCAGAAAACTCACCTCTGTCAAAACTGTTCATTAACTAGTGAGCAACTATTCGGCCACCTGCCTTCACCACACAGCGTTTCAAAGTGCTAAAATGGGCCTGTAAAGGGTGTGAACCTCGTTTGGGACTAGACTGGGCAGACGGGCCAAGGTAAAGTTCCTTGTGTATGTAATACAGACCAAGCAGAAGCGGCAGCCACAAGAACAAAGGGAGCCTTTCAAGAGGTCTGAGCGCTGCAAAGCTTCGTACAATGTAGGAAGTCACTCTGGAATTGTTGGAAGAGAAGTGAAACAGTGGAAGTGTCTCTCAAAGTTTAATTTATCATGATTCTAAGAACAGTCTAGGAAAATAAGTATGAAGATGAACTTAACCTTCTCAGATCATAAAAGGTATTTATATACATTACTGCCACATATCCAAATTTCACCAAAACACTTTTTAAAAAAATTATAATAGTTCATCTTGGAAAGGAAATAATTTGACATGTATTACTTTAAGCCTTCCATTTTTATCTTATTGTGTTTAAAAATATTATTTTATATTTTCTAAAATCTTACCTGAATTGGTCTACATTGTGAGGTTGTCATACTGATTTTATAATAATTCAGAAGATTTTTAGAATAATTTTGAAGAGTGAAGTCAGGTAAACTAACTAGAATAAGAATATCCATTCTAAATTATTTTTAAGAAAGTCAATTACAAGCTACCAAGTAATAGTAGGAGACATGATGAGGAATTGCTGTTTAATGATTACAGAGTTATAGCCACATTTAAAAATTTTATTCTTATTTATTTTTTTATCAGAAGGAGGGAGAGAGAATGGGTGCACCAGGGCTTCTACCTACTGCAAATGAACTCCAGACACATGAGCCACCATGTGCATTTGGCAATCATGGGTTGTATGGAATGGAACCTGGGTCCTTAGACTTCACAGGCAAGCACCATAACTGCTCAGCTATCCTTCTAGACCTATAGCCACAATTTTAGAAGGCATTATTTAATACACTAAAGCTACTAATTTGTGTAAATAAGTAAATTTTAGGATAAGAGAAGTATCCCTCAATAATGTTATTTTGAAGAGAAAATACATTCTTTTATGGGGGAAAAAAAGCCAATTTTATTAGAGAATCTTATATTTCCAGTAAAACAGACAACTCCATTTTGTATTTATTTGTTTGTGATAAGAGAAGGATAGAGACAGAGAAAGAATGGGCATACCAGGGCCTCTTGCCACTGCAAATAAACTACGAATATATAAAACACGTGGTGCATCAAGCTTTACATGGGAACTGAAGAATAAAACACAGGCTTTCAGGCTTTGCAGTTAAGCACCTTTAACCATTCATCCTTTGCCCCAGCCCAGAAACTCGTTTCTAATGTAAAGAATTTCCAGGATGAAATGTCTTTACAGGGACCTGAGACTAGCAGCAGAGGTGCTTTTGTGGTGACGCTGGAAAAAGTATAACAGAAATGAAGACCCCAGCTTACATTTTAGAAAGATACAGTAAACCTTGCTTTCTACCAGTTACACAGAAAATAAGACCTTCACCCTAGAATAAAAAATAAAAAATGAAATACTCTCTAGGGCTCTCTATAGCTATATAAGTCCTGTCATCATCAATTATGTAGATAGATAGATTAGATAAATGGATAGATAGATGATAGATAGATAGATAGATGATAGATAGATAGATAGATAGATAGATAGAGAATGAGAATAAGGGTACCAATGACATTTTCCCTGCATACAAGATCCACACACATGCATGATATTTTGCATCTAGCTTTGCATGGATCCTATGCAAGAGAAATGAACCTGAGCTGACAGGTTTTGCAAAAAAGTGTCCTTAACCACTGAAATATCTCGTCAGCCCCACAGTACATATTTAAAGAACCCTAGTTTATAATTGAAAAACTGATAATAAAGTCTGCCCAACAAATACTTCTATAACTAATAGTTTTAGTGCTAGAGTGATGGCTTAGTGGTTAAGGCATTTGCCTGCAAAGCCAAAGGACCCAGGTTCGATTCTCCAGGACCCACGTTAGCCAGATGCACAAGGTGGCACATGTGTCTAGAGTTTGTTTGCAGTGGCTAGAGGCTCTGACATTCCCATTCTCTCTCTCTCTCTCTCTCTCTCTCTCTCTCTCTGTCAAATATATAAATAAATAAAAATAAAAATAATTTTTTTAAAGGAGGAGCCACTGGGAGTGGTGGAACAAACCTAAAAAAATAGTTTTAAAGTATTTTATTAACAGTATTAAATCACCTAGCACTCTATTGTTATAAAGCTGCTTAAATGATTGAAAAATTTGGACTGTTATACAATAAAGTCACTTTGATAGCAGGTCTTTATCTTTCCTTTGTTTTTGCATTAGAGAGATATTTTTGTAATAACTATTCACCTCTTCTGTCTCACATTTTGCATATTAATGTAATCATCACACTTTCCAAGTACCAGTGCTTCAACATTACACGGCATGGCATATAGGCATCTGTCTAGCTGGAAAGGCAGGCTAGGGACCCAGACAAACCCTGCTTTGCATACTAACCTCACTGCATTTCTCAAGCAGATATTATTTGGAGCCACTAAGAGTAAGAAAACAATGATGACTATGCAAGAATATTGAATCTTACTGTACTCTTTGGTTTCCCAAGCTCTCTGCATTTTATTTCTTCACATAACTTAAATAAAAATATACCTTGGACATATTTCAAGGTAACATAAGAGGAAAAACTCAAGACATTAGGGAAAGATAAGGATAGATCAGAATATTGAAATATAAATTACTCTTTATAGTATTTAGGGAGTTTAGCTGAGTATTCATATATGTTCATAGTTAATAACCTCCAGGCAAATAGAACAGCAGTTACTGCAACAAAAAAAAAAAAACCCTAATGATGTAATTGATCTTCCTTAATATACATAGGAAGTGGGTAAGATCTGGGAAGAAATTGCTCTTTTTATAAAGAAGACTATTTAAAAAAGACTTAAACATCAAGATTGACGATAAGTACTGCTATACTGAGAGAATGTGGAAGAAGACTACATCACTCCAGTACACAGCACAGCCCCACACCAATCCCACTTACATCACACATGTACTGAGGGAATGTGGGAAAAGACTACATCACTCCGGTACACAGCACAGCCCCACACCAATTCCACTCACATCATACATCTATGCAAGTCCCACCCAGAGCTACCATTTTGTAATAAATTACCTCAGGGAAGGTAAATATTCATATCCTAAAGTTAAACACATAAGAATTGATTTTTTTTTTGCTTTCTTCCATTGTGGCTGACAAGATATAAATCATTATTAGATTCATATTTTATCACTGAACATGAATTGCAATGTAATGTGGAATTAAACACTGTGAGTGCTTCACAACTCACACAAAGATATAGAGAGTTGTTTCTCAAAATATGAATAGACTAATACACACATATATATGGTTACATACAATATATAAATGCAGTTATATATTTGTCACCATTGCCTATATTAACAATATTCTTATAAGTAATGATAGCATTTTATGGCTTCCAATGTCCTCTTGACAATTAAACCAATGACCAGTATTTGAAGCTTCTAGTGAAAAGGTAAAAACAAGAATGATTTGGTTTTGATGTGCCCTGTAATAGTCAAATAGAATAAAAGGATGCTGCTTACAAATTAGAATGTCAGGATTTCCTATGTCATGGGACTTGTTTAATTACCTTCTGGTTTGCATGGCTAAGAACCTACAAACAATAATTTATTCTCTTTTTAAAATATTTTTATTGTTATTATTTATTTATTTATTTTTATTTACTGGAGAAAGAATGGGAGAGAAACAGAGAGAGAGAGAGAATTGGCATAACAGGGTCTTCCACCGCTGCAAACAAACTGCAGACGTGTGTGCCCTTCGTGTGTGTGTGCAGCATTGCATTCATTATCTTAATTAAAAGAAATGACACAACTTGGTACAGTTTGTTCTAAGATTATTAGATTGATAATTAATGTGACTTTAGCTGAAAAATAAAAAATTAATACTTATTTGTTTTAATATTTAAAAAATCATACGTAGTTTGTGAAACCTGTCATAGGAAGGTTTTGAAGAAATATACTTAAATTTGTTAGTGACCATAAAAAGAAAGGGTTTTTAAAAGCTGGTGATAAGTTAATGTGACAAAAATACATTGAACATATAAATGACCAAAACATGACAACTATTCTAAAATCACATAATTTGCTATTAGTTTCAGCCCTGCTACATGTAACATGCTACATTTCATTACTTCACTTATTCTATATTCAATTTCAAAGCTGTAATTCTAAAGCTGTAAATATAATCCTTTTTCCTACTATAACTTGATTGGGAGAAAATGAAAACTTGGAAAAAAAGTCAAAACTTTGAGAAAAATGTATTAAATATATAGAGGTTGAGGCAGAAAGAGGGTTGTTATAAAGACAAGCTACCTCTGACTATAGTGTGATACTCTGTCTTAAGCAAAAGCCAACATAGAAAAAGAGATGTGGGGAGAAACATCATTCTAATCTGAAGCTATCTAGACCAGGATCCAGGTATCAGGCATCACTAACCACTAGTAACCACTAACCACCTGATGAGAGAAGAAAGCACCAATGAGAACAAGACAAGCAAAAATCAATCACAAAAATAATAATGTAAATTATGACTAAGTTTATCAGCCTTGAATACCCACTGGGAGTCACCACAGGCCACTACAGAAAATGAGTTGTTGCATCCCAATGAGTAAATACATTTCAAAATGAAAAGAAAAAAAATCCAGTGCTAATATAGACACCAAAATGAACTGAAATATTTAGAAGCCACACCACTACAAGTAAAGTCATGTTTGCACATTATGATACAAGTTTCAAAATGCATGTGTGGGTTTTAAAAGAGTCTAGGAAAGCTAACTTTCAGAAAAGAATAAGGAATCGCTCAACAAAAGAAAGTTTTGAATGCCAATATTTTCCATATCACAGTGAATTGCAGGGTAACTTTCAGCTTCACTAAAAGTTGCTATTTCACTTATTGTGCTTTGGATTTGAATAAATGTAGTAATATAAATAGAATCTAGAATGTTATTTGTGAGAGATGGAGGATTTTGAAGTTTAGACTCAAATATATTTTATGTACAACTTTTTAAGTGGTTTTGAATTTCCAGTAAGGGGAAAAAAGAATCTATGTTTTACAATGTAAAAGGGGGAATCACAGTAAATAAAACCTTATCTGTCTACAAGAAGGCAAAAGAAAAAAACAGCAAAAAATGCCAAGTGTATAAAACAGGACTATAGCAGTGAATCTAAGCTTCCTGTATGCAGCTACACATGTCAGCGGCTTGAAAACGTGAACTGATTATGAATCAAAAGTACTTTTGAACATTATAGCTAAAATATAAGGAGATCAAAAAACAAATATAAAGAAGTTCTAAAAGAAGAACAAATAGGGCTGGAGGGATGGTTTAGCAGTTAAAGTGTTTGTCTGCAAAGCCAAAAGACCCAGGTTCAATTCCCCAGGGCCTACGTAACCCAGATGCAAAAGGAGGTGCATGTATCTGGAGTTCATTTGCAGTGGCTGGAGCCCTTGCATGGTCATTCCCTCTCTCTCTCCCTCTCTTTCCCCCTCTTTCTTTGTGTCAAATAAATGAATAAATAAATAAATAACATTAAAGAAAAAAAGAACAAAGAAATTTCTAAACAAAAGTTAGTTGGCATAGATACATTAAAACTACTTTGATTTTAGGTCAAAAGCACTAGAAATGCTATAAAAATACTAAAAAAATAATTCCACTACTAATATATAAAGAACTCTGGGAGATATATTTTCCTTTCTGGTAGGTTTAGATATATGTGAAGATTCTGTAGTAATTTTCAGATTGTTTTTTATAGTTCTGTGGCAACAGTCATTGTTATTCTAATGGCAATAGTTATAATAAACACTAAGTTCAGCATTATGTTTCTATCCATGAGCAGAAGAAAGAGATAAAAGAAGGATATTAAGCAAAGTAGGGAATGTAAATTGTATTTTTATATTGGTCATAAATATTCTAAATCAAATATAAATATGAATAATATTGTTCTATTAAACTGGTCAATGTATATACAAATATATTGGTTACTTCCTGCTCTATTGTTTTTTATATTATGAAAATATTTCATTGTTCCACAGAGAAGAATAAATTTTTAAAAATCCTAAAAACAAAATAAATAGAATAAAGAAAAAATGCAGGCAAATATGGGCTAACATTTAAACTTTTCAGACTGGAGAGATGGTTTAGCAGTTAAGTGCTTGCCTGTGAAGCCTAAGGACCCCAGTTCGATGCTCGATTACCCAGGTCCCACATTAGCCAGATGCACAAGGGGATGCACGTGTCTGATGTTCGTTTGCAATGGCTAGAGGCCCTTGCATGCCCATTCTCTCTCTCTCTCTCTCTCTCTCTCTCTCTCTCTCTCTCTCTCTCTCTCCTTCTTTCACTGTCTGTCGCTCTTACATAAATAAATAAATAAATAAATAAATAAATAAATAAATAAATAATAAGTAAATAAATAAAATTTAAAACTTTCAATTGTAAGGCATACTGCAGGAAGAATTTCATCTCTTTTTGATAAAACCTGGCCATGTTTTATTTCTTTTTAAATTTATCCTTTGCTTTCTACCAAGTTATCAACATGGACAGGTGTTTTAGAATATTATCTTTCCTCTTCTTTTTTAATTATTAACAATATACTTTGTATGGACACATCATGCTCCCTCTTTTCTCTTGTCTTTTCTGCTGGGGACCCTCATTGGTGGGGTTGCAGGTATTCCTTATGGGGTTGTTTGTTAGGCATTGTGGGAGTAGCAGTCAATTATTTTGCCGGGGAGGGGTGGGAGGAGGAAATGCCTCTGGGCATGATGTGTCAACCTGTGGCTCTTACAATCTTTCCACTCCCACTCTTCTGCAAAATTCCCCTGATCCGTGGTGGGTGAGTTTTAAGTCTGCTTCAGTGATGAGCTCTCAGGAACATCTAGATCTCTACTTTGCAAATTAATAGATAAAATAATTTTAAAATATATTAATAAAAAAGGTTGGTGTGAATTTTTTCATTTCTGTCTAGAAAATAGAGTAACATGTTTCTAGATACAGGCATTAACATTTGAATTATATAATCACGGGAATGTCATAATATTTCCACAATATAACAAAATATAGCGACATATCCTATGGAAAATAAAATTCTATGAAAATTCAAGTTTAGGAGAGATAAAGAAGCAAAATGTCTTCATTTAACCACTGAAGTATGGCCCACCTAAGGATAGGACATAGCCATGGTCATACCAAAGAAAAAGTGTAAATAATGTGAATAACTGTTGTGTCAACTATATGTGGAAGAAAACTAGTGCAAAATATTGTGGTTCCACACTTGACAAAAGCCTGTTATTTCATTTTTGCTATTATTATATATTAATTGTACAGGATAATGAGTGCAATCATTGCACTTTCATGCATATACATAAGGCATTTCCATCTCGTGTCCCTCTTTTCCACTCCTGTGTTCTCCTTCCTGTTCTCAAATTATCACCCTTTTAGTTTCATGTATTAAAAAAAACCAAAAAACTACACACTAGGGCTGGAGAGATGGCTTAGCAGTTAAGGTGTTTGTCTGCAAAGACAAAGAATTACAATTTGATTCCCCAGGATCTATGTAAGCCAGATGTACAAGGCAGTGACTGCATCCGGAGTTCATTTGCAGTGGCTGGAGGACCTGGCACATCCATTTTCTCTCTCTCTCACTCCCTTTCTCTGTCTGTCTCTCTCTTAAATAAATAAATAAAATATATTTTAAAAACTACACACTACATATGAAAGAAATGCTATAATTCTCTTTCTAAATCTGTGTTCTTAAAATCAAAATATACAAACTTTAATTGACTATTATTCATATACATCATAAAATGTGGTTTATCACATGATGCATTCTCTACCAGAATACTTGAATTAGTATGATGTAGAGCATCTACAATATTTCAATATTTTCTAGTATTGAGCAATATTTTGATTTTATAACCATCAATGCTGGAAGCTTTGCTTTACATAAATATGTACAAAATGGCAGAAGTGTGTTCAGAACCATTAAAAAGTGGTTGGCAATTCTGTCTGAATTTTAAAATTCATTGAACAATTTATATAACTCAAGGCAGCAATTCAAACAGCAATGTTTTTTGTTGTTTTTTTGTTTTTGTTTTTGTTTTCTCGAGGTAGGGTCTCACTTGAGTCCAGGCTGACCTGGAACTTACTATGTAATCTCAGGGTGGCCTTTAACTCACAGTGATCCAGCTACCTCTGCCTCCTAAGTGCTGGGATTAAAGGTGTGCACCACCATGCCCTGCTCAAACAACAATTTTTAAAATTTATTTTTATTAGATATGGACATACTTAGTATGTAAACGACATACATTGGTACAATCGTTTCCCTCATCCCTGCCCCTTTTCTGAAGAAACCTCCTCATTGGGGATGCAAGTCCACCCCATGGGGACTGTGGGTCATGCATTGTGGGAACAGCAGTCAGTTATGGGGGAGAGGCAATGTTTCTGTGCATAATGTCCAAACTTGTGGCTCTAACAATCTTTCTGCCCCCTCTTCCACAAAATTCCCTGAGCCATTCAAAGGGCGATTTTTAAAACTCAAACATTCTAACAGGACAATACAAAGATGGATTTCTTATTACATACTGAGCAATGGTGGTGAGAAAATACCAAGACTTTTTTCCCATAACTAAATCATAATTTTTTGGTAAAACAGAAATATTTCTATTTATAGTAAAAACATTGCAACTCATTATCTCTGAAGTCTCCAGTCTGATGCGTAGTCTTTCAGACAGTGTTTTTTGGTGGCACATGGTGTGTGCAATGAGCATATGTGCACTCAAAGGCACACAGTGTGACGGTGTGCGCAATGAGCGTACTGTGTACTCAAAAGCAGGGCTGCAGTGAAGCAGTGTAATACAACACCCATAAAGGAGCCCAGAATAAATGATGGACTTTACATAAATTTTGGTATTTACATGTTCAGAAATATTTTACTATTTCTAAATTTTTCATGACATTATAAGGCCCTTATGAGATGATACCCTAGAGCTTAAAGCTGGGCTCTAGGGAACCTCCTAGTCAAAGAAGACTATTTGATAAGAGAATTCCTTGATCTTAAATGAGATTTGAATTCATAAGCTACAAGAATTAATTCTGGTTTTGCAAATTGCTAAGTGATTCATCATGGGATATCTAAAGCCCAACCAAAATACATCTTAGTACATTATAAAACGGAGACAATCTACTCTGTGCCTATTTTAAAAAAATTGCATTAGCATCAATTAGATGCTGCATGTTGAGTAAAAAGACAATAAATGAAGTATAGCAAATTTCATGCAGCATTTATAAAACACTTTTTAAAATACAAGAATAAGGGCAAGAAAAATTAGCAATTAACTTTTCAGTCTATTAATCAAGTGTGATGTACTTTCCTCCATAGGCCAATTTATTATCATGTACTTAACTACAGCTGTACAATGATGACATGACCTCTAATATTCCTTCTCACTCCTAAGATGTAGAATGTTGGATGTTCTCTTCCAAAGCCTGCTTTTTCAGATTCTAAATCAGAACTCAGGAAAATGAAGGCCTTGTCTCCGTTCAGTCCAGGCAACTTTCTTTAAGAATAAATCATCAGGGGAAGAGGAGTGGTGGTGGGGGTTATTACCATGGTATATGGTTTATATGTATGCAATTCAGCAATAAAAGAATAAATTTTCATCTATGCCTGAATTCTATTATCCCTCCAAACCCATATCTTTAGGTCATAACTTCTGACCCCAAATGAGTCCATGACACCACTGAGTCTCAAGCCTTGGAACTATGTGCCTCCTTCGTGGCTGCCACGTACTGCAGTGGAAACTTCCCCAGCTTGAGGGTAATAGGAAAGGCAGCACGAATATAGCCTTCCTTCTTTCCAATGTCACGCATACGACTTGCATGATATATGCATGTTTTAACAATTACAATGTTTAACTTACCTTTTATTAAATTGAAAATCTTTCTCTGTTCACTTAAGGGAAGTAGTTTATGGTTTCTCTTTGGCATATCGAAATTATCAACATCATTGATCCTGTGTTTTGAAGCCATTATTAAGTAAACTTAAGGGGAAAATAATAGTGAAATATCATAATGATGAAACTGATAAATACAAATGCCACTAAGTGATCATTGGATTGATAGCATATACAAGGCAGATATGCTGGACAAAGACATGATTCAGATGTAGTATGGGAAAAAAGTGAAATAACTGATGTGTAACTAAGAACCTCAAACAATTGAAAACTGTTGATTTTTTCATTTGTGAAATATTCTGCCATGGTTTGTACATGAAGTAATCACTAAAAAGTCTCATGTTAAAGGCCTGGCTGAGAGCTGAGGGACTTTGAGAAGTCATTGGATGAAATCTGTGGATTATATATTTGATGAATTCATAATATGATGGAATTTTGGGGAAGTGATGAGAAGTATTCTCTTTTTTGAACTTCCTATCCTGTTATAAAGTGGCTTATTTGCATATGAATCTGGCACATGTTTCTGGAAAGAGAGGACTACATTCAGCATTTCATTTTCATCATAACATATAGTGTCTGACATATAACATGTATATAATAACTTTTTACTCAAAGATTAATAAAAATTGATACAATCTGAAATATCTAAAATATATATAAATACTTGTGATAGCCTGGTCAACTGGCTAATTGACAATAGCTGTTGTGTTGGGCCAGGGCACTGAATCCCCCTCATAACACCAGAAAACAGGACTTAAATAAAAGCATCACTGTTAACTAAAGCATCTAGCAACACATGCCACTATTCCTGCACCAGCAAACTAAGTGTAGCCTTGGCAATGCAAAATGCCCACATGGCATGAGCTTCTGCAGTACAAATATCCACCAGTATAAGAAAAACATAATTGTCTCCCCTTGTGAGTTGGCCTAACCCCTGACATGCTTAATGAAATACCTACAGGAAATTAATGTGACTCATTGCTTCCTATCTAGATTGCCAAACACTGGTAATTTTTAGAAGTCTCAGATGGAATGGCAGATTGTATTTACCAAGCATGGAGACATATGTCACACACACATTTGCACACTCATCCCTATTCAATATTCTTATTAAAATATAATCTTGGAAATAGACCAATAAAATGTAAGGCATATGTAGATACCTTTATCTTCAATATGGGGTAGAAATTTGTAACTATCTTTCTCAAGAAAATGCAGAGAAAGTAATACTGAATGACTTCTGACATTGGATCATTGTGGTGGTTTGATTGTACAATGTCCCTGAGTAAGTTTTTACATTTGTGATTAGGCCTCATTTGGGATGTAGAGCCTTGCTGGAAAAGGTATGTCACTTGGGACAGGCCTAAGGTGGTATAGCTCATTTATTTTAACCACACATAGCTCACTCTCTCCTTCCCATGTGCTGCTGTGGTGATGTGTATCTGTTCCAGCCATGCCTTCCAGATCATGATTGAAATCCCTCTTTTTTGTTTTGTGTTTGTTTGTTTTTGTTTTTTCCAGGTAGGATTTCACTCTAGTCCAGCCTGACCTGGAACTCACTCTGTATACTCAGGGTGGCCTCAAACTCACTGTGATCCTCCTACTACTGCCCCAAGTGCTACAATTAAAGGTGTGAGCTACCATGCTCAACTCCAAACTTCCTCTTAGAACTGCAAGCCAGAAATCAACCCTTTCTTTCCATGAGCTGCTTTTGGTTATCACAGCCACAATTTCACTCTCAGAACCAATTTTCTTTGGCAATTGCCTTTTCATTGCTAAATAAATTATCATGAAGAAACTTACCATGTGAATTTTGGTCCTTTTGAACTGTTTTTGGCAGGAATGTTGATAAGAGTTGTAACTAATAAAACCCTCACAATGTTGCACACTGATTCTGGAAAGAAGTTTGAGGACTGGAATGCAGATAGAAATGTTGACAATGGAAGTTTGGCTTGTGAAGTTTAAGAGGGGAAAAGTGACAGCACTGGGAGCTGGATTATAGGCAGTTCATGTGATATTCTGAAAGAGGCTGCACAAAAACAGGGTAGACAGGGAGCCTGGTGGCTGATAGTCTGTGAGGCTGACTATATTCTGCCCATGCCCAGGAGAACTTAAGCAAAGGTAAATTTTCATGTAATGAACTAATGTGCTTAGCAAAGTAAACCTAAAATGGAAAACTTGATCCCATGGTTTTGTTTCACTATGCTGCTTGAATTCAGATCTACGATGAAACAGAACAAAATACGGAGCAGAAAGAAACTAAAGAAAATTGAAATTCTTTGGATCCAGAGACTGAAGCCACTTCAGCTATAATTTTCAAAAAGATTATCATCATTGAGGATGGGCCAGCTGCTTTGCATTGTAACAATGGCCAAAACACCTTGAGATCAAGGCCCAAGCCATTAGAAGCTCAAGCTGGTGGGAATGCTGTTTTTTTGAAAGGAGTAGCCTGAAAATAGAATGGTGAAGAAGTTTCCTGCTCTTCAAGGTCAGGCTACCTCCCTATGGGGAAAAATATCATGTGATATTTATTTAGGGAGTACAAAAAAATCAGTAACTATATGGTCATGGCTTATACTATAGTTGCAGAGAGCCATTGAGGCTGAGCACAGAGCATCACTCAGTGTCAGGAAGTGCTGATGAACTTTCAGTGAGTCCTTGTGAGGGACTGCATGAAGTTGTGACAGTTAGGCATGGGTTGAGGTGGAGAGCCCATGGCTTCTGGTGGACTCTGACCAAGCAAGCAGCACAAGTGAAGGAACAGAATGGCCCAGGTCCTTTGGAGCCCAGAGGACACCATCATCAGTACCAGGTGCTAGTCATGGAACTGCAGGGTTTGACATGCTATGCTATTTTTCAATCTTGCAGTGATCCAATCTTTCCTTACAATGCCAAAGTCCCTCATTTTTGAAATAAGAATATTTGCTCTGTGCCATTATGTGTTGGAACAATGAAACTTATGTTTCGATTTTGCAGGGTTCACAATTTTAAGAGACTGTCTTTGTTCTTTAATGATATTTTAGGTTTTAGATTTTGAACAGTGTTGGGATTGATAAAGGTGATAGGAACTTTTAAAGTTGAACTAAATGTATTTTTCTCTATGAAATAGCATTAAATCTATGGGGGACAGAGGAGAAATGTGGGACTTTGAATATAAAATGTCTTCAATAGCCTCATGTGTTCTTGATTAAACCTCATACTTGCTCCTCAGTTGGTGAAGCCTTTTGGAGGTGGAGCCTGTTTGGAGATGTGTTTCTGGAGGATGGCCTTGAGTTGTTATAGCACAGCCTCATTTGCCTCACTTAGCTTATTCCCATATTTTCCTCACTGCTAATGTGGACATGTGATGTCTGGTTATGTGCTCCTGCATGCTTTCCCTGCCATAATGAAACTCCTCATCAAAATTGTAATCTGGAAATAAACTCTTTTTTTTCTTCACCTGCTTCTGGTCAACTATTTTATCCAGCAACAACAGACTAACTTATTTAAACATAAAAAGCCAAGTAACTTGTGGTTTACTCTCACTAAATCCACTTACTGGTTATAAACCATCATGTAAGAAAGCCTAGATAAGATGCCCCAGGTAGGCATTCAAGCCAACAGCCACGTGAGGCCTCCACTTCCCAGTCTGTGATGGAATAAGACTGAATAATTCTAACCACCAATTTTTGAGTTTGCAAAAAAATAGAAGTGATGATAAATTATTATTGTTGTTATTATTCCATGAAATTTTATAATTTTTGTTAGAAAGTGATAAATAAGCAATGTAAAATATGAAAGGCTGCCAAGCCTCTGGATTATCAATTTGTAAGTAAAATTAAGGCAAACTGAGATGTCTCATATCCTCTGGGCAATGTTTGATGAACAGAAATTATCAATTCTGACCTTTATATTCCCAGAGCTAATTTTATTATCATGAAAAAAATAAAGGATTGTTCAAATATATCATTCCATTCCAAATCCCTGCTGAGTAAAGCCTCTAGATGGTTTATGAGGCCTCTATATATTTCTTCTTCTGTTTCCACTATATTTCTCTAACAAGGTTTGAAGAGTATACTTTTTCTAATTCTTCATATTTTTGTTTGTTTTGTTTTGCAAGGTAGGATCTTGTGCTATGCCAGGTTGACCTGGAATACTCTAAGGCAGCCTGAAACTCATGGCAAACCTTCTACCTCTGCCTCATGAGTGCTGGGATTAAAAGTGTATGCCACTATCCCCAGTAATATTTATATTTTGGTGTATTATGATGTGTGTATGGTGTGTGTGTGTGCGCATGTGTGTGTGTGTGTGCATGTAGAGACACCAAGGTACCATGGCATGCATATGCATGTGGAGGTCAGAAGAAAATATTATTTATTCTTCACCAACTGCCTTATTTGAAGCAGAATCTCTCATTGTTAACTGTTCCATTTGCTAGGCTAGTAAAGATGTGAGCTTCTGGAAAAATTCAACTATCTTGCTTTAGGCATAGGCTTCTGTAATCAAGAAGCCCACCATGACTTCCTGTCTTTTATGTGGATTCTGGGAATCTAAGCTTAGGAATTCACATGCATGTGAAGGAGTTTAGGGATAACAGGACTCCAAAAATATAGCTGAGGAATGTCCTTTAGACTATCCTTGCAGTCTCCGCTATGCTAGAAAGATCTAGTGTGTTCTCCTAGATCTGTTTTTCCTAAAACTGAACCTGAGTCCATCCCTTTTCCTGGAGGTTTAAGATTCCTGGGAGGATTGGACTTGGTCAACTACATAGGCATAGGGGTTAATTAGTTCCACTTTCATCCAGACCATAAAATACCCCAGTCTCTGGTCTTTTGGTGGATTTTACATTTTCTGAAACCCTCTCTTGCCAGCTCTTGGGCAAGAGCTTTGTATTCCTTCCTTCTCTTATGTTCTGGGCTTTTCCATTTCTTTCATTCACTATGAGTTCAAGGTCAGCCTAAGAATACAAAGTGAATTCCAGTTCAGCCTGGGCTAGATTGAGACCCTACCCCCAGAGAGAGAGAGAGAGAGAGAGAGAGAGAGAGAGAGAGAGAGAGAATAGTGAAATTTAAAGGATGAATACAAGTTTACCATCCAGTTTAGATTTCAGATTTGTGTTTGAGTGATGAAATGATGGAAAGTAACCTGAAGGTGCAGGGAAATTACATAAAATGAAAGGTTTATAAACATAGTGCTTACGTTGGTTGTGAAAAGTAAATCTCCATTTGAATAGTTCTAATCAGACTCATTATAAGGCTTACTTGCAAAAGATAAGGAAGAATGGGGAAAAAAATGCATGCATTATAGTTAAAGAAAAGAACCTCAAGGACATCCATGAAGGGTGAAAGATGAACTGGAATAAAAAAGGTGATGTAGACAGCTACATGCTGCTGGGATGAACTTCCAAACTCGACACATTTATGGAGTAAAAGAATTTCTTTGATGCTTACAGATCCAGGGAAAGTTCCATTGATGGCAAAGGAAGCTGACTTCCTTTCACAGATGCAAGAAGAGAGACACACCCACACAGCGAGCACCCAAAGGAAGAAAACATGAACCTGAAGGAGCAGGACCCCCAGGGCTCACATTTCTTTATAAACCTTCTGCTGGAATTCAGGTCTACACCAAGTGACAGAGCCCCATGTAGCAGGAAACTGCAGACCACTTTTTAACACCTAAGTCTATCAGAAGATATACATTCAAACTACCACAGATAAATTTAGATGTTTCTACTTTTTGTTCTGGTTTTGTGTCTGATGCTAGAGATTGAGCCCCAGGACTTGAATGTGCCAAGAAAAGTGCTGTACCACTGAACCACATCCCTAGCCCAATTTTTTACTTCTATTCATTTATACATTGATACACCATTACACCATAGAATAAAATAAAATAAAACAAAATAAAATTCTTCTAGGAAACAGCAAAGTTTCATATGACCTGGGTACTAAAAGTGCAGATGATTAATCACAGACTTACAAAGTAAATTTCTACTGATATTCATTCTTGCTTCATGTATTGCAGGATTTTACTAAATGACATCAGTGGATGTGTGACTGAGAAATTGTAGCTCATTTAACCAGGGAAATGTTGTACAATAGCAAAGCATTTACAAAGACTTATAGCACCAGGAATTTCCTAAGTATAATGTTTAGTAAAACAATAAATTGGCAACTGCAGAGGACAGAAAGACCACAATCAAACAAATATCTTAACATTAAAATAAATGGAGAAAATAAAGGATTCCTTGGAGTTGGGGCTTATAGATGACACTTTTCCTTTCACCTTCTTGCTATTCTTCCAAACGTTATTAATGGGAAGTGTATACGTATGCATGCATATATATGTGTGTGTGTGTGTGTGTGTGTGTGTGTATATATATATATATATACACACACTATATATATGTGTGTGTGTGTGTGTGTGTGTGTGTATACACACACACACACACACACACACACATATATATAGTGTCTTTACTTTCCCATTCAGAAACCATCAGAACACGTGTGAGTCATGTCTGTTCTAATTATTGTATGGTATATATTTTATAATGGCTGTTTATCACCTTTTTTCTCCTCTTTCCCATTTCTCTTCATTCTATTTTTTCAACATTTATAAGTAATTATACTAATTGAGAGTTTGAAATATCTATGATAAAAGTACTTGGGTTGGCTCACAGTTCAGACAATTTCCAACAGGATGAATTTGCATAAATAACTCATCAGTTTCTGTTATATGAAATTAGCATAATTATAATAGCGGCTTTAACTCTGATTTCTGGTAAAACTTAATGAGTAAATAGAAATGTAGCTCTTGACATTATGTCTGATGCATAATCATCACTCAATAAGTGAAATCAGCCACTGTGTACTTTCCTGTCCATCATCTGGCCCATCGTGCCTTTTAAAAATTCTTTGGGAATTGAGTATTGTACATAGAGGAAAAGGCACATCAAACATTACAAAACTATAGCAAATATTTGTGTATCCTTTCATCTTGCCCTGAATTTTACAAACTGATTTATGTGAGTGTTCCAGGAAGCAGTATTCATGAAATGTTTTCCCTTAAAGCATCCATTTTCAAAAAAAAAAAAAAAAAAAAGCAGTGAAGGAGATGAGAAAAGAGCAGAGAAGAAAGGATGCCAAGTTAGATGAGGGAAGGGAATAGATCTACTACTAGTTAACCTTAAGAAAACACTAAAACTATTTCTTCGCTGCTATTGCATTAAAACTGAACTAGACTTCCCTACAAAAAGTTGCACTCTGTAGGGATGATGTTGAGCCAAATCACCTACTACACCTCAGTGGACATTCTACTTCCTTTATTTTCTCAGCGTTTACTGCACTTACTGTCTGAAGTTTCAGCTGCTGGTGACTTCTTCATATGCACATTTCAAGGTTTTATAAGCAAGGACATTTGGAAAAAAATAGAAAACCTTCTTGCTTATATTTTTGGTAAAATTTCAAAGAATATCTTGCAACAGATTTTCCTTTTGTCTGTACACTTAGCTACATGCAGTTATGTATGAATGCTGTTTCTGTGAACTTGCATGATGATGAAATTATTCACTCATATTTCACAATTTCCTGGAAATAATTCACTCATGTTTTATTTTAAAAATGTCTCTCAGCACTCAGCACATTAAAACCTTATTTAATTACATGCTCATATATATTATGTATTTTGATAGGCAGGGTCTTCCAGAAAAACAGCACACACCCACTACAGTGTGTGCATCCATCTAAACATGATATAAGTATGGTTCCATAAAGGAATTCAACAATCGCTTTCATAACTGTGCCATTTGAATCTAAAGGCAGGAAAAGAATCCATATCAGGGAAGGTAAGACTTCCTTTTATTCACCTAAGGTTAGTCTTTATATTCTATTCAGTATTTCAGTATATAGGATGAAGGTCTTCCAAATTACAGGCAATATGCTATGCTCAGTTTACATGTTTACATATTAATCTCATCTAAAAGCACCTTCATGTACTCATGCAGGACCATGTATGTATTTGAAAATCCCATAGTTCAAAGACACATTAAAGTCTGTATCACAGTGCTATGTTCAGGTCCTAAAACAAGAGCAAATTGGGGTGATTTTTCTCTAATATATTCTTATGGCAAGTGAAAAGCATATTAATTTATGACAAAAATAAAAAAATATGCATATGTAAATGAACAATATTATGTTGTGCACATGGCAAAATGGAAGGCAAGTGTCAGTGTTTATCAACTGATTAGTGGGTAAAGTTGATACATATATACATTAAATATTATTAAACTATAAAAACAGAATGGACTTTTATAATTTACAATAATACAGATATAACTATAAGCCATTTGTTTAATGAAACAATTCAGGCACAGAAAAATAAATGCTACATGATCTTACTCATATGTAAAATCCAAAAAAGAGTTTATCTCCCAGAATTTGAGAGTGGACTAGTGGTTAGAGAAAATAGAGACAGTAGCTGGGGAAAAATTGGGAAAGAGTTGCTCATTGGGTACTATAGTAAAATTACATCATAATTCTGGGTTATTACTGTAAGATATTGTGAGCATAAAAAATCATAAAGTACATTTCAAAATGCTAGAAGAAAAAATTTACAAAGTTTCCCCAAGGACAGATGTTTGAGGAGATTAAAAGATGTTTTTGATATTGTAGAGTGGGCTTGTGTTTGGGTATGGTTCTGACTTGTTTCCCACCTCCAGCTAAGGGTCTAGTACCACTGAGTGGATCAGTTAGCCAAATCAAGAGCAATTGATTCCTCACCATGGCTGTGTACCACTATTGCACTTGTGTGGGTATCACATCCAGTTAATTGTTGCTACTTAGGTTAAACAATGTGTTGCTTGGACAGATCTTGGTCACTTCCCCCAGTCGCCTATGTAGCGCCTTCTGGCACTAGACACGCTGACTGTCTGGGGACTGACTCTCTCCTGGCTTCCAGCCATGTCATTCCATTTTACGTGCCAGCTGCGTATGGAGTCTTCAGCAATAGGGTCTTACCACTGGCCTTTGGTGGGTCATCAATTACTCTGACAGAAGTCTGTCATTGTTTTGGGAAACCTTGTAGGTTTCTCTGATCAAAAGCTCATTGTGGATTGTAGGCCCAAGCTGGAAGTGGGGGTTACAGGTCAGTGTCCACTAAGAAATTGAGGAAAAAGATAACTAATATACCAGAGTTAGAGAGGAGAGAGGGGGAGAGGGAGGGAAGGAAGATGTAGGAGATTTAGGTCAGTCTTGATCCTACCCTCTCCAGTGTCTTGTGGTTCAGGTGTTTCCTGTAAGGGACTAGTGAAGGTTCAGTCATTTGGTCTGTCTTTTAGGAAGTAGAATTTTATGGTACCATTGCCGTTTGGGTCCGGATTACTATTTTCCACCCTTTGATTCCCTCCCCGCCCACCCATCCATCTTATTGTCTAGTCCATGAGGTGCTTGCTGGGTATGTAAGGAAAATATTTTTATTTACTTATTTATTTGAGAGAAATAATGAGGCAGAGAGGGAGATAGAAAGGGTGCTCCAGGGCCTCTAGTCACTGAAAACAAACTCCAGACGTATACGCCACTTTGTGCATCTGGTTTACATGGCTACTGGGGAATCAAACCAAGGTCCTTTGGATTTGCAGACAAATGTGTCAACCACTAAGCCATCTCTCCAGCCCTAAAACATGTTTTAATTGGTTTAAATATTGCACAGTATATGAAAGTATTGAATTCTATATGACACTTAAATAACATGTACGAATTACATTCTTATGAATAAAATTTAAAAAGAGAATAAGAAGAAACATTCTCTTGATTGCATGATATTTAGTAGCATAGAAAGAAAAATCATAGCCAATAAATATTCAAATTTAATAAATAATGCTCTTGCTCTTGTAAACTAAGGTATATTTCAAAGCATTACCTTTATGGGAAACTTGGAGCAAAGTGCAATGAACATCATGCAATTATTTGTTTTTATAGTTAAAATGGAAAAGTAATATTGTTGACTACAAAAAATATATAGCAAAAAATACTTTAAAATGTGTAGAACAGAATAAAGAAAGACAGAAGCTTGATGAAAATTATGGAACACAGTAATATTATTTTGTTTTTGGTATGTTTGACCCTTCCTGTCATGCACACTTTGTACAGCTCCATCTGTTTAGCTATCATCTCAAATGAGTTCATCCAAGTAGACATAACTCCACCTGTGGAAAGACCTACTTATTTAAGTAGTTCACCTTTATTCTTCCCCTTGACTTATGAATGAATGTAGAAGGCTGTGCATTTTTAAATTTGTAAAGTTCAAAATCTAGCCATCTAAATACAGCAGCTCAATTATTATATATTAACTCACTATGTCTTAAGTATTAACAAAGCATATCACCTTTATGAGATGAAGCATTATGCTTATGGTATAGCTAAAAATAATTAGTAACAAATGAAAATGAAGAAAAGGATGTCTCCTGTGGAAAAGGCAAGGATTTTATTACAATCAGTAAATCCATAGAGCACTATGCTAAATTAATACAGATATCCCAAGAAGGCACTGTAGGGTTACCCAAATATGCTACCCCCAAAATATCTTTATTATTAAAAAATATTTTAAATTTTATTTTAGTCACTATTTTAAAATAATAATCTTCTGAAAATGTAAGGCACAAATGTAAGAATAATATAGTTCTGTGATTAAAGATTGTAGCTTGATGTAGTTTAATAACTGACAAAGGGCAGTGTATATGAGTGCATTTTCTTCTGATCATGAAGGACTTTTTAGTTAAAATGCTTTTGCCTCTTGGGAAAGTCAATCTGTGCAATATACTAACTGCACATATTTCCCCTTACTTTTTTAACCTTTAATGACATTGTGATATACTACACTTACAGAAAAAGTGGGCAAAACCACTGAATTTTTACAAAGTGAACACACCTATTGACTCTATTTCAAAGCTTTCTTAAGAGCTCTCTATTACTACTTACCTAGAAAAATTACTAGTATTTCCAATTCTTTAGAGTAGTTAACATGTTTTAAATTTTATATAAATGAATTTATATTTTGTACCTGAATATTTTTGCTCAATAACTTAGTAAAATATTATAACTTCTTAAGATTTTTCACATTTGACTATTTCTAATAATTCTACTATAAAATGTTATTTTACATAGTGTTACGTAATTATTTCTTACATATTATAACACCCTTCTGAAATGAGGAGAAAGTTAAAAAAGACGCAGGAAACTGGTGAAATCCACAAAGTAGAAGCAGGTCAGAGAGTGACAAGATTTGTAAGGCCCTTCTGTGAGCTTGTCCAGGCAGCAAAATTGGTGAGAAAGCCTTTTGACTCTCTGATGGAAATGCCTGCAAGTTGGGCAGGCGTTCAAATAATGTGGCTTTCCTGAATTATCACCCATGCTGGGGTGGGCTTTATGGTAATGGGGTTGTCTTTGAGTTACCTGTACTCCTGGAAGTCATCTCAGACTCATAACTCAATAAACAAAATGGGTAAACTCATGTGTTTAGCAAGTTGATGGGAAGCATTTGCTCACATTTCTCCATGAGAGTCACCGACACACTGTAACTGAATAAAGAAGATCTTTTGGCATTGACTCAGAAGTGGGGATTAATGGATGCATTATTTTCAAGTTTAGTAACCTCTGAAACACACTTTGCAAATCAACTATAACAATTTGAATTTGTACCAAAACTTCTTGGGTCCTACTTGTGCCACGTCTTTCCTAATATTCCCTATTTCCCATTTAAATACTGTAGAAGCTGGGAACAGTGGCTCACACCTATAATTCCATCCATTAGGAGGCTGAGGAAGGATTTCTCATATATTCAAGGCTAGCCAGGGCTAAGCAGTAAGTTTCAAGCCAACCTGTGTGACAGAGACCCTTTTTCAGAAGAGGAGAAACTAGAAGGAGAAGGAACAGGAGGAAGAAGAGAAGAAGAGGAGAGAAAAAAGCAAAGATAAAAAAAAAAGAAATTCTATAAAGTGCTTTTTATTTTCTTTTTTTTTCATGTCTTTGGCTACTGAAATTGAATAACTTCCTATATGTCTTGTTAGTGAAATAGGCATCCTCTACTTTGAAGTGGATATGGTATTGTTTGCACATTTTGGATATGGTGTTATCTTTACATGCTTTTATTTTTTATTTATTTGTTACAAATATTATATTAGAAAAAAAGTCCTTTCCCAAATATACCATGTATATTTTCTCTACCTATACCTTGCAGTTTCACTCTCTTTATTACTTTATTAAGCAGTATTTACTTTTCATTTATTCCATATGTTAACACATTTCTAGAATAAGATCTTACTAAATTTTCAAATTAGAGTCCATATACTATGAAGTTCTGAAAATGTTCTATTTTTTCCAGATAGGTTTAATTTTACCTATCACTTTTAGAATTATAATCATTCTGATGCTCGTTTTACAATAATATGAACAAAGGTTTGGGGTAGTTTGACTCTATGGCCCCCACAACCTCCTGTGTTTTCCTGAAGCTTGTCTCTTGGGTCTCTGGCCCAACGGTATATTTGAGGGTATATATGAAGGGCTGGAGCCCAGAGATGTGCAGAGAACGTGGAGCTCTGGTGTCCTGCTCACTGCAGGGTTGTGATTGCTATATATTGGTGTTCACTAGCTGGTGATGGTTTCTCTCGGTTTGGGTTCAGGATTGGGATCCAGCTTCTTCTGCCATTAGTGGAATGTCCCCTGGATCTGTAAGCTTGAAATAAATCCCTTCCTCCCTAAACTATATTTTGTTAGATCCTCATCCCAGCCACATGAAGCCATCTACAAGATGCAAAATGTACTATTTCTACTCTATATCCACTTGTAGTAGAGTACAAACTGTAGCTTGGTAATTGCATAAATGTATTACAGGAAATATTAAAGATAATTCTCCTTTAAAAAGTACTTTTGGGGCTGGAGAGATGGCTTAGCGGTTAAGTGCTTGCCTGTGAAGCCTAAGGACCCTGGTTCGAGGCTTGGTTCCCCAGGTCCCACGTTAGCCAGATGCACAAGGGGATGCATGCATCTGGAGTTCGTTTGCAGTGGCTGGAAGCCCTGGTGCGCCCATTCTCTCTCTCTCCCTCTATCTGTCTTTCTCTCTATGTCTGTCGCTCTCAAATAAATAAAAAATGAACAAAAAAAAATTTAAAAAGTACTTTTGGAGAGCTGGAGAAATGGCTTAGCAGTTAAGGCACATGCCTGTGAAGCCTAAGGACCCAGGTTCGATTTTCCAGGTCCCACATAAATCAGATGCACACAGTAGTGCATGTGTCTGGAGTTCGTTTGGAGTGGCTAGAGGGTCTGGTGTGCCCATTCTCTCTCTCTCTCTCTCTCGGACTCTAATAAATAAGAATAAGATCTTTTAATAAAAAAGTACTTTTATATGAATGGAGGGAGGGAAGGAGCATAAAGAAGAAAAAATTTTAAAAAAAATTAAAAAGTACTTTTATAGCCAAGTTGACTATATACAAATTAATATTATACTACAATTATATTCTTAATCTCAAAATTTCATTGTTTATTGATAAAATAAATAGTTTGAAATCTTGGTATTTATTATAGGTTGAACATAGTGGAGATAGTCAATCAATGTTTCTTTTTGTTCTTTTTTAATAAGGTAGGGTCTCTCTCTAGCTCAGGCTGACCTCGAATTCACAGTGATCCTTTTACCTCTTTCTACAGAGTGTGGTATTAGAGGTGTGCTCCAACACACCTGGCTCAATTAATGTTTCTTAAATGGAGTTTATTTTCAATTTTTTTCAACTAAAAATACTGAGTTATTTGTTTATGAAATTATTAAAAATAAGTTTTTGTTATTCAATATTTATATACAAATAATTATGCATGTGAAAGTGTATTGATTTGAAATGATACACATATTCTTTCAGGCACTATTTTTTTTTAATCAGAAAAGGTTTTTAAAAGTAGCAATTTCATTTTTGGAATAGTATTTATATGTATATATTAATTATACAAAATAATGTGCTGCATGATGACATTTAATACTTGAATATACATATTATCTTCTCTTTATTTGTTGGATTATTTAATTTTTAAAAATTTTATTTATTTAGCCAGGCATGATGGTGCACACCTTTAATCCCAGCACTCAGGAGGCAGAGGTAGGAGGATCACCCAGAGTTCAAGGCCACCCTGAGACTACATAGTAAATTCTAGGTCAGCCTGGACCAGAGTGAGACCCTACCTCAAAAAAAAAAAAAATTATTTATAAGTGTGTGTGTGTATTTGTATGAGCACACCAAGGTCCCTTGCCACTGGGAGTCAATGCCAAATGCAAGTGCAGCTTTTCTTCTGTCATGGGTGCTTGAAAATCTAAGCCAGGCCACAAGGCTTTGCAAGCAAACAACTTTAACCACTGAGTCATCTCCCTATTCCTTGATAACTCATTTACAAACTCCTTTTGCTATGGTTCTCTCTGGGATAGAGTTGATAAAAGCAGAAAGGTTACTTTCACCACAGTAATAGCATCAACATTTTAGAACAGCTCCATTTAGAAAATCACTACTTTGGAAATTCATGGATTTCCACTTGTAAGCATTCATCCTTGTCCTGAGATGAGGTCAGGTATATTGTATATCTGACCTATAGCTTGCTGCTTCTCATCACAAACAAACATAATTAAAAAGAATCACATAAAAAAACTAGGCAAATCAATTTTATTTACAAACTCCAACACCATTATTAGCTAATAATACATGACTTCTTTGGTAGAAAATGGAATTCATATATCATCTGGCCTTCAGTCTGAAGCTCTGAAAGACAATTCACTAAACTTCCTACTGTATTCCATTAAAATTAAACAACCAGGAACTTTAAGAACAGATCAAGGTAAAACTGAGAGAAAAGATTACATTTAAAAAGTTAATCAGAGAGCTAAACTAACATATTTCAAACTTCATTTTATATATATCGCAAATTTACACAGTGTATTGTGTGTTTAAAAGTGTGTTTATGGGGCTGGAGAGATGGCTTAGCGGTTAAGTGCTTGCCTGTGAAGCCTAAGGACCCCGGTTCGAGGCTCAGTTCCCCAGGTCCCACGTTAGCCAGATGCACAAGGGGGCGCACACATCTGGAATTCGTCTGCAGTGGCTGGAGGCCCTGGCACGCCCATTTTCTCTCTCTCTCTCTGCCTCTTTCTCTGTCTGTCGATCTCAAATAAGTAAATAAAAAAAAATTAAAAAGTGTGTTTATGGTTCTTTCTGATTGTTTCTCAAAATGTCATAAGCAGGTAAATTACTGTGAACTTTATTTCACTAAGACACAATAAAAAATAAGAGAGCTAGTATTCCCAGCTCACAAGACCTACTTCCTGCTAGCTTTTTGAACTGACTGAACACATTAGCCACGAGACACTATGCAGTCATTTTACCTGATTAAGCCCCAGCTCCTCCTCTGGATAACAACAAACCATGTTTATGTGAGTTCACAGGAAGTGTGCTGTTAACTTGTATGTGACATCACAGAGCTCCTTCTCCAAGCTGATGCCACGTTCTGCCAGCACAACCAGGGCTGGAACTTCGGTATCTCATCTGCCGGTTTAATATTCTTAAAGTTTATTGAGCTCTCTGGAAAGTGTTACTAAATTAATCCAAGAGAAGATTGGGTCATTGCAGTGATAAAATTAGCCCTGCAAATGATCAAATGCAAATGCCTTCGGAATCAAGGCAGAACATGTTAAGAGACAGAAAAATGTTGCAAATTGTGCTTAGCTGAGAAACACAAGAACAAAGGCTTTCAAATTCAATTTTCCTCTCAGGTTTAAAATTGGATCTTTTTTTTTTTTTTTTCCATTTTGCCATAACTGTAAGGGATATCCAACTAAGAATTTAGATTCAAAGTGATGGAAGCTCCTGGAGGAGGAAGGAACAAACAAAAATATATTCCAAAACCAGAAACAATTACAGTCAGCATGCTTTAATTCATAGAGATTCATGTTAGCAATGGCCCTGATGCAAGAGCAAAGACTGAGGGCTTCTTTGTGAACTTTTAGAGATGAAGCCAAGGCAGATGATGGGCCCACTGAAAGTGTATAATAAATGTTGTCCTTACTAACTTTGTGTCTTCTCTTCAAGTTTTGTTTCAGATTATTCCTCTTTTTTATGTTTTACTCTGAATCATAAAAAATAGCACTTATAAAGTCATCAATAGATTCCATGTTTCAAAATGATATTTAATTTTCAGCTTTTATCTAATGCAATCAGCAAGTATATAACCAACTTGATTTTCCCTATTCTCATATTTTCACCAGATTCCTAGATGTCATTTTCCCTTGCTCTTCAACTTCATGGCCTATGTTTTTCTTACTCTGTATTAGTTCCTGCTTGTTTCTGTAGTAACTAACACTGGAACTTCTCTTTAGGCTCAGTAATTAATTATACCTGTCATTTCATCTATAAATGGAATTTATCCAGTGTCATTGATTTAAATACAATCATCAATAAGTAACTCTCTGCTCCGACAACTTTCCTGAAATCCCATCGTGATAACCTGTGTCTCTGTCTGCTTGTGTAACAACAGGCAAATAAAACTTCACATGGAACAGGGGAATGTCTGATTTTCCTTCCTCCAGTCTTCCCTATTCTTGCAAATAAAAATAGTTTATCTAGTCATTTTGGTAGAAATATTAGACCATCCTTGAATCTTCTTCATAAAAATGCCACATAAATTGACAAAAATTATTCAAAACATATTAAGATGTTAACCACTTTCCATAGCTGGAGCAGGTTATATAGAAGCACAAGAAGAATTATATCAAGTGTGAGGCTTACCAGCTCAAAAGAATGATAAATAAAGAGATAAATTGCCTTGATATGATCATTAAACATTATATAATATTTTGACATATGATATTTGTACTTACAGTAAATATGTACAAATATCATATGTCAAAATAAAACTACACAATCAACTATTAATAATAGCAACATATATATTGCCTCATAATAATGGTTTTCTAAAATTAAACATGAAAAACACAACTATGACACAAGTGAATCCAAACTTTATACTGCACACATCATATCCCAGCCCCTTTCCTGAAGAAACATGTGTTTTGATAGAATCTTCTTTATTCTCTTCTTTTTATCTATTTTAGATATGTGTATGCTTATAATGTAGAAAACAGAAGAAAGTGACATGCTGTTGCTAAGTGGACACCCTACAGATTTAAAACAAAAAGAAAAGCTTTAAAATGGTCTGTAATTTTGCAAAACATTGTAATTTTGCTTATCTGAAGTAAAATTTAGAGGCATGAAAATGGAGATAAAAAGGTGAAAGAAGTAAAAAGTGACAAAATGGAGAACAAGGGAGTCGGTCAGAGATAGCTACATAATACAACAACAATAATAAACTATGAAACCAGTAATTTATTCCAAAAGCAGCTAACAGAACTGATTCATACGTATGTCAGACCCAGACAAATAATTTTCTATTCACTAACTCATTTAAACAGACAAAAGCCCATTAAAAATGTAGCATTTCTCAATATTTCAGGTAAGGAAAGAAATGTGTTAAAGTGCGTTCCAACAGAAAGCAAGCTGGGAGAAAGAGGAAGAGAGAGAAGAGAGTAAATGAGGGAGGGAGGGAGAGAGAGAGAAGAAAATGGGTGGGAAAATGCACTGAAGTCTCCTACCCTGAAATCTGGATGGCCTCTGATAATGAACTCACCAAAAGAACATGTTATAAGTGATGTGCCAGTTTTCAAATCCAGGCCTCAAGAGCGTGGTAGCTGCACTGTGGCTCTATTGCCCTTGGAGTTAGAAACATCCATTTATACAGAACACCATGTTGGAAAGACCTTTAGAGAGGCTCTGATACTGTTTAGAGGAAAAGAGGGTCTCATCTAAGTCATGGCTTCTGTCATTCTGACCATGTATGTATGGGAAGTGACCTGAGATACTCTGGACAAATCATCAACTGAATCCCTCAAAAGCACCTTATACTCTAACACCCTATGTGGCAGAACAGTCCAGCTAAGGGCATTGCCCATGTCCTTGAATCAAAAAGCAGAAAACATCAAAAAATAACTGTAATAATTCACCAAGTTTGGGGTAATGTTTTCTAATAGATCGTAGATCATATTCCCTCAAGGTACCATAATCCATGCTTTATATTACTGTAATGCCATGAAGTGACCTTTTAACTCCTTGATTCCACATTTAACCTTTCAATTCTTTTTATTACAAGGTCCAAAACAATCCTTTGGTCCTCTGCTCAAAACTTTCCCATAGATTTTTACATCATTGAAGTTAATAGGCAGGTCCTTATCAGAGACTCAGTGGCGGCTATACAGTGTGAACTGTCTCTAACATTATGAACTCATGTCTTATTCTTAACCATTCTTTCATGTACCCACTTCCCTGAGGAAGCAGTGGCTTAACTACAGGTCAGACCCTGGAACACACCAAGCACCACCTCCCCAGCATTTACCTCAGTGCTGATTACTCCTTCTGTTTAGAAGACATCCTTTTTTGTCATGTGCGTAGCTCACTTTTTCATGTCCATCCATTCTGTGCTTAAGCACAACTTTCAAGAGAAGGCTGTAGCGGCTATTCTACCTAAATATTTCTATTTCAGTATGTTCTGTCATCTTAAATTATTTAGTTTTCCCCAAACCATATAACATTGCCATCTAAATTCTGTTGGCTTATTACTTTTGACTCATTCCTTTTGTAAAATTATGTTGTAGTTATATTCTTATTAAAAAGCTATGCATATTTACAAATAGTTGCTTTTAAATTAATTAAAATCTATTATGATTAAAATATTTGGTTATCTATATTTTTAAGTCATTTTAATTTATTTATTTGAGATAGAAAAAGAGGTACAGTGTGAGAGAGAATTGGCATGCCAAGGCCTCCAGCCACTACCAAAGAACTCCAGACACATGTGCCACCTTATGCATCTGGCTTATGTGGGTCCTGGGAATCGAACCTGGGTTCTTTGACTTTGCAGGAAAGCACCTTAACTACTAAGCCATCCCTTCAGGAGGCCATGACACTGTGTTTTTTGTTTTCATAAGTTCAAGGACAGACTGGACTACTGGTTTACAGGGTGAGTTCAGGGCATGACTGAGTGACTTACTGAAACTTTGTTACAAAATAAAATGTAAAAATATCTGGGAACATGGCTCACTGGTACAACATCCCCTAAGATGTGAAGCCATAGGTTAAATCCGGAGTATCAGAAAATCTAAAAACAGAAAAAGAAAAGGAAAGAAACATGGAGTAAGGAAGGAAAGTAAAGAACATTAGAAAGAAAAGATTCACCCATGTTGTTGTTGTTCTACTCACAGTTCTGAGATTTTATTTGATAAGTCTACTTCATTCCCATGTTTAGTAGTTAAAGTGGTTTATAAGGATGGAAACAAGTGGCAGAGCCTCTTCATAAATCCCAGCCTCTTTGCTCACTGGGACTGATTCAGAAACAAACAATAACATCAAGATACAAGATCCCATGTTGAACAGAAACCCCCATGTGCTCACAACTGTTAAAACTTAGCCAATGACCCATTCAGCAGTTGTAGCAGACAGCTGCAGGTCCACTGAGATGAACTTCCAGACCAGGCACAGTGATGGAGGAAGAGATTTATTGAAGCTTACAGATGCAAGGGAAGTTCCATATTGGCAGAAGAAGCTGGCCTGCTTTCACAGGTCCAAACACACAGAGAGAAGCAAAGCCTAAAAGCCAAAAGCCACACAGCACAGCACACTTCAGGAACTCCAGCTAGGTACACTTTGCATATCTTTAGATTGAAATCTCAAACCCATCACTACACCTTAAGTTCTGCCCACTGACACCACCTCAGGCCAGGTGGCTGCAGATGCAAACTACAAACTAATAAAACACTAACATAGCAGTGTTCTCTATGTGGAGTATCTCTCCAGACTTTCTCAGGGTGTCCACCATTCTTGAGCTCTTAGGCAGACCTGACATGTGTCAAATTACAAAAGAACATATTTAAATAATAAAGTGTCTAAAGGCCTAGATAAGATAAGGTAAACTGACAAAAATAGTCTGTGAGTAGCCAGGCACACAGCAATTCCTGCCCCAGGAGTGAGAGTTTGATACCAGCCTGGACAACTTAGACATGTTTGCCTCAGGGAAAAAAATTTTTTTTTTTTTTTTTTTTTTTTTTTTTTTTTTTTTTTGGTTTTTCGAGGTAGGGTCTCACTCTGGTCCAGGCTGACCTGGAATTAACTCTGTCATCTCAGGGTGGCCTTGAACTCATGGCAATCCTCCTACCTCTGCCTCCCGAGTGCTGGGAGGCGTGCGCCACCATGCCTGGCGAAAACAAATATTTTATAAGTATGCAATAAATAAAGAAATAAACAACCAAATTATTATAAATGTTAATATTTATAAACAAATAAGCAAAATAACACTTAAAAGAGTTGTGATGAAAGGGAAAGGTACAATGAGGTGCATTGAATGAGTCTCGTATGACCAAGGAATAGAAAATACACAAGTTAAGATTTCAAAATGTGGACCTAATACTGAGATTTTTCAAAGACAGTTTGTTAGTTTCACATGTTTATCAGGAACTGCAATGATAGCATTCCAAAAATACTTTATGGACTTGCTAAAATGAGTTAGATTCACTTCACAAAAATTCTACTCAGACAGTTCTGAAAAGTTAATCTAGTATACCAGACAGTTAATGTCTAAGCCCTTCTGCCACAAAACAACAGAATAACAGTGTTTTTTAATCTAAATTATTCCCATTGTATATGACCTATCATTGCCAAAGGATGTATAATCCTTAAATTTATATTATCATGCTCACTACACAAGCTGAAACATGCAATAGCATATGTGTTATGGTAGATAACACTTTAAGTAGTATTTTTTGTTTAGAATTAAATTCATGGATTAAGTGGTGGAGAATGTGTGGAGGTCGAGGGTAAAGAATGAGCTTTTTACATTCTTTTCTATATGCAGAATTAAAAAGCCAATTTTCCAGATAAGTTTTATATGGTTTCCTTCAGGAAAAATATTTCCCATGATATCTCACCTCCCTTACCATAACCAATGACAGAAAGCTTATTCTTTCCCTGTGGGAGAAATTATTCAGTAATTCCCTACTAACTGTGCAACCCTGTTACCTAGGGAGATTTAAAATACATATTCTTTGGGGTTTGTTCAGCCCTCTTGATCTGGAATCTATCTGAGCGTAAACTGGAGATACATATTTCTCAAAATCAGAGTAGTAGCTTCGAGTATTAGCATTTTAGTCCATGCTGTTGCTGCAGAACTCCTATTCCATCTGCCTTTGTTTTTTCGAGTTGTAGAGACTTCCTAAATAATTGGTGATGTGCAGACAAGGAATTGCATTCTGGGAGGTGTTGGTAATTCATTAGCAAAAACTGAAACAAACAAGGGTCCCAATGTATTCAATGATGCATATGAAAACTTTTATCATCCCATATCCAAAATGCACCTGGAAACTGTAGCCTCATCTAACAGGCATGCCGGCCTCAGAATGGGTGGCAAGTAGAGTGTATCTGTATGAAATGGGGCCTTTTCTAAACTGAAAGTTCATTTTTTTTTTTTTACACAAGACTGCCTGCTAAAAGGTAATGACTTGTATTTCTTACCTCCTGTCCCCTTATGGATTCTATCCACCCCAAACAAGAATTCTGATTAAAGAAGTCAACTATGATAGCTAAAAACCAATGGCAAGATGGCAAACTGAGGAGCCAAAACAAGATCTGATACCTCAGATAAGAGGGCCTGAGAATTTAGCATGTGGAAGGACCTGAGCAAGCTGATCTTGCTTCAGGATAAAGAAGCAAAGCCACAAACTGGGCAGCATAGGCTAATCATGCCCTTTCCATGAAGGTCCCAAACTGTCCATCAATACACATGCAAGTTTACAACAGTACAGGTTTAATTGACATATGCAAGATACTGAGCTATGACAATGAATTTATTCCTCTATGCCAATGTATAAGATATGATAATAAAAGATGGGTGGGGGGGGCACACCCTTAATCCTAACACTTGGGAAGCAGAGGTAGGAGGATTGCCATGAGTTTGAGGCCACCCTGAGACATCATAGTGAATTCCAGGTCAGCCTGGGCCAGAGTGAGACACTACCTCAAAAACTAAAACAACAACAACAAAAAAAGATATGGATATATGTGTAACACAATGTATTTAGTGAAAAGGAAAGGCAAAACATGAACTACAGAGTAGCTGTTTACCCAAAACGCAGCAGCAGAGTATGCCTTGGGACCAGAAAGAGCTCAATTGAGAAAATTTCGGTAGTATTTAAGAAAATAACTTTTTTTTTTGTCAATTTATGAGCATGATAGCAAAGATCAGAGCAAAACCTAAAGTAGTACACTACTAGGTATGTTAAAGAAAAGTGTTTTCAGACTGAATTTATAGAAAATTATTTCTATAATATTTAGAAACCATCAAGTCTCTACTTCCCAGAGGAGAAGAGTCATGAACATAAAGATAGAAGAGTTATACTAAAATATTCACTTCTGGGCTGGAGAGATGGCTTAGTGGTTAAGCGCTTACCTGTGAAGCCTAAGGACCCCGGTTCGAGGCTTGATTCCCCAGGACCCATGTTAGCCAGCTGCAGAAGGGGCTGCATGCATCTGGAATTTGTTTGCAGTGGCTTGGAAGCCCTGGCACGCCCATTCTCTCTCTCTCTCTCTGCTTCGTTCTCTGTCTGTTGCTCTCAAATAAATAAATAAAAATTTAAAAAAAATTTAAAAATATAATAAAATATTCACTTCTGCCTGGCATGGTGGCACACACCTTTAATCCCAGCACCTAGGAGGTAGTAGTAGGCGGACCACCATGAGGTCAAGGCCACCCTGAGACTACACCGTGAATTCCAGGTCAGGCTAGGCTAGAGTGAGACCCTACCTTGAAAAAAAAATGCACTTCTTTTAAAATTTATAATTTGAAACATGCATGTATACACTATTTAAAATGAATCAGCTTTAAGAAATGAACGCTTAATATTTTACATAAATATGCATATGAACAACTATATTCTAACCTTGTACAGAAGACATTACAAAACACTGTAAAATCAAAAGTTCTAGAATTTTTGAAAACAAACACCAAACTAATATAAGTAAAGCTCAGCACAACATGGCACTTGAGTTGTTTTGATAGCATCCTGGACTAAGCAAGAGGCAATGCACCCTAGTCAACCATGCTGTGTTTTAATGATAAAATATATCATAGTCTATATGTGATTTGCAAAATCAGTTCAGTGAAAATTTGGGAGGAGAACTATTTGAAATAAATTGAGATGTTAAAATACTGTGAAATAAATCCATACATGATATAATTGTAAAGATAATTTCACTTATCACAAGTCTAATGCTCAAATCATTGAAATAGAATGAGATTTTACCAGTTTTGAAAATGTTATAGTTATTATAATGTACTTTAGGATTAACCAAGATATTTTATAGAAAATATTTTTCCATTCTGCATCTGATAATTCCTTGAACATTAAGCATTACTTTTAGTTATTTTTCAAAAAAGATATGGATTAGTTATTATTGAAGATAGAAAGGGAAAAAGTGCAGGCATAGGCACACAAGGGACTTTTGCCACTGCACATGAACTCCAGATGTATGTGCCACTTCATGCCACTTCACATCTTACCATGGTGACCTAGCCTTCATACTCTTAAAAATAATTTTGTTCCCATTAACTTTTAATATGAAGTTCCTGAAAAAAGTCACAAAATTTGTCATTATTAGTGTAAAACACACACAAAATAATGGATCATCAGTGTATGCGCTCAAGGTCTTGTACATGTTTGATATTCATTTCTATCCTATAATTGCATAATCCTAAATTTTCCAAAATAATAATACAAAATGAAGTTATGGGCTGGAGAGATGGCTTAGCAGTTAAATGCTTGCCTGTGAAGCCTAAGGACCCCGGTTGGAGGCTCAATTCCCCAGGACCCACATTAGCCAGATGCATAAGGGGGCACATGTGTATGGAGTTCATTTGCAGTGGCTGGAAGCCCTGGCATGCCCATTCTCTCTATCTGTCTCTCTCTCTGTCTCTCCCTCTTTCTCTGTCACTCTCAAATAAATAAATAAAAAATAAACAAAAAAACTTTTAAATGAACTTACACATTATATTATGATATGAGTATATTAATATAAAGTCAAAAGTTCCTTATAAACATTGGCAACATAGAAAAATTGGAAGATATGATATTTAATATTTGTAAGGAGTTGTGGTATACAATTAAATAATAATTACCCAATTATTTCTGCATGAAAATAATTAATCTTTACTTATTTTTTAGAAATCATATTCAAAGTTACATATACACAGCATTAGTATTGATGATAAGAATTCAAATTTTATTTCAAATTCTTCTACATCAAAAACAAAGTAGAGTGTGAATTCTACTTGTTATACTTCCAAGGGTGATTTACTCTCCATGACTACAAAGCGTTCAAAAATAAATATTTTTTTACTAACAGTCTTTATTTTGAACACTTTGGTTTGTTAGGGACAGGGTCCTACTTCATAGCATCAAATTCATGATCCCCCTGCCCCAGTCCCCCATGTGCTGGAGTTTTAGACCCTAGTCACCACACTGGGCCATAAACAAGACTTAAATGGAGAACACCTTAGTAACATTAGTATTATTTTTTGAAAAATTAGATTATTCAAGCAACAGTTCCTTAATATTATGGATTATATACTTATAAAAATAGAAAAATATGATTTATATAAATTTAAGGTCATATATGTATTTATATTTCTATCTGCATGTATACATGTTTGTATATGCACAAAATGAACAATTTCTAATGAAATGAAGCTATTATTTGTGATAAGAACTCTAAATCTCTATCCAACACTTGCATTCTCTCCTCCATAAGTCTGAAAACATTTCTAGATTCTAAATATTTTCAGGTTCCAAGTAGAATAAATTCTGAAATGATTATATAGATTTATCAATATACAAAGAAAAAACTTGAAAAGATACATTATAGCAAAAGATGCAAGCCCAGCATGTGGCACAACTGTAATCTCTGCATTCAAGAGGAGGCATAGGAGGATCACCATAAGCTCAAGGCTACTCTGAAACTGCATCATTAATTTCAGGTCAGTGTGGGCTAAATAAAGACTGTACCTTGAAAAAAGATGCTAAATAATGGCAAATAATCATAAATTCATTTTTAAGTATTAGTAATATTTCTTATGTTAAGTATTCAGAGAATTCAGATATAATGAAAAAATTTAAACCATATTTAAGAATGAAAATAAATCCCAAGAATTATAATTATATAAATTTAATTTTTCATTTTGTGCAAGGAAATGAATATCTGGAAGTACCAGGGGTGTTTCCAAAGACACAAAGCTGACAGTCAGTTATTTAAACTTGACTCTTGTGGTGGTTTGAATAGATGGCCCCAAATATATTCAGTTGTTTGTTTGTAGTTTGCATCTGCAGCCACCTTGCTTGAGGCAGTGTCACTGGGTGGATCTTAAGGTGTGGTGGTAGGTTTCAGATTTCAATCTAAAGATATGCAAAGTGTGCCTAGCTGGAGTTCCTGAAGTGTGCTGGGTGGCTTTTGGCTTGTGCTTCTTTCTTTCTCTGCTTGGTCCTGGGAAGGCAGGCCAGTTTCTTCTGCCATAATGGAACTTCCCCTGGATCTGTAAGCTTCAATAAATATCCCTTCCTCCATATCTGTGTCTGGTCTGAAAGTTCATCTCAGCGACCTGAAGCTGTCTGCTACATCTCTCTTGAAATCTACCACATATATATTTGCAGCTCATTTAATTGTATCAGTAGAGATAATTTGAAATAGTTGCAAAGAGAACAGAGATATTATTGAAGCAAAATAAAAATATCTGGAGAGAAAGGGGGATGAAATATGGCTCAGAGGTTTTAGGTTCTTACTTGCAAAACCTGCCAGACTGAGTTTAATTACCCTGTGCTCTGATACATTCATTCTCATGAAAGAGAGAGAGAGAGAGAGAGAGAGAGAGGGAGAGAGAGAGGTTTATTTTGGCTCACAGACTTGAGGGGGAGCTCCATCTTGGCAGGGGCAAATGATGGCATGAGCAGACTGTGTACATCATCCCTGGCCAACATAAGGTGGACAATAGGAACAGGAAGGTGTGCCAAACACTGGCATGTGGAAACTAGCTATAATACCCATAGACCTAGCCAGGAGACATTAATTCCCAAATCTCCATCACCTTTGAACCTAGCATCATAACACCTAAGTTTATGGGGGGCATCTGAATCAAACCACCACATTCTGCCCCTAGCCCCCATTAACTGACAACCATACATGATAGGAAATGTAATGTATTCCATCCAACTTTCAAAGTACTCACATATTTCTCAATTCCACTTATGTTCAAACAGCCCCATAATTCAAGGTCTTTTAACTAAACCATAATACCAAAAAATCCCCCCTCAAAAAACCCATAATGTCTCAGAATAAACATCTACACTGCAAAAGATGGCATCAGGCAAAGCAAAGAACTATTCAACCAATATAAGATTTAAACAGGGCAGACATGAAATTTTGTAACTACAAGTCCAACAACTCTAATCAGTGACAAATCTCCAAGTCTGATAATTCTAACCAGCAACAAGTCTCTGAAACTCCAATTCCGCCCTCCAGTTAGGCTTCTCACAGTCCTGCAAACTTCATCAGGTGCTGGAAGCTCTCTCTGGCAGCCATCTTGTGGTCCCAGCATCTTCACTGGGTCTCCACTGAAAGCCTGGTTCATCCTCAGGGCTCCATTTGGGTCTCCATGCAGGCATCCATTAATCCTGCTTCACACTGCCCATGGCCATTTCCAAAACACAACACTGCATTGAAACTCAATGACTCCCTCTTTCCTGCATTTCTTATATTCCATAATACCAGGTAGGGTGGCAATTTGTTAAACAGGGGGCTGGGGGACGGGGGAGGGAGTGTAAAGCAGACTGAAGAGCAGGACACTCCTTCAGTATTCAGGCCCCTTCAAAAGAGTCTACATTCTTTCTGTTGTCCCAGTGCAGGTCAGCTAGCCAAATCTCAAAGGTTGCAATCTCTCAATTGCAGCTGAACAGGCAGCCCTGAACAACTACTCAGGATGTGGGCATAACGGCAAGCCTCACACACAAACTGCTTGAAGCCCAGTCCAGACAAAGCTCCTTTTCACCCTCATAAGGCAAACCTCATAGTCCATAGATCTTAGTGCATTCAGGTCTTGCAACTCTGACCAGTATAATCCATGAAGATGTACTTATAGCACTGCAAGTCTTCTCTAAGGCTGAGATTTCAAACCCTTCCACATTCCTCTTGAAAATCAGCTCCAAAAGGCCAAAAGCCATACAATCAGGTGTCTAGCAGCAATCTTACTCCTCCATAACACTTTTTTGTTGCAGTCAGGTTTGCATTGCTGGGAGAAATCACCTGACCAAGAGCCAGTTGTAGGAAAAAAAAAAAAAAAAAGAGGTTTATTTTGGCTTACAGACTTGAGGGGAAGCTCCATCATTCAGAACACCTAAGTTTGTGGGGACACCTAAATCAAACCACCACATTCCCTTTCTGTATCTTAAGTAAATAATAAAATATTTTTAAACTAAACAGTGAAAGTTTAAAATTCTATATTCTCTATATAATATGTGTACAATTAGGCACACATATATGTATACATCTAGAACTATAAATACACAGACTGGCTGAACAAACTAGAACAACAAACTAAACAAAACATTGGGATTCTGAACATTCTTGCATGTGTTACTTCACTTACCCCTGTGATCAAACACTTGATGGAAGGAATGTAAGGGAAGAGGGATTTATTTTGACTAACAATATGAAGGGCATGGGACTACTTGCTACATTGCATCTGCAGTCAAGAAGCAGAGGGAATCCTTGCTCAAACCCTGACAGAGTTATAGTCCAGAAGCCCTGCCCCAAGCAACAGATTCCCTCCTGCCCAGCCCTACCTCCTAAAGTTTCAAGAGCTTTGCAAAACCTCACCAAAAACTGGTGACCAATTCATCAAACAAATAAGCCTAAGGGGAAGGGCGTGAAGGGTGGGCATTTCAAATCAAAAACATAACCCCTGCCAAATAAAAAGAAGGGCAAACGTACTAATATACAGAATTCAATTGTAGAATACAGAAGTACTTCTTTCTAATTGACTTTTTTTTATTTAAACAAGGCATATCAATATCTCAAAAAAAAAAATCCCAGCTATTTCTTGGTTCTAAGAGCTAATAGGATAATATGTTTTATTTTATTTATTTTATTTTTAAGTTTTGGAAAGATTTTAGTAGAATATAGATATGATTTAACATTCTTAAGAAGGAAAGAGAAGAATGTTCCTCCCCAAAAGAAGGTAGGACCAGGGTAAAAGCCCAACAGGTGTGCAGTAAAACTCTCTTATTTAAAAAAAAAATATCATTATGAACATCATTTATAAAATTATTCATGTATATATACATACACATATATCACATACATTACTATAGACTATAATAATAGTCAGTAAGTAATCAGGGTCATGGGTAATTGTGGCCTACAAAGATAATTCTAATTATAAAAGAAGGTTGCAAAAACTTTTAAAAGACGTATGCTATAAGACTTTTGTTTATGTAGGAATTGAGTCTATGAGCTATCAGACAACAATCAACTACAACTTAATGTTTTTCCTACAAGGAACCAAGTGTA